>NC_087268.1:10948750-12431875 GCF_015220805.1 Pogoniulus pusillus | reverse complement strand
GAAGTGTTGTGTGCTGGTGTCCCTCAGCTTGCCTAAATATTTTGTAAGAAAACATTGTGTGGTCTCCTGGGTGCCTAATTTATTTACATAACAAGCCTAAGGACGCTGCCAGTGTTTCCCAGAAAGCAATTTTGTGACTTGCTGTGAGATCCTTAGTTGTTGTCAGGAAACAGTTTTGGGCTTCCCTCTAAAGTTTGTTGCTGCAGGAACCTGCTTGTTAATGATGTGGTGAAATTGCTGTGGTGGGTTTTAAAGTTCAAGCACAGAGCTGCGTAAAGAGAAATTCAAGTTTCTAAGTTAAGTATGGTCAAGAGAAGGGCAACAAGGCTGGTGAAGGGACTGGAACACAAACCCTATGAGGAGAGGCTGAGGGAGCTGGGGGTGCTTAGCCTGGAGAAGAGGAGGCTCAGGGGTGACCTCATTGCTGTCTATAACTACCTGAAGGGAGGTTGTAGCCAGGTGGGGGTTGGTCTCTTCACCCAGACAACCAGCAATAGAATAAGAGGACACAGTCTCAAGTTGTGCCGGGGGAAGTACAGGCTGGATGTTAGGAGGAAGTTCTTGACAGAGTGATTTACATTGGAATGGGCTGCCCAGGGAGGTGGTGGAGGCACCGTCCCTGCAGGTGTTCAAGAGAAGACTGGATGAGGCACTTAGTGCCATGGTCTAGTTGACTGGGCAGGGCTGGGTGCTAGGTTGGGCTGGATGATCTTCGAGGTCTCTTCCAACCTGGTTGATTCTATGATTCTGTGATCTTTGTCACAGAATGAAAAGGACTTACAGGAATCATCAGGGAGGTGATGCAGTTGCCATCCTTGGAGGTGTTCAAAAAAAGACTGTATTGAGGCACTTAGTGCCATGATCTAGTGGCTGGGTGCTAGGTTGGACTGGATGATCTTGGAGGTCTCTTCCAACCTGGTTGATTCTATGATCAGCAAAATCAGTATGCTAGGTACTGTGGCATAAGGTTTAATATGAAACACTCTAGCTCATGAACATGCTAGACTTAAGAAAGTAAAAAGGAGAGGGGAAGATGCTACAAGGGACTGTGCTGTCTTGCCTTCAGCAAAATGTGCAAGTTATTGAATGTAATTCCAGGATTTGCTTTCTGAAATACCTCTTGGAGTCTTTGTCCTTTCATTTACTTCTTTTTTTAACTCTTTTGGTTTCAGATTGGAACATTCAAATCCTGTCTATAAGAAAATTTCTTACAGAGAATATGAAGTGGATTTTAAAAAAGAAAAGCCAGCAAATGCATTCGCAGGTAAAGAGGGAGGAAATGCTCTGAGTGATTTTATTTGCTGCTTGTTACAAAGCTAGTAGCAGGTGAAGCAAGTTTGTATTCTATGCTTATGCCCATCACTTGCACACAAACCAAACAGGCATCAGAGATGAGGTCTCTACAGTGCAAAAGGCTTTCAAAAACCATAGAGAGGTTGAATTTTCAGAGCTCAGCTACCTCTGTGCCAGCTCAGTGCTGGCTGCAATTTAATTGCTAATGCTGTTGTTTTCAGCATCTGTTGAGACTTCCCATACACATTGAGTCTTGTATGTCACAGTTGCAGTGGCAACACTATAAATTCACATGGAAAGAGCTTCAGGCCTGAGGCTAAATATGTTTCTGATAGATCAGTGGAAAAGATAAGAAAAACTATGAGGTTGGGAGTGAAAGCTGATTTTGTGTCTGTTACTGCTTGAAGACACTTTTAAGTGCGTGGAGGCAAGCTGTTATGTCATACATGAATAGTTCTGCAGAGTATTATATAGTCTGCCTGTGCTTCATATTAAAAGATAAAATAACTTCAGATGTTAGATGTTCAGATTTAAATTTCAAAGTAAGTTGCCCTGATAGGCCTAGTCTGTGATTTAATTCCTTCCAACTTTGTTTGCTCCCATGTGTTTTCTGAAGCTGTTTTTTTTCTCACCAGAGAAAGAAATTTACAACATAGGTTACAAGAAAAGACTAACAAGCCAAAGGTTGCCTCTGCAAGTTTCTTGCCTTGCCTATTTTTGCAACTTGGGGAGCAGTGAAACAAGCTCTTCTTAAAACCTCTTGTAGGATATGCCTAAAGAAATTTGCAACACGGAACTGCTTGTTTCTCTAGACAACATTTTGGGATTGAAAGATCTTTTTGTTCTGGCATTGAGAGTGCTGATCACAGAAATGTGTATGAATGCCTTCTTCTAATCTCTTAAGTTGTAAAACAGATGCTTTCCTAAAACTGTTTAGTTGCAGAATCACAGCATGGTTTGGGTTGGAAGGGACCTCTGGAAACCATCTAGTTCCAGCCCCCCGGCTAAATCCTTTGCACTGCATGTGAAGGATTCCTAGAAATTCCTAGGGAACCTCAACATGAACTTTTTGATAATTTTTCACTATCTGGAAGAACTTTCCCCCATGCTTTTTGGTCATTTTTATGTGCTAGTTGCCAGAGACAACAATTTGTAATGCTCCTGGCTGAGCTGCAGGTGTTAAATCCCCACCGTGCCTTTTTTTCACAGGTAAATCTTCATTGCAGTGCTACTACATTCCTTGCTTGTATTCATTGTACAGCTTTTACTTAGAGAGCTCACACTCCTTAATGGAGACAGAGAACTCTTTGTTTCACTGTAAAGCATTGTTTTGCTCACATTTCCTTCTCTCCTTATCCTGAATAACCACAGGTCTTCTGGGACCAACTCTACGTGCTGAAGTGGGAGATACTTTAGTAGTTCACCTGAAGAATATGGCTGACAAGCCAGTCAGTATTCATCCCCAAGGCATAGTTTACAACAAAAATGCAGAAGGTAAATACTGTGAAAACTCCAAGGTTTGTTCAATTACTTGTAGACTACTGCATGAAATATTGAGAGGTGTCCAGACCAGTGTTTGAGGGCCATAGAATGGGGACAATTCTATGGGAATCATAGTTGGAAGGGACCTTAATGATTGTCTAGTTTCAACTCCCAGCTATGATCAGGGATGCTTCCTGCTAGACCAGGTTGCTGAAAGCCTCACCCAGCCTGGTCTTAAATGATTCCAGGGATAAGGTGTCCACAGCTTCTCTGGCCAACCTGCCACAGTGTCTCACCACCCTCACACTAAAGAACTTCTTCCTTATGTCCAATCAAAATCATAGAATCAGTCAGGGTTGGAAGGGTCCACAAGGATCATCTAGTTCCAACCCCCCTGCCATGGGCAGGGACACCCTACCCCAGATCAGGCTTGCCAGAGCCCCATCCAGCCTGGCCTTAAACACCTCCGGGGATGGGGCCTCAACCACCTCCCTGGGCAACCCATTCCAGGCTCTCACCACTCTCACGGTGAAGAACTTCCTCCTCAAGTCCAGTCTGAATCTCCTCACCTCCAGCTTTGCTCCATTCCCCCTAGTCTTGTCACTGCCTGATATCCTAAAAAATCCCTCCCCAGCTGTTTTGTAGGCCCCCTTCAGATACTGGAAGGCCACAAGAAGGTCACCTCGGAGCCTCCTCTTCTCCAGACTGAACAGCCCCAACTCTTTCAGTCTGTCCTCAGAGGAGAGGTGCTCCAGCCCTTCGATCATCCCAGTGGCCCTTCTCTGGACATGCTCCAGCATGTCTACATCCCTCTTGTAATAGGTGCTCCAAAACTGGATGCAGTACTACTGACTCTACCCTACTCTAGTTTAAAACCATTGCCCCTGTCCTGTCAACACAGGCCCTTATAAAATGTCCCTCTTCAGGTACTGGAAAGCTCAGAGCCTCATTTTCTCCAGACTGAGTTGACCCAACTCCATCAGCCTGTCCTTGCAGGAAAGCTGTTCCAGCCCTTTAATCATCTTCATGGCCCTCCTCTCAACCTGTCCAACAGATACATGTCCTTATTGTGTTGGGTGCTGCAGAACTGGACACAGTACTCCAAGTGGGATCTCACAAGAGCAGAGTTGAAGGTGCAGAATCCCCTCCCTTGACTGTCTGGCCACACATCTTTGGGTGCAGCCCAGAATTTTTGGGCTGCCAGCACATATCGCTGGCTCATGTCAAGCCCTTCGTCAGTCAGCACGCCCAAATCTTTCTCTGCAGGTCTGCTCTCAAGCAAGGATATGTGAAACAGAAGTTATCTGTTGATTCTGGATTAGAGTTTCACCCCTGTTCTTAGCTCCTATCTTTCATCAATGTGACTCTAGGAATACGTGCCATCTGACATGCAGAATCTCCTGACCAGCTGCCTGTGTGCTAATATTGTTTCACAAAATCACAGTGGTTGAACTTGGAAGGTACCTCTGGAGGTCATCAGGTCCAACTCCCATGTAATTGTGAAATGTACTATTTCAGGACATGTAAATTCTTAAATACAGATCCTGAAAAACCTTTTGCTGATCCCTCATGATAATGTACATCAAGACAGTGCTAATCATATTGTTCTGATGCTCAGCATTCCATGGCCAGCTTTGCAGTGCTTTGCTTCTTTGAATTGCCATCCCTGGGCACACTTAAAATCTGTCTAGATATGATGATCCAGGATATGGCATAGCAGTGGCTCTGTTAGAGTTAGATAATGGTTGGAGTTGATCTTAAGGGTCTTTTCTATCCATAATGATTCTGTCAGCTCTCATGTAACTAGCAAATAGAGATCACGAAGGGTGTCAAATTGACAGTTAAGTGTCTGCACTATCACGGAACACATTTAGTTGCCCAAATTTTACCCTGCACTGGGTGCTGAGCCAGAGCTCTGATCTGCAGTTTACAGATTTATTCAAGGCTTGCTTTGTTGTCTTGGTACAGGAAGAGTTTTGGAAGCCCATCTTGGGAAGATGAATGAAAGATGTTACTGGAAGTGACAGGCAGTTTGACAAATCCATTAACGTGCCTTTTGCTCCAAGGATTTTCATTCTCTGGCTCCCTGTTGGCATATTGCAGACACTTGCTGGGTATGGTAGAAATAGCTATGAGCCATTGCCGTCATCTGGATGTGCAGTGCATATCCAAAGGCCTAAGGCAGTGCTAGCCTGTGCAATGGCTTTATGAGAGAGAATTAGACAGTTAATTAAGTGGACAGTATTCTTTCCCAGAGTATCAGTGTGCAGAGCCTGAAGCATTGTGCCATTCTAAACCTAATCAGATTGTGATGGTTTGGGTGTTACTTGCCTCCCCCTTCTCCCCCCTCCCCCATATGAAATCACCCAGACTAGACTCAGCCAAGCTGGAAGATAAAGAATTAAGCTATACTTACAGCTTAGCACAATATACGAGCAGATACACACACATATTTATGGCTATATATAGAAATACACAACTTAAAAGTAATACAGAAACAAAACTCTCCTCCTAGAAACCAGAGTCCCCAGGAGGGCCTCCCAACCACCTTTCCACCTCCTTTCCACCCCTCTACCTTATCCCAGACTTTGCCTTACATGCAAGGTGAGTTTGGAGGATTGGCCAGGGGGGTTAGAAAGCAGAAGGATTAGTTACACAGAAAGAAGGCCAGGGAGAGAAGGCCTGCCTAGGCACCCAGAGACACACGACGACTGTCTTACCTATGTTTATGTTCTTGTTTTTATACATCTCAGAAAGCCTATGAGTGAAGTAGACATCACCATTGTTTCCTTTTCACAGCCTATAATCTAATCTCTCTCATTAAAATGTGCCAGTTAGCCTCAAACTAGCACACAGGTTGATGAAAAGTCCCATCTTTTGGCATTGATGGCAATCCTAGGAAATCCTTAATATGTAAGAAACAGGATGATAGAAGAGCTACCCTCCCCTATACTATTGTCTACTGTTTGAGTGGAATCGTTGTTGTGAAGCTGAAATATCATATGGGCAAGAAACAATCAAGCTTTTGGAATTGTTTAAAACCCCTGAATCGTTTCAGTTGGAAAAGACCTCTGAGATCAAGACCAACTTTCAACCTAAGGCCACCATGGCCATTAAACCATGTCCACACATTTCTTGAACACCTTCAAGGATGGTGACTCAACTGCCTCCTTGGGCAGCCTGTTCCAATGCCTGACCACTCTTGCAGGAAAGGTTTAAACATTTTTTTCCTAGTATTCATCCTAAACCTCTCCTGGCACAAATTCAGGCCATTTCTTCTCATCCTATCACCTAATACTAGGGAGAGGAGACCAAACCCTACCTCACTGCAACCTCCTTTCAGGTAGTTGTAGAGAGCAATGAGGTCTCCCACAGCCTCCTCTCTTCAGACTAAACAATCCCCGTTCTGTCAGACTCTCCTCATAAGACTTGTTCTCTAGATTTTCCTTGTAGGAAGATATTTCAGATGCTTTGATTGCTCTTTGTCTTCATGTCACCTTACTGACTCTTTCCTTGGCAGGCTCCCTGTATGATGACAGAACAATACCTGCAGAAAAACGAGACGATGCTGTACTGCCAGGCCAGGTCTACACATATGTGTGGGATGTCACAGAAGAAGTTGGCCCAAGAGAAGCTGACCTGCCTTGCCTTACTTATGCATATTATTCTCATGAGAACATGGTAATGGATTTTAACTCTGGTCTGATTGGAGCACTGCTTATTTGTAAGAAAGGTAATGAAGTGCTTTAAGACTGCTCTGAGGTGATAGAGGTTAATTTCTTAGTAAAGTTAGGCTTGTATGATAATGAGGGAAAATAAATTATTTTCCTTTTCACACCCTTACATGCAGAGTACAGTACATACTTCTCAACATCTTTCTTCAAGAATGGGTGAGGTTTTTAATGCCAGAGTTCATGCATATCCATCCTTTGATTATGGGATGGACAGAAAAGGTCATCCCTGGGCTGCCCAGGGAGGTGGTGGAGTCACCATCCCTGGAGGTGTTCAAGAAGAGACTGGATGAGGCACTTGGTGCCATGGTCTAGTTGACTGGCTAGGGCTGGGTGCTAGGTTGGCCTGGATGATCTTGGAGGTCTCTTCCAACCTGTTTGATTCTATGATCAACAGATGCATTTGACTGCTCTGGTTGCATTTTCAGTTGATTTATTGATACATATATGGTCTCAATTCTTGTCTTTGAATAAATGTATTTTGATGCTTTGTTCAATATCACAGTATCACCAAGGTTGGAAGAGACCTCACAGATCATCAAGTCCAACCCTTTACCACAGAGCTCAAGGCTAGACCATGGCACCAAGTGCCACGTCCAATCCTGCCTTGAACAGCTCCAGGGACGGTGACTCCACCACCTCCCCGGGCAGCCCATTCCAGTGTCCAATGACTCTCTCAGTGAAGAACTTTCTCCTCACCTCCAGCCTAAATTTCCCCTGGCATAGCTTGAGGCTGTGTCCTCTTGTTCTGGTGCTGGCCACCTGAGAGAAGAGAGCAACCTCCTCCTGGTTACAACCTCCACTCAGGTAGTTGTAGACAGCAATAAGGTCTCCCCTGAGCCTCCTCTTCTCCAGGCTAAACAATCCCAGCTCCCTCAGCCTCTCCTCGTAGGGCTGTGCTCAAGGCCTCTCACCAGCCTCGTCGCCCTTCTCTGGACACGCTCAAATAGTTCAGCCTTTTCAGAGAATAAGGCAGGGAATAATTGTTTTACCCATGCCTTTTAAAGGCTATCCAATCAAGAGCTTGTAGCACTTCTCCTTCTGTAATGAGGGCTTGAAACTGCAGAGCAGTATGTCTTTTGCTATGCATTTGAAAACAAGACCAAATTTGAATAGCTTCTGAGTTTTCAGAATTGCCTTGCATGTGATCAGGGACTTGAGACTGTAGCAGTTTGAGCCACTGAATTTTGTCTCAGCTAGTACAAACTGGTGTGTTGTAGGGCTTGTAAATAACTGCTGGGTGCATACTGCTGATTTGGGGGAAGTTTGGGACTGCATGCCACTCTCTTGGTCCTTTAAATCTTACAGTCTCACTGAAAGGATTGGGAAAAAATGAGAGTTTATCTTGATCCTCCTTCCCTGTAGTTTGAGTCACACAATTTAGATAGACTGCAGGCTGCATGGACTTGGACTTTGAAGCTTTCCTGGGGGTAAACTAAGACTGGTTCAGTGTGGGTTGTACAAGAGCACTCCTGGTAGGTCTCTATTTAATTGCAGAGCACACTCTTAGGAATGGCATTAATATTAATCAAGTTCCTCATGAAAATTTTTGAGTATTAGTGCTTTTAGTTCTGTCTAGGACTTGTTTTCTGAATTCTGGAGGGGTTTCTTTCTACCTGTGTTCATGTCTGCGTTTTATGGCATACTGGTGGAGTTAATGTGGACAAACACTTTGTTTGCTTTCCTTCCTTCTCAGGCTTCTCTAATTCATGCATATATTGTGGGCCTGAGCTGAATAGGAGTTTGGGATGGGTTGTTTTGACCACAGCCTTCAAGACAATTTGAGCATATGTGTCTAGCTAGAGCAAAGACCAATGGCTAAGTAATCACATTTTAAAGACTTTGGAGCAGATTTTCTTTGCCTGGGCACTGCAGGTAATAGGTGTGCAATAGGTCTATGGATTTGGTCTCACTAGTATGAATTGAAGTTTCTTCATAGCAGCTTATGTGGAGTTACATTTTGGACTTGTGGCTACATAGTGTTGATAACACACTCATGTTTTACCTGTTGCTGAACAGTGCTTGCACAATGTTAAGCCTTTCTCTTTTTCCTGCTCACACATCTCCAGTTTAGTAGGCTAGGGGTGAGTCACAGGCTGGGGAGGGGACACAGCTGGACAGATGAACCAAATTGGCCAAAGGATATTTCCTACCATGTAGTGTTGTTCTCAGCAATGAAAACTGGAGGTAGAGGGAAAAGAGGCATGGGAGGAATGAGAGGTGTTGACATCCAAGGCAAGTGTTCCCATCAGTCTGCTTGTGGGAGATGAAGGGTGATTGTTTTCATGTTGCTTGGGTAGATTCCCCCCTTCCCCCTTTCCTTTACCTATTGATCTACAGGTTTTATCACCTTTGTTCTTCCTGTTCTTTCCCTTCTGCTACTTGAATTAGGGAGGCACTGAAATGGCTCTGTGTGTTCTTGGCTGCTGGTTGGGGCCAACCCAACCCAGTTTTACACAGTAACAGCACCATGCAGGGTAAAACCTGTGGAGGTTATAAAAAGTGGACTTTTAAGTTAAAGCATTAATAAATGTTCTTGGGGTGACAGGTAAATTCTTCAGTTCATCTAAGTCTTCTATTGTGTGGGAGAACAGGAGTAGCCTCTCATAAATAAAAAGGATTACAGTGAAGATAACTGCTTCCACTGCCACCAAGTAGTGATTAACTGGCTCCCAAATTTTTAGTTCCTGCAGTTCAGAAAGACATCTATTTTAGTCCTGGGTTATATGTTGAAAGTAGCAAATAGAGCTTGGTGAGCAATCTACAGAAAGAAACAGTAAAATCATAGAATTGCAGAATCACCTTGTTGGAAGAGAACTTAATATCATAGAGTCCAACCATAACCTAACATCTCCCTGTACACAACTCTTAAACCATGTCCCTAAGCACCTCATCCAAATGTCTTGTGAACACCTCCATGAATGGTGACTCCACCACTTCTCTGAGCAGCCTTTTCCAGTGCCCAATGGCCCTTTTGCTGAAGAAAAATGTCCTGATATCTAATCTAAAGCTCCTCTGGTGCAAGCTGAGGCCATACCATCACACCAGTTCTGTGAGGCACATCCAGAATTCATTTTCCTTGCCGATGGAAGTCACACCTGTATCACAAACTCAACCAGATCGTTTCTGATAACCCATCTGACTCAACAGGATTTGTCAAAGTCTTTTGTATGTTAAGCTTGTTTGGGTTTATGCTTTTTAAAGGAGCTGATGACCTCAGTGTGGGGTTGGAAAAGACAATGTTCACACTGCAGATGATTCTGCCAAAAGCACTTTCAGAAATATTGATGATAATAATAAAATGTGCATTCGTAAGAGTCTTATTTTAGCCAGGTGAAGCAAGCTCCTTAAATACACATTAATGCCACTACATTGATGTGAAAAATGCTTTCTTTAGGCTTCAAATTAAGACCTGCTGTTTCTTCTTCACAGGAAGCCTAAATGAGGATGGGTCACAGAAACTTTTTGACAAGGAGTATGTACTGATGTTTGGTGTGTTTGATGAAAACAAGAGCTGGCAAAAATCAGCATCACTCAAGTACACAATTAATGGCTATACTGATGGAATGTTACCAGGTACTGGTCAGGTTTATGTGAAATGAAATTAACTGAAAATGGAATTAACTGATGAGGACTGAAGACCTCTATTGGCTTTTTATGCAAGAGTACAGGAATGTGGAGGAATAGGATACAGCCTTTTTTAGGACGTGTCTGTGAACATGTAAATTCTAGAAGAGAAGTTGTGCTGCTGGGAGGAAGCCATATTGCTGATAAGAGCAACAAGATTGCTTCTAAGAAGAACTCTACTCAAAGAATGAGATTACTAAGTTTAAAAAAAGAAAGAGAAAAGAAATCAAAAATCTCTCCAGTTTTTCACTCAGCTGATGAGGAAAGCCTAATGTGGTTAAGTGAACAGGTGAAGAACTTGTGGAAAGTCAGTTACCATTACGTTAGACTTAAGGCAGGTGATAATGGGGATACTCTGTTGTTAGTGTTTCCCCCTTGTTCTCTTAAGGAACTATTTTCTTAACCATAGAACAAATAAAAAAGTCCATCTTAGGTGAGGTTTTTCAAACGAATCTTGAACAGGGTAGCTACTGACTTGCCCCCCCCTCTCCTTGCCCCCCCCCTCTCCTTGCCCCCCCCCTCTCCTTGCCCCCCCCCCTCTCCTTGCCCCCCCCCTCTCCTTGCCCCCCCCCTCTCCTTGCCCCCCCCCTCTCCTTGCCCCCCCCTCTCCTTGCCCCCCCCCTCTCCTTGCCCCCCCCCCTCCTTGCCCCCCCCTCCTTGCCCCCCCCTCCTTGCCCCCCCCTCCTTGCCCCCCCCTCCTTGCCCCCCCCCTCCTTGCCCCCCCCTCCTTGCCCCCCCCCCTCCTTGCCCCCCCCCCCTCCTTGCCCCCCCCCCCTTCCCCCCCCTCCTTGCCCCCCCCCCTCCTTGCCCCCCCTCCATCTTTCTTCCTCTCTCTCTTTCCCTCCCACCTCCTTTTCCCAAACAAGGACATCATTCCAAAGGAAGCTACTGATTTTCTTCATTCCACAGCTCGCTACAAGTCAGGTTGTAAGATTCAAATGCCTGTCTTCCACTGACATACAGGATTTTGCTGTCCATTCTGAAAGTTCTCCTTGTTGCAAACACAGGAGTCAGAGGCTGTTCTTTTAAATATTATGAGCCAAGATTCACTTCAGACCTAGTGTGTGCGGGGAGCACGCAAGATTTGCCTGTGTTCTGAACTCTCATCTCATTTCTCTTTCAGATTTAGAGGCTTGTGCATATGACAACATCAGCTGGCATTTGATAGGGATGAGTTCCAAGCCAGAAATTTTCTCCATTCATGTCAATGGCCAGTCCATGGAGCAAAGACAACGCCGGGTCTCTGCTGTTAACCTGGTGGGAGGATCGTCAGCCACAGTAAACATGACAGTGACTGAGGAAGGAAGGTGGCTGATATCATCTCTGGTTCAAAAGCACCTGCAAGGCAAGGAAACATCTATTTATCAGGCAACTGTAGAGCTGTCCCCCTGTTTATGCCTTAAATGGCTTGTACTGTTACTGATTTTCAGGTGGTTGTCATTTCACTAAGAAACCACTGGAGAACAGGTCGTTCTGCTGCAATGGGAAGTGCACCAAGAACTAGAAGGCATTTTTATCTGCAGCTTTACTGCTCTGTGCAGATCAGAGAGAAACAGTGGGTCAGGACTCCAGCGTCTAAGTCTGTGAGCTGTTTGATAAGCACCATTTTGAGTAGGGAACCAGATGTTTCCTGAGAAACTGAGCACTTCCAGTTACAGGTCACTCAGCCTGATGAAAATGTTTGCTTTTCACCATCTGAAAGCGGGTCTCTCTCAGCAGTGGTCAGCATTCTGTTTAAACAAGTGAAAGAGATGTCTCTCTTATGAGAGCTGGAAGACATACAGCAGAGGAAAGAGTCTTCTCTCTGTTCACCTGATGTTTTCAAACCAGGCTAGTTGTCCCAGTTTAGGGCCACAAGATACCCGGGACTGGAGGACAGGAATGACACTTACTCCTTTTGGAGAGTAAGAATGAAGATACTGATTGGAAGTTCAAAGGGAGATTCTATTTATAGGTGCATATATGCAAAAGGCAATCAGGTAGAATGAATGCATCCACAGGCTAGGCCAATTTGAAGCAGGGTAGAGTGTTTTGGTGAGAAAAAGTAGATTATAGGCTGTGAAAGGCAAACAATGGTGATGTCTACTGCCCTCAGAGTCTCACAAAGGAGTTTGGGAAGGAGAAATGAAAACATTAGATAACACTCTTGCCATTTTCACTCACTCTGCCTTGGGCTTTGACTGAGCTGCATCTCCCTAACCTCACCTTCCACTCACCTTTGTTTCATAACCTCTTGGCTGAACCTCTATTCTTCCTTGGGACTGGGGTAAGGTTGAGAGGGGCAGGGGGAAGGTGCAGGGGTGGTTGAGAGCCCCTCCTGGGGACTCAGGTTTCTGGGAGGGGAGTTGTGCTTCTGTATCACCTTTTACCTTGTATATTTCTGTCTATAACTGTATATACTGTAAATATCTGCTTGTATATTGTGCTGCTGTAAATAAATAGCTTCATTTATGTTCCCAGAGCTGGCTGAGTCTAGTCTGGGTAACTTCTAAAGTGTGGGGAGGTAGGGAACTCCCAAACCATCACAGGTCTACAGGACTAAAACCTTCTAGAATCCTCTGCCTCTTCCACCCTCAGCAGGCCTGAGAATAGGCCAAAACTGCCCTCCTCAGCTTAGGCCCACAAGGCTTGAGCAGGGCACATGACACAGCTGAAAATTCCCTGCCAGCCAGAAGCCCTCTCCCCACACGAACCATGAGGTAAGTAGAGATGTGCACTCTGCCCAGAGAGAAGTGAAGGGACTGTGATGGTTTGGGAGTTACCTGCCCCGCTACACACTTAAGGAAATCAGCCAGACTAGGCTCAGATGGCTGGAAATTAAAGAATGAAGCCATAATTACAGCCTAGCTCAATATACAAACATAAATATACAAACATATATCGTTGTATACAAATTAAAAGTAACACAAACACAATAACCCTCCCAGAAACAATCCAAGTCCCCAGGAAGGCTCCTGACCCAAACCCCCTTCCCTCCTTTCAGAAATAAAATAACCAGATCAGCCCATGTACATCTCAGGTGATGAATCTGGAGATCTGAGGTGAGATGTCAAAAAAGAAGATGGCAAGGAGGTTAGAGGAAAAAAGGTCTAGGTGGATTAGGGAGTTAAAGGCAGAATCATCCGGAAAGCAGACTGCCAGGAAGAAGGCACAGCTGAGGAGCATGAGTGTGTGAAGTGCCCATCTTAGCTATAGTTTGACTAGTTGTGTTCCTCAGCAGAAGAATGGTGATCTAGGACATATGTTGGTTTTTCTTCTTTCTTTTCACAGTGAAGGATTTAATTTCTCTCAGTAAAATATTTCAGTTAGTCTTAAACCAGCATAGGGAGGAGAAGAGAGCAATATCGGCCAGGCACTGCCTTATAAGCTATGATACTGAAAGTGGAATAAAATAACAGTATTGCAATATCCTGGGATGACCAGGTCCATCCCATGGGACAGGACTTGGCCTCTGTAGTTTTCCTAAGGGAAACCTGGGACCCCTCAAACTACCACACTAGTTGAGAGAACTCTGTGTCCTGTTTGATTAATATGGGTTCCTTGGAAGAGTCCCAGCCTATGTGCACTGTACTTGGATGCGACCTTTTCAAGCCTGAAAAAAGGGCAGATTATGTGAGCCAAAGCTTTCTGGCAGCCTTGGCTAAAGAGATGAGAAATGCAGTTAAAGTATGAAGTGTTCATGGCATGGAAAGTCACTGTGGTACTGCTTCTTCTCCATTAGCTGGAATGCATGGCTACCTGACTGTGAGAGACTGCGGGGACAAGGAGGTGAAGAAGAGTCGCCTCTCCTACAGAGAACGCCTTATGGTCAAAAACTGGGAATACTTCATTGCTGCAGAAGAAATTACCTGGGATTATGCCCCAAATATTCCAAATAGCCTCGACAGGTAAAATAATACTTTGTTGACATAGCATGGAATGTTAATGTGAAATCACATAGTAATTCAAGTTGGAGAAGACCTCTGAGGGTCTGAATGCAAAGCTGGATCAAACTGAGCTTTCACAGCCTCCAAGAATGGTCACTGGGTACCCTTGCAAATAGAGAAGTCTTTACTCATATCCAGTCAGACTTTCTCATGTTGCAGTTTGTGCCCACTGTATCTCATCTCTTTATTCTGTTACCTTAAGAAGAATCTGGTTCTGTGTTCTGTGCAATCTCCTGTCTGGTAGTTGAAGGTAAAAATAGGATGTTGCCTTAGTCATGTCTTTGCAGAACTGAAGAAAACAGAGATTTTGCTTTTGTGTCATGTGCTGTAGCTCTCTAATCACTGTGGTGGCCCTCTACTAGAATCTCACCTGTGTGTCAATTACTTCCTCTGCTGAGGAGGTCAAAAGTGGACACTTTGTTTTGCCTTTAACAGAGAGCCCCAAATACAAAGATGATTTAGGCAATGCCCTAAGCAGCATACAAGCCTACTTGCTCATGTACTTTTCCATATAAATTCTGCTGAAATAAACAATCCTTAAGGGTAAGAGGAAGGGAGAGAGGGAATATTTCTGGAGAATAAAACTCTATAGAAGTTTGAATAATAAAGTGTTTAAAGAATGGAGAAAAGAGAGGTCACTCTATAAATGTCTTCTGCATTTGACCAATAGAGATACAGTGAAAGTTTTGGGGCCCTCACTAGACAAGAAAGACATTGAGTTGCTACTGGAGCATGTCTAAAGAAGGGCAAGGAAGCTGGTGAAGGGCCTGGAGCACAAGCATTGTGAAGAACAGTTGAGGGAACTGGGATTGTTTATCCTGGAGTAAAGGTGGCTGAGAGGAGACCTTATCATTCTCTACAACTACTTGAAAGGAGGTTGTAGTGAGGTGGGTGTTAGTCTCTTCTCTCAAGTAACAAGTAATAGGATGAGAAGAGGTGGCTTCAGATTGCACCAGGGGAGGTTCAGGTTGGATCTTAAGGTTCTCTTCCAAACAGAACAATTTTATGACTCTGACTCCCCACTACTGGCATGCAGGTGACTTTACAAGCTGAAGTTCAGAAAAAACATTAAGGGTTTAAACAGAACATGGCAAATTCCTGTATGTGCTTATAGTTTCACATACCTCTCAAGAATATAGTGTTCACACAACTCTTCAAGTATTCCTTCTTTGGTATGATTTGCTTCCATTCTTACTTGGACTGCACGGAGCAAACTTTTCTATCTTTCCCTACTATTTGCATTGCATTACTTAACCACCTCAGTGCTCAGATCTTTCCATCTTGGTTTAAAGTTCCATGTATCCCTGTTCAGTAACCCCTTTTGAACCCCTCACATCCTCAGACTGGATGTGAGGAGGAAGTTCTTCACCATGAGAGTGGTGAGTGCCTGGAATGGGTTGCCCAGGGAGGTGTTTAAGGCCAGGCTGGATGGGGCTCTGGCCAGCCTGATCTAAGGTAGGGTGTCCCTGCCCATGGCAGGGGGGTTGGAACTAGATGATCCTCGTGGTCCCTTCCAACCCTGACTGATTCTATGATTCTCTATAGTCACCAGCTGGCACTCTAGTGAAACTGAGCCTTGTTTCAAGATCAGAGCAGCAAATCTTTTTAACCATTAGGACCCTGACTGATTCTATGATTCTAAGCACACAACACCAAGACAAATGTCCTGGTCCGTGTTATTTCCCAGTATTTACCCTAGTTTTGCTCTCTACATCAACAATTCTAATGTTTTCAAACTTGAGGGTAACCCTACTTACTCTAAAGTGCTTTACTGGGGTTAAGGTTGTCTTTTCCTGTCTTGCTTAGAGTCTTTGCTGCTATAAGCTATTTTTCTTCAGTGCTCAACTATGCCTTTGTAAAAGGAGAAGAATTATTTCTGCATTCTTGTCTTGAAAATGTAGCTGCTGCTGTGCTTTGTTCTGTTCTTGCATGTATGTGTTATTAAACTAAACTGAGTGGTCATGCATGATACTGTAATACAAATAAAGTTCTACATTTCCTTTTCCCTAATTTACATTAGAATTTGGAGTGAAGACTACTAGGTCAGTTTAGAGTTTGGATTTTACTTTTTTCATGCAGTGTGATTACTGCCAGTTGCTTGAGTACCAATCCTGTATTCTAATAGATGTCACTATTCAAGTTTTGGTGATGATTTGTCTTTTCCTTTGTTTTTAAGACACTATAAAGCACAGCATTTGGACAACTTCTCAAATCTCATAGGTAAAAAGTATAAAAAGGCTGTTTTTAGGCAATACACCGATGCCAGCTTCACTAAACGTCTGGAAAATCCTCGTCCCAGGGAAACTGGAATCTTGGGCCCTATTATCAGAGCTCAACTCAATGACAAAGTTAAAGTAAGTAACATAAATTCAGAGGTTATTTATACTCTAGAATAAGCTTATGTTGGGTAAAGGTACAAAAAAAAAAATCATATTTTAGCTCTTTTTCCACCCCAAAAATTATGCTGTTGCAAATACTGGCCCTGTTGAAAGATACCAACATGAATTTCAGTTTGTCAGCTTTCCCTGCATAGTTTCCATGATTGTGCATTATTTTACAACAGAAATACACTTGACTCACATTTTTGGAGAAATATATTTATACATGGACAGTGGTGCAAAACTGAAAAAAGCTAAATCCAGGTGGACTTCTGGAGGATTTGAATGTGAGGCCAAAATTCATGAGCCACTCATCCCTTGCATTACTGTTTTTTCTCTGGCTGTTTGAGACAGTGGCATTCAGTTTTCAAAGTTAAATGTTCTTTCATGGACTTGTGGAATGAAACTGCAAAACCAAGTGCAAAGTCGTGCACTTGGATAGGGCAATCCAATGTACAAATACAGGTTTGACATAGAATAGATGGAGAGCAGTCCTGAGGAAAGAAGGACTTAGGGGTGATGAGAAGCTCAGCATGAGACAGCAATGTGTGCTTGCAGGACACTAAGCCAACAGAATTGTTGGCTTCATCAAAAGAAGCATAGCCAGTAGGCTGCGGGAGGTGTTTCTCCTCCTGTAATCTACTCTGCTCATAAGGCTCCACCGGGAGCACTGTGTCCAGGAAGGGAGGCCCCAACACGAGAAGGACATGGAACTGTTAGAGCAAGACCAGAGGAGGGCCTTGAAGATGGTTAGAGTGCTGAAGCACCTCTCCTGTGAAGACAAGTTGAGAGAATTGTGGTTGTTCAGTCAGAAGAAGAGAAGGTTCCAAGGCGACCTTATAGCATCCTTCCAGTGTTTGAAGGGGGCCTGCAAGATAGCAGGAGAGAAGCTTTTTACAAAGGCATGTAGTGACAGGATAAAAGTTAATGTGCTTCAAACTGGAAGAAGCCGGGTATAGATTAGACATTAGGAAGAAATTCTTCACCACAAGAGTGGTGAGGTATTGGAACAGGTTGCCCAGAAAAATTGTGACGGCGTCACCCTGGAAGTGTTCAAAGCCAGGTTAGATGGAGCATTGATCAACCTGATCTAGTAGTAGGTGTCCCTACCTATGGCAGTGGGTTGGATCTAGATGGTCTTTAAAGACCCTTCCAATCCAAAACGTGTTATGATTCTATGATTTGCATTGCAAGCTTGTGCTGCTGTCACATCCAGTAGTTTTTCTGTTTTCAATTAGTGAGGCATCACAAACTTGCATTACCTTTAACTGCCAGTATGACTCTCTGATTCTGAAGTTGACTTCATGTTTCACTTCCTTTTTTCCCCCCCTCTGGTTTAATGAACAATAGGCAGGGCATTTTGCCCTTTTTTTTTTTACATCTCTGTTTAAATTTGCTTTCTCCTATATTGGAGGTTCTTAAGAACTTTAGTCAATAAACTTCATATTCCTGGTGGCTGGGTGTGGCTAGTAACTGGAAGAACACATGTTCTTTTAGATTTTCCAAAGACCAGATGTAAGAAGCTGAACTTCACTCAATGTTCTCTATAAAAACTAGCAGCAGGACACCAAGAACATTTAGACTGTGGGTTTATATCATCACACAATATTTAAGACATCTCTTTGCCTTTCTGGCTCCCCCCAGACTGAAACCAAGCAAATTCTACTGTTGTTGAATACTTGAAATTGTCACTGAGTATTTGAAATTTGATGAATACTAAATTAATTCCCTTTTTTCAATTTGGCTATCAATGTAGATTGTGTTCAAAAATAAGGCCAGTCGACCCTACAGCATTTACTTCCATGGTGTGACCCTCTCAAAGAATGCAGAAGGAGCTGATTATCCTCTGGATCCCAAAAGTAAGACATCTGTGAATTACATTTTGAAGGACAGGCTCTGACTGGGAATGTGCATGACCAGAACACCTCCATTCTACACTCTGCTCTGATCGTATCTGGGACCTACTTTAAACAAACTTCCTTTGGAAATTTTAGTCTGTGACCCAAATAGAATCACAGAATCAAGCAGGTTGGAAGAGACCTCCAACATCATGCAGTCCAACCTAGCACCCAGCCCTATCCAGTCAACTAGACCATGGCATTAAGTGCCTCATCCAGGCTTTTCTTGAACACCTCCAGGGATGGTGACTCCACCACCTCCCTGGGCAGCCCATTCCAATGCCAATCACTCTCTCTGCCAACAACTTCCTCCTGACATCCAGCCTGTACTTCCCCCAGCACAACTTGAGACTGTGTCCCCTTGTTCTATTGCTGGTTGCCTGGCAGAGGAGACCAACCCCCACCTGGCTACAGCCTCCCTTCTGGTAGTTGTAGACAGCAATGAGGTCTCCCCTGAGCCTTCTCTCCTCCAGGCTAAACAACCTCAGTCTCTCCTCATAGGCTTTGTGTTCCAGCCTTCTCACCAGCTTTGTTGCCCTTCTTTGGACATGTTCCAGCACCTCAACGTCTCTCTTGAATTGAAGGGCCCAGAACTGGACACAGTACTCAAGGTGTGGCCTGACCAGAGTTGAGTACAGGGGAAGAATGTCCTCCCTTATCCTTCTAGCCACACTGTTCCTGATGCAGGCCAGGATGCCATTGGCTCTCCTGGCCTCTGTTGTATTTTAGAAAAACCCAAGGTATTGTCTGCAAAGCATGGACAAACACCTTTTTTTTTTGGTATGTCTTAGTTTACCTATTCTTGTTTGTGATTTTAGAGAGAGATCAAAATTCATGATGAACATCAGTTACCTCATTAGAGGTGGCTTGAAATGGCCTAACTGCAACACCAATTTCATTAAAAGGTGCAGCCTGATGTTATATAAATGTTTGGAGTATTGTGCCCAGTTCTGAGCTCCCCAGTTCAAGAGGGACAGGGAAATAGTAGAGAAAGTCCAGTGGAGGTCTATGAGGCTGATGAAGGTACTGGAATATCTGTCTTATGAGGAAAGAGTGAGAGACCTGGAGTGTTTAGCCTGGAGAAGAGAAGGCTGAGAGGGGATTTTATTATTGTTTACAAATATCTCAAGGGTGAGTGTCAAGGACACAGGACTGGTCTCTTCACACTGGTGTCCTGTGGTAGGATGAGGGGCAGTGGGTACAAACTGAAACACAGGAAGTTCCACTTCAACATCAAGAGAAGTTTCTTTGCTGTGAGAGTGCTGGAGCACTAGAACAGGCTGCCCAGAGGGGTGTGGAGTCTCCTTCTCTGTAGACTTTCAGCACCCACCTGGACATGTTCCTGTGTGGCCAGCCCTAGGTGAGCCTGTTCTGTCAGGGAGTTTGGACTCAATTATCTTCAGAGATCCCTTCCAACCCTTGCCATTCTACTGTTCTATGATCCGTCTTTAAGTTTATCATTGCTGTTCTCCTTTATTTTTCCTTAGGCAATAACACCCAGAGTAGAGGAGTTGAACCAGGGATGACATACACTTATGAATGGAAAATTGCCAAGACAGACCAACCTGCCACACAGGACGCACAATGTATTACAAGGCTCTACCATAGTGCTGTAGATGTTGAGAGAGATATAGCATCTGGACTGGTTGGCCCTCTTCTGATTTGTAAAAGTGAAGCACTGACACAGAAGGGTGTACAGGTAACAGGTTTGGCAACTTCTGAGAGATCCATTTTGCTCAAATAATACCACTTCGTCTACAGTGAGTTTGGTTTTGCTTCCCTTGAGAGAACTGTCTTCTTAGAGTGCAATTAAACCAGTAGGCTTCTGCAGAAATGACTTGAAGAAAGTCTTCTCTCTGCAGCAGTAGTGGGATTGTATTCTGGTTTTCTTTGCAAGAGCAGCATTTTAACAAAAAATAAAGTCTGTTTCTAGATTTGATTACTGACTTCTGTGCTACTATTACACCATAGCACTGTAAAGACATTCAGATCTGGATTTGTTCCTTTCTGTAACAGATATAAATCAACAGGATCTGGCAATCCACACAGGGTAGTGGTTTAGCAGTAGTGATGGGATTGCAAGCTCAAGGTGAGCAGTTGGACTTGATGATCTCAAAGGTCTCTTCCCATCCTGAACATTTTAATGATTCTGTTCTAATCTTAGGCATCGCTGAAACCAGAGCAACTCAAAAAGCATGGCATTGTTCTGGGAGAGCGATTCTCTCTGCCATCTGTTAAAATCTTGCTTGGCAAAGACTTGAGCATTACTTGATGAGGAAAAAAGTGTCAAAAGCTTGTGCATATGAAAAAACTTGTCAGAAGCTTGTGCTTAGGTCCATTTAAAGAGAGACCGATTGCATACTATCTGCATATCGGCAGTGCTAATGACTTGCTTAGTGCTTCACCGCAGGTTGGTTGCAGTATTAGGATTGTCACCTTGAAGTCTTGCACCCTTACTGCCTTTCACTTGTGTCACACTTGTCACAACCCTGGTGGAGCTCATATTGCTTGTTTAATAAGAAAATACAGTCCTTAGTACATATCTCTGCTAGTAGAATTTAACTGCTGTGCTGATTGTCTTTCAGAAAAAGGCAGATGGGGAGCAGCAGGCAATGTTTGCTGTGTTTGATGAAAACAAGAGCTGGTACATAGAGGATAACATCAGGGCCTACTGCAGCAACCCTGCCAGTGTTAAAAGGGATGATCCCAAGTTCTACAACTCAAACATAATGCACAGTGAGTGAGATGTCAAGTTCAATATTATGAGAGCTCTTGTGAACTTTAAATATTCAGTGATTGCTTGTTCTCAGATGTAGTGTAATCAGGCAGTTCTCTAGAGTCACTGAACTTCTAACTATGCCAGGTGGCACTGTACAGAAATGTGCAATATTTCAGGGACCAGGCTGATGCTGCACCCTGGAGAAAAGGCAAGGGTTACTTAACTTTGACGCAGCACCCTGCTGCCGAAGAGATGCTATTTTCAGGGCTGAAATCTGTGAACCTGCAATCTGTGAATATTAGGGTGGAGAGGGAGATAAGGAAGGAAAATGCAACCAAAGTGCTGGTTCTTAACTCACTGTTGCTGTGTACTTTTTTCACCTTGTTCTTTACCTGTGAAAAATTGATGATCTCTGTCTTTTGGTCTTCTTCCACGTACTCCCACTGCTGTCTAAGGTTTCCCATGTGTCAAATGATCCAGACATTTCTCCCCCACTAACTGTCTTCTTATGTGACTGAGCTACTCTTGTGGTCAACAGGCAAGCAGTACATGAACAGAGTGCATTTTCAGTAACAAATTCTGCAGCTCACTGAAAAGTAATGAAAATATTTTTAACATTTAGGTAGTAGAAGAGGTATAAGTGCTAGTCCAGATGAGTGCGCTGACATCAAAGGACAGAAGTCTTGCAGTGAAAATACTGAGCCAACATTTATTTTGCTTTCCTTTTAGCAATAAATGGCTACGTGTCTGACAGCAGCGAAATCCTTGGCTTTTGCCAAGATCACGTAGTTCAGTGGCACTTCTCCAGTGTTGGCACTCATGATGAGATTGTCTCTGTTCGCCTTTCTGGGCACTCTTTTCTGTATCAAGGGAAATATGAAGATGTGTTGAACCTTTTCCCTATGAGTGGAGAATCGGTCACAGTGGAAATGGACAATGCTGGTAAGTGGTAAAACTATAATGTTTGACAGTTCTCCCATCTTCTTTGTTTTTTAATCTCCAGCCCACAGGAACATACCTAAATAGAAAATAAAGCTTTTCAGATAAACACAGTGCTAGAAAGTCTTGAATCACTCCCTGGTGTAGCTGATGTCTGTGGAGTTTTACTGGTTACACAAAGTTAATCTGCACTATCCTGAGGCTCTCAGTTTGTGTTTCTCTTGGTGGGCTAATTGTTTGGAGGCTTTTTTTCCACTTCACAATTAGTATTTGGGTTAGCAATGCCCATTTTAAGGCAATTCTAAGATTGTCCTTGGAAATAATTCAGTATCAGCTTCGCTATGTGGTGCCCAACTCTGCCACACACTTGTCTAACCTGAGTTAGCTAGCCAACACTGTCCTGTTATGCTAGCCACCATTGGACAAAATGGCTAGACCTCATCTTAGATTTGTTGTCATTTGGCAGTAGTAAAGCCTGCCTGAATGAATTGGATTGCATGTTCACCAGGATAGATTTCAGTGTCTAGCTAGGATTAGCACCATATCTTGAAAAGGTGGCACTAGAACCCATGTAGTCCACACTTAGAAAATTGCTTGCAAGAGATTGTTTCTCATTGGCTAACAGTGTTTAGTGAGCATCCTAAAATCCCCCAAAGTTTAGGTATCCTTATCCTATTTAAAAATACCAGGTTTTTTGTTTCATCTTTTACCTGTTTGAATAATTAATTATTCATATTCTCAAAGCTTCTTTTTGGTCATGGCATAGCATCAAGACCCTGTAAGTTAAAAACGGGTTGTGTATTAAGTCTGTTTTATTATTCAAGACTAAGGAAATCATTAAATCTCTTTCAGCCTTTATGGAAACCTCCCCAGTAACAAAGTTGTGCTTCTGTGTGATTTTGGTATGCAGTCTGTTTTTTCTGTTTGTTTTCTTCTGTAGGTTTGTTAGAGATTCTTCTACAGACCTGTTGTTACAATCAGGAAAACTATGCTGGTCACTTCAAGCTCTGATGAATATAGAATATTTTTATGTGACTCTTTAAATTAAAAAACAAACAAACTGTTTTGCCTAAGATCTGTTAATTCTATCTATTCTGTAGTTTCTGCTACTTCCAAAAGCAAGCTGCAACAAGCAACAAACTTTATTTGATGCTGTTTAGGCAAATAGATTGTGGTTTGTTTTTAGCAGAGCCTAGTTTCAAATGGAGAAATTATCTTCTGACTGGGATTTGGAGGAACTATTAAAACCTTTGAAGTAATCTAGGATGCCTCAGATTGGCAACTTAAATGTTTGGTGTCCATTTTGGAAATTCAAATGATTCTTAAAGATTATTTTTATGCATTCAAAAGCTTTTAAAATGCTATGTTTGTTTGTCAGCATTACCTCAGAATGCTCTCTCTGTGTGGCAGTGCATACAGCACTAAGGACAGGAAAACAAGGAAAACTTTATCCCAAAGATCCCAATCCAGATCTAAACATAAGAGCCTTTATATTGTTTCTTTCTTTTTGATATCCCTCTTTTTAATAGGTTATGTTTGAACTCAGGTCCTAGGTACATACAGCTTAATCTGTAGAGAATACCTCCAGCTCTTAAATGTGTTTATTTACAAGTGCTATTATTTATTTCCTTTTATTAATTATTTTTCATTACAGTGAGGATTATCACTCTGCTATAGCAGGTCCTGTAGAAACAAACCCAGCAGCTTGTCCTGACCACCCAATGCCCACTCTTGTAACTACTGCATATTACAGAGTCACTGTTATTTCAATTTCAGGTACTTGGCTTTTAGCCTCCTGGGGTACCCCAGAGATGAGTTATGGCATGAGGCTGAGATTCAGAGATGCCAGATGTGAATATGAAGAAGATTACACATTTGATGTTATGGATTTAACTCCCACCAAGACTGATAGAAAGGTTGTTACCATCTCATCTGAAGAAGCTGTGGAAGAAGAAAGAGAAGAAGATAGGGAAGATTTGGATTATCAGGATTACTTGGCATCTTCTTACAACATCCGAAGCTTGAGGAAGGCAACAGATGTTGAAGAAAAACAAAACCTTACAGCACTGGCCTGGGAACAGTATGATGGCACTGATGGCATGAGCTCTGAGGTGGCAGCTGGCTCAGATGTGATAGCTAGAAATAGTAGCAAATCTGCAGACACCTCGAAGTTCTCAAAAACTCCTATCACTCCTCTCCCCCAAATTGGAGCTGCAATACTGCAGCCAAATCACACATCAGTCACAGCAGAAGAGGACTTATTTTTAGCTGCCGCAAGAGATGGAAAGGGTGACTTGATATTAGAGAATAGAAACCAAAGCAATTATGAAATAAATCACTGTAACACGTCTGCAGATGAACACTTGCTGAGCAGTGGGGAAAGCCAAATGAATATTGCAGAAGAGCTTCCAATTGATGGGCAGGACAATATTGTTTTTTCAGAAGAGCATGGAGAGGAAAGCACAGGAACTGCCACCATTAGCAGTGAAAGGAAAAGGCGAAGCTCACTGGCCATGAAGTTTTACTCTGTCCAGAAGATGACTGCCCTTCTAAATCATGTAAGGAATAAAAACGTTTCATCTTCTGACATAAGCAGTGCACCTCATTCTTTGGAGCATGCAGAGAACACATCCAATACAGACATGGTGGAAAGTGGCCAGCCTCCAAATGATTATGTCGATGAACTAGAAGAGGAGGAAACCCAGATGGAGAATTCCTCGCGTCCAGTTAATGTGACACATGATTTGGACCTCCTCACAGGAGATGGATCAAATGCATCCAGCCTTTCTGAACCCAAGCTATCCAAAAACAAACAAACAGGCACTTTTTCATTAGAGAATAGATTAGGAAATATAAGCCCTTACTCCAACCCTGCACTAGCGAAGAATCTACTAGAAGCACCATTGCCCAGGGCTGGGAAATACTCATCTAAAATGACATCTGATGAATGGAATTTGGTGTCTGCAAAAGAGAGTCTGCCATTAGAGGCAAATTTAGGTAAATCTGTTAGTGGTAAGTTAAATCATCATGGTGGAAATGGTACAGCACTCATAAATAAGAAGCAAATGAGGAAGTATGAAGAGTTCCCGTATCTAATGGGACAAGAACAGAAAGCGAGCCACATACACCCAGCTATGAAAGGAGAGGAGAGGAGCAAGAATGATACTTCAAGTGCATCTGGATCCTTCATCAAGATCCGAAGGAAAAAAACCCAATATCCAGAAATGACTCACTTGCTGAGCCCAAGGAGTAAAAAACCCCAAAACATCACCAATTCTATGGCAGCCTTTGGCCACACCTTGTTTCCACGTGAGACCAACCACACAACACTGTCATGTTGCCCTAACACCACAGGGGCACTCAGTGAGGCCAAACACACAGTGGATCTGAGTAGAGTCAGGGATAGAGAGTCACTAAATTACACACTCACCCCACGGCAGTTTAAGCCATCGATAACAATTGGCCTTCCCCAAGAAAATGGAGACTATGAATATGTCACAGAAGGATTTTACAATGAGGAAACATCAGGTAGTGAATACGAATACAATTATGTCACCTTCTTTGATCCATACTTGACAGACCCAAAAGTGAACACCAATGAACAACGTAACCCAGACAATATTGCTGAACATTACCTGCGTAGCAAAGGGAATGAGAGGAGATATTTTATTGCAGCTAAAGAAGTCTGCTGGAACTATGCAGGATATAAAAAAAGGTTTGGCTAAATAATTTGCTTTCATTTTGAATAGAGTTTTGATGCATGCTAGCAGAATGTTGATTCACATGCAGAATCATAGAATGTTAGGGGTTGGAAGGGACCTGCAGAGCTCATCCAGTTCAACCTCTGCAAATCAGGAGCACTTAGGGCAGATCAAACAGGAACGTGTCCAGGTAGGTTTTGAAGATGTCTAGAGAAGGAGATCTGCCCCCTCTGAGCAGCCTGTTCCAGTGCTCTGTGATCCTCAGAGTAAGACTTTTTTTTTTTCTCATGTTGAGATGGAATTTCCTGTGGTTGAGTTTACATCCATTGGTCCTAATCCTATCAGTACATATCACTAAAGAGAGACTGGCTTCATCCTTGTGACAGAAGACATTGACAAGGCCTCCTCTCTTCTGCAAACTAGGCAGTCCCAGGTATCACAGTATCACAGTATCATCAGGGTTGGAAAAGACCTCACAGATCATCAAGTCCAACCCTGTATTTCCTTGTAAGAGAGATGCTCCAGTCCCTTCATCATCCTTGTAGCCTTCTGTTGGACTCTTTCCAGTAATTTCCTGTCCTTCTTGAACTAGGGAGCCCAGAACTGTGCACAGTATTCCAGATGTGGTCTAACTAATACTGAGTAGTGGGAAAGGAGAACCTCCCTATGCCTCCTGGACACATTGGTCTTAAAGCACCCAAGTATACTATTTGCCTTCTTGGGGCACACTGCTGTCCCATGGATAATTTATTATTGGCCAGAACTCCAAGGTCCTCTGTGGAGCAACCTCCATCAGGTCAACCTCTAACATGTACTGGTGCATGGTGTTATTCCTCCCCAGGTGCAGGACTCTACACTTATCCTTGTTGAACTTCAGTAGGTTCATCTTTGCACACCTGTTCAGTGTGTCCAAATCTCACTGAATGGCAGTGTGGCCTTCTGGTGTGTCAGCCACTCCTGCCAGTTTTGTAACATCAGCAGATTTGCTGAGGGTGCCCTCCATCTCTTCATCCAAGTCATTGATGAATATGTTGAACAAGACTGGACCCAGCACTGACTCCTGGGAAACACCACTAGCTACACACCTCCAGCTGGACTCTCTACCATTGGTCATGACCCTCTGGATTCTATTGTTTAGCCAATTCTCAATCCATCTTACTGTCCACTCTTTGAAACCACACTTTCTGAACTTTTGCATGAGAGAGACAGTGTCAAAAGCCTCACTAAAGTCAAGCAAGACAACAGCCACTGCCCTCTCTGATAAATGTAGAAGCATCTGTAATGAACAATGTCATTTCCAGCATTTCAGCTGCAGAACCCTAAGAATTCTCAGTGGGAGGATGTAGACCTCCCTAAAATACCATAGAGATTACTGTTATCAAGACCAACACTTTTTTTCTTTGACCTCCTTTTGTAGACTTATTAGAAACACTCTTTAAAACAGAATCATAGAATGCCTTATGTTGAAGGGACCTTAAAGATCATCAAGTTCCAGTGGCCCAGCCATGGTCAGGAACACCTCCTACTACACCAGGTTGCTCAAACCCTCATCCATCCTGGTCTTAGATATTTCCAAAGGTGAGGCATCCACAATGTCTCTTGTCAGCCTGTTCCAGAGCCTCACCACTCTCATAGCAAAGAACTTAAAGGTATAAAATCCACTCTAAAAAGTCGAGGGGAATTCCCAGTTACTTTTTTTTTATATTTGAATGACCTGCTTTACAACTCCTTCCTTGTCTTCATGGGTTCTGTAGCAGTCAACTATGACATGAATTTCTGTTAGCTTTCCAGGAACTGTACATGTGTGAGATGGTGGCCTCACTACGCTCTCACCTAAGATCTGTTTATTATCATAGAATCATAGAATCATAGAATCAACCAGGTTGGAAGAGACCTCCAAGATCATCCAGTCCAACCTAGCAGCAGCCCTGTCCAGTCAAATAGACCATGGCACTAAGTGCCTCATCCAGTCTTCTCTTGAACACCTCCAGGGATGGTGCCTCCACCACCTCCCTGGGCAGCCCATTCCAATGCCAATCACTCTCTCTGGGAAGAACTTCCTCCTAACATCCAGCCTATACTTCCCCCGACACAACTTGAGACTGTGTCCTCTTGTTCTGCTGCTGGTTGCCTGGAAGAAGAGATCAACCTCACCTGGCTACAACCTCCCTTCAGGTAGTTGTAGACAGCAATGAGGTCACCCCTGAGCCTCCTCCAGGCTGAACAACCCCAGCTCCTTCAGCCTCTCTTCACAGCACTGTATTCCAGGCCTCTCACCAGCTTTGTCACCCTTCTCTGGGCATGCTAAAGGTAAAAAATAGGTAAATAGAGCTCAAGTGGGCTTGGTTTTTTTTTTAGTTTGGAGATTTTCAGTGAAAGCTGACCAAGTCTTTCAAGGATTTCATATACAACTGTAGAACCAGAATTGCTTAAATGTTGTAGGTTGTGATTTTCAGAACCATCTGAGTTTTGTTTGTGCATTTGTTCTTTATATTCAACCATCTTCCTGCTGTGTGAGTTCTCAGATTTCATCACAGCCACGATTTCTGATTCACTGTGCACATTCTTATCTGGACACTTCCTTTCAGTACAATCATGACTGACAGTACCTGTAAAGATGGCACCACGTACAAGGTGATTTTCCAGAGCTATACAGACAGTACCTTTACGACCCTTCAGGATGAATATGAATATGGAGAACACCTTGGCATCCTGGGACCAGTTATCAGGGCTGAAGTGGATGATGTTATACTGGTAAGTCAGTGTCTTGAATGTCTGTACAGGATGAGATTTTTTTATGGTGATCTCACAATGTGACATAGAATGGGTCTAAAAATATCACAAGTTTTAAAAAGATGATGATGGCAAACCAGTTTTCCAAGCCAGAAGTTGCAGTGTGGACACAGAAGCTTTCAAACACATCCCTCTTCTCTCTCCTATCCACAGTAAATTCACTTCCCTGTTTTTGTTTTCTTTCTAAATGATGGCTTATCAGGCTTGTGTAAAATGAGATTTAAATTTAACATTAAAAGATACTAAATTTTTTAAACCAGGATTGCACTGAAAGTAGGGCATTTTATAAGCAAGTGAGCTTCTTAGTGTCTTCAGAATAAAGTTTAGGCTGGATGTTAGGAGGAAGTTCTTCCCAGAGAGAGTGATTTCCCATTGGAATGGGCTGCCCAGGGAGGTGGTGGAGGCACCGTCCCTGGAGGTGTTCAAGAAAAGCCTGGCTGAGGCACTTAGTGCCATGGTCTATTTGACTGGCTAGGGCTGGATGCTAGGTTGGACTGGATGATCTTGGAGGTCTCTTCCAACCTGGTTGATTCTATGATTCTAATGAAAACATACTACCATTATCACCAAGGATAGAGTTGTTCTCCATCCTTGTTGTCTGTATTAGAACAAAACTATTCATAGCAAAAGTTTTCAGAGGAAAATACACCTTTGGGGAGAATATATATCCTCATCTTGAATAGAATCATAGAATCAACCAGGTTAGAAAAGACCTCCAAGATCATCCAGGCCAACCTAGCACCCAGCCCTATCCACTCAACTAGACCATGGCACTAAGTGCCTCATCCAGGCTTTTCTTGAAGACCCCCAGGGACGGTGACTCCACCACCTCCCTGGGCAGCCCATTCCAATGGGAAATCACTCTCTCTGGGAAGAACTTCCTCCTAACATCCAGCCTAGACCTACCCTGGCACAACTGCACACTGTGTCCCCTTGTTCTATTGCTGGTTGCCTGGGAGAAGAGGCCACCCCCAACCTGACTACAATGTCCCTTCAGGTAGTTGTAGACAGTAATAAGATCACCCCTGAGCCTCCTCTTCTCCAGGCTAAACACCCCCAGCTCCCTCAGCCTCTCCTCATAGGATTTGTGCTCCAGGCCCCTCACCAGCTTTGTTGCCCTTCTCTGGACATGTTCCAGCACCTCAACATCCTTCTTGAATTGAGGGGCCCAGAACTGGACACAGTACTCAAGATGTGGCCTGACCAGTGCTGAGTATAGGGGCAGAATAACCTCCCTCATCCTACTGGCCACACTGTTCCTGATGCAGGCCAGGATGCCATTGGTTCTCTTGGCCACCTGGGCACACTGCTGCCTCATCTTCAGCTACTATCTACCAGGACCCCCAGGTCCCTTTCTGCCTGGCTGCTTTCCTGCCACTCAGTCTCAGCTTATAGCGCTGCTTGGGGTTGTTGTGGCCAAAGTGCAGAACCCTGCACTTGGCCTTGTTAAATCTCATCCCACTGGCCTCTGCCCACCCATCCAGCCTGTAAGCACATAGCTGTAGAGTTTCCCTTCTCTCATTCCTGCGTCTTGGTGTGGGTGTGGTGACCTTGGTTTAGGCTTGAATTTTCTGAACAAAATCTATTTATTTTGTCTGTTTGTTTGTTTTGTTGTTGGTCAGTTGGTTTTGTTTGGGTTTTTTAGGTTCATTTTAAGAACCTGGCATCCAGACCTTATACTCTTCATGCTCATGGACTCTTCTATGAAAAATCCTCTGAGGGAAGCATTTATGATGATGAATCTACTTCTTGGTTTAAGGAAGATGAAGCAGTTCAGCCAAATAACAGCTACATATATGTGTGGTACGCAAACAGGCGATCGGGACCTGTGCAGCCAGGTGCAGCTTGTCGGTCCTGGATCTACTACTCTGATCTAAACCTGGTAAGATGTCAAACCAAAACAGAAGTTGTAGTGTTGCTGGGGCTGATGACAGACTCACAGAAACACTTATGTTGGAAGAGACCATTAGCCATCATCTAGACCACCTCTTGCAACTCAAGCAGGCTGTCCATGTCCACTCAGGTTTCAAGTATCTTCAAGCGATGTTACTCTAAGGCTGCAGAAATGTAAGCTGCAGAATACATTTAGGGTACCTGTTCTTTCTTTTATGCTCAATATTCCCATCTGACATTTAATCTTTTAGTTAAAAGAGGGTGTAAGATGTTGAACAATTCAAATTTGCTAACTTTTTGGTAGACTGAGCAGAGGAAATTAAAGATAGAAAGCAACGGCAATTCTGGCCTCTGCTTTAAGGTTTTATGGCCCGGTACATTGCTAAAGAGTGCTGTGGGTTTTTTTGACATCTTTTGGGAAATCCACTTTTACATCTAATATGAGCTTTACCTTCTAGGAGAAAGATATAAATTCTGGCTTGATTGGGCCAATACTGATCTGTCAAAAAGGAACCTTCAGTAAATCAAACAACAGCAGACCACCAAGTCGAGACTTTTTCTTGCTTTTTATGGCCTTTGATGAAGAGAAAAGCTGGTACTTTGACAAACGTTCTAGAAGCTCTTGTACTGAGAAGAACCAGAGAACACAGCAGTGCCACAAGTTCTATGGTATCTATTTCATCTTACCAGATATTCAGTTTATTGGGGTAGAGCAAAACGTTTTGGAGGCAGTAGATCAGTTCTCAGTGCCTTTTGAACATATATAAATCCTACATGTTAATTTTGTTGTGGTTGCTCTGCATTACTTATAATAGTCATGGGTTTATAATAGTCATAGTTTTACTGTCCCCCACAGCAAACTGCTGGCTAAGCTGTCAGCCCATGGCTTGGATGGCAACACTCTGTGCTGGGCTAGGAACTGGCTGGAGGGCCGGACCCAGAGAGTGGTGGTGAATGGTGCCACATCCAGCTGGCGGCTGTCACTAGTGGTGTCCCTCAGGGATCTGTGCTGGGCCCCATCCTCTTTAACATCTTCATAGATGATCTGGATGAGGGCATGGAGTCAGTCATCAGCAAGTTTGCAGATGACACTAAGCTGGGGGCAGATGTGACTGAGCTGGAGGGCAGAAGGGCTCTGCAGCGGGACCTTGACCGCCTGGACAGATGGGCAGAGGCCAATGGGATGGGGTTCAATAGCTCAAAGTGCAGGGTGCTACACTTTGGCCACAACAACCCCATGCAGAGATACAGGCTGGGGTTGGAGTGGCTGGAGAGCAGCCAGACAGAGAGGGATCTGGGGGTGCTGATTGATACCCGCCTGAACATGAGCCAGCAGTGTGCCCAGGTGGCCAAGAGAGCCAGTGGCATCCTGGCCTGCATCAGGAATGGTGTGGTCAGCAGGAGCAGGGAGGTCATTCTGCCCCTATACTCTGCACTGGTTAGACCACACCTTGAGTACTGTGTTCAGTTCTGGGCCCCCCAGTTTAGGAGGGACATTGAGATGCTTGAGCATGTGCAGAGAAGGGCGACGAGGCTGGGGAGAGGCCTTGAGCACAGCCCTACGAGGAGAGGCTGAGGGAGCTGGGATTGTTTAGCCTGGAGAAGAGGAGGCTCAGGGGTGACCTTATTGCTGTCTACAACTACCTGAGGGGTGGTTGTGGCCAGGAGGAGGTTGCTCTCTTCTCCCAGGTGGCCAGCGCCAGAACAAGAGGACACAGCCTCAGGCTGCGCCAGGGGAGATTTAGGCTGGAGGTGAGGAGAAAGTTCTTCACTGAGAGAGTCATTGGACACTGGAATGGGCTGCCCGGGGAGGTGGTGGAGTCGCCGTCCCTGGGGCAGTTCAAGGCAGGATTGGACGTGGCACTTGGTGCCATGGTCTAGCCTTGAGCTCTGTGGTAAAGGGTTGGACTTGATGATCTGTGAGGTCTCTTCCAACCCTGATGATACTGTGATACTGTGATATATGTAAAGAATAGCACAGAATTGGAAATACTAGACTGAAATTTTCAACGTCCAACTTCTCTCTTACACTCATGTTTACCTACCTCTGTATTTAGAAGAGAGAAGAAATTAAAGAAAACTCAACACAGCCCCCACCCTGTGCCCTGACACAATTTTCAGTACCCTGACAAATTTTTGCAAGAAATTTAAAAGTATTGTTATAATTTAACAAGTCAACAAGTTCTACTGAGGAGTTTGAAGCAGCTGTAGGACAGCCCTTCATCTACCTCTCTGTGGATTGAGAGACTTTAGTCATGTAAAGTGGGTGACTATTCAAAGGGAGCCCTTTCTTCTCTTTGAAATAATGGTCTGTAACAAAAGTCTCTCTGAAAATCTGATGCTTGCGTGCTGTAAGTGACTGTGTTTGTAAAAGGCCTGTTGAGAAGAGGAATCTGCCATTTGAAAATTTGATTTATAAACTCAATTATTAATCAAAGATATTGGTTGAAGCTATACAGCTATATGTGGAAATGTTCTGCAGCTTGCACATGTTCATAGAATCATAGAATCAACCAGGTTGGAAGAGACCTCCAAGATCATCCAGTCCAACCTAGCACCCAGCCCCATCCAGTCAACTAGACCATAGCACTAAGTGCCTCAGCCAGGCTTTTCTTGAACACCTCCAGGGACGGTGACTCCACCACCTCCCTGGGCAGCCCATTCCAATGCCAATCACTCTGTCTGTGAAGAACTTCCTCCTAACATCCAGCCTAGACCTACCCCAGCACAACTTGTGACTGTGTCCCCTTGTTCTATATTGGATAGCTGTCCTTTCTTTTGGGCCTTGTGTTTCATTATGACATTTAATGTTACCCTCCTTGTCCTTCTGACTGCCCTGTGTTGCATGCCAACTGTGCCCAAATCCTCTGGTGAGGTCCATGTATTTTCTGAATTGATGTATATAGATGATAAAAGGTGTAGCACTTAGAATTGGGAAAAGTGATGTTTTTCCCAAATGCATTACTTCTTCAAGTACTTTACTAATTTTAATAAGTGGATTCTAGCACTTCCAAAGATCTGTTTTGTGAGTGGCTGTCCTTGCTAACAATTTCCTTCCTTCCTTCCTTCCTTTCCCTAGCCATTAATGGCATTACCTACAATTTGCAAGGCTTGAGGATGTATGAAGGTGAACTGGTTCGATGGCACTTGTTAAATATGGGTGGACCAAAAGACATTCATGTTGTTCATTTCCATGGACAGACCTTCGTAGAACAAGGAAAGGCAAACTATCAGCTTGGTACATACACACTCCTTCCAGGTAAGTATCAGAACAAAGTGCATTCTAAGAGGTGACCTTTTCAATCTGTCATCATCATGCCAGTGTAAAGGTGAACAGAATTTGGCTTTGAGCACAGGAAGAATTTAAGAGTGATTGCCTATGATGGTCAAAGGAAAAATTATCACTTTGCACCTCACTTATCATTAGGGGAGAGGAGGTGGAAAAAAGATAGCATTGCTGTCCTTTAAAACTGGAAATATGAGCAAAGTTATGGAGAAAAGTGAAGTGGACATATCTCTTCCTCTCAGATGAAAAGGGATGTATATGGAAAATGAATAGCACCATGGTCTGTAGCATACTTTCTGTTCTGCACTTCCTTTGCTTGTCACCATATACATGACTACAAGTGGGCTTGTCTCTTGTATTGCATCTCTCTTTTCCTGTCTGCAAAGCAGAGTGCTGATTTGTCTCTGGTAAGTGCAGTAAAGCTGGGTATTGGCAAAAGGCAGTTGGTAGGATAATGTGAAATGACATGCATACAGCCGTGCAGCCAGTGCTGCTCACACCGTCCCTGGGCTTCAATACCACTGAAGTCTCACTGATGTTTGCTGGAAATAGCATTGGTATCTGGGCAGTGTAGGGAGGGTTTATCTTTGGAAAGTCAGGATAAGTGTGACAAATGTGAGACGTAGGAGAATTTTTATGTCCAGGGAGAAAGGAACCAGGCTAAAGCATTCCATAGGCCACAGGATATACTCCTTTGCTCATCATTCTGTGTGTGTGCAGTAACAGCACTTACTGTCAGCTACAAGTGTTTAAAAAATAACAGCAACAACAACAAACCAACAAAAAAACCAAAACCAACCACCAGTAACAAACTCCCCACAAACAAAATCAAAACAAACTCCAACCAAACAAATGCCTAAACCCAAAGAAACCAAACCAAACACACAGAAACCCAACCAAACCAAACTGAAAAAAAAATCAAACAAGAACCTCCAAACTCCATAACAACAACCCAGGCAACAAGGAAATCAAAACAATGGGATTGGCTTGGAATAATAGTTTATTTCAGTGAACATTATGTGGTTTATTTGCTATTCTGGTTCCTCTGTGCCCAGCTCTCCAGCCTGTCCAGGTCTCTGGATGGCCACACAGCCTTCAACTGTATCAGCCAAGCCTTCCAGCTTGGTGTTGACAGCAAACTTGCTGAGCAGACACTCTGTGCCCTCATCAGTGTCATTGATGAAGATGTTGAACAGGACTGGCCCCAGCACTGATGCTTGGGGGACACCACTGGTCACAGCTCTCCAGCTGGACCTGGCACCATTGATCACCGCCCTCTGAACTGTATCTTGCAACCAGTTCCTAATCCACCTCACTGTCTGCTTTTCCATCCCACACCTCCTCAGCTTGCTCACTAAAATGTCATGGGAGGCAGTGTCAAAGGCCTTGCTAAGGCCAAGGCAGACTACATCCAGTGGTTTCCTGAATCTACCCATTCAGTTATGGCATCATAAAATGCTATCAGGTTAGTTAAGCAAGACTTCCCCTTGGTAAATCCATGCTGACTACTCCTGATAACCTTCTTCTCTTCCAAGTGCCTTGAGAAGCCCTCCAACAGGAGCCACTCCATCATATACATGTCTATACATCCAATTCTGCCACATCTACTTTTGTCTTCTTTACCTTATGTGAACACCACACTGGGGCAGCAGGTCTAAAAACTGTAATCAGCACCACAGAATCAGCATCCCTGCATAATGCAGCAACCTAATAGTGCTGCTCATTGTATGGCTTAGCACTGTACTTAATGTGCAGATATCCAGGCACAGTACAGGCATCCAAGGTTTTGTACTTTGCACCATCAGCAAAGGTTAGGTTTTGATCTGGTCTCTTAATTTCAGTCTTGGTCTCCCACTGGAATTTGCTTGCTAAGAAATGAAATGTTTGAGCCTGTGGCAGTTATTGCTCTCTCTGCAGTGTGCTGCAGGTTTATTTAATTTTTCTGGGCTGAGTCCTAGGCTGATCTTTGGTTTAACTTCCAGTCTCACTAACACTAACCTTATAATGCTAATGTTTCTGACACATTTTTCTTATGTTTTTTTTTTTCAAGGCTCATTTAGAACAATTGAAATGAAACCACAGAGACCTGGCTGGTGGCTTTTAGACACTGAAGTGGGGGAATATCAGCAAGCAGGAATGCAAGCATCCTATTTGGTTATACAGAAAGGTACTGAACTATGCTGTATTTTGGCTAGGGGAGTCCACTTGTAAAATAATCTCTACCCTTTCAGGAAAAATAAATTTGGGAGATTGTTCTGCAGAACCCCAAAGCAAATTCTTTGTGCATGCAAGGGGAGAGGGTAGTAATTTGTTCTAGTAGAAAAAAATGCTTACCCTTTAGCATACTATCTTTGAATTATTTAGCATACTGTCTTTATTCACAGGTTCGTAGAATGCTTTAGGTTGGAAGGGACCTTAAAGGTCATCTGGTTCCAACTGCTCTTTCATGAGCAGGGACACCTCCCACTAGACCAGATTGCTCAAGGCCTTATTTAGCTTGGCCTTGAACACCTGCAGGGAGGGGACATTCATGACCTCCCTGGGCAACCTGTTCCAGTGTCTCATCACTCTAATTGTAAAACAATTCTTTCTGAGGTCCAGTATAACTCTACCCTCCACTAGCTTAAATCCATTCTCTCTTGTCCTATCCCAACAAACTCTTGTAAAAAGTCCCTTCCTGGCTCTCCCATAGGCTGCTTTCAGATACCAGAAGGTCACTATAATGTGTCCCAGAGGCTTCTTTTGTCCAGCCTGTCCCCGTGGCAGAGGTGCTGCAGCCCTCTGATCATCTTTGTGGCTGTCCTCTGAAGCCCCTCCAGCAGTTCAGTTCCTTTTAGCACACTAGCCTTGAATGTGAGACTTCCTCCAAGTGAACAGTGGATGAATCTGTTGTGAGTAATTGCAGGAATTATCATGGCCTTCTTTGGGAAACAGTGGTGGTGTTACAGTATTAATGAGAATTGTCCTGAGTGAGGCAGTCTTAAAAGGTTCTACCAGGATATACATGGCAGCAGCCCTCCTTTAACAACAAACTTACTGTGCTCTCTTTATAGAGTGCAGGAGCCCAATGGGTCTCGCAAGTGGAGTTATCCTAGACTCGCAAATCGATGCTTCACATCATATAGGTGAGTTAATACTTGAAAAAGTCTGGGCATGTTCCTGGTATCCCCCAGAAAAGTGTTGCAGTACTGTATTCTTTTGCCATCTCATGATCATAGAATCATAGAATCAACCAGGTTGGAAGAGATCTCCAAGATCATCCAGTCCAACCTATCACCTAGCCCTGTCCCGTCAACTAGACCACAGCACTAAGTGCCTCAGCCAGGCTTTTCTTGAACACCTCCAGGGATGGCGACTCCACCACCTCCCTGGGCAGCCCATTCCAATGGCAAATCACTCTGTCTGTGAAGAACTTCCTCCTAACATCCAGCCTAGACCTCCCCCCGGCACAACTTGAGACTGTGACTCCTTGTTCTGTTGCTGGTTGCCTGGGAGAAGAGACTGACCCCCAGTGTGATCAACTGTGCTGATTTGAGGCTAATTGGAATATTTTAGTGAGACAAATTAGATCATTGGTTGTGAAAATAAAATAACGATGAAGTCTACATCATTCATTGGTTCTGAGAGGGATAAAAAGCCAAAATGTTAACAGCTTGTCCCACTGCAGTCTGTGTCACTGGATCTATTCACTTCCTCTTAACTCCACTATAATATCTTTCCTCTGATCTTGGCTAACACAAAGCAATGTAAGCCTTGCTGGTTGTTTTGTCTGCCTGGGAAAGTAGAGGGAGACAGAGAGGGTAGTTTTGAGCCCTCCTGAGCAGTTTTTCGTTGTCCAGGAGAGAATCTGGATTTCTGTTTTATTTCCAATGTGTATATAATTGTAAATACTTGTGAATACATTGTGTATATATGCTTGTAAATCTGGCTTTGCTGTAAATAGAGCTTCATCTTACTTCCAAGCAGTCTGAGCTAGTCTGATAAATTCCATTAGTGGGGGGGAGGAGAAGTTCCTAACCCACCACAACTGTCAGGTTAAAAAGCTCTTCAGTGCTGCAAGTGGAGGCTCTGAGCTGTGTTAGGTAAACACTCATCATTTTATTGTAATAGTGTCACAGTTCTACTGACAGTGTCACATGCTTAAGAGTCAGGGAATCATCTGTGGCCTGCTGGATGTCCTGGAACATATCCAGCTTTATCTTTTGGTCCTTTAGGTTCCCTGGCTGAAAACAGGGAATACCAAGTGTTCAAAAAGCTTTTCAGGTTAACATGTGTATGAGAATGTGAAAGGGCAAAGTGTATCTGTTACAAAATATTTGGGAACCTGGCATTCAGAGTGTTTAATTCAACAAGTTTACTCCTGGATTAAAAGTGGGATAATTTAGTAGAGAAATGGATAGAATTTTCCATGCAGAGTGTCAAATTGAGGTATATGGGTGACACACACATGCAGGAACATAAATGATTGATTTCCTGTTTCAGGGGAAAGGATGTATTTTGGAAATTTGATTTTTCTGTGGATTTAATTTTCTTCATTTCCTGACACATTGTTATGAAGGCTTCAAAGCTGTGTGTCATATTCCATGTCATTGGTTATCCTGGAAACTTCTTCATGCAGAGCAGAGCTGTCTTCCATGAGCATAGTGTCTGATCTTGCAAAACCTGTCTACAAAACTCTAGACTGTTTCCAAATCAGCAGACAATGCAGTACATAGAATCATAGAATCAACCAGGTTGGAAGAGACCTCCAAGATCATCCAGTCCAACCTATCCCCCAGCCCTATCCAGTCAACTAGACCATGGCACTAAGTGCCTCATCCAGGCTTTTCTTGAACACCTCCAGGGATGGTGCCTCCACCACCTCCCTGGGCAGCCCATTCCAATGCCAATCACTCTCTCTGTGAAGAACTTCCTCCTAACATCCAGCCTGTACCTACGCCTGGCACAACTTGAGACTGTGTCCCCTTGTTCTGTTGCTGGTTGCCTGGGAGAAGAGGCCACCCTCCACCCGGCTACAATGTCCCTTCAGGTAGTTGTAGACAGCAATGAGGTCACCTCTGAGCCTCCTCTTCTCTAGGCTAAACATTCTGCCAACTATAAAACTTCGCAGAGTAACAGCTGGCTTTCAGATGCTGACCATGTCCAAATTATCCTAGATTATGGTTTTGTAGTCTTGTGTTTGTTTTGCTTATTGTTGATTGGGAATTTTTGCCAAGTCAGATCAGAAAAGGAATGAAGCACTCAACATCAGCTGCTAGCTGCAGTCTCCCCCTTTGTTTTGTTAGTTTTTTTGGGGGGTTGTGGTTTGTTTTGGGGTTTTTTTGTCACCACCTTTCTTTTAAGTTCTTGCTTTATTTGTGGTTTCTGTCTAGACTACTGGGAACCTAAGCTAGCCCGGTTAAACAACTCTGGAACGTACAATGCTTGGAGCGCTACAATGAAAACTGAAGAACCGCCTTGGATTCAGGTATGATTGGTATGACACATGCTTGGCCACCTTTGAGTTGTGATTTTCCTACAGTTTGCTTTATAAGGTGTGCTAGTTTGAAGCAAGCTGGAATGTTTTGGTAAAAGAACTTGATAACAGGCAGTGGAATGAAAACATGGTGTCTCCTCTCACAGTTACACTGAGAACTCTGGGAAGAAGAAAGACTTTTTCTCCATTTTTGTCTTTCACTTCTGCCTTTGCCTTCAGACCTGGTCACATCTCATTAACCTTGCTCCCACTAACCTTGCTCCCTAACCTCTTGGCTGCATCTCTCTTCTTCCTGAGAACTGGGGTAAGGTTGAGAGGGCCGGGGGAGGTGTTGGGGTGGTTTGAGAGCCCCTCCTGGGGACTCAGGTTTCTGGGAGGGGAGTTGTGCTTTTGTATTGTTTATCCTTTGTATATTTCTGTATATAATTGTATATAACTGTATATATTGTAAATAGCTGCTTGTAAATTCTGCTAGCTGTAAATAAATTGCTTCATCTATATTCCCAGGGTCCGTCTGAGTTAGCTGGGGCAAATTCAAAGTGTGGGGGGGGCGGGTAAGAGCCCAAACCATCACATAAGGTCAGATTGCTCTTGTTCTTGCTGAGAAGGCTGCTGGGGAAGACTGAAAAGATCTAGCAAGTTTGACTGGTGATGTCATAAGCTGTCCACCTCCCCTAAAATAACCCAGTCTCTACTCTTACTGAGGTACACCAACTAGACAGTTACGCTCATAATTTAGACTCTAACCATTTTGCAAGGAAATGAACTAGCTCTTTGTCTCAGGTCTAGTTTAAATTTCCCAGAGACTCAAATATAGTTAATAGAACCAATAACAATTTATAGGATGCCTTTCCCTCTTCCTCCTTTTTTCCAAAGAAAAGGAATTTGATGTAGAGAGGAAAAGGTATAACACACACAAATAAATTGTCTCACTTTGATTTTGAAGTTAAAAGAGAAAGCTTTAGCAATAATTAAAAAGTATTTGAGGTAGGGGAGCTACAAAAAATGGTATAGGGAAGGGGAGACAAGATACAAAATATAGAAATACAACCAGACTGATGGCAATGGGATTGCCACACCTCATGCACTGATGGCCATGTGGTGAAACAAAGAGCAGCAGGAACAGGAGGCTGATGCTGTGAAGCAGGGAGGCAGGGTGAGAGAGAGCAAAACAGGATGTTCCTCTGTTTTTTATAGGGGCTAGACAGGGACTAGGAGTGGGCTGACCACCACACCTGGAGAATGGGTTGGACCTACCCCTGGAGAGGAGTCAGGAGGACCTGGGGTCAGGGTCAAAACCACTCCCCCAGCAGGATTAACCCTTTACACTCTTCCTACTACTTTGTAGGGTTTTTTTACCTGTCTACCTCACTACCTATTTATGTGCATGTGCTTGTTGGATGATAATTTAAAGTGTAATACACTCAAACGTTGCCTTAGACAGTTTTGGTTTGGTTGATTTGCATGTTTCTATGTCCAGCTTGACAAAGCACAATGTGGCATCACAACAAAATTATCAGTACAGCTTCAAGCACTATATCATTCAGTCACCTTACATCTCCCATTGTTTTCTTTGATCATTCTCTTCTGCTCTCATCACTTTTGCACCAGACAGCAAATTTGCACCTAAATTTGTGGAGAAGAGTTGATTTCTTACAAATATCATTAAAATTGGCAACTGGGGAAAAAGAAAGACTCAAAACTAGTATTGCAGTTTAAGTTCAACATGTTGGTGTCTGTTTCATTTGGCCTGCTAACATTTAACATGCTAGTCAGTTAGTAGTGGTGAAGTAGGAGTTGGGAGATCTGATGTGAAACTAGAAATTGTGCTGAGAGAAGAAAGAATTTGAAAGGGAGCATGGTAATGAGAAGCTGAGGCTTGGGCAGTTGGAGCATATAGAGATGGGGAAGGCATGTCCCAAAGAATGAGTTTCACTATGGATATGAAGATCTTCCTGATTGGGTTTTATATACTAAGTGTTTGGATCTCCTATAAGCAGTAATGATGGCTTTTCAGCATTTTGGAATGCCATATGCCTTTTGTCAGCCTAAGTGTTCCAAACTAGAGGCAGCTAATGAAAATGTGAACCTGTAATTTCTCTATATACCTTTTGCATATCCATAAGTGGGGATAGCAGAGTTCTGCCTACCACAGAGATGCAGATGTTTTTGATGTGCCTTTGTGGTACTGTGCCAAACGCTGTAAAATGGCCTCTGAGATTAAAGGCACACACAAATACATAAATAAAATGCGACCGAAACAGCACTGATTTGGACTCTAGCATTTGGTTGGTACTGCTCCTGAGAGTGTTAGTATTGTAGGTGTTAAAATGCAAGGCTCAGTGCTATTGTGTAGATTGCCAAGAATGAAGCAGATTCTGCTGTGTGTTATTGGTTTTATGAACACTGTTCTCTTTTCTTAGGTGGACTTCCAAAGACAAGTTCTGTTAACTGGGATACAGACACAGGGAGCTAAGCAGTTTTTGAAGTCTTTGTACGTCCAGAAGTTCTGTGTAGTTTATAGCAAAGACAAAAGGAAGTGGAGCACCTTCAAAGGAGACAGCTCTCCAGCATGTAAGGTCTGTATATGCCATGGGGGTTGCAACAAACCAGGTAGCGTCACACAGTGAGATCACAGTTTTATATCGCAGAATATATTTGGTTGGAAGAGACCTCCAAGACCATCCAGTCCAACCCTCGACCCAGCACTGCAGGATCAACACTAAACCATGTCCCTAAGCACCAGGTCTACACATTTGTTTAGCTCCAGGGATGGTGACTCCACCACTGCCCTGGGCAGACCATTCCAGTGTTTGGTAACCATCTCAGTGAAGCAGTATTTCCTGATATCTAGCCTAAACCTCCCCTGGTGCAGCTTGAAACCATTTCCTCTAGTCACTTCCCACCACATTAAGAAATAGTGGTCAAAATTCTAGCCTTCAGAGACAATAGCACAGCTTAGGGCACCAAAAGTCATTTACCCATCTAATAAAACTCAGACCAGAAGCAAACTGTAAAGTGAGGGATCTCCTAAACTGCCATTTAGATTGGCTTTGTAACCTTGACTGTATAAACTGACTTTCTCACAAGCATCTCTCCCTACTTTTATTCCCTAAGTCCACGTCAACTTTTTTGAAGCAAGCAAGAAGCTGAAGTAAAAATCAGGCCCTGCATCATCTGTGATTAGTTTCCTCATTTTGGTCCTTCCCTTTTGGCCATCACAGCAGTTGAATGTTAAACTGTCTGAATTGCCTACAGAAGGCCTGTATTTGTGTGGTCTTGAAAGAAGTCCCTCAATTCAAGAAAGATGTTGAGGTGCTGGAACGTGTCCAGAGAAGGGCAACAAAGCTGGTGAAAGGCCTGGAACACAAACCCTATGAGGAGAGGCTGAGGGAGCTGGGGGTGTTTAGCCTACAGAAGAGGAGGCTCAGGGGGGACCTCATTGCTGTCTACAACTACCTGAAGGGACATTGTAGCCAGGTGGGGGTGGCCTCTTCTACCAGGCAAGCAGCAACAGAACAAGGGGACACAGTCTCAAGTTGTGCTGGGGAAAGTATAGGCTGGATATTAGGAGGAAGTTCTTCCCAGAGAGAGTGATTGGCATTGGAATGGGCTGCCCAGGGAGGTGCTGGAGTCACTGTCCCTGGAGGTGTTCAAGAAAAGCCTGGATGAGGCACTTAGTGCCATGGTCTAGTTGACTGGATAGGGCTGGGTGCTAGGTTGGACTGGATGATCTTGGAGGTCTCTTCCAACCTGGTTGATTCTATGATTCTGTGCCTATTCTGTCTGGCCCTATCCATTACAAGTAAACCTTCAGTTTACCCTGAGATTTCTGTGGTACAACTCCCAGACTGATAACCTATTGTCTCTTACCTCTCCTTTTGCCTTTTTACTAATGTCTTACAAATTTACACAGTGTATAGAAATGGGTTACTTATTTAAACTGAGGCTTTCAGGCTCTTTCAAATATTCCAAGCTGGGACCAGTAAATATTTCCAGTTGCCCTGCAGCACAGGGCACTCTGTCATCATGGATGAAGCTAAGGGAGTTAAAAAAACTTCCTTTGTTACAGAACAGCTTTTTAGCATCCCAGTTTGTGTTAGCATTAAGTTATTGATACATGGATTTTGTTTTTTATTATAGGTTTTTGAAGGTAATTCTGATGCCTATGGAATAAAAGAGAACGTCATTGACCCCCCTATTATTGCTAGGTATGTCAGAGTTTACCCAACGGAGGTCTACAACAGGCCTACCCTTCGCATGGAGCTTCTGGGCTGTGAAGTTGATGGTAAGAATGAGTCATGTGCTGTGGCTTCCTTTCTGGCAACATTTATAATCTAATGTGTTAAATAAAGCTACCATTTTGAGTGTTCTCAGTTACTGTTGCTTGAATGATCTGGAGATAACCTGGTGCTTCTCTTAACAGGCTGTTCTTTGCCACTTGGAATGGAAAATGGAGAGATCAAGAATACCCAGATAACAGCCTCATCTGTTAAGACATCCTGGTTTAACACATGGGACCCTTCATTTGCTCGTCTCAATCAGAAAGGAAAGGTGAATGCCTGGAGAGCCAAGGTAACAAATGAAAAGTAGGGATGACAGCAAGACAGCTACAGTTATTAAATTCATGGTGCTCGTGTGCTTCCTGCACACTGTGCCCAGTGCCAAGTGTGACAGGGTTACTGGACAGCTCTTTAGCCATTCTTTGGGGAAAAAAAGCCCATTCAACTCTTCCAGTAGAAAACCTGTTGAATTTCTGGCAACATCAATGAAATACGTGTCCTCTGAATCAGAACCTGCAGCACTTCCTTTCAGAAACAGCCCTTTTAATTGCAGGAGATGACTACAATTTCAAGGGGTTAAAGAACCTCTCCTGGCTTGTTTTATAGGCAGTGCAGCTTGGTGGCTCTGGGGGTGGATGACCTTTGGTGAGGCATGTGAGCCTGTGCCTTCAAAAGAGAGCTGCATTTCTTTATTGAGTAGCTTGAGATTTGCTGGAAGCTACTGTTTTGTACAACCACTTGGTGTTATTATTATGTACTGCATTGTAAAACTGGAGACAAATCTATGTTGTTTTTAGTCATGTATGGAAATTAATGTGGAAATCTTAAGACACCAAACACACCACTTGCAGTGAAGAAGTGAATTGCACATGGGCCACTGAATATGCTTGTGACTTTTGCCCCAGCTTCACTCTTCTCCACTTCTTTGACCCAAATTTGATGCAGTTTTCACTGTCTTCAAAAAGGGCTTTTCACTTAAAGACATAGATGTGTTTACTAATGGACAACCTTTAAAATCCCTTTTAGTTGAACAACAACAAACAGTGGCTGCAAATTGATCTCCTCACAATTAAGAAGATAACTGCTATTGCTACCCAGGGGGTCAAGTCCATGACTGCTGAAAACTTTGTGAAAACCTATGTTATCCAATACAGTGACCACGGCTCAGAGTGGAAATCTTATATGGATAATTCAAGCTCAACAGCAAAGGTATCATCCTTACCTCGGACAGTTGCATTGTTGTTTGGTTTCAGATGCTGAGTGGAGTTGAGGCCCAAAGGCAGAATACTCAGCCAAGGAGATTTTCACAAGTCTTTAAAATGTTAGGGAGCTACAGATAATGTCATAATATCCATCTAATTTTAGTCATAGTAATTAACTGTTACAAAAGGGCAGAACACCAAATCTGTAGAGGATGTGGGCATTGGAACAGGCTGCCCAGGGAAGTGACAGTCACCATCCCTGGAGGTATTTAAAAGTTGTGTGGAAGAGGAGGCTCAGGGGTGACCTCGTTGCTGTCTACAACTACCTGAAGGGACATTGTAGCCAGGTGGGGGGTGGCCTCTTCTCCCAGGCAACCAGCAATAGAACAAGGGGACACAGTCTCAAGTTGTGCCAGGGGAAGTACAGGCTGGATGTTAGGAGGAAGTTCTTCCCAGAGAGAGTGATTGGCATTGGAATGGGCTGCCCAGGGAGGTGGTGGAGGCACCGTCCCTGGAGGTGTTCAAGAAAAGCCTGGCTGAGGCACTTAGTGCCATGGTCTAGTTGACTGGATAGGGCTGGGGGATAGGTTGGACTGGATGTTCTTGGAGGTCTCTTCCAACCTGGTAGTGGCTTTAAAAGTTGTGTGGATGTGGTACTTAGGGACATGGTTTAGTGGTAGTGGCTTAGCAGTAGTGGGGGGGATTGTGAGCTCTAGGCAAGCGGTCAGACTTGATGATCTGAAAGATCTCTTCCAACCTCAACAGTTCATTGGTTCAATGACAGAAGGAGATGATACTATTACACAAGTACTTGACACAAGGGCTGCTAGCAGAGGTAAAGTAACAGTTTGGGGGTTCAGTCTGTCAAAACGAAAATGGCAAATTCTCTATTGTGGATGGAAACAGAGCTTTTATTCAGAGCCAGATATTGCTGGTCTGAATTAACCTTTGAACTAGCATTTTAGGAAGAGATCAAAATGTATTCTTCTGTAAAACCAGAAATGAGCCACTCCAATCTACCCTGACCAGCTAATGCAGCACCTTGGAACGTTTTAAAACGAAAAAGCAGATGGTTTAATTTGTTATTATTCTTATTATTGTATGTTTGTGTATTTGCAGGTGTTCTTGGGTAATGAAAACAGCAATGGACATGTCAAGCATTTCTTTAACCCACCCATCCTGTCCAGGTTTATCCGCATTGTTCCAAGAACATGGCATCAAGGTATTGCCCTTCGGGTAGAACTCTACGGCTGTGATTTTGGTGGGGGTCTGCCTGTGAAAAGGAGTGACAAGTCTGAGAGCTCTTAACCTTTCAGCAACCATCATGCAGGACATCAAGTTTTACAAAACCCTTAAACAAGCATTCTTAGTAGTTTGGCTGTGTGCTTCCTTGAAGGACTGTAATGTTTTGTCAGCAAGTCTTGAGCAAGATTTCTCTGGCAGATGTTTCATTCCTATAAATGCACACTTCAGAAAACAGCTTCATTTCTCTTGAAAAAAATAGCGGTCCCTTCTGACTTTATTATCACTTCTTCATTCTAACCAGCACTTTGTCTTACTTCTTACTTAATTTTAAGTCCTGAATCCTAGTGATGGAGAATCTGGCCTTTATCCTGAGCCCTGCTTATCTCTGGTTTGTAATGCTTCTGCAGCACAGAGGAGAAACAAAGCTACAGCAGGTAAATGTTCTCCATACACAGGGCTGAGAGGGAAAACCAATGCAGGTATGAAGCTGTGGTGCTGCACTCCAGCAGTTCCTCGGTAAGGAATTATTTTATGGGTGGCCTTGCATCCACTTGTCTTTAACCTACACTGAGATAAAGGTAGAGCACATCCCAGTGCTGAGCATGTGCAAGCTGTTCTTGGAGAATGTAGGTCTGCGTTACTGACTTGGTTCTTACGTGCCTAGTACACCTGAAACGCTGTAGAATTTACAGAATCCATCTTTTGTGCCATGGTAAAGGGAGGGGGGACCAGAACTATCTTTCCCAGAAAGGAGAAGGGAAGTGATTTAACCTCAGTTACAGCAGGTTGTGGAATGGTAACAGAACCGAAGCGAGAATCCAGAACTCCTAACGTTTGATTCCATATGAACTTTCTTAGACCATGGGGAGAGGGAGTTCCTTGGAATAGTGAGACATTGAGGACTACAGCTGCTCAGTGCAAATACAACCTGGTGGTATAGCAGAGGAGGGTTAGATGCAATTGGATGATAGAAACATTTGCATCTTCTTTACCATTCAGCCCTGACAGTGTTTCAATTAAGGGACACAGAGCATACATGAATTTTTCACAGGATGACTACATCACACAGTCCATCAACTCATTCCAGCAGAGTTTTAGCTAAGTTTCCAGTAGTGATTTTTGCTTCTATGCTGTAAATTGTTTAGCTGCAGAACTCCCACTTACCTCATCAGATACCATTCAACAGGGTGGATTATTCAGAGTAGCCTTTGAACTTTGTATGGTGTTATGCAAGTTATTTCAGTAGGTTTTCAGTTCTTGTATCTTATAGACCATGCATTTAGAATCATAGAATCAACCAGGTTGGAAGAGACCTCCAAGATCATCCAGTCCAACCTATCCCCCAGCCCTATCCAGTCAAGTAGACCATGGCACTAAGTGCCTCATCCGGTCTTCTCTTGAACACCTCCAGGGAAGGTATAGAGTGGGGTGAAAAAAAAAAGTATAAAAAGTAAAGAAATATTTTCTGCCTTTTTTTTTTTACTATGTCACAAATTATTGTCATTTTTTTTTCACCCTAAAATAAAGATGATAATACAGCATGAAAAACATCAACAATTCATTTTGTATATTTGCCTCAACAGTAGTACTCTTATTAATACATTACATTTTGCATCATGAAAATAAAATTTGCAGCTTGATGGGGAATCTTCAGTCCTAATTAGAATTAATTTCACATGGTGAAACTGTATGAATAATTGCTTCATTGGAAAAAATCTGTTTCTTAGTATTTCATAACAGTACTTAATTGAGTTTTTCTTGATACAGCCATGAAGTCACAATGCAAACCATATTTAGCAAAAGGAAAAGGGGCAAGGGGGAAACAACTTTGGAGTCAGGTTTTGCCCTAGAAAACAAGTAATAAAGTCAGCAGAATCAGGATTTTGCACAACGTGCCAAACTATTTATGTTTAAGGTGGCCATGATCTTAGAGGTTTTAAGTAGATAGTTTTTTAATATACCTGTATAGTTCTGTATAAAGTCAGACAAATGCAAAACTGATTGCAGGAGAATGACTCAATACATCTGCATCAAATTTACAAGTTGGAGATTCTGTTTCTACTTGGATAGAACTTTGGTCAGCTCAGGTCACTGTCCTCAGCCTCTTAACCACCCACAGTCTACTCACTGTCAGGACAGAGAGGGAAAAAGAAAAGGCCTTGACACTGCAAACACTGTTCAGTAACTGCTGAAACCCTGTTTTAGTCAGAAATCCAAACTCCAACACTCCATGGGCTGCTACAATGAGACACTGGTGCTATGGCATGTCCAATAGCAGCAGTGCCTGGGCCCTATGCCAGCCCAGGAACATGGCCCATTGCTGTTAACAAAATGTTCCTGGCACAGCACAGTAGGATGATAATTGCTACAATAAACAACAAAAGTTCAAAACAACCCCTAACATGCACCAGACCCTCATATACAGTAATGCAAGCAAGCACAGGACCCTGCCAGTTAACACTGTAATGGCTACAAATTCTTCCACCTAGCATGCACAAGGCCTTACCGTGCCCCATAGTGATAGGATGAGAGGAAACTGACTCAAACTGTGCCACAGGAGGTTTAGATTGTGTATTAGAAAAAAAATTATTTCCTTCAAGAGAAGTCAGGTATTGGAGCAGGCAGCCCAGAGACATGGTCTAGCCCAGAGACCTAGAATGGTCTAGATTGGGAGACCTCAAAGATCATCCAGTTCCAACACCCTGCCATAAGCAGGGACACCTCCCACTAGAACAGGTCTCTCAAGGCCTCATCCAACCCAGCCTTGAACACCTCCAGGGAGGGAGCATCCACAGCCTCCCTGGGCGACCCATTCCAGTCTCACCACCCATCAGTGTCTCACCACCCATCAGTGTCTCACCACCCTCACTGTAAAGCACTTCTTCCTAAGATCTAGTTTGAATCTCCCCTCTTCCAGTTTAAACCCATTAGCCCTCATCCTGTCATTACAAGACCTTGTACATAGTCCCTCCCCAGGCTTCTTGTAGGCCCCCTTTAGATACTGGAAGGTAACTATAATGTCTCCCTGAAGCCTTCTCTTCTCTAGGCTGAAGAACCCCAACTCTCATATCCTGTCCTCATAGCAGAGGTGCTCCAGCCCTCCTCTGGACTTGCCCCAAGAGTTTGATGTCCTTCCTGTGTTGGGGACTCCAGAACTGCACACAGTACACCAGGTGGGGTCTGACAAGAGCAGAGTAAAGGGAGAATCACCTCCCTTGCCCTGCTGGCCACACTTCTCTTGAGGCAGCCCAGGAGGACACGGTTGCTGTCTGGGCTGCGTGCACATTGCTGGCTTGTGTTGAGCTTTTCATCAACTCAGACCCCCAGGTCCTTTTCCTCAAGGCTGCTCTCCAGTCAGTCATCACCATCCTTGAAGGCATGCAAGAAATATATGGACATTGCTCTTTGGGCCATGGTTTAATGGCCATGGTGGTCTTAGGCTGACGTTTGGACTTCCTCTTAGATGTATTTTTCAAACAAAACAATTCTCTGAAGCTTCCCCTTCCTCCATTCTCTCAGGTTTTCTTCTTTAGCATGATGTCATGTGGTCTAGGGTATCCCTTGGGTCAGGGATCCCAGAAGTATCCTCTCCCAGCCTCTTGTGCAACCCCAGCTTGCTTACAAGTAGGGCATGGTGGGAAAAATAAAAGACCTTGGTACTGTGCAAACACTGTTCAACAACAGCTGCAGCATCAGTGTGTTATCAGAGTTAGCTGCAAATCCAAAGCACAGCATTGTACAAGCTGCTAGGAAGAAAATTATCCCAGAGTACACATGATCAGGTACACAAAGTATTTCCAAATGCAAACAGAGGGGCAAATTCCTGATCCAGCTTTACAGCATGGCAGATGTGAAACATATCTGTCCAAGATCTGCCAAATCAAAGCTGTTATTAAGTGAGCCTGCAGGTGACTGGAAAACAAAGAACTTCTGCCAGTTTTATGAAGCAACTAGTGCATGTTCAATCTGCTTTTGGAACTCTGTAGTTCAAAACAATCCGTTTTGCACAGCCCTTTACACACTGGAATGAAATCCTGTGTAGGTTGAAACTGTCTGCAAAATACACAAGGAGAGCAAGAATTCCAGCAGCTTTCTGAAACTAAGGGATAAAGATGCATATCACAGCATGAAGGTTGGCAAGGCACAAGCTCTTTTGGGCTTTCTCTAAGGGAGAAATGTAGTGCCAGAGTTCAGAGTATTCAATTCTGGGCAATAATTTCTTCGCTTTCAAATCTGGGTGGATGCCTTCACACTGGCCTGTTGATCCAAAGGTCTAAAGTTAACTGCTTTTAGCCTCATGCGGTGTTGTAGTGGAGTTGCTGCCCTCTAATGTTTGTTCCAGCTTCCAGTTGGCCTCAGGGTGCTTAAAGCTGACATCTGCAGAGGACGCCGTAGAGTCTTATGCCTGAGCAAGAATAACCCTATGCACCAGTACAGATTAGAGGGTGGCCTGCTGGAAAGTAGCTCCACAGCAGAGAACTTGGAGACTTGGTGGAAAGTAAGTTGACTGTGAGAGAACAAAGTGTCCTTGTGGCCAAGAGGGCCGATGGTATCCTGGGGTGTATTAGGAAGAGTGTATCCAGCAGGTCAAGGGAGGTTCTCTTACCCCTCTACTCTGCCCTAGTGAGACCACATCTGGAATACTGTGTCCAGTTCTGGGATCCCCAGTTTAAAAGGGCTGGAGAACTACTGGAGAGAGTCCTATGGAGGGGATGATTAAGGGACTGGAATATCTGTTTTATGAGGACAGGCTGAGAGGCCTTGGGGCAGCTTAATCTGGAGGAGACTAAGAGAGGATCTGATCAATGTTTACAAATACTCTCAGGATGGGTGCCAAGAAAATTGTGCCAGTGTCTTTTTGCTGCTGTCCAGTGGTAGGACAAGGACATGAACTGGAACAGAGAAAGTTCCACCACAGCATGAGGTAAAACTTCCTCCCTGTGAGGATGTCAGAGCCCTGGAACAGGATGCCCAGAAAGGTGGTGGATTCTGCTCTGGAGACTTTCAAACTCCATCTGCATGTGCTCCTGTGTGACCTTCCCTAGGTAATCCTGCTTTGGCAGAGGCCTCAGTGATCTCCAGAGGTCCTCTTTGCCCCTTGCCATTCTGTGACACGGTTGGCTATGCATGAAGGCTCATGCTTTCCTTGCCATGTGCCACTAGGTATTTCCTTTTGCTTATGTCAAAACCATACTTTCCATTGGTGGTGGCAGCTCTGCTCCTCCATGCAGTAGCTGTGAAACTGTTTGTGCTTGCACTTGGATTGGAAGGGAGGTGGAGGTACGCGCAGACACTTGAGCAGCAATGAAGTAGTTACTGACAGAAGCACCACAGTAGTTTCTTTATCTCTTGATGCAGCAGACCAGTATTCAGACAGGTTTGTACAGATGACACTGTAAATTCTAAAGCTGATTCAGACAGCCCTTATATGACTTCTTGCTTATAGAGTGGATATAATGTCTGCTTTGGCCGCTTTTTCTGCTGGTAGTTCTGACCCAACATCTCCACTGTGAGCGTAGCAGGGCTGAAGCTGAGCCATCTCACTTCACTGAGGTTTCTGTAAGTCTGCAAAGTGGGTACCTCCCTGGTATAACATAATAAAGACACAAAGCTGCATAGTGTCCATGTATTAAATTCAGCAGAGATCATGCTTCTGTGCTACTTCTCTCAGAAACCTCCTGAGCTGTGCATCAACATAGATGCAAAGGTGAATCTGGACTGTGGGGCAACTTCACCTATTAGACACATCAGTGAGCATCTGTGGCAAGTGCCAGGAGAAATCTAGGGAAAAAGCATCAAATATGAATCTGGTCAGGACTCCAAATAAACATCCATCTTTTTTTGAGCACCCTGAAATAGCCATGAGCCTTGGTGGATTGCTCAGAATGTTAGGACTGTTCAAGATGACCTTAAAGGTGTGTTCCAGCCTTTATGATTCTATGACTTGAGACTTGTTGCAGGGCTTGCGACTTCACAAGTACTGATGCTTATGAGGCATCTTTCCATGACAGCAAAAGATTATTTTGGGCTGTTTATTTAAACATTACTATTTAGCACTGTCAAAATGAGATGCAACAGCTGTCCAGTGGTGACCAATTGCTGTTTTATATAACTCTTGATCCACTTAATCAGCATGCATTATTTCTCTTCTTGCTCTGGCTCAGGTAATTTGCTGTGTTTACTTGTGCTAGTCGTATATTGTAACCACTTTATCCACCTACACTTTCCTATTAGTACTGTGCTCCATTCTCCATGGCCTGTTACACCCAGCACTTGCATCATGCTTTAATTACAATAATCTCCTCTAGGTAGGGACTTCATCTTCTTGAATGTTTATACAGCACTCCCCAAAACATGGGGATCATTCTCAAGGTTCCTAGGCACATCTGTAACACTATTCCTTGTGGGAGCAATATTACATTAAGCCCACTGTGACCTAGATAGTTCTAAAAGCACCACATAATTCAGCCCAGCCTATCTTGGGCTACATCAAGAGATGCATGGACAGCACGTCAAGGGAGGTGACTCCGCCCTTCTATTCTGCTCTCATGAGACTCCATCTGGACTACTGCATCCAGCTGTGGAGTCCCAAACACAAGAAGGACATGGATCTGTTGAAGAGGGCCCAGAGGAGGGTCACAAAGATGCTCAAAGGGCTGGAGCACCTCTCCTGTGAGGACAGGCTGAGGGAGTTGGGTCTGTTCACTGTGGAGAAGGCTCTAGGAAGGCTAGAGCCTTCCAGTACCTGAAGGGGGTCTACAGGAAAGCTAGAGAAGGACTTTTTATAAAAGCCTGTGGTGATAGGACAAGAGGCAATGGTTTTAAACTAGAGGAGGGTAGATTTTGGTCAGACATTAGGAAGAAGTTCTCTACAGTGAAGGTGGTGAGACACTGGAACAGGTTGGCCAGAGAAGTTGTGGCTGCCTCAATTCTGGAAGTGTTTTAAGACCAGGCTGGACAAGGTTTTGAGCAGCACAGTCTAATAGGAGGTGTCCCTGCCCAGGGCAGGGGGGGTTGGAACTAGATGATCTTTAAGCTCCCTTCCACCTCAAGCTATTCTACGATTTTTCTCTGTACCATGGAGAGAATCTATTTTCAGCTTGCATTTTACTACACACAATGTAGAAGTCCAGGGTATCTTGGTACTCTAGTCTGACACAGACTAATCTTTCTCACTTTTCTTAAGCTCCACTGATTTCACCATCTAGCTCACGCCTTAATATCCACACCTGTCAGAGCTACCTTCACCACCTCTAGCTACATACACACTACATTCACCTCCTCCCATAGGGAGGTGAACGTGACCACCTTTGTGGCCCTCCTCTGGACCTCTCCATCAGACCTATGTCCTTGTGTTGGGGGGCCCCCAGAAATGAACGCGGCTCTCCAGGCGGGGTCTCACAAGAGCAGAGAGGCAGGGTCACGCCGCTTGTCTCGCTGGTCGCACCTCTTCTGAGGCAGCCAAGGACGCGAATGCTTCTGGGCTGCAAGCACACGGCTTTGGCTCGCGTTGAGTTTTTCAGCAACTGACACCCCCCCGCCCCAAGTCCTCTTCTTCAAGACTGCTCTTGAGCCACCCAAGGGCAGCGCCGTGCCCAGGCGATGACCGCGACCTGCCCGGGCGCCTTCCCGGCCGCACACGTGCTGCGCCGGCCCGCCCGCTCCTGCTCCCCGTCGCTGGCGCTTGCGGAGAAGCGGCGGCGGAGCCCAACCAGAGGGCAGCGGGACGGCCCGCCTCCCGCTCGCCGGCGAATAGCCTTCAAGCGCAGCTCCGCGGGCGGGAGGTGCCTTGTGGGAGGCGGTGTCGGGAGATGATCCGGGAGGTGACCCGGGACGGGCTCCGCCGCCGCCAGCAGCGCCGGCCTCGGGAGCACCGTCAGGTCTGGCCCGGCCCCCGCCCCTGCCCGGTATGGCGGGGCCGCGGCGGGCCCGGCGCTCCGCCCGGGGTGGCGGCGGAGGGTGTTGCTGGGCGCTGCCCACGGGGCTGCTGTGCGCCTACGGCTTCTTCTGCAGCGTGCGGCCCTCGGAGCCCTTCCTCACCCGGTACCTGCTGTCGCCGTACAAAAACCTCTCCAGAACCCAGGTACTGCGGCATCGGGCACCTCGCAGCCCTGCCTGGGTGCCCGCGTTTCTATTTCCATTGCAGTACGAAGGCGATGGGGGTTACCGGTGTCATTTTCTCCCTTCCAGGTGTTCAACGAGATTTACCCGGTGTGGACGTACTCCTACCTCGCACTGCTCTTCCCGGTGTTCCTGGCCACAGACTACCTGCGGTACAAGCCCGTGGTCCTGCTGCAGGGCCTGAGCCTCATCGTCACCTGGTTCATGCTGCTGTACGCCCAAGGACTACGAGCCGTCCAGTTCCTCGAGTTCTTCTACGGGATGGGGACAGCCGCGGACATCGCCTACTACTCCTACATCTACAGTGTTGTCGATGTCAATCTGTACCAGAAGGTCACCAGCTACTGCCGGAGCGCCACCCTGATAGGATACACGGTGGGCTCGGTGTCCGGGCAGGTCCTGGTGTCGGTAGGGGGATGGTCCCTTTTCAGCTTGAACGTGATCTCCTTAACCAGCATATCAATTGCGTTTGGCACAGCGTGGTTCCTGCCAATGCCACAAAAAAGCCTTTTCTTTCACCACGTCCCCGGGCAGCAGCTCAGTTGTGAAATGAAGGTCATGGACTGTAAAAATGGATCAGCTGTCCAAGATCACCCTGCTGTGCAGAGGGCACCTGGCTGGGAGGATGAATCACAAGTTCCCTTAAATGGGGAGAGTCACACAGCAGAGAAGCAGGTGAGTTGTGGCCAGAGTTTACATAAATAGAAGGTGCAATACTGATGTGGCCATCATGCATGCCTATGTGCAGACAAGTATACAGCAGTAGAGAAGTAATGCCCTTGAAGAAGAAGTATCCCATTGCTTATCTTGCTTCCTTATGTATGGGCACAGAAAATTTATTCCTGTTTTCCTATTGCCGATTGATCATGGCAGGCAGTGCCTTCTTTTCTGAAGTTGTTCTGCATTAAAATTCTCTGGACATCAAACTGCCATGCAGTGGCACCAAAACTGGTGCACATGTCCATCTTCTGTGTGTGCTTTTGGATGCTTGCTATCCTGCAGCAAAGAGTTGATTGTTCCTGTATTCACGTTTTGAAAACACTTGTCCTTGACAGCACTTGTAGGCTGATATTGATGAGTTATAGATGGACAAAACACAACTAAATTGCAGGAAACACCTCTCCATAACAACAGCTTAATGCAGCCTGTGAGGGCATTGAGGCGGTACCCTCACTTGGGACTTTTGTGGACTGCATATCTGCTGTCAGAGTCACTTGTGTGGAAACAAGCATGCAGGTGCTCTTTGGTGGTAGGAGGTATTGGAGCCCATGAGGTGGTGCACACCCTCCAGTTTGGAGACCCTATGTGTGTGGTTGCCTGCTGGCAGGTCACTGCTGCACTGCTCCAGATGATGTACAGAGAGCGTGTTGTGGCCGGGGGATTCGAAATCATGGGGAGAGGTTAGTCTTGCTCCTTGCTTAGAAGGAGGCTGTGTTTGATCTGAGGACATTCTGAGAAGAAGCCAGAAGGTAAATGTGGCTGTTAGTTTAGTTGGCTAATGGGTGTTTCACGTAGCAAGTAAGCCCTGGTTAGCAAAGCTGGGGGAGGCAGCATTCAGGGCTGTTTCAAATTTCTTCCATCTGCAGCTGGGAATTAAAGGTATTAACATTCCATGGTCCTAATCCAGCCCCATCCAGCACAGTCTTGTTGGAGAAGAAGTGTTTTTAGCCATGTTATACTTGCACACTTGAAGGGTATTTGTTAAATGACCAATTCTGTACCAAGAGTGACTACGCTATTAGTGTGACTTACCCATCGCTGTTGTCCCGGGTTGGGGGAGGTTCCCCCCGGGGAGAAGTGGACTCAGCACAACACAGAACCCTTTTTTTTGAAAGCCAGGGAAAGATGAAATTGTATTTTCTTATAGTATAACAATGTAAAGAGAGATAATAACTAGAGAAGGAAAAAAGGGAAAAAAAATACAACAACCTTAAGGGAGATGGGGGAGGGATCAAGCGGTGGCGAAGCAGCAAAGCAGCAGCAGCCAAAACAGCAGCCGGGGAAGATAGGCGAAGCTGCAGCAGCAGAAGCTAGCGGGAGAAGGGGGAGAACAAGCTGTGCTTCTAGACATTAAATTCTTGATGCTCCAATGAAATTATATTAATTTATCTATTGTTGCCATTTATGTGACCTATCCCTGGAATGTTCATCTCTCCCCTATGTCTGAGCTAGAGGATCAGCTCAAACGGCCACAGCTGTTGTGAGATTCCAAAGGAGTGGTGAGCACTGAAAAAGGGACAAGTACACTTGCTCAGCTCTCCAGAATTCGGTTCTACCACATGCTAAAAGCTGAGAGGCACTGGCACGTGGTCAGCGTCCTCCTTACTGAGCTGATGGCAGCCGTGTGCCATGAACATGGCTGGCTGTGTGAATGATCATACTGAAGAAGCACTGCCAAGTGGTGGGAGGTCAAATGGACCTCCCACTTTCTGGTGTATCAGGCATGTGCTTCAGTTCAGTGAGTCCTGTCAGGCTTTGTAGCATATGTGACAGTTCTGCCCCTGTACTCTGCACTGGTTAGACCACACCTTGAGTACTGTGTTCAGTTCTGGGCCCCCCAGTTTAGGAAGGACATTGAGATGCTTAAGCGTGTCCAGAGAAGGGCGACGAGGCTGGTGAGAGGCCTTGAGCACAGCCCTACGAGGAGAGGCTGAGGGAGCTGGGATTGTTTAGCCTGGAGAAGAGGAGGCTCAGGGGAGACCTTATTGCTGTCTACAACTACCTGAGGGGTGGTTGTGGCCAGGGGGACGTTGCTCTCTTCTCTCAGGTGGCCAGCACCAGAACGAGAGGACACAGCTTCAGGCTGCGCCAGGGGAAATTTAGGCTGGAGGTGAGGAGAAAGTTCTTCACTGAGAGAGTCATTGGACACTGGAATGGGCTGCCCGGGGAGGTGGTGGAGTCGCCGTCCCTGGAGCTGTTCAAGGCAGGATTGGACGTGGCACTTGGTGCCATGGTCTAGCCTTGAGCTCTGTGGTAAAGGGTTGGACTTGATGATCTGTGAGGTCTCTTCCAACCCTGATGATACTGTGATACTGTGAGTTCCCTTTCTTGGCTTTCCTGCAGCAAAACTCGAGTTTCACATGAAACCTTCTGTAGGAGTAATGTTCCTAAAGTCGCATTGTCACAGGCTGACCTCGGGTTGTTCTGTTGGGCCTCGGAGGAGTGGTGTCTCCGTGTGGATCAAGCCATTGGCATTGGCAGAGCACCTGTGGGGCTGGCTGTGTGGAGCTTAATAAAGATGCTTGGGAATCTGTGATGCTTTGAGGAGTGGAATAAAGGGAGTTCAGGACAGAGTTAGGCTATGATTTGTGAGGGTTTTAATGGAGACAGTTAGTTGTGTTGTTTATGGAGAATGGTCTTTCCCAGGCACACACTGCATGACTGCCTCAGGGAAAGGGGATACAATTGAGACACGGTTGTTGCTGTTTGGAAGTGATTGAAACTGGATGTGCACAACAGCATGATGTGCAATAGCTCAGCCCTGTGACAGTGCTGTGTGTGTTCCTCCACAGGGAATCCAAGTTCATAGAGGCTGGGGGTGCTGTGTAAGACTTGAGGGCTCTAGAACCAGTTTCATGTGTGGTAATCCTTCCTCTGACTTGGACAAGAAGTGTCTTGCCTGTCCATAGGCACTATAGTGTGTGCATGCAGCAGCTCTGCCTGCAATGCAAAGATGTGGTTATTTCCTGTGCTGCGGTTGGCTTAAAGTGGTTATCAACAAGACTGTAACAGCCTGTATAGAGAAAGCATTTTTTTTGTGGTCATCTGCTGTTACTAAAGCTGATCTACTTTTTTTTTCTTTCCTTTCCAAATCACTTTATGGATTTGCCTCCTTTCATGGTCTTTCTAGAAGGGTTTGTAGGGGAAAAAACCGGTTCTATCTCCTATCATTTGTCAGAGCACTTGTGTGTATAATAGGAACTGCCGTTTGCAATAGTAGTGTCTGCTGGAAGTAGCTTCTGTTTCTTTTTAGATCCTGACGTGACATCTCTAACCTCAGACCTTTGGTAAACATTGACAGAGGTAGTGTGTGGCACACTGAGATTACAGATATTCAAAGGAGCAATCTCTGACTGGAAGTACTAAAGCAAATCAACTGCTTTGTGGGAAAATAGACTCTCCTGATTGATGGCTTTCGTGTTTTCTGTACTACCACACTTGGTTGAATTTGAATTGGAGCTTAAATGTGTCAGTGATGCTTTTTTGGCTTTGTGATTTGAATGACTGGCTTCTGATCTTGTCTTGTCAAAATGGTTTTTGTATCCTGCTCTTCTGTGCCTCTTTTCCCTAGTATCATCCAGCTGCTCATGTAGTATTTCTAACATCTAAAAGTTAATGCTCTCTGCTTGAGAGAGACAGGGATTGAACCACACTTGGGAGTGAACTCTCCCATCTGTGTGTTAGGGGACAGTCCTGGTTAGGGCTGAGACTGTGGGGTGGGGTCACTTTGTGTACATTACTCTGGAGGTTTGTGTCCAAGAGTGACACTGTCACTCACCAGTGATCAGACCACTTGAAAGGGGCAAATCGTGGAGCAGTGTCAAGTGTTTATAAGCAAATACTAACACTTCTCTCCTCTTTCTTCCCCAGTCTATGCAGGAACAGAAAGTAGACATCATAAAGGTGCTCAAAGATCTCTGGCGGGACTTCCTGCAGTGCTACTCCTCACGGACCATGCTCTGCTGGTCTGTGTGGTGGGCATTGTCCACCTGTGGCTACTTCCAGGTCATCAACTACGCTCAGGGCCTGTGGGAGATGGTGCTGCTGCCTTCTCAGAGCACAGACATCTACAACGGTGCCGTGGAGGCAGCCTCAACACTGCTAGGTAAGCCTTTGGTATAGCTTGTACTCTGCTGGGAGAAATGTCTTGTGTCCTCCAGGGTCACTAGAGTGTGGTTTGGAAGTGGTTTGCATTCCTCCATACATGCAGGAGAGGCAACCCTGGAATTTGGGGTGAGTCTCTGCGGACTTGGTGCTCATTGTTGAGTTAGTTGCTGCACGCAGCCCTAATTCTTGTAACTTAGTATGTAGGTGTTTGAAGGAGCCTCCCAAGTCAACTTTTTACTCTGAAATACTTGGCAGAAGGTTGCAGGCTTGTGACTGACTGTGTTCTTGACAGTCACTACGGCAGTGGATTTGGTTTCTTCCCTCTGGCAGTATAAGGAACACATGAATGTTTCCTGTACGCGCAGCGTGCAGTGAGCCACATGTGGTCATTTCGGCACTGCTAAGTGGAAAAGCTGCTAAGATGAAAGGAGTTGCTTGACTTGAAAGGAACAGGTGCATTACTCAATGTAAACATTTGTTTATTAAGTTGTTTAATATTTTTCCATTGTAGAAGTAGGACAATACCTTTTTAATATAGCTAACATGCTCTTACAGAGGCTTTCTAGGTGTTGGTGCAGTATGTTCCATTTCTTTAATGGAAACGGTTCCACCTTCTGTTGTGGGCATCACCTACTTTGGAGCAAAAGAAGCCACAGGTACACAAACAAGCAAGGTGTAGTACTTTCTTGGTCGTGCTTAGTCCCCTCTTGGAGTTCAGTGGGAAAGTGTGGCTCTTTCATAGTTCTAAAGGCTGGTCTGTCACTCATTGTTACTTGGGTTTGAAACTGTTTGCATCTTGATTCTGAAAGCTTTGGCTAATAAATCATCTTTGGTGAGCTAAACCTGCACTTCTTAATGCATTTAGTCATATAATGTTCCTCAACTCTGAGATGATGCTGTGGCACTTACATTTCATTTGATTTGGCTTCCTTTACCACTCTGTCTTAGCCCTGCAAAGGAAAAGAATTGCTGTCATAGGAAGGAAAAGAGGACTGATAAAAAAGGAATATTCTTCCAACTTTTGTATCAATATTTTTGATATCATAGTCCTTTTAAAAGGCTGTGAACAATGGACCAATAAAAGAGAAGGTGATTGGCACTAAACTAATGTAAAATGAAAGTGTTTAGTTCCTAATTTTGGATTTTTTTCTTTTTCCTTTCCCCTCTCTAGTATATTTTTTATAAATGGTTTAATCACTTTGTGTGATGTTTTTTGAAAGCAAATTAGCTTTTGTCTCTGAACTGCTCAAAAGGAAAGAACCAAGAAATCCTTCTCTGGACACAAATTCATTGGAACAAATGAAGTAATAAATCTCAGCTAAAAGCTTGAAGATTGTAACAGGACTGGAAGGGGCCTATTAAGAATGGGCATCTAGTGCCCTGACTTCCTAGGCACTACAGCAGATCTTAGATGCCACTTCTCTTGGTTTCTATTTTGAACTTACTGCTAAGCAGTTTGTCTTTGTCATGCTGAGGCTGTATTTTAGCACAAAAATCTTTGCTCTAGGTCAAGGCTTTCTACTTGTACTTTGATGAAGTTATGTTTTGTGATCACTCCATTGTCTTACTAGCCCCTGTGCACCAAACCTGGTTTGAGATGCATTGTTTTTGGAGGTGGATGACCTGAACTCCGCTCAGCTTTATTCAGCAAGGCCTCAGCCTTGTAGAAAATCATACTGGTCTCTCTTTTACCTTTCCTGGTGCATCCTGGATACAAATTGCCATCTTGTGGCTTAGTCATTCTGTGCTGGGTTATGAGCAGTGTTTGGCAGCCTTTGTGTAAGATGCTGTTGCCGTCCCTGCCAGTACCCGTGCAGGTCTGCAGAAAGGTTTGGGTTGAGTGTGGTGACTCAAGTGGCTCTCAGCTTCATAGCCTGGGCAAGATAAATACTATTTCTTCCAGTGAGATCAACTTGACTGTTAAACTGCATCCCTGAGATGTGGCAATCATTTATCAGGTTGGGTTGTGAAACCACTGGACCAGCTGTAGCTGTCTAATCGCAGGACACAGTTTGTGTGTCTTTATTGTAGTTGTTTTCTTTTACAGAGCAGAGAGAAATAATTAATTTTACTCCTGAAGGCAGTGAAATAAAACTGCTTTGTGTGAATTGGAGAGGAATACAGAAAGTGTGCTTAAAGACTTACAGGAGAATACAGAATGCATGAATCCTTAACACCTGATCCATGAGAACTCCCCCACAACCAAGCCAAAGCACAACCCCCAGTGCTCCTTTTCTCCCTCCTGTTGTCTCCCACCAGGCCCAAACAGGCCTGATTGTGCAGCAAGACATTCACTGTGGCCTTGAAGGCCACAGGCAGGTTACTCCCCCGTTGGTTACTAGATAAGACTCCCTCTGGAGAGCCAAAGGAAAGGAGAGAAAAGAAGGATTTGGCTTTGCTGCCCACTTACAAAGTCATAGGAGAGTTATGGGGTTGAATGACAAAATTATGTTTTCCAGAGTCCACTCCCTGGACCTCTCTGGTCCTCTTGGAGAACTGTATGGATTTCTTAAGAGTACCTGGGCCAAACCATCACAACCTTGTCATAATCAGGTTAATAAAATCTTGATTCATAGAGGGGAGTACAGCTTCATGATTTGCCATGAGATTAGCAGATTGAGATTGATGTCTGTTACCAGATGTTGGAATTGCTGAGACAGTGGAAAGAAGGCTTTTGGACTTAGCTTCTTTTGAGTCTTGGGGTTTTGCTACTGGGGAAACCAGACTTTCAATGAGCAAATGTCAGTTGAGCTATTTGAAAGCAGGCACTGGAGAGATGAGTTTAGTGGGGGGAAGTAAATCCTTTTCCTTTGGCCTAGCTACCTTCACTGGATTGCAAGATTGGTGTGAGATTTAGTGGGGTTGCAGGCTCATACACACTGATGGTACCTAAGGAGGCTCTGTGTGCTTGAAGCATTTCTTGGATAGGCTGGCCAAGGGCCACAAAGCACTCAGATGATGCACCGTTGTACTTCTGTACAGTGGGCAAATGCTGAGCACAATCCTGGTTTTCAGACCTCTCCAGTAGGCCTCCTTTTGTCACTGTGCTCTTTAGCTTGCTATGTGGAAGCAGTGTCCTCGTGTCCTTGTGCTCTTGGTTGCTGTTGGGCTTGTTGACAGAGCAAGGCCTACTTCAGATGGAAACTTTCTTGTGATGTGTTTGAGCTTCTCGGTAGTTACATCAGTGATAATCTGTGACATACTTTGTCTGCTCATTGAGTTATCATAGAATCAACCAGGTTGGAAGAGACCTCCAAGATCATCCAGTCCAACCTAGCACCCAGCCCTATCCAGTCAACCAGACCATGGCACTAAGTGCCTCATCCAGGCTTTTCTTGAACACCTCCAGGGACGGTGCCTCCACCACCTCCCTAGGCAGCCCATTCCAATGGGAAATCACTCTCTCTGGGAAGAACTTCCTCCTAACATCCAGCCTAGACCTACCCTGGCACAACTTGAGACTGTGTCCCCTTGTTCTGTTGCTGGTTGCCTGGGAGAAGAGGCCCCCCCCACTTGGCTACAATGTCCCTTCAGGTAGTTGTGTCACCCCAGAGCCTCCTCTTCTCCAGGCTAAACATCCCCAGCTCTCTCAGCTTCTCTTCACAGGGTTGCATGAAATATCACAGGCTTTCCATCTTGCAAGTTGTCTTCTCTCCCCATCCTCCTCCTTTGTAAATTCCAGCAGGAGTTAGAAACTTGTTCTCTTTGTAAAGGACTTGCACCATCAGTGGTGTACGACTGTAGGCTGTTTCCTGGGAGACCTGGATTTGAATGCCTGCTCTTGCTTACTCTTACAGCTCAACACAAAGACAACAGTAAAGGTAGGTGTTTCTGTACAGTCTCCAAGCTGCTCCAATTGCAACTGCTAACAGTTACACTTTCCTTCCTTTCCCTCACAGGAGCTGTTGCAGTGTTTGTTGTGGGTTACATAAAGACATCCTGGGCAACATGGGGTGAAGTGGCACTCGCCCTGTTCTCCTTTCTTATTGCTGCCACTGTGTACATCATGAACACCGTGGGGAACATCTGGGTGTGCTACACATCCTATGTTGTCTTCAGAATTATCTACATGATGCTCATCACAATAGCAACGTGAGTGTCACTTCAAGGTGAATTGCTCTCAAGGTGTGAAAGCTAGTATCGTTTATATGACTAAAGTTGCCTGCCAGGAGTTTGGTGAGAGGGTTTGTACTGTGATTCAGGTTGGAAACTGAGGCACAGAGATGCATGTGACTGGCAGTCTTCCCAAGCTTAAAAGCCTTATGACACTAAAGTGACTACTTCTAAGTATTAGGTCATGCCGCTTGCCAGGGGAATGGTTTTCGTAAGCATGGCTGGAGTGAAGGGTTAGCAGATGAGGATAAATACTTTGCCTGTGTGGAAGTATCAGCCTCCCCTAACTTGTAAGGAGGAAAACTATTTGTTTTGATGTTTGTCACTCTGGGGAGGAAAACACAGCTGCTGTTGAACCACACGTGCATAATTGCTGCAAGATGACTCGGGCACAATGAGGGGTGATGCTGAAACTAGTAAGTACAAAAGGAATTCTGGTTAGAAGGATGCAGGAGGCTATGGACCACATTGTAGTTAGCTGACACTTTGAGACTGCCAACAGCTGTCTGATCTGAGCATGTATCTTCTCTGTGTGATAAGATTATTTAGCAACATTGGACAGGAGGACTGCTTTAGTAAGGCTGAAACCCACAGAACTCCCAGTGTTTTGTCTTGGGGTATTTAAGCTTTCTATATGCATTTCTTCTAACTTCTATGCTAGTCTGTAATGGTTCTATTTAGAAAAGTACACTCAGTGCAAGGTAATTTGGCTGTAGAAAATGCCTGACCAGTTTTCCTAAGCCTTCAAGTTGCATATTTAATTGTGCAGAGATGTTCTTCATGCTCTTGCACTTCCCTCTTTTTTTTATCTCCCCATCCTTATGTTTCTTGTCATCCCTATCTTTCCAGGTTCCAGATCGCTTCAAATCTCAGTGTAGAACGGTATGCCCTGGTGTTTGGGGTCAATACTTTCATTGCCTTAGCACTTCAGACACTGCTCACTTTGATCGTTGTGGATGCCAGTGGACTTGGGTTGGACATTGTTCCCCAGGTATGATAGACTCTCTTAGCTTTGCTGATGAGAGGGAGAAAGGTAAGCCAAGTTGTGAAGCTTGTCGGCTACCTGTTTCTGGGTCAAGGGTTTCACAGAGGAACAATGACCCACCCCTGCTATTTTAGAAGAGCGAGAGAACTTGTGTCTTAACCTTCTTACAGATTTGCTAACTGCTTGGTTTAACCACTCCTTTTTTTCATTTTCTTTCCTCTTCTCTGCAGTTTATGATTTATGCCTCTTACTTCGCGGCCATCTCGCTGGTGTTCTTGGGCAGTGGCATATACAGTGTTATGAGAGCTTACAGAAGAAAAGAGCAAATGCACAGCAGATCTCCTGAAAGCCAGTAGTGCACCAAGTTGAGATTCTTGGTGCCTACATATGAAGATATAGGTCTGTTTTTTGATCTCTGCCCTTTCTTCCCAAGGCAGGCACCTTAACGGTATTTGATCCATATTCATACTACATTAGTAGCACATTTTAGAAGGTAAATGTACTAGCTCTTATGTAAGTAAGAGCAGATATCTTCTTTCTAAAATGCCTTTTGTTCTTCTGTTGCATATATGAGATGTGCAGCAGAGAACTGTAAGCTGTCTCAAAGATTGAAAGCCTTAGGAGGTTTTGGGTTTAGGCTGCGTTGTTGAAAAGACAGCCTCACGATTGTCTAGTCAGCTGCTGCTCTGTCACTGAGGTGCTGCTGCAGGGCACACAACAGACCTCTATGTGAAGAGCCCCAGGCCTGGGACAGGAGGTGGCCTTAGGCTGATGGCCCTGTGAAGCTGGATGCTTGGTTTTAAGGACTACGACACTCATGTTTATGCATATGCACATTTCCTTGAGTCACTTGTACTGTTTGCTGTTTCTGTCTGTCACCCCAGCTGCCAAAGTTTTACAGTAGTTGATCATGGTAAAGCAACATTTCTGATTCCCAAAAACCTGTGTCATAGAGCAACATGTAGCACTCATGAATTGGCTGTCAGCAGCACCACTTGTGCCATGAAAGTCTGTGCTCAAGAGATTGTAAACCTAGAGGGGAAGCTTACAGGGAGATTGAGTAGACAAAATGCCAATTCAGGGGACCCTTGGACATCTTTGCCTTTGTCCTTTAGGACTGCAGATTCCTGGAGTCACTGCCTTGCAGCTCTATAGAGGGCTGTGATTGGCGAGCACTGAGGGTGGGGCACTGAGATGGTGGATAGCACTGAGAAGGAAGGTGACTTAACAGGCTTTTAAGCTGTTGTTTGTGACCTTGGAGAGTCATGAGTCTGGTTACTAAGTAGACACTTTCAGTTATGGTAGCTAGTACAATGGCTGCCTGAGGCTTTGAAAAAATGCTGGTTTCTGGTCTGTTAGTTTTCCCCCTTATTTTAAAATGCCTTTATGCATCTGGTGGGTCTCTTTCCACTAATTTTGCCTCCTCTTCCCACCGAAGCAGAACAATGAATGTTTGGAGTGGGGTAGTTCTTTTATTTTGTTGAATCGTAAGAAATTTGGCATTTGCTTTATATCTGAGTTTTAAAAATAATTTCCTTTTTTCCAAATTGCTTCAGCAATGAGAAGTTGCACAGAGCTGTGCTAGTCTTGGACACCTGGATCCTCAGGCACCAGGACCATCACAGCAATCTGTAGTATGCTGTGGAAATGGACTGTCCCTGTTGCTGTGCACGTTGTGTGAAGTGTACAGAACTGACAATGGAGAAGATGTAATGCAGCATGCTTCCCTCTGTGCCTTCTCTGTATGTGTGGTTTAGAGCTTCTCCCAGCAGAGCCTGAAGCAGCAGCTAGGATTCCTTGCTTGCTTCTAGTGTCATAAAGACTTCACACTACTGGGGTTTGGAAGGCATGTCTTCCCTTGGTGGGACAGGTGTAGCCTGTGTCATCACCTAGGGAGTTTCAGCCTTTACCACACGAGGTGAATAATTAGTGTGTTTGGGATGTTCTGTCTAGGGTCTGGGGAGCCCTTTCGGGCTGGTTGCTCAGGAGAACTCGCTCCCCAAAGCTTCTCTGTGTTTGCAGGCTGTCTTCTAAAGCAACCCCTTAAAAAGAGTCTTGGCTGTACTGGCATGTGCACATGTAGGTTTAACTGCCTTATCCTGAAATGGAAACTTGAAGCCACCCGTGTATATATCCCTTTCTTTCCCCTTTTTTTGGTCAGGTGTTTTGATTTGTTTTGGGGGTGTTTTTTAAACAATAAAATTTGAGGCCATGAAATGCTAGCTGATGAGCTGTCCTGGGAAAGAGATTGTGCCTATCCTCTCCTTGGAGTTCCTTGGTCTGATGGCAGTTGCAACAAGGCACGGGGAGCACTCATGTTCATACAGAACCGATGTGTGATAGGCTACAAACCAGTTATTTAAAAGCAAGTGAAAAAATAATGAATTAAAGTAACAATATTTTTTCTACCAAAGTAATGAAACTGGCAACTGCAATAGAGAGGCATGCTGTGTCTTCAGACCTAATAATGTATGGAAACCACACCTGGTATGTTGTTCAGGTTCCAGTGCTGTTGCTGTGGTGATGAGGTGACGGTAGAGCCTCACTGGAGCTGTGTGCAGAGTTACTGATGCCTGTGAAAATCTGTAAATGTGTTGACAGTGCTGATTGGTTTCTAATTCAATAGCTATTTTTGTTAAATAAAAATGCTCTGAGATGTCCTGTGTGACCAGTCTGTTTTGTGTTTTGATACTTTGCTAATCCACGTCACTGCTGCTGCAGGTTATTGTGAGCATCTTTGTTAAAACGAGGGGAAAAAAGACCCAACAAGACAAAACATGCAGAAAGAAGCCTTCAAGAGCTCACAGTTGTTGTCTGTTTTGCGTAGGTTTGCAGAGCTTCGTGCAGGTGTTGAACTGAGGATCCTTAATTGCTGAGCAGTTCAGAAATACCACTGTAGGTCCAGTACAGACTGGTCCAGTGTGGGAGAAGATCACTCGCTGATGCAGAAAGTAACCCTGGTTAGGATGTGTCAGTCTCACTGAGGGTGCCTAAGGAGAAGCAGGTGTAGGTGTGCCAGGCAGGAGGACCTTTCTATTTGCATTGACCTAATTACAAAATCGAGACTTTAAGGAGAAATGCTGTAAACTCCCCATCCTGGCACACCCATGTGTCACAGCCTTGGAAGGCTTACATTGTCTTGTGCTTCTAGAGGAAATGGCCTGTACTTGGTAGTACACATTGGGCTGAAGGAGAAAGTGGGCTTTAAATGTTTGCTACTAGTCTGATGGTGTTTGGTGTGGGTTGCAGCCTAACAAGCTCTCTACACAACACCAAAGGCAAAAGAAAAGGAGAGGGGTGGGGGGGTGGGGCTGTGCTTTCTTACGCGTTTGCTGGAAAGCCTTACTGCTGAAGTAGGAGGAATAGAACTGCAGCATGTCAGGCTTGCCCTGAATTTGATTCCTCTGCTTTCCTTGGGTGAATGCAGGAGTCAGCTGTGTGAGGATGAGCTTCTTGATAGTGTAGGTGATTAAAATCTCTGCTTGTGTATGACAGGAAGGTAACTAGTAGCTCATACAGGTATAGCATTACCCTGGATTGAAGTGTTTGACTCTCTGGTGCAAGATGCTGTGACAAGAACCCTGAGGCTGCTCTTCGCTGCAATGGAAGCGGGTCCACGTGAACTGTGGTAATCCTCCTTGCTCCTCCCATCACATCCTACCACACCATGTACAGCTGAGAGATCCGAAAAGGAGCAGACACCCAGCTGTTGTCAAGCAGCTGAATTCCTGCATTAGTGATACAGCACACAGTGCAGTCTGGTGGAGATAAGTACTACACATGGATGGTGTGTTGGTCTAGGATGCTGAAATTGTTTCTTTGTTCCAGTTGATGCTGGGGGCTGCTGGAGGGTGAGTGTTATCGCTGAATCTGTCTCCTACACTGGGATTGCTGTAGTGCTGGTAAGGTGTATAGTTTCTGGGCTTTAGAATCAGTTAAAAGAAGAGGTCAGGTGCTGAGCTTGTTCTGCCCAAAAAGCAAGGAATAGTAAAAAATGCCAGAGGCTGCTGCTTCAGGGGCATTACCCACTGCTGTTGCTCCAGGCTAGCACTGGCTGTGACAGCCCACCAAGGCATGGCAGGGTTACACTGAACTGGGCTATGGCTGTGTGCATGTGAAACAGCTGACTGCTCTGGCAGTGCTCTGAGGTGAAGGGAGAGGCTCTGCATGGAAGTGATTACATTTTCTTCTGTATTGTTATGATTGTAGCCAAGTACGGGAAAGGAAAGGGGGGGACTTTAACTATGGAAGGGGCAGGAGACTGGGAGCATTGCACCCTGCTCCCAGTGTCTGTTGACAGTGTGTTTCCTGCAACACCTACAAGCATTGCTAAGGTGCTTGTTTATTATTGCTCTCGGGGTCTTGCATGGTCTTTGTCAAACACACTGGCTCTGGGTGAATCAGTGTTCCCTAAACACAATGCACTAGTGACATGGAAAAGAGCAACCAACCTGTCAGGGCCTGTCTTTAGAACTCTGTGCTGCTTTGTCTGTCCTTGGGGACTTGCATTGCTTAGCTATTGTTTCCATTGCATTTTTTCGTAATGATGCTCCATAGCTCCCTCATGGATGGGAACATCCAAAAACCTGAATTTAATGACAGCTAGGTTAATGAATGCATGCTTGATTTCTAAGATAGACCTTAAGATATTAAATAATTACCGAAAGCCACAGCTTGATCCTCCAAGAATGGGCTCTAATCCTTGTTTTAGGATTATGCCAATTTGTAATTAGTCAAATAAAACATGTCTTGTGAATGCCAGGAGTAGCACTGGCTTGTAAGATGCATAGTCTTGCAATAAAAGCAGGGCAAAAAGCTTTCATATTGTGCCCAGTTCTCTCTGTTTGGACTTGCCAAAGCTACCTGTCTGTAACATGAAAAATCAGAAGTTTGGCATGTTGTCTTCAGGAGCAGGATACCTGTATGACTCTGGGTGAGGTCAGTGGTCCAAGCTTCTCCAGGCACAGCAGGAACTATTGCTAACACTTGGGAACCTGAGTGTTATCTCAAGTGATTATAAGGGAGTCGTTTCCTACCCACTGAAAACAATGTCAAACCCCATTTCTCTTTCTCACTGTATAGTCAGACTGGCAGAAACCCTGAGGTTATGGAGTCCAGCATCCTCGTGTGGCTTGTGGCCTCTAATAGCAGGTATCTTTGGTGACCTGATTCCCCACCTTGAAGGGGTTTAGCTTTCCTACTGGATATTTCTTTGATTAAAAGGGTAACTCTATCCACACTACTCTGAGTTACCAATGCCCCTGCTAATTTATTCATGGCTGGTTTCAGCTCATATTTTATTTCATTAGTGCTTTAGTACAGGAAGTGTGTTGCCCTCTGAGGTGCGTGGCCTTCTGGCACATTTGTAGGCTGTCATCTTTAACTTTGCTATGCCAGTGGATTTGGCTGGGGGCCATGGCTGTGGGGGGGACAGTGTGATGGATGAGGCATGTAGTGCCATGGTCTAGTTGATTGAACAGGGCTGGGTGATAGGTGTGGCTGGATGATCTTGAGGTTTCTTCCAACCTGGTTGATTCTATGATTCTATGGGTGCCATGTTCATGCTGTCAGTAAGGACAACTCTTTCCCTCCTCCCATACCTCCACCCTGGGGTGTCATGCAGTGTGGCTCAGGCCTACGTGCTGGCAGGAGGACTAAAGGGGGGGGGAGTCGTCTCCTAAAACGTGGTCCTGGAAAGCACTACATGGCACTGGACTGGCTACTTCAGAGGGCTGCCAGTAGTGTGGGCGGCTTTCCCTTGCTAGGAGCTGCCCTCTCTGGGTCAGGGGAATCACAGCATCATGTTATGCACTGGGAGGTTTATCCCTTGGTGTGGGGATGGTGCTGTGAGTGGGAATTGAGTCTGATACAAGCTGGCCTTTGGAAGTCGTTTGGGCTTTTCTAAGAAGAGAGCATATCTGCTTCCTGTTGAACTGCATCTATCAGGGTGAAGCTAGAGTGGCTTTCTGTGGTAACCATGCTTATTGGGAGCCTTTCAGAAGTTATCAGTGTGCTTAGCTGTTCAAATGCCACTGTTGCTTTCTGGAGGCTGGGTACCACAGCCACAGCCCTGCCCTCTGCAAGGCCTCCATGGGCTGCAGCAGTGGCAGCCTCTACCTGGTGCCACCATAGCCAGCATTTTCCTCAAGAGCCTCTGCCCAATGGCAAACCCTCTGTGTGCACCATGGCAGGTTTAGAGGTTGCATAGCTGGCTGTGCTTATCACAGGGGCACAGCATCCACGGTCTGTGGAGCTGTTAGGCTCTCAATACAGGAGGCTATGAAGTGCCATCTCTTCCCCAGCAGCTCTGCTGAGTAGCCTGATCCTTTTGCCAGCTATCCTAACTCAGGGTGATTTCTGGTGGCAATTTTTTTTCAGAAGGGAATCAATTTAGGGTGGTTTTGTGTTTGTAGTTGGTTGTATTTTTTTCCTCCTCTCTTTCTTTTCTGGTAGCATTTCAAAGATCTAGAATTAATGCAAAGAGGTGCCTCTTTTGGAGATGCAGCTCTGTCTTCATTAATGAAAGCTCAGATTTTGACACTACTTGCTTTTGGTCTGATCAAATTGCTCAACAGCAGCTAGAGCATGAATAATACAACACACACAAAAACCCCATGCCTTCACTCAGGTGCTCCCCAACCAAGTGCATAATTTAACAGCACTGTAAGGCTTTAGGCTGGGCAGAGGAAGCTGCCTAAAACACTGCTGCCACTCTCCCAGCAGCTTATGGCTGCAAGTCTGCTGTTGTCCTGTGTGCCTATCCTCCTTGCCTTCACTTTAATTTCTGAGCATTAAATGCAAGTGCATGATGCAAATGATAGGACTTGAGGAAATGACCTCAGGATGCAGCAGGGGAGGTTCAGGTTGGATATTAGGGAAAAATTCTTTACTGAGAGAAGGGCTGCCCAGGGAGGTGGTGGAGTCATCTTTCTTGGAGGCATTTAGAAAAACCCCAAACATGTAGCATGGCACTTTGGGACACAGAATCATAGAATTACTTCAGTAGGAAAAGATTTCTAAAACCATTGAGCCCAATCATCAACATGACACCACCACAGCCATTGAACCGGGTCCCCAAGTGCCATGTCTCCATGTTTCTTGACGCCTCCAGGGGCAGTAACTCCACCACCTCCCTGGGCAGCCTGTTTCAATGCCTGACCACTCTTTCAGAAATGATTTCTTTTTTCCCTGATATCCAACCTAAACCTCCTGTGCCACAATTTCAGGCCCTTTCCTCTTGTCCTATCACCTGATACTAGGGAGGCAACCAGCAATAGAACAAGGGGACACAGTCTCAAGTTGTGCTGGGGTAGCTATAGGCTGGATGTTAGGAGGGAGTTGTTGCCAGAGAGAGTGATTGGCATTGGAATGGGCTGCCCAGGGAGGTGATGGAGGCACTGTCCCTGGAGGTGTTGAAGCAAAGCCTGGCTGAGGCACTTAGTGCCATGGTCTAGTTGACTGGCTAGGGCTGGGTGCTAGGTTGGACTGGATGATCTTGGAGGTCTCTTCCAACCTGGTTGATTCTATGATTCTAAGCCAGAGAGGAGACCAAACCCTACCTCACTTCCACCCCCTTTCAGGTAGTTGTAGAGAGAACTGTTTGTAGAGACATGATTTAGTGGTCGTGGTGGTGGTGGTGTGTTAAAGGTTGGACTAGATTATCTTACAGGTCTTTTCCAACCTAAACGATTCCCTGTAACGGGCCTTCACACCTCAAAACGGAAGACAAAGAGCCGGAGGTGCGGCGCCCGTCTCCATAGAAACGGGGCGGTGTCGCCTCGCCAGCGCGCCTGTGCCCATTGCTGCCCCGGAGCCGGCGGTGGCGGGAAGGTACGCGCAGGGCTGAGCGGAGTTTGGTCCTCAGGGGCCACCGTCGGCAGTGACCGCAGGAGGTGAGGGGGGGGGGGGGGGGGGGGGGGGCGGGGCCGCTGTTGCCATGGCAACGCCGCCGGACGCACTGGGCGGGGCCGTGGCGGGACTTCATCCCCCGGTCCGCGGCCCGTGGCAAGACCCGGCGGTGCCGCGGTGAGAGGGCAGGGCGGGGTGAAGCAAGCAGGCAGGCAGGGACGGCTTCTGCGAGGAGTCGGTGAGGCGAATGGCGTCTGCAGCTGCCGGCTGAGCCCGCTGGTCTGCACACGGCCAGCCTTCACGCGTTTTGACCCAGCCGTCTCGCCCGCTCCCCGGTGTCGGTAATGATCGCGGTGAGGCACTACCGAAGGTAGGGGAGTATCGTTTGCCGGTCTCCATCAGCAGGAGCTGTCCGCGTTGAAACGCGGAGCTCGGTGCTGCTGGTCCCGTCTGCAGGGCCGGGCTGAGGGAGCCCCCACCGCAGCGCTGTTGGGTTCGAGTTTGTGTATCTGTCTGTTTCTGTACCTTGATACAAAGGGTCTGTCGCCGTACCCCTCTTTGTGTGGTAACCGTGCCTGAAGATAACCACGCAGAGCATTAAGCTTTGAAGAACGATTCAGTCATAGCATATTCCACCATCCCAAATTAAAATAGAAACAGGTGGAAATGCAGACTTGAAGTTTTCTGAATGCTTTTGGTCGCTTTTGCAGCTGAAGCGGTTTAATCTTCATAAGAGCTTAACTGAAATACGACTTGATTCAGGACTTCCCCCCGGTTTAGGAGGGACATTGAGATGCTTGAGCGTGTCCAGAGAAGGGCGACGAGGCTGGGGAGAGACCTCGAGCACAAGCCCTACGAGGAGAGGCTGAGGGAGCTGGGATTGGTTAGCCTGGAGAAGAGGAGGCTCAGGGGTGACCTTATTGCTGTCTACAACTACCTGAGGGGTGGTTGTGGCCAGGAGGAGGTTGCTCTCTTCTCTCAGGTGGCCAGCACCAGAACGAGAGGACACAGCCTCAGTCTGTGCCAGGGGAGATTTAGGCTGGAGGTGAGGAGAAAGTTCTTCACTGAGAGAGTCATTGGACACTGGAACGGGCTGCCTGGGGAGGTGGTGGAGTCGCCGTCCCTGGAGCTGTTCAAGGCAGGATTGGACGTGGCACTTGGTGCCATGGTCTAGCCTTGAGCTCTGTGGTAAGGGGTTGGACTTGATGATCTGTGAGGTCTCTTCCAACCCTGATGGTACTGTGAAAGTCACTAAACTGAAATTATCTCTTCGTCCATGACTAGTTTGTATTACAACAGTAGAGGCTGATTTTTATGCTGCTGCTCTTTATTAAAGGTATCCTAAATACGTTGAACGTTCTTCAGGATTTGTGTTGAGTGTCACCGACAGACACGAATGTGTTTTGTTAATTCGTCTTTGTAGCTTTTGTGTCCACTTAGCACAATGATGAAGTTAAAGGGAAATCATTCCCTTTTGCTGAGTGTGTACTAGAGCAAAGTAACTACCATTAAGAACCCAGGTACTTGTCACCACCCAAACCAAGGATGTTTGTGAACAAAGGGGCATTTCCTAGCAAAAATTACTTCATGCTCTATGAGAAGAGATGCTGACAAAACATGATGGAAATAGACATGGTGTGTAAAGCCAAGGCAACAGTCTGAACAAGCTTTGAAAATATAACCTTGAAATCTAGTGTAATTCTCCTGGCAAGCGATGACTAAAATGAAGTAAATTAGGAGCAAACACTTTCCAGATTTTTCTGAACAAATTGTGGATCAGATAAAAGGAGCTTTATTTATAAAGTTTCTATCCAAATAAGTTTGCAACAGAAGGGCTCAGCTTTATTACCATTCTTTCCTCTTGTGATTTAACTCCAAGCAGCAATGGAGACAGTTGCTTGCTTGCTTACTCCACCCTCTTGGTGGGATGGAGTTGAGAATCAGATGAGTAAAAGTGAGAAAACCTGTGGGTTGAGGTAAAGACAGCTTAATAGGTAAAGCAAAAGCTGTGTATGTAAGCAAAAAAAACCCCAAGAAATTAATTCACCACTTTCCACTAGTAAACAGGTGTCCAACCATCTCCAGGAAAGCAGGGCTCCAGCAATGACTTAGGAAGACAAATACCGTAACTCTAAATGTCCCCTTTTCCTTCTTCCACTGCTGTATGTGCTGTGACATTGCTATGGGACATCCCTTTGGTCAGTTGAGGTCAGCTATCCCAGCTGTGTCCCTTCCCAACTTCTTGTGCCACCCTCAGTCCACTCGCCGGTTGTGCAAGGAGCAGAAAAGGCCATGACTTTATGTGGGCACTGCTCAGCAGTAATTAAGACCTCCCTAAATTATTAGTTTCTAGAGAAATTAAAACCTCACTCAGGTACAGACCTGTACAACTTGCTCTGGATGAAACTGCTTTAGCAAAGTGGTTGGACTAGATGATCTCCAGAGGTCACTTTCAAACCCTGCCATGCTGAGAATTATCAACACTGTTTCCAGCATAAATCTAAAACACAGCTGAATAGTAACTACTGCAAACAAAATTAATTCCATCCCAGCCAAAACCAGCACACCTTTTAAACAAATCGTGGCTAAATGTTGATGTCTAAAGAGCAGCACTCTTGTTCAGCATGAAATGCAGAGTTTTAAGAAGTGGAGTTGGTGTTCCTGAGATTAAGTAACTGAGAACTCAAATATCCTCATCATCGTTTGTTAAGCAACATTTTCTGGAGGGCTTTTGCATTATAAAATGGTTGGACAGATTGGGAAGTCCAGGTGCAACCCTTGTCTGGAGGGGCAGGATGGTCATGCTCAGGGCCCTCCAGGGTCAGGGCTACTTCTTACATCCCACATTGTGTTGCCATATGCTAATGCTCAGATATTGATCTTACAGTATGCTGTAAAAGACATAGGTTTGTACTACTAGAGAGAGACATTCAGAAGTGGCACCTTACAGTCTACAACAAAGGACACAAACAGAATAGTAACTTTTGAGTAATCAACCTTTCATTTTTAAGTTGTTTTCCTAAACAAATTAGGGAAAGGATGATCAATGGCTAAAGCTGTAAAAAGAGTAGAATTAGCTCTCTAAGCTGATGTGTTTCTCCATACATCTTCAACCCTATTGTGTCTTTAGATGGAGACAGGTGCTTTCTATTGAGTGAATGAGGGGTGGTGGCAGGCAGGCAGCCTGGAGCTCAGGCAGCTCTTTAGGAGCAGTTAACACCTGTGTATTATGCAGTCCAAAGTTAAGAGATTCAATCCTAATAGTGGGTCATCTTCAGTTTTATCATGAATATGACTGTACCCAGCTTCTCACCTTGGTTTGCTTTGACTCCAAATTTCCCCTAATAGAGCTGGAAAGGCCTAAACCATTTATGTTCATAAGCTGTTTGTGTTGATCTGTTGGAAAGTAGGAGAGCCCTGCAGAGGGACCTGGACTGGCTGGATGGGTGGGCAGAGGCCAGTGGGATGAGATTTAACAAGGCCAAGTGCAGGGTTCTGTACTTTGGACACAACAACCCCAAGCAGCTATAGGCTGGGGACTGAGTGGCTGGAGAGCAGCCAGGAGGAAAGGGACCTGGGGATACTGATAGATAGTAAGCTGAAGATGAGCCAGCAGTGTGCCCAGGTGGCCAAGAGAGCCAATGGCATCCTGGCCTGCATCAGGAACAGTGTGGCCAGTAGGACAAGGGAGGTTATTCTTCCCCTGTACTCAGCACTGGTCAGGCCACACCTTGAGTACTGTGTCCAGTTCTGGGCCCCTCAATTCAAGAGAGATGTTGAGGTGCTGGAGCATGTCCAGAGAAGGGTGACAAAGCTGGTGAGGGGCCTGGAACACAAACCCTATGAGGAGAGGCTGAGGGAGCTGGGGGTGTTTAGCCTGGAGAAGAGGAGGCTCAGGGGTGATCTTATTACTGTCTAAAACTACCTGAAGGGGCATTGTATCCAGGTGGGGGCGGCCTCTTCTCCCAGGTAACCAGCAACAGAACAAGGGGACACAGTCTCAAGTTGTGCCAGGGTAGGTCTAGGCTGGATATTAGGAAGAAGTTCTTCACAGAGAGAGTGATTGGCATTGGAATGGGCTGCCCAGGGAGGTGGTGGAGACACCATCCCTGGAGGTGTTGAAGAAAAGACTGGCTGAGGCACTTAGTGCCATGGTCTAGTTGACTGGATAGGGCTGGGTGCTAGGTTGGACTGGATGATCTTGGAGGTCTCTTCCAACCTGGTTGATTCTATGATTCCTTAATCCTGAGGTACTGTGGTGCTGTCTGCCAGGTTTGTACTGATACTGCTCACAAGTTTGATGTCTCACTAGAGCCTTAAAACTCTTTTTCCCCTCTCCCTTTTCTAGTGTTAGTCTAACACATCACCAAAATGAGTGATGAGAAGGAAGACCGAGGAGATCCATCAGACATGGGTGATTTAGAAGAAAATGGAGAATATGAGGATGATTTTGAAGAAGACCTTGAGTGTCTAACTAAAGAAGAAAAAGAAAATCTTGGTGAAAGAGAGGTAGTTGTTAAATGCTAGTTGTCTTATTAAGAGAATAAAACTGAGTAATATTTGAAATCATAAGCACAAAGTACATTCACTGAATTTTGATAAGGGAGGTTATTTGGGAGTATAATTAAAAACAATTCAGTGAATGGGTTAGTTTGGTAATAAAATTGCCTTCAAGCAGAAAATCTAGCGTTCACTGAAAAGAATAAGTTTGTTTCTAAAGTGCTTCTGTGTTCCTTTTGTTGGAATTTGTCAGGCAATGGAAAAGGTTGCCCAGGGCAGTGGTGAAGTCACTATACCCAGAAGTAAGAAATGTGTGGACATGGGACTTTGGGACATGGTTTAATGGCCATGGTGGTCTTAAGTTGAAGGTTGGACTTGACGGTCTTCAAGATCTCTTCCAACCAAAATGGTTCTATGATTTCACAGTGTTCTGCTTTTATGTTGTCGTGTCATGCTAGTACTTCTCATGCTGGTATTGCTCTTCCCTCTTGCTGTTTCTTTTGTCCTTTCCTGATAGTTGTTGTTCTTTCTTGGGAGAGCAGCCTAGCTTATTCTAATTTGTTTTTTTAGAATTCTGAAAAAAATGGAGAGGATAACGAAGCACAAATTGTTAAAGTTGTGGACAACCTGGAGGAAGACAATGAGGAAATGGAAGAAAATCGAGATCAGCTTTCAGAGGCAGATGTAGATGCACAAGTGAGGCCCTCCAATGAAGAAAGTTCGGAATCTAGGTCTGATATTAAGCAGGAGGATCATGTATCTGATAGTGATAGTGAAAGCTCTGTCCAGGAATCCAAGATGGAAAACCAGCAGGAATTGGATGAGGAAGAGGATGAAGAAATAAAGCGTTACATCTTGGAAAAGATTGAAGAAGCCAACAAACTGCTGGAGAATCAGGCTCCCGTGGATCAGAAAAGAGAACGGAAATTAAAGTTTAAGGATAAGTTGGTGGATCTTGAAGTCCCTCCTCTAGAAGATGCTGAAGTTTGTAAAACTGACCTTGCGAGAGGAGATGATGTTTCAAACAGGCTGTCTCGGTTGCATATTTCTAATGAAAGGGGACAGGAAAGCACGTCTCTCTCAACACGTGCTGGCAAGGATGAGGACAAGAAGGATGGTAAAATCCTAGTGGAAAAAGATGGGAAGTTCGAACTCTTAAGTTTACGCGATATTGAAAGCCAAGGATTTTTGCCTCCAATAAGTGTTTCTTTCACTGATATTGAAACTCAGCACACGTCCCCAAAATCTTCACACGATGGTCCTTTTGGCCCTGCCTCTCGAGTGAAGGAAGTCCCTCCGGTCAGACCGGGAGGAGCACGCTGTTCTCAAGGTGCAGGTGGAGAAGAGTGTTTGTATTTCCCTAAGCCGCCACCAAACCCCAAGCGTCGCCCTAATTCTGCTGCTGGTGCCGCAAGAGGTCTGGCAAAGCGGAAGACTCCACCCAGGGCGCAGTCTGCAAATGTGGCCGTGAGAAGCTCCACTTTCTGCCTTTCTCCCAGACAAAAAGAATTGCGCAAGCAATTGGAACAAAGGAAGGAAAAACTGAGGAAAGAGGTAAAGATATAGAGGCAACAAGTAGATTGCAATGACTGTGTTCAGAGCATTTACTCCATTTTTCCATGGTAAAAAGAACAGTAATAACCATTCTCTGGCATTTGTATAGAATCTCTCAAAACTTCTTTCCTTAAAAGAACGAAACCAAACATCACATAGGATCATGCCTTGCTTACAGGAGAAATTTAGTATTTTATTTGGTATAACTGTGTTCAGTTTTGGGCCTCTCACTACAAGAAGGATGCTGAGTTGCTGGAGCGTGTCCAGAGAAGGGAGCAAAGCTGGTGAAGGGTCTAGAGAAGAAGTCTTGTGAGGAATGGTTGAGGGAAATGGGGATTGTTTGTTCTGGAAAAGAGGAGATCTCATTGCTCTCTACAGCTCTCTGAAAGGAGGTTGTAGTGAGATGGAGGTCAGTCTCTTCTCTCTAGTATCAGGCGATAGGCTGAGAGGAAATGGCCTCAAGTTGCACCAGGGGAGGTTTAGATTGGATATTAGGATTTTTTTTTTTTACTGAAGGAGTGGTCAGGCATTGGAATAGGGTGTCCAGAGAGGTGGTGGAGTCACTTTCATGGCTTAATGAGCAGAGGGATTGCTCTCTTGCTCCAAATGAGACAAAAGAATAATGCTCATGCAATGGGTTGAAGAATTGGAAAGATAAATGGACAAGCGATTCACAAGCTGCAACAATGTTACAGTTCTCCATAGTGGTGAGCACAGCAAAGCATATAAAATACACAATTTCATACCCAGCCTTGGCCCAGTCCTGTGACCTGGTCTTACAATAATCTCATTAGGCTAAAACCTTGCAAAGCCTTCCCCTAACCAGGCCTCAAATGCTCTCTCCCTACCATACCTCTCTACCCCCATTCCAAAAGTGTTTGTGACACAACACAAAAATTCCTCTTGGCAGCCCCAGCCACTTAAGGCCTAACTGGCAGCATCACCAAGGTCAGCAGTCAGGCCTGAGAAGAGCTTGGGCATCCTTCCTAGGAGGAGAGAGGCCAGGGAGAAGGGAAGATACTGACTTTACAGCCAGTTTTTATAGGGATGCAGGATTATGGATATGAAATACAAAGATGACACTTTCTGGTACACCTCTGGGACCTCTCTGAGCTTTTGGAGGTCTGTAACTCTGCGGTCTTAAAGGCACCACCCAGCTGCAAACTGGCACACGTTCCCTGGAGGTGTTAGAGAAACATACGGACATGGCACTTCAGGATGTGTTTTAATGCCCCTGAGTTCTACTAGGTTGATGGTTGGACTTGATCTTAGAGGTCTTTTCCAACCAAAGCAATTCTATGATTCTGTGATTCATAGATTGCCCTTCTTCTGCTACGTTGTGCTTACTGTTTGTGATTACCTCTCTGTTTACCTGGCTTCCATTAGAGGCCCAGTGTTTACTGAAACACAGCACATGGTACAGCATCTCCACAGGTGGCACTGCAGTGCAGGAGATTAACGTTAACCACAGTAATACTGGGACACATTTGGGTGCTCGTGAAGTATGTAATAGTTATGTGGGAGAGTGTCCCGTCCTAAAATAAGATTTGTGCAGGAAGACAACTGTGACTGCACTAAGGATTAAGAAAAATGTGTCCAGCAGGTCAAGAGAGTTCTTCTCCCCCTCTACTCTGCCCTAGTGAGACTCCATCTGGAGTACTGTGTCCAGTTCTGGGCTCCCCAGTTCAAGAGGGACAGGGATATACTAGAGAGAATCCAACGAAGTGATGCAAGGATGATTAAAGGACTGGAACGTGTCTTATGAGGAAAGGGGCTGTTTGGCTTGGAGAAGAGCAGGCTGAGATTGATCTGATCAATGTTTACATCTGAAGGGAGGGTATAAAGAAGAAAGGGCCAGTCTCTTTTCACTGATGCCTTGAGATAGGGCAAGGGGCAACACACATGCAGTTTCACCTCAGCATGAGGAAAAAAATTACTGTGTGGGTGCTGAAGCCATGGAACAGGCTGCCCAGAGAGGTTGCAGAGTCTGCTTCTCTGGAGGCTTTCAGGAGCTGTCTGGATGCATTCCTGTGTGGCCTGCTGCAGGTAGTTCAGCTTTGACAGGGGGTTTGGACTTGATCTCTGGAGGTCCCTTCCAACTCCTATCTTTCTGTGATTCTATGAACTTTGATCAAAGAGGAGTGTTCTTAACAGGTATGGTGGCTTCAAAAGATGCATACAGTTAAAGACATGCTGTCAGAGTATACAGCTGAATACATTTTTCCTGTTGTGATGGGTTGAGTAACTTCCTCCCCCCAACTATTGGAATTTACCAGCCCAGCTCAGGTGGCTTGGAAGTAAGATGAGGCTGTATTCACAACAAAGCAAAATTTACAAGCATACATGCACAATATATTTACAAGTATTTACACATATTTACACTTATATACAATTTAGAAACAATATAGACATCCAAACCTCCCCCCGGACAGGCAAAAGAAGCCCAGAAGGGGCTCAAGGCCTCTTTTTCTGTCCCAGACAGACAAAACAATTAGCAAAGTTTACTTGTTATCTGTTAGGGGACGATATTAATTATAGAATCAACCATGTTGGAAGAGACCTCCAAGATCAACCAGTCCAACTTAACCACCCAGCCCTATCCAGTCAACTAGACCATGGCACTAAGTGCCTCAGCCAGGCTTTTCTTTAACACCTCCAGGGACGGTGCCTCCACCACCTCCCTGGGCAGCCCATTCCAATGCCAATCACTCTCTGGGAAGAACTTCCTCCTAACATCCAGCCTAGACGTCCCCCGGCACAACTTGTGACTGTGTCCCCTTGTTCTGTTGCTGGTATCCTGGGAGAAGAGACCAACCCCCACCTGGCTACAGCCTCCCTTCGTAGTTGTAGACAGCAATGAGGTCACCCCTGAGCCTCCTCTTCTCCAGGCTGCACACCCCCAGCTCCCTCAGCCTCTCCTTAGAGGGGAGCAAAGGAGAAGCAAAGAGAAGGAAAGTCCTAGAGCAAAGAGGGACAAATTATTTATGCTTTCACTTTTTAGTCCTTTTGGCAAACTAGTTAATGATACAGACGTAATATAACTATGTTCTTTTTACAACCAATGATCTCATTTCTCTCATTAGAATATTCCAGTTAGCCTCAAACCAGCGTACCTGTAAAGGTTCTGCATGGGTGAGTGTTGTACTAAGTTCTCTCATTGTTTGTTGCAGAGAAGGACTTTTGTCTCCTACTAGTTGGTACTACATTTTTTTCTTATTTGGTTTTACCTGGGTGCTACGCAGAGATGAAGAGGAGTAAAATATTCTGTTATTCTGAGGTTATTTTCTTGAATCTATAAAGAGCAGCAATTTAAAATATAAAAAAATCTATTTTGGTAAGTTAAAATCCATATCTTATGTATTACCAGGGGGGAAAAAAAACACAAACAACAAACTTTAATTATTTCTCAGTTCATTATTTAGAAAAAATAACAGTGAGATGAGCCTTTGCCATGAACTTCAGAAATCTTTGACAAAGATTTTCAAATCTTTTCTTTGTTTTGCATTATGGCAACTCATGGCTTGGACAGATTCACTCTGTGCTGGGTCAAGAACTGGCTGGATGGCCAAGCCCAGAGAGTGGTGGTGAACGATGCCACATCCAGTTGGCAGCTGTCACTAGTGGTGTGCCCCAAGGATCAGTGCTGGGCCCAGTCCTGTTCACTATCTTTATTGATGACCTGGACGAGGGGATTGAGTCCAGCATCAGTAAGTTTGCAGATGACACCAAGCCAGGAGCCAGTGTTGATCTGTTGGAATGTAGGAGAGCCCTGCAGAGGGACCTGGACAGGCTGGATGGGTGGGCAGAGGCCAATGGGATGAGATTTAACAAGGCCAAGTGCAGGGTTCTGCACTTCAGCCACAACCCCAAGCAGCGCTACAGGCTGGGGACAGAATGGCTGGAGAGCAGCCAGGCAGAAAGGGACCTGGGGAGTGCTGGTAGATAGTAGGCTGAAGATGAGCCAGCAGCGTGCCCAGGTGGCCAGGAGAGCCAATGGCATCCTGGCCTGGATCAGGAACAGTGTGGCCAGTAGGACAAGGGAGGTTATTCTTCCCCTGTACTCAACACTGCTCAGACCACACCTTGAGTACTGTGTCCAGTTCTGGGGTCCTCAATTCAAGAGAGATGTTGAGATACTGGAACGTGTCCAGAGAAGGGCGACAAAGCTGGTGAGGGGCCTGGAACACAAAACCTATGAGGAGAGACTGAGGGAGCTGGGGGTGTGCAGCCTGGAGAAGAGGAGGCTCAGGGGTGACCTCATTGCTGTCTACAGCTACCTGAAGGGAGGCTGTAGCCAGGTGGGGGTTGGTCTCTTCTTCCAGGCAACCAACAACAGAACAAGGGGACACAGTCTCAAGTTGTGCCAGGGGAGGTCTAGGCTGGATGTTAGGAGGAAGTTCCCAGAGAGTGATTTGCATTGGAATGGGCTGCCCAGGGAGGTGGAGGCACCATCCGTGGAGGTGTTCAAGAAAAGCCTGGCTGAAGCACTTAGTGCCATGGTCTAGTTGACTGGACAGGGCTGGGTGCTAGGTTGGACTGGATGATCTTGGAGGTCTCTTCCAACCTGGTTGATTCTATGATTCTATGATACAATTACCAAAATGTAACTTACTGTCTGTGTTGTTCTATAAAAACAATATGAGGCACCTATCATTTCTCTGTGCCATGATGTTCTAAGTAAGCTAATTAGCTTCAGAGGTTGTGTTCTGTCTGTGAAAATAGGTCTAGCCTACTTTATTTGAAGTTTGGTGAGGCTCAGCTCAGTACCAAGGGGTATGAAATGTGAAGAGTTACTGATGTGTGTTCCTTGCATACACAAGACAACATCTCTTCACACCATACTCTGTATATTTAAAGTGAAAGGTAGCATAGTGGAAGTAAAGCAAGTTATTTTCCTGGCAGTGTGAGCTAAACCTCTTCCTCTGTTGGCTGGCTTAGGAAAAGGTAAGAATGTATGGCTTTGTTTCTTCATTCATGAATGCGTTTCATAGAATCAGCCAGGTTGGAAGAGATCTCCAAGATCATCCAGTCCAACCTATCACCCAGCCTTATTTCTTCTATTCTGTGATAGCTTTCACATGCATGAAACATTTCTAGACATTACTGGAATCCATTTGCTTCTTTTTGGTGTGGCTTCTTTCACTTCAGTAGAAGTGGAGGATAGTCTAAAAGATATGTGTGTGTGTGTGTGTGTCTGTGTGTGTAACATCATCTGTCTGCAAGAATTGATTTCTCTGAGTGTTAAAACGAGTGGAGATTGTAGCTTTTCTGTCAAAAGGAGAGTAAAAACTTGGTAAAATGTCTTAATCAGAGATGTTGAGGTGCTGGAACATGTCCAGAGAAGGGCAACAAAGCTGGTGAGGGGCCTGGAACACAAACCCTATGAGGAGAGACTGAGGGAGCTGGGGGTGTTTAGCCTGGAGAAGAGGAGGCTCAGGGGTGACCTCATTTCTGTCTACAACTACCTGAAGGGACATTGTAGCCAGGTGGGGGTTGGCCTCTTCTCCCAGGCAACCAGCAATGGAACAAGGCGACACAGTCTCAAGTTGTGCCAGGGGAGGTCTAGGCTGGATGTTAGGAGGAAGTTCTTCCCAGAGAGAGTGATTGGCATTGGAATGGGCTGCCCAGGGAGGTGGTGGAGTCACCGTCCCTGGTGGTCTTCAAGAAAAGCCTGGCTGAGGCACTTAGTGCCATGGTCTAGTTGACTGGCTAGGGCTGGGTGCTAGATTGGACTAGATGATCTTGGAGGTCTCTTCCAACCTGGTTGATTCTATGATTCTTGTTAGCTAAAATGCAGTTAGTAATTTGAAAAAAAACCCTCTTCTCATAAAAAGTCAGAAGAGGCCTTCAAGTTATGTTTTGTTTTGTAAACACTTGTTTGGAAAACTTGAAAAAAAGGTAAGCTTATCTTGTGTAAATACATTACAGCTTCATGTATGAGGGATAACATTTAGGAGGTTAAACAAAGTCAACTGCTGGGTCCTACACTTGAGTCACAACAGCCCCATGCAACAAGACAGGCTTGGGGTAGAGTGGCTGGAAACTGCCCAGCAGAAACCGATGTGAGGCTGCTGTTTGACACCTGGTTCAACATGAGCCAGCAGTATACTTAGGTGGCCAAGGGCACCAGTGTCCCAGTTTGGGTCAGGAATAGTGTGGCCAGCAGGAATAGGGAAGTCATTGTGCCCCTGTTCTTGGCACTGGTGAGGTCACATCTCAAATACTAGGTTCAGTTTTGGGCCTCTCACTACAAGACAGACATTGAGGTGCTTGAGCATGTCCAGAGAAGGGCAGCAAAGCTGTTGAAGGGTTTACAAACAAGTCTTACGAGGACCATCTAAGGGAACTGAGATTGTTTAGTCTGGAGGAGGCTGAGGGGAGACCTCATTGGTCTCTACAAGTACCTGAAAGGAAGATGGAGTGAGATGGGGGTCAACACTTCTCTCTAGTATCAGGCAATGGGATGAGAGGAAATGGCCTCGATTGTACCATGGGAGATTTAGACTGGATATTAGGAAAACTTTCTTCACTGAAGGAGTGGTCAGGCATTGGAATATGCTGCCCAGGGAGGTGATGGAGTTACTGTTCCTGAAGGTGTTCAAGAAACATGTGGACGTGGATTAATGGCCATGAGTTGTGTGAGGTTGATGGTTGGACTTGATGATCTTAGGTGTCTTTTCCAACCAAAACAATTCCATGATTCATGGACAGAAAAAAAAAATCCTTAATTAAAAATTAGTGTCTGCAGCCTATAGATAGTTAAGTGTCCCTTAGGGTTTAGTGGTCCATCAAGCTTGAGAACTGCACTGATTTTTAAAGTGAATGTTTTCACTGATTTTAAGCCAATCAAAGATACTGGGCAGGCCTAATTCTAAAAGTGTTCATTTAATGCTATTGCAGTGTCTGTGACTTGAGATCTATTATCAAATAGATGCAAACAAAAAGGGTTAGACTTGAAAGCATCTGAACGTAACATGAACTGCAGAAGTGCTCAAACTCATTTCTTCCTTAGAAATATCAACTATGACACAGTTTTGTTGAGTATTTCTGCTTCCTCAGTATTATTTTTTTGTCTCCCATGGAATTCAAATGACTTAGTGTCTTGGAAAGCCCTTGCAAATTAAGATGCTTCTCTTAAACTAAGTTTATTCCTTTTTCATTCTATTTAAGGAAGAAGAAAGGAAAAGGGAACAAGAAGAGCAGAAGAGAAAAGAGAACGAGATGGTTTTTAAAGCTTGGTTACAGAAGAAAAAGGAGCAAGTGCAAGAAGAAAAGCGAAGTCGTCGTGCAAAAGAGCTAGAAGACTTGAACAGCAAAGTAAGATCTATCTGTAGTGGAATCTGTAGTACTCATTAAATAGGCATGCCAGATTTTAAGCCTAAGTTCAGACCTAAACATGTGAAAAGAGGGACAGGAAACATTTTTGTCTGTTTTCAGTGACTGACTAGCCTCTCTGGGATTTTTCTGCTTGGCAGGGTGGCTTGTGTTGTAGAAGCTGTATGTGTGAACTTAATAGCTATAAAATCAGAGATACAGGGATGCTCCTTTTCATCAGAACGACTTGATTGAACCTTGCAGTGAACTGGAAACCCTTTGAAGAACTTGTCAAGCAACTAATGCTGCTCCTGACCAAACACAAAAGATTCAGATGCTTTGTTCTTAAGTTTCTCTTCCTTGCAGTGAGGCAACTAAAATTAAATTCAGTGGGTTTTAAAACATACTGCTTTGAATGCTTGCTGTGTATATATTCCATGCCAGATTAGCATATGCTCTAGTTTGCCTAGTATGTTTTGCCATTGGAATGGGCTGCCCAGGGAGGTGGTGGAGTCACTGTCCCTGGAGGTGTTTAAGAAAAGACAGGATGAGGCATTTAGTGCCATGGTCTAGTTGATTGGATAGGGCTAGGTGATAGGTTGGACTGGATGATTTTGGAGGTCTCTTCCAGCCTGGTTGATTTTGTGTGTGATACAAATACAAATACGCATGGGAGATGCCAGCACAGTTCAAAGAATTATGATGATGTAATTAATATAAAGTGCACTTAATTATAAGCCTTGTATGCGCATGTCATTATTTTTACATAGGATAAGAGCAGGAATCCAGAAGAAGCTTTCAAGTTATGGCTTAAAAAGAAGCACCAAGAACACATGAAAGAAAAACAGATAGAAATGTTGAGACGCCAAGCTGAAGGAATTGCACTTTTTCCAAGAACGGAGGAATGCAACAGAGCCTTTAAAGAGTGAGTAAGGTCATCCCTAGGGAATATTTGACAATTCTGTAGTCTTGTCATCTTAAGACTGTGGTTTTGGTAGGAGTGGTAGAGTCACCATCCCTGGCAGTGTTGAAAAAACGAACAGATGGAGCACATCAGGACATGGTCTAGTGGTCATGGAGGTGTTGGGTAGAAGGTCAAGGCATCATCTTAGAGGTCCTTTCCAACTTCACTGATTCAATGATTCCATGTATGTAGTTTATGGTGCAGCTTTACAGCTGAAGTCCTTAATGGTTTATTTTTTTTTCTGCATGAATATGCCAAAACTTACACCCTAGCAAAACCACATTGGTTCCTTCACATTGTTTGTGCACTGTTATGAAAATATTTGTCAGAACTTGAGCCGAAATAATTACTTTGGCTGAAAAAAGGAGATCCTTCTGCTCCGTCTCTTTTTGCCTGTTCTGGAGCAGACTTGGATTTATCCAGTTCATTAAGGAGAAAGTTAATCCAATAAAATTATGGCTATTCTCTTGAGTCCATGAGTTGAATCAGCTTAAAGAGGTGAGGAGGTAAAAGTGTGTTCAGAATCAGAACTGGGATGGAAAAGTAGCACTTCCCATGTTTAGGAGTGGCAGGCTTTTAGGCTGGCTCAGTCACACCTAACTTTATTCTATAGGACAGGTGATTCTAGTTAAATGGGGGCATGAATAAATGGATGACAACAATCTTTCCATTGTAACTGCCAGTCCTCCTCCTCTTTCCACAGATGGCTAAAAAGAAAGAGAGAAGAAAAACGAGCAGAAGAACTAGCTGCTAAGGAGAGAGCAAGGCAGATGAGGTTAGAAGCCAGAAGAGCAAAGCAGATGCAGAACATCCACTGCATTAATTCAGAGGCAAAATCCTTTCGCTTCACAGACCATTACACTTGAAAGTTTGATGTAAGCTTTGTGACAACCCTCTTAATGATCATGGCTTGAGCTTTCACTCTTTTTACAGCAACTGACTTTTTGTGGTGTTTTTAAAGCTTTTAAGCAAGTTTAACAATTACCTTCACTGACAATGATTTTATTATCTATTTATTTGGAATTCTGTTGAAAAGCCTGCTTTTACATGTAACTCAGGGATTAGTTGACCAAACCAAAATGCATGCATGATCTATATACAAGGGTGGCAAATACATGTTCCTGTCTTTAAAAGGCACTTTATACTCAACTCCACCATGAATTCCTGGATGCAGGCTAGTATGTACAATGTTGAATTTTTGCTGGATAAAAATATTGCTGTTTGTTGCTGCTCGTGATGAAGGCATTATGTTGTAGGAAAATGTTGTTTCTTGTACCACTTTGAACTGCTCTGTCAACCTGCTGTTGATTCTGGCTAGACCAGAGGATTACTTTAGTTCAGGGAAAGTGGTTAGTGAAGGCAAATGTGTATGCAAATGTGCTACAGTTTTTGAAACACTTCTGTGAGGAATTTTCAGTAGTTTTCCACGTAATTAAAAGGTTAACTGATTCAAGATTTTATGAGTATCAAGGAAGCTGGATTCCTTGTATACATGTCCTTGTTTGCTAAGTTAATTGTAATAAATTACATCACCATAGCCAGCTAAATGTTTTGTGAATTCTTGTCAGAGAATATGCTGAGATGGCTCATGAAATGTTAATGGAAGATGAGGGCCATTCTGTCCAACAGATTTAATGATCTGGCATTGTGCTTTTGTTTTTCCACTTACAGAAAACACTTTGAAAGTACTGTTAACAGACAGAAGTGTGGCAGATGCAAAGCCAACTTGCCATTATTATTTTTCTCTTACCTTTTTGGATTTAATTGTAGGCATAGAGAGAGTACTGGTGTTTGATAGAAGGTGCCTCTGCAGCTTTTGACAGCATAGGTAATGGGAATGAGCATGAAATGAAAAATTTACCTGCTACTGAGAAACATTACTAATAGATCCCTTCCTCCCTTCCTGTAACCTTCCCCTGGCAACAAGGGCAAGAAATGCTTGTGTCTAACAAGCAAATGCAGGGCAGGAGGAAAGGGACCTGGGGGTACTGATAGATAGTAAGCTGAAGATGAGCCAGCAGTGTGCCCAGGTGGCCAAGAGAGCCAATGGCATCCTGGCCTGCATCAGGAACAATGTGGCCAGTAGGACAAGGGAGGTTATTCTTCCCCTGTACTCAGCACTGGTCAGGCCACACCTTGAGTCCTGTGTCCAGTTCTGGGCCCCTCAATTCAAGAAGGATGTTGAGGTGCTGGAACATGTCCCGAGAAGGGCAACAAAGCTGGTGAGGGGCCTGGAGCACAAATCCTATGAGGAGAGGTTGAGGGAGCTGGGGGTGTTTAGCCTGGAGGAGGCTCGGGGGTGATCTTATTACTGTCTACAACTACCTGAAGGGGCATTGTAGCCAGGTGGGGGGTGGCCTCTTCTCCCAGACAACCAGCAATAGAACAAGGGGGGACAGTCTCAAGTTGTGCCAGGGTAGGTATAGGCTGGATATTACGAAGAAGTTCTTCACAGAGAGAGTGATTTGCCATTGGAATGGGCTGCCCAGGGAGGTGGTGGAGGCACTGTCCCTGGGGGTCTTCAAGAAAAGACTGGCTGAGGCACTTAGTGCCATGGTCTATTTGACTGGATAGGGCTGGGTGCTAGATTGGACTAGATGATCTTGGAGGTCTCTTCCAACCTGGTTGATTCTATGATTCTATCTTTCTTTAAGCTATCTCCCTTTATAGCTTACTCCCTTGTAGGAAGCCTCCATTCATTACCTCAGACCAGTAAAGGCCACAGAGAAAATGAGGTCAGAAATACAGGTGTATTAAATGTAAAACTGCGACTTGAAAGCAAGGAAAGAAAGTTTATTGTAGGTTCCTTCATGCAAACCAAAGCCAGCAACAGCAAGAATTTAGACCTTAACCTATTCTGTTTATGGTATGTTTCAAAGGAAAACTGGACAGAAGCAACCATTACACAAACCCTCTCTAAAATACACAGCTACATATGATAACTTTAGGAGTGAAACTAAAAAATAAGAAGCATATTTGCTTCCTCCTACCTTTCTTCTTTATATTTGCAACTTAAATAGGCTTCTTTGGATGTAGCAGATTACCTGCTAAAAGTTCTTTATAAGATTCTTTTCACGATTACAAAACCATACAAGTAAAAAAATATCTATTTTTTTACTAGTATCTGTGCAAACTTAGTGCTTCAGCTTCCCACAACACCCAAAAAGACCTTGGGCAAGGACTCAGTTCTAATGTTAGGTCAGGTTTCAACACTAGGTACTAAAGGAGGTATATCAGTCTCTTTCTGCTGAAAATCAGCTGCTACAGCTTCATTCTAGAAGCTGAAATAGATAGGAAAGGAGATTTTAGCTCTGTGTCAACACAAGAATAACCTCACCCCACAGAGTTTTCAGAGTCCATGAAAACTATTTACATATTACATCCAGAGTTCATTCAAGCTCTTTCCCCTTCTTGCCAGGATGGCTGCAACAGTGCTTATGCTCTTACTTTTGGAACTTACAGCTATGAAAAATCATTGCACATACTCAGTTTAATTACTAAATTTCAGAGGCTGAACAGTTGGGACCTGTTCATAACTGTTGCTAAGATTAAAAGAAGGCATGGAGATGACCATTTTCCATTGCCTTGTTTTTTTAAGCAACCTATTGACACTTCCTTTACTTTGATATAGTTATGCTTTTGTCTCCTTCTAAGAAGAAATTAATTGAGATTTTCTAATTAAGACTGTAAACTTTACATAGTCAAGGGCACCTCTGTGCTCTACAAAGTGGATTTGAGGCCATAGTAGAAAATAAGTAGCAGAAGTATCCCAGAGGCTAAGGAAATCCTGTGAGTCTCTAACTTCAAGGGGTAGAGAAGCAGAAACTACTGAATTTCCAATGTTAAACACACCCATTATGGAAAGAAATAGGAAAATGGGAAGTCTGCTGATCATCAAAGAGTGTAGTTATTCAGAAAGAGTACATGTGCAGTTGCACTGGCTGTATTTTTAAAGGGCAATCAGCTCTCCTTGACAATGATTGCAACAGTTAAAAGTTACATCTTCATATCTTGTATATGGGTGAAACCTTCCAATATTCTTCTTTGTGGAAAGGAAGGAGGAAGGAGAGGTCTCAGAAAAAGAAACTTCAGTTGAGGTTTCTGTATGTGCAGCTGGATCCAGTACATGTAGCACCTAAAGATGGAAAAAAAAAGACTGAAATCATATCTATGAAGTTTAATGGGTTTTATCTTTCCCTAACAGCTAGGAAGCTTTTCTGCTCAAAAGCAAATTTTCCATTTTTTTCAGAGTTGAAACTTAAATGTCCAACTATGCAGACCTTCAATAAAGAAATACAGTTTATAAATGAGTATGCCCAGCAGAAATCCAAGGTATGAATTTATTAATAATTAAAAATTAAAAACTGCTTTTAGCACAGTTGAGCAAAACCAGGCATAAATAACACAGACCACTATGCACTGTGAGGAGCCTGCTGCTGAACTGTTACTCAATTGCTCCCAGACTAAATAGTTGAGTCTAGCTTGCTATTTAAACCTCAAGCTTGCTACAGTGGAAACTTATCTTGAAAGATAATCACATGGCTTCTCTGTGTGTTTCCATCCACTTTTAAGAGGATTGATTTTTAGAGCAACAGAAACTACTGCTGAAGTGTTATGATTTATTCTTCAAATTTTAAACTCAATGGAGTATTTTCAATTGGCTTTCTCCTGATGCACTAATCCTAAACAAATTTTGACCCAATCATTTGTGGTCAGATTGGGCAGAAGGAAACAGCGTGCATCATTATGTTATTTGTTATATATATTATTTGTTGTTGTTCTGCTTATTCTTCCATGTGTAAGAGTAGTGGGTTTTTTTGTGGGGGGTTAGTTGGCTGTGTTTTTTTTGTTAGGTTTGTTTGCCTTTTTAAACTATTACCTTAAATGAAGGAAACAGCTCTATTCATCGTGTTTTCCCTGCATATAGTTTTTACAAAGGGCAAACTGCTGAGTAGCTTTATTTCTGGAAAGAAGACTCTGCTGACAGACTGAGATGTGTGAACAGTTCTTACCATTTCAGCCATTTTCTCAGCAGGGGTATTGCAAAACTCCACAGCTGCTGAAGTCTTTTTCGGACTGTTAGTGCCAGTATTTCCAAGAAGATGTGAACTCACAGCTTTGGCTAGCTTACAGTTCACAGCTGCCAGCTCTGTTGTGGTGTAAGGCTGGGCACTAGGATAGTATGTCTGTTGTCTGCCCCATTGAAGAGAAACCATCAGCTCCTCCAAGAGCCTATGCAGAAAGGAGAAAAAGCACAGTTAGTAGGTTTTGCACTCTTTACTATCAGAGGAGCCGCTCCTTATGAAGACTTACTGAGTAAGTCCTGAACTAAAGAAAAGACAGAAGAAGTGTTTAAACCCAAGAATGCAAACAGGCTATTCTCCAATGCAAGGCCTCACCAACACACTATTTTAATACTGGCAAAACTTATTTGCCATCTGGCAGGATAAGCACTAAAAAGGTCAATGCAGGTAGAAGAATCCATACTGTGGGAGGAGACAGAGAAGACTTGAAGTCAAGACAGTAAGTGATTAAATACAGGATGTCCGTTCTACAACATATTAACCCCAAGACCTCACACCTCCAGGGAATGAAGAATTAAAGCTACTTCGACTCTTCTGCCTCTGTACTGTCCATCAGTACAAATAATTTTTGTTGAGTATTACTCAAACAAGGAAAAGTCATTTAACTCATTTCTATAATAAACCAAGAGAAATGAGGTTTGTAAAACGCAGTCTGGATTAGGAAAAAAAAAATCCTACTTGTGTGTATCACTCATTTCTCGACGGAACTGATCGCGTTCACTCAGCAAGTCCTGGATTGCACTTTGTGCATCCCTGGTTTGACGCTGAAGAATTGCTCTGGTGTTGGTTAGTTCATCAGACATAACCCTGTAAAAGAAATATTCAATCATTAGTGGAAGCGATCAGTTTGAAAGTCACCTTATTCTACTACAGAGGGTGATCAGTCAGCTTCAACGAAGGATTAAGCTGCTGTTCTCACTCCTCCCTCTCCATAGTGAGCCTTTATCAAGCTAATTACAAAGGATGCATATTAAGCATCATTTCTGTTCAACTACAGTCAGCACAAGTGCAAGATTATGTTTTGACCTGCTGAATTTAAATGATCTATGTCACTGAACAGATACCTAACAGACAGTTCAAAAGACTTGGTATGACAAGGATCCTGAGAGGTTAAAATAGCTAAATACATTTTGTTTTACTCACATGATTCTCACAAGTGTGCTACAATCACATCTTGTCATGCTCCTCTCTAAAGGTGACAGCTATGGCTATAGACTGCATTCACTCACCTTGCTGCCTATCTCAAGGACTACATGCGTCAGATACAAGGATTTAAGAGCTGCAAATTAGACAACTGTTGTCACATTTTTCCATGCTATGAGGCTTGGCACTGATCCCTTAAGCAGGTTTTCCAAATGCCTGCAGTACTGCACATGCAGGGACCAGAATGCCATTTAAACCATTTAGAAATCTGAGATCTCAATAAACCAGAATATTATAATATCTAAAGATGTTACTTGAAGCACGTCATCAGGGACTCTCATCCCTGATTTTAACACTTCTATTAATGCTAAAGAAGCAAGTTAATTTAGGATAGTAACTCTTGCCTAGCTAGCATTATCACAACTACCTACCATTCTCGTAATGTGTTGGAACTTCTTAAGATCAGCAAATAAAAGGGAGGAGATTGTATTCTATGACAATTTCCTTCAAGCAGTGGGGTCTTTTGTACGTGCATTAAGCATCATAATTAAACTACAATCACAGCACAACAGAGGATTAAAAATCCTGGAACACTATTTGCAGATCTGACAAGGCAACTACACTGAGGAAGTTAAAAGTCTAATCCATTGCTTGCATGAAATTTTGACACTCGGACCAGCTTTTACAGTTACAGAAATAACAGCTGGGTTCTTAGCAGTAACACAGCCAGTGTTTAATGAAGAGGTCCCACTACTTTTTCTTCCACATTGGGTTGCTCTTTATAGATCTCTAAACAACAGTAATAATAATCAGCACAGTTATTAACCAAATCAACTTTACTAACTGATGATTTTACCATACTAAAGACTGGGCTAAGTAAGACAAGCTAATTACCTCTAGGACAAGTCAAGATAGCTAGCTATCCTGGAAGACATTTTTAAACCAAAACTGCACAATACATATCAGAATTAAGAACTTCTCTTTTTATGTTGACAAGAACTGTAGTTAGCATTTTATGAGGTATTATCTTTGTATTACTTCTGAAAAGCAGATCTAATTATATTTACAAGGAGCTTACTTTCTTCGTAACCTTTTCTGTATGCTCAGCTTTCATAGTAGGTGTCAGTATAGTTGTGTCTGCCCTCTGCACATGTAGGTGCATTGCCAAGCAGTGCAGTAGGTGCACTCAATAGAAGTGTGAAAGAGAAAGGTGTTGTTTCAGGTCTGTAGGATGGACTACCTGCTTGCCAGGAATTTGCTTCTCCACACGTCACACTGTATGGACATGCGCTCCAATTGCTCCGATAACTGGGATAAATTCCGGCCCAGAACCTCATTTTCTAGGATGAGCTGATTTTTCTCACGAGCCATCCGTTCAAAGTGGTACTGCAGATCATCCCCAACAGAAGCAACAAGCAATTTCTTCAGCTCCCGATTCACCTAGAAACAGACCAGAGAGTCTTGTAATTACCAACAGAGAATAAAACACCTCCTGCCTCCAGGATGCAGTGCAAGTTAGTGCAAATGATAGCAATACATTACCTTTCTCCTTCTGGAATGGGATGCATTCAATGCAGAGTATATTAATACCTGCCTTAGGTGATCCTGCTTTGGCAGAGGGTTTGAACTTGATCTCCAGGTTCCTTCTGACCTCTACTATTCTGTGATTAAGCATCATAACCTGCTCTAGCAACATTTGAGATCAATGCATGTTTAAAACTTCCTTTAAATTCTAACAGAGGCCCAAGAGAGAGAGTGAAGGCACATTACAAGAGTCAAAGTTAGTTTCAGTAGTATTCGATTCCTGAATCAGCAAGATAAAAGATTACAAAATCACAGAATGGTATAGGCTAGCAATCTGGAGATTGAATCTGACCTCCCTGTTAGAGCATGATAACCTAAAGAAGGTCACACAGGAACACATCCAGGTGGGCTTTGAAAGTCTCCAGAGACAAAGACTACACTACCTCCATGAGCAGCCTGTTCCTGTGTTCTGTCACACTCAAAGTAGAGGATCCTTCTCATGTTTAGATTAGACATCATCAGGTTATATTAAGTAAAAAATGAGTCAATCCTATGGCATAACATTTTTCACTTAATGGTTGAGGAGCAAAATCCTTCTTCAAGGAAGATCCATTTCCTGCAGCCCTCTAATGTGTTTCTCCTAGCTTCAAGCCTTTGAATTCTTTCATGTGATGTCAGAGAAGCAACACTGGACTACTCAGAGGTACTTCCACTTTGTATCCTAACTGGTAAGTTCAAAAGGCAAGCTATTTGTTTTAAATCGAGTGTTGTGGCAGTTCTCTTCAGTCACGTTCACAAACTGCTCACGTAATCCAAAGCAGGTCAGCTGCGTGAGAGAAAAGAGCTTTCATTTCTTACCTCTGTCTGTATGCGCAGCTGATTAGAGAGACCTTCTTTATCCTGCAGCAGCCGCTTTTCTGAATTCTTTAGCTTTTCAACTGCATTTTTCAGCTCTGTCTGTTCTTTCTTGGGATCTGTGGCTCCATCTGACTGATGAAACACATCTCCTTTATGTCCCACTGATTTAGCTACCTTAGCGTTTTTAGTTGGAACAACATGGGTGATAGCTGCTTTGGGGACTACTATACGAATAGCTTCAATCTCCACTGATTTATCGGCATGGATTTTCCCCAGCTGCAGAACTCCAGGACTCAGGGAGGAGACTGTCTTCTTAAGTGGGCTGTGGTGGATCTGACGGTTTGTAGCATTGGCTCCAGTGATTATTTCTGCTGCTTCACCTGTCTGTTCTGTTTCCATGCCATCTCCAGGTCCTCGGATGGGTGATGAGGCATCCTCAACTAAAGTTTAGAAATAGCAGAGGGAAAGTTGACAACCTTTTACTTTGTTATGGTCTTTTTGCAACTCTTCATTTGCAACTACTTCAAAGTGAGATTTTAACTGCCCACTGCATGTGTAAAATAACTCTTTGCAGCAGCAGTTACTAAGAACAAGTTAGAGAAGTCCTTGCTCAAGTATGTATTACTCATTAGTATTAATCTAACGTTAATCTGAAATGCATTAATCTTGATATCCTGCTGCCATACAAGCTTAATTTCAGGCATGAAAATGAACTAGCACAAAGAAAATGAATTGCAACATTACTCATAGGCTGAAAGTAAAATCAAGTTGTGGAAGCTGAGAGAATTAAGCAGTCTAATTTTAAAAACAAGAATTAAAGGGAACGCAGCCATTAGCTACATAGCTTCTAACACCTTAAGAAGTTTAGCAGAATTAAGTACTATCTACTCTGCATTTTAGCTGTCCAAGTGAAAGTCTGAAAAAAAACAAGCCAATTCTGATTCATTCCCCTCTGTATTCCCAGTGATGCTGCATTCTGAAATTCAATTTATTCATGTTTACTGAAATTAAGTTTATTAAAATTCACCAAGTTTTCAGTTGAATCAAGTATTACTGTAGGAAAGTTTCCTCACAATGAGTGAAAGCAAGAAACACAGATACACATGCTGGATTTTTCTTCTCATACTGTGGGCAGTAAGGTGAGTCTGCACCCTCTATCCAAAAAAAAGAAGTTTTAAAAACTGCTGTAGAAACCCCAGTACAGTGCCCTATTTTCAAGATGTACCAACTAGTACTAACCAGTTCTAAATACTAGAGGCAAGTGAAGTACCAGCATTATATTGATGACAGTACCAGTGAAAAATCTGAGTTTATTTTCAATACAAAGCTGGATTGGAAAACTACATTTAATTTTCTATCCAGGCCACTCTGGTTTTCACTGCAACAGTGAAGCCCCATAAATCCTTCCTAACAGGTACATAAAGAGGAATAAATTTAAATGAATAGAGCCTGGCACACAGTGGTCTTTAGCATTCAAATTTAAGTACTTTTAATCCAGCCTGCTTAGACATAATGTAAATCATTTACCTTTTTCTAAAGATGACATTTTCTCTTTAGTAGTCAGCTTCTCTCAACTACAGAAGTCTGAGGAGAAAATGAGGAAGGGAAAATAAAATCTTTAGCACGGTAGCAGTGACAGATAATCTTGGATTGCCCTATTTTCTCATAGAATCTCTAAAGTCCAGTGGGGAAAAAAAAAGGGCATGCCAAAACAAAGGGGAAAAAAAACCCCACCCCAAATGATAAAACCCACACCAGGACCCAAATAGTTACAAGGAGAAGGCCTGCTGGCACTTGTTTCTTTCTTTCTTTCATCAATATCTGAACTTCCAACTCCTATGTCCTGCTCCTCACCTAGTTCCAGTTTCCCTTCCTCAGATTTATCTTTCTAGGTCACCTTCTTTTTTCAGTGATCCCTCATCTTACTCAGAGTGTTACTCTCTAACATGCACAACCATGTAGAGACAGTTACAGAGCTGTAAGAATTGGAAATCTCAGGTTGTGCTTAAAGCAAAGCAAGAGGCTATGAAGGAATGACAGCAACTGCACAGCTGCACAGTAGCTTCAGTCTTGCATGCTAATACAATTTCTTTGATAGTGCAAATTGCTAACAAAAAGATGAGTCAGTGCCCTGAGCAGCTGCACATGCTCAGTTTAACCCAACAGTAAAACTTCACCCCCAGTTTGGTCCAAACCACTATCCTGGCCATTTTCTCTTACCCACCAATGCCTCCTTTCTGTGCAGTTCCTTCCACTCTTAGTTCTCCGGGTGACTCATCCCCCTTTTCTAACTACATTAATTTGAGATCCGTATAGCCCTACTTTGTGGTGGTCATTGTCGGTTTTTTTTCTTCCCATTATTCCAGAAAACAAAGCCTGTGCTTCCTTTCATTGTACCACTAACTGAAAAGGTTTAACTACAACTGTTTTTTTTTTTCACTTCCATTGGCACAGCTCTCTGCCCTGAAGAGATAAAGGCAACAGTGAGCACACAACTGCCAGCTTTCTAGAGTCATCATTATCTGTTTCATGGAAGGTTATCTTTTGTGATGACCACAAAAGGAACACCTTTTTCCTTCTTGAGTTTTCTCAAGGTATAAATATGCGAACGCCTTACTACCTGTTGCTTCTACATCTGGAGTTTGTAAATTCACAGTTCTTTTTTCTTCATTTAATATTGGGATGTGTTATTCACCACTGTTACTGCTTAATTTCTGATTGTGGGTCCCAGTTGAGAAGAAGAAGGACGAAAGTGTAGCTGGTCAGGAAGAGGCAAAAATACTCGATAAAATTATTACGAGCATTTTGTCATGTCTGCTTCCCCTGAGACCACCTGTTCCTGCAGTACTCATGTCATAATACTGTTCTTACTGTCCTGTTACTCTCAAAGCCTCAGCTTAAGCCTCTGCACTTCCCCCCCCCTCCCCTTTTTATTACATCTCTATCGGCAAACCTCCCTTCACTGGTTGAATCATTCATCCTGTATTAACGCAGCTAAACCACGACCCAGCGACGGCCTCGGAAAATCGCCACCCACACAATCCCCGCCGTCCGGCCCCGCCGCGCCTACGCTACCAGAGGCAAGATGTCCCGTCTCACCTCAGCCCTGCAGCTCGCCGGTAAGCGACAGCTGGACGCTACCCACCGATCTGCAGAAGAGGTTTCTGACCGCGCAGCAGTATCGGTCAGCACAGGCCGAACACACCCACCGCCCGCCTCAGAGCCCCAGGGAGCCAGCCCCAGCCGCTCTCCTGCTCTGTTTCTATCGCCACCGCTGTCGCCCCAACTCCTTTGCCCCGATCCCGGTGGAGGGCCGCACCGCGGAGGTTACCGGAGCGCGCAGCGGCACTGTTACGACAGACTCTGCCTCCGCCACAACCGCCAGCCGCACCGCTTCCGCTTCCCGCGGGGAACAGAGCGCCCGCGGGTGACGTCCCCTCCTCTCGCCCAGTCGGCGCCCGGGCCGGGCGCGGGGGCTGAGCCGCGGCTGCCAGGGGGCGGGTTCGGCGGCGTCACGGCGCGGCGCGCGCGCGGGTGACGTCCCCTCCTCTCGCCCAATCGGCGCCGGGGCCGTGCGCGCGGACGGGGCTCCGGTTGCCAGGGCTTCGCGCGGCGTCGCGGCCAGGTGCGCTGGGTGCTGCTGCCATCGCCATGGTGAGTGCTGCTGCCATCGCCATGGTGAGCGCCGGACCGGGACCGGGACCGGGGCCGGGGCTGTGGCGGGCGGGGAGATCGCGCAACTTCCCTTCTGCAGGGCTGGCTGCCGAGGCAGAGCTCAGCCCCGAGGCAGGTATACGGGGCTGTCGGAATAACGGCGGCGGGGCCCTGCGTGTCTCCCCTTCGGCGTTGCGCGAGCGGGGCGGGACGGGGAGTTGCTGCGGGTGTCCGCTGCCTGCCAGATCGGCCCGGCGGGCCCCGGAAGGTTTTACCCTGGCGTGAGATGAGTCCTGGCTCGTCCTTTCGCTCCTTTCTGAGGGATCTTGTGAGGCGCAGTGAGCCGTGCGTGTGCGGCTGCCTTCGGGTCCCCTTGGTGTCCTGCTGGAAATGCTGCTGTTTGCGTCCGAGCTGCCCTGAGTTAGGAACAGGCTAGTTCGGAAACTCCTGAGAGACTCATTAGGAGGGCAGCTGGTGAATGTACGAAAAAGAAATAGGTTTCAGGTGCCACAGTCTCTATTCTTGCTTGGACAGTCTGTTTGGTAACGCAAGGAGATGACAGGTGTTGTTGCAACGGCACTAATGAAGAGCAGTCTGCACTCACAGCACAGCTGACTGGGACCCCTTTGCTAAGAGGGTATGCAAAAAGCAGTGCTGCAAAGCTGATTAAAACCCAGTAACACCGAATAGAGTTCTGTACTCAAACTATATGCAGAGTATGTGTAAGAATCTGGCCAATGCACCTGCTAGCGTTCTTGGCTTTACCTGCCTCAAGCAGCTCAGATTTGCCACCTCTAGTTTGTGTAACTACTTCGCTTGCTCCTTGCTTTCAGAACACAAACTCAGTACCAGCAATTGCCGCTTAAGTAGGACTATCACTACTCAGTTTCGCATACAGAGGATAGAGGCAAAATGGTAATTTTCAGCTCCCATGATGAATTTGTTTGCATTGGCAGAAGTCCTGTTTTGTGAGTTCACGCAGATGCCACTTAGGTACAAAGCCTGCTTGGTTGTAGTTGGTTGTTGCTATGAGTGTGATGTTATTTTTGAGGTGACAGCAAGTGAACTGATTTGGTAAAGCGGTGTCAAATCTTAGCCTCTAACAAAATGTGCTGTGGTGAATTTATTTGTTTTGAAAAGCCTTCAGTGACAGGACTGTGATCTATTGACCCAATTGCATTACATGATGGTTTTCATAATTCACTGAAGTTTTCCCATAGTTTAGTCGGTGCTGCAGATGATGCCAGTGATTACTTGCTCTGTTCTAGGTCTAAAGGTAGTCCACTTTTCACATAATCACAGAATTGTCAGAGGTGGAAGGGACCTCAAGGATCATCTAGTTCCAACTCCCTTGCCATGGGCAAGGATATTTTCCATTAGATCAGGTTGCCCAGAGCCATGTCCAGCCTAGCCTTAAAAACATCCAGGGATGGAGCTTCCACCACATCCCTGGGCAACCTGTTCCAGTGTCTCACCAACCTTACAGTGAAGAACTCATTCCTAATGCCTGATCTAAATATAACCTCCTCTATCTTGGATCTATTCTCCTTAGTGCTATCACTTGACATCCTAAAAAGTCCCTTACCAGCTTTCTTGTAGGCCCTCTTCAGGTATTGGAAAACCACAATAAGGTCTCCTGGGAGCTTTCTCTTCTCCGAACTGAACAACCCCAACTCAGCCTGTCCTTATAGGAAAGATGCTCCAACCCTCTCATCATCCTCATGGCCCTTCTCTGGATATGTTCTAGCACATACATATTTTTCTTGTGACAGGGGTTCCAGAACTGGACACAGTATTCCAGGTGGAGTCTTATGAAAGCGGTGTAGAGGGGGACAGTCACCTTTTTCTACCTGCTGGCCACATTTCCCTTAATGCAACCCAGGATACTTTTGTCTTTTACTTGCAGAAGAAATTGAAGATTATAACTTTGGCTTTTTTCACATTATTCTACACTAACCAAATTCTGTTCTCTTGGTATCCTCCTGCTGATCATGTGTTTGTAAAGTTTAAATTTTTTTTTCTACTCTGCAGTTTTCTGTAAATATGATGTTTAATCTGTACATTGTGTGCCAACTGCTGTGCGTTTCACTCCTACTGAACAGAGCAAAATATTTGTTTCTGCTGTTTTACATCTCCCTAGTTAGCCACACAGGGCTTGTGTTCCAGGCCCCTCACTAGCTTCGTCACCTTTCTCTGGACATGTTCCAGTACCTCAACATCTCTCTTGATTTGAGTGGCCTAGAACTGGACCCAGTACTCAAGGTGTGACCCGACCAGTGCTGAGTACAGGGGAAGAATAACCTCTTTTGTCCTGCTGGCAGCTCGGGAGATGATTTGCCTTCTGGGCTGCATGAGCACACTGCTGGCTCATGTTGAGCTTCTCATCAATCAACACTCCAAAGTCTTTTTCTTTAGGGCTACTTTCAACCTGCTCTTGATAAATACAAGCTGAAAAATCCAGCTGTTTGTCTTTATATGACAGAACTTTGGCTTAAAAGGTCTGCTAATCATGGAAAAACAGTTTCTGTTGTCATCAGATGGGAGTATTTCAAATCTAACACATTGTGGGGTCTTGACTGTACACAGGTGACACATGGCTGCTATGTGTACTAAGCAGTAAATTCCCAAAGGGAAATCTGCTTATCTCCATCTGAGATGTGCTGTCTAACTTGGCTGCTAGAATGCATTATTCTTTAACGGTGCTTTTTATGTAATCACATGCAGAGACATACTGGACTGTCATCTTAAGAACATTACTTTCTTTTTATGAATGAGTTTGGTGTACTCTGACACTTGAAAGTGTTCCAGGTATAGAAATATAGCGTTTGCCTCTGTATGCAATCAGCATATCCCACAGGTACAGAACCTTACTCTACCATGGCTGTACATAGGTGCAGTTGGATGATTTCCTTTCCCTTCACTCTTTGGAAAACTTACCTGCACAGCTGGTAACTTAAGCCTGTGTTATGAAAACTCTTGAGCAGCAGGGTAGACAAATATTATTTCTTTCTTGTCAACAAAGAAATTGCAGCACATAAAGGCCAGGTGACTTGTCTAAAATGATGCCATCTGGCTTTGATTTTGTGTATGTGAAGTATGTGGTTAGTGGAATATGAGTGTCCATCTACCTTACTCCTTTCTGCAAAGTTGGGGAAAAATACATATTGTGAGGCTTCACCTCAAATAATGTGTTCAGTTTTGGGATCCCTCTCTACAAGAAGGACATTGAGAACATAAAATCACAGAACACTAGAGGTTGGAAGTGACCTTGAAAGATCATGTAGTCCCATCTCCTTGCTAGAGCATGACCACAGCAAGTCACACAGGAATGCATCCAGGTGGGTTTTGAATGTCTTTGCAGAGGGAGGCTCCACAACCTCTCTAGGCAGCCTGTTCTAGGGCTCTGCCACCCTCACAGTGAAAAAGGTTTTCCTTATGTTTATGTGGAATCTCCTTTGCTCCTGCTTGCACCTGCTGCCCCTTGTCCTATCATTGGGCATCCCTGAGAAGATCCTAGCTCCATCCTCCTGACAATCACCCTTCACATGTTTATAAAAAAATTATGTAATCTCTCAGTCTTCTCCAGGCTAAAGAGATCCAGCTCTCTCAGCCTTTCCTCATAAGGCAGATGTTCCACTCCTGGAATCTTCTTTGTGTCTCTGCACTGGACTCCTTCAAGCAGTTCCCTGTCCTTGAACTGAGGGGCTCAGAACTGGACACAATATTGCAGATGTGGCCTCACCCAGACAGATTAGATGTAGAGGAGAGTCTCTCTCTCGGTTGACTTCTTGGCCACAAGGGTACTCTGGTGGCTCGTGGTTAGCCTATTGTCCACCAGGACTCCCAGGTTCCTTTCCACAGAGCTGGTCTCCAACAGAGCAGTCCACAGGGTTGTTCTTTCCCAGGTGCAAGACTAAACATGTCCTTGTATTTCATTAAGTTTCTCCCAGCCCAGCTCTGCAATCTGTTCAGGTCCTGCTGAATGGCAGCACAGCCCTCTGGTGTGTCAGCCACTCCTGCCAGTTTGGTGTCCTCAGCAAACTTGTTGATGATGCACTCTGTGCCCTCATACAGGCTGCTGCTGAATACATTGAATAGTACTGGATCCAGAACCAACCCCTGAGGGACTCCACTTGATACAGACCTCCAACTAGACTGTCTCATTGACCACAACTCTTTGACTTCTTTCCTTCAACCAGTTCTCAATCCACCTCACTACCCTGTCATCCAGACCACACTTCCTCAGTTTATCTGCTGTGGGAGATGGTGTCAGATGCTTTCCTGAGATCAAGATAAACCACACCCACTGCACTATCATCACCTGTCCACCTGGTGGTGCCTTTGTAAAATGCTATGAGGTGGGTTAAACATGATATCCCCTTGGTAGAAGCATACTGACTGCTCCCAATGACCTTCTTATCCTTGATGTGCTGGAGCTTGTCCAGAGAAGGGCATCAAAGCTAGTGAAGGGTCTCTAGAACAAATATCAGGAGTGGCTGAGGGAACTGGAATTGTTTAGTCTGGAGAACAAAAGGCAGAGGGGAGAGACCTCATTGCTCTGTACATTTCCCTGAAAGGAGACTGTAGTTAAGTGGGTGTTGGTCAGTTTTCCCTGGCATCAGGTGCTAGAACTAGAGGAAATGACCTGAAATTGTGCCAGTGAAGGTTTAGATTGGATATTAGGAAAAAAATTCTTTACTGCAGGAGTGGTCAGGCATTGGAACAGGCAGCCCAGGGGAGTTCACCATCCCGGGAGGTGTTCAAGAAACACGCGGACATGGTGCTTTGTGAGATGGTTTAGTGGCCGTTGAGGTATTTGTTTGATGGTTGGACTCAATGACTTTGGAGGTCTTTTCCAACCAGAACAGTTCTGTGATTTTATATAAAGTAAACAGAGTTTGCAGTCTTGTCATTTTGAGCACATTTTTGTGAGCAATTCAGCTCACTTCACCAGAAAATTCTACCACTTGTTTATTGTTATTATTATCATCAGTTCATTGGTAAAACCTCTAGCCTACAGAACGTCGACATGGAAATCCTCAGTTCAGACAGTGAAGAAAAATGAGTCATTTTTAAAACCACTTTGATTCACCAGTGAAAAAGACTTACTTCATGTTTTGGAAACTGGATCTTGGAAAATAGGAAAGAAGACAGGCATTTTGAGAGCTTGAAAGTAGTAAGTTCTGGGTTCCTCATGTTCCAGCATTGTCATGGTGTAATCAGGTTTTCAGATTTATGAAGGCAGTGAGGCTTATGGGTCAACTGTGGAATATACTTTGGTGTACTGGTTCCCAAATGAAACTCCTGTAATCTCAACCATACTGGATTAGCTGGTAAAACAGGACAAATTTGGTGAAGAGCTGTTGTTTAGAGCTGACCATACAAACAGACAAAACTGTCCTCCTAACAGACAAAACTGTCCTCCTAACAGACTTTCCTGAACATCTGTATGTTTATAAAATAAATGCCAATAATGTCAAAATTTTGACTCTTCCAGGAAAAGATAAAACAATCTTCCTGAAAGGTACTTTCCTAACGGTTAAAAAGATTTGCTGCTTTCATAGAATCATAGAATCAGCCAGGTTGGAAGAGACCTCCAAGATCATCCGGTCCAACCTATCACCCAGCCCTAACCAATCAACTAGACCATGGCACTAAGTGCCTCATCCAGTCTTTTCTTGAAGACCCCCAGGGGCAGTGCCTCCACCACCTCCCTGGGCAGCCCATTCCAATGGGAAATCACTTTGATCTTGAAACAAAGCTCAGTTTCACTAGAGTGCCAGCTGGTGACTATATAGAATCATAGAATCAGTCAGGGTTGGAAGGAACCACAAGGAACATCTAGTTCCAAGCCCCCTGCCATGGGCAGGGACACCCTACCCTAGAGCAGGTTGGCCACAGCCTCATCCAGCCTGGCCTTAAACACCTCCAGGGATGAGGCCTCAACCACCTCCCTGGGCAACCCATTCCATCCTCTCACCACTCTCATGCTCAACAGCTTCCTCCTCACATCCAGTCTGAACCTACCGATCTCCAGCTTCGCTTCATTCCCCCTGGTCCTGTCACTCCCTGAGAGCCTGAAAAGTCCTTCCCCAGCTTTTTTGTAGGCCACCCTGAGATGCTGAAAGGCCACAATAATGTTAATTATTATGTTTTTTTTTCAGCTGCAAAGTGGCTTGACCCTTTCAGTTGCATGACACTAAGGCAAGTTTCCTTACTTAATGGCTGCCATTTGCAGCATTTCATCACAAACGTAAGGAAAATCTGTCCCTTGCTAGAGGTTAATGTTCACAATGGAGACACAGGAGTCCTGTAAAGGGAGAGTTCGTGGGACAGAAATCCCTATGGAAGCTCTCAAATTGGTGGAAGGCACAGCTTCCCTTTTACGCTAAATTCACCGACACTAATTTCCTTCTCCCTTTCCTCAGTGGCTGAGGTGAAATTACAGTCTGCCTACTACTGTTCATTTAAATTAGGTTCTTCACTTCTCTGGGCAGAGAAGTTAATATTAATTTGCCTGCTAAGCCTGTGCTCTGCCCTAAAAGTTCAGAGGTTCAGACTGTGTTCAGTTTGTTATCTGGGGAGGACAGTCTCTTGCTGATTTGCAGCATGACCTCTGGTGAGACATCAGAAGAAGCTCTTTCTGATTTACATATAACAGAGGTAAGGCTGGACTGTTGAGATTCCTATTCTGTTTTTTTCTTTGTTATCTCGGCTTCCTCTAGCCACCTCTTCATTTGTAAAGACACTGTCCACCTTAATCCTGTCACAAGGAGTTGCATGCAGCGTGGAGAAAAAATAAACAAACTGCTGCCAAGTAGCCTTTTAACACTTAAAGTCATGGTGAGTCTTCCTCTGAGCATCACAAATACAACACAGTTTCTTCATGAACTTTCCAAATTTTACTGATAATTTTACTGCTTGAGCAGATAGGTTCTGTATATTACAGAAGATGTTGCTGATGGAGTAACAGAATCTTTGACCGTTTGTCAGCCAACTGAATGTTGCTAAAAATCATAGAATCCTGGAATCAACCAGATTGGTGTGGCCTGACCGGTGCTGAGTACAGGGGAAGAATAACCTCCCTTGTGCAGCTCGCCACACTGTTCCTGATACAGGCCAGGATGCCATTGGCTCTCCTGGCCACCTGGGCATACTGCTAGCTCATGTTCAGCCCCCTATCTACCAGCACCCCCAGGTCTCTTTCTGCCTGGCTGCTCTCCAGCTACTCTGTCCCCAGCCTGTAGCACTGCTTGGGGTTGTTGTGGCCAAAGGTAGAACCCTGCACTTATCCATTGGCCTCTGCCCACCCATCCAGCCTGTCAAGGTCCCTCTGTAGGGCTCTCCTACCCTCCAACAGATTAACACCTGCTCCTAGCTTGGTGTTATCTGCAAACATACTGATGCTGGACTCAATCCCCTCATCCAGATCATCAGTAAAGATATTGAACAGGAGTGGGCCCAGCACTGATCCTTGAGGCACACCACTAGTGACAGCTGTCAACTGGATGTGGCACCATTCACCACCACTCTCTGCGCCTGGGCTTCCAGCCACTTCTTGACCCATGTGATAGTGTATCTGTCCAAGCCATGAGCTGCCAACTTTGCCAGGAGTTCATTGTGGCAGATGATGTCAGAGGTTATGCTGAAGTCCAGGTAGACTACGTGACTACATCCGCAGCCTTTCCCACATTCAGCAGGCAGGTAACCTAATCATAAAAGGAGATCAGGCTGGTCAGGCAGGACCTGCCCATCCTAAACCCATGCTGGCTGGGCCTGATCCCTTGGCCATCCTGTAGGTGCTTTGCATTGACACTCAAGATGACTTGTTCCATGACCTTGCCTGGCACTGAGGTTAAATGAACATTTCCTTTGTTCCAGGAGCTCATCTTGGATTTGATGTTGCTATCTTTGTGACATTATATGCTATAATAAAAACCCCTACAAATAAAAAGTTGACAGGTTCAGAAACCATGAGATAAATTACCTTCTGCTCTAGCCAAGTCTTGGCTTGGGCTTGCAGAAATTTCCCTCTCTCTACAAGTAATTTTAGATGCGTTGTTGGCTCTTCTGATGTAGTGGCTCAAGTAGTTGGCATTATGATAGTCAAAGTTATCTGGCATTTCCTAACAATAAATTTGATATTGATCTCTGTTTATCATCCAGAGTTGTCTTTTCAGATCCTTCAGGTTATTTGTGGGCTTTTATTTGTGTCTGTGTTGTTTTTTTTTTTAACATATATTGTCAGAAACTGAAGAATTTGAAGAATTACTCAGTAAACAGAAGTTACAAACTTTCTGTTCAGTTGGCAATAAAAAATAGTAGATTTTTGTGCGAGGGGCAGTGGCTACTTGAGAATTGTTACAGGCAGACTGGATGTGGGTAACATTTATACTTACAGAGCTCTTCTTCTGAAACCACATCTAGACCATTGTTAATGTATGAACCCAACAGATCTGTGTAAGCTCTGAAGAAGGATGGACATTAGCTTTGGGCAAGTAACCTCCAAACTATAATAAGTATCATAGACTCATGATTTAGGTTGGAAGGAACCTCCCACATGCTCTGAAGTGGTCTAACTAGATGAGACTGCTTCAGCCAACATCCAGGCAAGTCCACAGATGGATATTGTACGCCTCCTGTGGACAGCTTGTGCTAGTGTTAGACCACCCTCTTGGTAATTATTTTTTTCCCTAATATGCAACTGCAAAATCCCATTTTTCAACTTGTGTCTCTTGCGTTTTTTGCTGTCACTGTGTACCTTGGAGTTCAGCTTCATCTTTCTGATGTCTTTTTCTTAGGCAGTTGTAGATGGTGGTAAGATCACCCTCAGTCCTCTCTGAGCTGTGCAGGCTCAGTTCTCCCAGCCTCATCTTGTGTGTCGTGTTCTCCAAATCCTGACTGTTTTGTTGGTCAGCGACTAAAGGCTAAAATCTAAACCTTTTGTCTTTCTTCTGTTTGATGGAGTCTGTTTGATTTAAGCTAAGGGAATAGTGTGCCTCTGAAGAGCGTTTTTGACTGTGTAGTTGAACGTTTTAGTGTCAGGTTCTGGAATATTACACTCATTTAGTATATCCAGGTGGGATACTCTGTTAATCATTAATTAGCTGGTGAGAAACGGTGGTAGTAGGGAACACTTACTGCTGTGAGTCTGGAGAGGGTTTTTTCCATGAACATTGACCTTTAACTAAAATTGTGGCTGCCCGGAATAATCCCCAAAACCACTATTTCCTGGAAGTAAACACAGCGCTTGGCCTAACACGTCAAGGTCACTTGGTAGTGCTTTGTGGGTGGAACCCAGTAATTCTCTGCCAGCCAGCAAAATCAAAAGGGAAAAAACAGCCTGAGATTTGGTGAAAGGAGTACATTTTGTATAGCTGGGCTTTGGAACACACTGCTGCATGAAGAACCAGACCTTAGCACGTATTTGAATGTGTAAGGTGAATATCCCCTAGTCAGATGAGTAGATACAAGAAGCAGAAAGTCTTTTTTTCCCCTCACACTAATGTCTGGAGGAATACGTTCCAAGTATGAGATAAATTCTGTATTGTGACTCTTGCAAGTTGCCCTGTGGTAGACAGTGCTTGGAATCATTTTAAACACATGGTACCATTGGCATGTTTTAAGGTTCATTCTTGACAAAGGCTGCATGACCACATGTCAGCAGTTTTCCTATCTGAAAGGGTTTTACCACCCAGGCTGTGGTGATCTGTGATTTATAGGTTAGCAATTTCTACTTCCACTTGCAAGGTTACTGATTTTGGTGTGTAGTGCACTGGGATGAGATAGAGGAGACAGCTTCTTGATGTTCATGTCAGTTACTTCTTGGTTTCGAAAGGGTGCTGAGGCTGTCCGTGAGCACTAGAGGGCGCTGTTGTCCTTGTAAAGAAGTGACTCGACGGCGATCATGGATGCTAGGGGCTGGATGGGACCCCCCTAGCAAAGCAGGGCAGTGTTCCAGAGTACCTATTGCATGTTCTTTCCTTGCGTAGGGCTCTTCAGGAAGTTTAACTACCTTAAGGAGTCAGGAAGAGTGGCTAGCAGGAGAAGGGAAGTGGTTGTGCCCTTGCACTCATCACTGATGAGGCCACACCTCAAATACTGGCTTCAGTTTTGTGCTCCTCACTGCATGAAATACACTGAGGTGCTGGAGTGTGTCCAGAGAATGGAAACAAAACTGGTGAGTCTAGAGATCAAGTCTTATGAAGAGTGTCTGAAGCAACTGGAAGTGTTTAGTCTGGAGAAGAGGAGGCTGAGGGGAGACCTCATTGCTCTCTGCAGCTCCCTGAAAGGAGGTTGGAGTGAGGTGAGGGTTGGTCTCTCTTCTGCCTAGTGCCAGGTGACAGAATGAAAGGAGATGAGTCGTCGTCCCTGAGGCAGTTCAAGGCAAGGTTGGACGTGGCACTTGGTGCCATGGTCTAGCCTTGAGCTCTGTGGTAAAGGGTTGGACTTGATGATCTGTGAGGTCTCTTCCAATCCTAATAATACTGTGATACTGTGAAATGCCCCCGGGTTGGACCAGCAAAGGTTCAGGCTGAGTGTTAGGAAAAACATCTTTCCCAAAGGATTGGTCATGCATTGGAACAGACTGCCCAGAGAGGTGGTGGATTCACCTGGTGGTGTTCAAGAAATGTGTGGACATGGCACTTTGGGAACTATTATAATGGCCATGGTGTTGTTGGGCTGATGGTTGGACTTGATGATTTTAGAGGTCTTTTCCACTCAAAACAGTTCTTTGATTCTTTGAGAAGTAATTAAGTTGCTGAACAGCTTTTTAACGTCATAACTTTAATTCACATGTAACTTGTGGTTAGTCTGGCTTTAGAATGAAGGTTACATGACCATGATATCTGTACTACCTGCAATATAGATTCAGTCCAACTTCCTTAGAATTACTGTTTGGTGCAATCTGAACAACAACTACAAAAGTGTTTTGATAAGATTTGTTTAAACAGCAATGCAAAATAAATGTTTAAGTGCCCACCATAATAAGAAAATAAATGTTTAAGTGCCCACTATAATAAGAAACATGTCAGCAGAGTTCTTTGTCTGCTTCATAGGACTGTAAATTGTTATCTGACTGTTAGAAGCTCTAAGTGCTTAAGGTATATTGCAGCATGTGTGGTCTGTAGAGCATTCCCTGAAACTCCTCTGTGCTAATGCTCATGGTGTGGGCAGGCTGAAGGACCCTCTCTCCCTTAGCTGTGATTCCAAGGCAACCATCCAGTTCTTGATAAAAATGCTTTTCAGAAGACTATTATGAGCTAATAAAATCTGAAGATGCAGTAGGCATTGTACTGCTTTGAAGTGCTGTTGACAGCTTTGGTTTAGGATTTGTTGATGTTTTCTTTCAAACCTCTACTTCCAGCTGCTTGTAACTTTCTGAAATTTTAACTTTCTGCTTGAAATTTTTAAGACAGGTTCCATTGGAGGTTGAAAATTGAATGGCAGACTTAAATGAGAATGGGGGTGGGGGACTGAAAACATTTAAAATCTTAATTAAAGCATTTTCAGACTTAGTTCTGAAAATTTGTAACTTGAGAGCTGAAAGTTTGCCAGAGGAATGGTCTTTACAAAAGAATACTTTTGAGTATTGACATCAATTTCAATGCAGGACCAAGTTTTGAGCCTTTTAAAAATGTTTTTCCTGTAAATGAAATATATGTTGGACCCTGTAGTGGGATGTGTATGGGTACCTCAGTGCATTTGTAGGTCTGTTTCCTTTCTGGGGTCACAGTTAGACACTAAGGTCACAGTTCAAAGTCAGATTCCCAGCATTCAGGAGCAGACCATGGCAGTGTTAGCCTTGCCACTACTGACTAAGTGAATACACCTAAACTTCATACTTGAATGTAATGCTGTGAGATGGCTTGTGTTACAAATGCTGTTCTGGGTTAGGAAACAGATTTGCTTTCACTAAATTCACTGTTAGACTTCTCTCAAGTTAGTGCAGGCAGATAGTCACATGGTGAGCACTACTAACTGCTTGGATCGTGTAAATCCAAGTACAAGAATATAGCTTCCAATCTGCAGCTTTATAAATATGTGTTAAATGGGGCCATATTCTTTCAAAGACAAGGTTTCACACTTTGGCACGTGATTTAATAGCCATGGTGGTTGGACTTCATCTGAGAGGTCTTTTCCAACCAAAACTATTCTATGATTCATAGGTTCACACAATCATAGAATGGTTTAGGTTGGAAGGGACCTCAAGGATCATCCAGGTCCAACCCCCTTGCCATAGGCAGGAACACTTCCCACTAGAACAGATTGCTCAAGACCTCATCCAACCTGACCTTGAACACCTCCACAGAAGGAGCATCCACAACCTCCCTGGGCAACCTGTGCCAGTGTCTCACCACCCTCACTGTAAAGAACTTCCTCCTAACTTCTAGTCTAAATCTCTCCTCTTCCAGTTTAAACCCATTACCTCTCGTCCTGTCATTACAAGACCTTGTAAATAGTCCCTCCCCAGCCTTCCTGTAGGCCCCCTTCAGATACTGGAAGGCCACTATCAGGTCTCCTCAAAGTTTAGCAACTTCATCTGCCAGTTCCCTCAGGGTCTGTGTGTGGATCTTGTCAGGCCACATGGACTTGTGCATGTTCAGATTCTTTAGGTGCTCACAAGCATGATCTTCAAGTATAGTGTGCAGATCTTCCTTCTCTCAGTCCTTACTGTTGTCCTCTGGGACTTGGACATTGTGGTTGGAGCCCTTGCCATTGAAGACGAAGGCAAAGAGATCACTGAACATCTCAGTCTTATCCACCTCCTTTATCACCAGCTCTCCATTTCCCTTCTGGAAGGGTCCCACATTCTCCTTAGTCCTCATTTTCTCACTAGTATACCTGAAGATATTCTTATTATTCCCCTTACTGTCCCTAGCCAGATTCTTTGTATCTATCCCAGGTTACCTGTCCTTGCTTCCACTCTCTGTGGGCTTTCTTCTTGCACCTGTGTCCAGGAGCTCGCTATTCATCCATGCAGGCCTCCTGGCATTCTTACCTGCCTTCCTCTTTTTTGGGATGCATTGCTCCTGGGCCTGGAGGACGTGATCCTTGAACACGGACTAACCTTCCTGGGCCCCCCTTCTTTCCAGAGTTTTTTTCCCATGGCACCCTGCCAAGGAGGTCCCTGAAGAAGTTGAAATCTACTGTCCTGAAATCTAGACCACCGAGTTTGCTATGCACCCTCCTTGATGCCTTAAGGATCTTGAACTCTACCATTTCATTGTCACTGCAGCCAAGGCTACCCTTCAGCTTCACTTCACTCACCAGCCCCTCCTTGTTGGTGAGTGAAGTGATTCTCAGGTTCAACCTGTCTTCACAGAGAGGTGAAGAGCAGTATGGCATCCTCTGTGTGTTTCAGAGAAATTGTATGCCATAATTAGAAAAATAACATGAGTGCTCTTAGTAAGTACTTAACATGTAGTTGCAGAGGGCTGGAGTTAAATGGTTGAGGTTACATGAGAGACTGGGGAGGAGGGTTACATTAATCATGCCTACACACTTCATAGGAAGCTTGCAGAATTTACATAATTTAGTAGTAAAAGAAGATTTCTTGCTTAGTAACTTGACAGAAGAGCAAGATGATTTTGCTGGTGCAACTTGAGGTTGCAGCTACTGAAATCTGAGAAGAAACTTAGCATCCTTCAGCCTTCTAGGGCTGTGTTCCTCACAAACTCTGAGAATATAAGAATGATTTACTGAACTGAGATGCCAGGGGAAGAGACAGATTCACTTGGTTAGTGGTACAGAGACAGAAGGATTGCCACGTTACTTGGCAACAGATGCTCCAGGCAGCAGTAGCCACATGACCATATACAGTCCAAAAGGCATGACAGAATCATAGAATGGTTTGGGTTGGAGGGGTCCTTAAATATCATCTAGTTTCAACACCCCTGCCTAGATACTGATGTTATTGGGATGCAGATCACTGTGGATCTGAAGGATGTATCCCGTATTTGCAGTACATTAAATGCAAATGCAGTTGAGTGTTTAGCTCACTAAATAGATTTCCAAAAATAGCTAAGAATTCTAATAATTTAACCTATACTGAATTAGTTTGAAATAACCAGGACTTTCTTTCTCCAAGAGAACAACTTGCTTACAAAATTCACCAGTGAGATTCTGAGTATGAGGTTTAGAATAACCTGTAGTCAAGACATTGTTGTGCAAATTGCAGTTGCCAGATGTTTTCTCCATTTGAGAAGTAATCTTTTGATTGTATTTTTTGACTAGAGACTGTTGATAGAGTGGTGGGAGGTCCAGCAGCAGCAAGAGGGCTGCAGAATTTGAGTTCTAAAAAATACACTAACTCATGTCAGAGTCACGAATAGAAAAAGAGGAGGAAAATGGGTTTTAAGAGAGCAAATTGAGTGTTCTATCTATACAGTATTGTGGATTTAAAGGTTTGTTGTTTTTTTTTCTTGGAAAATATCCTGTATTACAGGAACTGTGAAGGTAGGAGATAAGTTGAGTTACACAACCTAATAAGCATGCACTGCTAAGGATTAATTTTAAACTAAGGTGCATAAAGTGCTGAAAATGAGAGCACTTTCTGCCACTCAAAATGTTGTTAAATATCACCAGTATGGCTGAAGTCTCTTGTTTCTGTCTTGCAAAATTGTTGCTAACATTTAATGGCTTAGCTACTTCTGCACATTTTTTCTTTCCTTTTTTTGCAACAAATGGAGATTTTTTTCCTGTAAAGCATTATTGATGGTGGAAAATTACTTGTGGTGTGCAAGCAGAATTTTTCACATGCTTTAACCTTCTTGCCTCAGAAAACAAAACTTTGTTTGATTGCAATTTATTACTGTGTGACCAGTAAGTTTCCCCCTGGCAGATTTCAGTTGGATTTAGTAGAGACATAATGATGTACCCCCAAGTTTCACAAGAATGGGGATGGGGAAGAAAATCTGTAAAGCATCTTTTAAAGAAAGACTTCAGTGCGAGCTCAACCCTGGTTAGATGTCAGCGAATCCAAGTGGGTATTAACATTTATTAAATGCCTGAGCTGCAGGGAGGCTGTGGTCAGAACAGTCAGGGATGAAGACGTGAGTATAGAGAACCAGGCTTTGTTACTTCTTGTGCTTGCAGAGGTGCTTGTCATTGAGTAATGCCAAGTAGCTGTAAAGAAAGCTAGAGAACAGTGATTTGGAAGCGTAGTTGCCAGTTGTTAAACATCCTTCTAGTTCAGTCAAAGTGAGGAGCATGCGGTGCCTGGAAGCTACAAAGATAGACAATTTCGATGAAGAAGCAAGTGCTTTGTGCTCTGATAAAGTGACACCATCTGTTTCCCTCACCATTCCTTTGTGCTCTGAGATACATCTCAGTGTAGCAGTCTAGGCATGGATAGTGAAGAGGAAATGAAGTAGCTGGTGTGTATAAGCTGGAATTGGAGTGCTTTTGTAACTCAAGTATCTCTTTCATTTACTAGTGCCCAACATGGCAAGCCCTCCCATGTTACAACTGGAGAAAAACACCCAGAAAATTAAGGGGTTGCACAGAAGTTCATGAAGAGCTTGACATGTCCTGTTTGATAGCTTGACTCTTTATGTAACATTTTTGTAAGGATTCCAATTTCTGGAAAGTGTTCTTTTCCTTTTTCAGCTTTATAGATTTATCTGCAGAGGACTGTCACATTTAGATGCCCTTACATGAAAGAAAAGCACTCCTAACCTCTAATTTGTCTTTAAAGATAATTTTCTGTTTACAGATAATTCCAGTTGCATTTCCTTGTGTTCTCAATTCAGAAGCACTCAGAGCTGCTGAAGCTAGGCTAAGTGCCGGGCCTGCAATTCCCCAGGCAGAGGCACCTAAGAACAAAATAAAGCACAGCTAGATGGATGTTAGAATGAGACACCAGGAAAACTCGTAAGTGAACCATTTCAAGCAATTAAAGTATTTCTGAGACTCTTAAAGCAAGTGGTGCTATGACAGTGCTTGCTTGCATCTGTGGCTTGCTGGGGGAGTGTAAGACTCTGAGTATCTGCCTCTGAGGAAGGTGGAGATGGATCTGGCTGAAATTCATGAGTACTGCTCAGACTAGGGGTTTATCAGTGACTTTCTTTTGATTTCTGTTTGAGTCTTCTTCTGTATTGAGAAGTAGAGTTAAATCTGAGTGGTGATTGGTCTGGAAGATGAGTGACTGGTGGTTTATGAGCTTTGAAAAACAGTTTCAATTCGTTGCAAGACTTGCATACCTGCTGTTAAAGGTTGATCATGTACCTACAACAGTAACTTCAGGTTCCAGTTCTGAGAATAATGTTCTTTATGAAGGCAGCTGGTCAGGTTCCTCACTTCAGCCCACTGTCTGAAAAGCGTGAGGCCAACATCTGTCTGTAGAATGCACCAACACATACAGCAAAGAGGAAACACACATCCTACAAAGAGGAAAGACAAGGAGAAAGATATCTGTTGAATGTCCATTTCAACAGATTTTATTTTTCACCAAAGAGAATGGTCAGCAAACTTGCATACTTTTGTAGTATTTTTTTATCTTTTTTCCATAGAAGTGCAAGGTAAATATATGTTAATGCATAAATAAACTACCTGAAGTTATAGTCAGTCAGCCTCATGATATCTTCACACAGAAAGTTTTAAGGTAATTTGTATCCCTGTCCATTAAGAATGGTCAGGCATTGGAATTCACTACCCAGGGAGGTGGTAAAGTCACCAACCCTGGATGTGTTTAAAGGTCGTTTGCATGTGGTGCTTGGGAATATGGTTTAGGTTGAACCTTGTAGAATAGGGATATTGGTCAGACTTGGTGATCCTGAGGATCTTTTCCAAGCTGAATGTTCTGTGATTCTGTGATTGATGCCATCTCATTATCCATAAAAGTATTCTTACTCTTCTAAAAATAGTTTTGAGAGTGCCCCCAGCCTGGTTGGAGGAAGGCAGATTATGAAACAAAGGCTTCTTTTAAAATGATTGCCAGAATTTTAGGAAGTTTCAGGGAAGTTTTAGGGAAGTTTTTCTGGAAGGCTTTTTTTTTGTTGTTTTGGTTTTCTTTTGTTTCTTCGTTTTTTTTTGGGAGTTGTTTTTGGATGTGTATTAGGAGAAATACCTATTTAGTGTGAGAATAGTTCCTGTTTGCTGGATCATTCTGTTCCCAGTAACTTTTGTGTAAACGATTTGACTCTTAATATCAGTTCTTAACTGTAGGTTTTCCCTCTGACAGCGCAGTTATACAAAAGACAGACAGCAAGATGGATCCTTCTGGTGCTGTTTTAGCTTTTACTGAGGTTTGTGCTGTCTTTTTATTGCTTCACTAGAAGCTGATGCAGATTCTTCAATTCTTTTTCTCTCTGGTCTGATTTCTGAGTCACTGAGAAAAATTGAAGGAGCAGCAGACACGAAGCTGCCTACTTACAATTTAACAATACTCCTTATGACTCCTAAACTTGTAAATATGTAGGCAACAGACTGTGGACCTGTGTCAAATATGTCATGCATGTTGAAGTTCCTGATAGCGTGTATAAGCCTTAGACAGACCAGACTGCTAACAGCATGTGAAGATGCATTTTGTAGATAACTCAGGGCTACTCTGAATCTAAGAAATAGTTTGATATTGTTTCATGTGACATTTTCATGAGTAAGTAGTAAGCTAAAGGAGTTCTGATACATTGCAGGCTGATGACTAGGTTAAGCCCAAGTGGTTGTTTCCAGTCAGTTACAGATTACAGCGGTTGCAGCTGAAAAGCATGAAATGACAAACTGGCAGAGGAATACTAACTTCAAGTCTACAAATGGGTCAGAATTATCTGTATAATGGAAAAAAAGAAAGTCATGTGAAAGGTAGGATTGTAGTAAAAATATGCTGCCTGTATAGCAGTGAGGAGAATTGTGTCAACTGCCCTTCCCTGGGACTGTGAAAAGTTTCAGAGTGCATATGACCAGCAGAAAAAGACTTCCTTAGCTCCTGATGCCCTGTGTTCTCCATTTTAAGAGAAACTGTAGGAGGGAATTTCTAGTCAGCACTAGAAAAAGAGGACAGAAGTATTCGCCCCAGGACAATAAAATAGTGTGGCAGTCAGGAAGCATTGTGAAGCTGGGAAAACTAAATCCAGGTGTATGTTCTGTATGGTTCAGACCAGAGGGATAAAATTGGTTCTCTACCATCTGGTGCAAGTTCATTAGTTTCTGGGCTGCTGTTCTACCACTGTTCATAAATTAATAGAATGGTTTGGATTGGAAGGGTCATTAAAGATCATCTTGTTCCAAACCCCCTGCATGGGCAGGGACACCTTCCACTAAACCAGGTTGCCCAAGGTCTCATGCAGCCTGGCTTTGAACATCTCCAGGGAGGGGGCATCCATGACCTCTCTGGGCAACCTGTTCTACTGTCTCACCACCCTTACTGTAAAGAATTTCTTCCTAATGTCTGGTTTGAAACTGCCTTTCTCATGCTTCAGTCTATTCCATCTTCTGTCACTACAAGCCATTGTAAAATGTCCCTCCTCAGCTTTCTCATAGGCACACTTGAGGCACTGGAAGGCCACTGTAAGGGTTCCCTGAAGTCTTTTCTCCAGGCTAAACAGTCCCAATTCTTGCAGCTCATCCCTACAAGGGAGATGCTCCAGCCCTCTGATAATCTTTGTGACACTACTCTGGACCCACTCCCAACAGTTTGATATCTTTCTTGTGCTAGAGGCACCAGAAGTGGACACAGTACTCAGGTGGGGTCTCACAAGAGCAGAGCCAGAGAATCACCTCACTCTTTCTGCATCTCAGGAAAACATTCTTCCTGTTGCTTCTCATGAAACCACTTGGAAGATCTGCTTTTGGTTTATTGCAGAGCAGAAGCTCTTTGAAAGTGTAGCAGGTTTACAGGACAAGTAATTCATTTCCTGTCCAGGTTGCTAAGCATTCTGCTTTCTGGTTATGAGCTTCCTTGCCAGACAAACCGTTTCTCCCTGCAGCTGAGTTTTTTGTGATGCTTGGATTTATCCTCTGGAACTTAGTGCTGCACCTAAGAAAGGCTGCTTCCCCCCATCACTTCCAGAACTAAGTGCAAAATCTTATTTTTTTAATTCAGCTAAGCATCAGTAGATGCTGCTGGTGCATGGAGCCATCCTACTGCATATTCACACATACTAATATAAACAAAAGAGTGTAAGCTAACAAAACCTACGCGTGCATCAAAGTGTTTTCCCATCCAGCTTATAAAAGGAGGAAGAAAGGAAGAGCTTTTTCTTTCTGTATTCACAGTAGGTGAACTTTTGTCATTGCTGATTCCCATGGCCCTAGATTTTAGCATGGAAAGGGACTGTAAAATGTGAGCTAAAGACAGCTGCTGTAGAACTATCAGTATGTAAATATGAAGTGCACAGTCACTGCTGAGTTTTTAAGTGCTGCTGATTTTTCCACTGATGTGAAAAGTTATGAAGAATTATTTCTTCCTCATTATGTATTATATGGTTAATTGCATAGTCATGAGACCTTAGGCTGTGTGTGATTTTAATGAGGATACAGTATATAAATGAATGTAAACTCATGCTTTAAAGCAAAAATTTTCAGAGTTTTAATGTATTTATAGATTCATTTGGTTTGTTTTTACTTGAGCTGTTCACAGTGAGTTGATTTCACAAGTGACTGCCTGTTTCAGCCATTTCTTGGGAGAATGAAGTGCTGGGGCTCTCTGGTAGAGGGCTGTGAAATCTTCCCCTTCGGTGGTGAATGGTGCCACATCCAGCTGGCGGCCAGTCACTAGTGGTGTCCCTCAGGGATCAGTGCTGGGCCCCATCCTCTTTAACATCTTCATAGATGATCTGGATGAGGGCATCGAGTCAGTCATCAGCAAGTTTGCAGATGACACTAAGCTGGGGGCAGATGTGACTGAGTTGGAGGGCAGAAGGGCTCTGCAGCGGGACCTTGACCGCCTGGACAGATGGGCAGAGTCCAATGGGATGGGGTTCAATAGCTCCAAGTGCAGGGTGCTGCACTTTGGCCACAACAACCCCATGCAGAGATACAGGCTGGGGTCGGAGTGGCTGGAGAGCAGCCAGACAGAGAGGGATCTGGGGGTGCTGATTGATACCCGCCTGAACATGAGCCAGCAGTGTGCCCAGGTGGCCAAGAGAGCCAGTGGCATCCTGGCCTGCATCAGGAATGGTGTGGTCAGCAGGAGCAGGGAGGTCATTCTGCCCCTGTACTCTGCACTGGTTAGACCACACCTTGAGTACTGTGTTCAATTCTGAGCCCCCCAGTTTAAAAGGGACGTTGAGATGCTTGAGTGTGTCCAGAGAGGGGCGACGAGGCTGGGGAGAGGCCTTGAGCACAGCCCTATGAGGAGAGGCTGAGGGAGCTGGGATTGTTTAGCCTGGAGAAGAGGAGGCTCAGGGGAGACCTTATTGCTGTCTACAGCTACCTGAGGGGTGGTTGTGGCCAGCACCAGAACAAGAGGACACAGCCTCAGGCTGTGCCAGGGGAGATTTAGGCTCGAGGTGAGGAGAAAGTTCTTCACTGAGAGAGTCATTGGACACTGGAATGGGCTGCCCGGGGAGGTGGTGGAGTCGCCGTCCCTGGGGCTGTTCAAGGCAAGGTTGGACGTGGCACTTGGTGCCATGGTGTAGCCTTGAGCTCTGTGGTAAAGGGTTGGACTTGATGATCTGTGAGGTCTCTTCCAACCCTGATGATACTGTGATACTGTGATAGTGTGGTATTGGTCTGGAACAGTGTGGTACATTGAACATGATACCTCTCAACAGGTCATTGCTGGTCTGACTCTTCTCTGGTCAATTTTCTCTCCTGTATTAGGAGGATGAACAGAAGCCAGGGATAAAACTTATCATGTCTCCCATAGTACTTTCTCATCTTTGAGTCTCCTTCCTACATTGTAGTCTAGGGCACACTAGTGAAAGGATATGTAAGGAAGTTGTGTGCTGTGCCAGTCCTGTTGATTGAGCAGTAAACCAAATGAAAGTAAACTCTCAGGAAAGATAATATCAGAGCTATTGGCTCATTATGGGTAAGATCCTGACATCTGCCTGTCTCAGAGCACCAGGACTCATATTGAATGTGTTTGACAATTAATCTTTGCCTGTTTTCTAGTGCCCAGTAAGGACTTGCCCTGACATAGGTTCAGAAAGTTTGTAGAATCACAGAACAGTAGGGGCTGGAAGGGACCTCATCACAACTACCTCAAAAAGGGTTGGAGCAAGATGGAGGTTGATCTCACATGCAACAAGTGTCAGGACAAGGGAAAATGGCCTCGAATTGTTCCAGGGAAGGTTTAGGCTGGATTTTAGGAAAACTTTCTTCACAGAAAGGGTTATCAGGCATTGGAGCATGCTGCCCACAAAGGTGGTGGAGTCACTGTGCCTGAAAGTGTTTTAAAGATGTGTGGATATGGTGCTGAGGGACATGATTTAGTGGTAGTGGCTTAGCAGTAGTGGAGGGACTGTGAGCTCTAGATGAGCCATTTGACTTAATGATCTCAAAAGTCTCTTCCAACCTCAATAGTTCTGTGGTTCTAAATTGGAGTAATAGCCCAGGAGAAGCTTTACAGACTTTGTCTTGGTCATTTTAGAAAATCTCGTGGCTCTCTATATTGTACAGATACAAAGTAATAATCATAGAGTCAACCAGGTTGGAAGAGACCTCCAAGATCATCCAGTTCAACCTAGCACCCAGCCCTAGCCAGTCAACTAGACCATGGCACTAAGTGCCTCAGCCAGGCTTTTCTTGAACACCTCCAGGGATGACAACTCCAGCACCTCCCTGGGCAGCCCATTCCAATGCCAATCACTCTCTCTGGGAAGAACTTCTTCCTAACATCCAGCCTATACCTCCCCTGGCACAACTTGAGACTATGTCCCCCTGTTCTGTTGCTGGTTGCCTGGGAGAAGAGACCAACCCCCACCTGGCTACAACCTCCCTTCAGGTAGTTGTAGACAGCAATGAGGTCTGCCCTGAGCCTCCTCTTCTGCAGGCTGCACACCCCCAGCTCCCTCAGCCTCTCCTCATAGGGTTTGTGTTCCAGGCTTCTCACCAGCTTTGTTGCCCTTCTCTGGACACGTTCCAGCATCTCAACATCTCTCTTGAATTGAGGAGCCCAGAGCTGGATTCAAATTTTCCTGCTTACCGATAACATTATTGGGTGTTGGGGGATAGCTCTGCAGTGTTTCTGAAGTCAGTAAGTAGCATTTATTATGTTGCCTTTGCTCACGATACTAAAGGAAGATAACTACAGAATGGTCATTTCTGCCATTCAGCCGAACTAGAAGCAGCTTGATGAATAACAAATATGAATAGTTAAGACATTCAGATCTTATAATGTGAATTTCAAGCGGATCTTAAAGCCAATATGAGTTTAGAAGGAAATGGACGAATTCCTCACCATTCCAGAAACACAGTATAGTTTCTTGCTGTAAGCCTGAAGATCTGATGACTAATAATGGTTACTAAGTGAAACTTTTTTTCCTGCTTGTTCACATGAGTGCATTACTTCTCTGAGACAAGTAAAGTTTGCTTACATGAAAACTAGTTGGTTCTGGAAAATGCTACCTAGAAAATAGGCTTCAAAATGATGCTCTAGTGTGAAATACATAGCGTGAAGTAATGCACTTGTGTATGCCTTCATGTTCTGAGACTTCATTGATTAAGGATGGTGCATCTCTTTTAATTTCATACATCACTAGTTGACTTTTGGAGGGTAGTACACTAGAAATGGGATTGTTTGTCTTTTTAGACAACCTCTTTAGTAGCGAACTGCACCTCCGTAATATTATAGAACCATAGAGTGGCTTAGGTTGGAAGGAACTTTAGAGAATATCTACTCCAATATACTCTGTGCTGGGGGAGGGGTTGTCGTGTGATAAAGCAGCTGCTAGAGTTTAGCCCCAAATACAAGCTAAATGCAAGCAGTCACTTTTAAGCCGAAGATGCTGAAGGGAAAAAAATGCATTGACAGTAAAAGTGAGATCACTGTTGTTTTGGGTTTGTTTTTCTTTGGTTTGGTGTAGTGGGTTTGTTTTTAAGTGTCCACAGGCTTGCCCTCAGGGAAGCTGGTTGATTCTTCTCCTGCCAATGTTCCAGAATAGTCATAGAAGCCCACAGGAACTGTTTCTGTGCCATTACTTATTGAGCCCTCTTTAAAACAACAGAAATAATGCTGTTTTCTAAAATCTGAAGGGCCTACGTAGCTTCAACGTGAACTCCAAGTGGTAGCTAAATGTTTGAGATGCTGAAGAAGGGTACAGATACATCTAAACAGTGGAAAGCCTACGACAAGATTGAGCTTACCCTCAGGAGTAGCAATCAGATGTAGAGGAAGTGTGGAAAATAAAAATGTAAAGCTACATCCAGTGGCTATCAAATAATCGATGCTGCAGGATCAGTAGCTAACACACATAGACTGCTAAGGAGTGTTAAAAGTGCACATCTACGTGCATGGCATCAGCTTTGTGCTTACTTTCCTGTAGGGGATTATCCTTTGAAGGGTGAAAAGCTATGCATGTAGCTATGGTTTTAAAATACTGCATTCTAGCTTTCTTGTCACACTCTTTAGGAACAGGAAATGAGTTGTAAATGAGATTGAGCTGTTTATGCTTTATGTAAATTTCAAGAAGTTAAGTAGAGAATCAAACTAATGTTGTCCTCAACTTGAATATCTTTGTCTCATCGAGAGTTCAGACATGACTGCTCAGAAAGGCAGAAATGTTTTCTTGTAGGATGTGTAGAGAAATGTGTTAAGATATAATAGCGATAATAATAATGTAAGGGCTTTTAACTGTTGGTCCAGAGGAAGCCATGAATATGGCCAGAGGACTGGAGCACTTCCTCTATGGGGACAGACAGTGAGAGTTGTGGCTGTTCAGCCTGGAGAAGAGAAGGCTTCAGGGAGACCTTCTAGAAGCCTTCTAGTAACTGAAGGAGGCCTACAGGAAAATTTGGGCTTGTAGTGATAGGATGAGGAGGAATGGCTTTAACCTGGAAAACTGGAAATTTAGATTAGATATGAGAAAGAAATTCCTTACAGGGAGGGTGGTTAGACACTGGAACAGCTTGCCCGGGGAGGTCATGGATTCTCCCTTCCTGGAGATCTTCAAGGCCAGGTTGCACAGTGCCCTGAGCAACCTGGTCTAGTGGAAGGTGTCTCTGCCCATGGGAGTTTCACAGAACTAGATGATCTTTAATGTCCCTTCCCACCAAAGCATTCTATGAATCTATGAAAGTAGTTGTGAGAGTACACATCCTTTTTAACAAATGAAAGTAAAACAAATCACAGAGTCATAGAATGGTCTGGGTTGTAAGGGACCTCCAAAGGTCATCTTGTCCAACCCCCTCTTCAGTCAGCAGGGGCATCCTCAACTAGATCAAATGGTCCAGAGCCCTGTTGTGCCTCTGTGGTGGTTTGGGTGTTCCCCACCCCCCCACACTTTAGAAATCACCCAGACTAGTCTCAACCGGCTCTGGGAATATAAATGAAGCTATTTATTTACAGTAGCACAATATACAAGCAGGTATTTGCAGTATATACAGTTATAGACAGAAATATACAAGGTAAAAGGTAACACAGAAACACAACTCCCCTCCCAGAGACCTGAGTCCCCAGGAGGGGCTCTCAACCACCCCTGCACCTTCCCCCTGCCCCTCTCAACCTCACCCCAGTCCCAAGGAAGAATGGAGGTTCAGCCAAGAGGTTAAGAAGCAAAGGTGAGTGGAAGGTGAGGTTAGGGAGCTGCAGCTCAGTCAGAAGGCCAAGGCAGAGTGCCACAAAAATGGCCAGAGTGTTATCTAATGTTTTCCTTTCTTCTTCAGCAAGACTCTGAGGGGAGCAGACATCACCATTGTTTTCCTTTCACAGCCTGTGATCTAGTTCCTCTCACCAAAACATTCTACCCTGCTTCAAACTAGCACAGCCTCAACTTGAATATCTGCAGGGATGAGGCCCCAACCACCTCCCCAGGAAACCTGTTTCAGTACTCCACTCCCTCAATGTAAAGAACTTGTTCCTAACATCCAATCTAAATCTACTCTTCTGTAGTTTGAGGCCATTGCCCCTCATCCTATCACTACAAGTTTTTGTAAACAGTCTCTCTCCATCCTTCTTGTAGACCCCCTCAGGTACTGGAAGGCTACTATTAGGTCTCCCTGGAGCCTTCTCTTTTCCAGGCTGAACAACCGCAGCGTGAAGAAGTCTAACAACAGTTTCTGTGGCAGTCCATGTTTCATGACTGATTGAATTGGAATAGGTTCTGAGATTGCCTGGGAAACTGCTGTGCTGTTTCCATCATGTTTAAAGGGTGATAGATAACAAGTGAAAAGATGTCACCTGCTGTGGTAGGCAGGAGATGATATGCAGACTGTGGATGTGCATTTACTAGTGATTTTTTTATTTGTATTTTTTACTTTCCTGATAATAAATATAAGGATTTTTTTGGGGGGTGTGTTTTTACCTATAAAAGATGAGTGTTTTCTCTAACAGTCTTTCTAACCCCTTTTTCTTTTTCCAGAGTCAAGATGATAGATTTGCTTTCACTGCCGAATGGTATGACCCAAATGCTTCACTCTTTCGTCGTTATGAACTTCTGTATTATCCAAAAGATGGATCAGTTGAAATGGTAAGAATAAAAAAGTACAATTTATGGTCATTAAATGATTTTTAGAATGGCAATCCACTGCATATGCCTATTGACTTTCCAGGTAAGGAAAACATGATTTAAGATGTATCTTGCTCTGTTTCTACAACTAAAAGAAAAGTGAAAATACAAATTCACAGTGACGCACGTGGAAGAGCTTCCACATTTATAAATTATATTTCCTTAAAGGTTTCTTTGATATGGAGACATGAACTTTCACAAGTTTGTTTCAATTCAGTCTCTGTCAGGTTTCTGTATTGAAACTCAGCAATGCTGACCTACCAGTTGAGAAACCTAAATTGAAGCTGATTCCAAACAGGGGAATAATCTTTAGCTGGAATTCCAGAAGTCTCTGAAGATTAAAATATAAAAGGTGTCTTACTAAAGTAGAGGAAATGCTGAACTGCTCTTAATTTAATTTTAATGAAAGGAAGAATGTTTCAGACAGTGATGTCTGAATTTTTCCATCAATGGTGTTTGCAGAGGCCTTTCTGATTTCTGGTTCATACAGATGATCCTTCTTAGTTTTTGATAGCAGATTAAAGCAAGCATTTTGCAGTAGCAGGCATGTATGTATGTGTGCATATATGTGTGTGTATGTATATATACAAAGTAGTATATACTGTAAGTAATCCTAATGAACCAATCTGTGTTTTGGGCTGCCTTTTAGGAATGAGTGAACAGTCTGAGCTAGTCTTTTCTCATTTTTAATGAAGACCCAAGTGCCTGAGAATAGCCTAGATTTGGATATTCACACTTAGTAATTCCATTATCAAGTTTTAGTTTACCTGCTATAAATATGAGATACAGAAATAATAAAGCTAATGGAATCTGCCTTTTCATACCCAGTGTAGTCCCTACTGAAACCATGGTACCCACCTGTGAACTTTGCACTCGTTCCTAGTAGTCTCTTTAAACAAACTCTATCATAATGTTGTCCCTTTTAAGTTAGTTCTTGGTGTGAAGCCTGTGTGCACAGTTGTCAAAATGTGAGGATTTTTCTTTCCCAGAGACAGTTTAGCTAATCAGTCAGGAGCCGTAATAATCTTCCTACACAACCATGTGTAGGCTGGCAAAATTGTTGTTCATTTCACCTACATGTCTCAAAACCAAGAACTTTCAAGGTGTTCTTGAGCTTATTATTGCATTCATCATAAAACACCTATGGCTTGGTAGACTTTTGTATTTTCCTGCTGTGCTTTTAGGTTAAGATAGTATGGTGTGTACATAGTCATGTGTGGACTATGGACTATGTGTGTATATATGGACTATGTGTGATCAGAACAGAAGTTTGAAAAAGCAAAAATGCATGTCTTTTCTAGAGACAGAGTATCTCAACATCCTTTTTGAGAGTGAGTGTGATGGTTTGGGTGTACCCTGCCCCCCCACACTATAGAAATCACCCAGGCTAATCTCAGCCGGCTCTGGGAATATAAATGAAGCTATTTATTTACAGCTAGCACAATATACAAGCAGATATTTACAGTATATACAGTTATAGACAGAAATAGACAAGGTAAGAGGTAATACAGAAAACACAAATTCCCCTTCCAGAAACCTGAGTCCCCAGGAGGGGCTCTCAACCACCCCTGCACCTTCCCCCTGCCCCTCTCAACCTTACCCCAGTCCTAAAGAAGAATGGAGGTTCAGCCAAGAGGTTAAGAAGCAAAGTGTGTTAGTCCAAATGGAAGGTGAGGTTAGGGAGATGCAGTTCAGTCAGAAGCCCAAGGCAGAGTGCGAGTGAAAATGGCCAGAGTGTTATCTAATGTTTTCATTTCTTCTTCAGCAAGACTCTGAGGGAGAGTAGACATCACCATTGTTTTCCTTTCACAGCCTGTGATCGAGTTCTTCTCACCAAAACATTCTACTCTGCTTCAAACTAGCACAGTGGGTTTCTGGACAGAGATCAAATCTAGAATTCTTCTCTGATTTTAAAAAAATATTTTAGGTTTCTGCAGAATTTACATATTTTAGTATCTTCTTGAGAGGGTAAAAGCCTGCTCATACCTCTGACATATCTTAGGAGAAGGGAAGTAATGGATATGAGCCAGCTTTAAATTTATCGTGAGAAGGATCTTTCATCCCCTTTCCTACCTCCCTGAAAATAGTTCTTCTTTATCACACACCTCAGCTGAGGGCAGAGCAGAGCTATTGATGGCTTGTGTTAGGTGAAGTCCTCAGCTTTCTTTTCTTTCCTCAGGTCTTCATGTCTTGGTTCCTCTGAAGAAAAATGGTGGTGTGAATAGTAAATTTCTAGTTTGCTTTGCAGCTGGAAAAAAAATCTGCATAGGTGTTTGTTCCAGGACAGCAAGCAACCCATATGATCAGATAAGACCTGTTGACAAAGAGAGGCCCCATTCTCTGAATCTTCCATAGTTTATAACTCCCATGAGGAATTCCTAAAGCCTGATCAACTTTCTTTCAACAAGAGATTTCTTTAAAAGAGAGAAGAAATCTTTAAGAAGGACAGATTCATATCTGAGAAGTATTTTGATTTGGGTACTTTACCTCTAATTATACTTGGGCAAGACAGGAGCAATCCAGTTTTCTCTTTCTTCTGCTGTGGCTTATCATTTGCTTTATAAAAGGTATTTAAACAGATGCAGAATTCCACAATAAAGAAAAATTCTTTAACAGGTAAAGGCCTCCCCCCTAACCTATTTGCCTCTTGGGAAACAAGAAATACCTTGGGGAAGAGCCAAGGAAATGTTCAGATCTTTAGTCGAGAGTCTGAAGAATTTGAATATGACCCAGGCATTTAATAGGCTTCCTGGCAAAGTTCAGGAAAAAAAACCTACTTGGATTCAAATTTGTGTTTTGGTTTTGTTTGTTTTGTCTTTGCATGCTGTCATTTCATTCCCTACCATGCCTGAATAGAGGTCATTTAGTAGGAGCGTATATGAAACACTGAAGACATTTCAGCAGGGGAGGATTATTCCTTGCTTCAGCAGAGAGAACTATCAAAATATATATTTTTTGATCTGTAATTTTGGTTATTATGGAAAAACTTGCATTTCTTCTAAACTTCTAACAGGACAAAGTATTCATGCATTTCCAAACGTGGAGTATACAGTTCTGCTCATGGCTCTTTTCCTTCACAGTTTTTGGGAATGATGGTTTTTGTTCTTTTTTTTCTTTTATCTCTGGTCTGTATTACATTGCAATAAAGGACAGAACATGTAATTCAAGACAGAGGAGAGGAAATCAGACCAAACAAGGACAAAACTCTTCTTTTCATAGACTTCTGCTTCCTCAGGAAATTGAAGGCACCTTTAATATCTACATACAGTGAAGAAACTGTTCAGCAGGTTGCCTTTTGTGCTTTGCCAGCCCACCCAGAAAACTACACATTAATGTCTTGCGTCTTGCTTGGAATGATGATACAGAGCTGAATTGTCTTGACAGGTCTTAGAGCTTGCAGCTTCAGGCAGTGAGAACATCTCAGCCTAGTACTGCAGGCATCCATCCATCTCTAATTCTGAGTCTTATTCAGTCAAACAAAACATAGTATCGCTGGAGCATTGCCCTGAGAAGGAGACTTGCCAGAGTGTGTATCATTCATGGTGTGAGCCATTGGTCTGTGAAACAGCATAGATCTGCTAGGAAAAGTGTTCAGAGAGACTGGACAGAGGTATCCAGGCACCTGAACCGTTTGTCACAGGTCAAATTGGCACAAGTGAATGATAAAATAAAAACTGCAGACAGCTGCCAACCTGATATGATTTAAATAGAATGAATTTTTAATCTTTTGGTTTAGTCCCCTAAGCCTTCCTGGTACACCTCTAAGATGAAAGAGTTAGAAATTAAATCAATTTAGTGATCATTGAATGGCCTAGGTTGGAGGGGACCTTAGATATTGTCTGCTCCAACCTCTCTGCCATTGGGCAGGGAAGCCTCTCAACTGGACCTGGTTGATCAAGGCCTCATCCTTGCTACCTCTGCTACGAACATAGGCTGAGGACACTGGGGTTGTTCAGCCTGGAGAAGAGAACGCTCCAGAAAGACCTAATAGTGACCTTCCAGTACCTAAAAGGGTCCTACAAGAAGGATGGAGAGAGACTGGTTACAAAGGCCTGTAGCGACAGGATGAGGGGCAATGGCTTCAATTTAGAGATGAGTAGATTTAGATTGGATGTTAGGAACAAATGCTTTACCGTGAGGGTAGTAGAGCACTGGAGCAGGTTGCCCAGGGAGGTGTTTGGGGCACCACCTCTGCAGATATTCAAAGTGAGGCTAGACAGTGCTCTGTGCAACTTGATCTAGTTGAGTATGCCCCTTCTGACTGCGGAGGGGATTGGACTAGATGACCTTCGGAGTTCCCTTCCAACCTAGACCATTCTATGAATAACCTATCCTTGAACATCTCCAGGAATGACCCATTGGTCATCCTCAGCCTCTCTGGGCACCCTATGCCAGAGCCTCTCCACTCTCATACTGAAGAACTTCTTCTAAAGATCCAGTCTAAACCTACTCTTTCTCAGCTTCCACTTGCCCTATCGATAGACATCCTTATGTAAAGTCCCTCTCCAGCCTTTCTGTAGGTTCCTTTCAGGTATTGGAACACTTCTAGAAGGTCTCAGAGTCTTTTCTTCAGGCTGAACAACCCTGATCAGATTCAGTCCCACAGTACTGTGGAAATTTCTGAAGGCAAGAGTGAAAATTGAATTTGCCCAGAGCTTAAATGTCTTGCTGTGATGAATTTTAATCTTCCTTTCCCTGCAGTATGATATGAAGAACCATCGCACCTTTCTGAAGCGCACCAAGTATGAGAGTTTACACCTTGAGGATTTATTTGTGGGCAACAAAGTTACTGTGTTTTCTCGTCACCTTTCCATAGTGGACTATGGGGACCAATACACAGCCCGCAAGCTGGGGAGCCGCAAAGAGAGGTAAGGAAGCATGGCTTTTGGAAGTCGTTCTTTGTGGATGGGGCTTTCTAAATAGCTGTTACTTCACAGAATCATAGAATCAGCCAGGTTGGAAGAGACCTCCAAGATCATCCACTCCAACCTAGCACCCAGCCCTATCCAGTCAACCAGACCATGGCACTAAGTGCCTCAGCCAGGCTTTTCTTGAACACCTCCAGGGACGGTGCCTCCACCACCTCCCTGGGCAGCCCATTCCAATGCCAATCACTCTCTCTGGGAAGAACTTCCTCCTAACATCCAGCCTATACCTACCCCGGCACAACTTGAGACTGTGTCCCCTTGTTCTATTGCTGGTTGCCTGGAGAAGAGGCCACCCCCCACCTGGCTACAATGTCCCTTCAGGTAGTTGTAGACAGCAATGAGGTCACCCCTGAGCCTCCTATTCTCCAGGCTAAACAGGCCCAGCTCCCTCAGCCTCTCCTCATAGGATTTGTGTTCCAGGCCCCTCACCAGCTTTGTTGCCCTTCTCTGTACATATTATAGTATCTCAACATCTCTCTTGAATTGAGGGGCCCAGAACTGGACACAGCACTCAAGGTGTGGCTTGACCAGTGCTGAGTACAGGGGAAGAATAACCTCCCTTGACCTACTGGCCACACTGTTCCTGATGCAGGCCAGGATGCCATTGGCTCCCTTGGCCACCTGGGCACACTGCTGCCTCATCTTCAGCCCACTATCTATCAGTACCCCCAGGTCCCTTTCCTCCTGGCTGCTCTCCAGCCACTCAGTCCCCAGCCTGTAGCACTGCTTGGGGTTGTTGTGGCCAAAGTGCAGAATCCTGCACTTGGCCTTGTTAAATCTCATCCCATTGGCCTCTACCCACCCATCCAGCCTGTCCAGGTCCCTCTGCAGGGCTCTCCTACCTTCCAACAGATCAACACCTGCTCCTAGCTTGGTGTCACTTGCTGGAAATAAGATAGGCTTTCCATACTGCTTTGGCCAATCCCAGACACAAACACAGGCCAGGTACAGAGTGGTTTGAGAGTAATCCTGACGTGAAAGACTTGAGGGTGTTGATTGATTTGAAACTCAGCATGAGCCAGCAGTGTACTCATGCAGCCCAGAAGGCTGCATCAGGAGAGGTGTGGCCAGAACATCAAGAGAGGAGATTCTTCCCCTTTACTCTGCTTTTGTGAGACTCCACCTCAGATAATCTGTTTGGTTCTGGTGTCTCCATCAGAAGAAGAACACAGAACTGTTGGAACAAGTCCAGAGGAGAGCCACAAAGATGATCCAAGGGCTGGAGCACCTCTATTATGAGAATAGGCTGAGGGAGCTGAGGTTGTTCAGCCTGGAGAAGAGAAGACTTTGTTCGGGAGACCTTCCAATACCTGAAGGGAACCTAGAGGAAGGATGAAGAGAGACTTTTCATAAGATTGTTTAGCAATAGGACATGAGGAAATGGTTTGAAGCTGAGGGAATGTATGTTTGGACTGGATCTTAGGAAGAAGTTCTTCAGTTTTGAGGATGGTGAGACTCTGGAATAGGTTCTCCAGGGAGGTTGTGGGTGCTCCATTCCTGGATGTGTTCAAGGCTACGTTGGATAAGGTCTTGAGCAACTAAGTCCAGTTGAGAGGCTTCCTTGCCCATGGCAGGGAGGTTGGAGTAGATGCTCTCTAAGGTCTTGTCCAACCTAGGCTGTTCTATGATTTTGTGGGGTGAGGAGGAGACAGCTGCAGGTTTGTGTGCAGTTTGAAGCAAAGTAGCCCCTGCTTTTGGGCAAACCCATGACTGTCACTGTTGCCTGATGATAAGTCCTCAAGGCCATCTTCTCCATGATTGTCAACTGCTCCCTTCTCTAGGTCTTTAGGGAGAGAAAAAGGGGATCAGGAAAGCAGAGGATCCTATTCAGCTTTGATACTTCCCCATGGCAGGCAGCAGTGGATTCTTGTGATTTGTGGATTGTTTTGTGGCAGAATTGATATAGTAACAGGACTGAAAGGCCTGGATCTAACTTACCCATCTCTCTGGGATCTGTGCAGTAGCCTTGTGTCTTAACAATCCAACCTGCTCTTACTAGTAACTGAAATCAGTAGAAACAGGAATGAAAGGTCCATTCTCACTCTTACAGTTTTTCCTACTACTGAGGATTTTTTTTTCTGGGAATTTTTTCATCATTTCTTAAATTTTGTGTGCATGAGGGCAGAAAGTATAGAGTGAGAATGTCAGTAAAACCTGTAGGCTTGTTGAAGCAAATTTTGTTTATAATGGATGAAGATAAAACTCAATCTCCTTTTGATTGAAAGATTTGCTCTGGAAAAAGTTTAAGAGCCCATCCAGGAACAAAAATATCAGGAGATGCTTAATAAAAGTAAAGCAAGGTTGATTTGCAAATAATTTGAATGTGACCACAGTGGAATTAGTCTCTGAATTTGCAAATTAATACGTTTTGATAATTTTCCTCCAGCTTTTCTTGAAAAGAGCACAGAATATTTTCCTAGAGATGGTTTTCTGATGAGTCTTATTCACTTACTTTCTTACTCCCTCCCACTCACAGGTCTTATGTTGAACTCTTTTTGGAGAGTTGTACATAACCAGACATACAAGAGGAGTTTCAAGTTTTAACACACATCTTTGTCTTAACTTCATAAAAACATTGCCATGTTAATAGTGTCTTTCCAGAAGTAGTTTTTCTCCAAGTCAGAGTTGGACATAGTGAAAGAGTAGCAAAGGAGGTACAGAAAACCAGGGGACCAGAAGGAAGCTTTTATATATGTGGCTACTCTACCTCTCCCAAGTGACTGAAGATGGAACAAGAGGGAATGGCCTCAAGCTGCACCAAGGGAGGTTTAGGCTGGACAGTAGGAAATTTGCATTGGAACAGACTGCCCAGGGAGGCGGTGGAGTCACCATCCCTGGAGGTGTTTAAAAGCCGTGTAGATGTGGTGCTTGGGTTTATGGCTTAGTAGTGGACTTGGTAGTTGAGTTAATGGTTGAATTTGATCTAGGAGATCTTTTCCAACCTAAACGAGTCTGTAATTCTAACTGTTCCTCTGTGGAGCTTTGGGTAGATTACATTTATCTTGTTTTGGGGGTTTATATCTCTTTTTATAGATGTCCATTTTCTGCACTGCCTGATCTAGTGTAAGCCCTGGTGCTGATGCAGTTTTGCCAAGAAAAGGCAGCTTATGATAAAACCCCATTTTCTTCTTGCAAGGAAAGTTGCCATCATACCCCACCTGGAGTACTGTGTACAGTTCTGGGGCCTCCAACACAAGAGGGATATGGAACTGTTGAAGCAAGTCCAGGGGAGGGCCACGAAGATGCTGAGAGGGCTGGAGCAGCTCTGCTATGAGGACAGGCTACAATAGTTGGGGTTCTTCAGTCTGGAGAAGAGAAGGATTTGAGGAGACCTGATAGTGGCCTTCCAGTATCTGAAGGGGGCCTACAGGAAGGCTGGGGAGGGACTATTTACAAGGTCTTGTAATGACAGGACAAGGGGTAATGAGTTTAAACTGGAAGAGGAGAGATTTAGACTAGAAGTTAGGAGGAAGTTCTTTACAGTGAGGGTGGTGAGACACTGGAACGGGTTGCCCAGGGAGGTTGTGGATGGTCCCTTCCTGGAGGTGTTCAAGGCCAGGTTGGATGAGGCCTTGAGGAACCTCTTCTAGTGGGAGGTGTCCCTGCCTATGGCAGGGGGTTGGACCTGGATGATCCTTGGGGTCCCTTCCAGCCTAGACCATTCTATGATTCTATCTCCACAGCAGCAATATAGTTGTGTCAATGAGGTGGTCCTGGGAGAGGGTAGGTTTTTCTACTGCCCTACAAACGAAGGGAGGGAATTTACGACATGTCAGCTGTTTGGAAAGCATTTTAAGAATGTGGGCTGAAAGATAACACAGATATGCAAGTGGTGTTACATATTCAGCATAGCCCAAAGGAACGTAGTGAAAGGTGAAAGGTGTGTCAAACAGGCAAGGGATCCTCAAAATCCAGTTTCTTTATAGAAGCTTTCACTGGGTAAACAGGGGCATGTTAAAAGAGTCCTTGGGCAAAACAGTTGCATATGAGGTATTTGTCTTTTGGGGCTGTTCCTAGCAGGTTTTACAACATGTACTAGTTACAATCAAATTTCTGCATTATGTGATAATTCCTAAAATAATCTGCAGTTGGAATTCTATCAACAATTTTAAGGATGTTGCATAAGGCAGAATGTATCCCTCTGTTTTTCTTGCCCTTGTGCTGTACAGGACTATCAGCAATTTAGTTTGATTAGGGAAATACATTCTTTGGTCACTGAATATTTATGCAAACAGGACCAGCAAAGGCCTTTGAGGAAGACTGAGGAGTGCATATAAAAAAAATATTGACTGTTATGAATTAGGGTCCTTTTGTTTATTTTTCCTCAGGAAATCAAGTGAATGTGACTTGAGGTACATGAGGTACAAAGAAAAGCCTAGATTTGCACTAATCCTCTCTATAATTAGGCTAAAATTAAGACAGTTCTCTGCAGTTCCAATTTCTACACCTATTTTTCTTAAGTCTTGTGTAAATGTTTAAGTACAGCCATATTTGAGTGGTATTCTTCCCCTACTCCTCTCCTAGGGTATCATAAGGACTAAAATGGGTAAGTGAGCAAGTGCTCACTTGAAGTATACCACATAAAGAATCACAGAATGGTAGGGGTTGGGAGACACCTCTGAAGATTATCTAGTGCAACCCCCTTGCCAAAGTAGGATCACCTAGGGCAGGTGACACAGGAATACATCCAGACAGGTCTTGAAAGCCTTCAGAGGAGGACACTCCACAACCTCTCTGGATAGCCTGTTCCAGAGCTCTGACAACCTCACAGTAAAGAAGATTTTCCTGATGTTGAGGTGGAACTTGCTGGAGTGCAGTTTATATCCATTGCCCCTTGTCCTAGCACAGGACACCACTGAAAAGAGACTGACACCACTCCCCAGTTTCTTGACACTCAGCTCTCAGATATTTACAAACGTTGGTAAGATCTCCTGTCAGTCTTCTCCAGAATAAAAAGCCTCAGGTCTCTCAGCCTTTCCTCTTAGGACAGATGTTCTAGGTACCATTGGCATAGGAGGATTTTCTGTTTCTCTAGTCTTTCACTTGTGATCCTGGATGGTTGCAACCTGAGGTAAACATCTGCATGACTAGAGTGTCCTATCTAAGTAGACTGCTTGCAGTGTGGTTTTGAAAATGGTGTTAGAAAGCTTGTCTCTCATATTTGAATTCTTTTCATTTTGATATGTTATTCTTACGCTTCTAGTAATTGACATAATCAGTGTTTCTTCCTCTAGAAGATGTAAGCTACTGTGTGTGCAGCAGTCCTATTATTAGAAATAAGTGGATGTCAGAAGCATAGCCACAGTGTGCCTTGTGCGCTGCTCCTTTGATCATTTCCCATCTTCTGTTGTTTCAGTGCTCACTGTAGTACTGTTGTACAGTCCCTCTGAAAATATAAGCAAATGAGCATCATTTTCATTCTTTCCCCTTTGTTCCTAGACATAAAACTTTCAAAATGTGCTTAGCAGACTGCATCATATCAATCTGCAAGAAACATATTTCTAATTAAAACTAAAAATAAGGTACATGAATCAAAATCCAATCTCAGAAACAGTCTTCAGCATTCTCAATTACACTTTTATTATCCTGCATACCTCTGAGAAGCTCACACAGAAATGTTAAAGTTAATACATCAGTGTTAGAGAAAAAGTGTTACAAGTTGCTCAGTGCAGTTGGTATTAATGTCTTCTACATAAATTGCTTCATAATGCAATATTTCATTATATTTTGGTAGGAATGACAGTTTTACTAGAAGGTTTGAAATGATAAAAGCAAGGGCAATTTATTTCTAGCATTAGCAGTCTTGTCTCAAATAGCCTGTGTAATAATATAGATTCAAAACAGTATTCCTCTTGGAAATGCAAACAGTGCTGGAGATCTCATTCCAGTGGTTTGATCCTTACTGCTTGTAGTGAATGACAGAGTTGAGAACCTCTTGTGCCACAATGCACATCATGCATTGTGTTACTGTGGCTCCATGTCATTGGTCAACCACACAGCTGCTGCCCCTCATGTGCTTCAGTGCACATGGCACACTCTGTCAGGTGGGAATACCACAAAATGAGGTGGACTTGTGAAATCCTTTGGGAAGAGTGGAATGGGCTATGGGATGTAGGCTGCATGGAGTATGCTAGACCACACCTTGAGTACTGTGTTCAGTTCTGGGCCCCCCAGTTTAGGAAGGACATTGAGATGCTTGAGCGTGTCCATAGAAGGGCGACGAGGCTGGTGAGAGGCCTTGAGCACAGCCCTATGAGGAGAGGCTGAGGGAGCTGGGATTGGTTAGCCTGGAGAAGAGGAGGCTCAGGGGTGATCTTATTGCTGTCTACAACTACCTGAGGGGTGGTTGTGGCCAGGGGGAGGTTGCTCTCTTCTCTCAGGTGGCCAGCACCAGAACAAGAGGACACAGCCTCAGGCTGTGCCAGGGGAAATTGAGGCTGGAGGTGAGGAGAAAGTTCTTCACTGAGAGAGTCATTGGACACTGGAATGGGCTGCCCGGGGAGGTGGTGGAGTCGCCGTCCCTGGAGCTGTTCAAGGCAGGACTGGACGTGGCACTTGGTGCCATGGTGTAGCCTTGAGCTCTGTGGTAAAGGGTTGGACTTGATGATCTGTGAGGTGTCTTCCAACCTTGGTGATACTGTGATACTGTGAATGTTGGCCAGAGGCTGACCTTCCCCGGTCTGAAGCTGGGGTTAAACCACCTTTATCTTGCACTGCAATGCGCTGAAGCATAGGCTTGGCTGACTGCTGTCTTGCAGTTTTTACATACATACTTAGTCCATCAAGTTTTTTTCTGTCACATTTCCCAGCAGATCTGGGCCTAAACTGGTTCATGTACATGAGCTTCCTGATACTTGAGGAAGTCTCTGTTTCTGAGGTCTGAAAAGTCACATACATTTAAATCTTTCTCTTCATATTTCTTGGTCCCATTATCACCCTTCCTTTAGATTTGCTGTGAAGTCTGTCTGTTCCTAAAACAGGAACAATCTGGGGTCACTTCAAGGTTCAAAGTAAATGTAGTGGAAGCTTGTCCCTCTCCTGTAGCCTCAGTTTATTTGCCCTGGCTCTACTATATTGCTGCTTATCTCAAGACTGCTTTCCATGCTGTGCTGGTGTATAAAATCAGAAAATTGCAATTCTTTGCCTTTCATTTCAGGAGATACTGCAATAAAAAAAGTCTATCTTGGTTAGTCTTCATTATTCAAAAGTGTGAAAGATGGAGAGAGCTCTTTGGGATTGTCAGAGGCATGGAATTTTCTGAGATACAGGGTTGAATAAATCTGTTGATTTGTAAGCTGAGCACATTTGAAGCTGACTCACCCCAAGATGAACACAAATAGAAAATGCCATTTTACAGACTTTTTTTTTGTGCTTGTTATTTTTGATTAATGATATGTTTAGTGCTGATGGTGTGCTTGGTGCTATGCAAAGCACACTAATAAAACAGTCCTGGCCTTGGGGATGTACAGTATAAAAAGATAATTACCAGGAAGACAGGATGTACTTGGAAACAAAGATGTGGGGGAGAGTGTAGAGATTTTATGGGTTGGTATCCCTTAGAATATAGCTGTCAGTCAGTATAAGAGATGTAGTACCTCTTCTGCCAGCCTTTTATTGTGTCTATTAACAGTGACAGCTATTTGGCATGCCAGCTTTATACCATGAAGTGTTTGTACTGTACCAAGCACAATGGGACCTTCTTCTCACTGAGGCCTCCAAATGTTGAAAGAAAGTAATAAGTAAACAACAAAATTGTTCACTTGGAATTTTATGCAGGAGACACATTTAAGTCATATTTTTAAACAGATAATTCTAACAGCTTAATTTTTAACTATATAATGTTTAACTTCAGGAAAAAAAGTGTAGCAAGTGTAGAGAGACATTAACAATTTAGTAGTGGTCCAACCCAGAGCCAAGAGTGAGGAGGTATAGAAATGTACACTAGTTAAGGAAGAAGTGGGCAGATTGTTTGCTCTGGGAGTTGAAGGAAGAAGCCAGTGAATAACAACTGCTGGTGAAGCAGCACTGTGAGCTGACTTTGGTTAGAAGCTTAGGAAATTGTAATGTGCAAAGCTTATTCTTATCAGAGTAATGGCTTGTTCAGGCACTCAAGAACAGTGTGGAAATTGAAGAGACACTGGGACTAGGATGCCTTACTGTGACAGAACTTCTCTTTGATGTGGTATTTTTTTTCCTTCTTTTTTTTTTCTGCATATAAACTCCACATTCACAGCAAATCCTCTAAGGAAAGTAGTATTGACTATATCTACTACTTTTTTTTTTCCAGAACCCTGGCTTTGATTAAACCTGACGCAATGCCTAAGCTTGGAGAATTAATTGATATCATTATTAATGCAGGATTTACAATCACTAAGGCCAAAATGATGATACTTTCAAGGTAAGGAATTTTTAGGGTTAGCTCTATTATAACTTACTATTAGCTCTATTATAACTTACTGTTATGCTTACTGTTTAACATTCTCTGAAGCTGTCCTGTGTTGTTCCACACATCAAACCCATTACAGTGAGTAAGAGAGGGTAGACTCATCAGTTTCATAATCATGTAGATTTCTGAAAGCATGTAGAGAATTAAACAAAATATTAAAGTATGAGTAGTTTAAGTATGTAATGTCTCTATTACAAATCCAAGACGACTACCATAGCTTTAGCAGTTCAGCACTGTTTGCTGTTAGCATGTCTGTATATCCTCGCCTTCTGGCCTGCTGATACAAATCATATTGCTGATTACAACAGCTTTGTCTTTGAAGCTGTTTGTTGTTTTAATTTGTGCTCTCAGAACCCAAAGTTGTTTGCTATATGCCTTTGAAAATAAGAGCTGGGTCTATCTGACATAATATTTTCATGTGTTTTTATGGTTTCTGTGGGAGGTCAGGAACAGTTTCCCTCACCTCAAAACATGTTTGGCTTTCTAAAATACTGATAAAATAACAATGTGACTTCCCCTTGTCTCCACATTTACCTGCTGTAGTATTTGATGATAGTGGCTCCAGATCCTTCTTCAAACTACTCCAGCTTCTAAAGCTGATATATGATTCATGGTGTTTTTCAAGCCAGTTTTTTATTTTGCTCTCCTGCAGTCTGAGAGATTTGATCCTGGAGTGGTTTGTTGTGTGGTTCTTTATTTCCATGTCTGTCTGAGAAGCTAAGAACTGTTGAGCCAAGTCACATGCTTTGGAATTGACTCATGCTGAAATGAAGAAACTTTGAGACTTGAACTTTCATTGCCTCTTGCTACATAAACATTTTTGCTTGTCTTGTATAATTGAAAATAATTATTAGTGAAAGCAAGATTGGGCTAGAGAACTCAAGGCATTATTTCAAATGCATCTGGTATTTGTGGTTTCTTTGCATACTGTATACTATGTTCCTTGGGACTGTGCAGTTTTAAAATGATAGAACCATGGCTTTGCTGTGGTATTCTACAGTTAGATTTTTCCAGGTATGCTTGTTCAAACTGATATCATCATCTACTGCTTTCTTTAAAAGCATTATTACTGACCAATGTCTGGCAATCACTGTTTAGTAGATTGATGTCTTCTGTAAAAATTGTAGCCAAGATATATAAATGAGGGCAGGCACTTGCTTTGGTAGAGCAGCTCTCTAGTCTCTCCTTTTAATTGTACTTCAGTTCAGTCTAGTGTTCCCAGATGAATGCTGCATTCTGTGCTTTAAAATCAGAGAACAAGAGAGATGAAATGTAAAAGGAGCTTGGTTATACATCACGACTGCAGGTTTATATTTATTGAAATAAGAATTCGTAACTGAGTAGCAGAGCTCAAATCATTTCAAAAATAGATCCCTCAAGTGTTTCTTTGTGTTCAGAGATTATAATACTTAATCTGTTTGCAAACGTTTTTCATATTCCCTTTCCAAAATTATTTGGTGAATTAGTCTCAGAAGAGGATTTTCTGGTGAAGTAGTAAAACGTATGCAAAAACTTAAGGCTATTTTCGGAGTGTGGGTTTGAAGTTTGAGATTTCAGGAGCTCCTGTGACTAGCATGATTTTAAAATCCACTTTCTGCCCTAGTTACAAAATGAAAGGAAAGCATATGAGCTGGATGGTCAATGAAAATCTTTCAAACTGTGAATGACTTATACTTCTAAGTGAACTGAAAGCAGCAAACCAGAAATTACTCAGCTCCCATGACCAGGTGGTCATTTTGATAAAAAAAGCTGCTCAAATATTTGTCAGCGATAGGAAAATTAAATTCTTCTTTGGTTCTTCTTGAGGTTATTTCTTTCCTCTGGCAATATTTGGCTCAAGACTGAACTGCAAAAGGGAAAGATGTGAGAAGTTCCCTTGCAGGTAGCAGAAATGTGCCTTTGTTCATATTTGGAATCTGCTGTTTGAAAAACATGCAAATAATTTCTTTCAGTAAAGAAACTAGAAAAAAAACCCCAGCAGATAGTTTCTACAGATAAAAACAAGTTTCCAAGAGGGATGTTTCAGTCCCTTAATCATCCTTGTAACCTCTGTTGAACTCTCTCTAGTAGTTCTCTATCCCTCTTGAACTGGGGAACCCAGACCTAGACACAATAAATACTCTGTATGTGGCCTCAACAGGGCAAAGTAGAAGAGAAGGAGAACCTCCTTTGACCTCCTGGCCACACTATTCTTAATGCACCCTGAGATACCATTGGCCTTCTTGGCCACAAGGGCACATTGCTGTTCCACAGATGGCAGTTGCCCCATAGAGATCATTGATAAAGATATTAAACAAGACTGATCCCAAAACTGAGCCCTATGGAACACTGCTTGTGCATATGTCTGTACATCTGTTTTTATGTCTCTTTCAGAAAAGAAGCAGCAGATTTCTATGTAGACCATCAATCTAAACCTTTTTATAAGTAAGTATATGCATTTCAGTTTGACATGTATTAAGTTTATTTAATGCCTAAAATAAATTTACCATACTTAGTACAACAGGACCATGGGAGAATCAGAACTTTTTTTCAGTTGATGGAAGCTCTTTGCAAAGTGTGCACCTTGCTTGTCTGCCTCCAAGGACAGATCCTTATTTCAGCTGTTCAAGTGTTTAAGACTCCTTACAGCCTGATGATATCAGGGGAATGCCTTTGGTCTCTTAGAAGTGCTCCTAGCAAGGTGAAACTTCAAAGCTAAGGGAAGGAACATCTTCAGGATCAGGGTGGAGCTTGTAGGGAATAAAAATTAGGAGGGGAACACTTACCTGTGATAATTGATTTGGTAGCAAGTAACCCAAATCGTAGGTAACTGAAAGGGTAGTGCATGGGGTGGTTGTTTGCTGCCTTTGGACAAAACTTCCATGGTGCTACACTGCTCCACCTGACATGAAAAACTTTAGGCTTTCCATCAGTGCCCAAACTGATAGTTATGACCCAGAGATTGTGTCATTTCTACACTTCACCTGAAAGTGCCAACAAACATCTTTCTTTTCTCTCCTCTGGATTTGGCAGACTGCTTTTTTTAGGAAGAGAGTGTAGCTCTGCCTTGTTTTTTTTCAGATATGTTGAAACCTGGGTTTGCACTGATTTGGTTGAAAGACCTGGTTTCAGTACTGTTATGAATGCTTGAGTATTAGAATCTACCAGCTGTTCTCCTGCAACAGCAGCTGATATATTTGTGGGTCCAAACTCAAGCTCTTCTTGGAGACATGCCCCCAGGCTATGTTTGACAGTATTGGAGATCAGAGGAAAATTGAGAATTGCCTTTTCATTGCTGAGTAAGCCTGCTTGAGTATGCTGATAAATAACCAGGAATTTTGCCTGTAGGGTTATTTCACAGATGTCTATCTACACTAATGGTAGATATCTGAGGAATTGTGACCTTTTTCCACTGTGCTGTGCCTGTTTCCCGTCCTGCAGTCCCATTGGCTACATCTTCTGTGCAGAATTTCAGAAACAAATAGTTATGAAATGTTACAAATCAAAGAGAACAAGAATCTTGAAGGTAGTGATGTGTGAAGTCTCTGGCTCGTTAATATTTAGCATCATAATCATCTTCAAATTCAGGTATCTTTGGCAAGTTCACTAGTCAATTAAAATCTAGTGAACAGCAGGGAAAATTAGCAATTATGCTTGTTGCCAGAAGTTTTTTTTTTCATATTAAAGAACTGATTTTAAAACATTTATGCAAGATTCAGGATTAGTCTGCATGATAAGCAGTGTTGTGGAAATGCTTTTCTAATTGGATGTATCTATGCCAAGTTAACCATGGCACAGCAATGTGCCCTTGTGGCCAAGAAGGCCAATGGCATCCTGGGGTGTATTAAGAAGAGTGTGTCCAGCAGATCAAGGGAGGTTCTCCTCCGCCTTTACTCTGCACTGGTGAGATCTCATCTTGAATACTGTGTTCAGTTTTGGGCTCCCCAGTTTAAGAGGAACAGGGATCTGCTGGAGAGGGTCCAGCGGAGGGCTACAAGGATGATTAAGGGACAGGAAGGCATGGCTTGTGAGGAGAGGCTGAGAGACCTGGGGCTTTTTAGTCTGGAAAAGAGAAGACTGAGAGGGGGTTTGATAAATGTTTCTAAGTATCTGAAGGCTGGCCAGAAAGGGGAGGACAGGCTCTGCTCACTTGCTCCCTGGGATAGGACAAGGAGCAATGGGTGTAAATTGCAGCACAAGAGGTTCTGCCTCAACACAAGGGGGAACTTCTTTACTGTAAGGGTCACCAAGCACTGGCACAGGAGCCCCAGAGAGGCCATGGAGTCTCCTTCTCTGGAGACTTTCAAGGCCTATCTGGATGTGTTCATCTGTGATCTGTGTTAGATAGCATTGTCCTGCTCCGGTAAGGGGGTTGGACTCGATGGTCTCTTTGGGTCCCTTCCAGCCTTAACATCCTGTCATCCTATGTGTAAGGCATTTAACTGAACCCTAAGCAAGCAGTCTCACACCAACAGAATTGAGTTCCTCATGACATTTCTATGTGTAGTTTGTTTATGTTTATGTAACCTTTCCTAGTTTGGTTGGAAAAGACCTCTAAGTTCATCAAGTCCAACCACTGACCTATCACCACCATGGCCATATCGTTCCTTTAATGAAGAACTAGCAGGATTTCTCTGCTTTTGTTTCCCACTAATCATTGCATAAATTATGATTAGGAGGAGTATGATTGGAGAAACATACACAACGATAATTATAATTACATAAAGGTTTTTTTTTAAAAGAAACTAATACAAAAAACATTGAGTCAACTTTCTTCTTTGTTGATTCTGTCCTGACTACACAGTGAACAGGCAGGCTTGTTGATAGGCGTGTTTTATAAACACACAAAATTATAGTCATGTCATTTTGTTTAGTTTTTCAACAGTGTTTGGGTTTCCAGTTTTGGGTGTGTTTCTCCTCTCTAAGTGAGGTGGTCAGGACAGGAGGCAGGCTGATCCATACAGTCTCTTCTCCTTACTCAGATTCATCCTATTAAAATCAGTTGGCATCTGCTTATGCCAGCATGCACTGTTTTGCTTTGTGGTTAAGTTCCCTCCCTCTTGCAGAATTTATCTCAGAATCATAGAACTGTTGAGGTTGGAAGAGACCTTTTGAGATCACCAAGTCCAGCTACTCACTTACAGCTCACAATCCCACGGTTGCTGCTATGGCACTACCACTAGACCATGTCCTTAAGCACCACATCCACATGTCTTTTAAGTACCTCTGGGATGGTGACTCCACTATCCTCCCTGGGCAGCTTGCTTCAGTGCCTGATAACCCTTTCTGTGAAGAAATTTTGCCTAATATCCCATCTAACCCTCCCCTGGCACAACTTGAAGCCATAATCTTTTCAAATACTTTGCAAATCTTGTTTCTCCTTCTTGCCCACTTTGGATTTTGACTAGGCAAAATACACAGAAGATACCACAAGGCAGCAAAGCGATGCCTGCTGACAGCTGTGAAGCTGATGTGGGGAACACACACAGGTCGTGTGTAGGAGTCCTGAAATCCTGCTGTGCAGAAGTGACATGCTTAGGAATTGATCCTGTGAGACACACAGTTAGCAGGGTCTCTTTCACTGTTGTCAGGACTGATGTTTTTAGAGATTATTTTGAAATCTAACATACTACACTGTAGCTTGTGTGAGTTTGTATTATCTCTTTCTTTTTCTATAACCATAATAAGAAGGGAATGTCTGCACATGACCTAGCCCAACTTCTTCCTCGAAGCAGAGCCAACTTCACAGTATCACAGTATCACCAAGGTTGGAAGAGACCTCATAGATCATCAAGTCCAACCCTTTACCACAGAGCTCAAGGCTAGACCATGGCACCAACCTTGTGATGGTTTGGGTGTCCCCTGCCCCCCACACTTTTGAAAATCACCCAGACTAGTCTCAGATGGCTCTGGGATATAAATGAAGCTGTTTATTTACAGCTAGCTCAATATACAAGCAGATATTTACAGTATATACAGTTATAGACAGCAATAGACAAGGTAAAAAGTAATACAGAAACACAACTCCCCTCCCAGAAACCTGAGTCCCCAGGAGGGGCTCTCAACCACCCCTCACCTTCCCCCTGCCCCTCTCAACCTTACTCCAGTCCTAAAGAATAGAGGTTCAGCCAAGAGGTTAAGAAGGAAAGGTGAGTGGAAGGTGAGGTTAGGGAGATGTAGCTCAGTCAGAAGCCCAAGGCACAGAGCGGCAAAATGGCCAGAGCATTATCTAAAGTTTTTGTTTCTTCTTCAGCAAGACTCTGAGGGGAGTAGACATCACCATTGTTTTCCTTTCACAGCCTGTAATCTAGTTCTTCTCACCAAAACATTCTAGCCTGCTTCAAACTAGCACACAACTTCAAAGGCAGATCAGGCTGCAAAAAGTCTTGACAAGCTGAATTGTGATCACCTTCGCTGGCTCGTATGTTGTTGTTGATTTTAGTTTGTACTGTGGATCACCATGTGCTGTTTCCATTTTGCAGTGAGCTTCTTCAGTTTATAACGAGTGGTCCCATTGTTGCTATGGAAATCTTAGGAGATGATGCAGTTTGTAAATGGAAAACATTACTGGGGCCAGCAAACTCTGCAGTGGTTCAGGCTGATGCACCTGACAGTGTCAGAGACACCTTTGGGCATAATGGCCTAAGAAATGCAGCTCATGGCCCAGATACTGTTGCTTCAGCTGCTCAAGTAAGTTTTTGACAGAGTTTTATTTTTTCTTTATCTGGTAAGAAATGGGTCAGGAATTACTTATTTCCCCCCACTTTAGTTCAGAACTATTTTAGATATCCTTCATGGGTCCCTTTTAGCATGGAAAAATGAATTGTCTGAAAACAGAAATCTTGTCACAAAGGGATACCTTGGGCACTTTGATCAGAAGTGCATGCCTGGTCATTTTTAATCTCTTCTGTGCAGCACAAACATTGAGTTAATTGCATAGTTTACATAATCTACTTTTAGACTCCTAATGTTGCCCATAAAAAGAAAGGGATTGAACAATTAAATCCTTTTCTGCCCTCCTGTGTTTCCCTTATCTGTTCTTCTCCACAATCCTCACTAGTCGTCTGCCTGTAGTAGTTGTTGTTGTTCAGAACAACTAATTATGAGAACAAGCCACTTTGTAGTAGGTTGTGTTCTGAGAGGTAATACAGTGGACTTGACATTGAGGAGTTTGGTTCCCTTTTGCTGTGTTTGCAGTGTATTTTTTCCTTAGGGTTAAGGAAAAGGCCTGGGACTGGGTGACAGATGCTACTGGCATTTCTTTAGAATTGAGATGACTATTTTGTCTGTATTGTTGTGGTGTAGGTATGCTGATAATGATGGCAAGAATAAAGTTTGCCTCATGATTGGTATTGTGCTGGTGGATGAGGCAATAGACATGAGCCAGCAATATGAGCTGGCAGCCCCAAAAGTCAAGCTATCCTGGGCTGCATCAAAATAGGTGTGGCCAGCAGGTCAAGGGAGGAGGTTCTGCCCCTCTGCTCTGCTCCTGTGAGACCCCACCTGGAGTACTGCATCCAGCTCTGGAGCCCCCATCGCAAGAAAGACATGGATCTGTTGGAGAAGTTTTAGAGCAGGCTCACAAAGATGGTCACAGGGCTGGACCACTATGCCATCAAGGACAGACTGAGCAAGTTGGGTCTGTCAATCTGGAGAAAAGAAAGCTCCAGGAAGATCTTTTAGTGGCCTTCTAGTACCTGTAGAGGGCCTACAGGAAAGATGGTGAGAGGCTTTTTGTAAGGATGATAGGTGATAGGACAAGGGGAAATGTTTTTAAACTAGAGCAAGGTAGATTTAGATTGGACATTAGGAAGAAGTTCTTTACTATGAGGGTGGTGAGACACTGGAAAGTGTTGCCTAGAGAAGTTGTGGATGCCTTATCCCTAGAAGTGTTTCAAGCAGGCTGGGTGAGGCTTTGATCAACCTGGTCTAGTGGGAGATGTTTGAACTAGATAATCTTTAAGATCCCTTCAAGCTCAAGGCTTTCAAGCTCAAGGTCTTCTGTTGTAATTCTGTGATCTTAGCTCTAGACCATCAGGGAAGAGATACCAGTTGTTGCTTCCTTGATCCTAGTCTTTCCTCTGTTGAAATTGATACAGCTGCAATAGTACATCTGGAGAGAGACCTGCCCTGCAAAACCTAATATGCTGCCAAGTACCATATACTAGAAAATACATGTAGAGGTTATTTCCTGGCAGGGGTACAGTTGATCACCTGCTGCTTCTGACAGGCTGTTTTGCTGTGTGGCACAGCAGGCTAACTGTCAATTGTGCTGGTTTTCTGCTGTCCGAGCACTCATCTTGTCTGCACCATGCCTGGACAGCTGGATCCTCTCTGTGTGCCACTGATTTTGGCAAGAAATCCTATTCTGGACCTGAAGTATTTTTTCTATTAGCAGACTTGATGAAGATGTTAGAGTCAGAAGGAGTCTGGATGAAATTGATCTTTTCTATTGAAATAGAATTATAGTCATTAGAACGTCTCTGTAGTTCTGGTTAAATAGCTGTCTTCATGCACAGGGATGAAAGTTTCTTTTTGTTCCTGTGTACTGCTGTGACAACTGTGCCAGCTTTTGAACTGAGAGTGTCAGAAAGAGCATCTATTAGCATAAAATTTTGATTAGAAGCTTCGATACAACTTGGCTGAAGTTTGTTCTTTTTGCATTTCACTGAATGCTGTTTGAAGGCCTCATTGACCTGTGGCATTTTATGACTGTGGGATTATTTTGTTACCCTCATAGTAAAGAACTTCTTCCTGATGTCCAACCTAAATCTACCCTGATGTAGTTTAAAACCGTTGCCCCTTGTCCTATCACCACAGGCCCTTGCTAAAAATCTCTCCCCCACTGTTCCTGTAGGTCCCCTTCAGGTACTGGAAGCCTGCTGTAAAGTCTCTTCTCTTATTATTTAACACAAATTATTTCTTTTTGTTCAATGAGTGTTATTTAACTTTTGTACGTGTTGCTAATACCAGTCTTCAATAAATCAACCCAAATTGTGAATTTAATAACCTCTATGCCTATTTTAATGTAGTAGGTCCAGTATTAATATGGCTGTATATCAGTTGCCATGGTAACTAGTTAGATGCACCTTGTAGAAGCTTTGCTAAAAAGAGATATAAGATAATGGTACCTAAACAAACTCACATGAAGGACCACTGAAGTTTCAACCACATTTGATGAATGTGTGGTAAACTGGGCAGCTAGATTGTCTTTTAAAATAACCCTTGGCTATAGCTTGGCATTTCATTATCCCTGTCTTTCTGCATTATATAGTTACTTTCCTTTTGTGTTTTGTTTTGTTTTACTTTTAATTGATAAAATAGAGTGTTAACACTTGTAAATATTTTACTGACTGCTTCTTTTAGAGTAACAATTAGTTAACAAAGTGGGACAAGAGCTTTGGAGTATGCAGCTTTTTATCAGTAGAAGGATGTAAGTTTTTGTCTTAGATCTGGCCACTTAAAAATTGATTATTTGCTAGGACACAAAAAACACAGTAGTATTTCCAGAATAGCATTATTTCTGCTAAACAGGAATTTATCATTTATCAAGTCTGAATTTGGCTGCTGGGTCTGAAATAGAATCTATGTTTTTTGAGCATTTGAGTGATGTTAACTGGCAGATTGTGTAACATGCACGAATAAATGGTGTGGAAAAAGTGTGAAGCTGGCAGTGAACAGTGAAACAAACTGGGCTGTGAAACTCACCCTGGTGTGATCTAATACCCAAGCTACATGATATTTGAGTAGTGATGGTGGAAAGAAAGGAAGTGATTGGAGGCAAAGAGGATCTTTTGATTCATCCCAGAAATGAGAGCAATTGCGTTAATCAACTTCAGTTCTGTAAGATAAAAGCAAGTAAAAATTGAGTCAATAAGGTATGAGGAGTGAGTCAACAGTGTTAGACAAAATTTAGTTGCTTAAGACAGAGAGTAGGAAAAGAAAAATAAAAATTGAAAGGAGATCAGTTTTGTTTATGGAAAGAAAACATACTGAGAGATGGATGGTATTTGTATTTTGCCTCATATAGTGGGAAAGATGATGTGACAGAAGGAAGGTAAAATATGTGTGTATGGGAATTGGCTTGGGAAAGATACTGAGGGAAGAGAGAGAATTCCAAAAAGAGAGAATTCCAAAGACTGGGAGCACTTCTGCAAAATGATTCAGAACAGTTTGAATGCTCTGAATAGAAATGGATTGCATTGCAGAAGTGAAAAGAAAGACATGGCAAAGAAATATTCAGATTGTGTGTTTATGACTGTAGCAACGATGCCAGAGAGAGAAAGATATAATTGAGAAACTATTATAAGGAAAAAATATTTGTAACACAGAAATCTATAATTAAAGTTTATCTTTTGTAACTGTGGATACTTGAGATATATTTGTTTCTGATAAAAGCTGATGCATGCAACCAGATCAATTTAAAACGTATCAATCATTTTCAGGAGCTGGAGTTGTTCTTTCCCTCCAGTGGAGGTTGTGGACCAGTCAACAGCGCAAAATTCACAAACTGCACTTGTTGCATTATTAAGCCTCATGCTGTTAATGAAGGTAAGCAATAGAGACAGTGGAAGTAAAAGCAGTATGTTCTTCATTGTGTCCGTGATCATTCCTGTGCCTTTGGTTTTTTTGAGGAATGATACTGCAAGAGCAAAGGGTGTTTCATAGCACATGCAAAAGTAAGCAGTTATGTTATCTTTTGTACACCTTTGTTTTTTCTGCAGTTCAGTTCCAGGAAGGGTGGGTTCTTTGCTTTCCATATGGATGCTTACTAATTTCAAAATAAGAACAGAGAGGTTTAAACAAGAGAAAAAAAAAGTAAAAATATACATGAGATTTGCCGAGTTTTACTGTGACAGCTTCCCATGGCCTTAGAATCTAGAATCGTAGAATCAACCAAGTTGGAAGAGACCTCCAAGATCATCCAGTCCAACCTATCACCCACCCCTTTCCAATCAGCTAGACCATGGCACTAAGTGCCTCATCCAGGCTTTTCCTGAGCATCTCCAGGGTTGGCAACTCCACCACCTGGGCAGCCAATTCCAATGGCAATCACTCTCTCTGGCAAGAACTTCCTCCTAATATCAAGCCTGTACCTCTTCTGGCACAACTTGAGACTGTGCCCCCTTGTTCTGTTGCTGGTTGCCTGGTGGAACAGACCAACCCCCACCTGGCTACAGCCTCCCTTCAGATAGTTGTAGACAGCAATGAGGTCACCCCTGAGCCTCCTCTTCTGCAGGCTGCACACTCCCAGCTTCCTCAGCCTCTCCTCATAGGGTTTGTGTTCCAGGCCTCTCACCAGCTTCGTCACCCTTCTCTGAACACATTCCAGTATCTCAGCATCTCTCTTGAATTGAGGGACCCAGAACTGGACACAATACTCAAGGTGTGGCCTGACCAGTGCTGAGTATAGTGAAAGAATAACCTCCCTTGTCCTACTGGCCACACTGTTCCTGATTCAGGCCAGGATGCCATTGGCTTTCTTGTCCACCTGGGCTCACTGCTGACTCATGTTCAGCTACTATCTATCAGTACCCCCAGGTCTCTTTCTGCTTGGCTTCTCTCCAGCCACTCTGTCCCCAGCCTGTAGTGCTGCTTGGGGTTGTTGTGGCCAAAGTGCAGAACCCTGCACTTGGCCTTGTTAAATCTCATCCCATTGGCTTCTGCCCACCCATCCAGCCTGTCCAGGTCCCTCTGCAGGGCTCTCCTACCTTCCAACAGATCAACACCTGCTCCTAGCTTGGTGTCATCTGCAAACTTACTGATGCTGGACTCAATCCCCTCGTCCAGATCATCAGTAAAGATATTGAACAGGACTGGGCCCAGCACTGATCCTTGGGGAACACCACTAGTGACAGCTGCCAACTGGATGTGGCACCATTCACCACCACTCTCTGGGCTCTGCCATCTAGCCAGTTCTTGACCCATATGATAGTGTATCTGTCCAAGCTGTGAGCTGCCAGCTTGGCCAGGAGCTTGTTGTGGCAGACAGTGTCAAAGGCTTTGCTAAGTCCAGGTAGACTACATCACAACCTTTCCCACATTCAGCAGGCAGGTAACCTGATCATAAAAGGAGATCAGGTTGGTCAGGCAGGACTTGCACTTCCTCAACCCATGCTGGCTGAGCCTGATCCCCTGGGCATCCTGTAGGTGCTTTGTGATGGCACTCAAGATGACCTGTTCCATGACCTTGCCTGGCACTGAGGTCAGGCTGACAGGTCTGTAGTTTTCCAGTTCCTCCTTCGGGCCCTTCTTGTGGAGTGGCTTCACTTTGGCAGCTTCCAGTCTTTGGGGACCTCTCCAGTGAGCCAGGACTGCTGATAAGTGATGGAGAGTGGCTTGGCCAGCTCACCTGCCAGCTCTCTCAGCACCCTAGGATGGACTTGTGAGGATGCAAGTGGCTCAGCAGGACCCTTACTGCTTCCTCCTAGATTACAGGGGGACTATACTGGTCCCTGAATACATCTGCCAGCTCAGAAGGCCAGTTATCCTGGAGACAACCTGTCCCACTATTGAAGATTGAGGCAAAGAAGGTGTTAAATACATCTACCTTGCTTCTGTCTGCCCACCGCACTCATCTGCTGGAGATTAGCATCCTCATGGTGGAGCACAACCTGTCCATCTTGCAGAGCCTTCCTCTCTCATGGTATGTTAAAACTTCTCACAAAGGGAGATTCATGCTGACAGGAACATTGTTCTGCTGCATGCAATGAGTATGGAAAGTAGAAAAGGTTTTACTCTATCAAACTGAGCCAAAGACCTAAAGCATTTGTTGGATTCCATGAAACTTTCTGTGCTAGAGGATGCACCCTGAGCCCACCACTTAAGTATTTGAAATGTTTACTGCCCAAATGTTACCATGCAAAAATAATGTCACTTTTGCATACTGTACTCATACAGGAACACATGTAGGAGCAGTGAGTGCAGTCAAATATTTTGACTCTGGCACTACAACAGTATTTTGGGTGCAGAATAGATATTGCTATGTGAGAGCACTGAGATTGTTGGATTCCATGAAACTTTCTGTGCTAGAGAATGCACCCTGAGCTCACCACTTAAGTGTTTGAAATGTTTACTGCCCAAATGTTACCATGCAAAAAATAATGTCACTTTTGCATACTGTACTCATACAGGAACGCATGTAGGAGCAGTGAGTGCAGTCAAATATTTTGACTCTGGCACTACAACAGTATTTTTGGGTGCAGAATAGATATTGCTATGTGAGAGCACTGAGGTTGTTCTCAGAGAGCACACTGAAACCTTTAAATCACTTCTCTGTGGAAGGCTGAAATGGAAAAGGCAAGAGTGGCCGTAGCAGTTTCCAGGCCTTTCACACCTCAAGTGGGATGTCTGGACAGCTTGCTGAAAAAGAAGAAAGGCTTTCACAAGGAAGAGTCTCACGCTCCCTGCTGATAGGGGGCTTGTTATCTCTTTGAGGCCTTGCATGGTATCTGCTACTGATAAGTCTGCCGTGCAGCAAAGACACAGTGATGTTCCCTTTACAGAAATATGGGCAGCAGCTGGGACTGTGATCTTACCTAGCCAAGAGACAAACTCATCTGTGGCAAGATTGTTAGTATCCTTAATTTGATTGTGAAAATAGCATAGTGGATGGTTCAAACTGTACCTTTTTATACTTAAAATGTAATTTCTATTTCATAGGAGGCTCAGATTCTCTTTTAGTGAACTGAGATTGCCCCTTGCTATTATTAATCTTAATTTCTGCATATTCCATAGTGCCTTGTCTGTTACTTTCTTTTCTCTTAAACTTGGAATTTTTCTGAATTCCCAAAGGTTGAATTCTGGCCTTATTTGCCTCTTCATCTGGGAATGTGTCTGAAGGAGGTACTGATGGTGAGAGAGAGAGAAAGAGGTCTGAGAACAGATAAACAGAACTCTAAATTCACACCCAGCTTTGTAGTGTGGGTACTGGAAAGACTGGACTAAAGCTAAGCATATAATTGATTTATACTCCTTTTCTCATACCACAGAAGACTTTAAAGAGACACCACAGCAGCCAAATAGCAATTAAAATTCAAAAGACAAAGTGTTCTCTGAATGTTGTATCTTCATATTGCTTTGATTTCTATCCTCAACAGAACAAAGCATAAAAATGGAATTTTCTAAGTCAGCAAAGCATTTTATCTATTTTAAATTAATACCAAGAATGGAATTCAGGGTCTGCCATAACTCTTCTTTAGTAAGACCTGTTGTTTCTGCCTGTTTTCTCCAGTGTTACTTTCAGTGTTTCAAAAGACACAGGTAGTACATCTATGAAAGAGATGATGCGACTTAGGCCTTGTAAAAGTTTCCAGAAGTCTGGCTTCTGATGAGGCACTGGGCTTAGTGTAAGGAAGAGTCACTGTGTGGAGTGGTGGTCTCCCTCTGACTGACAGCAGTGGTGTGGCTTCATATTGCAGGTAGACTGGTTGCAGTCTTTGGATCGAGGCAAGATGAATCCTTCTTCACATGGGTTGCAGGAACTGTTCAGCATCAGCACAATGTCCCAGGAGTGTGGCAGTTGGGAGGATATGGCTGCTTAATCTGTTCTGTTCTGTATTTCTTAGTCTTTCTTGTATTCTTCTTCAGCCTATTTTTGTGGGTAACAACAAAAAGGTCACTTGAATGGCATCTCTTTCGTTACATTTGGTCTTCTTATAAAGCACTTGGCATCATCACAGTTGGAGGAACCATACACAGAAGAGTAGAGCTGTGTGCTAGCTTTGCAACTGTTTTTGGAAGTCTTAATTCTGAAACTACTCTCTTAGGATTAAACTGCATTGTTTTAAAGTTGAAGAAATGTAGCCTTTGCCTCCTATAGATTTAAAGCTTCCAAAGTGCTGAGAATGCTGCGTGACGATGTCAGGCTGTCTTTGTGGGAATAGCACAATTCTTCCTTCCCTGTGTGGACTGTCTGGGAATAGAATGCTGAAAGGGCTCCGGAGTACCAAACCATCTGCTCAGGAGAACTCTCACCTGCCTGTCTAAAACAAGCAGGCGAGAAGGGAGAAGCCTGATTTTATGAATTAGAGAGCAGAGACATGGCAATGGAGCAGTTTGGCTCCATGCATTGTGCATCTGTAAGCAGAAAGTTTGAGAAGAGAAGGGCTGACATATTTGGGCTCAGCAGTCTGAGACAGAGCAAGGAGGCCCTTTTAATGGCTGTTTGCAGTGGCTGTTTGTCTTGATACCCAAGACATTCTGGTTATAGCAGCAGCATCTCCGGTATCTCAGTTGAAGTATGTGCTATAGCAACTAGTGAGCTGTGCTTGCAGCACAGCTGCGTGAAGAAGACTGCATGGTCTTACCAGCGAGCAACTTGCTTATCTCTAGCAACAGTGCTTCTAGCAGTGCCTCTCCATCCTGCTGTTTCTGGAGGGGAGAATGTAAGCAGAAACACAGCAGCTGTGACTATCAGTGTGAAAAGGTGATTTGGCAGGAGCATGGAGAGGAGTTAATGTGAGTCAAAGCAGTAGAAGTTCTTATGCATTGCAGATTTGATTTATACTCCACGATTTTTCAGTACTGACTGTACACATTTTTGCCATTTCCTATGCACTCCTGAGGGTTTGACGTTGATTATCTAATTACCATTAATCTAATCTGATCATAACACATTTAAAATTATGTGACATTTCACTTACCTACTTGAGCTCATATGGAGCTTTAGCTTTTATTTCCTGCACAAACATTTAACTGAATTCATTATCTGATTTTTTTTCTCTTTCTGGTCTTTTTTTCCTAGTATTTCTTTTTTGTTTGTTTCATAACTGATTCTTAGATGGAAAAAAAATCTTCACTTTTTCCATGCTGCAAGATGGTTTGCTTTAACCATCTTGCCATAAGCTAGGTGGCTTTTCATCAAGTTTACCTTGATGTCAAAAGGTGGAATTTAGTCTCTATGCTAGTGAATTCTTGGACAGAGTTACAGAATCACAGAAAACACTGAGTTGGAAGGAACCCTGGAAAGTCATTTTGTCCAACACCCCTGCAGTCTGCAGGGGCATCTCCAACTAGATCAGAGTGCTCAGGACCCCGTCAAACTTGACCTTAAGTGTCTCCAGGGATGGAATGTTTACCATCTCTCTGGGCAATGTGTTCCATTATTCTCTTGAAGAGTTTATTCTTAATGCCCACATAAATCTACCCTACTCTAGTTTCAAACCATTGTCCCTCATCCTATCACTATATGCCCTTGTAAACAATCCCTCCCCAGCGTTCCTGTAGGTTCCCTTCAGGTATTGGAAGACTTCTATAACCTCTCCTCAGAGCCTTCTCTTGTCTAGGCGTAACAACCCAAACTCTCAGAGCAGATTTTCATAGGAGCTCCAGCCCTCTGATCATCATGACCCTTCTCTGGACCTGCTCCAGTAGGTCCTTTCTTAGTAGCTGACTTTGATTACCGTAGAGGGTTTACAGGATTCCTGTCCAGTGACAAAGCAGTGGAAAATCACTGTTGGTTTTATCTCTGGCCTTGCTGACCCTCTCCTCAGGGGCATACAGAAACATCTGTTGCTAGGCAGCTGCAGCAGCACCTGGCGCAGCGCTCACACACGTGGTAAGTCCAGTATGTGGGAGTACTAGAAGTGTCTGTCAGGCTGCAGAGTAACCCCGGGGCCTGATAAAGGGTGTCAGGGGAGTTATGTGGAGTTTAACTCCAGCTGTCAAGGGTGCTGGTAATGCTGGTGTGGTGCTGTCATTTGCCCTCTAGGAATGTGCACCACACATACGCCTTAAAGGAGTAAGGCAAGAGCTGTTTTGTCCGCCTGGTGTCAGCATAACATCTTCTGTGTAGGATTAGAGATGGGAAAAGAGCTGGGAAGGCCATTGGAGGCTCAATGCTCCAGACTAGATGGCTTCAGCTTGTTCTCTAGCAGCTCTTTCCAGTGGAGATGAAGGAGCTCCCTAGCTGGCTGGAAAGTTAGAAGTGGCAAGGTGATTTTGTTTTAACACTGAAGGGGATTTGCAGGAGCAGTTGAATTCCTCTTTACTGGGAGCTGAAAGCAAAAGCACTCTGATGCTACTCCATGTGGGTGTGTTCTAATCAGGGGTGTGTCAGGGATACATGATGTGGTTTGGCCCCCCTAGAATCTGCCATGGTTTTCAGAGTCATTTAACCTCCTCCTCCCCTTAGAGAATCATAACTTCCTTATTTGTGTGAGGACTTAGGAAAAAATGAGGGAATAGTTCCATACTTCAGAGATGCACTTAACTTTGCCAAAAAGAATACCAAGGACAGTAGTTCAGTCTCAAACAGGTAGAGAAATGGAGTGAATTTATGTAGGATCTCAAACAAAGGCACTTTATGAAAGAGAAGGTGAGAAGGATCGAAATCCAGCATGTTAGTACATTATATACCTGATGCAAACAACTGAAGAGCCCTTTCCAACATGCTTTTGTTGCTTGTTCAGAGCAACATACTTGTTGCTCTCAGGAGGGAAAGTATCACTGTGACACTGATCCATTGATCTCTGTAGTGTTATGAGTATAGTTATGTAACTAGCCAGGAGAGGAAACAGGCTAGAAAAGAAAATGGCTGGAAAAGATGCAGCTCTGACATCATTCTTGCAACAAGGTATCTGGATTGCTTTTTATTGTGATGATTTCACAGAATCAGAATGGTAGGGGTTGGAAGGGACTTCTGGAGGTCATTGATTCCAACCCACCTACCAAGGTGGGTTCACCTAGAGAAGGTCACATAAGAACACATTCAGGCAGGTTTTGGATGTTTCCAGAGATGGAGGCTCCACCACCTTTCTGGGCATCCTGATCCAGTGCTCCATCACCCTTAAATTAAAGAAGTTCCTCCTAATGTTTAGATGGAATTTTTTATGTTCGACTTTGTGCCTGTTACCCCTTGTTGCTACCGAGAAAACACTGGTTCCATCCTCCTGACACCCACCCTTTAAGTATTTGTAAGCATTTTTGAGATTCCCCCACCTCAGTCTTCTTTTTTCCAGATTAATGAGACCAAATTCTGTCAGTCTTTCCTCATAAGAGACGTGTTCTAGTCTCCTAACCATTTTTGTGGCTCTATTCTGTACCCTCTCCAGCAAGGCCCTGTCCCTCTTGAACCTTCTTGCATTCATTACATTTAAAACAAATAACCTTTTATTTTTCCTTTTTTTTTTTAATAGTACCCTGGGGTTTTAGCCATAAATTTGAGTAATTCATTATTCTGATTTTCAGGAAACTGAAAGCAATTCTCTTACAAGTAATTTGAAGGTGTATCTTCTGTCTGTGAGAGGTAGTCATAATTGAAAGGAGAACTGCAGATGCCAGGGACTTCACTTTCTTGTAGACAGAACTTTTCTTTGTATCTTTTCTACAAGGATGAGTACAACGGGGCATAGCCTTGATGCATGTAGCAGAAGTCTGAAAGGAACTGTTTTTTTTTTAACTTGGATTGTTTCTTAATTATTTCCTGCATAAAGTTTTAGCAGCTCGGCGTTGGCATCTCTACTTAATCTGCCTTTATGTTTCAGTAGTGGTGGACAAGTGACACCTTTTTTATTTGTAAATATGAAAAACATATTTCACATTTTACACTTGAATTAATTAAAGTGAAGGGGTCTGTGTGTGTGAACTGAATGTAAAAATCCTTTCTAATAATTTGAGACTGGAAGGAAGGAGAGGAGGTTTAGTTCAGAGTACAAAGTAGATCCAGTGCCATAGCCAGTCTTTACTGAAGCTTGTAAGTAACCTCCTGCTACTGGAATAGTGTTGAGTAGACTTATTAGTGGTATTTCTGTTGTTGAAAATCCTCTCTGTGCAAGGATGATGGTGCTAGCATGAGAAAAGAAGGAGATGTTAGGAATAATTAGTTACATCAGCGACAGGACAAAGGGGAATGGATTGAAGCTTGAGGTGGGGAGAGATTTAGACTGGATATTAGAAAGAAATTCTTTACAGTGAGGTTGGTGAGACACTGGAACAGGTTGCCCAGGAAGGTTGTGGATGCTCACTCCCTGGAAGTGTTTAAGGCCAGGCTGGATGAGGCCTTGAGCAACCTGGTTTAGTGGAAGTGCCCATGCTCATGATGGAGGGGTTGGAACAAGGTGATCTGTAAGGTCCCTTGCAACCCAAACTGCTCTATGAATCTCTTTGAAGAAATGTTTTATTAATGCATTTTGGGATTTTCATTCTAAAAAGGGTTAGTGGTCTGGGGAATTCCAAGATAATTAAACTTTCATACCAAGGAAGATGATGAATCAATAAATCCATAATTTCATTTAAAACACTTAGTGATGATATGATGGTCACTTACCAGTGATGATTTGATGGTCATTTTGGAAGGAAAATGTGTTTCACGGATCTCTGAATTCTCCAAGCACTTTCCATAAAGGAAAACAGAGCCAGATAGCCTGATTCACTTGAATATCATTGAATCACTTGAATATAATCAAAGTCCCTTGCTGTTAGGAAACCAAATTTTCTTTTAATGAAGTAATTCATACATTTGGATCAGTGCCCCAAAGGCATCTGAGTAGCTTTAAATGTTTTCCTAAACATTAAGCTAGACATAAGCACATCAATTCAAGAGATAAGTCTTGTCACCTTGGGCCAGTTCTTGTCAATGTTGTCATTAAGGACTTGGATATGGAAGGACAGAGCATGCTTGTAGTGTTTGCATGTGGTACCAAGTGTCTACTGGAGTTCTGGATGATGTGATTAGAATTCAGAACCTTCCTGATGAACTACAGAAATGACACAATGTGAAGAAGATGAAACTGAATACGAACAACTCTATAGCAGCACAAGGGAGGAGGGAAAATAAAAATTGCAGACATAAAAAAGAGAAGAACTAGTAGGGTATCAGTGAAAGGTCTGTAGAGAGATGATTGGAATAGTGAGTTATTCATAAGCGTCTGATACGTGTCCATTTAGATCATAAGCACAACCAGTGATCACAAGGTTGGACACACTTTGTTTAGGGGTTGTTTTTTTGGGTGGGTAACTAGTTTTGCCCAGTGCTGATGAGAGCCCAGCTCCTGTACCATCTCCAGTCTCTGGGAACTGTGTTTCAAAAACAGCAGTTGACTGGGAGCGAAAAGAATAAGAGATTTAGCCAGTGAAAAGCTGATGAAGACTTGAAGAGTTTCATTGATGTAACCTGAGATGAAGAAGGCAGGCATGTACAGCTTTCTCAATGTAAATCTGGAAAATATCTATATGTTTGCTAATTTAGATGGAAGTGGTTGGTCTAATTGACTGGACAGGGCTGGGTGATAGGTTGGACTGCATGATCTTGGAGATCTCTTCCAACCTGGTTGATTCTGTGATTCTGTGGATTTAATAATTAAGGAATTATACATATACCATGTTCAGTTTTGGGCCCCTCACTGCAAGAAGGACATTGAGGTGCTGGAGTGTGTCCAGAGAAGTGCAACAAACTCAGTGAAGGGTCTAGAGAACAAGTCTTATGAAGAGTGGCTGAGGGCCAGTGGTGTGGTGGGGTGTATTAGAAGGGATGTGGCTCATAGGTTAAGAGAGGTTCTCCTCCTGCTCTGCTCTGCTCTGCTCTGCCCTGGTGAAGCTGCATCTGGAATATTATGTCCAATTTTAGGCCCTTCAGTTTAAGAAGGACCTCAAGGAACTGCTTGAAAGAGTCCAATGCAGAGCCACAAAGACAAATAAGGGAGTGGAACATCTCCCTTATGAGGAAAGGCTGAGGGAACTGAGTCTCTAGCTTGGAGAAGAGGAGACCGAGAGGTGACCTCATTCATGTTTATAGATATGTAAAGGATGTGTGTCAGGAGGATGGAGCCAGGCTCTTCTCAGTGACATCCAGTGATAGGACAAGGGGCAATGGGTGCAAACTGGAGCAGAAGAAGTTACACCTAAACACAGGGGAAAACCTTTACACTGCGAGGGTGACAGAAAATTGGAGCAGGCTGCCCAGAGAGGTTGTGGAGTCTCCTTCTCTGGACATATTGAAAATCTGCCTGGATGTGTTCCTGTGTGACCTACTCGAGGTGATTCTGCTCTATACAGGGGGGTTGGACTAAAGGATCTTTTGAGGTCCCTTCCAACCCCTGACATTCTGTGATTCCATGAACTGGGATTGTTTAGTCTGAAGAAGAGGAGGCTGAAGGGAGACCTCATTGCACACTTGAACTACCTGAAAGGAGGTTGTAGTGAGGTGGGGATTGGTCTCCCTAGTATCAGGTGATAGAATGAGAGGAAATGGCCTGAAATTGGCATTTCAGGGGAGGTTTAGGTTGGATACAAGGAAAATTTTCTTTCCTGAAAGAGTGATCAAGCACTGAAACAGGCTGCCCACAGTCCGTGAAGATATTCAAGAACTGTGTCAACATAGCATTTACAGGACATGGTTTAATGTCCATGGTAGTCTTGGTTTGATGGTTGGACTCATTTTAGTGGTCTTTTCCAGCTGAAGCAATTCTGTATCTATTCAAAGTATGCCTGATGTCTGAGGTGGCAAAGGAACTTTTACAACCGCAAGTTTTGGGGGAGATTTTAGAGAAACTTAAAAAAGAAAAGACAAGAAAACAGCCATGCGTAGTTTAACTTCACTGTACACTGGAGCAAAAGGTAAATGTCTCAAAGTCTCTTCTTTTGCTGCCCTTTTCAAATGAGAGCCAAACGAGAAAGGCAAGGTACTGGGTCTGAAAAGAGCCAAGACACGTAATGCAGAAATAGGGCATAGTCTTTTTTGCCAAGCTGAAAGTAAATGCCAGAGCTTACAGTATATTTGCTATTGATCTAGGACAGTGAGTTGGCAAACCTTCCATGGGAAATGGAATATAAAATTTGTTAAGGCTGGAACATTAGAGGGGATCTCCTCTGGGCTTTAACCTCCAGAGTTAATTGACAGTGCAATAGCAGATTAAAACTGTTGTTTATAATTATGGGCTAATGCACAGCACAAGGCATAACTTTAACCTTTTCCTCTCTGTAACTGTAGCCATTCATGAAAATTCCCATGCATAGTGTTCAGTAGTGTGACGGTTTGAGTATTACCCTCCCCCCCTGCTCTTAAGAAATAGAATCATAGAATCATAGAATCAACCAGGTTGGTAGAGACCTCCAAGATCATCCAGGCCAACCTAGCACCCAGCCCTATCCAGTCAACTAGACCACGGCACTAAGTGCCTCATCCAGTCTTTTCTTGAAGACCCCCAGGGACAGTGCCTCCACCACCTCCCTGGGCAGCCCATTCCAATGGGAAATCACTCTCTCTGGGAAGAACTTCTTCCTAATATCCAGCCTGTACCTACCCTGGCACAACTTGAGACTGTGTCCCCTTGTTCTGTTGCTGGTTACCTGGGAGAAGAGGCCACCCCCCACCTGGCTACAATGCCCCTTCAGGTAGTTGTAGACAGTAATAAGATCAGCCCTGAGCCTCCTCTTCTCCAGGCTAAACAGGCCCAGCTCCCTCAGCCTCTCCTCATAGGGTTTGTGTTCCAGGCCCCTCACCAGCTTTGTTGCCCTTCTCTGGACATGTTCCAGCACCTCAACATCCTTCTTGAATTGAGGGGCCCAGAACTGGACACAGGACTCAAGGTGTGGCCTGACCAGTGCTGAGTACAGGGGAAGAATAACCTCCCTCGTCCTACTGGCCACACTGTTCCTGATGCAGGCCAGGATGCCATTGGCTCTCTTGGCCACCTGGGCACACTGCTGGCTCATCTTCAGCTACTATCTATCAGTACCCCCAGGTCCCTTTCCTCCTGGCTGCTCTCCAGCCACTCAGTCCCCAGCCTATAGTGCTGCTTGGGGTTGTTGTGGCCAAAGTGCAGAACCCTGCACTTGGCCTTGTTAAATCTCATCCCATTGGCCTCTGCCCACCCATCCAGCCTGTCCAGGTCCCTCTGCAGGGCTCTCCTACTTTCCAACAGATCAACACCTTCTCCTAGCTTGGTGTCATCTGCAAACTTACTGATGCTGGACTCAATCCCCTCGTCCAGGTCATCAGTAAAGATATTGAACAGGACTGGGCTCAGCACTGATCCTTGGGGAACACCACCAGTGACAGCTGCCAACTGGATGTGGCACCATTCACCACCACTCTCTGAGCTCTGCCAGACTAAGCTCAGCCAAGCTGGAAATTAGAACAAGCTTAGCACAATATACAAGCAGGTATTTACAATATATACAGCTATGTACAGCAATATACAAGTTAAAAAGTAGTACAGAAACACAACAGCCCTTCCAGAAACCAGAATCCCCAGGAGGGGCTCCCAACCACCCTTCCACCTGCCTTCCACCCCTCTACCTTATCCCAGACTTTGCCTTACGTTGAAGGTGAGTTTGATGAATTGGCCAGGGAGGTTAGGAAGCAGAAGGGTTAGTTACACAGCAGGTTAGGGAGAAAAGTGCAGGCAGCCAGAACCAGAGAGAGCAACTGTGTTATCTATACTTATGTACTTATTTTTATACATCTATGAGTGATGTAGGCATCACCATTGTTTCTACAGCCTATAATCTAATTCTTCTCACCAAAATATTCCAGCTAGCTTCAAACTAGCACAAGTAGAGGTATTAGTAAGCATACAGATGGTTTGAATTATAATACCGAATGCCGCAGTACAATCCAGCAGTCCTAAAATACCATGTTGAATTTTGGTTGCTTAAGAATTGAGCAAAAGTAAAATCATTATAAAATTAAAATCCATTACATTAATTATTACAGGTGTTAAAATAATTATAGACATTCTACTGGCCACAGCCATTGACTGTATTCTTTACAAGTGAATAAAAACCAGAGCTGACATTCTAAAGGAGTACAAAATAATGAACAGCTCAAAAGAAAGAAGTAAAAGGAAAAGCAAATCAAATATTTCTCTTTAAGCTTTCTCAGCATAAGAACAATGAAAGACAGAAGTCTGAGCCTTTCTGTTTGTTTGTCAACATACAGCTATCAGTTTTAGTTACAGAGAACTGTTGCAGAGGCATTGATCTTTGCTTCTTAGTCTTTTCCTCCCTCTCATTCCCTTCTTCAGTGGCACACACTGCAGCCAAGTTGTCAGATACTTTCTGTAGCCTGGGAGTGATGTTTGACTCGAATTTCTGTATGGATTTTTGTACCTGAATTTTAAATGTGACTCTTCCCATCTGTTTCCATGCAAGAAGTCCCAGGAAAAAAAAAGTTTGTTTGGTGTTTTTTCCTATAGGTTTTCATCATTTTGTGTCTTAATGCCTTTCCTGGCATTCACAAGCATGGTCTTGTCTTGTTCATTAAGCTGTTCAAAACATCACAGCTAGGATTAAGCCTTTAAATGTTCTACCCTCTTTGAATCTTTCTATTGGTTTCCATTCTTAGTCACATCAGGTTCCACTGGGAACTGCACCGTCATGGTGGTAAGACTGGTGCTGCTCCAACTCACCTGCCCACGCTCTTGTTTGTATGTGGTCAGAATTCTGTGATGTGTGTCCAGTGCATCTCAGAATTCTGAACCAGGGAGAACCAAACTTCTCCTGTATTTTGAAATACCATCTTTCCCTGCTGCTCATATGCATACCTGCAAGCCCTGCTTCCCCCTGATCTTATCTTTAGTAACCTAGTGGTTATTGGCTTGTTGTAACTTCTGATCACACACAAACCAACTCTTCCCTCTTACAAATGCCTAGAGAGAAATGAGCAATGATGGAAAATCTTGAATTCTGTCACAAGGAGCAATACTCTCTAATTACCTCACACATTCCTCTGTATTTTCTGTCTGCATCCAACTTGTCTTTTTTCCCCCTCTCATGGTTAAGTTGGGTGGCTTTTGAGCTCCCCTTCTTGCTGTTGGTTCAGTGTGTGTGTTTCCGAAGGCCCTCTGTCCCTCTGTGATTCACTTCCTTGTGTTCCAAAGTACAAACACAAACATAACTGGATATCGTTTTTCATAGCTCCTGCTGCACTGGCAGCCCAAAAAGCCAGCTAAACCCTGGGCTGCATTGAAGGATGTGGCCAGCATGTCAAGGGAGGTGATTCTGCCCCTCTGCTCTTGTGAGAACCCACCTGGAGTACAGTGTCCAGTTCCGGAGCCCCCAGCACAAGAAAGACATGGATGTGTTGCAGATGGTCCAGAGATGGAACGCAAAGATGATCAGAGGGCTTCTGTGAGGACAGGCTGAGGGAGTTTGGTTTCTTCAGCCTGAAGAGGAGAAGCCTCTGGGGAAACCTTCTAGTACTTGAAGGGAGCTTACAGGAGTGCTGGAGGACTGACATGATAGAACAAGGGACAGTGGTTTTAAACAAGAGTAGGGTAGATTTAGATGATACTTTAGGAAGAAGTTCTTTACTGTGGGGGTGGTGAGGCACTGGAATGGGTTGGCCAGACAAGTTGTGGATGCCTTCTCCCTGGAAGTGTTTCAGAGCAGGCTGGATGAGGCTTTGATCAACCTAGTCTAGTGGGAAGTGTCCCTGCTGGTAGTAGGGAGGGTGGAACTAGGTGACTGTTAAGGTCCCTTCAACTCAATCCATTTTATGATTCTATGATACTGTATACAGTGAGGCTGAGAGATCAATAGCTGCAGATTATCACTAGCCAGTGTTTTAGGGTGCCTGGAAAGGTTGTATTTATGTTGCATACCAAGAATATCTAGATTTATGTTACAGAAGAAACTAAGAAAGAGATAAATAAACCTTCTTCAGGGGATAAGTTGATTAATTGATAGGAAGAACTGCTCTTTTTGAGAAAGTCATCTGTCAGATTGCTGCTGCACAGTGTTTTGAAATGCTGTCTGAAATAAAGATTAGTGAGAACCCCAACTGAAATATATTGCAGGAGAGTTTAGCTCCAAGATGCAGTTTTTCCTTGTTTGGAATTCAGAAACTACTTTGTTTGGAGTCGTGTGCGGTCATGATTCTCTGGACAGGACCTTAGGAGTTGAAAATAAGGAATTGGATAATTTCATTTTTTAAATGTCAAAAATAGACATTAAATGAATTTGCTAGTGCTACTTTGAACATCTGGTGCTGATTACTTCTATGAATATGTTATTGGATTATTTGGATCATTGATCTAATCAGTCACGGCAATTTGTGTATTCTTTATTCCTGTCAAAAAAGTGTTGTTGTTCCAGAGGGGTTGTTTTTAATTGTTGGAAGGCTATTAAAAAATGTCATATAGGCTGAGATGAAGAAGCTTGTTCATGACTTGTTTTGAAGGCAGGCTGCTGTCTGCCTAATAAAAACAGTGCAATAGATAACTGGGAAAGAGGCCAATAACAAAGGAAAAAGAGAATGTAACTGGTCGTAGGGCTGGTGATTCGTGGTGCCTTGGGACTGGCAGGTCCTGGTAAGGTAGCTGTTACAGCTCATTAGTTAAAGTGCTGTGAAGGTAAAAATTACTTTAATAGACTGTTTTATTCTGTTGCAATCCATAATTCTGCTACAAGTTATAACATTTTTCAATCTGATGTCTTTCCTGCTACTTTCTGCTTGTTCATAGGATGGCCTAGCTTGGAAGACCTTAGAGATCACCTTCTCTAACTTCTCTGCCGTGGCTGGGGACACCTTTCAAGTAGATCTGGTTGCTCAGGGCCTCATTTGCCTTGGCATTGAGTGCCTCCCAGCAGTGGAAATCCACAGCCTCTCTGGGCAACCATTTTCAGAGTCTTAACACCCTTGTACTTCTTCCTAAGATCCAGTCTAAACCTACTCTTGCTCAGCTTAAAACCATTCCCCCTTGTACTGTCACAAGACACCTAATGAAAACTCCCTCTCTAGCCTTCCTGTAAGTTCCTTTCAGGTGTTGAAAGGCAGCAGTAAAGTCCCACCTGAAGTCTTCTCTCTTGGCTGAACAACCCAACTCCCTCAGCCTATCCTCACAGTAGAGGTGCTTTAGCCCTTGGGTCATCTTTGTGGCCCTCCTCTGGACTTGCTCCAACAGTTCCTAGAATCATAGAATGGTTTAGGTTGGAAGGGACCTCAAAGATAATCTAGTTCCACCCCCCTGCCATAGAATCACAGAAAGTCAGGGGCTGGAAGTGACCTTGAAATATCATCTGGTCCAACCCCCCTGCCAGAAGTGGATCACCTAGAGCACATCACACTGGAATGCATCCAGGTGGTTCTTGAATATCTCCAGAGAGGGAGACTCCACAGCCTCCCTGGGCAGCTGGTTCCAGTGCTCTGTCACCCTCACAGTGAAAAAATTCTTCTTCAGGTTCACATGAAACCTCCTATGCCTCAACTTCCACCCATTGCCACTTGTCCTGTCGCTGGGCATCACTGAGAAGAGGCTGGCTCTATCCTCCTGGTAGCCACTCCTTACATATTTATAAACATTAACGAGGTCAGAGACACCTCTCACTAGAACAGGTCGCTCAAGGCCTCAAGTTCTATGTGCTTCTTAGGGTGAGGACACCAGAACTGGCTACATTATTTACTTACAAGAGTAAATGAGCAGAGTATCCTCTCTGGAACTGTTGGGTGCACTTCTCTTGATACAGCCCAGGACACAGTTTGCCTTCTGGGTTGCTTGAGCTCACTGCCAGCTCATGTTGAGCTTCTCATCAGTCAACACCCCCAAGTATTTTTCTTCAGGGCTACTCTCAGCCTACTCTGCACCCATGAAGTACAGTCTTCAAATGCTGTGTGTTGTAAAGCAACCAATTGTAGAAGATCAGTGTTACTGCTGAGGTCTTGGTGCCTTACCTTTGTATCTAATTAAAATATGTGGGAAGATTAGCTGTCCTGTATTAGGTGTGTGGTAACATAATGCTGCCTAGGAGACAAAGTGTGTGCATGCTTTCTCTCTCTCACATATTTTTTTAGGATTAGTACTCAATTCCCCTGGTTGTATTTAGTAATGCTTGTGATTCTTTTGTGCTTTGTGACTGAAAATTCGTCATAACTGGTGCCTAATCTGAAACTTTGATTTGGGTTCTTACTGTAATCACATTTTAAACATGCACTGGCCCTGTTTGAAGGGTCCTTAAAAAGTTGTTTTTTTCACTACAGATGTGGATTTTAAAGTTGAAAACAAATTGTTGGAAGCTGCTGAAATGCCACTCTAATTAATTCTTTTTCTTAGCCTTATCTGCCCACAAAGGAGAGGACATGTCCCAGTTCAGTCATGCAGCTGGCTGAAAGCCTGAAAACAGATTCCAAGCTGAGCCTTCAGCCTCCACTCTTTTGTTGCTTGGGAATTGCCTCTGATTTTGTTCCTATTTTGGTTCAGGTGGAATTCAAAAGGAAAATGTCCCTAGGACAAGTGATTATGTGTGTTGCCTGAATGGGGACAAGGGAAGCCAAGTCACTGAATTTGTAGATCTGCACTGTTACTGGCAAATCACTTCTCCAGTGCCCCAATACCCACACATGGGATGTGGAGCTAACATCCTGCTTTGCAAACATAAATGAAATCTCCTACCTCTTCCTCAAGACACTTTGCCTTTTTTTTTTTTTGGCAGGACATATATCTATGTACAAGTGGCAGTAACTGTTTTTACTGAAGCTTTTTGGGTGTTACACTTGTGGGCAGTATGTCTGAAACAGCAAGGTGCTCTGTAGAGTGAACTCAGGAATACAGCAGAGAGGAAAATCTTGATAGGCTTATCACAGTTTATTAATAAATGAATCTTGTATTAAAGGCCTTTATGCAAAATAGATTCCTATTCTTACAGCTGTAATTAAAGGAGCCTGTTTCCTCTCTATTCAGAAGAAAATTATTAAGGAATGTGGTAGAGAAACATCCCAGAAGGCTGAACATTTGAGTTGCTTTTTTTTTCTCCAAGATGTGGATTTCATTTACAGCTCACCTGCAAAGGATGGTGACTGCACCACCTGCCTGGGCAGCCTGTTCCAAGGCCTCACCACTCTTTCTGTAAAGAAATTTTTCCAATCTAAAGCTCCCCTGGCACAACTTAAACTTCTCATCTTGTCATTAGTTACCTAGGACAAAAGACCAACACCAGCCTCACTCCAGCTTCCTTTCAGGAAGTTGTAGAGAGTGATAAGCCTTTGTGCTAGTTTGAAGCTAGCTAGAATGTTTGGGTGAGAAGGATTCGATCACAGGCTGTGAAAGAGAAACAAATGGTGATGTCTACTTCACTCATAGGCTTGATGAGATGTGTAAGAACAAGAGTATAAACATAGATAAGGTATTCGCATTTGGGGCACTGCCTGAGCTCTGGGCATTTTTGTCTCTAACCTCACCCTCCGTCTCTCTGATTAATACACCTGCTTTCTAACCCCCCTGGCCGACCCTCCATTCTTCCTTGGGGCACAAGGCAACGTCTGGGGTAAGGTTGAGAGGTGGGAGAAGGTGGAAGGGCAGTCGGGAGCCCCTCCTGGGGACTCAGGTGTCTGGGAGGGTTGTTGTGTTTCTGTGTTACCTTTTACCTCGTGTATTTCTGTCTATAACTGTATATACTGTAAATACCTGCTTGTATATTGAGCTAAGCTGTAAATATAAGCTTCATTCATATATCCAGAGCCAGCTGAGTCTAATCTGGGTGATTTCCCAAGTATGGGGCGATGGGGAACACCCAAACCATCACAGCCTTCTCTTCTCCAGACTAAACAACCCCAGATTCCTCAGCTGCTTCTTGTATGACAACCCTCAAAACACCTCCCGAGCCTCATTGCTCTTGTGGAGGCATTCAAGAAGGGTGTAGATGTGGCACTTCAGGATGTAATGTAGTGGTTGTGGGAGTTGGGTTACAGTTGGACTTGATGGTCTTAAAGGTCTTTCCAACCTTAATGATTCTTTGATTCTGTGATTCTTATAGAACTATCCAGGACAAAAGTTTTGTAAAAAGCAGATTGCCACAGTGCCCAGAACCTGACACCTGATAGATATGCCAGGTGGGGGGTGGCCTCTTCTCCCAGGCAACCAGCAATAGAACAAGGGGACACAGTCTCAAGTTGTGCCAGGGTAGGTATAGGCTGGATATTAGGAAGAAGTTCTTCACAGAGAGAGTGATTTCCCATTGGAATGGGCTGCCCAGGGAGGTGGTGGAGGCACCATCCCTGGGGGTGTTCAAGAAAAGACTGGCTGAGGCACTTAGTGCCATGGTCTAGTTGATTGGATAGGGCAGGGTGATAGGTTGGACTGGATGATCTTGGAGGTCTCTTCCAACCTGGTTGATTCTATGATTCTATTCTATGATTCTATATCCTAATTATTTTCTTACCAGTTGTGAAGGGCTATGCAAGCAGCCCATTCTTGACTGATAAAGTATAGAATGAAGATCTGTCATGCAAGCAGCTTTCTCATACCAATGTAGCCTTGGCCCTCAAAATGGCAGTTAACCATTTGTCTGCCACTGCCCTTTCTTCCCTCTTTTGTTGGTTTTATGTGAAGCAACAGTTGTTGACCAGACTAATGGCTATGAAAATGAAGCATGAGGAGATGTTTATGCTCTGTCAGAGTTTATTTATTCATTTATTTCCTGAAGGATGCTCTGCTGGTCACTTAATCTGTTTATAAAGTGGCTTTTCATCTCTGAAGTCAAGACTGAGGCTGTCTGTCTCACTCGAATTCGTATATGGGAACATCTGGGCTGCCTAGCTTTTACAGCAACGTGGACAAGAAGAAACTAGAGATCTGGTTTCTCTTTCTGATGTGGGCTTGTGTTTCCTGGGTATTTCCTGGGCTACTTCATTTTGCTGCATCTTTTATTGTTTCTTTCACCTTGGGAAAAAGGAAGGGAAATACATTTACCTGGATTTACAGGAGTGAAAAGGAAAGCAAACGTTTAACAGTGCTAGTGAGCCATGGGATAACAATATAGTAGGGTAGCAGGAACTGCAGCTGTCCCTGCTTGTTTCTGTGTTCTGTAAGCTCAAGGAGCTGAAACCCAAAATGTCAGATTTTTCCTTTAGTAGTTTGAAAATTTCTCTGTGAAGACTGCATTGTTTTGTGCATGGAAGGTTTTTCTGCATAAACCTTCATGTGAAGGTATGGTGCAGGATACTTCAGGCTCAGCTTTCTTGCCTTTTCCTCTGTAAATACAGTTTTTGAAAGCCTACCAACTATCAGTGTCATTTACTCAGAGCTTCCACTGACCTTTTTATATGCTAGGAAGTTCCCCAATCTTATGCCACAGGTGTTAGCAGGCTGTGTACAGTTTAGTTCTTGAGCATGATAGAACCTAAACACCAGATGTATTTTGTTTTAATCTGCAACATTTATGCAGTGCTACGTAAGCCTGCCACTGAAAGACTGATAAAAGGATGAAATGATCAGGGGTCAAATCCTGTGGTTGTCATTCATTACAAGACAACGTTCTGGGCCCCTCAATTCAAGAGAGATGTTGAGGTGCTGGAACGTGTCCAGAGAAGGGCAACAAAGCTGGTGAGGGGCCTGGAACACAAACCCTATGAGGAGAGGCTGAGGGAGCTGGAGGTGTGCAGCCTGGAGAAGAGGAGGCTCAGGGCAGACCTCACTGCTGTCTACAACTACCTGAAGTGAGGCTGTAGCCAGGTGGAGGTTGGTCTCTTCTGCCAGGCAACCAGCAACAGAACAAGGGGACACAGTCTCAAGTTGTGCCAGGGGAGGTCAAGGCTGGATGTTAGGAGGAAGTTGTTGGCAGAGAGAGTGATTGGCATTGGAATGGGCTGCTCAAGGAAGTGTTCAAGAAAAGCCTGGCTGAGGCACTTAGTGCCCTGGTCTGGTTGATTGGATAGGGCTGGGTGATAGGTTTGACTGGGTGATCTTGGAGGTCTCTTCCAACCTGCTTGATTCTATGATTCACTCACACAGAGGACTGTGTGTAGCTATATACAATATTTCAAGTGTCCTGATCTTGTAAGCACAGGCAAATCTAAAATACACATTCAGTGGAAAAATCAGTGGTTCTGTGCTTAGTGGGTTTTATGTTTTCAGTGTCATTCAGTCTTTGGAGATGCATTTTTGGAGAGCATAAAGTAAAGAAGTATAATGTGCAATAACATATTTGTAAGTTATAAGCTTAGAAGCAGTAGGTTATTTTGCACTACAGGAGACATGAATTTATGAATAGGTTTATTTTATATATTTATTATTATCCTGCATTGTTTCTGTCTTAAATTAGGATCCCTACTCTGGTGACCACTCTATAAACCCAGCAAAATACATCAGTGCAAAATGAATTGATTATTGTTTAAGCAACATTATTGCCTGTGGAACTTAATAAAAAAATATAAGTCTGAGACTAGAAGAAACTGAGTGTCTTGCAGTTGATCTGAGAAAAGCAAAGACTTCACTAATTGCCTTTTTTTGATGGAGATTCTTTTCAACAGCTGCATGGAATTTAGTTGTTTTAAATCATCAGCACATCCTTTTAGATAGAACATAGGATATGTGTGTTCAGATCTGCTTTCTGTTTCTTCTCAGAGCATTTCTCAAATGCTGGGGTTTCTGGTTTAAGAATAAGTGGAGTGATGACCTGAATGTCCTCCAGTTGTAAATTCTGCTTTTTAAAATTGTATACTGCATTTTGTGTGCTTCTTCAGGGCTAGCTGGAAAGATTATAAAAGCCATCATCAATGAAGGATTTCAGATCTCAGCTTTGCAGATGGTAGGTTTCCTCTTGTGTATGTCTTCCTGATGAACAGAAGTTGGAGAAGTGCTGTATGAGCTTTATAGCCATACACAGGTGTTTCCAGCAATTCAAACTCCTTGTGCAGACTGTGTAGCAGTATTTTGGGGTCAGCATTGTCCTTGTGATATTTGCAGTTTACTATTTGATTGGTCAGCTGATGTGTTTCTTATTGCTGAGTGAACCTCAGACCCCTTTCCTCTCTGTGTTTCCATTTGTCTGTAGTCAGAAGAGGGATAATGATACCTGTCTCTTCTGAAGCAAATTGAGGTATCTTTACAAAATGTACAAGATTAGCAAAGTGACTGTTAAACTTTCCTCAATTTTGTAAAATATCTACTTAGTATGCATTCAGAGGAAGGTTTTTAAAGGTACTTAAAAGGATTTTGACACCCTAAATCACCCTCAGCAATTAAAGGAATTTGGCACAGAAATTGTTCCCAAGAGTGGTCCTGTAAATTTTGCCTTTTGATTTTTGTGAAGGTTTCAAGACTTGAAGTCTTGCTGTAAGTTAAATCCCCACCAGAAATCTTGCATGTCTTAGTGGCATCAGCCATCATGACCTTGTCTACTTACCTTTTAAGGTGGAAGAAGTGTGCTGTGTGGACCAAAGATTGATGGGGAATGGGGCTCAATCCAGCTGGTATCTGGTCACTAGTGGTGTTCCTCAGGGCTCAGTGCCAGGGCCAATTCTCTTTAATATCTTTATCAATGATATGGATGAGGGGATCAAAGGCACCCTCTGTAAAATTACAGAGGATCCTAAGTTGGGAGGGAGTGGTGTTCTGCCTGAGGGTAGGGAGGCTCTACAGAGTGACCTGAACAGACTAGATCAATGGGCTAAGGCAAATGGGATGAGTTTTAGCAAGGCCAAGTGGCTTCAGATTGTGCCACGGTAGGTTTAGGTTGGCTGTTAGAAGAAACTTCTTCACTCAGTGTTCTCAAACACTGCAACAGGCTCCCCACGGAGGTGGTTGAATCCCCATGCCTAGAGGTGTTTAATAGATGTGTGGTATCAAGGAACATGGTTTAGCACCAGCTTGGTAGAGTTAGGTAATGGTTGGATTTGATCTTAAGGTCTTTTCCAGCCTAAATGATTCTATGATTCTGTGTTGCCCTTGGTATCATTGGTTAAGTTGCTGAAAAACCATACATTACAGCTGCAAAACAATTACTTTTACCTAGTAAAATGTCTTTAAAAGGGTATTCTGAATGTTTACTGGTTAAGAACTGTGCTTCCATTTTGTTGTTTAGGGCAGGTTAAGTAACATTTTTGTTTTCTTAGTTCAACATGGAGCGTACAAACGTGGAAGAGTTTTATGAGATTTACAAAGGCGTTGTTGCTGAATATGTGGTAAGTAGAAGTTTGAGGATAATCTCTTTAAAAGTATAACATGGTTAAAGAAGGAAGCAGTTAAGTCTTTCATTTTCTGGGGGGTGGGATTGTGATAGGATTTCTTTTAGGACTCTGGTATCAACCAGTTCTAGCTTGTTGTCAAATAAACTAACTCACCTTGCAAGTTGTGCTATCTGTATTGTAATAGAGGAGAGTCTCTTGTGAAAATTGCTCAGCCAAGAAATTTAAAAGTAGAGTGGAAAAAAAGTCAACCCTCAGGTAAGTTATTTTATTGCAGTAGAGCTATGAGAATGTGTCACATCTGTATCTTAGTTTGATTTGATATTGCAGTAGTGGTTTGGACCAGAAAATATGTATTTATTGTTTTGCTTACAATGGAGCTGCTGTATTTGAATGCTTTCTTAATGACATTCTGAACTATTCTGAAGTTTATTCATCTGACTTTAGTAGATCTTCAGAAAATTTAAGAAGTTTAAGATACACTGTGAATCTCAGTGAATGCCTAAGACTCTGTTTATTATTATGCTTTGTTTTACTGCTCCATAAAAGTTCCTAACTGCAGACAGAACAGCAGCAATACAAGAAAAGCCTGCATTTCTTTATCACATTCTGTCAGAGGATTTTGGTTTCTTTTTGCAGTTATGAGCTTAGCTTCTCTGCCATGCTAAGTACTATGTAAATCATCCTCGATTTTTAATCAGGTAATATTGTTTTAATTAACAAAGTGGATTCTGAACTGACCCCAAATGGTCTTCATTTTTAATCCATTTTCTTTTTAAAAAAATGATCCTTTTATGAGTGTTTAGTGTAACTTACTTCGGCAGAGCTTGTAGGTTTGTCTTTAAAAAGACTAACAGAACAAGGGGACACAGTCTCAAGTTGTGCCAGGGTAGGTATAGGCTGGATATTAGGAAGAAGTTCTTCACAGAGAGAGTGATTTCCCATTGGAATGGGCTGCCCAGGGAGGTGGTGGAGGCACCGTCCCTGGGGGTCTTCAAGAAAAGACTGGATGAGGCACTTAGTGCCATGGTCTAGTTGATTGGATAGGGCTGGGTGCTAGGTTGGACTGGATGATCTTGGAGGTCTCTTCCAACCTGGTTGATTCTATGATTCACTCTCAGACTGGGGAATGTGATGGTTTGGGTGTTACCTGCCCCCACCCCCCACTTGAGAAAATCACCTGGACTAGACTCAGCAGCTAGAAATTGAAGAATGAAGCTGTATTTACAGCTTAGCACAATATACAAGCAGCTATTTACAGTATCTACAGCTGTATACAGAAATATACAGGTTAAAAAGTAATACAGAAACACAACAGCCCTCTCAGAAACCAGAGTCCCCAGGAGGGGCTCCCAACCACCCTTCCAATTCCTTTTCACCCCTCTGCCTTATCCCAGACTTTTCCTTACGTTCAAGGTGAGTGTGGAGAGTCGACCAGGGGGGTTAGGAAGCAGACTGTTTAGGCAGCAAGTGAGAGAGAAGTGCATGCAGCCAGAGCCCGAGAGAGCAACTCCCTTATCTATGTTTATGCTCTTCTTCTTATACATCTCAGCAAGCCTATGAGTGAAGTAGGCATCACCATTGTTTCCTTTTCACAGCCTATAATGTAATTCTTTTCACCAAAATATCCCAGCTAGGCTCAAACTAGCACAGGGAATAAAGTTTCTTCTGGTAACACCATTTTTGACAAGGACCAAAGGAAGATTGGACAGGCAGAGCTGTAGATAATGTGGCAAAATTCCAGTATGGTAATATTGATCCAGTATTTCAGGTCCTGAAGAATCCTGTGGTACTGCTAAAGTCTCTGCTTTGAACCAAATTGGAAGCTCTCTACCATCTTTAGCAACTCAACTGTACAGTCTCTGACCCCTTAATAAATTGCAAATTTTAGTTACAGAATTTAATTGGAGAGTTACTCAGCAAGGAAAGTGACATTTAAACAGAGTAAGTCAATATAGATGTGCTTCAGATGGGATTTGAAGAAAAGTGAGAATCTAGGGCTCTGTCCTGTAAGCCATATGTGCTGGGTGTGCTTAGCTGAAATGAGTATTTCCATGTATCTGCAAAACAGGAAAATGTGGGAAAGTCAGTTGTGATGGTACAGTGATCCAGAGAATGCACACAAGAGAACAGCAATAGATATTGTCACTGCAGGACAAATAGGAACATGAGCCAGCAGTGTGCCCAGGTGGCCAAGAAGGCCAATGGCATCCTGGCCTGTATCAGGAACAGTGTGGCCAGCAGGACAAGGGAGGTTATTCTTCCCCTATAATCAGCACTGGCCAGGCCACACCTTGAGTCCTGTGTGCACTGAGTTCTGGGCCCCTCAATTTAAGAAAGATGATGAGGTGCTTGAGCATGTCCAGAGAAGGGCAACAAGGCTGGTGAGGGGACTGGAGCACAGCCCTGTGAGGAGAGGCTGAGGGAGCTGGGGTTGTTCAGCCTGAAGTAAAGGAGGCTCAGGAGAGACTTTATTGCTCTCTACAACTATCTGAAAGGAGGTTGTAGCCAGGTGGGTGTTGATCTCTTCTGCCAGGCAACCAGTGACAGAACAAGAGGACACAGCCTCAAACTGCACCAGGGCAGGTTTAGGCTGGACACTAGGAAGAAATTCTTCCCAGAGAGAATGATTGGCCATTGGAATGGGCTGTTCGTGGAGGTGGTGGAGTCACCATCCCTGGAGGTGTTGAAAAAGAGGCTGGATGAGGCACTTAGTGCCATGGCTTAGTTAATTAGAACATGGTAGGTTATAGGTTGAACTCTGTGATCTCAAAGGTCTTTTCCAACGTGGCTAATTCTATGATTCTGTGAAGTATACTGCAAAGCAGGATACTGGAGAATGAATATGACCTCTTATATCTGTGACTCACATCCCTCTGTTTTCATCTGGATTTTATTTATTGTTCAAAAATAACTCAGTACAGAAAACTGACATCTAGAAAGTGTTTTCAAAAACTGTGCTCCCATTTCTTCTGGTTAGCCCTTGTCAGTCAGATAAAGGCTTGACTTAGAAAGCACTTTGGGCAAAAAAGCACTGTGAAAAGAGAAGGATCAACAGTTGCCCCTAATTTTAGCTTTGATGGTATCTCCTGCATGGGATCTTGCTTACTCTTGGTTAGTTTTTATGCTGATTTGCTTTGTGTTTCCTGCTGTAGCTGGAGTAGAAAATGGGGGAAAGGAGGAGGGAGATTATTTTGAATCAGCTCATAATCGACTTTCTTAATCAAAATGCTTGGGCCTGATCCAGGACTAAGAATGGTTTTGGCTGACCACAAGTCATGTTATTTGATGAATAAACTACTTGCTAAAGGAAATTTTTATTTAGCTGTAGCTGGAAGTCTTTGTGGAGAAACTCTGATCTTGATGAGGCTGTATAAGGTAGACCAACCTTGTCTCACATAATGCCTCTGTGCTGTAGCTGATGGCAGTCTTCAGTCCTCAGCTTTGGATTGTAATGGAGGAGTCAGGAGTAACTTTGCTCACATTGTTTGCTGTTTGTGTGTTTAGTTTCCATCACGATTCATAAAAGACAGAGAAGGGGACTTGATCCTTCTTTACCTACTGCTTTTTTGCCTACTCTGTACTCTCTTGGTTTTTCGCTATGACTCGTTCTTGACCTGCTCATGAGAGGTAGATGTGATGGCAGTACCTTGTTTGACCTGTTTCCTGTGAATGTTTTCTCCTTTCTCCTTTCTTCATTGGTTTTGAGTCTTTCAGTTATCCTGATTTGTTTAAATCTTATCTGTGCAAATTTCTAGACAAGAATGCAATTTTAAAAGAGGAAGTCAAACTAGAACATCAAAATAGGTTCTTTCTGTTCTTGAAACCCAATTAACAAACTCCAAACTGGCAGTAATGCCCAAATTAAGTTAAGCTTATGAAAACTAAGACCCATCCTCAACATCCATTTGGAACTCACAGCATCTCTTTACTCTGCAGGAGGCTCCAGGTAAACAGATGGGTTTCATGTAACTGAGATTCTGGTAAAAGTAGTCCAAAAGAATCTTTCTAGATCAAGGACTTTTCCCCTAATAGGTTGTTTGACAGGCCCTTCTCATTTCTGTCCTGTTGGGCAGATTCTGTAATAATGAGAGGAAAAGACAGTGAGAACCAAAACCCCAAGAGACTTATTGATGACTTAAAAACATCAAATAGGTGTATATTTTGAAACAAATTTAGGCTGTGTACTGTACTCCTTATAGGGAATGCTGAGAAGTACCCTGCTGCCTGTGGAACTGGCTGAACACAGTATGATCTTCCAGGCTTACATAAGTGTGTTGCATTGATTCAGCCTAGTTTGACAACTTATGGGATACCTCTGTGAGATCCAAGTCCAGATCAGTAAGGATCTATCTGCAAAAGATTTTGAAGTATCATGGGTGCTGTTCCATGATGTTCAGAGTCCTGCTGAGCTACTTCATCTTCAGCTTCTAAATAAAGTAGCAAAATGGAAACCACTTCTTCAGTTGTGAATGCTGACATCTTTATTTCGTGTCTTTGCTTTCCTACATGCACCAATATTTCTTAATTACTCCTGTCCTATAAATTTGAGTCTAATTTTGGGGAGGAATACAACCCTTGCTAATGACCAATGAAGCTCAGAATTGTTTCTGATGTTTGTTTTTTTTCTTTCTTCCAGGACATGGTTACAGAGTTGTGTTCAGGCCCTTGCATAGCAATGGAGATAATACAACCTGAGCCTCCAAAAGTGTTCAGAGACTTCTGTGGTCCTTCTGACCCTGTAAGTAATTGCTTGAGTGATAAAGAATGATTAAAAAGTTGATGTGCTGTCTACATGAATTAAAATATCTCAATGTGATATGGCTGCCACATAGCTACTGCGTTCCTTGGAGACATGGCATGACACGAACCTCATGAAATTTAGTAAGGACAAGTGTAGAATCCTGCATCAGGGGAGAAATTACACCAGGCACCAGTACAAACTAGGGGTTGTCCTGCTGGAAAGCAGCTCTGTGGAGAAAGACTTTGGAGTCCTAGAAGACAGTAAGTTCTCCATGGGACAGCAGTGTGCCCTTGTGCCCAGGAGGGCCAATGGTATCCTGGGGTGCATCGAGAAAAGTGTGTCCAGCAGGTCTAGGGATGTTTTTCTCCCTCTCTTCTCTGCCGTAGTGAAACCACACCTGGAATCTGTATCAAATTTTGGGCTTCCCGGTTTAAGATAGTCAGGGACCTGTGGGAGAGTCCAACGGAGAGTTATGAGGGTGATTGTGAAACTTGAACAACTCTTCTGTAAAGAAAAACTGAGAGACCTGAGGCTGTTTAGTCTGGAGAAGAGAAGGTTGAGAGGAGGGTCTTATTAATGTCTACAGATATCTGAGGGGCAGGTGTCAAGATGAAGGTGCCAGTCTCTTTTTGATGGTGCACAATAATACAACAAGAAGCAACAACTACAAACTGCAACATAGAAGGTTTCACCTCAACATGAAGAGAAACTTCTTTACTGTGAGAGTGCTGAGTCCTGAAACAGACTGCCCAGAGAGGTTGTGGAGTCTCCTTCTCTGGAGACTTTCAAAATCTGCCTGAATATGTTATGTGACCTGTCCTAGGTAATCCTGCCTTGGCAGGGAGTTTGAATTAGATGATCTCTAGAGGTCTCTTCCCATCCCTAACATCCTGTGGTTCTATGTAAGCATTATTTTGGTAGCCAAATGCTAGTCTCAGTGGACCAAATTTCAAATCCTCCAGCAATTCTTCTGACCTGATGTTAAAATACCAGATGATAAAGTACTGTGATGATATTTATGTGAAAGGAAAGCTATCTAGGCAAAAATCTCTCTTACAGATTCATAAATATTCTAACACAAGCCTTCAGAGCCCTGGAACAAATAGTTATTGCTTGTGCATACCAGTGTAAATCAAATGTTAGTCCACTGCAGTCTGTGGCATTCTCCTAGGATAAGACTGTAAAAGAAGGATGGTCCTTCATTTTTCAGAAGGAGGCAAACAGAAAAGGGTGTAATTCTGATGCTTGTTGGCTATGCTTTTCATGTTGGCTTTTACTTTTCATTTCTGGAGGTGACTAATGAGATATGTGTGATAATGTGTGCAATTTGAAGAAAAGCATAAGCACTGTCTCAAAGTTTGCAGGTTTTTGTCAGCCAGTAAAGGCTACTATAGCATACAGCAGCCAAGGGATGAAATAACAAGACAGAGGCAGTGAGGTCAGGGTTTGTACAGATTTATGGTTAAGATTTGATATTTCAGTTGCAGACTTGAGTGTGTTTCCCAGTTTCCATGGGAAAAAAAACTGCACAGATTAGTATTTGAAGGGGAGAACAAGTTGTTCAGGATGTGTTTTAGCGCAGACCCAGAGTTTCCATTACAGAAAACACAAGCTAAAGGTATTACCCAAACCCTTTCCTCCCCCTTCTGTTTGGTGACATTCAAATGTTTCTCTGCTGGGTTAACATCTTGTGAGCAGAACGAACCTGATTATCTGACTTAATATTAACTGCAGGGTGATGTATCAGTAGTGATGCTCACAATATGATGGTTTCAGCTTTGTGTCAAATCCCATGTTTAAGGCTTCTGGTCTTTAAAAGGTGCAGTTGTTTTATTTGAGCCTTTTACATCCTTTTCATGCTTCTGATTGTTTAATCCCTGCTACATTAAAATTAAAATATGCTTGCAAACCACAGTGGCTTTAGGTTACTAAAAACAAATGTACATGTACAAGGGAAAGAGAAGTTGTGGTAAATGGATTAAATCCAGTTGGTGGCTGGTCACAAGTGGTGTCCCCCAGGGCTCAATATTTAATGTCTCTACCTATGATTTCAATGAGGGGATCAAGGACATCAGCAGTAAGTTTGCAGACAGCACTAAATTGATTGGGAGTGTTGATCTGCTTGAGAATAGGAAGGCTCTACGGAGTCATCTGGACAGGTTAGATCGATGGGCTGAGGCCAGGGGAATGAGAATTGACAAGAGCAAGTGTGGGGTCCTGCACTTGCTCACAACAACCTCAAGTAATGCTACAGTCTTGGGGCAGAGTGTCTGGAAAGCAGCCTAGTGGAAACAGATCTGGGGCTGCTGGTGGCTGGCTGTCTGGCTGATGAGAGCCAGCAGTGTGCCCAGGTAGCCAAGAAGGCCAACAGTTTCCTGGTTTTGATCAGGAATAGTGTAATCAGCAGGATTAGGGAAATGATTGTGCCCCTGTACTTGGCCTTGGCGAGGCCACATCATGGGTACTGTATTCAGTTCTGAGCACCACAGTATCTTGGAGTGTGTCCAGAAGAGCAATGAGGCTGGTGAGGGGTTTGGAGGGCATGCCGAATGAGAAGTGGCTGGAGGAGCTGGGGTTGTTTAGTCTGGAGAAGAGACAGCTAAAGGTGATCTTATTGCTTTCACAATTATCTGAAAGGAGCTTGTAGTGAGGCTGGTGTTGGTCTCTTCTCCCAAGCAACTAGCAACAGGATGAGAGGAAATGGGTCTAAGTTGTGCCAGGTGAGGTTTAGATTAGATATTAGGAAAAAATTCTTTCCTGAGAGAGTGGTGAGTTTTGGAACAAGCTGCACAGGGCAGTGGTGGAGTTGCCATCCCTGGAAGTAGTCAGTAATAGCGTAGACGTGGTGCTTCAGGATGTAGTTTAGTTGAGTAATGCTTGGACTTGATGATTGTAAAGGTCTCTTCTGACCTTAATGATTCTATGAAACATGTGTATTTCTCCTTACTACATCAGATGAAATGATCTGTCATAGCCATACAACATGTGTGTGACAAACAGAACTCTCGATGAGCTGAGGAACTGAGGCATGTATAAATTGATAATTTCTCTAGGTAGCACAAGAAAACAGCAAAGGAGACAACTAAATTCTTCTCTAGTGACCAACTTCACTGTCCCTTTTATTAGTTAACTGTGTGATTTGTGAAGTGAAGATGAGTACCCACCTGCTTCTAGTGGAAGCAAGCAGCTCTAAGTTTTGGACGCTGACTTAATAGGAGTTACACTAATGGTGTGCATGAAAGACAGGCAACTGGCCACTGCTTTCTGGAAGAATTACAACTGAATTGGTTCTTCAGGCACATATGTACAGTAACTACAGCTGCTCTCAAGAGTGAACTTTGCCTCAGATATTTATGTCTCTTCCATTAGGATTCGTAGCCTGTCCTTGAGGAAGAAAGGACTAAGATATTTAAGTGGTCTTTAGTAATTTCCAACTGGAATTGTCAAAGAAGCTCACAACTGAACTTTGTGGTTACAGTTTCTGTTTTGCATAGGGGTAGCAGAAACTATAACAGCAGTTTCATTATCTTACAGAGTTGTGTGCAGGCAGTGAGGATACCATGGGCTTGATATTCAAGTGCCCTGCAAATAGTGTATGGTTTTTGAGAGGTCTGGATCTCTCTGTATCTTGCTTGTTTGTTTATACATACTGGATTCTGATGTGCCTGCAGCGTGTTTATAGACATAGGTGAAGACCAAGTACAGTACAAAATGCACCTGCTTGCATTGCTTTGGCTTCTCTTTAGTACCCTATTTGGCAAGCAATGCCATTGAGATCACTGTGATGGCTCTCAAAGCAAGGTGCTATTAGAGGTGAGTAAAGGTGTTGGAATTCAATTTATGTAATTAATCACAGTCACATGTGCTGTTAATTATACCTTGGATCCATAGCAAATGTAGTCATTACCTTGTGGTAAGTCAGAGATCTAAATTGGATATGAATGGCCACAGCCCTTTCAGTCTGTTCTTTGTTTTGCCAGAAGACAGTGGAGGTGTGCTACAGTAAAACACTTCTAGAAAGAGATGATACAAATTTTCCCAAATTAAAATGAGATGTCATTTGGAAATAGGTCTGGTTTTGGCCAAGTCCCTGATGTCTAGGGCTGTAGAAAGAATTAGAGTTGTTCCATTTTGAGGATTATACTTTTATGAGCTATCAATTTATATGCAACGTACAGTGCTAAAAAATTAATGGAGTTTTCTGCTATTTTCTATAACTGGGTAATATTTTGTTAGTCAGACAAGTGAGTAAAGCTCTCTGCCAACAATACCCTTCATTATTAAACAGCTCATAAATACTTTATTAAAATCTATCTTGTGGTAGTAGGGAAGACTACCCAAAAACTTTTGAACCTCTTTGTAGTAGCATACAAGTGGCCTATCAAATCTGGAAAGCAACCAGTGAGATAAAGATATTTGTCTCTAGGATGTTCTGGACATGCTCACTCTCAAATTTACTGTGACCTCACTGAAGGGCTCAGTGTCATACGTTTCAGGCTTGTGGAACATTTGTCCCTGGTGGATAACACATGCAGTAGAGAAATGCTTTCCTGCAGGTCTTGGTGCTGCTTATGTCCTTGTTGTATGCTGACACTTTTTCTACTGAGTGGCTGGTTGGCTTACTGCTCTCATTGTGAACTGTCAGCATCTTTAATTGCATTCATCTTAAGCTCCTGGAATGCAGAAGGATTTTTTTAGTGTCATTGCTGGTCTTATCTGAGGCCTTTCTGTTATCTTTCAGATCATCTGTGAAGATTGTTTTTCATGTGTTCCAATTGCAGACTCTGGCTTACTTGTGCCTTACAGCCTGGTCTCAGACTACTCATGTGAATTGCTCTTGGTATTGCTGTGCACCTTGTTCTCACTGATCAAGAATGCCTCTGTGGCTTATGTGTAGGATTTAGAAGTGGAAGGCTCTCTTCACATCTCCTATAATACACAAGTATTTACACTTTACTTTTAGTTGCAGAACCTGTGTAAAAGGCCAGCAGACGTTTTGATGCCCATCTTGAAAATAACATTTCTTTCCAATGTTAATAAGGGATATTTTAAAAAGATCTCTGAATTCCAGACAAGAGTAGAATTTTGAGGAGGGGAAGCACCCACAGCCTCTGCTAAGCTCCCAGAGCTAGGAGGTTTGAGATACTGGGATACTGTGAACAGCTTATCACTTTTATTTACCCACTTGAGAGTATTGTGTCCTGCACAGAGACATAGATCTGTTGGACCAGGTACAGAGGAGGGTCACAAAGATGATCACAAGGCTGGACCACCTCTCTTGCAAAGACAGGCTGGAAGAATTGGGCGTGTTCAGCCTGAAAATGAGAAGGCTGTAGGAAGACCTTCTAACTACGTTTCAGTATCAGAAGGTTACCTATAGGAATGCTGGGGAAAGACTGTTTAGAAGGGCTTGCAGCAATAGGTTTTAAGCTGTAGCAGGGTAGATTGAGGTTGGACATAAGGAGGAAATTCTTTACAATGAGAGTGGCAAAATATTGAAGGAGATTGCCCAGAGAGCAGGTGGAGGCCCCATCCCTGGAGATACTCAAGGTTGAGCTTGATGTGGCCCTGGGCAGCCTGGCCTAGTTGGAGGTGTCCCTATTGACTACAGTGGGGTTTGGACAAGATGATCTTTGAGGATCCCTTCCAACCCAATGCGATCTGGGAATCTGTGGATTTGGATTTCAAATAGGAATGTGATTTCTGAAATTACTTTGAATTCCACTGATTTTTCCATGGTTTGTCTGAATCAATCAGAAATATGACAATAGCTGCAAGCAGAGTTCAATAGTAAAGCAGCTACGTTTCTTTCTTTGTAAAGAGATGAAAGTGCTTAGAGATGAAGAGGTAAATGCAGCATGGTGTGCATTTGCATTCCTGCAAAACAGGAAAACTGTTTTGTTTAAATGTAAAAAGCAACCTATTCTGCATTGATTTGACACTGTTTCACATGGATCAGGAAGCAAAGGCTGTAATGCTTGCTGGCGTCAATGTTTTGTTTGATTGGTGTCTGTGTGTTTTTGGCCTTATGGTATTAGGTCTAAAGCTACAGCTTCAGTTTTCACATCTTTTTTTTTGTGCAGCTTTGATGTTGGAATAGCTGCTGGTATCATTTCATCATGAAATTGTTGAGGTGATTACTAAGACACTTGTCAAATGATGTGGAAATTAGATAAGTTGCTTTTATTTTCTTATTTTTACCTTTCTTTTGAACTTTATACACAAAAGACAAGGTTAGTTATAACATGTGATTCCAAGAGTCAGTATCATTTTCATGTTCCTGGCTGATTGTGTAACTTTTAGTAGTCTTAAGAGCTTTTAGTTAGGATTGACAGCATGTTAAAAGTGACTCAAATACCTTCTGCTGTGAGATATTATTAAAGTGGTGGAATGTGTTGCAATATTTCTGCATCCAGTGGGCTGAAAAGAGATTTTCATATGTGTGCCTTGGATCCTAACCTGCATTATTTTTACACTGGGGATTTTCAATTTTAAAGGTAACAGTGTGCTAATGCTCTTTTGTACTTTTGCAGCAGTACCAAAGAGCTAAAGGAGAAATTAGATGGTTTAAAATGAAGCAGTGAACTGAAAGAGATGGAGTCTGCTTTAGCTCCATTCCTAACCTCACTCTGTGACCTTGGATAAAAAGTTCAATATGTTTCTGCCTCAATTATCACATCAGTTAAATAGGGATAACAGTATGAGCCATAAAGCACAGTTGATTTAAGATTTGTATTTGTATAAACCTCCTGTGAATCTCTAGCACCAGAAAATATCTACATGTGAGGCCAAAATGTTCATATTCATTCCTAGAACTACATTAGCAGCAAGACATTTTCATATTACATCACATAAAAATGGCTGATTGGAAGACATAAAGAAATGTAAAGACTATTTTTGAGCTCCTGAGTGTTAATTTTCTGGTAGTACATTCACGGCTGTTTCAGTGCGAGTTCTCTCTACAATGAGCCTTGCTTCGTGTGTTGACAGTGAATTGCATAATGTGCTTCAAGAGAAATAAGATTTACTAATCTAATTCTTCAATGAAGAAGATTTTTGTGGGATTATCTTCTCAGATAGCCTGAGTCATGTAATAATAATAAAAAATTTCATTCAATGCCAGACCATTATCAGACACAGTAGCAAACAGATCAATTGGTACCAGTTACAATATCCTGCTGTCTAAGCCTGCAATGGGAAAGACGTGATTGGATTGCTTAGATGTTATTTAGGGTCAGTCATCTGACTCTGCCCTTTCAGTTTTTAATTTCCATCTCAGCCTCTGCAGGTCTAATGAAAGTGTGTTCTAGGCAGAGCTAAGGCCCTTTAGTGGGGACACATGGGAATTTTTGATGAGTATCTGTGGAGGGAGATTCTTCCAGAGAAGGGGAACAAGACTGATGAGGGGGCTGCAGCACAAGCCCTATGAAGAGTGGCTGAGGGAGCTGGGGTTGTTCAGCCTGAAGAAGAGGAGGCTCAGGGGAGATCTTACTGCTCTCTACAACTACCTGAAAGAAGGTTGTAGCCAGATGAGGTTTGGTTCTCTTCTCCCAGGCAACCAGTGATAGATCGAGAGGACCCAGCCTCAAGCTGCACCAAGGCAGGTTTAGGCTGGACGTTAGGAAGAAGTTCTTCACAGAGAGAGTGATTTGCCATTGGAATGGGCTGCCCGTGGAGGTGGTGAAGTTACCACCCCTGGAGGTGTTTAAAAGGAGGCTGGATGAGTTACTTAGTGCCATGCTTTAGTTAATTAGAAGGTGTTAGGGGATAGGTTGGACTCGATGATCTCGAAAGTCTTTTCCAACCTGGTTGATTCTGTGATTTCTTCTAACTGCATTCCCTTTTTGCTGAGCTGGTGCTCCTCGTTCATGAAGTCCAAAGTCTGGGTAGATTTGGGACTTCTCCTAGGAGTTTGGTTTCACCCTTCTGTGCATGGGCAGGGGGCTTATTAAAACTGGATCTAGAAGAGTTAAGGCAGATGTGCTCTAGTGACCCAGTTGCCACCAGTGGTTTAGGGTGTCAGTATATTGTTGTATATTAGCATCTAAAAGTGTTAGCAGCTTGTCAGAGGCAAGCTTATGTCTCTGTGGCAGAGAGTTGCTTTCCCTGGTTTAAAATGGATAGAGTCAGGGTTGGCTGCACCAAAACCAAGACTGATGTCATATTTATTCTTCCTGACGAAACTGTGTGCAGCCCTGGAAGCAGCAAAGAGTCAAGAACCCAATGATTTTACAGGCATGAATTCAGTGTCCATAGTAAGTTCTCATGATGTGTTTATTCTGCTTCTGAGTGGTTATTGCAGAGGTCTGCTAGCCCCTTTTGCCTTATCATGTGTATATGTGCACATGCTTTGTAGTGGCACACATTCATGATCTGGTTCTAGATTTGAGGTGAACTTCTTAGAGCTCTCTGTTGCATACTGTCTTCTCCAACCCACCCTTTGCATGTGGTGAAAAGTTCTTTGATAGAAAGAGGACAGAGTGTGTCTTTGTGTAGAGATGTGGACTTGCTGGAGAGGGTGCAGAAAAGGAATACAAAGATAATTAGGAGACTGGAACACATCTTTTATGAGGAAAGACTGAGAAGACTGAGGGGGGAATCTTATAAATGCTTATACATACTTAAGGGGTGAGTGTCAGGAGGATGGGACCAGTCTTTTTTTCAGTGGTGCCCAATGACAGGACAAAGGGAAACAGGCACAAACTTGATCATAAGAAATTCCATCTAAACATGAGGAGGAGCTTCTTTAATTTAAGGGTGGTGGAGCACTGGAATGGGCTGCCAAGAGAGACTGTGGAGTCTGCATCTCTGGAGACATTTAAAACCTGCCTGGACATGCTGCTGTGTGACCTTCTCTAGGTGAACCTGCCTGAACTCAGTGATCTCCAGAGGTGCCTTGCAAGCCCTATCGCTCTGTGATTCTGTGAGATAAGAACACAGAGCACTAGTAATGGTGGAGGAGGCTTTTGTGTGCAAGCAATTTGCTTTGAATGTGACTTGTTATTGCCAGAAGGTTGCTGTCATGTGATGGCTGTTCAGTGTCATGTGGAATTGGAGTTTGCAGGCTCACTTTGATTTTTGATGGGTAGGTGAATATGTGTTGAAAATTGCTGTTACTAGTGGCGACTGGCAGTCTCCATCAGGAGACTACTGACAGAGCCCTCGAGACTGAACTCTGCTTTAAATCCAATGTGATTGAAGCACGTTGGCAGGGTTACAATTTGGAAAAAGCACTTTTATCTGCCACTCCTTGTCTGAGGCTCCAGAGCTACCAGACTTGAACATGACAGCAGTGCTTAAATAGATCATGGTTATGAGGTCATGGAACTTAGCTTCTGTGGTAGCAAAATACAGTCCTTTGGTAAAGTAGGTAATAAAAAATACTGCGCTGACTGATACTGAGCCCACTACAACCACAGAAGCATTATGATGGAGAAAATCTGCTGCTTTCATCCCCTGTAGAGAAGATGCAGGGGGCTTCTGGAAGAGAACTGAAACTGAAGGACATTTGCATCTTGTTTCTGTTTACTGCACTGTTGGGGGTTGGTTTATCTTGCCTCAGTTGGCTACCAAAGCCCCCTTAGCCTGTGTGGGGATTTTTGTGGTTTTCCCTGCTACTTGTCACTATGATATTCTGGTGTCTCCTCATGAAAAAGCATCTTCCTAACTGCTATTTCTGGACATTTTTAAGTTCTCAGCATTTTATCAGAAGTTCTGTATGCCCTTCTGGAAAGTGCCATGAGCTTCAGAGCCTCAGATTTCCCATCTGTGTTGCCATCTTTCCCTTACATTGCACTGTCTTTGGCATTGCACTGTTTTTTCCTGGGCTCCTCATGCCTGATTCCAGGCTAGAATAGTTTGCCCTATTTTAGCAAGAGAAGAGAAGCTGAACACGAGCCCAGGGATTGAAGAAAAGCAGGGATGTGCCACAAGCCATTAACAGCCCTTGTTAATGATTTCCTTTGGCTTCCTTGTTGCGTGGCTGTAGAGACCTTCTAGTTTCTCCCCAGAGAAGATAACACACCTGAGTATCCTCGAGCTAGGTTTTCAGGCATTTCTCTGGAAATTCCTAGGGCTACCCATTTTTGTAAGAGTTTAAGCCACAATTAGAATATTTACTTTTTAAGAAAACTCAATTTCCTGATCAAGGACTTTGTACTGTTCAGCTCTTCAGACACTGAAGACGTTTAGCCTAGTTTAGTCATAGTGGATGTGAGCCAGCAATGTGCACTTGCAGCCCAGAAGGGCAATCACATCCTGGGCTGCTTCAAAAGAAGCATGGCCAGCAGATCAAAAGAGGTGGTTCAGCCACTCTGCTCTGGTGAAACCTCACCTGGAGTACTGTGTCCAGCTCTGGGGCCCCAGAATGGGAAGGACATGGACCTGCTGGAGTGGGTCCAAAGGAGGGCCACAAGGATGATCAGAGGACTGGAGCACTTTTCCTAGGAGGACAGGCTGAGAGAGTTGCAGTTGTTAAGCCTGGAGAAGAAAACGCTCTGGGGAAACCTTACAGCAGCATTTCAATATCTAAAGGGGACCTCCAGAAGGGAAAGGGCTGTTTAGAAAGGCTTGCAGCAATAGGACGAAGGGCAATGGTGTTAAACTTGGGCAGGGAAGATTTAGGTTGGGCATTAGGAGGAAGTTCTTTACAATGAAAGTGGTGAAATACTGGAACAGATCGCCCAGAGATGTGGTTGAGGCCTCATTCCTGGAGACATTCATGGTCAAACCTGATGTGGCCCTGGGCACCCTGATGCATTCTTTGATTCTGTGATCTGAATTCATGAAGACTACTTGTATCTATAGGTAGGCATCAAAAAAAAAACCTGAAGAGCTGGCCTAGAGCTGCCTCTCAGACTCAAGACTGAGTGCATCCCAGAGTAGTAGGTGGATGCAATTAAAAAGGTGGGATTTTAAGCATCAATACTGAACATAATATTCTTATAAAAGCTCTAAGTTACATGAACTTGTCTACTTAGCCTTGAGGAAGTGGTAGGGGTTCTTTAGATTCCATAGGGCTTTAGTGGTAGCTGTCCATCTGCATGTCTTGTCTTGGACAATGAATGCTTCTGTATCCTGTTTGTGTTGCATCTTCCTTTGTAGGTTCTCTGCAAGTTTTGAAGATAAGCCAGGTTTTAGCTAGTGGTACAGATTTAGTATCTGCTGTAGATGGATCATATTTTATTTAAAAGGTGACCACACAAACTTTTAGAAGTGCCTGCTTAGTTCCTTGTAGCATGTGCTTAGTTTGTTCTTTTAAATAATGCCAGCTGATACCTTGATTGTATCTCTGCTTACGTATCATAGAATGCTAAGGGTTGGAGAGGACCTCTGGAAGTAGAGTCCAACCCTTTTGCCAAAGCAGGATCCCCAAGGGAGGTCACACAGGAGCACATTCAGGCTGGTTTTTAAAGTCTCCAGAGAAGGAAACTCCATAACATAATCTGGGCAGCCTGTTCAAGTGCTCCAGCACCCTTGCAGTCAACAAGTTTTCCTGTGTGCTGAGGTGGGACTTTCTGTGTTCCACTTTGTGAGCATTTCACCTCATCCTATCACAGGTCACCATTAAAAAAGGACTTCTTCTTGACACTCACTGTTCAGATGTTTGTAAACATTAATAAGATCTCCTCTCAGTCTTCTCTTCTCCAGGCTAAACAGCCCCAGATCTTTCACCCTTTTCTCATCAAACAGATATTCCAGTCCCTTAATCGTTGCTGTAGCCTGTATTGGAGTCTCTCTAATATATTCTTGTCCCTCCTGAACTGGGAAGCCCAGAACTGGACATTGTACTCCAGATGTGGTCTTACCAGGGCATCTTAGATGGATTAAGAAGAAAAGTTTTGTCTTTCACTACTGTGGAAAAAGAGGTAAGCTTCAAAGGTATCGGGTGATCCTGTGATACCAGACTGTTAGAGACAAATAGCCAATGTAACTTTACTCTGGTAGGCTGATCAAAGGCAATCTGCAGCATTCTCTCCAAGATTTGTTTCACCCAGCTACCCTGGATTAAAATATTATTTGCCTCACCTACCAGAGGGTTTTAACACTTTAAAAAATCAAAGTGTTCTGCTGTCTTGTGAAAATAAAGTCTTTGGCAGCAAGATGCAGAGCTGGCCATCAGAATCCCTGGGTACCTCAGTCACAAGAAGTCTACTTTCCTTGGTGATTCTTTATCTTTTTATTTTGATGTTGGTTTTCCTCCATTCTTCCTCCTTTGGATTGTTCTATTATGGTTCTGTTGTAGTTGCTGAGCCTTCTGAGAATAGATTCATGAATATATTCAGTCCATAAAAGCACAAATATGAGTCTCTTAAAAAATAAGGTGGCTCTGGGTTTATTTCAGTCTATGTGGCTCTTTGCTTAGCTTGTTTTGTTTGGTTATAGCAAACAGCAAATCAATGTCATATCATAGAATTATTTTGGTTGGAAGAGACCTCTAAGGCCATTGAGCCCAACTGTCAACCTAAGACCACCATGGCCATTAAACCATGTCCTAAAGTGCCACGTCCACACATTTCTTGAATGCCTTCAGGGATGGTGACTCCACCACCTCCCTGGGCAGCCTGTTCCAATGCCTGACCATTCTTGCAGGAATGAGTTTTTTCCCTAATAGCCAACCTAAACCTCGTCTGGCACAATTTCAGACCACCTCTTGTTCTATCACCTGATACTAGGGAGAAGAGACCAAACTTACGATTCATGGAAGAAGGGATTGGTCACTTGGGAGAAATATAGAGAAGTAGTCAGGGCTTGTAGGAAGGCAACAAGGAAGGCCAAAGCCCTCTTGGACCTGAAGCTGGCAAGGGAAGTAAAAGAGAACAAGAAAGGCTTCTTCAAATGTATCAGTAGAAAAAGGAAGCACAGGGAAGGTGTGGGGCCACTGCTGAACATGGAGGCAGCACTGAGAACTGAGGATGCAGAGAAGGCACAGCTGCTGAATGCCTTCTTTGCTTCAGTCTTTACACCTAAAGCTGAACTCCCCTATGTACTCCAGACCCTGGATAAAGGGGAGGAAGCCTGGAGGAGGGTATGCTCCCCACTGGTCAGTGCAGACTGGGTTAGGGATCAGTTACACAAATTAAGCATTCACAAGTCCAAGGGCCCTGATGAGATGCACCCAAGGGTGCTAAGAGAACTGGCTGAGGTTATCACTCTGCCTCTCTCCTTCATCTTTGCCAACTCATGCCAGACAGGAGAGGTGCTTGAGGACTGGAGGAGAGCCAATGGCACTCCAGTCTTCAAAAAGGGCAAGAAAGAGGCTCCAGGAAACAATAGACCAGTAGCCTTGCCTCCATCCCTGGAAAAATGATGGAGTGGCTCCTGCTGGAGGGCATCTCAAGGCACTTGGAAGACAAGAAGGTTATCAGGAGTAGTCAGCATGGATTTACCAAGGGGAAGTCTTGCTTGACTAACCTGAGAGCATTCTATGATGCCATAACTGAATGGGTAGATTCAGGGAGACCACTGGATGTAGTCTACCTTGACCATAGCAAGACCTTTGACACTGCCTCCCATGACATTTTAGCGAGCAAGCTGAGGAGGTGTGGGATGGAACAGCAGACAATGAGGTGGGTTAGAAACTGGTTACAATATAGAGTTCAGAGGGTGATTTGGCTACTGGAATGGGCTGCCCTGGGAGGTGGTGGAGTCGCCATCCCTGGAGCTGTTCAAGGGAGGACTGGACATGGCACTTGGTGCCATGGTCTAGTCTTGAGCTCTGTGGTAACAGGTTGGACTTGATGATCTATGAGGTCTCTTCCAACCTTGGTGATACTTTGATACTGTGATCAATGGTGCCAGGTCCAGCTGGAGAGCTGTGACCAGTGGTGTTCCCCAAGGATCGGTGACTGGGTCCAGTCCTGTTCAACATCTTCATCAATGACTTTGATGAGGGCACAGACAAAGTCTGCTCAGCAAGTTTGCTGACGACCCCAAGCTGGGAGGTTTGGCTGTTACAGCCAAAGGCTGTGCAGCCATCCAGAGAGACCTGGACAAACTGGAGAGCTGGGCCCAGAGCAACCAGATGAAGTTCAACAAGGACAAGTGCAGAGTCCTGCACCTGGGAAGGAATAATAAACTGCACCAGTACAGGCTGGGAGGTGATCTGCTGGAAGGAAGTCCTGTGGAGAGGGACCTGGGAGTCCTGGTGGATAACAAGTTAACCATGGCACAGCAATGTGCTCTTGTGGCCAAGAAGGCCAATGGCATCTTGGGGTGTATTAGGAGGAGTGTGTGCAGCAGATCAGGGGCGGTTCTTCTCCCCCTCTACTCTGCCCTGGTGAGACCTCATCTTGAATACTGTGTTCAGTTTTGGGCTCCCCAGTTTAAGAGGAACAGGGATCTGCTAGAGAAGGTCCAGCAGAGGGCTACAAGGATGATTAGGGGACTGGAGGGCATGGTTTATGAGGAGAGGCTGAGGGACCTGGGACTTTTCAGTCTGGAAAAGAGAAGACTGAGAGGGGGTTTGATAAATGTTTCTAAGTATCTGAAGGCAGGTCAGGAAGGGGAGGACAGGCTCTGCTCACTTGTTCCCTGGGATAGGACAAGGAGCAATGGGTGTAAATTGCAGCACAAGAGGTTCTGCCTCAACACAAGGGGGAACTTCTTTACTGTAAGGGTCACAGAGCACTGGAACAGGCTCCCCAGAGAGGCTCTGGAATGTCCTTCTCTGAAGACTTTCAAGGCCTGTCTGGATGTGTTCCTCTGTGATCTGTGTTAGATAGTATTGTCCTGCTCTGGCAGGGGGGTTGGACTCGATGCTCTCCTTGGGTCCCTTCCAACCCCTAACATCCTGTGATCCTGTGAACTCCCACCTCACTACAACATCCTTTCAGGTAATTATAGAGAGAAATGATGTTGGACAGTGATGGGTTTGACCATATGAAAAATAATCTAAAAGAAGCCAAGAAAAAAAATGTAAAATCTATAACCTCAGTCTTTTTTTGGAAAAAGGCAGCAATGCTTGCAGAAGATGTAGGAAGTGCTGAGGTCACTCTCTCTATCTGGAAAAGAAAATGATACTGTAACTGCACCAAAGGCTTTTTTTCCCCCTATCAGTTTCTTACCATCCTGGTCACAGTGACCTTGTGTATTTGCAGAATCTTTGATTTGAGTAGATTAAGAGCATTTGCCTACATGACTGACTCAGGGTTTTTGTTGACTATAGATAGGCTTGTCCTTCACTTGCGTTCTTCCTGGAACGTAGTAGTGGGTTTGGAGTGCTGTTGTGTATGTTTCAAGATATTAAGTTCTACTAATGATATTTCCAGTAAAAAAAAATATTAAGGAAATAATAAAACAAGGCAGAACTTGGCATGCCAGGCTGCAAGAGCTCTTTCTAGAGTGTTAGAGAAGGCATATGGGAAGAGTCAGCACCTGTGGGCATGGCATTTCAGGACATGATTTAATGGTTGTGATGAATCTTAGTTTGACAGTTGGACTCAATGACCTTAGAGGTCTTTTCCAACCAATACAGTTTTATGATTCTGTAAAGGTGCTTGTTAAAAATGTGCCACAGAGGAAGTTATAAACATGTAGAAGAAGAGCAGTAGGACACTTAGTTTTCCATGTAACCATGATGATGTTATCACAGAATCATTGAGGCTGAAAAAGACTTATCATCAAGTCCAGCCTATGAGCTATGAACTTTAGTATCCTGAAAATGACTATAGCTGTCACAACAAGTTTCATGTCTTTTAGTCATTTAGTAGTCAGTTCTTGAATGGGCATGACTTTTTTGTTTTCCTTTTTTCCTATCCCAAAGGAATGCTTATTCAGGCTCTGCTTAGTTATTAAATTGGTGGCAGAGCTAATAATAACCAAGCAGAAACGGAGCTGCAGATCACAGGGTATGTTCTGTACTCTTGGTTGTAGGATGGTGCACAAAAGAGATTGATCTGGGGGGAACTGGTGAACTAAGGGTGATGCAGCACTGAAACAGGCTGCCCATAGAGGTGATGGAGTCTTCATCTCTGGAGACATTCAAAAGCTTCTAGATGCATTCCTGTGTGATGTTCTGTGGGTGGGTGAACCTGCCTTGGCTGGGGGGATGGACTCAATATGCTTTAGAGATTCCTTCCAACCCTTACTATACTGTGATCACTGCTAGAAGATCTATCAGTTTCTCAGGTTGATTTCTCCATGTGAGTTTTGTCTTTTGGTGTGTCTGCCTTTTCTGTTGAAGTGGATGATCCTAAGTTGGTTCAGCTAGGGAACTTTGAAGCAGTTTTTTCTGCTTTGCAAAGTGTAAAGTGAAGATACCTGGACTGCTTTCCCAAATGTAAGATTCCCTCTCACAAAATTCAGAAGTAAGGATAATTTATTATTTTTCTTGTTCTTACTGGGGATAACTCAGCCAAGATATCTACAGACTAAAAATGCCTTGTGACTTCTTAGTGACTTTTGCTGGAGACTCTCAGAATATCTTGCTAACATGAATTAATGAAATCCCAAGATATCACTTGCAGCCTAGTATTTTTTTATCTTTGTTTTTCAGGTGAATTAATAAATAGATGAAATTCTGGATGCCTTGAAGGCACTAGGAAATCATCAGTAGGACTAGTATTTAACTTTTAAAGGTTAAAGGAAAGCAACTAATAATCAAATTTAGTTATACCATCTTTTCTGATGTCTTGTGGAGCTAGCTGCTTTCAAGTTCTTAAATGCTTCTTATCACAGTATCACCAAGGTTGGAAGAGACTTCATAGATCATCAAGTCCAACCCTTTACCACAGAGCTCAAGGCTAGACCATGGCACCAAGTGCCACGTCCAACCCTGCCTTGAACAGCTCCAGGGACGGCGACTCCACCACCTCCCCGGGCAGCCCATTCCAGTGTCCAATGACTCTCTCAGTGAAGAACTTTCTCCTCACCTCAAAGCCTAAATTTCCCCTGGCGCAGCCTGAGGCTGTGTCCTCTTGTTCTGGTGCTGGCCACCTGAGAGAAGAGAGCAACCTCCTCCTGGCCACAACCACCCCTCAGGTAGTTGTAGACAGCAATAAGGTCACCCCTGAGCCTCCTCTTCTCCAGGCTAACCAATCCCAGCTCCCTCAGCCTCTCCTCGTAGGGCTGTGCTCAAGGCCTCTCACCAGCCTCGTCGCCCTTCTCTGGACACGCTCAAGCATCTCAATGTCCCTCCTAAACTGGGGGGCCCAGAACTGAACACAGTACTCAAGCATCTCAATGTCCCTCCTAAACTGGGGGGCCCAGTTTGTCCAACTTGTCGAGCAATGTATCCCTTATTGGACCCAGATAGCAGAACAATATAGCTAGGTGTTTTACCTTTTTTCCTGGTTTGTGGCCACCTTATGCTTGGTGTGTCAGTTGTCCTCTAGGCTTTGCCATCCGATCTAGTTTACACTTAGAAGAGTGGCTGCTTGCTCTCATCTAAGTTCAGCCCTCTGGCAATGGCAGTTAGGCACACGAGTACCACACTAAGAAGTTTCCGAGCAAGGCAGTTATCACTAGAACTGCTTAAGCATCAACCAGGAGCATCAAGTGCAGTAAAATACTATCTCAGGCTGGCAAATGTGCCACGTTTGCTGCCCACAGCAGAGAGTCTGCGGAGAGTTGGTGCAGCACCTTTGGGCTGCCAAAGAGGAGGAGTGGTAGGGAATGTGTGGGAGGGAAGCAGAGAGAATCAAAGTGCCTCAAGGGATGGAGAGTGAGAAGGAGACAGTCTAACAAATTTACAGACTTGTGAGCTTTCAAAAAAACTGCTAACTCTGGAGTATGGAGATAATTTTGGGTCCATTAACAAAACTTCCAAGAGATACAGGACTTCAGACTGGGAGCTGAGAGGTAGGCTGACATTAAAAAATAAAAACAAACCAAAAAAAAAGGGCAGGTTTTTTTTTTAATTTCTAATGTAGTTTTTTTGTGGTTGGTTTGGTTTGTTGTTTTTTTTTTTTCTCAGACCAGAGTAGGCTTTCATGACCAAATAAATTCAGGTTTGATTGCTGTTGTAAAACTATTTGATTTGTAAAGATGGGCCTCGGATGCTCTTTTTACAGTCTCACAGCTGTAAATTTGGCTGCTGTTGTTGGATCAGATAATTTAATTTGCTGAACAAGTTGTGCTAGTTTGAAGCTACCCAGAATGTTTTGGTGAGAAGGATTAGATCACAGGCTGTGAAAGAGGAACAGTGGTGATGTCTACTTCACTCATAGGCTTGCTGAGATGTATAAGAAGAAGAATCCAAACATAGACAAGGGAGTCGCTCTTTGTCCGGACTCTGGGCTGCACTTTTTCTCTCTAACCTCACCCTCCATCTCTCTGATTAATCCACTTGCTTCCTAACCCTCCTGGTTGACCCTCCATTCTTCCTTGGGGCACAAGGCAACATCTGGGGTAAGGTAGAAGGGTGGAAGAAGGTGGAAGGGTGGTTGGGAGCCTCTCCTGGGGACTCAGGTGTCTGGGAGGGCTGTTGTGTTTCTGTATTACCTTTTACCTTGTCTATTTCTGTATGTAACTGTATACACTGTAAATATCTGCTTGTCTATTATGCTAAGCTGTAACTATAAGCTTCATTCAAATTTCCAGAGCCAGCTGAGTCTAGTCTGAGTGATTTCTAAAGTGTGGGGGGGCAGAGAACACCCAAACCACCACATAAGTTTATAACTATAACTATATGCATACAGACTTGGCTCAGTGAGGAATGTAAGAAACTTGTCATAGAATCAGGTTTGGAAGGGACCACAAAGATCATCTAGTTCCAACCTCCCTGCCATGAGCAGGAACACCCTATCCTAGATCTGGCTGGCTACAGCCTCATCCAGCCTGGCCTTAAACACCTCCAGGGATGGGGCCTCAACCACCTCCCTGGGCAACCCATTCCAGCCTCTCACCACTCATGGTGAACAACTTCCTCCTCAAGTCCAGTCTGAATCTCCCCACCTCCAGCTTTGCTCCATTCCCCCTAGTTCTGTCACTCCCTGGTAGCCTAAAAAGTCCCTCCCCAGCTTTTTTGTAGGCCCCTTTCAGATACTGGAATCATAGAATCATAGAATCATAGAATCAACCAGGTTGGAAGTGACCTCCAAGATCATCCAGTCCAACCTATCACCCAGCCCTATCCAGTCAACTAGACCATGGCACTAAGTGCCTCATCCAGGCTTTTCTTGAAGACCCCCAGGGACGGTGACTCCACCACCTCCCTGGGCAGCCCATTCCAATGCCAATCACTCTCTCTGTGAAAAACTTCCTCCTAACATCCAGCCTATACCTACCCTGGCACAACTTGAGACTGTGTCCCCTTGTTCTATTGCTGGTTGCCTGGGAGAAGAGGCCACCCCCCACCTGGCTACAATGTCCCTTCAGGTAGTTGTAGACAGTAATAAGATCACCCCTGAGCCTCCTCTTCTCCAGGCTAAACAGGCCCAGCTCCCTCAACCTCTCCTCATAGGATTTGTGTTCCAGGCCCCTCACCAGCCTTGTTGCCCTTCTCTGGACATGTTCCAGCACCTCAACATCTTTCTTGAATTGAGGGGCCCAGAACTGGACACAGGACTCAAGGTGTGGCCTGACCAGTGCTGAGTACAGGGGAAGAATAACCTCCCTTGTCCTACTGGCCACACTGTTCCTGATGCAGGCCAGGATGCCATTGGCTCTCTTGGCCACCTGGGCACACTGCTGCCTCATCTTCAGCTTACTATCTATCAGTACCCTCAGGTCCATTTCCTCCTGGCTGCTCTCCAGCCACTCAGTCCCCAGCCTATAGCTGCTTGGGGTTGTTGTGGCCAAAGTGCAGAACCCTGCACTTGGCCTTGTTCAATCTCATCCCATTGGCCTCTGCCCACCCATTCAGCCTGTCCAGGTCCCTCTGCAGGGCTCTTCTACCTTCCAACAGATCAACACCTGCTCCTAGCTTGGTGTCATCTGCAAACTTACTGATGCTGGACTCAATGCCCTCATCCAGATCATCAGTAAAGATATTGAACAGGACTGGGCCCAGCACTGATCCTTGGGGAACACCACCAGTGACAGCTGCCAACTGGATGTGGCACCATTCACCACCACTCTCTGGGCTCTGCCATTCAGCCAGTTCTTGATCCAGCACAGAGTGAATCTGTCCAAGCCATGAGCTGCCAGCTTGGCTAGGAGCTTCTTGTGGCAGACAGTGTCAAAGGCTTTGCTGCAGTCCAGGTAGACTACATCCACAGCCTTCCCCACATTCACCAAGCAGGTAACCTGATCATAAAAGGAGATCAGGTTGGTGAGGCAGGACCTGCCCTTCCTAAACCCATGCTGGCTGGGCCTGATCCCTTGGCCATCCTGTAGGTGCTTTGTGATGGCACCCAAGATGACCTGTTCCATGACCTTGCCTGGCACTGAGGTCAGGCTCACAGGTCTGTAGTTTTCTGGCTCCTCCTTACGACCCTTCTTGTGTATGGGAATCACATTGGCCAGCTTCCAGTCTTCAGGGACCTCTCCAGTGAGCCAGGACTGCTGATAAATGATGGAGAGTGGCTTGGCCAGCTCAGCTGCCAGCTCTCTCAGCACCCTAGGGTGGATCCCATCTGGTCCCATGGACTTGTGAGGATCCAAATGACACAGCAGGTCCCTTACTGCTTCCTCATGGATTAGAGGGGGACTGTACTGGTCCCTGACTCCATCCACCACTTCAGGAGTCCAGCTGTCCTGGAGACAACCTGTCCCACTAGTGAAGATAGAGGCAAAGAAGGTGTTAAGCACCTCTGCCTTTTCCTCATCCTTTGTCACTATGTTCCCCTCTCTATCTAACAAGGACTGGAGGTTGCCCTTGGCCCTTCTCTTGCCACAAGAAGGCCACAAGAAGGTCACCTCAGAGCCTTCTCTTCTCTAGACTGGACAGTCCCAACTCTTTCAGTCTCTCCTTATAGGAGAGGTGCTCCAGCCCTCTGATCATCCTTGTGGCTCTTCTCTGGACATGCTCCAGGATATCCACATCCCTCTTGTAATAGGTGCTCCAGAACTGGATGCAGTACTCCAGGTAGGGTCTCAACAGAACAGAATAGAGGGGGAGAATCACTTCCCTCAACTTGCTGGCCACACTTCTGATGCAGCCCAGGATCTGATTTGCCCTCTCAGCTGCAGTGCACACTGTCAGCACAGCTGGCAAGTGGTTGGAGGTATAAATATTCTACCATCAGCCAGGAGAAGACAATCTGAATGTCTAGGTCAGTTGCACAGTTGCTCAGGAGATAGAAAATTAGGCTAAGCATTTATAAAGACTTTGATAGATTCTTGAGAACCTATGTATCAGTTTGTTTCATCACAAAGAATAAAAGATGACAAGTGTTTAGTGTGGAGGGGATTGTTTAGATCTGGTTTTCTGTTGTTGTTTTTAGTGATGTGTGGAAAGTATAAAAGACTTTCTATTAACACTGGCTCCCTTGGAAGTGTGCCTGAGGTCTTTAATACTTACTCCATATATGCATATGACATTGCTTCAGCTCATGTGGAACACAAAGAGAGAAAAGGTCGCTGCCAACAAGAGACTTCTGTTCTGGATTGGTGTGTGAAATGTTAGCTGAAAGAAACCTATTGCATTCTCTTTAATGTTGACCTTGTTTTGTATTTAGAAACTTTCTGGAGTACCTGTCGACAGATGGGCCCCAGGTTTTAGGGCAAAAAGTACTTTTCCCCAGTTAAAGACTGCAGTGGCAGCAGCACCATCTTATGTAGATGTGGTGGGACAAGAAGGAATGGATTTAAGCTTGAGGAGCTAATTTTAGAAGGGATAGCAGAAAGAAATTCTTTACAATGAGGGTGGAGAGACACTGGAACAGGTTGCCCAGGGAACCTGTGGATGCCCCTTCCCTGTAGGTGCTCAAGGCCAGGTTGGACAAGACCTTGAGCAGCCTTACCTAGTGGAAGGTGCCTCTGCCAGCAACGGTGGTGAGGGTTGATTAGAGTCCCTTTCAATCCAAACCATTCTATGACTTTTGTATCTGTAATATAGACAGAAACCAGTATTTAGAAATTATTATATAGATCTCAGATTAATGCAGGAGCAGAAAATTCTTGCATTCTGCAGCTGCTGATGTTGAATTTAAGGTGGCACATTGCGTGAAACTGAAGAACATAAAGCTGGTCAGAGCTGAGGTACCTAGCAGAGAAGCACCCACATAAAAGCTGGTTGGCTGGAATTTGGAAGGAGTATGGGCTGCAAAGAAGACAGGCAAAGCAAGACGAGGCAAGGTAGCTTTGTTGCCTCATTTTGACAGTTAAACCTTTGTCTTTGACTGGGAGCTTCTGTGAAAGACATATCAGACTGATCAGCTGAGGTTGTTACTGCAGTAACAATAACATCCAGGTGTTCCTTAGCTTGAGTAAGCAGTACAGGGATGCTTGTCTAGTATTGTATTCTGCATGATGGAGGCTGTGCTGCTTTTGTCAGTTTATATCTTGCTGATGGCTTATGTAGGAATGAGTATTTTGTGCAGCTCACTGCTGCAGCCAGCAGTGTGTGGTATGAGTAGTGCTGAAATCCACTGAATACAAAAGCCAGCTGAATACCTGACTCTGCCCTGAAGACAGGCTATGAGAGTTGGGCCTGTTCAGCCTGGAGAAGAGAAGGCTCCAGGGAGACCTTAGAGCAGACTTCCAGGATTTGAAGGAGGCTATCTGGACAGGGACTTTGCAAAGGCTTATAGTGATAGTATGGGAGGTAATGGCTTCAAACTGGAAGAAGCTGGATTTAGACTAGCTATTAGGAAGAAATTCTTCCCTGTGATGAGGATGGTGAGGCACTGCAACAGGCTGCCCAGACAAGTTCTGGAGGTTCCAAGCCTGGAAGAGTTAAAAGCCAGGTTGAATGGGGCCTTGGGCAAGCTGGTTTCAGCAGCAAGTAGAAGGTGTCCCTGCCCATAGCAAGGAATTTGAAACTAGATATCTTTAAGGGCCCTCCAACCCAAACCACTTTGTGATTTGGTGATGGGAAGAGAAGAGGGAGGTGCTTTTCCTACCTACCTTACCTAGTTGTGGTACTGCAAGAGAGTTGTTTGGGTTTTTTTTTTTCCCTGAAAAGGCTTATTAGCCTCCTCTCACTACAGAGGAAGCTCAGATGCCTCACCTGGACAAGGCAGTCAGCTTTCTGATAGCTAAAGTTCAGCCAGACCAATTCCAGGCTGAATGGTGGAGTTTACATTATTTTGTGTGTTCACAGATAATCTGTGTTCTATGCTCTTGACAAGGGTATAGCTGGTCTTTAAAAAGGGAAAAGCACTTGGTCATTTACCTTAGGCTGGCTACTGCTTGCTGGATCAGTTGTGATGCTCAAGAGGAAAGAGGGATCATCTCTTTCATAACAGCAGCAGCACATGGAAGAAAAAAGAGGAAGAAAGAAGAAAGCTTCATGAGTGCAGGGTAGGGAAAACAGGTGGGGATTCCACATCAACATAAAACTTCCAGAGAAAGTGGCGAACAAAGGATGCCAAGAGGAGTAAGGAGCAGACATGTAGTCAGGGCTTGGCTAGAGAAGGAAAACAAAGTGTTTTACTGGGGGTTTACAGGGGACCATGCAAAGTTTGCTGCAGCCCAGCAAATTCTCTGAATGCCACTGGCTTGAAAGTAAAGCTGAAAGAAATAAGCCTGCTCTGGAAGCACTTTGTGAGTAGCAGAAGATTTGACTACGAACTCTTATTTGTGTTCTGCTTCACTCAACAGGACCAGTATTGAATTTTCAAGATACTCTAGTTGTACTTGATGTTCAAATGGAACAAAGTTTGAGGCTGCAAAAGCTTCTTTGTGTGTTTTTGGTCCTTTAAGAATTTGTGCTGTTTCCCACTGAGGAGGGAAGGAATGATTGCTGCACAGAGTCAGTGGTTGCCTCTTTGGCTTTCTTTGAATGCCATTTAAGCACAAAGACAAACTTAAGAGCTGTGGCCTTTCAGTCTTTCTAAGTACTCAGTATATCCAGGGCAGCTGTTATTAAAAATATGCCCCAATATTATCAAAGACCACGGTTTTGGCTAGAATACAAGTTACTGTTCTATGTAACTACCTATTCAACCCATAAAACAGACCAGCTGTTTGAAGGAAAAGCAGTTGATGAGATGTGCTCGTGAATTTGTTGATGATTTTTCAGTCTGATTTTGACATATTGCTGACATTGGTGACATTGTGTTCAGTGCTTCATACAGGCAATGGTGTACTGGGCACCATTAAATGATAAGCCAGAAACATGAAGTACATGCATCTATATCTTATGTAGGACAAGGACTTTCAAAGGGCTAACTGTAGCTCAAAGCCCAGCCTATAAAGTGTGATCAAATAGCCTGCTGAGTAAGACCAAAGAGGGTGAAACTTTTTGGTACAGCAACCCTGGTTTGTTTTGCTGCAGATAGGTGCAAGTTTGTGGCATATCCATTAAACATGCACATAAAGTTCCACTTTCCTCTCATGCACATTATAGAGATGCAGCTTAACTCCCCCATCATCCCACTCTCAGTTCCTTTCAAAAAGCTTTTGAAAATCAGTACACAAAACACATAATTCCAGAAACTAGACTTGGTAGAAAGCTTAGGAAGAAGTTTGAAAGAGGATGGAGGGATGCAGGAAAACTAACCCACTGCCATCCTTGAGAAGCTTCCTGTTGTGGAGCAGCAGAGTGTGTATTAACATGTGCTCGAAGGAATAAGCTCTGTAAGGAACTCTCTTCATAGATTCATAGAATGATTTGGGTTAGAAGGGACTTTAAAGATCATCTAGTTCCAACCCCTGCACAATGGGCAAGGACACCTTATACTAGACTGAGTTGCTGAAGGCCTCCCATCTTTGAACACCTCCAAGGAGGGGGCATCTGTGACCTCCCTGGACAACCTGTTCCAGAATTTCACCACCTTCACTGTAAAAAATTTCTTTCTAATATCTGGTCTAAGTATACCCTCCTTAAGCTTCAATCCTTTTCCTCTCATCTTACCACAACAAGCCTTTGTAAAAAGTCCCTTCCTGTCTTTGTGGTAGGTCCCCATCAGGTCTCACTGGAGTCTTCTCTTCTCCAACCTGATCAAACCCAGTTCTTGCAGCCTGTCTCCATAGGAGAGGTGCTCCAACCTTCTGATCATCTTTGTGGCCCTCCTCTGAACCTGCTCCAACAGTTTGATATCCTTATGTGGGGACACCAGAGCTGGATACAGTACTCCAGGTGGGGTCTCACAAGAATAGAGTAAAGGGTGAGAATTTCTTCCTCTTTCCCTGAAACCTTTCCAAGATTTCCAGCCATACATACCCAAGGACACCTGTGTATGATCCACACAGCTTATTCCCTGAGCATTCCTCAGTAGTGGGGAAAGAAGAAACTGCTTTACCTCTTCCCTTTGTTAGCTCATGGCAAGAAAGGCTCACTCTACTCTTATTAATCAAGTGCTAACATAAAATGTTAGAGGACCTACCTTTGTGTACTTCTGATTAATGTAGTCCCAGGCAGAACAGAATGTGTCCCATTTTGTGCAAGGTGAGTTTCAGGAAGGCAGGACAAAGCCTTGCAACCTGTATGGAAAAATGGAAGGAAAACAAGAGATTGCAGCTGTAGAAGCTTTTGCCAGTGTTAGTGAGAGCAAATGAATCCAAGAGAAGAAATGTGAGGACTTCTTTTGTGAAGTTGTGAGGCAGAAGTGAGAGCTTAGGACAAATGATAAGTCAGGAGGCCATAGCTGCTTTTGAAACAGGAAGAAGAAAAATAACAAGAAAAATGAGGAAGATGGGTCAAGGGAAACATAAGAAACAGCTCTTTTGGACTTGGTGGGGGATGGAACAGTTTGAGCAAGAGAATTTGATGGATAGGAAATAAACAGTATATGAAATAGCAGCTTTAGCTTTTTATCTCTGAGCTGTTTCTTGACAAAGTGTTTCCACAGGTTTCATAGCCACAATATTACTTGTTTTTTTGGCTAATATACCAAACCTGTCCCTAAAGTAAATGAAAGTCTAGTGCTATTGCAGGCTTCCTGACAGCTAGTTGTTACTGGAATCAATAGCTGTTTCAAGGAAGGCTTGATTAAAGTGTCACATAGCTATCGTTAACTCACATGTGACTTTTGTTTCTCCAGCACACTTTCTTATCACAAACCTTTAATAAGGACCACGTAAAGGAGAGGTGTTTTTTTTTTTTGCCTGTTTTTTTTGTTCTGTTTTCTTTTTCTCCTTTCTGCTTGAGTTTTATTTTAAGTGAGACTCTTGAACTTTTCCTCTGAAGTAGAAGTTGCTTGCTGTTGAGCGTGTCTTATTCAAATATCCTTGACATCCATATCCAGAGATTCTGAATAATGTATGATGTACACACAGTAACTGAAACTTCTCATAACGTCTTAAAGTGGTTTAATTGTCTTCTAGGTAGGTAAGAGCTCACTGTGGGTAACAAATCTAGATCACTAGGTAACAGATCACCATAACTGTTAAATGTGACTACAAGAAAATACCTAAGACTTGCTGTGCTGAGGGAAGAATTTGCCCTTAAAGTCCAGTTGTCTTAATTTAGTATCACAAAGGCACCGTGAGACACAAGTGGGTGAAGCTGGAAAACAGCAAGAGGCTGTTGTCAGATAATGCTCTTGTGAGGTCTTTTGGAACTAGCTTAAAATATTCACTGCCATCCCAGAAGAGAGTGTAGCTCATGTGAGCGGGCTCTCCTCTGTACCTCTGCAATGTTTTCCAGGTCAGCCAAGAGCGACGTTGCTGAAGTCATTTGAACCCATTGACGCTGAAAGTTAGGAAATGCTTGTACAATCCAGTCTGGTGACTTGGCTGTGGGGGCAGTTACCTGCATCTGTGACACCAAGACAAACACCTGGGAGTGGCATGGTGAAACTGTGTGGGCCACTTCCAAAGTGATGACATTCTAATGTACCAGGTGCCTTTGAGAAAGATGCCAGTGTAGGCTCTGTGGCAAGGAAGAATGTTTTCTTCTGCTCAGTAGCTGAGGTGTGAGCTTGTCAGCAGACTGTTCCCTCACAGGCAGCAGTGCTCAGGAAGCACTCATGGAAGAATGTACAAAGTGTTTTAAAAAGGGAAAACTGAGTTAATGCCATCACCACTGAGTTTTAAAAGGAGGCACACTGTGCATGATGTAAGCTTGGAGAAAAGCTCCAGGATGTTAGGAAGAGAAGTCAACAAGGCATAGCACAGTTGGCATAGAAAATGGATTAAAGGAAGACCTTGTGAGGTGATAGTGCAGAGAAGCACAACAGGACTATGTTATGCCTTGGAAGAAAGAGCATGTTGGAGTGGAGAGCCAATAGAGGCAGTCCTCTGGGGTACAGCAGTACTATGTAAGGAGGTAGGGGAGAAATGTTATTTCAGGACCTGAGTGGTGTCTGCTGTGGCTAGAGAAACACTCTGAGAAGCTAAGGAGACGTTTAGCATTGTAGATGAATATGATCTACAAAGGTCAGAGAAAGATGTGAGAGAGAGTCTGGACAGATCCTCTGAGAGGATCAGTTGTTGGCAGTAGTCACAGAGTCGGTTCTGGACCTACACTATCACCTAGATAGGTGGGACCAGATGATCCTTGGGATCCCTCCCAGCCTTGCATTCTGTGATTCTGAGAAGATCAAAATGGTGTTTGGTAGATGGGCGTCGCAAATTTCACGTTCTGAGGCAAACAGTTCAGTATCAGGGGAGCCTGTTTGCAAGGTATTGTGTTTGTGTTTACTCACTAAAGGTGGTACTGTCTGTGCTTGAAAGCTGCAAAAGTGTTACCCTGAGCTAAGTGTACTACTACAAATGCCAGGAAGGTGTGTCTGTAATATGAAGGGTTCTGCTTTTCACCTCAGGTGGCTTGGTTTGCCCAGTTGCAAGCAGTTAGTTTTCACAATTGTTTTTCAGCAGTCGTGTACATAGAGTCCTAGAATCAACCAAATTGAAAGAGACCTCCAAGATCATCCAGTCCAACCTAGCACCCACCCCTATCCAATCATCTAGACCATGGCACTAAGTGCCTCATCCAGTCTTTTCTTGAACACCTCCAGGGATGGTGCCTCCACCACCTCCCTGGGCAGCCCATTCCAATGCCAATCACTCTCTCTGGGAAGAACTTCCTCCTAACATCCAGCCTATACTTTCCCTGGCACAACTTGTAGTGGAAGCTGGAATCTCCCTCTTTGTTTTCTCTTATATATTTTTTTTTCTCTACATATGTTTTCTTTTACACAGTAATTTTGTACTGTATGAGATTCTATTGTGTCTGCAATGTGGATCACAAAGGTCTTCTGGTTCTGTTGTGTTCCGTAGGAAATAGCCCGTCATCTCCGACCTGGAACTTTGCGTGCTCTCTTTGGGAAGAACAAGATTCAGAATGCTGTCCACTGCACTGACCTACCTGAAGATGGGCTTTTGGAGGTAAGGCCTGCTAAACAAACTTAACCTACTTGTATATTATAGAAAGTTTTAAGCTTTCTATGATATAAAAAAGCTACACTTGAGGCTGTTTTCACCTTTTGAAATGTTTTATATGTGGAGTGGCTGTGTTGGAGACCAGTGATCAAGTAGGAACAAAAGCAGAGAATTCTGCTAGTTCGAGCCTAGCTGGGATATTTTGGTGAGAAGAATTAGATTATAGGCTGTGAAAAGGAAACAGTGGTGATGTCTGCTTCACTCATAGGCTTGCTGAGATGTATAAAAACAAGAGCACAAACACTGATAACAGAGTTGCTCTTTGGCTTTGACTGTTTCCCTTCTCTCTCTCTAACCTGCTATCTGTGTAACTAATCCCTCTGCTTCCTAACTCCCCGTGCCAATTCTCCAAACTCACCTTGAATGTAAGGCAGAGTCTGGGATAAGGTAGAGGGGTGGGAAGGAGGTGGAAGGGTGGTTGGGAGCCCCTCCCAGGATCTCTGGTTTCTGGGAGTGGTGTTGTGTTTCTGTATTACCTTTTTAACTTGTGTATTTTTGTATGTAGCTGTAGATATTGTAAATACCTGCTTGTATATTGTGCTAAGCTGTAAATATAAAGCTTCATTCTAATGAAGCCATTACAAGAATTTATGAATAATGAAGCCATCACAAGAATTTTTTTAAGGCATTTGGGTCAGTAAATTCTGATACTGTGAAAAACTCATCCATGGAGTTTTCTTGAGTGAATATAGTACAGTGAAATATTTAATGAGATGAAAAGTCAAGAGTCTTCTCTTTGGCTGAATGTGGCTGTGAGACTGGATGTCAGCACCTGACTGTGCTTCTGTAGGGACACATTCTTAGCTCTTTCTTGGATGACCACCGTGACTCCTGATCTGTGTTGTCTCTAAAAGTGAGTTTGTGCAAGGCTTGGGATATTACAGGCACTAATGATTCAGAATCTCCGGATAGGTTCCAGGTTTCTTTATAGGCAGTTATTGCATGTCAGTTGGTATTTCCTGTGCTTTATATTAACTTACTAATTTTAATCTCATTTTAGCTTTGTAGGCTTACATTAATGTTCAATAAAATGAGGAAAAAGTTAAATTAAGGGATTTTATAAAGATGGAAGTACTTGCCTTGAAAACCAGAGCAAGCTTATTCACTTAATTCCATGCTTCAAAACTAAAGTCTGTGCAGGGAAGTTGAAGTGGTATTGAAGCATTTCTTGGATGGATCTCTCTGCACCAATGCAGATGTTTTTCCAGCTCATGCATAGCTACTTTTCTGCTGCCTACATGTATTTGTGAGTGTTTTGCTGTCAGACTATAGCAGAATGATGGAGCAGTAATAGTTTTCCTATCTTAGATAATTTTACACTGCCAATATGGTGTTTTCCTTGAGGGGAGAGGAAAAGCTAACTGTGTCACCATCTCTCTTCATGAAATAAAATCAAATCTGTGGGTTAAAGTGCTGTTTGCCAGGAAATTGCATCTAGTTGAAGGAACAGACTAGTGACATTCAACAGTGAGAATGGCAGCCAGTATCAACAAAGTTTCAGCTTTTTAAACCGTTTCCAAGCCGTCATTAAAAGTTGACGACTTCTAGCTTCTGCTCAAAGGGACTGGATTTAAACAAGTAAATGGGAATTTGTCACTGCGTGCCTAACATCCCTCAGTAGCAGCTTCTCAGTGACAGCAGAGAAAAATGAAAGTCTCACCAACACTCGTAGAACATTTTAGGACTTAAGCAGAATTCTCTCTCATGTCCACAAGTCTGTCTCCTTTATGCTGCTGCAAAGTAGGTGTAACCCTATTTTTCTGGTTGTTTAAATTGAGCTTGCAAGCTGCTGTATGTGAGGTGTGTGAAACAAAACAGTTCAACTTTTCTAAAACAAAACTCAAGGCTGGAGTTCTTAAGGTCACTACATCCATCTGTCCTTTGAATCTCATAGCTGAGCCATAAGCTAAATTCTTGGTGTAGTGTTAGTCGGACTACACCTTTTGCAGTTCCCATTGCAGGCTTGTCATTTTAATAGGCATTTATTGATTGTACTTTTCTGGGAGAGGGATCTAAAATCTTTTTTTTTTCACTGTAGATGTAATTGTACACAGAATGTGGCTCTTCATCTGTCTGTATTCCTTCTGTAACAGTCCAGATTGAGCCAGCAGTTGTAAAGGACATTGGTCAGTGTTCTTTAGTGAGTAAATAAAACAGTGAATATTTCATTCTGATTGTCTGGCAAATAAGCATCATAATATAAAGTACAGAAAGTGTTTTACTGCTAACACTTTATTTCTTGGAGAATCTTTAGATCTGTGTTCTGTAAGAAATATAGTTGCTTGAAAATGTAGATGAGAAAAGTGAAAGATAACATCTGGATTTGCTTAGGTTTCATGACTTGTCACAACTGCTGAAGAAAAGGTCACAGTATATACAGAGATCGTCCTTGTGACTTTTTCCACAGTGAGCTTTTCTGTAAGGGGAACTCAAATCCAGTTACAAAAGTCTCATCTGCTGGCAAGCAGAAACCAGACTATTCCCTCTCTCAGCTCCGCTAACTGTTAGCAGTGTTGTATGTGCTGGGCAAGAGCAGAGTGCCTGTGTGGCATGCAAGACATGCATGGAAGGAGGTGGAGACAGACCAGTATTTTAAAGTATGCTGGTCAGTAAATGGAGGTGAATGTTTTCATTCTCTAGTAGGTAACTGAGTATTTAATAGACTGACTTTAAGAGAGCAATTATTGTCAGCTTTAAGGGAGCTGCATTCAGGGATAGGTAAGGATTAGTTATTGAGGAGTATGACCTTGGCTATGTTGGTCCAGTGGAAGTTCTTTCACTGTGGAGGTAGTATTTGTGTTTTATGTCCATATTCTGGGCAAGAAGGCCAACAGCATCCTGACCTCTAAGGGAATGGTATGGCAAACAGGAGTAGGGAAGTGATCATTCCCCTGAACTCAGCACTGGTGAGGCTGCACTTTGAATCCTGTGTTCACTTTTAGGCCCCTCGCTGCAAGAAGGACATTGAGGTGCTGGAGCATGTCCAGAGAAGGGCAACAAAGGTGGTGAAGGGTCTGGAGAATAAGTTGTATGAGGAGGCTGAAGAGACTTGGATTGTTTAGTTTGAGGAAGGCGACCCTAAATAGAGACCTCATTGCTCTCTACAAGTACCTGAAAGGAGGTTGGAATGACGTGGAGATTGGTCTCTTTCCCTAGTATCAAGTGATAAGACAAGAGGAAATGGCCTGAAATCATGCCAGGGGAGATTTAGATTGGATATTAGGAATAATTTCTTTCCTCTGAGAGTGGAACAGGATGCCCAGGGAGGTGGTGGAGTCACCATCACTGGAGGTGTTCAAGGAATGCGTGGACATGGCACTTTGGGACCTAGTTTAATAGCCATGATGATCTTAGGTCAACGGTTGGACTGGATGATCTTAGAGGCCTTTTCCAACTGAAACAATTATAGCTGCTGCTGCTGCTGCTATAAAAGCTTTACAGTGTCATTGTAGGACAACTGATTAGTAGAGTGGGACTCTGGAGTAAGTTTCATAGAGAAATCTGACCTACTAGATTTATACTACAAAGATGAAGGATCCTTTTGGAAACCACTAAAGAAAACGAGTTCATCGCTATCAGTCTCCTGTCCTCAGGTGTTACTGTTTTTTGCACAGCGTTAGTGTTCTGCTGCAGTTGCTACCCACTGTAGCTCCAAACCCCAGCCTGTGTGCAAATATTTGGACTCTTGCCTTGCTGATGAAAGTTAAATTTGGCAATCTGAATTCAGACACAAGAGTTAAGAACTCCAGAGATTGATTTCTAACCGTGCTGCTGATTTTATCTGAGCTTGACTAAGACACTTTCCAAATTCTGGCATGGAAAGTGTTTGGCACTGACATTCTGTATGGAGATGTTCTGATCTGTGATTCTCTTCTCCAAGACAAAATACTAAATACAACAAATGTTAGGAAACAAATTGCAAAATCATTATTTAAAACAACACTTTCCTTCCCCAGGTTGTACATTGGTGAGGTTTTTGATGAGGTGAATTGGTTGGGTTTGGTGTCTTGTGGCTTTTATTTGTTCTTTTTGTGTGTTTGGGGTTTCATGTGTGTGTTTTTATTTGTTTGTTTGTGGGGATTTTTTGGGGTTGCATCAGTAACCACTGGCAACCACCTGTTCCTGTTTTGATAATCTGTTTCTCAGAAAAAAATAGCTCTGCAGCCAGAGTTTATGCTTATTGGAACAGATTTTCCTTCAGGTAACACAGCCTTTTGAGGAGCAGAACAATCAGACTACAGTTTGTTTCCTCAGTTTGTCTGTGGTTTCTTTGCTTCTTAGACTGAGCAGTCTGGTAACAAACAGGTGTTCCTTACCCCCCACTTCTTCAGCTATTTAGCTGGGTAGCAAACAGTGCTTTCTCCAGCCTTTTGTGCACTCCAAGCCGATGAAACAAGCTCAGAGTATTCCTGCTACCAGTTCCTGGCATCTATCCCAAGCAACTTTTGGGCTGCACATCTGGAGGCAGTGCTTTTCCTTCTGCACAGTCAATCGTAGAAGCAGCCAGGTTGGAAGAGGGTTGGTTGGTTTTCGTTTTGTTCGGATTGGTTTTAGGTTGTTTTTTGGTGGTGATGGTTTTGTTTGAGGTTTTTACTTCCTAGAAGATGAAATAGCTTCATTACTTTTCTGAAATCCAGTAGGCTTTCTTGGAGAGAGGATGCTCTGATGTAATCTTTCTGAAGCTCTTAGTGATTCAGAGGTCTGCCTCAGGGAACTGTTAGAGTGCAAAAGCAGGCAGAGCCAGTCTGATACACTGTGAATAAAGGTATTTACTGTCTTAGATTCAGAACCTTTTACAACCTTGATCATGTTTAATCATAGAAATACAGAGTTATAGAATCGTTTGAGTTGAAAAAGACCTTTAGTACACTGAGTACAACCATCAACCTAAAACCACCATGGCCATTAAACCATGTCCCAAAGTGTTTCTTGAACACTACCAGGGATGGTAACTCCACCATCTCCCGGAATTCACTCTGAATTGTCCTTTTCTTGAAGTTTCCACTTCCAATACAGCCTCTCCTTACATGTGTAAGGGCTGCAGAGTGGAAACCCCATCAACTCTGACCTTGAATTAAGCCCAGTCAGCTTGTACAAAGAATGTCTTGGCTGTGTCTGGCTGGCATTTGGACTACTCAATGATATTAATGCTAAACCAGCTTATTAGAGATCCTTGCCACACTCCTGACTCTCTTGGTCAAAGGGACTACTGTTGATATGCTTTTTGATTGGTTTTGTGACTCTTGAAATTCCACAACTAAATGGAGTTGGAAAGGGGATATATGTGGTTGGCCAAATACTCTATCATGGACCTTAAATGCACACTTATCTGCGGGATCACATCAAAGGTGTGTTGCTGTGTAGGAGGGAACACAATGCTCCTTTCCTTAAGACTCATTTAGGTATTCTTAGTGCCAGATACTGCTTATTTTCAGATTTCTCCACCCTTCTCTGATGCTTTCATCACCCACAGGTTAAGATCTAACTGAAATTTGAAAAGTGCTTGCAGTGGCAGCTACTGTCTGTTTGTCCACAAATGGATACTTATTATAAGAATTAAGAAATTGAGGGCTAGGTCAAATGCTTGCTGAAGTTAATAGCATACTCTAGGTGACACTGGTGGTTCATCTTAGTCTGACAGTCACTAGGAAAGGCCTTTCTCCACAAAATCATAACCAAGGAGTACTTGGGGAAAGGAGAGAGAACAGTGCTCTTTTGGGAGTAGCAAGGACTAATAACAGAATCAAGCAGTTTGGAAGAGATCTCTAAGATCATCCACTCCAGCCTTTCACCCAGCCCTGTCCAATCAACTAGACCATGGCACTAAGTGCCTCAGCCAGGCTTTGCTTGAACACCTCCAGGGATGGTGACTCCACCACCTCCCTGGGCAGCCCATTCCAGTGGCAAATCACTCTCTCTGTCAGGAGCTTCCATCTAACATCCAGCCTAGATCTCCCCCGCCACAGCTTAAGACAGTGTCCCTTTCTTCTGTTGCTGGTTGCCTGGCAGAAGAGACCAACACTCACCTGACTACAGCCTCCCTTCTGGTAGTTGTAGACAGCAATGAGGTCTCCCCTGAGCCTCCTCTTCTCCAGGCTGCACACCCCCAGCTCCCTCAGCCTCTCCTCATAGAGTTTGTGTTCCAGGCCTCTCACCATTTTCTTGCCCTTCTTCTGACACATTCCTGTATCGCAACATCTCTCTTGAATTGAAGGACCCAGAACTGGACACAGGACTCAAGGTGTGGCCTCACCAGTGTTGAGTACAGGGGAAGAATAACCTCCCTTGTCCTACTGGCCACACTGTTCCTGATCCAGGCCAGGATGCCATTGGCTCTTCTGGCCACCTGGGCACACTGCTGGCTTATGTTCAGCTACTATCTACCAGTACCCCCAGGTCCCTTTCTGTCTGGCTGCTCTCCAGCCACTCTGTCCCCAGCTTGTAGCGCTGCTTGGCATTGTTGTGGCCAAAGTGCAGAACCCTGCCCTTGGCCTTGTTAAATCTTTTCCCATTGGCCTCTGCCCACCCATCCTCTGAACCAACTCTATCAGTTTTAACAGACTAGAGACAGCTTGGCATTTGTGTCTCTCCTGTAGATGTGTTCCAAAATGATTCTGTTTCTCAACTCACCATCTTTGACCTGAGGACAGTGTCTGATAAACGCCCTGTTGAAAGACAAGCTGGCAAACTACTGGATGTGGTGACTCATTCTCCAGGTCAAACAAGCTTCCTTGAAATTAGTAATTTCTGAACTAGATTTTGAGTACATGATACATGTACCAGACTTCCCTGCTTAAGCACCTCTTTAAAAAAAGTCAGTCAGTGAGGACTTTGTTCACCTCACTGGAAGCACAGTGAGTAAAACTTGACACGGGAGATGGTGCTGTACGCACGCCTCGCTGTGTTGGGTACCAAGTGGCTGAGTACCTTTCACATTATGCAGGAATCCACATGATCTGCAGCCATTAAAATTCCAGTAGCCTAAACTTGCAGCTAAACAAACACGGTATTCCTGAGGTTTGGCATGCTCTGCCTGTAAATGGTTGCTTGCACTGTGCAGGTCAAGGTTGTCTTTTGGGGTTTTTCTTGTGAATCTGAAAGAGGGTATAAATTGGAAGAGGGTAGATTTAGACTGGATATTAGGAAGAAATTCTTTATAGTGAGGGTGGTGAGACACTGGAACAGGTTGCTTAGGGAAGTTGTGGATTCCCTCTCCCTGGAGGTGTTCAAGGTCAGGTTGGACAGGGCCTTGAGCAACCTGGTCTAGTGGGAGTTGTCCCTGCCCACGGCAGGGGAGTTGGAACTGAATGATCTCTAAGGTCCTTTTCAACTGTGAAACCATTCTGTGAATCCATAAAGGCATTGGTACTGCAGCAAAACACTCTGAGGACGATGAGCTGCACAGCTGGGCTAACCTGAAAGCTTTCTTCCTTGAGGTGCAGTCTGCTGTGTCTGAGCCATCACTGTTTATGTTCCTATGCCACTGTGCTTGGGCTATTAGTCTGTCTCATGGCATTCATTTGTGTAATTAAAAATACTTAATAGTCACAGATCCATAGATTGGTTTGAGTTGGAAGGGACCTTAAAGACTATGTAATTCCAAACCTACAATGGAAAGAGACATCTTCCAGTAGACCAAATTGCTCAGAGCCTCAGCCAAACTGGCCTTGAGACTTCCAGGGAGGGGACATACAAAGCTCCTGGGGCAAACCTATTTCAGTGTTCTCACCACCCTTGCTGTAAAGAATTTTTTCCTAATATTGAGTCTAAATCTACCCTCCTCAAGCTTCAGTCTGTTCCCTCTCATCCTATCACAACCAGCCCTTATAAGAATTTCCTCCCCAGCTCTCTTTTAGGCCCCCTTCAGTTCCTTTAAGGTCTCCTTGGAGCCTTCTCTTCTCCAGGCTGAACAGCCCCAACTCTCTCTGCCTGTTCTCCTAGGGGAGGTTCTCCAGCCATCCAATTGGCTTTGTGGCCTTCATCTTGACCCGTTCCAAAAGTTCGGTGTCCTCCTTGTGTTGGGAGCACTGGAAGCAGATGCAGTTCTCCGGGTGGGGTCTCACAAGAGCAGAGTAGAGTGGCAGAATCACCTCCCTTGTCCTGCTGGTCACACTTCTTTTGGTGCAGCCCAGCTTTATCACAGCCACATCTGTACATGTGTCTGTGCACTTAGAGGGAGAGGATGCTGCCCTCAGCAAGATGTGCATGAAAAAGGATTTGCTGGAGAATGGGTAAAATCTGAGTTCAGGATGAAATAACCTTCCTGCTGCTGAGGAAGATGCCATTAAATGAGTGGCTCTGCGGTGGACAGTGATGTGGTAACTGTTGCAGGAGCATGCTTACATGTGCTGTTGCATGTCTGGTAGGCTGTGTGTGAAACTGCAGGAGGTTTTTGTGGGAGTGGAGGGTGTGCCAACTGCATTCCCAGTATTGAGTCTCTGCGGGCAATCTTTCCACTGCTGCCTGTGCCGCTGCATGGCTGCTGGGTGCCTCGGGCATTGCGGAGGGAGTTGTGTCAGTTTTTAGTGTTGCAGGCAGCTTTCCAGCCAGGGAGTAGTGAAGACTTCCTCGTGTGTCATTTGCTGACCTTCTCCCTTGCCTCATAGCTGTTTGTGGGATCCACAGACATGAAAATGACCTGTTGAAGGGAGATGATTCTTCTGTTACCAAAAGAGAGTGGGTTTTGTTGGTCTTCTGAGAGACCCACCATAGTGGTTGTTTTTCTCCCTGTCTCTTCTTTGAATTGCTGCTGAGCAGTGGTGTTTGAGGCTGGGGACTGGCAGACTGTGCAGCTTACTGCTCAACCTTGCACCAGTGAGACTGGCCTGCAGCTTCTAAGGTGTTTAAGCAAACTAGAAATATCATCCAGCTGTAGAGATGGCTCTTAGCTGTCTGGTGCATGGAGGCTTACACAAGTTGTGGTGCTGAAAGATCAGTTGGCCAGATCCAGCCTTAGTGAGTTGGAAGGTGATATCCTATGACAAGCAGTGGCAGGTCAGGCCAGTTCAGCAGATGTTTTGTGCAGACAGGTGCTGTGGGTGATGGAAATCAACAGCATTTTCTTCAGAGTTGGTATTAACTAAATATCCTGATGAGTGTTAAAAGCTGTGAGGCTTGGGGGCTTTTGGCACAATGTGTTTTCCACCTGCTAGAAGCCAGCCATCCCTGGTTTGGCATTCCAAATAGTGTCAGGAGAGGCATGCCTTCTGTTTCCTTTCCCTTTGTTCATGGAGGCAGGATGGTGTTTTAGGAAGGTGTTCAGAGAGGATAGGGGCACTCACCTTGTAGTTGGGGGACATGACAGGTGCTTCCCATAAGCATTTCAGAGAATCACAGAATGGTTTGGGTTGGAAGGAACCTTAAAAATCATCTAGTTACAACTCCTCTGCCAGGGGACACCTTTCACTAGAACAGGGTGCTCAAGGCCCTGTCCAACCTGACCTTAAACACTTTCAGGGAGGAGGCATCCGCAACCTCCCTGGGCAACCTGTTCCAGTGTCTCAGCACCCTCACTGTAAAGACTTTCTTAGAATCATTGAATCAGTCAGGGTTGGAAGGGACCACAAGGATCATCTAGTTTAAATCCCCTGCCATGGGCAGGGACACCCCACCCTAGATCAGGCTGGCCAGAGCCTCATCCAGCCTGGCCCTAAACACCTCCAGGGATGGGGCCTCAACCGCCTCCCTGGGCAACCCATTCCAAGGTCTCACCACTCTCGTGGTGAAGAACTTCCTCCTCATGTCCAGTCTGAACCTACTCACCTCCAGCTTCAATCCATAGCTTCTTTCTGTTATCTAGTCTACCCTCCTCAAGCTTCACTCCATTCCCTCTCCTCCTATCCCTACAAGCCCTTCTCAGCTCTCCTGTAGCTCCCTTCAGGTACTGGAAAGCCACTGTAAGGTCTCCCTGGAGCATTCTCTTCCTCAGTCTGAACAGCCCCAACTCTCATAGCCTGTCCCCATGGGGGAGGTTCTCCAGCCCTCTGATCATCTTCGTGGCCTCCTCTGGACTTGTTCCAGCAGTTTGATGTCTTTCTTAACGCTGGGGACACTGGAACTAGACAGGGTACTCCACAAGGGTAGAGTTCTGCTCTGGCAGTGGAGCTGGACTAGATGATCTCAGAGGTCACTTCCACTCCCTTTCATTCTGTGATTCTGTGCTGCTACAGAAGAGCTCTGCTTGTGTCTGCTGCTTCCTTGGTTGTGCTGCCATTGTCTTAGCAAGGTGAGTGTGCTGCAAGGTGCTTGCTATCATCTGCCTTGGAAGTGCCTTTGTACCAGCAGTGAGCTGATCCGTGGGTGGAGGTTACATTGCAGCAGTTTAAGACAGAAGGCAGCAGAGGGATGCAGCTCTGTTAAACTAACCTATTTGGTGCATCAAGGTATAAGTCCAGGCAATTTAATAAAGCATGTCAATGAGTAACTCCCAGAAGTGTCAATGTGCTTAGTGTGGAATTTGTGTATGCCACACTTGGAACAAAGGTCTCCTGCATTGCTTGTTACCCATTAACTTGTCTGCTGAGAACTAACTCTCCCCATTCACAGGGCAGTGCAGCTTGTAAAACATTACACAGCAGAAGTGCACAGCATGGCAATGAACCTTTCACTGAGGGCATTTCAGCTGTACAGTGTTTCCCTCAGGAGTCTTTAAAATATTAATAAAGAAGCCATTGTTTCACTCAGTCCTACTGCAATTTTGCAATGAAGCCTTTTATTAGGGGCCCATACTGAGCTGCCTAATCCAGGGTAAGATGCTTTTAATCATCTCCAGTGAAAATAAATTAAAAATTAAGGGGTTTGGCTGGGGTTGAGTTTTGATGAGTTCAGTTTGTTGGGGCTATTAGTTGGGGTTTGCAAGTTTTCACCAAAACAGTAGCAAATTTTGTCTGTCAGTTGGAAATTTCAACCTCTTCTGAAATTCTGAAGTCTCTTCTACAAAATAATCTGTCAAATAATGGTTATTGTGATTCAACAACACAGTCTTAAGTTGTGGCAGGGGAGGTCTAGGCTGGATGTTAGGAGGAAGTTCTTCACAGAGAGAGTGATTGGCATTGGAATGGGCTGCCCAGGGAGGTGGTGGAGGCACCATCCCTGGAGGTGTTCAAGGAAAGCCTGGCTGAGGCACTTAGTGCCATGGTCTGGTTGACTGGCTAGGGCTGGGTGCTAGGTTGGACTGGATGATCTTGGAGGTCTCTTCCAACCTGCTTGATTCTACGATTCTGTGAAGTGTTTCTCCAGTTTAACTTTCTGAAGCTTTTTAATCCAACAGCTGTGGGAACAGGTTGGAAAGAATATGGAGTGTGGGGAAACTTCATCTTATGTGCTGGTGTGTTTTACATATCAGAGAACGTTAGCCAGCACTGGAATTCTATCTCACAGTTGTGTCTCTGGTGCTGTATATATAGTTATACAGAGAATCAAGTAAGCCTTTTTTGCCTGGACCTGTCTGAAGAGAAAATGAGTTATGGCATTATTCCTTTACTCACAGCCTGCTTTTGAACATAGGTTATATAATTATTCCACTCGTGGGCCAGACAGGCAAACTAAGCTAGCAACCTGTTCAAACACAGTTGTGAAATAGTTCAGCTCTTGTACTTCCACTTCTGGGTAAGATCCGAGGTCCAACTGCCCCTTGTTCTGCCAAGTCTGTGGTTTATGAGTGCCAGAGAGAAGTTAACGAGTGTGAACCAAGCAGCTCCCAAAGCTCTTTAAGTTTCACCTGTTCCTGAAGGTAACCAACATGATAAACAAGTGTTGGCTTTTGGCACGTGTTCGTGTTGCGCTGAGCAAGGGAGTTTTGTGGAGGGGAAGTCAAGGCAGAAGGAAGGTGTGGCAATTCTTGATAGCTTATTTGTGTACCAGTTTGTAGTTTTGAGGTTGCTGCCTTCTGTCTTTTCCACAGCACGTTCTCTTTTTGAACCAAAAAGCCCAGATCCTCTTTCCATTAACCCCTCTTCCTCCAGCTGAATCTTAGAAATGATCTATCTGCAACGTAGCTGCACAATGGACAGACTACAGCAGAGAAGAGGGAAAACCCCAGGGGAATAGTTTGATAGATTCATAGAATTGTTTTGGTTGGAAGGGACCTTGAAGATCATCTAATTCCAACCCTTCTGGTATTGGCAAGGGCAGCCTCCACTAGGGTGAGTTGTTCAAGACTTTCCCCAACCTGGCCTCGAACACCTCCAGGAAATGAGCATCCACAACCCCCCTGGGCAGCCTGTTCCAGTGTCTCACTACCCTCACTGTGAAGATTTCTTTCTAATGTTCAATCTAAATCTCCCCTCCTCAGGCTTAAATCCATTCCCTCTCTTCACTATAAACCTTTGTATAAAGTGCCTTCCCATCTGTCTCGTAGGCCACAGCCATAGTTCATACAGCACAAGCAGTGAAGCAGTTGTAGTTAGACAGGGGAGCTCAGACTTTCTTCTCTCAAGCAATGGGTCCTGTATCTCTTCTGGGGTAAGGTGAACATCTGTGTCCTTCCCTAGCACACACTACTGTGGCATGCAAATACATCTTTGCATTAACTACTATTATTAACCTTATCCAGTTTCACCTTCCACCTCTCTCAGAGGTCAAATAAGGAAATGATTAGCTATATCAGTACTTTCTCTGTAGGGTTTACCCCTTCCTGCACAGTGCAACCTCCTCAACTGACTGCTGTCAACTAGCAGCAATTCACAGGAGAGTTTAAGTCAGTTACCTACAGGCATGTGTTGAAGTTGGTATGGAACATAGGAGGAAAAGACAAACCTGCTAATATGGGTAAGGGTGTTCAGAAGGCTCAAGTGAGTCCCCATATGGGCCTTCCAGTACCTGATGGGGATCTACAAGGGCTTGTAGTAAAAGGATGAGGAATGGATTGAAGCTTGAGGAGGGTAGATTTAGACTGGTGTTAGAAAGGAATTCTTTGCAATGAGGGTGGTGAGACACTGGAACAGGTTGCCCAGGGAGGCTGTAGATGCTCCCTCCCTGGAGGTGTTCAAGGCCAGGTTGGATGAGGCCATGAGCAACCTGGTCTAGTGGAATGTGTCACTGCCCATGGCAGTGGGATTTGAGCTAGGTATCTCTAAGATCCCTTCCAACTCAAGCAATTCTATGGTTCTGTGATAGGAGACTGGAGAAGGTCTCCTAGGAGACACACTCCTGTGTCTCATAGATGCCAATAGCATAGGATATCTTAAGAGTTTATCAAGCCCTAGAAACCACTTTCTTCATAACACTCATTGTTCAGTGTGTTGTGTCATATTGGTATTCAGTCTGTGTTGTGGTGACCATAGAATACACTGCGTTGGAAAGGACCCTAAAACATCATCTTGTCCAACCCCTTGCATTGAGCCAGGACATCTTTAACTAGTTGCTATGGGGCCTATCAAGTTTGGCCTTCATTGCCTCCAGGGATGGGACTTCCACAACATCTCTAATCAGTCTCATTATAAAGGACTTCCTCCTAATGTCCAGCTTAAATCTACCCTGCTCCAGCTTAAAACTATTGCCTCTCATCCTATCACTGCAAGCCCTTCTAAAAGTCCTTCCCCTGCCTTCCTGTGGGTCCCTTTCAGATATTGAAATGTAGCTGTAAGGTATCCCCAGATCCTTCTCTTCTCCAGACTGAACAACCCCAACATTATCAGCCTGTCTTTGTTAAGAGTGGGCTTAGATGCTGGCTGTGATGATCTTGTGCCAGAAGCTATGCAAACACAGAACAGGATGGCAGTGGTGGGCCTGAAAGAGTGCTAGCTGTAATCTGAGGCTCCTCAAAGTCACCAAACAACTTCTGGTTCTAGTAAGAGCTGAACTCTTCCTGTTCCTCTTTAACCCAAAGTGCATTGGCATATAGGCAGAGTCAGTGCACCTACAAGTGCATGAGAGATGCCGAGACACATCAGCAAGTCTCTGAGCAAGAGGCACTTACCGTAAGTGGCCACTTGCTAAGGGGGCAAGTTTCCTTCCACGTCAGTATCAGTGGTAGGTACTGCTGTTCTGCAGGCAGTGCTCTCAGACTGGCCAGCCCCAAACCAGGAAGTGTGGGTTTTCCTTAGCAGCTGCCTTACTCAGTCCAGCTGCCAGGTAGGAACTTGGTCACTCAGGTGTCAAGAGACTAGTCCTGTCACAGTGGCACGTGACTCAGCACACAGCAGATGTGGTGGCATTGCAGAGCTGCTGAGGCTTGAAACAAGTTCTTGGCCTCTTAATACTAACCTATTGCACAGGGTGGTGGGGCTTTCCAGGCTCACTGATGTTGTTCAGGGGGTATGTTGAGCACCACTGATGGCATTTATGCCATTAGTGTGGTGGGATGCTTCCTGTCCACACAGAGAAACACATTCTATGCTGGGGCTTGTGATGGTGCATGCAAGGCCACATGTGGACTGTGTGGCACTTTTGGTTGGGGTTTTTTCAGGGTATTTTCTTACTGTCTTATCTGTCAGAACTTTTACCCTGCTGCTGGGTGTAGCCTATGGGGTGCCTTGGCCAAATACTACCCTGCAGAATATCTTCATTGCCCAGGAAGAGCTTGGAATGCTGTCTGCATTCTGCTTCATCTATTTCCTTGTTGATTTATTGATTCCATCCTTGCCTGAATCCATGATTTGTCTTGGTTGGTAGTCTGGTAGCTCGTGAGGACCATGGCTTTCAATGTTCTTTTGAATAGGCCAGAGAGCCTTAGCAAGGAGCCTTCACAATTGTGCCTGCAAACACATCCAGACAAGGCTTTGCTTAGATGTTTCAGGTGCTAGCAACAGGGGCACTTTTCAACATTTTTATCTGGTGTTCAGGCTGTGTTTGCAGCCTGCATCAACATTTGTGGTGGCAGTGCCTGGTGTCTTGTCTATACCTAAGCTGACCACTTCAAGGATGTCAAATAAGACATTGAGTTGCTGGAGAATGTCCAGAGAAGGACAACAAAGCTGGTGAAGGGTCTGGAGAAAAAAAACTTATGAAGGGTTGTTTGGTCTGGAGAAGAGGCTGAGGAGAGACCTCATTGCTCTTTATAAGTCCCTGAAGGGAGGTTGCTGTGAGGAGGTGGGTCAGTCTCTTCTCTCTAGTATCAGGTGATAGGACAAGAAGAAGTGGCCTGAAATGGTGCCAGGGAGGTTTAGGTTGGGTATTAGGAAAAATTCCTTTCCTGCAAGAGTTGTCAGGCATTGAAACAGACTGTCCAGGGAGGTGGTGGAGTCACCATCCCTGGAGATATTCAAGAAACATGTGGATGTGGCACTCTGGGACATAGTTGAATGGCCATAGTGGTCTTAGGTCAGTGGTTGGACTTGATGATCCCAGAGGTCTTTTCCAACCAAAGCAATTCTATGATTCTGAGACCTCCCAGGTTTGAGGCAGGCAAATGTCCCTCAAGATAAAAGTCTGAAGTGCAGAAGCAATGATCCTGCTGACTCAGTGAAGTGCTTAGAATTGTTGGGAAACTGGCTGTCATATTGTAGGTTTTAATGTGTGATGGAAGCTGGGACCTTCCATTTGCTTCATTCCAGAGGCTCTGCCAGGCTAGTAATCTCTTCTGATGGTGATCAAAGATGTTGTGAAAGGAGGAACAGAGCTCCTGATGGAAGTGCCCTGGGCTAGTATGTTCAGCAGTTAATATGTGGAGTGAGGAGATGCAGTGAACCTGCACCTTCTTAGTAAGTCTACAAGTGTCTATACTTGGGGAGTCAGCAGTCTGAGTCAGCACAGCAGTAGTGTCTGATGCCAAACCAACACTTTGTTGTTTTAAAGGTTTTTGGTTCACTTATTTTCTCATAGTGTTACAGAGAACTTGCTGTGGTGGTGGTTTCATTGTGGTGTGATGATTTGTTGTCCTCTCATGTACATCTGTTTGGAATTTGTATTTCTCTGATCTTTTGTTTTATGATACAACTTCCACAGAGCTTCCCTTACCCTTCTCTTTTGCTGTATTTTCAGAGGCAGTTGTCACCACATTTGAGGGAACAGCAGCACAGGGCTTGAGAGCAGGATGCACTCTGTGTTACCCTGTAGTGTTTCTTTCATAAAACCTTCCATTGCAAAGGGAGTTTTGGTGCATTGGAGTTTTTTATCCTGGTTTTACTGAAGACATTAACTTGGGCAGCTCAAGTACATCTGTACAAATTGTTCTGCCTTGGGCAGCGTGACAGGCTTTGTTTCTTCCAGCGTGTGATGCTTGAGAGAGAGGCAGGAATGAACAACTTTCCTGGGAACAAACCCTCTTCAGGTTCATGTGGGAAAGCACTTCATTTCAGAACAAGTCATACACTGAATTATTCTTTACCCATTATTATTCAATGTCTCTCTTCTTTTAACAACCTTTTTTGTTTCTGAACTCCTTGTAGCTGGAAGGCAGGCATGAATCCGTGGGGCTTCAGTGTGTTAATGATTTAGTTGTGTGAGTCAGCTGAGTGAGCTGTGGCTGAAATGCATTTAATGTGTCTGCAAGTGCACTTGCTACCGCAGCTGGCAGCTTCATGCTGATGTACACACCAAGATTAATAGGCAAAAAGAGATTTTGTTGGTTTCTATTGGTGACCTCCAACTGAGATAACCTGTAAAAAAAACAGGACCTGAGTGTTCAGGGCTGGTGTACTGATGCTGAAGCTTTAGGTAGCAGAGATTTCTCTGGGTCATATGCCTAGGTAGCCAGACTGAAGCAGGAAAGAGAGGACTGGTGTCTGCCCAGCTGCATGAAAGGCACTGAGGTGACTGGCAGACTCCAAGTTGATACCAAGATGAAAAAGCTTTCCATCTCCTGGATGCCAGTGTTGGTTTGGCATTGATGAGGAAATTGCCATCATCATTCTGTGAATCTCGGTGTATTTCCTGCCTGCTTGTCTCCTTGTCAGCTGCCTGGATTCTGCCATAGGTGATACTAACGGGGCCTCTTACCCAAAATTGCCAGCCCAAGCAAACAGGGGGAGGGGACTGTGAAGGCTGAGGTGCAGTGTACCCTTTTAGTGCTGGGGTTTTCTGTGAGCAAGCTAGAATGCTGCCTGGGTGAAGGCCAGCAGCATCCTGGCCTATAATGGCCAGCAGGAGTAGGAAAGCAATCATGGCCCTGTACTCAGCACTGGTTAGGCTGCACCTTGAACCCTGAGTACACTTTTGGGCCCCTGACTACAGAAAGGGCACTGAGTAGCTGGAGTGTGTCCAGAGAAGGAACACACTCCAGGTGTGAAGGGTCTGGAGAGCAGGCCACGTGAGAAGCAGCTGAGGAAACTGGGGTGCTTAGTCTGGAGAAGAGGAGGCTGAGTTTGCCCTCTACAAATCCCTGAAGGGAGGTTGGAGTGAGGAGGTGAGTTGGTCTTTTCTCCCTAGTATCAGGTGAAAGGACAGGAGGAAATGGCCTGAAATTGTGCCAGGGGAGATTTAGTTTGGATATTAGGAAAAATTTCCTTCCTGCAGGAGCTTTGGAACAGGATGCCCAGGGAGGTGGTGGAGTCCCCATCCCTGGAGGTGTTCAAGAAACATGTGGACATAGCAACATGGGACATGGTTTAATGGCCATGGTGGTGTCATGTTAATAGTTGGACTCGATGATCTTGGAGGCCTTTTCCAACTGAAGCAATTCTATGGTTCTGTGATTGGTTAGTACCATTCAGGAGGTGCCTTGGTCTGCCCTGCTGTAGACAGAAGCCCTGACTCCAGAGCTGCTTATCTGGCAGCTCTGATGAGCTTTGCTTGGTTTTGTGGGCAGAGGGCAATTTAAATTGCAGGTATCTGATTCAACTTGAAATCTTCAGGGCGCTGGATCAGCTCCTGTGTTAGTACCTACAGAGAGCTTCTGCTGTCCCTCAGAAGCCTGTCTGCCTTACTCATTTACTTGTACTGGCTTTCTTTCTTAACTTTTGCCTGTCCTCTCCATGCTGCTGGGGCACACATTGCTCAGATGATAATCATGTGTGCTCAGCCAGGGCATTAGACTGGGTTTTGTTATTGCCTGAGGCAATGGAAGAACCCAGAAAGAGCAACCAACTTCATTGACTGTGAGGTTTGCAGAGGCGTGTGTGGCCAAAACAACACTTCATGTAGATGCAGCAACCTTGGGCTCCTCCTTGGTGGGACATTTCCCAGGATCAGAGTCAGAACATCACAGTTCTTCACCCATTGTTGCTTCCTGGGCATTATGGTGATTTGTCCCTGGACAGGAGCTGGAGCAGGCAACTATACAGCAGGTTCCAGGGATCTGAGGAGACTGCTGATGTTGGATTTGATCCTGTCTCATCCCTGGAAGGAGTGAGCACACATGAATGTTTGCATCATTTGACAGACGTTTGAGTGGCATCTGTGAAGTACAATTGATTGTTGTCACATCAGTTTCTGGTGTGGATTTATCCTCTGCCACCTTTTGGGCCTATAAACAGACCAGAGGTGTGCTTGGCTGAGAGAAGTTGACCTTGCCCTAGGTCAAATGTGAGGCTTGCTGAGGTGCCACAGCCTGGGAAAGAGAGCAACTGAAGTTGCTGAAATACAGTGTTTAGGAATACCTGACCCCCATCCATGTGCTCAGTGCAAGTACTTCCAGGTCCCGGGCTGGCTTGGACAAGGACTTGGTGCTTTTAGAATGGGGTTCTTCAAGCTCTCTCTAGCTGGGGCCTCAGAAGATGAGGGCATCCTAAGTCTTTGGGCAATGCTTAAATCCCTTGGTCTTGGCTCTTTTGCAGAATCTGTGTGGTGGGGTGTGTGGGACATGACTTTCAGGTGTTTCTTGCCCAGCACTGCCATGCTCCCAAGGGTGGGGTTCTTGGAGAGAAGGAACCTTTCTGTGTATCAAGATATGCCAGCTCTTAACTGGTTTTAGTGGAGCTGGGTGGCAGCTGACCCACATAAAGATAATTATCTTTAAAGAGAACATACTGGTGCCTAGTTTTGCACATTATACAGTACCTAGCGTGCCCATCCTGATGGCCAGGCCTTGCCAGTACAGCCTGTGTGGATCTTCAACAATCCAATAAAAGCTAATGGAGAAGAGGTTTTCCATAAGTTCTGCAGGCACTGAGGTTGTTCTGTCTGGCCTGGGAAAATTGGTTCTGCAAAACGAGGGGCTGTTAAGGACTCAGCTCAAAAGCTTTTGTTGCACATAGCAAGTTAGCAGGAGTTGGGTGAGGACAGCTCTTACCTGTGTGTGCTGCAGGGGTAGCTCATTGCCTGCTCTACAGGAAGCAATGGAAGTCAACCCAGCACCATTAAACCTGCCCATCTTGGGGAACTGGGGCCCGTGGTGACAGCAGCTATATTGGTGTCTCAGTCTGAGGCTGGTCCTGAAGAGGAGCAGACTCCACTGCACACAGCCTTTCCTTTGCTCTTGACAGCGCCGTATACACACAGGGTGACTCCTGACCTGTTGGCCAGCCAGCCTTAGCCAAACTCAGACCAGAAGCCCAAGAGCACCAGCTCTCAGAGCTGTAAGCCTAGCAGCTGGTGTGCTCGTGCAAGCAGTCGTGCAGGTTCGTGCAAGAACCCTGAAGGTTTCCTGCCCTTAAGCGTGCGTGTCGCTCGCTCGCTTTGTGTTAGGCTCCCTAACCTTGAAATGCAGGTCTCCTCTATCAACAAAAAGGCAGCTCTAATTCACTTTAATGGCTGCAATTACACTTAACTATGTTGAGCCAATCTAGCAGAAAGAACAACATGTTCAGACTGCAGTTTGTAATGTAATGTCTTGCTAGGCAGCAAGGAACGTGAAGCCTTCCTGAGGAGAATGGATTTTTACATAGGCAATGCACCACAGATTAAATATATATATATATATATATTTAAATTAAAAAAAATTATCTTGGAAGCAATGCAAATTTTACATCTGGTTGACAAGATGAAATATATTGACACCATCCCACCCACCCCACCCCCCACTTCCCATTGCCCTGCAGGAGTTTGGCCTGCCACTTGATGCAGCGAGCCTGTGACAGCAGCGTTTTCTGCAGGGTTTAAGTACCCGCTTAGTCTGCTGTGTGCTGTAACCACTGGGGGTGCTGGCAGAGCTAGGAGTCTGCCTGTGCTTGCTGGTGTGTGGGAAGGGTGGGTGGAGGTTGAGGTTTGGCTGGATTTCATAGTTTGTGTCCTTTTAATGCTGTAGATCCACTGGGTCTGGCAATTGAGAGCAGCATTTCTAATGGAAGGAGGGGACATGCCTGGCTCCGTGTGCAGTGTATTGGGGTGGAACTGATGTCACAAAGCCTGTTAGGTGTTTTCATTGGGCGACTGGGGTCGTGGCTAGGTATTTAGCACTCAAAGCCAGTCATCATGCTGTCACTGATTTTGTACTGGGGGCAGGAGGGAAAGGTTTAGGTCTTGCTTTATTTCATGTGCTACTGCTACTAAAAGTAGTTCTTACATGCTCCACTTTTGAAGCATGTTTTGCATTGCTTGTCCCAAGCCCTGGAATAAGCCATTATCTTTATTAGTAGTTCATGGCTGGACTTTGTGCTCTTCTGGTAAATTAAAAGGAGCTAAATTATCTACCTTTGAGTTGGGCCTTCTATAAATAAACCAGTTTGAGTTTTCATTGTTGGGGGGGTGGTGGTTGTTAGTTCAGGGTTTGAGGGTTTTTTTTTTTTTTTTGTTTCTTTCAAGATTTGGGTTTGTTTGCTTGCTTTGTGTTAGGGTTTGGTTTTGTTTTTTTCTTTTTTTTGGGTGGCTTTTGGTTTGGAGTTTTTTTTCATTTCATTTTTGTGTAGTTGGTTTTGGGGTTTTTTGTTTTGTTTTTTTTTAAACTGCCACAGACCATGCAGCTAAGAACTGAATTGTAGGTGCAGCTGAGCCTAACAAACCTTGAACCATGTGGCAGCAGCACACAGAGTAATTGGTAGGAGCCAAAAGGGCTCTCAGCTTTCCTACAGCTCCTGTGTAGGTGCAGTTTCCTTCAGGGTTTATTCCAGTGCTTGACTCACAGCCTCTTGCCTGGCTCTAAACGTTAACAGCAGCAGATTAAACAGCTGCAGGTAAGATCTCCACCAGCTCCTGCACCACACGGACACCACGAGACAGCCAGCTGCACAGGGTAGCTGCTGTAGCACACCCTTACTGTGCTGCTCTCTGCAGCAGCTGGCAACAGGTTTAGCAACTCTGCTTTTCCAGTCTTGTGCACTTTGACTGGGAAGCCTTTACCCAGCAGCTTGCTCCAGGAGTCACGTTTGGTCACTTTACATGGAGACATTCTCCCTGGCACTGTGCGTCATGCAACATAAAGTGATCTTGACTCTTGCCCGACGGCAGCTGCCACATTTTGTCGTGTCTGAGCAGCCCCAGCAGGCAGAGCTTGCTCTCAGTGCTGAGTTACTGGCCCAGCAGTGACACAGAACCAGTTGTTGCTGTGAAACTCCCCTTTCCTGTGCTGGTGATCACAGTGTGCACCCTCCCCTCTGTCCCCGCAGCCCACACTGCTGGTGGATAAAACATTTTTACCTGCAGTTGCTGCTAGCACGTGTGGCCTGATGTGTAACAGCTTTTCTCACAAATGGGAGCAGCAACTTAAGGCAAGCCCAAGCACCTTTAGCTGAGATGTTCTGGGACTGTAAAGCTGTACTTTGTTTGACATAGGTGCAGTACTTCTTCAAGATCCTGGACAACTAAGAGCCTCCATCCTTCCCCCAGGCAAAAGACATGCACGTAGCAGGATGTGTTCATTCATTTATTTGTCCAATGTTTCAACCTGACTGAAATACAAGATCAACAAGAGCACTGTACTCCTGGCTATTGTTACATGTTAGAACATAGAGTTTTGCACTTTAGACAACATTTAACACCATTCTATGGGGTACTGCATTGCTTTTATAAAGTTTAAAATAAAGATTTCTTTTCAAACATGTGACTTTGGTTTATTTCATACATTACACTTTCTTGCAGAAAAAAATAAAATTGTACAACTGCATAAATATAAAATTCTTCCACCATGAAAATGGTTAAAACATTCAATAAAGACATTAGCACCACAGTGTGCGATGCCTCCAGCAGGAAAAAAATAAAAGGAAGGAAAAAGAAAAGAGAGAGAAAAAGAAAAGAAAATATACAAAGCAAAGAGTTACGCCTACCACTGAAGGTGATAGTCTGACCCAGTCTCTCACACAACATACTTGAGGATGAGGGAAAAGGTGGAGAGAGAGACAGCATTCGCTACAAAGCACGGTACACATCATCTATTCTCTTGAACTTCACTTAAGTTAGATTCTCCTGCCACCCCTCCAAATAAAATACCCTAACACCATGGAAAAGTCAGAAGCCTTATGGAGTGCTGTTAAATAGAGTCTCACAGGTGGGCCTTTCTTTGAAAAGGAACGAAATAATGAGAAGTATCATGCCAGTTCTAGTCCCATTGAGTATTTACACCTTGGACAGCAAAAAGTCTTTGCTCACGAGAAGTAGAAAACAGATACAATACATGGCTTGAAAAATGACCAGAGTATGCACCTATAGTACTGTACACTAAATAAAATACACAAGGCAGCGATACTTAGGGGCCAGAAACACTGCTTACTACAAGTCAGTTATGGAATCATAATTTACAGTAAAAATGGGCATGTCCCAAGGCTCAATTTTGTTTTCTTTTGTCATTTACAGTAGAATAAATATTTGTCGCTATTGCTACACTTTGTTTACATTCTAAACTAGTAAATGCAGAAAGCTAGTGTAAAGCATATAGATTACGTGTAGGTCCCATACGTATGACAGTTTGTTCAAGACTAGGAGTTTTGCTTTTTTGTTCTCTTTTTGTTTGTGTTTTGTTTTTTTTTTAACCTTTTCTTAATGGCTAGGAGGAGGAGGAGGGGTGGGGAAGAAGAGAGTTGTGCTTACGATCAGCTGCTTTTTATGTCGAATTTAATATCAAAGCGTCCCTGGAAGCGGTCTTTGTCGCTGTACTGGATGTTCTGCCCGTAGGCCCTGCATTCCACACGCACCTCCGTGTCGTAGGTCAGGTTGGTGAACTGCACCGCCACCAGCGGCTGCAGGTACCGTGGCTGCAGGAGCTTGCCGTAGTAGGGGTAGTACTGCAGGGCAAAGCCGGCGTAGCTGCCCATCCCATAGTACTCCACGGTGCCGATCTTGTCTACATCTTCCTCTCTCTAGAGGTGGGGAAAGGAAGAACAAACAATGACAGGTCACCCGGAGGCTACACCTTTTGCAGCCCTTCTCCCTGGCAGCATCCGCTGGTTTTGACCACAACACCTTTTTGATCATCACCAATGACAGCAGGAGCGGTGCAGAGGACACCTGAATGCTGTCCAGCCAGCAGCTCCCAGCACACATCAGCCAGGGAAAGGGCTTTTAAATTAAACCTCAATCACTTCACACGTTCAGAAACCACCACAGCTTGTGCCAATGCACGGTCTTTGGCTAACAGAAATCTGCTGTTTCTCAGCTGTTTTTTGCAATGTCAAGTAAAAAGCCAGCTTCTCCAGAATCTTCTCTTCAGCCATCCTCCTCAGAGCTCCAGTACAGTGCTTGGAGACAAAATGGCTACACTTGAGGACATCTTTTACTATCTGGCCCTGGGTTTAACCCTCTCCCTGTGAGGGCAGCACTGTCTCCTATTGTGTCAGGGTGTTTTGAGAACTTGTGCTCTGAAGGAGGAGATACATACCCCAAGGGAGCACCACCCCTGCTGTCTGCAGAAAACCAGAGAGGGGTAACTTCATGTGGGCAATTCCCTGCAGCTTCTGCTGTAACTCACCTTGGCAATGCAGTGGACAGGGATGAGATAGGGGTTGTATTTTGCCATAATCTCTGGAGGGAGGCTTTCATTTGCTGGAGGCTAGAAGAAACCCAGAACAAAGGGATGTTACACGTGGAACACTTCTCTGCGGCAGCGAAGGTCAGTGGTACCCAAACCATGCTGTTATATGGACTCCCTTCTAGAGCCATGCCAGAGGCAAACAGCTCTTGGTGGTGGTCTTGGGACACATGAGCAGCATAACACAATTCAGAGCAGGAAAACTTAACACAAACAGAACTTCTATCTGTTCATACAGCCTTTAGCAGATCCCAAGGCAAGCAGATCAGAACATTTTTAGCTTTGTGGTGTCACTGAGGAAAGCCTTTCACAGCAGTGTCAGCCAGCAGGGCTTGTTTGTGCCAAGCACACACACAGCAGCCGGAAGAGACCCTGGGGGAGGATTTGCACCTGCCTGCCAGGTGTATGCTGTTAGGGCTGGAAAGGCACAAGGAAGAACAAAAAGCAGCAGTCATACCCTGACATTACTGACCTTCGACACCACCCACAGGGAAGGACAAAGGCTCCGAGAGCACCAGGGGAAGGTGGGAGTAAGTGACAAGGCCAATGTTTGCCTTTGGTCTCTTAACGAGTGCAGTGCTGCTGCACAACCTTGCAACACTCAGATCTGCTTTATCCACAACAACTACAGGGTCTCTATTTCGGAAACCAAAATTCTGCCTTAAGATACTCTAAATAAAAAAACATCATCCCTTGATTAGAATCTGCTGTCTACTGTGGACTGCAGCTCCTCAGAGCTTGTAGCTGAAGAGCTTGTAGCTCTTGGTGGCAAATAAAAGAGGAACACAGCAAACCCCTCCCTTCCCCAGTCACCAAACACACACATCTGTGTCATCTTACAGCCACCACATACCAATTCCTGTTAAAATGCACCCACTGCTTCTGCCCTGGATCAGAGGAGCCAACATTCAGCTCATTTCTTTAGCATGGGGCAGGATCCTTCATAGAAAAATGCTCCTCACAACTCATTACCAGCACCAGTCCTCATCCTCAATTGCACTGATGGGCAGCAGTGACAGCAGTTTGCACACCCTTTGCTCTGTTTTCCATCCAGAAGACAGAGTGGCAAGATCTGCACACCACCTTGTTCAATAGCATGTGTTCTGCTACTAATTGCTTGGAGCATTTGTTAGCCTTTAAACATGCTGGGAGGAATAAAAACCCACCAGAAGTAAAAGCCACTCCTGTCCAAATTAACATCCTTCAGCACTGCTGCAGACATGCCTTCAGGTGCAGCACAGAGCCAGCAGGTGACAGAGACATCCTATGGCATCTGGGAAACTGCACTAAATGACCTAAAGGTCTCCTCACAGCTCTTGCAGTGAGAGCTATGCCTGACTCTCAGACGTAGTTTGTGTTTTATAGCCTATGTTTCAGTCTGATAGTTAATATATTAGCATTAATTAAGAGGTTTTAGTCAGGCAGGCAACTCTACGCTGCCTGAGGAAAGCATAGAGTAGATCAGGGCAAGACACTTGGTCTTACTACAGGTCTGGGATGGTCCCATGGACGCACACAGGAACTTAAAAGGGGTTTTACCATTTGAAGTAGTCCATTAGAGCAGTTCAGTTGGTAGGCTCAGAAGTTACCAGATAAATAACCAGAAGCTTACTCAGTGAGGGTCACTTCTCATTGTTACCAACTCAGTGTGCCATTCCCATTGCTTTTTGATGGAGTCTCTTTAATGCCTCAGTCACTCATCCACATCATCTCACAATTTCTTGTCTGCAGAAGTGCTTTAATACTCCAGAGACAGAGAAGCAGGCACTCAGACAGATACTCTCTCACTCCAGAGACAGAGAAGCAGGCACTCAGACAGACACTCTCTCACTCCAGAGACAGAGAAGCAGGCACAGCAAACCTGCAGTCAACTCCTTCTCCTGCTCCTCATCAGTAGCCTCTGCTAGAAAGGGAAGAGATACTTACCTTAGGTTTGAAGCCAATAATTCGGTTGAGCTTGACAAGGATGCACGGTTTGCCATCCTTGTATCCGAAGTAGGGATCGCTTATTCCAGAACAGTTTTCCAGCCAGTCACGTTTGAATTTGCAGACCTTCTTCTGACCCTGGGCATCATTATATGGTCCTCTCTCTTTGTAATCAGTGGGTGTTTCTGCAGGGTAGGGGAATGAAAAGACAACTGTATGACGGCGACCTTTTGCTTAAACACTGATCTACACACAACACGCATCAGCAACACTGATGCTTAACTGGGTAGTTTGGATTAACCCCTGCTCCAAACAGGTGACACCACCTTCTTGAGGCTGACACTGCAACAGCCCCACCACACATAGCCACTCGGTGTGTGTGGGCTGGTCCCAGACCAGCACAGCACTTCCAGACAGCAAAAGAACAATCATGTTTGCAAGCCGTTGCCTCAGAATGTTTCTGGCATCTTTGGACAAGTGGACTCCCCCCCCAGCCCTGCGTGCCCGTGTCAGGAGGCGACAGCGTCTCTGCATTATTACACATAACCTGCTGAAGGGGAAGTCCTCCCAGACTGCAAAGCCATCAGTAATGACTTTCAGAGAGGACAAGGTCAGCACCACATGCTCCTGAGTCAGCACAACTCTCTCCAAGTGAAATCTGGGAGCTTCCAGCCATATAACCTCTACAGTAAGCTTCTAGGTGCGTCCCTGGCCAAGTCTGGTCTATCCAAGCTAATTAAATGAGCAGCCATATGACTGAAACCAGAGCCTGCCAGTTTACCAATGTGCCCTCCATTCCAGAGAAAGGAATGGCCAAAGACAGAGACCATCGCCACTCACCCTCATCTTCTGATGGACCTGACACAGAGGCAATGGTCAGAGCCCTCAGCTAGAGGAAAGAGTCAAGACTTACCCCCACAGTCCTGAAATATAATGTTTTCAGTTTGTTGATCAGCACTGTAGTCCTTTAAGAACTTCTCGAGGTTCTTCACATAAGGCTCATAAGTTTTTGGATCGGAGGCAGTAAAGGAGATTTCTGTCTTTTGCACCTGGGGGACTTGAGTCAGTCCTAAGAAAAGCAATGTCAGAGAGAAAACATTTAAGTACAGCACAGAGCTGCACAGCCTCCAGGCAATTCAATGCACACTGAGAAGATAACTCATTCTAATAATCTCTATTTTTCAGACTTCACGACTTGTACAAAACAGCTTAAGATCACTAGAGGGGAGCCTCTGATGGGCTCTTATCTCCCCTTTCCCAGAACAGTCTGGCATATTTGTCATGATGTTTGCATCACTAAACAGATAAAAATCACAGAATCCAGAAGGGAGGCTACAAGTCAAGGTTTTCCTCAAGAAAAACAGTCACCCACAGGTCTCCTGCCCACTTCTGCCTCCTCCCCAAGGACACAGGAGAGCTGCCTATGTGTGAGACCAACAGTATGAAATAAAGTCCCACAGAAATATATAGGTATCCCTCACAGATTGCCTCAGAAGCCTGCAAAACATGCTTTGTGTAGGAGACAGAACTGTCCAAGCAGTCAACACTTGCACAAGAAAAAATGAGATTCCCCACGTTAGCTACAGCCACTCTTTGCTGGCTGCAGTCCTCATTGCCTTTGTGCAGTCTCTTCCTTGTAGGCTGTAGGGTAGGAGATGTTTTCTTACTCCATAACTTCATCATCCTGATCACGTTCTCTGGTCTTTTGACTCCGTAAGCAGGTATTTCTGCCTGCAGAAATCATCTGCTGAACCCTCTTATCAGCAGCTCATTGCTGAGAACGTGAGCTGGAAATACCGTGACACAGCAGAGATGCTTCAAAGGCTGTCCTTGATTTGGGGCTGTGCAACTGGCTCCACTTTTGACTTATAGGAGGATGAAGAAAAGAGAAAAAAGAAGGCACGGAGAAGGGTCTAGACGCAAGTGATGCCTACAGATGATGAAAAGTGCCAACCCCTTCACTTTTCATTACGTGATTTGGAAGTAGTTGCTCCTGTGTGAGGTTTAGGTCATGTTTTAATTGAATGCAGTGATGCATGGCTAACAGGCTAAACTCAAGTAATGGAACTGCAGTTCCTGCTGCTTTGTGGTGGCCACTGTAATTATCGAGGTCCTGACTTCTGGTCAGTTTGTCTTTTTCGTTTTAGCAAGATAAGAAAAAGGAGCAGTGGAGCAGCACTGGCTTTGACAGCTTTCAGAACAGGCCTGTTTCCAGCAAGTTCTCCTGGTGCAAAACTCGGGCAGCTTAGCTGGCTGGCCCCAACCCACAAGAGCTTGTGACTGCAGCAATTTTCCAAAGCCACTTGAGTGCTCCTGCTTAGTCCCTCCTCAAGCCAGCTCACCACTCCCCCTTCACTACCCACCGAGTTGGAATTTGTAACCTAGGACAAAGATTAGCTTTGTTCCCCTAAACACAGCTCCTAGCTACCAAAGATAGCAAGACATCCAGCAAGGAGCTGAGAGGTTTGAGTTTTATTCCAGGAAGCAGCTTTAACCCCTCAGAACTGCCTCTGGTCAGCACTGACCAAGTTAAGTGTTTCAAGTTTAGAACCAACTTACTATTGCACTAGCAGAGGCTTTCAATCCCTTTTTGAGCAATTACTTGCTTTCTTGCTTCATACAGTTATAAATATATATAAAATAAATAAGCTGGGTTCAATTTTAGTAAGGGACTTCTCAATCCTACCCTGCCAACTCCTCCTCCTTATGTTACTACTCATCTGGGAAGCAATGGGCTCAGAGCCACTTCAAGTGGCTATCTGGAACTGCAGCAAAGGCAAGGCAGGCCAGCCAGGCCATGGATCTTTTCCTGAGTCTGCCTTTCCCAGTGTTCAAGTTACAGTTGTATCATTCAAGTGCATATAAATATAGACATCAAGAAAGCTTGGCCAGGTTTCTTAACCTTTGTTCAGGCAGCTAAGCTATTGCTCAGCACCTCTAAAATGAACTCCCCACCTTCCCTGCCCTCCCCCTCCCCCCCCAATCCAAGGTAATGCATAAAGGCATCCATGCAGGTGTAACAAAGGAGAAGGCAAGGTCAGTCCTGAAGAGCCTGTGCCGTACAGAAGTCCCCAACAAGAATAATCCCATTTTCAGTTTAGGAGAGCCTGGCTCTGCTCACAAGAGAAGTGACTTGGTTGGGAGAAGATACTCTGTTTTGCCCAAGCGGTAAGCTCCACATAGACATTTGAGTGGCCAGCACAAGAGAACAATTATTGCTGCCAGGCAGACTCATCCTGTGGCCATAGCCTGACTGCTTTCAGCAATAACTGACAGGCACTTGATGAACCAGACTGGGTCAGGCTTTGGTACAGCAGGTGCTGTCTTTATTTAGGACAAGAGCAAAGCCAAGATCCGCCTTTGCTTATGAAGCAAGGAAGTAATCTTTGTGAAGATGAAAGACATGTTATGAAAAATAGCTTTATCCCAATTTAAAATGTTTTACTGGCTTCCAGCACTTCCCTTTGCACATGCCTCTAATGGGCAACAAAGCTGTAAGCACACATTTATTGTTTCTTTCTTTTCCACCTGTACTTCCATAGCCAAAGTAAAAGCTTCACTGCTATCAGAGCAACACTATCACTGAATCCTTAAGCAATCCAGTTTAAAATAAATGTGTTGATTTGGTGTGATGAGAGGTAACCACTGCAGAACACTTCTGTAACCTCTGAAACCTTCTCTCATGCCCATAACGGAACTGAAGCAAGTAGGTACATAAATAAATCAAAGCTGAGCCAGTCCTGTGCTACCTACCATGGGTTGCCAGATACCTGTGTGGCTACGTATACCTATGCACCTAGGTATGTGGCTCCAAGAAGTTACAGGCATAAATAATAAGCCTCTTAAAGGCTTCATGCACACAACAATGCCATCATATGCAAGTCCTGTGGGGGAAAAGAAACAAAGCCTGGAGTCTAAACAATCCTCTCCTCATCCTCAGACTATGATCTGTTTGCCACAGTTCTGCACCTCATGCTGTTACCACAGAGACATACCACTGTACCATGTGTGTTGATACTGGTCTTTGTAGACAGGTTGGTGCTAGAATACAGAGAAATTACTTCAGAAAATGTGTGCAGCTGGCTTTTAAGAACCTACTACTAGGAAAGACAATTCCTTGATGTAACAGACATCACCTTCTGTTGGCTAACTCTGTAAATGTACAAAGACATCAAAAGCAGCACATCAGATCATTAACTTTTTTCTAGCTGCAGATCCACTTCCAAAACACTGTTACATATTATAAACACATTTATTCAAGTTCATTCAAAAACAGATTTTCCACACAGATTTTATTCTAAACTGCAAGAGCAAGACTTGAGGAAAAACAAAAGGTCCTGAGGGTGAAGAGGAAGAGACTACAAGTGGGAAGTCAGGCTTGTTATTAGGAATGGTTGTGTAAGCCCATAATAACCACTCTTACTTCATCATGCAATGTCCATTTCAAAGTACTGTGTAATCTTGGTTCAGAATGAGTCTCAACACCTCTGGGATGACAGATGATGAATTGAGCAATCACAACACCATTTGTATTTACCAGTTGCCCCAAACCCTGCAGCTCACTAAATAAGACACTCCATACCAAGCGATGTCCTTCCTAGCTTCCAGTCACCCTCAACCTCATCCCCCAAGTGCCAAGAGCAGGTGCAAGTTTTCTGTAAATGCAGCAAAACCTGCTGACCAGGTAACATTCCTGAATCTTATCTGAGTTTCTTTGTAATGAAAGAAATTCTTTACAGTGAGGGTGGTGAGACACTGACACAGGTTGCCCAGGGAGTCTGTGGATTCCCCCTCCCAGGAGATGTTCAATACCAGGTTGGATAAGTCCTTGGGCAACTCTGGTCTAGTGAAAGGTGCCCCTGCCCATGGCAAGGGGATTGGAACAAGATAACCTTTAAGATCCCTTCCAACCCAAACCATTCTGTGCTTCTGTGACTCTGGAGCTTCAGACATTCTTCCAAGCATAGGTGCTGAGACAGCAGAGCGCTAGAGAAGCACAACTTCACAAGAAGCAGCACACTTAGGGCCTCCTGCCACCTCCCTGCTGCTACCCAAGCTAGATAAGCTAAGTAGGGCATACACACCAGAGCCCAGCACTTGAAGCAAGGACGCCTGAAATCCCCTGGCAGGGGCGACTGAGCTAGGATTCTTCCAGCTGCCACTCAGGAGCCTTCAGGAGCAGCGAGTTCTCCCATCCCTGCACCCGCCGAGGTGCCGAGATGCCGTATTTCAGAGGCGGCACGCCACAAGATGGCAGGATACACGCTATCATTTATGTCGAGGAGGGAAACGGTGTGCTACTGATTCTGGACACCCAGTGTGCGTTTTAAGACACAATACCCTCATCCTCCCCAGTGAGCAGGGCAAGTCCTCTGTGCTTAAAGCAGACAGCCTGTGGCACACGCAGAGATGGGGCTGTCACAATGACAAAGCTGGACAAGGTGAACTGCATTGTCCCTTCCTCCACCCCAAGACAAAAGAGGAGCGGAAAAAAAAGTATCATGGAACAGTACAAACCTCAGCTTGCCCTGAAGCCCTGTATAACATTCCTGTTGTGTTCAAGGCAGAAACCAATTAACATATTAATGACACTTGGCTACAAAAATAGCACTTTATGGCTTTCAGTGTTATACCCATGTCAATAATTCAATAAAACATCCTGTAGGTTCTGCTGCTGTTACAAACTCTGTTGTATTTCAGAACAGAAATTATCTTGTAACAGCCCCTGTAGCATTTTCTCCTGCAAATTTTGAGGGGAATTATAGTTTCCCCTTTCCCTGGCATTTCAGGCTGACAAAACAGCGAGTTGCCCAAGGAGGACACAGCACTTCAAAGAGAACACACACAGGTTTTCTGGCTTCCTAGAAAATCCAGGGCTCTATCGAGCCGCCAACATACTTGGCTTGCAAATCTTTCCAGAAGAACCAGGAACTGCACAAAAATCTCTTATGTAGTTCACAGTCAACAGAGGTCCCAGATCACAAAAATAAGTGTCATAATCACCATGAGCAGGAGTGAACATGCCCACACATGTCCATTGTCAAAAGCAAAGGGGAAAGACTCAGGCAGTGGGGAGCAGTGGGACTGCTGACCATCCAAGCAAAGGTGCAGCAGCTCACACCAATGTCAGACTCTGAAAGCCTACACTAAAGGCTATTTCTGACTCATTGTGATCTAGTGGTTGCTGTGCTACAGAATGAGGAACGGGCTTCAGTTTTAAGAGCCAGCCACCATAAGACCTTGCCCACATCTGGAAGTTGTCACACAATGTCCCTGCAAAGGACCCTATGCTATTCAGTGGCAATTACACTTCAAAGCTGTACACATGTGCCATTTCAGCTGGGTTCAACACCCTTGTTTGCAGGGCTGCCTACTGCCACATAGTCAAGGAGCTGGGTTTTGTCCCCCTTGGTTTCAGCACCTGTCCTGAAAGATCCCTGATGAATGTTTTCTCCATTTTGATTTCTGTACAAAAGCATCTCATCATTAAGTTCCTTTTTTTGGTAAAGAAAGGATAAGCCCCAGGGAAAAAAAAAAGGTACAGCACACAATTAAGAGATGAACAGAAGTCTTCTGCAGACTTAACTCTTAAATGGGAATTGCAAACTGCTATGACAGGGAAAGCAAACAATTTATCTAGAATGAGTAACTCTCTGACATCAGGCTAAACAGCAGGGTCTGCCTGGATGCGACCCAAGATCCATGGGCTGCTTTGCTAATTATTCCACGTCTGGTGGGACCACTGGGCTTTGGCCGGGGAAAAACCACATTGTTAAAAGTAACTACTCCACCATTTGCTGTGTTGGCTTTTCAGATGCAGCTAATGGCTTTAGGCAACATCAGTGACACTTTAGTTCTCCCTGCAAATGTCACAGCCCATTGCAGAGATGGAAACGGCCACTTTGCAGCGCTTAAGACAGCATTTACCCCAGCCAAACGGGTATATTAAGAAGGGCTGCACACTAACACAGTGGTTCCACTGTGCCTTTAAAAGAGTGCTGGTGAAAAGGCAATTATCTGGAAAAGATGCTTCTTTGCTGAGATGTAACACCATTTGGTGATGGTGACATCCTGTGTTGTTAGAGCAGGGAATAATCGCTGCAGACAGTGGGGCTGTTAAGACACCACACGACATCAGAGCCAGCTTCTGTAGCTACAGCCATCAGCCTCGCAATTGTCACTTAAATACCACTGTTATTAAAAGCTTCTGAACTGTTTTACAGAGCAACTGGAGACAGATCGTTGCCATCCCCAATGCCAAGCGGCCTCAAGGTCATTTGTAATGTGGGAAAGCAGCAGTTGCACAGCTCCCCCCTCCTGGCTCCAGGCTGCTGCCAGTCTGTGGTGGGAATCAGTGCGGCAAATTCTGGGCAGAGCAGGAACCTGCAGCCAGGGATAGCTACTCCTGCCCTCACCCAAGGCAGCCGGGCCACAGACACTATTCTAGTGATCGTTTTAAATTTGGGCAGAGACTTAGTTTGTGCAGTAAAAGGTAAGTCACATATTGACAAGTGCAAGAGCTACCTTTCGCTTCCCACAACATGCTCAACCAAATACATCCATTAGTAAATGCCAGAATCTCTTACAGATCACACTGTGCAGTTCAGGGAATCTGGTGAGCACATCCAGGACTGGCACTGCCCCCTTTCTCCTTCTGCATCCCCTCTCACAGACAAAGCTAACGCTTTTTGTCCCTTCACTTACCAACAGGAGCACAGTGGCTATGAAGAAATTAAAACTGAACCCATCTTCTTCATACAACTCACTCCCAAATGAAGCCTCAGCCTCAATCCATGGCTTCAGTTTAAGGAAAGTTAGAAGAGCAACCCGGGTTCAAGCTCCTCTCAGACAGGAGGCATATTTCATGCGATGCAACCTTTAATTATAGCAGGATTGCCTTCAAGCCCCAGTACTGTTAACACAGAAGGCTGAGAACATACCCACCCCCTACAAATGTGTTGCAGCAATGAGACACTTATTTTATCCTCCTTCTTGAAGTGAGTAACCAACCCGCCTCCCCAGAGCAGCTTGCACCAAGTCAAACATGGGCCTCCTATTTAGTTACCTGGAGGTGCCACCCGATCCTGGTATTTGGGCTCAAATTCACTGACAGTGAGCAACATCACTTGGATGGTCCCAATGAATATACCTGCCAGGCAGCCATAGAAGATGACATAGAAGAGGAGGATCTTAACTGCAAGAGAGAACAGAAAAAGGAATCAAATTAAGCCCTCCAAGGCAGTCACATTTCAGGACAAAATTTCCAGTCTTTGCCACCTGCAAGGAAGAGCCTGGCACACTGCATTCAGATGGCAAGCCCCACTGCAGAGGCATGTATTTAACACAGACTATGCCCTGCCACAGACAGAAAACTTACATCACTTCAGGTTGTTTTAGGGGACTGGAAGCATAAGCACCTGAAAACCTAGAAATCTATGAATCAGAATTTGGGATGGTAAAATATAAAGATTAAACCATGGTCTTTCATATTTTAAAGGATCCCTTGGCTGACCCAGCACAACCACTGCATGCTAATACAGGTGACAGTTTCAGTGAAGAAAGTGCCCAAAAGCAAGAAGCTATACCGTGGGTGTGCTCTGAAGGACACCCATTCCACAAAGGTCTGGGCCTCAAAGCAGTTTCCAGGCCAGTCTATAATAAACGTTTCACTCAGATTTACAAGAAATTGTGAAGTCTGATCTCCCCTAGTAATAGGGGTGACCTTATTGCTGTCTACAACTACCTGAGGGGTGGTTGTGGCCAGGAGGAGGTTGCTCTCCTCTCAGGTGACCAGCACCAGAATGAGAGGACACAGCCTCAGGCTGCGACAGGGGAAATTTAGGCTGGAGGTGAGGAGAAAGTTCTTCACTGAGAGAGTCATTGGACACTGGAATGGGCTGCCCGGGGAGGTGGTGGAGTCGCCGTCCCTGGAGCTGTTCAAGGCAGGATTGGACGTGGCACTTGGTGCCATGGTCTAGCCTTGAGTTCTGTGGTAAAGGGTTGGACTTGATGATCTGTGAGGTCTCTTCCAATCCTAATAATAGTGTGATACTGTAATCCAGGTTATCACCTTCACTAAAGGCAGCAAGAACAGCATCTGGACCCAGATCAGCTCAAATAACCTCAAATGCTGGGAAGTCTTCAGATGTGTCACACAGCACTGCACATTTACCATCCTTGAACATCTACAACAGCACTCCAGTGCTGCTCATTCCAATTAAAAAGTGAATTACAAGATAAGACTGAATGTAGTTTTGGTTTAAAGGCTGATGCCCAGAATAATCAGGACAGGAGCCAGGGGAATGGAGTGGAGCAAAGTGGAGAAGAGTCTGGAGACACAGCATGGCTCGGGCTGTGGCTATCAGTTACCAGTTTACAAGGATTATCTCCACTGATTAACTGCACAGTAACATGCCGTACTAGGCATCACCAGGCCGCCTACAGAAAGGCTAAGCCAGCTCATGCCAAGCAACTATATGCTAATCAGGTTGCAGGAATAAGCAGGCCAGAACAGAAGCCAAGGAGTACTAGAAAAAAAGCCTCTGCTGGATCTTGGACAGTCTTCATCTAATTGCGAACCAAAGGGAAAAAAAAGGTGTTTGGTTTATTTGAAGAACTTGAAGTGACGTGCTACAAAAGGAGGAGGAGGAAGAGTAGGTGGAAGTATTCCTCCTCGCTCCCAAGCTCCATCGTAAAAAAGCCTCCATGGCTGCAGAAAGCTCCCGGTGAAAGCAGGCAGTTCTGGGTGCTTCAAGTCTATTAAAGACAGGTGAGCAGGAGGGTCAGTCAGCAACACAAAGGCTGAGGGCAAGGCACTCCTTCCTCTTGTCTTCCTCACGGACACCAGAGGCAGGGGAAGCAGACGGGGCTGGAGGACAGAGCTGGGTTCTGTAACTTGGTGCTCCAGGAGTTAAAAGCACTCTTTGGTATCCAGGCAGCGTAAAGCAAATGGCTGTGACGTCAGGGACGTGTGGAAATTTTTTCCAGAGCACGGTCATAGGAGGTGCTGTTGTAACAAACCAAACACTAATGCTGTAGTCTGCAGCGTAACGCCTTTGAGTTTTGTAACATCAAAAAGCAAACGCTGGGAGGTAGCTTATTTAATCAGGTTGCCAGCCAGGATGCTCTTAACGCCAAAGACACCTCAAAGATCAAAATCGCTCCGAGGTCTCAGAACACACACAGCAGGGTCTAGCAACCAAGCACAACAGGGCTGAATGAGAAAGCTTCCTGCAACAGGTAGGCTTAAACCAGAGGGATGGAATCATAAGCCTGCAGATTGACTCGCAAATGGCCATCAGTCCTAGGTGGGTAGGTGCAGGTGTTCTGGGAGGAGGACCTGGTTCAGCCTCTGTGTTTGAAGCACTGCGCAGATGCCTGGTGCCTCAGGAGCTGAAAATACCTATCCACGCACACCCAGAACCCAATTCTGCTCACATAAAGATACAGCAGAAACCTGCTCTAGTCCGCCTGCCTGCCAGAGCTCAAGCCGGCAGTTCGGGATGTGGCACCTCCAGCTGATCCATTACAACAGCAGCTGAATTCAACATCGCCATGGTGGCACACCAGCTGTGGTTGGCAGCAACTGGAAGACTATTTGCGTAAGGAAAACGTTAAAAGCCTCTTAGTGCTATTTGTATAGTACCTAATGAATTCATCATGAACATTTAATCACAAAGGCACATATAGCCATTTCCTTCTCGCAGGGGCACTAAAAGCCAATGGTTCTCTCTCGAAGAGGTAAAAGTAGCTCAGTTTCCTTTAGCCAGAGAAAAATGGGGGGGGGGGGGGAAGCCACCTTGAAGTGTAGGGCAGATGACCGCTAGAAGGGCAAGCGGCCCCGACAGCGATGCTCCCAGGCCAGCCCCGCCACCGGAGAAGGAGACCCAAGGACGAGGCGCCCTCGCCAAGGTCGGTACGCTCTGGGTTCCATCCCGGGCCCGGAGGATCGACACTGCCTCACCCCCAGCCTCACCTAGAGTCACGTCTAGGCGGGCAATGCCCTTCAGCCCCCTGTAGGGCCCCACAGGACGCAGGAGCAGGGAAAGAAAGAACCCCCGCCCGCATCCTGCGGGGACGCGTCGCTACGGCCCCGGCCGCCCCCTCCCCCGCCCCGGGCCGCCCTCGCCGGGGGCCGCAGACCCGCCGCAGATAGGGGAGGCGGGGCGCCACGGGCCGTGCTGCAGTGCCCGCCGCATCGCCGCCGCCCCCCGACCCAGCCTCGCCACCCACAGCCCAGCACTCACACCAACTGCCCCCGGTACGGCCCAGCAGCTCCTTCTTCTCCGAGTTCCAAATGAATTTCTTCCAGTTGCCGTCGCCGTCCTTGGCCTTCCCGCGGGCCATGGCGAAAGGGCGAGCGGGCGAGCGGCTGAGAGAAGTCTAGCCCCTCAGCGGGCGGCGCAGGCAGGCCCCGGCCGGGCTCCGCGCCCTGCGGCACCGGGAAGGTCTGGGTGCGCCTGGGGTAAGGAAAGAAGCGACCGCAAGCCGCAGCAAAGGAAAAGACAACCAGAGCCCACGGGGCACAGAGCAGCCGCGCTCCCCGCCTGCCGCGCCCCTTCATATACACCGCCGGCTCCGCCCTGCGGCCGCAGCTGCCAATGGAAGTCGGCAGACGGCAGGAGGGGGCGGAAGCTTTCGTGCGGTAGGGCCGGGTCCGGGACCTGGCGGATGGGCGGGGCGCGGTGGGGGTGCGGTAGCCGGCGGAGCGGGCGGCCGGGCGATGCTGCGGCACCGGGGCTGGCGCCGTTGCGGGCCGGGCCGGGCGCTCCGCGCTCCTCCGCTCTGTGTCGCGGCGGGGCCGGGCCGGGCCGGGCCGGGCTGCGGCGGGCTCGCGGCGGGCACGTGCGTGCCCGAGGGCGCACGCGGACGGCGCTGCAGGCGGGGGCGCGTGCCCGCTGCAGGTGCGTACGCGCGCACGCTCTCGCGCCGGCCGGCACACCTGGGCGCGCGCCTGCCTCGGTCCCGCAGGGCCCCGCCCGGAGCCTTCGGACACCAGCCCCAGCCCCCCCCCGGCCCGGCGGGACCGGCCCCTGCCGCGGCGCCAGCCGGCCCGCGGCGCTGAGCATCGTCCTGCTGCCCTGCGGCTGCCGCCCCGCACCGGCCCCACCGCCGCCCGCCGGCTGGCTCGCGTGTAGCCCGGCTGCGGAATATTTTTACTGTAAACAGCGCGCCCGTCCCTGCAAGGACCTGCAGAGAGAGCCTGGCAAGCCGGCGGGACGGGCACCGCAGGGGTGCCCGCCTGCCTACCCCGGGGGGCTGCAGACGAGATAGTGAGAGAACAGGCCGCAGTCGCCTTTGCGGAGTGACCTTCCGGAACGGTGCAGAGGTACCTGTGCCGCCCGCAGCCCCGGGACCGGCCGGTACCCAAGCTGCCCGCAGCGCGGTGCCCGCAGCGGCCAACAAACGGCACTTCCCGGTTCGCTGCGGTTGGGGGTTTCTCTGGGGCGATCCCCTCTGTGAGAGTAGTTGGAGCCCTGCTGCAGAGCGAGTGCGTCCTCGCAGTGCAGGAACTCACCTGCCTACTGGACACTCACACTCCCCACACCAGTGGGAGCAACTCCTACAATGGCACCTTTCTCTGAGTGACCCCTGGCTGCAACTCATGACTAGCTCCTGACACAGCCAGCTGAGACACCTACGGTTTTGGGCCATCAGCCATAATCTACTGGAGCTACACTGGATCCACAGAGGTCATGCCACCACTCATGGCAGTGTCTGAGCATGGAGTCCACACAGGCCAGACACCCTCAAGGTCATGCCACCACTCATGGCAGTGTCTGAGCATGGAGTCCACACAGGCCAGACACCCTCAAGGTCATGCCACCACTCATGGCAGTGTCTGAGCATGGAGTTCACACAGGCCAGACGCCCTCAAGGTCATGCCACCACTCATGGCAGTGTCTGAGCATGGAGTCCACACAGGCCAGACACCCTCAAGGTCATGCCACCACTCTTGGCAGTGTCTGAGCATGGAGTCCACACAGGCCAGACGCCCTCAAGGTCATGCCACCACTCATGGCAGTGTCTGAGCATGGAGTCCACACAGGCCAGACACCCTCAAGGTCATGCCACCACTCATGGCAGTGTCTGAGCATGGAGTCCACACAGGCCAGACGCCCTCAAGGTCATGCCACCACTCATGGCAGTGTCTGAGCATGGAGTCCACACAGGCCAGACACCCTCAAGGTCATGCCACCACTCTTGGCAGTGTCTGAGCATGGAGTCCACACAGGCCAGACGCCCTCAAGGTCATGCCACCACTCATGGCAGTGTCTGAGCATGGGATTCACACAGGCCAGACACCCTCAAGGTCATGTCAGCTATTCATTGCAGTGTCTGAGCATGGAGTCCACACAGGTCAGACACCCTCAAGGTCATGCCACCACTCATGGCAGTGTCTGAGCATGGAGTCCACACAGGCCAGACACCCTCAAGGTCATGCCACCACTCATGGCAGTGTCTGAGCATGGAGTCCACACAGGCCAGACACCCTCAAGGTCATGCCACCACTCATGGCAGTGTCTGAGCATGGAGTCCACACAGGCCAGACACCCTCAAGGTCATGCCACCACTCATGGCAGTGTCTGAGCATGGAGTCCACACAGGCCAGACACCCTCAAGGTCATGCCACCACTCATGGCAGCATGGCCTGCTTAGCTTAGGCATAGAAACAAATTTCTCAAAGCCATCCAGGCTTGTGGGATAGAGAGATGATAGGATGTGTAGATAGGTCATGTGCCTAGAAGGCTGTGTGCATTTAATAAGGAGTGCCTAAGTTGCCAAAGGCTCCACAGTGTGTTCTGCATGACCAAAGAGCCAGGTGTGCCACACAGATTTTCATCCTAGATTAGGAGAATCAGCTTTCATTGGCATTTATGTGATGGGAGAGAGCTGGTCAACTATAGGAAAGAGGATAAACAGCATCTCTCTTTTCTCCTTGATGTCTGGTCAGAGCTGGTCTTTTAAAGGGACCTGCTGATGGTGGGTGATAAGCAAAGCAAACACAGACAGCAGTATCTGATACCCAGGTGAACATCTTCTACACTGCAGGGAGGACAGGGAGGACAGTATCAGTTACAGGTTAAGGCAGCTGTGATTACAATCAAGCCAATAAACGGACAAGCACTGCTGGAGCTAAAAACACCCATTTTTAACTCCCAGACCTCAGTGTAGTTGCTGCTGTCATCAACTAGACAGTTTCTCTTGGCTGCTGGGTCAACAGGACTGCACCGACCACTGAGGAACTGAGCCAACTCTTCTTCTAATACCTTGGGTACAATTTGTAGCCTGTGTATGCCACCTACAAAGGGCAGCCTTTCGGGAATTATGTGTGGGTGTCTGATGGTGTCACCCAAGCATGAAGTGTGCTCGTCAAACAGCCTACCCTTGGATGCTGTGCCTGACATTATTCAAGGGCATGGGATATTCAGGTGGATTCACAGTGATACTCAAATCGAGGAAGATTTGAATGGGAGGTCACTCTCCTACAGCCTATTTCCTAAGACCACAGAAAATTAGTTTGGAGAAAGCAGCTAGAGAGTACCTGAAAGAAATGGCCACACAGAAACATGGTCTTCCCGTGAGCGCATTCTCACCGTTGCTACGAGGTCTAGTGATGGAGGTAGAAGCTGAGCTGCAAGAGCCTCTGTCTTCTTCAGTATTGAAGGATCACCACGAATCTCTCTCCTCTTCCTGCCAAGTGCCTGCATTTCTGTATAAATACTCAGAGAAGTCCTATTGGGTTGGCAGTGTCCAGCAATACCAAATCTCCATGACTGCACAGGCTGAGGTGTGCGAGATCTGGAACAGACAAAAGGCCCTTCATGAAGAGTTGCACACCATTTCTGCAAACTCTTCTACACACCCAAAGCTTCAGCCCCACGTCTGATCAGGACTTTACTTGGTGAGTTAACCTCTTGAAACTGGCAGAAAAGGTAACAGGGTGCAAAATTTGATTCAAATTTACTGTTTGTTCGGCTGCTCAGATATCAATCAGGTCGTCCCTAGGGCCACCGCTGTATATGATCTGATTTTTTAAGACGATAAGGGCCTGAGGCAATCTTTGAAACTGCCAAGAACAAAATGTTCAAAGCAAGCCATGTCCAGGAAATTAGCTGCAAGAGGAAAGATGGGGCTGAGAGAAGCTATGCACCAGCACCTAGGAGGGAACAACCAGCAACATTGAAGTTGTTACACGCTTATTTCACTACCCTGAGGAGTGAGCATGTGAAGAGCACCCTTGATTTTCTCCAGTCAGTCTGAGGTAGCTACCAGTGAGGTATCTGCTTCCTTTGGGGCTCCTGCCTCACAGGACTGGGGAAAGCACTTAGGGCACAGGCAGGTGCCTCAGTACAGGGTAGGACAATTACTTTTGATGTAGAACTGAAAGAGAATGGCAGAATGGCCCAGCACCAAGTGAAACAAAGTGAGGATTTGTCCAGCTTGCTGACTTTTCTGCCTGCTAGTGCCATTTGGGGGGGGGCATGTGCAGCAGGAACTTTGGGTGACATCATCTAGAAATATCTCTGAAGATGGCTGTCAGTGATGCTGCAGAGGAAGGAGAGAGACACACCAGGAAAGAGGGACTCCTGCAGACTGAAGGGCTTAGTGCTAATTATAAGGTGACAGAACTATGCAAAATGGTCTCAAGTAGTTACTATTTGTGGGCTGCCACTGCAAACAAATGGGGCTGGGCCTCCTCAGGCTGGCATGCCCAGGAGCTGGGAAAGGGCAGCTGCTCAAGAGCTTGGCACCAAGCCTGCATCACACACAACAGGTGAGAGAGGGAGAGGAACAAAACAACTGCCATAGCCCTGCAGACTGAGCAAGAGGCCCAGTGGCACACGACTGTTTTACACCACTCTGGGATCTGCAAGGGGCCTTGAAGGAGAAAAGAATGACCTTCAAGAACTAGCCATAGTGTCCCAGTGAGGTGAGTGGTAGCATATGGCTCCCACCCCATCTTACTTATCCTGTGGAACACTGCCTTAAGACTGTCCTCACATTTTCTGTCTGGGAAGATCAGGAAAATTATGCTCAGGGACTGCTGCATATTACTCTGGCTCAGGCAGGGTCTGTAGTCTCCCAGAACACAGTATGACAAAAAGAGATTTCAAGTCTTCCTCCTTCTCTTACTTGTCTCCCTCAACAAATGTGGGATCACTAGAGATTAGGCTTAAAGATGTATGTGTTTGGTCCTCTGAGCACACTGAATGCATTTGAACAGGTTAATTGCATACAGCTATGCAAGCTGAGGTAACCATGTTCAGGAAATCATGATCTGGTAGGCACTAAGAAAGCAAATATAGGAAGAAATAACCTCCCCTCAAATTCAGACATGGGGCCAGTCTTAATTTCTTTAACATCACTTTGATAGCTGTGTAATGTAACTTGTGGGGGTGCCCACACAGCTTACCCTTGGCAAAACGATGTGGAAAACAACAGCTGTTAAGATAAACAAGTGAGTGTAGACAGCATGTGTGGATGGGAAACTCAGAAGTATCTGAAAGGGCATTTGCCCCAAACTGATCTTGCTGAAGGGGGAAACAACTATTAGTCCTTAACTAATGATACCAAAGAGGGTGGCAGCCATCGGCTGGATCAAATGGTAGCCAAGGAATTAAACAGTAGCCAGGGAATGACAAAGATAATTTTGAAACAAAGAATGAGTTGGTCTGAAAAGCTGTGTAAAAGAAGCATACAAATTTGCAACAGAGCAGGGAGTAGCCTCGGTAGCCTTGGAACAGAGCAGCAGTCAAAACCCAGTCTGGCACATCAAAGCCTCTGCCCAGAACAGATGTGGCAGCTTCCCCATCCATGAGACACCAGCAGCAGCCAGCGCCTAGCATGTGGCCTGATCCCCCCCGCCATGGGGTGCAGCACACAGGGACTCACACTTTGGGGGTGCACTTTGCTGAGATGCCTTCCCACCAGTGGGTACGTTAGCTGCTTGTAGGAAGTAGCATGGGCACCCTTAGAGCTGGAGCAGCCAGAACCCTAGTGGGAGCAGGATGTGGGTGATGGGGAACAATGCTCCCAGAAATTGCTCCCACAGCCAGTGAGAGGGGGGTGGGTGCCTGCATGTGTGGGATGAGAACTTCTAGGAATTAGTTACTGAAGTGTTTAGGAGCTTGCAGGAGTTTGTTAGTGCTTTTTTAAATGTTTTAAACTTTGGCTGAACTGTTGTATTGCTGATAAATCTTGAATGTATAGTTCACTGATTGTCAGTTAATTACATGTCCTTAGTAAATCAATAAACCATTTTAATCCTGATTTGATTTAACCGTTGTAACCCATTTTTTCCTGCAATGATGACCAATTGATACAAGATTTTGACTGATCTTGGCAGGAGAAGGCCTATATGCTCAGTGACTGAGAAGTGATTCACTTCATGTTGAGCTGGAAACTGGGTGCAGGACAAAGGATGGTTTCTGGTGTAGACTTGTAGACGGATGTAGACAGTAAAGGAGGATGCAATAGAGGCATTGTCCTGGGTGCCCAATGGGATAAAAATACTTCTGTTAGACAGCGTGGAGTCCCTCTGGCTAAGCAGAGCCACCAGTAGTGAAACCTGCCAGCTATCAACACTGTTCTGATGGAAGCAAAGGCAACTTGTGAAGGCAGCAGAATTCAAACCATATTGCCAAAATTTCTGGTTTAGGCTGATGCAGGAAAAAATATTCTCATCTCCTCACTGAAAATAAGACCAAAATTGCACAAAATCTGCCCCGTTTTCCTTGGCACATCTGAAAGTGACCACCATACAGGGAAGAGGCATTGCCTAGGAACTAACTGTGAAGCTAGCAAGAACAGCACATGTTTTGTGACAGTAGGCACCTGGAGCTTTTACTGGAGCAGCAGCCACCTTCCTAGTATGTAGTCACTGAGCTCAGGCAGCTACGTGAGCTACTAATGCAGCCAGCACCTGCAAGTCTGGAGGACTGATTTTTCTTCACCCTTGCTGGTCCAAACAAAATGGTCCTCATTCAGCTTCTACTGGATATAGCAACCTTGTGCACCATTAAACAAGTTGTCATTAGCTTTGGCAGCAAGATCACAAGGCTTTACTCTCCACTTGTCCTAAAGATGGTTCCTAAGGAGTTTCTTATGACAGGTTGTGTTTGGGCACCAGCCTGCTCGGTTGCCCCAGTTAGAGCTCTGCCATCTCCTGAGACATCCAACATAAAACCAAGCTGAAGAATGACAACTAAATAAACTCCCAAACTATTTTGAGACCTGCTCTAACAGAATTAAAAGAAAAACAGAATCAGAGTGGAAAAAACATTTCTATCTTTAGCCATCAGGAGTAAGAGTTATTTGAGCAGCACCACACAGGAGTTGGCAATGTGAATGGTAAATTAGGGTTCAACTTGTGCCTATATATTTTCTAATTGTTTGGTCAGGGCCACAGTAGAATGCTACATAATTTACAGTGCTTACCACAGGCCTTTCTTCTGTTGTTCATGGGAGGTCCTTTCCCTAAACCAACTAAATTACTAACTTTGGTAATTTTAAAGATTACCGCAGCACTGTCCACATTGAAAGTTCTTACTGAAGGTAGATGACTTTGCAAACCAGGAAGCCTGCTGTCCACTGTGGACTTCTTGGTGGTCTTCGATTTCTGCTTCCCCTGTAATGTCCTGAAAGGACTAACACTGCACCCTCACCTGCAACGTAGTATAACACAAGACATGTGAAAACCAAACATGTTTTGACTGGACATATCATCTCTCACCAGTCTTCAGCATCCAGTTACCGTGACAAAAGACATCATGCAGCCATAATGCAACTGTCTGTCTTCATTACCCTGACAAAAATTAAGTGCTGTGGTAAACCATGCTGGAGTCTGAGATTCCCTTTTCTCTTTCAATCTGCCCTGTGCAGACCACAGCATGGCTCGCAGACAGAGGCATTTCCGTACAGGTCAAAGGAGGCAGACACATATCTAATAGAAATTTAAAAAGCACTGAAGTCTTTCTCATTATCATCAGCAGGAGTTAAAAACCTGACCTGTGTCATCCTGTGTGGATGATTTGAAAAGCTGGATAGGCCTCAGTTTGTATTTTTAGGTGCTTGCATACCTTGGGAAATCTGCTTTGGCTTTCCACAGGTCAGCCTTTCTGCTCAGGTAGCCTCTATATATTTGACATGGACATTTTTACCAGATCCATGTTAAGGCAGATCAGTTCTGCAAAGACATGATGGGCACTTGTGTCACTAGTGTCCACAGATCCATCAAGCATGTCTCAGAAACTATCGATTCTGGCTGGCTAAGACACCCCAAGTTACAGGCAGAGGGAAGTGAACACCATAGACAAACCATTCCATCATGTCTGGTTTAACAATGGGGCAGGCAGGGGAAGCATGCGGCGATGCTGCTGTTATTTACACAAGGCGATACCTTTGTTTTCCTGTTATTTAAACCCTATTTATCAGCTGAATAGCACAGACCTTTGGAGGATATAATCGTGGCAAGACCCTCAAGTCAGCAAGGGGTTTGAGTTGCTTTTTTTTTTTTGTCCCATGAGAAATATTCCCAAAATGCCAACATGCAAATCTATTCTTCTGCATGTTCAAAATATCCCCCAGGCAACCAGAATTGGGTACTGAACAGAAATTCCCTTTTCTCTCCACCCATATTTCCTTCTGAAAAAGCAGTCACAACTGGTAATCAAATATGAGCTTCTATTGCCTGATGTTCAAAGCACTTCACAGACAACACTCAGTAGCAAAATGGCCATAGCTTATTACAAGCTAGTTTTGTTGATTGTGAGAACATAAGACTGACTACACCTGGAATGAACCAAAAGGCCATTTAATCCAGCATGTCTTCTCCAGCTGTGTCCAGCAGCAAACACCGGGAAAAAAGAGCCCAAGAACAGCAAGTACAGAGTGACCAATGTGACCTCCCAGGTTTCAGCAACCTGCTTGCTGCCTTGGGATTTCCCAAGCCAGGGAGTACATTGACAGCTAAGTAAACTGGGTGTAGTCCCAAACCTAATCTGTGTCTTACTTTGGAGAAGCAGTTTGTATCCGGCATGTTGCACCTCACCCTGCAGCTTGTTGGTGTGACTGCAGCCTCTGCAGGTTCACTTGAGCAAGCTTTAGAGGCCAGGGACTGGACAGAGGTGAGGGCAGGTATCATAGCCACACACGTGAACAACTGTAGCCTGCACTGGGCTTCGCACTGATGTTTCATTGTGGGTCAGCAAGAGGTTTTAAAGCTGAGTAAGCCACCACCAGCATCAGGGCACCCAGAAATCAGCCTTCCCATGGGGCATGCAGTAACAGTGTGACCATAGAGTTCAGTGGGAACACACTAACGTATCTGGGGAGTGAGGTACCAAGCTATGTGTTTGACTTACTGTCACAGTGGCATTTGAGTAGTCACCCACATGTCAACACCACCAAACAACATACTAGCCTACAACGTAAGAGTATACAAAGAGCTCTCGATCTTCAACTCTGAGCTCCTGCTTTGCATGCAGCCTCCTAGCACATGGCAAGTGCCTCTCATTTTCGGTTAATACAAGTGACTGAGGTGGCCTGCTTGTCACCTGTGGTGGCCCACTGACTCACAGTCCGTCCTTGCTGCACTGGGAGAAGAGGCTTGCCACACAGAAAGGCACACTCTGCTAGATGCATACTTAATTTATTCATGCTAATTAATGGAATAATGAGTAGCAAAGCCCCTGGTCCATACTGTATTCTGAATGCCATCTGGAAAGAGGCTGGTGTGGTTAGTAAGATAGGTGCTTTCTTAAACCCGATACCTTTGTAAGCTAATCTGCCCCAGCATTAGCAATGAGCCAGAATTTAACAATGAAGATGTGTGTTTTGTTCCAATGTGTTTTTGAGGTGGCAAACATTTGATCATTGGGATGGTGATCATCGTTCTTTATCCCTGTGACAAGCAGTGGGGTGATAATCTTGTTATAAATGGAAAGCAAATAGTTTACTCAAAGAGCTTTAAATGTCATCAGTCTCCTAGAAAATGCATGTCAGTAGGTCTCATGTGACTCTGAAAGCAGAGTGGCTGTTTAATGTAACTTCTGCCTGCATCTAGGCCCACTGGGTGCCTACAACTGAAAGCAGCTATCTTTATACTGACAGTTTTGTTTCAGGTCATGGAGGCTCTGACCTGCCTCTGAACTTAAGAGTCTGAAGTACTGGACAGATACTGCTGTTTCAGTTCTTCCATGTTTATCTCGGGGATCAGGTTTCCAGGAATGTGCTGCAGTTGAGTTCCCATAAAGAAATGGCATGGGAATGTCATCCACATCACATGCTCACAACAGGCCTGGAAATCCCTCTTGGGTTGAAAGCACATAAAAACGTAAATGCATATACATTGGTATGGCCCCATTTCTAGCAGTAGTACATGGGAAGCTGGTGGCAGAACCAGTGCTAGCTTCATGCAGGTGACAGCACTGTCCTTGATAGCTGGCAGGTGTCTGGGAGAGGGGTGCAGCTGGGAGCCTCTCAGAGAGCCATAAGCAGCTGCCCAAAGCCAGTGGCTGCTGCACTCATGAGAGAGAACCATCCAGGTCTTGTTTTGTGCCTCCCACAGAGCAAAGGGCTTTCTAGGTGTTAACTGAGTTCACAAGCAGCATGAAACTCTAAAGTAGAAAAGTCCTGATTTCATCAGTAGGAGAAACTATGGGTTTGCTTAGATGGAAATGCTCTGGAAGCCTAATTTGACTGAACTCTGCAAAGTAACAAAACCTTTTAAAACTTAATTAAATCATGTTACAGCTTTACATGGACACGTTAACTTCTCCACAATATTCTTCACCTCCAAAGCAAATTGAAGAACTTTAATTTAGCCCACCCTAATTCTTACTAAAGGTGTCCACTTTAATGCAGTTGATTCACCTATTTGAAATTCACGCTTTGAATTCACACAGATGACTTTTTTTCATCCATTTTTCTTTGTAAAGAAACCATTCAAGGGATAGAAGAAGGGAGCTTGACAGTGTTGGCTCAGAGCTGTGTTGAATCTTTGAGTGATTTGGGATTTCTTAAAGGAAGTATTTGTCAGTGTATGTTAAACATTCTAGAACGACCTGAAAGGAGATTGTAGTAAGGTGGGTGTCAGTCTCTTCTGCTTACTAACAAGTCATAGGGGGAGATGAAATGGCCTCAAGCTGTATGAGGGGAGGCTTAGGTTGTCTATTAGAAGAAAGTTCTTCACTCTGAAGGTTGCCAAACACTGCAACAGTCTCCCCAGGGAGGTGGTTGAATCCCCATTCCTGGAGGTGTTTAAAATACGTGGAGATGTGGTGCTGAGGGACACAGTTTAGCACCAGCCTTGGAGGAGTTAGATAATGGTTGGACTGGATGATCTTAATGGACAAACAGTTCTGTGATTCTGCCACTCTATGACTTGCCTATAGTGCCAGAAGTAGGAGAGCCCAAACATAGACAAGCATTCAGAGAAGTAGTTTTTCTGTCTGCTAACTTTCTGTCAGTTCTGGAAATGTTTTCTGCAGGTATAGCCCTACTGTACTCTTTTTTTTTCTGCCCCTACCATACCAGGCTTTGTAAGAGATCTGAACAGCAGAGGCAAGGCAGGAAGAGTGAGCCAGCAGGTGTTTTGTCTGGATGCAAGTAACACTGCGTAGAAAAATCATGAAAATGCCACACTCCTTCCAGACTGCAGAGCCTGGGGATCATTTATTCTGCCAGCATAACACAGACAGTATAATTTCATTCCATTACTTCTTCAGTCAGCCTGATAGCTTATCTTTGACTGAAGCATAAAGCCAGGTATTTGCTGCAGGCAGATTGTTTCAAGCATTTTGTTAGATGTGTGTTTTCCATTGAAACCAATTTTCCTTTTAGTAAACTACTTTTCCATCATATTTTCTCTTCTGTCAGACATGCCTTTCTGTGCAAATGGGAAGCCATTTCTTTCTGTGCAGCTTTGCTCTATGGCAAGGAAATAAAAAGGAAGGAAGGAAAATCTCATCCCTCTCCAGGGGTCTGGAATTATTATTTCTCCTAACTTCAAATACCTCTCTCTTATGGTCACTGATATATCTAGGTTATTGAGGATTTGTCTTCCTTGCTATGTCAGCAAAGCAGCTGGAATGGGAACACCAAAGCCTGTACTTTTTACAGGGTGGTCTCAGGCTCTGCCACTTTACAGGAGCCAAAAGGAGAACATGGTGGACAGCTTCAAAGCAGTTACATGAGCTGTTAGTTTAGCCTTTTCTTTCCCTCTACCCAAATGAGGGTAGGCATGAAGGTGGGGGCAGTGCAGAGAGACTCAAATACACATTGGAATAAAAATTAAAAACAATCAAAGCATACAAATGGAGAATGGCCTCTATAAGGTAAGCAATTCACTCACAAACATTTTAGTCTTATCAGACTGGAGTTACCATGCTGCCCTCTCAGCATTCTGAGATCATCAGTAACATTCAGAACATATATACACGTATATATACATACACACACACACACACATATATATATATATAAAGTTTTCTAGTGATGTCTCTTAACATGATACTAAGGGCAAATAACATTATGGAGATGGGGAAAGTGACCTAACCTTGGTGACACTAGACAGTTATTTACTAGAGAACTGGGGGCAACAACTCCACACAATAGTTATAGTGTGTTTGTCAGCCAGACTCACAGACTCAGCTGAACAGAGCTCATGAGGTACACAGCAGAGCTGGGCACAGCCATTCTAAAATGGAGCCCTGTTGACATGAGCTTCTCTTGCAACATTCATAGATACTCTCTCATCCCACCATTGCCAGGATCTTTTGGTTCCAGACCTTTCCTCAGCCGCAGTCTTCTGCCTGGAAAACTGCACCACAAACTCTGTAGAAACAAAGTTGGAGCCATCATTAACCTCAACTTGTGCCCAGACACTTATTATGGTACTATTACATGAAGCTGAATAAAACATAGCATATTCAGCTGAGTCTATGGCAAATGCATTATATTTGCCTAGTTTTCTCATTTGCCATAGGAGAGAGTTGGAATTATTCTTTCTGAGCAAATGAGTTTTAGCTTTTCTCATTAGCTTTTCATCATTTTTAGTGCACAGATTGTGAGGGAAGGGCTTCCAGCAATTTGAGCTGAAAGCAGAATCAGTAAAGGTTAAAACTGAAAGCTGGATGGAAGGCACCCCTGCTCCACAGAAGTTTCCAGTCTCCTTCTATTAGTCTTGACTGCATGAGGACTTTTTAGATGGCAAAAAATGACAGAACCAGGCAAATCCTTACCCACATAGTGAAATGGACTGTTTAGGTCAGACACTGCGACTCACACAGGACAATTTAATGTAAATAATCAACTCCAAATGAAGGTCCTACCTCTACTGAACTGTCACTTTTAGCCTTGGTTAAGTCAATTTAGATCAGTCCTGTGAGTTAACTTGATGATGACACTGCACTTGTGAAGTCTCACCTGATCTAAGGCAGAGATAGTGATGGGGCATCCTGTGTACATGCTTGCATCTGTCATCTGGCCATCCACTCTCTCACTGGACCATGCCCTGTCTGTTGGAACTGAAATGAGCTGAGGCAAATCCACTCTAGAGCACATGGCTGCAGCATCCTAAATTGGAGGCAGGTCAGAAGCCTCTCACGCATTCTCCTCATGCCTAGACTTTGCAATGGATGCTTACCAATGCCATCCTGGCCTGGATCAGGAACAGTGTGGCCAGTAGGATGAAGGAGGTTATTCTTCCCCTATACTCAGCACTGGTCAGGCAACACTTTGAGTACTGTGTCCAGTTCTGGGCCCCTCAATTCAAGAGAGATGTTGAGGTGCTGGAACGTGTTCAGAGAAAGGTGACAAAGCTGGTGAGGGGCCTGGAGCACAGCCCTGTGAGGAGAGGCTGAGGGAGCCGGGGGTGTGCAGCCTGGAGGAGGCTCAGGGGTGACCTCATTGCTGTCTACAACTACCTGAAAGGAGGTAGTTGCTGGTTGCTCTTATCCCAGGCAACCAGCAAGAGAACAAGGGGACACAGTCTCAAGTTGTACTGAGGGAAGTATAGGCTGGATGTTAGGAGGAAGTTCTTCACAGAGAGTGATTGGCATTGGAATGGGCTGCCCAGGGAGGTGGTGGAGTCACCATCCCTGGAGGTGTTCCAAGAAAAGCCTGGATGAGGCATTTAGTGCCATGGTCTAGTTGATTGGCCAGGGCTGGGTGCTAGGTTGGACTGGATGATCTTGGAGTTCTCTTCCAACCTGGTTGATTCTATGATTCTATACCACTCCTGGGAGTTGCACCAAGGCCATTAGACTGCTGCCTAGATTGAGTAGCTGCCAGCACCATACAGTTTGAGTCACAGCTGGGCAGTATACCCTGTCATCTGTGCACTGCATGATCTACTCAGCATCAGGTTTGTTGGTACAGCAGTGGAAGCCACTGCTAAGAGCACCAAGGGAAGAGAATCACATAATCAAAGAACTTTAGGGGTTGGAAGGGACCTCCAGAGATCATTGAGTCCAACACCCCTGCCAGGGCAGGATCTCCTAGAGTAGTTCGCAGAGGAATGCATCCAGGAAATTAGTTATCCAGACAATTTTTTTCTGACATAACTGTGTCAACACCAGGGCTTTTACAAGCTCTGTTTTTTCACACTCCTATCCAGCTCAGCTTCATGAGCAAAACAGTGAAATGTAGGCCAAATGCTCTGAGACACATAATCCTTTTTTTATGAGAGCAATCAAATAGACAGAGTTGGTTGTATGTAGCCAATGTGGCAGCACACAACAGTGCATACCCAGAGGAAGCAGAACATGCTTCATTTTCAGCTGTTTTCAGGGCAGTGGGAGGCATGCCTGTGCACAAACTAAAATGTGGGCAAGGCTTTGGGAACTTGAAATGAGGGTTACCCTTGTATGTTTCCACAAAGCATCACCTGCCTTGCCCTGTCTGTAGCTACAGGACATGGGCTGAGTGGACACTGGTTGCAACTGAGGCACAGACATGAGGCCAACAAAGCATCAGCACACAGGTTCCCAGACTCTGCTGCTTGTCACACCGTGTACAAAGGAGAAAATGAGGAAGGTGAAGCCACCTTGGTAGTATATATCCTATGGCAGATGAGCTGTACTTCTTTGTACAATGTTAGAAAGTGGGGGTGGTGTTTAAAAAGATGTTTTCTATACTGGTGCTAAGAATGGCAGGTTTGACAATGAAACTGTTGGTCATTTAAATGTGAATCGGTGCTTTTGCCCACCTGACTGAGACAGGGGAGTAATCAAACCACTAAAACTGATCAGCAATTCTTACTATTTCTTAATGCTCTTTCTAAACTATTCTTTTGACCCGTTGGCAATTCTACTTCATTCCCTGATGCTGTAACATTTAGAAAGTAACTGAAAATTTATGCCACTTGTTAACTTATTATGTTTACAGCCCAAGACAAAGGCCAATATATCATAAAGTAAAAGTCCAACTCTGCATTTAAACTCCTGAATAAATGGCTTGAATTTGAAATGAGCAGAACTCACAACCTCTCTGACTGCTTTTAACAGAAACTCAAGGATTCTTTTATCAGACTGGGGACTTGGCATTTTGTGCAAATCATGGGCACAGGCCTTCAGGGAACATTGTATCATTAGTACAGTTATTGGGTGGGGAGGTTCAGCAACACCAAGTGCCAGGTCCTGCAAACTTGGGGATGTGTGGTTGGAAAGCTGCAGCTTGGAAAGGGACCCCGGGGTATTGGTTGCCAGTTGACTAAATATGAGTCAGCAGTGTGCCCAGGTGGCTGAGAAGGCCAATGGCATCCTGGATATGGCCAGCAGAAACAGGGAGGTGATCATCCCTCTGTATTCAGCACTGGTGAGGACATACCTCAAATACTGTCTTCAGTTCTGGGCCTCTCGCTATAAAAAGGACATTGAGGTGCTGAAGCACATCTAGAGAAGAGCAAGAAGGCTTGTGGAGGGCCTGGAGCACATGGCCTGTGAGGAGCATCTGAGGGAGCTGGGGTTGTTCAGCCTGGAGAAGAGGAGACTTGAGGGAGACCTCATTGCTCTCTACAACTACCTGAAGGGAGGTTGGAGTGAGGAGAGGGCAGCCTCTTCTACCTGGTGTCAGGCGACAGGACTAGAGGAAATGATTTCAAGCTGCATGAGGGGAAATTTAGGCTGGATATTAGGAAATACTTCTTCACTAAAAGAGTTATCAAACATTGGAATGATCTGCCCAGGGTGATAGTAGAGTCATTGTCCCTGGAGGTGTTTAAACGGTGAGTATCACAGTATCACAGTATCATCAGGGTTGGAAGAGACCTCACAGATCATCAAGTCCAACCCTTTACCACAGAGCTCAAGGCTAGACCATGGCACCAAGAGCCACGTCCAACCTTGCCTTGAACAGCCCCAGGGACGGCGACTCCACCACCTCCCCGGGCAGCCCATTCCAGTGTCCAATGACTCTCTCAGTGAAGAACTTTCTCCTCACCTCCAGCCTAAATTTCCCCTGGCGTAGCTTAAGGCTGTGTCCTCTTGTTCTGGTGCTGGCCACCTGAGAGAAGAGAGCAACCTCCTCCTGACTAAAACCTCCCTTCAGGTAGTTGTAGACAGCAATAAGGTCTCCCCTGAGCCTCCTCTTCTCCAGGCTAAACAATCCCAGTAGACCTGATGCTTAGGGCCCTGGTTTAGTGGTAACATTGCAGTGCTGGGTCAAAGGTTGGACTCGATGATCTAGAAGGTCTCTTCCAACCAAAGATATTCTGTGATCCTGTGACACCTCTTAGTCACCTCATCAGGATATTTGTGCTTTTTCTTTTGAACAGTATGAGGAGCAGCTTTGCATCCCATTAGGCTTGTTTAGCACCAAAGGCTGGATCACTGAAGGCTTTGACCGGCCTCTGTATCAGTCAGGACAGTGGAGGGGTGAACCGCCTTACTGGCATGCACCAGAGGTCTGTTTTCTGCTTGTGAGGTACAGACTGGTAGGAAGCACAGCCTTGACAGCATGCCATCTCCACAGGAAAAATACCTCCCAGGTAAAACTCACTGGTGCTAGGAAAGCATCTGTAACCAAGCCGTGGCTGCAAAATATGTTCTTTTGTCTACACCTGCTCACACACTCATGTGTCAGTGCTTTATGTTGGCAAAGCTTTCAATGCCAAGAAGAGTTAACAGCAGAAAGTTACTAGTCTGAAAGTAATTTTTTTCCTGGGTTTTGTTTTAATTCATAATTAGAAGAAGTTAGATCCAGATTAGACATTAGGAAGCAATTCTTCCCTATGAGGGTGGTGAGGCACTGGAACAGGTTGCCCAGAAAAATTGTGGAGGCTCCAGGCCTGGAAATGCTCCAAGCTAGGTTGGATGGAGCTTTGAGCAGTCTGGTCCAGTAGGAGGTGTCCCTGCCCATGGCAGCATTGTTTGAGCTAGATGATCTTTAAGGTCCCTTCCAATCCAAGCCATTCTATGATACTATGATTCTATTCAGGCTATTGTAGTGGGACTTAAACTTGGAGTTATATCAGTATGGATTGGGTTAAATGAAAAAGAGCTTCCCACTAACACATAGATACAACTACAAGAGTTGTGCAGACAATTGATTTAAAAGTTTCTTGGTGAATGAAGAAAGACTTCCATGCAGTTTGGCCACATGGCAGGACTGTGCAGAAGAAAGCATGAAATGAAGCTATGAGATGACAGATTACAAACTAGCAAAAGGAAACATTTCATCAAATGCATAGTTAAATTTAGAGCTTGCTGCCAACAGTGTTGTGGATGCCAAAAATAGATTTCAAACAATGGTTTGACAAAATTGAGGCTACAGTTCTATTAAGTGTTATTAGCAGGAAGATCTTAGGGAGCTTTTAGGAGCACACAGCCTTGCGAGTACACCATAGAATTACCACTACATGCTTGCCTTTCTCATACAGTCTTCTCTAAATGTCTGCTGCCAGCCACCAGTGCAGAGAGGCTACCAGACCAGACAGACAGTAAAGAGTGAGCCAATATGATAATTTTTCATTTAAAACTTTCTAAACTGGTGCTAATTTACCTTAATGTTGAGGGGGTTTAACCACAGTGGTTCACCAACTGCTTCCTAAGTCATTATCATAGAATCATTAAGGTTGGAAAATACTGTTAAGATCATCAAGTCTAACTGTAAGCCACATACCATGACCACTAAACTGTTTCCTGAAGCACTGCATCTACATGCTTCTTGAACACGTCCAGGGATGGCAACTCCACCACCTCCCTTGGCAGCCTGGTCCAGTGTCTGACCACTCTTTCCATAAATAATTTTTTTCCTAATATCCAACCTAAACCTCTCTTGGCACAACTTAGGCCTATTTCTTTTTGTCATACCCTTAGGTACTTGGAAGAAGAAACCAACACCGGCCTCACTCCAACCTCCTTTCCAGGTACTTGTAGAGAGCAATAAGATCTCCACTCAGCCTTCTCTTGTCTAGGCTAAGCAATCCCAGTTCCCTCAGCCACTCCTCATACAACATGCCCTCAACAGCCTTGTTGCTCTTCTCTGGAGATCAGAGAATCACAGAATATTAGGAGCTGGGAGAGACCTTGAAAGATCATCCTGTCCAACCCCCACTGCCAGAGCAGGATCACCTATACCAGATTACACAGGAATGCATCCAGGTGGGTCCTGAATATCTCCAGAGAGGGAGACTCCACAACCCTCCTGGGCAGCCTGTTCCAGTGTTCTGCCACCCTCACAGTGAAAAATGTTTTCCTCATGTTTACATGGAACTTCCTATGCCTCAAGTTCTCACAGCCCAGGCAACCTCTTCAAGAGACTGGCTTTAAGTCGGTGGGAAGATGGTCATGATGTGTTCTTCCAGGATTAATTCATGCAGCTGTTGCCTACCTGAAGGTAAAGCTTCTCAGGCACTTAGTTCACCTAGTGCAGACATGCCCTAAGGGGTCTGCCCAGATCAGACACAAAGTACCGCAGCAGACAAAGACATTGATCCCAGGTCTCTCAAGTGCTTTGCCAGGTTCCAAACACCTGATTTGTTGTGCTTCTCAACTCAGGAGGAAAGTGCAGGCCAGAGAGGAGGTAGTAATATACACAAGAAATAGTAATTATGCAGTTGGCTAAATGGATGTGGAAACTCTTGTAGTGCAGCAGATCATCTCCTGCTAAAGTTTGAAGTGCACATCCCACTTGGGCAGCCCTCTTCACTGGTGTGAGCAGTCCTCTCCACACAGAAAACTGTCCATGCCTGGTGACCCTGCTGCCACAGTTGGTATTGCTGCTGGCATACATAAAGTCAAATTCTGTTTCACCAAGGAATTTGTTCTCTGAGCTGTGACAGGGACTGGGTTTGCACCACAGGTCAGGCAAAAACATGCAGTAACATGGTTAGTGGAGAATTGTGCTGTAACATGACCCCTTGGCATGGAGATCTGCCTGCAGAAATGTCACTCTGGGTGGGACACAAGTAGAGAAAGGAATGTCTGATGCTGTTGCGTTATGCTATGGCTCCCAGATGGAACAGATCCCAGATAACTGTGACTCCTCGGTGTTTTGCCTGAACCACTGCACCTTCTTACTATGTGCTGCTGGCCAGAGTTCTGTACCTGTGGGCAGGAACCCCCTGAGCTATCCTCCCCAGAGAGTGCTAACAGAAAACCCAGGTTTCATTCTGGCCCATAATTTCTCATCATTCCTTAGAAACTGAAGAGGGGACATCTCTGTGCTTCCACTTCTCTTCTGTGAAGCAAGGCTTGCAGCAGTTTTTAACCTCTTGGGAATGTGAGGAGGATGCAAAAATGTAAGGGAAGCTGTGAGGTGCTCAGATTTGTTGGTACCAGACACCACCACAGCATGAGACAGAGACTTATGATGGACAGAACCTGGGAAGAACTCTTACCCTGGCATGCAGAGCTGTTGACTGCAACCAAAGCTCACCCTGCCTATGGAAGACCTCCTGTGTGAGTTGGGATAAATCTAGACTTAGCCTCTTCTTCCCTGCCTTGAGTCAACTAGTCAGGACCTCAGCTCGAAGGGAACTCTTTGCACCAGCATCACAAACACCTTGTCCTGGTACTGCTGTGAGCCCAACACCCAAATCTCCCAGTTCCATGCCATTTCTGGGAAGAATCATAGCTTCTGAAGACTTCCCTGAATAACCATACAACTGCATGTTCCAGAACAGCTTGTTCTGCCTCAAAGCCAAGTGGTTATTTCATCTGTTGGTGGACTTTAGGGGAACTACTTTATCACCAGCTGCAGCAGGGCTGAACCATTTCCTGCCATTGATTAAGGAAATGAAAGTCACCAAGCACAGATTTTCCTGAAGTCCTTGTGTGAAGTTCTTCCCGTCTGCATGCATGCCTTCCACGGATTGTATTGCTTTGCCAAGCCTCATTAAGGCTTCTCCATTGTTCTACTTCATGTGCTGTCAATCACTCACTGTTGCCTGTACACACTGGCAAGCTTTGCAAAGAAGAATATGCAACTGAGATCCCTAATTAATGCCATGTAACATTCAGATGTATTCACTGAGGAAGGGGCATGTGAAAGAAATCAAGCAAAAAGCCTAGCAGAGTAGAGGGAGGAGAGTGGACCCCTTCCAAGGATTTTATCTGCAGAAAGAGCTAATTAGGCTAGAATAATATGCAAGCTCAATTTAAAAGAACATGCACATCAAGAGAAGGTGAAGCTACTGACCAGCTGCCTCCTCTTTGAGAGTTAAATGCAGTAGCTCCAGAGGCGGAAAAGAAAGAAAAACAAATAGGCTTAGGACTTACGTGTCTTAAAACAAGTGAAAACTGCACCCACTGGTATAACACTGCAAATCTTCTACTTCATTTGCATCACAGGGACAGGTCTACTCACTAAAAGGAGCTGTGCCTCTATTCACCAGTTACAAACACAGAATTGTTTCAGTTGGAAAAGGCTTCTTAAGAACATCAAGTCCAACCATCAACCTAAGACCACCATGGCCATTCAACCATGTCAACCTAAGACCACCATGGCCATTCAACCATGTCTTGAAGTGCTATGTCCACAGGTTTCTTGAACAGCTCCAGGGATGGTGATTCCACCACCTCTCTGGGCAGCCTGTTCCAGTACCTGACAAACATGGGTGTCAGTGCCTGTTGTTGAAAACCTAGTCCTACCTTTCCACTTTCCAGCCCTGCCCAGGCTTCCACCCCAGGCTTTGCTGCCTGGGGTTTACCTCAACAACTGCCTGAAGGAAGGTCGTTTTAAGGGGGGGTGGGGGGTGGGGTTGCTCTCTTCTTCAAAGGAACTACTTAGTGATAGAACAAGAGGGAATAGCCTCAAGCTATACCAGGGGAGGTTTAGGATGGATATTAAGAAAAAGAAATTCACAGAAAGGGTTATCAGGCATTGAAGCAGGCTGCCCAGGGAGGTGGTAGAGTCACCATTTCTGTGTGAGTTTAAAAGGTCTGTAGATGTGAAGGTTGGGGATATAGCTTAGTGGTGGATTTGGTAGAGTAGCATTAAGGGTTGGACTTGATGATATTGAACGTCTTTTCCAAACTAAATGATCCTATGACTCTCTGTCTCAGGGGCAGCACTGAAGGCAGGGCGACCAACAAGAAGGCTGGATTTGGGATTGAGGAAACATGATGTGGGACTTAGGGACATGGTCTAGTGGTCATGAAGGTGTTGGGTAGAAAGTTAGACTTGATGATCTTAGAAGAGGTCTTTTCCAACCTTAATGACTTTATGATCCTACGATGCTGGATTGTTCAAAGAGACTTATGAGGTTGGGGAGTGACAAAGAGAAGTGTGTTAAACCATCCTTTCAAAAGAAAAAACAGGCTTTAGATAGTGATTTCAAATGTGTCTAAGAGAGTTAGGTTCCTAGGTGATGGACACACAGTTCATATTGGTGTGTCTACACTAAAAGGAGTTTTCCAGCATATATATCTTTATATATATATACTGCTAGAGCCATGACAAAAATATTTCAGTAATGGAGATGCCTTTCATACCAGTGGAGGAGTTATTTTCTCAGCTTCCTAAATAGACTAAGCTGCATAATTTTTAATTTATTTTTTTTCACAAGCATAGTTGAGATTATCTTAGGGCCAGAACTGGGAGGAGTTTGATGTGTATTCTCCTGTATGCTCCCAGCTAGTACACCTCAGAAAGACAAAAACATTTTCAATGCAAAATAACTCATAGTCACATTATCAATATTACTGTTACCCTTTAGCATAGGAAAAAGAAACCCAGGTGAGAGCATTCACTCCACTGTAAGGAGTCACACAGCTCTGCTGAAGACTCAATAGCAGTAGCTTGAATTTTCCCACTCCCAGTGGCCTGTCTTGAAGTCTCAAGACCCTGAGAATGCCAATGGTTCTTTTATGGTTGAAAAGTTTCTGCCTTCTGGTCTAAGTATTACCAGAAAATAAATGTATAACCATGAGATAAATTTGTCAAGAAATCACAATCGAATCTGCAAGCACTGCAGGACACTGAGAGAAGCTGAGCAGTTTTGGGAGCACAAACCAACACAAAGTGACTGGACTCTTCAGTGGTGGCTTGTGGCTTGTCAGCAATCCATAAAATTATTCCAAAGAAGGTGCAAGGTTGTTGAAATCCAGATGAACACCCAGATCAAAGAGCTTTTCCTTACTGCTCTAGTTGTGTATTAAACAGACATGTGAAATATTACACTGTTATAGATGGCTTTGCTCAAATGTTTGTTCTTCCTGCCTCCTGAGGTGAAGGGTGGAAAGGAAAAACGTTCATTTCTATAGCCCAGGAATCAAGATTGGTTTTTCCTAAATGCAGAGCAAGCCAAAAGATCTGGGTTTTTGGTTTGGTCTGGGTTTTTTTTTTTCAGTAAATCAACTGGATTTTGAATGGGAGTGACCAAGCAAGCATATATTGCTATGGTAAGTCTGAAAAGACCAAAGTGCATGAAGATTCCAATTGAACCCTTTCAGGTTTGGCTAAGATTTAACCACTTTGACAGCTGTCCAGCCCATTCATGTGGGCAATGCACTGAGAATTCAACCACAATGCAAGGAGGAAGAATTCCTAAATGCCTGTGTTGAGATGGTCAAGAGACCTTCTCTAGCTGAAGACATGATCCTTCAATCACAGTTTCCTCTAGTGGCAGGCAATGAGAATGAGCTGGTCAATACCCATCAGAAAACAGACAAAAATGAGATTAAAAGTTAATTATTTTGAGAACAGAAGAGAGCAGCCACTAAAGCCAAGATGTTTATGAATACAAGGATGAGTGCTCCAAGTCCTGGGATTTTTTAAAATAGAAAATTAATAAAAGACAAGCAGGATAATGATGTATTATTGTATACTTTATAGGCACAAGTATAAGGCCTGTCTTATTCTTTTAAAAAGGACAAATAGTGTACAAAGAAAATAAATGGCTACAAAGCAAGATCTGGATTCATAACTGATGCATCCATACAATAACCTCCCTTTTTCCCAGCTGGAGTTGGGAGAAAAGATTTAACATGTCTTGAGTTTTTAATTGTGGCTCCTCAGGCATGTCTAATGGGTCATATTTCAGCTGCAGTGTAACTTCTCTAGCCTTCAATTTAAGATATACTCAGTTTTGGTGAAGAGAACAAACTTGGCCTGGGAACAGAGTGCAACCTCCTCCAGTCAAATTAACAAACCTCACTCTAGGCTTTTATCATCTGCTGCTAAATATGCATCTCTATCTCTATTTCTCTCTCTATCTAATTATGTATGTGATTATTAAGGTGATCATAAAACATGACATATTGTCTGCCTTTGTTACAATACCCATCTTGCTTGCCACCCCAATTTGGCATCTTTGTCTTCATCACATCTTTGTTGGCTCTCTGACTGGTAAAAAAAGTCTTTGCCATCAGTGGCATACCAGGATACTTTATGCTGGATTTTACCCACATGTTTACTCTGGAATGCTTGACATGACTATAAATAATTCAGTGCTGACACATAGGTTTTCAAAAAGATTTAGTCTCAGTTATAATGCAAGATAAAGCCAAGTGCCTGTTAGGAGGGAAACTGCATGAGAATCGTGCTTTAACCATGTCTTTACCTGAGTGATCAAACAGTGAAGATGGCACTTCTGAGTCCATGTCTTTGTGGAAAAGAGCACCCAGTTGAAAAGCTGGAACAGGCAGAGCTGGTGGAAAATCCTCAGCACAGCACATTGCCCTTGATGGGAGAGCCAGCAGCAAACAGTTAACACATTCCTGGCTCAGATAGATTTCTTTTCCACAAGCCCTGGCTTGTGGAGGGCAGGATGATCTGAGACAATGTGTGTAAAGGACATTTCTCTCAGTGGAATGAGGTTAAAAAAATACAGTCTAAGAGAAGTGGGAGGTTTTCCTGCTCCATGCCTAAAAGCCCAAAGCAGCATGCATAAAAGCATAAAGAGGTTTCTTAGTCTTGTCCATAGCATCAGGGCTTCAAGACAAAATGAAATCAAAAAGGAAAACTAAGTAGTCCAGTCCTCCTTTGTCCTTCCAGCCTGATAACAATGAAGACCAAGTCTCAACTCAAGGCTTAGGATTTGGTATTTCTGCTTGTTCCAAGGAGGCTCCCTTGACTTATGACTCCCAGAGCGGCAATCTCTCACTGATAACCTTGACTGGTATAAGACAGGGGCTAACTGTCCTTGCCTGATGACCAGCAGAAAAAGCTGTTCAGGCTAAGACCTCATACCTCTGGCCTCCTGGCATCATATGGGCAAAATCCCCATCAGCTACACAGCAATACCTTGGTGGCAGTGTGTCGTTGCATTTACAGCAACATCACCTTTCCTTCTGGAGTTCAAGGAGAAAATGCTGCAGACCAAGACTTCCCCCTTGGCTTTTTCCACTAACCTTAAGGGCAACCTGGGACAGCAAAAGAGAGTGACTGTGAGAGTAGTTTTTGTGCAAGGACACTACTCCCTGCAAACCAGCCTGTAGCACTTGATGGTGCCCGGGGCGGTTCTGTGCACTGACCCTGTGCACACACAGCTGGAGGCTGACGTAAAAGCACCTCTGTCCTTCTGCCCAGCCCTGTGGAGGCACCTAATGCATGATCAGTCACCCAGGCTGACCTGCAGCTGGATGTACCCAGTACCAGTACTATGTAAAAGAAAAGAGTATTTCTTTCCTCCTTGCTCTGATGCCCTTGGCTCTCCACAACCCATGTGCCAGCATGGGGCCCTTCATCAGTGGAAACCTGCTCCTTCACCTGCATGACCTGCTTTGCTCTGTAAAATCCCCAAGGAGGTCTGGGGTGCTGGTTACCCTGCTGTTCCCATGCCTGAGAACCCACTGGAGGAGTAGCCCTGGGGCTGCAGCAGTGCTGTCTGGCACCTGCTCTGGTCTGGTATGCTGGCCAAACCAGTTACACCAGCATCAATGTCCACCCAGCCCCCATGCTGAGCTGGCTAGGCCACCAGGAGGCCCCTAGGCAGACAGGGCTGGGACCTGCTACAGCTCAGGCTTGGGTGCTAGCCAAGAAGGAAAGCCACGTGGCACCTCAACACATGTGGTTTGGGTTTGGGGCCAGCCATTACAGCCACTTGCTAACATTGCAGGCTAAAGCTGTAGCCTAAGCAGAGCTAAGCTGTAAGTTCTGTTACAGAGCACAGCTAAAAAAGGGGTATCTGAAGAAAAGGAGTGTGGAGCTCCCCATGGAGCTGTAGCTATCCCTCCCATTTTCCAAAATTAATCCTTTTTTGTCTCCCTGCTTGTCACAGCCTTTTGACAGCTTTCAGCTATTCAGACCTCTGCAGTAAAGTTTCCCACATCTCCCATCTAGTTCCTATTAGAACTTCTCTAGCTTGGACTTCCTTTCCTTCACATACCCATTCTGTAGGCCAGGGCTGCACGTTGATCTTGTTTTTCCTTTCCATTTATTTTGCTACCTCCCTGCCTCATCATCTGCTCTTGTTTCACTCTTCTACTGCTCTACTTTTCCCCTAGTTCCAGGGAAGTCAAAGCTGATTTCTGCTATAGACTCTGTGGGGCTGCAACAAATAAGCTTCTGGCTAAGAACAAGGTCAAGAGAGCAAGCAAAGACAGGAAGCCTGACTTACCATGCTGATGACCAGGTGTTTTTGTAAGGCAAGCTCTCCTGAGCACTGACACAGTAGATGAGTAGAAAGCAAATGGCTCTCAGGGAAAGAAGCAGAGTTTCACCAAAGGTGACAAGAATCATGCATGATTGCACTAGGCCAGGTGTGTGGCTCCAAGTCATCGCTCCTCCACTCCACTGTGAGCCACACACTAGCTCCTCAGGATGGAAGACATCTGTTTTATAATGAGTGGGCTTTTCCTACCAGTTGTGTTTGTCACTGCTTTTCCTCCTCATGCTTGTGAAAGCAAATACATTATCCTCCACTTGTGCTTACATATGATTTATCCTCCACTTGTGCTTATATACGATTAGATGTTTTCTTTCATGAGAGGCTGTTGCTTGGGTCAAAGCTCCTGGGTAGACTCAGAGCAGATGTTTGATGCGAGGGGAGAACTTCCAAAACACAGTAATTTCACACCACCAGGAGACAGCCCTTCTCTTAAAGTCAGGGCCCTTACTTAGCCTTTTCTAGTTGGTGATCCAATTCTGAGTTTTCTACAAACATGAAAGCAACATAAGTACTACTGAGTGAGCTGACTTTGTGCCAGGCACACATTCCCACTCATAACCTGGTGTGTTAGAGTTATAATCATGCTCCATTTTTGGATTGTTTTCAGAAAGTCATGATCATGGTCTGGGTGTGCATGACACAAAATGCCAATAGCCTTTGCTCATCCTTGCAATGCATGTGGCAGCCTTGCTTTGACAATTCAGCTGCCCTCATTCGGCTGCAACTCACCTGGTATGGGCCCCTGTGCAAGCACCTCCTGGAAACCCCTCAGTGCTTTACCTGTGAAGCCAGCAGGGGCTGAAACTCTGTCTGGTTCTGAACACAGATGGCTGTTTTGGTAGGTAGGGTGTGAGCAGCCATCTGAGACGGTGCAGCTCTGATGTTTGCCCTTTCTTTCCCATGCACCACTGATCTGGACTGCTGCAATGCCCTGGGCTCTCTGGGCAGAAGGCCCAGGCAGTCAGGAGAGGAGTGCTCACCACAGTAGGGAGCTTGCATAGAATGGCTTGCATTGGAAGAGACCTTAACAGCCATCTAATTCCTGCCCCATTCCATGGGCAGGGACAGCTCCTGCTGGACCAGGTGGTTCAAAGTGTCATCGACTAAGTATCTTAAACACTTGCAGGGATAAGGTGTCTCCAGCTTCCCTGGGCAACCTGTTGCAGTTTCTCACCACCCTCATAGCAAAGAACTTTCTAAATCTACCCTGCTCTAGTTTAAAACCATTCCCCCTTGTTCTATGACCACAGATCCTTATAAAATATTGCCTTTCCAGCTTTCCTGTAGGCCTCCTGCAAGTACTGGAAGGCCGCTATAAGGTCTTGATGAAGCTTTCTCTTCTCCAGGCTGAACTTGCTCAGTCTGTCCTTGTAGGAGAGGTGCTCCAGCCCTATGATATCTTTGTGACTGTCCTCTGGACCCTCTCCAACAGATCTATGCAATTCCATTTACAGTGGGATGGGAGCTAAAGCCCTGCTTACTGCTTGGGAGCTTCCTCCAGCTGTTAGCCTGCATTGCTGGTGTGCCTGCAACAGCCCTGACTGCTCAGAGGACAGACCTTGCAAACACTGGAGGAAAATATACTGCATGCCATAGGTCCTTGCAGCACGATTAGGGTTATGACCTAAATACATGAATGTGCATTGTGAAAACCAAGCAAGGGAAGGGATAAGAAATCAAACCCCATGAGAGCGCCTGGGCAGCTACTGTGTGCTGCAGTAGCCTTCTCACCTTCCTGCGCTACTCCATTTGACTTTGGCTCCAGCAAGAAAGCCAGCACCTTAAATTGAGCATAGGCTAGCAGTGCTTAGCTGCCAAATTCCAGCTGGTGACTGCTGGCAAGCTGAAGATGTGTTCTAGGTGGCTCACACCTCACTTGCAGTGGGCCCAAACTGTGTCTTTGTTTATGGGACTGAGATCTGAATGGGCAACTGAGACTGCTCTGACTTGAGAGAAAGAGCAATGATTTGGGAGGCTCTGGCATAGATGCTTGTCTTGCCACAAACCTGTTGTGTAACCATGCCCAAGTCACTTAGCTTCCAGCTGCTTCACCTTGCTTTCCAGAAACTGGAGTAGGCACTGAGTCAGCAGGGTACCTGGGGCTGGTTCGCTGAGGCCCGTGTGAAGTTTGGCTGTTACAGGTAACAGGTGCTGCAGAAGGGTTCACAAGAAAAAAGTAGCTGGTACTTGCACCTGACCTTCTCTTCCAGGACTTCTCTTGCACTCTGATGGGTGCCTGCTCCCAGTCTACCCAGAGCAAATCCAGGACAGGGACATTTGCACCAGCCCTGTCTGTTTTCCATACTTCGTGGGTAAGACAGAGCTTCAGGCTCCAGAGCTGTGAAGGAGTTTCTCTCATCAACACTATATTTGTGTTAAAAGTAGCAGCATCAGTTGTTTTTCTCACCTCCTCCCGCCCCACAAGTGCTTGAAGTGCCTTTCAGGTACCATACTCAACAGCACAGGAAATCCTGGATTAGAGAAGGCTGCTGTTATTAGAACAACACATATCATAAATGCTTCCATAGCTGCATACTCCTTGCCTGGTCTGAACCACTCTCCTTATGCTTCATGGCCTCTCTCCCACTGGACAGGTTGCTAATGAGGTCAAATGCTCTGGAAATGGCTTGCAGCACTTTGTCTATAATAAAAAGCCCCAAAGGAAAGCATTTCTCATGTCACCAGTACATGAGCAAAGATGCCTAAGATGTGGTGTTGGATTAAAGGTGCTGAAGCTGACTGTTTTTGCACAGACAAACCAGGCCAGTGAAGTCTGGGAGCTGTTCATTTCTGCAAGGACCAAGATGCCCTCCTCTCACATCTGAATGGCAAACTTAGTTAATGATAATTCATGGCTTACTTTTTCACAGTACAAAGTGTACTATGGACATTCCACAGCAGCTTTCTAGCTGCAAATAGCAATGCTACACATCGGGACCTGTACTGCTATGTGGCAAAGAAAAAAAGCTGTCTACAACTATCAGCTATACAACTAGAGGAGGGACACAGAAGAGCTGAGGAAAGGGAAACTAAGTCATTGTGCCTGGGACACAGTAAGGTTAGAACACTATTAGAACCTAAGTGTCCAAACCCCAGTATTACCTATCTCACTGAAAACAGAGGCCACTCTGTTTTCTGCCACTGTGGGGGCCTTTCCTGCTTTGTTTCCTGCCACAAACTGACCAATCGTCCCTACTTTGGGCAATACCCTAGATTCTCACCCTCCCTCCTAAGACTCTCCATTCTCCTCCCATTGTGCACAAGACTCCATTTAGTTTGTGATATCTGATCAGGTTGCAACCAAAGGTCATACACTGTACAGACCATTAAGCACCGGTTCACTTGGGCAGAAGCAAATGGCTCCATTATAAGCAAGTCCCATTATTCACACAGCTCACCTTAAGCACCAGGATATCATCTGAGCAAGGCAGTGAAGGTAATAAAAATGCATTCTGCCCAGGACATGGTTCTTGCTGGGGAGATCTGGCTGTGGAAAGTATTTCCAGATACTTCCAGATCTGTGCTGCTTAACGTACAATGGGCACACATTGCGAGCAGATAGATTTACACGTCTGGGACTAGAATATTTGGGCAAGTCATTGCTTCCTGATATCCTGCCCTTACCTGCCCGATGCAGAAATTGGGCTTTCAAATGTCTTCTCATCCAAATGCATGTGAAAAAGTATCCCTGCTGGAAAGTTGTCAGTGTAGCACAGTTATGTTTGTGTTGGAAAGCCCAGCCATCACCACCCAGTAAACCAGAAGAATGATTTTGGAGGGATTCTTCTCAGCAAATGTCCAAAACCAGCAGATATTGCACCAGGGTAGAAGGTCACGTAACACCCATGCTACTACACTCTTCTGAGTCCTGTTCATTACTTATGCAAAGTCAGGAACTCTTTTTTGCTGCATGCTAGGCAGTTTCTACTTCACCGTCTCTCTTTAGGCACTGTGTTGCTGAGCATCTCAGGCTTATTTTGAGGCCAGGTCTTCCTTTACAGAGCTGAGGGCCAACATCTGTGCATTTCCCAGCTTTCTATCTTGTTTCAGTCACAGCCTCTGCCTCTGGCTCAGATTGGTGTTTCTGATAGGATCCCAGAGAGGGAGGAAACAGGAATAAATAGCATCACGCCCTCCTCACGTCGGTTGTAGTGCAGAACTGCAATAGAAGATGAGGAAGAGCCTGGGCTGATGAAGGAAGGGGTTCAACTGAAACTAACCTACATTTTGGGGATTCCTCCACTCTAATGGGGCACTGAAGGGACATGACCAGCTTCTTCTTCTCTCATACCAGGACTCAAGCTGACTATTACTTGTTCCTAACTATCAGAAGCATGAGCTGTCTCTCTTAACCTGCCAGAGCTGGAGACAATGCTAAGAGGCAATTAATGCTGTCGGGCAAGATGAGGGCAGGTTAGCATGGTAAAGGTCATGGATACAGGGCATGCAGCCCTGACTGAGGGTGATACTGAGTTTGCTTATCTCTGGAGACTGGCATTAAGGAGAAGGCAAGCACAGGCCACTTTGAAAGAGTAATGCTTTGAAACTTGCAAAATAGCTTTACTGTCAAGGAGAGATGGAGAGCTTAAAGTTTTTGATGATAAACAACTGATCCTCTGACCTGATTCAAAACCTGGTCTGGTGAGAACAGATGGTGACTCAGCCTCAGAGGGCTGATTAGTACTCTTCATGCCAGGATATGCTGGCCTCGATTTGATTCTTTGGTGATACCTGCATCATGAGGATCTCCTTGCATCTGGCACATACTGAGAGTTTTAGGAGGCCACTAGGCTGAAACTTGAGTCAGCCACTTACATTACAGTCCATACATTGCAGCCAGAAAGGCCTGATGGTATCAACCACAGTTTCCTTGGCATCTTGACAGAGAAGCCACACACAAAGAGTTTTTGTGAAGCTACCCTTAGAATGGCACTATGCGCATGTGGGTGTCCTCAAAACATTACAAAATGCTTTTCTTAGGTACCTACAACTAAGTTCTTTCACTCCTCAGCTTGTAGTAAAATACTTTCTTGCCTCACTGGTTGCAGAGTTTCACATCTCATTCTTTGCCTCCACCAAACAAGGTACAGGAGCAGTGCCCTAACTGGCAAACCTCAGTATTGCATTTGCAGTTTATTTTCTCAGTAATAATAAGCCACACCAGGAAAAAGCCTCCCGTTGTTGCTTTTGCCTTTATCACTTCATTTACATTAAAGGTTGTGCTGGTTGCAGTTGATTGGTGGGAGGAGAGAGAAAGAAAAGCTATTTTCCGCGTTCCTAATAGCTCTATGATTTCCCAGTGAGAGATAAGGACAGGTCATGTCACTGATTGCTGTAATGCAGGATATTCCAGGGCAGGGGCCAGGGCTGGGCTTGGGGATGTAGATAGATGCAGGCTGCTCATTCTAGGTGAGGGACAGAGCCCCACAGAAGAAAGTGGAGCAGAAGCTTCCATAGGACTGAATTAACACCAGGAGATCTCTTTCCTCTTTTCAGCAGAGCTGCTGTGGTGGAGATGAGCTCTAGTGTGAGGTAGGAACTACTGTTTTTAACAAGGTGTGCTTATTAATATCTCAGAGATCAAAAGGAAGGATTTAAATAAACTCTCAGTTTAAGAATTCAGAGACCTCCTGATCAACATCTTAAGCCCACCAAGACAGACCCCCAAGAAACCGACTTTGCATTTGTGACAGTTCTAAAGACAGAAAATTGTTTTCAAAAACCTAAACATTTTCAAACCTTCCCTGTATGCCCTGATGTGACAAAACAGGAGGAAAACTCTTCTTGTTTACAGATGACAGTTCTCCATCTCAAAAGGGGAGAGGAATGAGGAGATGCAAATTGAGTATAGTACATTGGGAAGCGCTGAATGTCATATTTACCTGTCCTGTTACATCATTTTTTCCTTTGATGCTCTGACGTTTATACCTCTTTCTCATGGTTGGCTTTCTGCCTTAGTTCATGCATAGGAGAACCTGAGTCTTGATCTGGGAGCCACAACTGTAGTATATTCTAGTTATGCCACAGCCCACCTGGGGAGAAAAAAAAGGAACAGTGTCATTTTACATCCTCACCTCACTCTTCCTGGGATTTTGCTGTCTCAGCCTGCTGCACCTCACAGTTTGATTAACACTGCTCAGCACATCAGTGCAGCCATGAGCCAGGTGCGTGCTCTTGAAGGGACTTTCCCTCTGCTCTTACGTGAGCATCTGGGTGCCTCCTGGTTTACATAACTCTGAGAAACATCTGGGGTTTAAAATTCCTAATACCTCAGTTTGTTACGGAAACAAAACGCACGCTTGTTGGATAAGGATGCTGTTTGCAGCTTACACCACTTGTTGAGTCAGAGGGAGGAGAGGCTGGGTTAACATGTGCAGTTCTCTGTCCCAATTCTTTTGATAATGGTCCTGGTCATCTGATTGTGCCCTTCCTGAAGTACACAGAGAACACCAGAAGACTGATTTCTGCCAGTCCAGCTGAGGCTTTCTGTGTGGCTGTGTGTAGAAGGCATGTTTCAGACATGCATTTTTAGTGCTGTGATGCTGAGAGACCTGGAGAGGGAAGGCACCTTTCCAGAAGCCAAGTTGGGCAAGCATGGGGCAGTCATCCATGCCATTCCTCTGTCCAGGTACTCCCAACCTGGAAGGAAGCTGCCTCTTACAGAAGCAAACAAGCTGCAAACCCACCTTCACAAGGTTCTCCTTCTCTGATGCCTTTCCAAACTGCTGCAAAGCAGCCTGCCAGCTTTTAGGCCACACATACCTGCCCAACCCAGCCCAGCTAAGCAGGAGGTGCTCCTATACCCCCGCAGTCACTGGCAGTCACCCTCAGCCAGCCCACGCAGGGCTTGCTCCAGAAACCCAGCTCTGGGTCACTGAGTGGCATCCATCCCTCCCAGGAAGACAGGTTTGGCTTTTTTTTTTTTTTTAAATATGGTTTCCATTGTTCAGGAGATTAAGGACATAGTTGAGGCTTGTGGAATTTTTCCTGTGGGATGTAATTAGAGAGGAGGGGAAACGAATCTGTATATTTATTAACTCTCCCAAATTCAAAGTAAGACATAAGAAGGGCCCTGACAGAGCAGGGTGAAGGCTCATCTAGCCATTGCCCTGGCTTTGACAGTGGCTGCTACCAGATGCCCAGGGAGATGGTAAAACAGGAAAGTACACACCAATAATTGTTGAAGGCACCCAGTTAGCCTCCAGCACTGCCCTGTGGCAGTGGCAGTCTGCCAATAACTGGATGATAAATGTGTCAAAAAATCTGCAGACTTCTGTACAGGAAAGTTTTGCAGTGTTTTCCTTAAAGCTGCAGTTCCTGGTATCCAGGGGCTGCATAGGTGCTTTGGACAAAGGGAAATGGGATTCTAGCCTGGAAAAGCCTGAGAACAGAACTTCTCTGTACACCGATGGCACTCATAGCCACAGAACATAAAAAAAGGAACTTTTTTTCCCCTACTTATTCATTCACAATCCTTTAATTTCTAAATGTGGAAGGCCTCTAGATGACTAAATACCTGAGATTAGTAGCAGAGCATGCAAATATTTTTTCTTTAAACAAAGATAAGCATTTTTCTTGACTTTCAGGGCACCCTGGCTCTTCTTTTCAGAGACAGCAAGCACTCGGCACTCCCACCATCTCCAATAAGCTCTCTGCCAACTTCAGCAAGAGTCTGAAAACACTCATATTATAAAGCAGGTCCAGTAGAAGAAAAACAAACCATGCTGTGCAGTGGATTTCTCTTTCCTGGCCACCAGTACACCTTAGCTAGCCAACTCACTATTTACTAAACAAGGCTGGATATAAAAGGCAAAATCTGTGCAGAGAAGACAGCAATAAACCAGATTCCACATGCACCTTGAATCATCTTCTCTGCGCTGTGCCCCAGCTCCAGTAAGGGCTACTAGCACTGTGAACCTTTTGATTAATATAAATGAACGTTTAGAAAGAACCAGCTGGCTACAGAAAGGTTCCTTTGTGTCCCTCTTGCCAATCACGCTGACATGTAGCGTTTGATCTCCTTTGACTATCTGATTCAGGGTACTTTGTCCTGTGAGAATACAAAAGGAGCTTCTGATCTCAGAACACGGGCTGTGCATTTAAGATCAGACTATGAAACTGTGAGGCATAGACTGAGACATTTTACAGGACATCAGCACTAATAATTACTTTTCCTTAAACTTACCTGAGGGTGTTTGGTTTGTTTTTCTTCAAAGAGATGGAGTAAATCACAATGACTACAGCAGCCTTTGAGAGAGAACACAAGCTAATGCACCAGCAAGGCTCCCTGATATTCACTGCAGAATAGCCATGTAAAAAGGCCATTTTTTTTGGACATTTCTGATACTAGTCCCCTGCCCCCTCTTAGACACCAGGATATACTACTTTTGGGACATCTGAATATGACCACACATTTTCAGACTTGGCAGAGCTAGATAATGGCTGGACTTAATGACCTTAAAGGTCTTTTCCAGCTAAAATGATTCTCTGATTTTTCTCACAGTGGGCTTTTGTTTATTTTAAAATGCATCTGGCTGGGCATTCACTGGTTGAAATGTCTTAGTTCTGCCAGCAGATTTCAGCTGGATGCCTTTCTCTATGACTGGGCTATTGGAAACCAAGTCATCATCGGAACTCAGAAATACTAGGAAGCAGGACAAAGAATTTTCCAGTCTTAATGCCTGGGGTTTGTACAGCCTTGTATTCAAATCTTAACTGTCACCTGTTCCAAAACACAGCCAAAATGAATGAGATCCTGCTCGCCTCCCCACCCCAAAAGATGGGACATAAAATTTGAATGTTGCTTAGCTTAATGGATCTAAGTATCAATCCTTTCCCTTCCTAATCACATTGTCCAAACCTGATTTTGCAAACTGCCATTCAGGTAAACCAATTTATGTGCATGTGTGTGCAGTGCCAAGAACTATAAAAGTAATTAACATTCTTTCATTAAATTCTAGAAATAGGCTGTCACTATTTTATTGTAGGAAGTCTTGTAAAACATCAGTCTTGCTCTGAAGAAAAGCAGGGAATGTGTCTTCACACAAATGCCATTTTAATGAGAAATTGGTTTTGAGAACAGACACAACAAGTGGTGTTTGTGCAAATGTAAGAGGCAGGCAAATGAAAGAAAACCTACTTGTCGTTATAGAATTATAGAATTGCTTTGGTTGGAAAAGACCCCCTAAGACTATCAAATCAAACCATCAAACTAAGACCATCATGGCCATTACACCATGTCCTGAAGTGCCATGTCCACACACTTCTGAACACCTCCAGTTATGGTGACTCCGTCACCTCCCTGGGCATCCTGTCCCAGGCATCCTATTCTAATGCCTGACCATGCTTTCCATTAAGAAATGTTTCCTAATACCCAACCTAAACCTCCCCTGGCACATTTCTGGTCATTCCCTCTCATTCTATCAGTTGTTACTAGGGAGAAAAGACCAATCCCCACCTCACTCCAACTTAGTTTCAGGGAGTTTTAGAGCACAATGAGGTCTCCACTCAGATTCATCTCCTCTTTCTAAACAACTCCAGTTCCCTCAGCTGCTCCTCACCAGGCTTGTTCTCTAGACCCTCCAACAACTTTGTTGCCCTTCTCTGGACATGCTCCAGCAACCCATTGCCCTTCTTATAGTGAGGGCCCCCAACCCCAGTTTCAGCAAGGTAATAATACCAGCAAAGATTTGAAAGAGCAAGGTTAAACATTTAATTGGTTGTTTACTGTTTAAATTGCAGGCAGCTTTTATGTATCTGCTCAACACTGAGATGGCTTAGGAACAAGGGTGGGTGTACTGACTGTAAATAAGATGCAAGGTACAGGCCTGTGAGCAAGCCACGATCTGGTGCAATAAAGCACAAGTCAGATGCTCTTGCGGTTCGTGACATCAGGGGTGCTCAGAGCACTATATATAAGCTCTACCATGCACCTGCTGACCAAGGTTATTGCCAGTTCAGAAATGGCTGTGAATTAAAATGTTTAGGATTTGTTTCATAGGGTCTCTCTTAGCTAGGGTGACGTACTGGCAGCAAATTTAAGCCACTAACAAGACAGGGTTGCTTGGGGCCACAGGTGAGGTGTGCCTAGATACTTTCTTTGCAGGGAACTTAGTGGAATCGAGTACATGAGAGTTGTGCTGCTGAGATGATTACCACTGTTGCTCTTTCAAACATAGCTTCTCTTACAGCTTTACTAAGGTGACCTGAAACACCAACAAGGAAATATTTGAGGAAAACATTGAGCAGGAGTGAAGATAAGATGCTGGCAAAACAATAGACAATGATTGGAGGGAACTAGGGTTGTATAGTCTGAAGAAGAGGAGGCTGAGGGAAAACCACATTGCTCTCTACAACTACCTGCAATGAGGTTGTAGTGAGGTGGGAGTTGGTCTCTTCACACAGGTTACAACTGGTAGAACAAGAGGCAATGGTCTCTGTAATTCCCTGGGGTCATCCTTTTTTCCCTTCTTGAAGTTAGGCATTATGATTGCCCTTTTCCAGTCAGCAGGAACTTCACCAGTCCACCAGGACCTTTCAAATATGATGGACGGTGGTTTAACAACTCCATCTGCCAGGTCCCTCAGGACCTGTGGGTGGACCTCATCAGGCCCCATGGACTTGTGCATATTCAGATTCTTCAGGTGCTCCTTAACATGGTCTTCAATTATAGGGGGCAGATCTTCCTTCTCCCAGTCCTTACTTTTGTCCTCTGGGACTTGGACATTGTGGCTGGGGCCCTTGTTGAAGACAGAGGCAAAGAAGTCATTGAGCACCTAAGCCTTATCCATAACCTTTGTCACCGATTCTACATTTCACTTCTGGGAGGGTCTCATATTCTCCCTAGTCCTCCCTTTCTCACTAATACACCTGGAGAAATTATTCTTGTTCCCATTAATGTCCCTAGCCAGATTTAATTCTACTCATGCATTAGCTCTCCTCACCTGAGCTTCTGTTGCACAGACAATTTCTTTGTATTCATCCCAGAGTTACATGATTTTGCCTAAATCTGCTGTGGATGTAGCACATCACACAGTTCTAACACAACTGATGCAGCTGGAGGAAAACGAACATCTTCAGGCACAAATGTGTTCTGTGTATCTGACTGGACTGGAAGACCAACCTAGTCATGTTTTGTTTGTGTCTGACTTTGACACAAACTGAGCTTGCCAGCAGATGCTTTTTGTTAAGTTCTTCAGAAGAGGAAGCCTACTGCTCTGGTACAAAGGCATAGGGGATTGCCAACTGAAATGACAGGTTAAAGGACTACCACCAGGTGCCAAAGAGCTAAAAACCAGAACGCTTAAGTAAATCCTGTATGAAATCTGCATGGCACAGTTTCCTTCTGCTTTCAGGATCAAGTGAATAATTGCAATCAGTTGAATTGTTGAGGTAAAACCCATCTCATAAAGGAACTTGTAAAGGATTTCCAAAATAGCCCTCTGAAATTTCCAGGTCTCTTTTATGTCCTACCAAACAAAACTATAAAGCAGCCAAATAGTCACGAACTGAAAGCATCCCCTCCTTTTTGTCCTGCTTCAGAAAGGTGGTGGTGGCATGGTTTTACCCTTGAAATGACCCCTGTATGTCGTTGGAAATAATGCTGTTGAACAGCAGGAAGGAAGCAGGAGTGACTTGTGGCCACTGCGATAAAGAATCTCTTAATGAGCGTTGCTGCTGTAGGGAAGCTTTATCAAGGATCTGCCCTGCTCTTGGGCTTGAACTCAGCCCGTCCTACTTTCTGGCAAAGGTTTTCAGTCAGGATTGAAGTCTTGCAGCTAAAAATTTCCAGTACCCAGTGGTGCTTAGTTGGGATTTGACGTTTCCTAAATGCATTCGCCGTGGTAGAACAAACTCTGCTATCTCGAGGGCTGGAAAGGGAAAGCAAGTGCCTGGGATCTGCAAGGCTGGCAGGTCAGGAGCCTAGTTAACAGCTTCAATCAAGCACTGATGACTGCAGATAGCGACCAGAAGCAGTTCCCAGCTGGCAGAGGTTCAGTTTCCTGTGTGACATGAGTCAGTGGCGCCAGGCCAGGGACTGGAGAACAAAGTACCCTCAGTACACGCAAACAGAGACACCAGGGACTGGGTGGCTTTGCAAAAGCTGCACTCTTCTCTGGGTTTTAGACATGGGCTCCTGCTGCTGGGGTGGCAGTGCTGGTCAGGGGTTTTGGTTATTGGGGCCATGAGAAGAGAGCTGCATGAGCATGAGGCTGTTTGGACACTCTTCTTAGGCCTGAGGTAGGTATATAGAGAAGCAAAACTGTACTGCTGGTTTGTTGATACTGCTATCTCATCCTCCACACAACTTCACTGGACATTTATGGTCCTGAACAGCAAATATCAACCCAGTAGAGACATCTGTCCCTCACCTCAGCAGGAAAGTGCCTACAGGTTGGCTTACAAGGCACTAGAACTGAGTGCACTCCTACCAAAAAGCAGCAGATCTACCTCTCTGGTCCACCCTTTTGCACTCTCTTCTCTGTTACAACTGGGTGAAGAGTTCCAGGTCCAAACATGAAACTGGAGACACCTTCAGCTTTAAGCAGATTTCTTATTTTTCTGAGGTCTAAAATGCCACACCTAGAAATTTCTGAGACAGGAAGAGTTTGCATTTCAGATAAGCAACCTGATACTCGAAGCAATTGTCTCTAACAGCCTCCCAGTCTTTAAAACAAGGTTGTGCAGGGACACAAGCAACGAGAAAACACTTGGATTAATGAAAGGAGGGAGTAACAATAGATTTAATTAATCAATAACCACACAGACACCCTTCATAACCACTGCCAGCCAGATGGAAAGTTTCTTGCGTAACAAAGTCAAACTCTAAGTGCTTTATTGCTCAATGGACACTTTTTTCCCCCCTTTTCTTTCTTTCTTTTTTTAAGCCTTAGGTTTGCATTTCATCTGGAATTACTGACCTTTCAAAAACATTGACCCTTTTGTGTGCACTTCTGGCTTTTTGGTTTTTTTTTTCCTTCTGGTGTAAGGATGAGAGAAAATGTCAAACGACATTGAACTGATAAACGAGTTGTAGGTGTCTGTGCTAGTTTGAATCATAGAATCATAGAATCAACCAGGTTGGAAGAGACCTCCAAGATCATCCAGTCCAACCTAGCACCCAGCCCTATCCAGTCAACTAGACCATGACACTAAGTGCCTCATCCAGGCTTTTCTTGAAGACCCCCAGGGACGGTGTCTCCACCACCTCCCTGGGCAGCCCATTCCAATGCCAATCACTCTCTCTGTGAAGAACTTCCTCCTAACATCCAGCCTATACCTACCCTGGCACAACTTGAGACTGTGTCCCCTTGTTCTATTGCTGGTTACCTGGGAGAAGAGGCCACCCCCCACCTGGCTACAATGTCCTTTCAGGTAGTTGTAGACAGTAATAAGATCACCCCTGAGCTGAAGCAAGCTAGAATGTTTTGGTAAGAAAAACTAGACCATAGGCTGTGAAAAAGGAAAACAATGGTGATGTCTCCTTCCCTCAGAGTCTTGCTGAAGAAGAATGTAAACATTAGATAACACTCTTGCCGTTTTGCTGCACTTTTGGGCTGGGCTCTGACTGAGCTGCATCTCCCTAACCTCTCCTGCCACTCACCTTTGCTTCTTAACCTCTTGGCTGCACCTCTATTCTTCCTTAGGACTGGGGTAAGGTTGAGAGGGGCAGGGGGAAGGTGCAGGGGTGGTTGAGAGCCCCTCCTGGGGACTCAGGTTTCTGGGAGGGGAGTTGTGTTTCTGTATTACCTTTTACCTTGTATATTTCTGTCTATAACTGTATATACTGTAAATGTCTGCTTGTATATTGTGCTAGCTGTAAATAAATAGCTTCATTTATATTCCCAGAGCTGGCTGAGTCTAGTCTGGGTATTACTAAAGTGTGGGGGGGTGGGTAGCATCCAAACCACCACAGTGTCTCAGGAATACCTGTGGATGATTTCTGCAGAGTGAACAATGTGTCCCAGAGCACACTTTGAAATGTGGACTCTGAGCTGGTAACTCCCAAGGACATACCTGCTGCATGTACCCATTGACACATGCCAGGAAAGGCAAAAAAAAAACCCTCTTGTCTTTTTCTCATGGTAAGAGGCTCTTCCAAGGACTATCCAGGCAGAGAGCTAGAGACTGAAAAACTGTCAGCCTGAAGAGCAAGGCCTGAAGAGACAAGATGGCCATAAAAAACAGTACTGAGGAGACCGATTAAGGTAACACTGAGCAGTACCTATAACCTAGTGCAGAAGTGGCTTATCTTAAAGCAGGAAAAGAACTCCTTATCTGGAATAACTACAACTGCAGGTAGAACCAGATGTGCCAAGGAAAGTAATGATCATAACAAAATGTGGAAAACACTATTTTTAGCCTAGTGGGAAAATGAGCTCTTTTGAGGCTGTCTGTCCTGTGTCATGTGGTTTCAATGCAGGCCCCCCCAAACTGAACACATCAAATAGATGCAGAAAGGTAGGCTTCTCTCTTCATGTCACTTAGCCTACTGTCTTCAGTGACATGAATCAGCTGCACAGAAATGGATCCACAATTTTCTTATTCCTCTTCTTGGGACTCTTCCTCATCTCATGGAGGTAAAGAAAAGGTGGGCACTGATTTTTGATCCATCACTGGTGACTTGGCACCTAGAAATGCAGGTTCTGGGGTCTGAACCCATTTTCCACAGTTCCCAGCAAGTTTGGTAGGAGTAGTTCTTAATAGCATTGGGCTAGCTTCATTTCACCAGTGCTATGAAAAGACACATCCTAGCCCCTTACCAATATTTTTGAGATCATATGTTTCTTCTGGAAGCTATTTTCTGGTTGTTAGTATCCTAAGGAATAAAGCATCTTAACCTATAATACAAACTTGCTGTCATTAAGTCATCTGACTAGGCCTCCCCTTCTGTGTTTCTCCATACACACTTGCTCCCTGAGTTGTGATAAATGTTCTGAATAAGACAGATATTTAACAAAGACAATCCCACTTGAAACAAGAATATATTTATAGAGGTTTTAAAGCTATAATAATTGCTTAGAGTCTAATCATTATGTCTAATAAAAAAAACCCAACAGCCAAGTACCAAATTCCATAGTGACATCAACACTGTAAGTCATGCAATGTAAGGCTGATTATTTAACACACCAAGAGATTATATGGAAGAAGCAGAGAACAGCAAGAAGAGCAAATAACAAAGAGAAGTGTATGTGAAAGAAGAGTGGGGTTACTTAGTATTTTTCAGTTTGTAACAACCTTGTGTTGGTTGCTTGTTGGTTTTTCTTCCTTCTGCTGTTGATGTACAGTAAGGACTACTAAATTAACCACCTGTACGAGGCCCCCTAGCTGTGTACCAAATGAAGTCTTTTTTGATTAGCTGCAAAGTCTCAAAGGCCATTGAGGCTGGCTGACCAGCTTTTGGATACAGGGTAGGCAGCTTGTATGGTGAAGGCAGGAAACTGAAGGTGTCCATTTCTCAAAGCCAGGAGTGGTAGAGTAGATGTTGCTGCATTTTCATTAAGCTTTGTTCGGTATTCCAAGCCCTGCTACTCTGGAGCAAGAAAGGGATAAAAAGTAACCCTAGATGCATTTCTAGTGCTGTAGCATTATACAGTAAACTAAGGTTCATCCAGGAAACTTGAGAGCAAGTGGAGGACTCGATGATTCAAGCAATCTTTTGCATTATTCATTTCTGAACAAAGCTCTGATAGGCAGAGAAATGGTGACAAACATCTAGACCCTAGGCTAGATCTGACCTATGAAAGAGGTTGATCTGTGGACTTCCCAAAAGGCTTTGGGCATTTCTGCACTGTACAGTGTTGAATGAGGCAGAGTAACTCATGACAGAGCTGAGAGAAACCAAGGCTCCTCTGCAGATGCCTGCAGCATGCTGCTACTCTGATGTACCCAGTTCAAGCGCAGACATAGGAAAGCTACATGCATGCACTGCTGGGCTGCAGTGTTCTGCTTTCAGACCTAAGTTGCCCAGGGGTGAAGAAGACAGTGAACCCAGGAGCAATAGTAACCATAAGTGCCATCTAAAGATAAATAGCAACATAGCTTGCCCTTAGGACTTATACCTGTGTTAAAAACATCTGATGAAAGCATTCCTGAAGTACTTTCCTCGTGATGACTTTACAGCTAAGAAGTCACACTGACCTGCAGCATCTCAGGAGACTCCTAGAAAAATTTCATCTGCCTAACAATACAGGATGCAGGGAGACTAGAATTAAAGCTGTCTCATTCACAAGCAAGCCTTAGCATACTGCCTCTCAGCAGTCTCTCAGCTTGAGAAGGTTTCCAGAATGAGTCCGTCACTAACCAAGGATGTACACAGGGAGCAGTTGTGAGATCAACCATAGTCTAGCATGAGCTGGACTGATACTAAATCACACCAGCTGGCTAAACAGGCCATCCTTCCAAGTCATTAACAACAGGAACATGACTGGAGAAGAGAGGGCTAAGAGGGGACCTTGCCAGTGTCTACAAATATCTGAAGGGTGGCTGTGAGGGGGATGGAGCCAGTCACTTTTCAGTGATATGCAGTGATAGGACAAGGAGCAATGGACATAAACTCAATCACAGGAAATTTCAGCTCAACGTGACAAAACCTTTTCTCACTGTGAGGGTGCCAGAACGCTGGGACACCCTGCCCAGAGGGGTTATGGAGTCTCCTTCTCTAGAGATCTTCAAAACCTGCCTGGATGCATTCCTGTACGATCTGCCCCTTTGATGGGGCGTTGGACTTGATGATCTCTGGAGGTCCCTTCCAACTCCTCGTGTTCTATGATTCTATGGTTCTTTGGCAGAGCCTGTTCCTTTCACCAGTGTGGCCTTTAGACAGGACTTTTTGATACTTAATCTTAGAAGCTTAATCTTCTTGAAGGAGGTAATGTTTGTTAGATTCCATTAACACAAAGATTTTGGACAAAATGAGGCATCTCAGTTGCACAAATTTCTCTCCTGTTCCAGCTCTGAAATAATGACCCACATGAGCTATGTCAGTGCATTTCCATTGATTACATTTTGTTATTGTGAGTTTAATAGTTTGCATATTTGTGAGGATAGGTCAGGGTAGATGCTGGATCCCACCACCAGCCCTGAAGAGGTCTCTTTAAACCCAGGACAACCACATGTCCTCCAGCTTGTCCCTTCACGAAACTAAGGACAAAGAGTAGGAGCTTCTTCTCTTTTTAGCTTGCTCAGCCCAGGTATCTCTTCCCAGATTGGTCTTGAAACTACAGGGTCAGATTGCATCTATAAATCTTTACAGCTTTTGTGGCATTTGTTTCTCCCAGATCTCCTATATCCCTTTCTGGGATTGGTCATTGGGAATCCAGGGGAGAAATCCATTTCTTTTTATTTATACAATGATATTATAGCTTTCAGCCTTGCTGTTAGAGCTGTAGACTCAGTAGAAATCATAAAAGTATTGGCTTGGAAAGACCTCAGAGGTTTTTTCCTCACAGAAAAAGTAAACATGCCTAGATCATCATTGATTAACAAAGCTTTCTTCTTAAAGGACTCCATAAACAGGGACTTCACAGTCTTCAGGGCTGATTCATTGCTTCTCCCTTCCTATTTTCAGGATAAATCTTCTTCTGATACTTAACCAAAACCTTTGTTTGTACAAACAAGCAGGCCACTATTTGTTGTAGCCCTCCTGCCCCGGAAGCAGAGAACAATTAATCCCTGTTTTTTCAATAGCTCCATTAGAAGACAGTTTTTCATGTTCCCCCTTATTTTTCTTTCCACTAACCCCAGCAAGCCTAATTCCTTCAATCATTCCACTAGACCTGTGACAGCTTTCATTGCTTGCTTGTAAACACACTTTCAATCTGTGTTTGGCACAGAGACGTGCTCTACATAGGCTGATTTTTTTCCCCTCTGATGTTGGCAGAGAGATTCTTAAATATCTAAGAGATGTCAGATGATGCCACAAACTGGATCAGATTTTCTCCAGCAAAGAAAGCAATAACATATAGGCAAATTCAGGGACTTAGAATATTTTTGTATTAGCACAAGAGTTTTGTAGTGCTCCAATGTGTCCAGCACACCATCAATAAAACCATCAGAATGAAAATGTCCCAACTGTGCACATCACATTACTTTTGTTACCATAACTCCTGAACTCATCCCTTCAGTCCATCTGTTTGATTTACCAGTTGTACCTTGGTTTCGACCTGGGAGTGATTGTCCTTTGCTAGATCTGCAACCTGTCCCTTACTACACTGGGACTTCAGCATGGTAAGGTTGTGGGCATGAAAATAGTTTGGTTTGGATTTTTGTTTGTTTGTGGTTTTGTTTGTTTGCTTTTGGTCTTCAAGTAATGTAATAATGTGTCAGATGAGAAAGCACCTCTGAGCATAAATGTCAGGGAGAGCTATTCTGGTATTAGTGAGACTAATAGGAGCTATTCAAACTGGAGAAGAGCAGAGCCCTCAGAACAGCAGGTCTTTTGCCTTCCACTGCCTCAGAAGCCCAGGGAAGAGAAGCAGCTTAGGGAAATGCCTGCATGCTAAGCTCCATGGAAGGCGAAGAGGCTGAGAGGGACACCTGATTACTCTCTGCTACCTAAAAGGAGGTTGTAGTGAGGTGGAGGTCAGTCTGTTCTCTCTAGTATCAGGTGATAGAACAAAAGGAAATGGTCTCAAATTGTGCCAGGGGATGTTTATGTCAGATATTAGGCATTGGATCAGGCTGCCCAGGGAGGTGGTGGAGTCACTGTACCTGGAGGTGTTCAAAAACCACATTGACATGGCAGTCTGGGATACGGCTTTTGGCCATGCTGGTGTTAGACTGATGGTTGAACACAATCTTAAAGATCTCTTCCAAACAAAACAATCCCTTGTTTCTATGATTTGGTAATCCAGAAGGGGAAGAGATGAGTTATGTTCAGCACACAGATACAGACTCCTTAACAGAAATGGCTTTGGTCTTGGCTGTCTTTGTTCTCCTCTGCTATTCTGAACAATGTGATTCTGTTTCTCCCCCATGAATGCAACTCCTTACGTGTTACTGCAGTTTTGTTTATTCCTCATATCAAAGCTAGGAACTGGCTTTATTTGTCTTTATCATTTTTTTAAATAGCAGATGAGTTTGTCTGGTCTTTCGTAACTGTCCCAGGGCTCTACAAAAAAGCAGAGGCAGCCAGGTCATGTCTGGATCGTTACCATAAAATACTGTCAGGAGAAGAGTTAAGGGAAGTCAGGATGTTGTATATAGTGCCATACAATGTAGGACAGCTATTTAGGTGCTCACTCCTCTCCTCACAGGGGTTCAAGTTCTCATCAGCCTGGGCTCTGGCTGCCAGCAAAAAAATCACCAGGTGCCATAGAAATTGCAGGGAAACGTAAGTTTATAGTGTTGTGCTTACAAGCAGCATCTCGGTGAGTCTGAGGGAGGTGAGTGATCTGTTTAACAACAGAGGTGACAAATCACTCCACAGTTAGTAGCCTGGCACACTTTTTTTTTTTTTTAACCCCAGCAAATGCAGCCTTATGAGCCTCCTGCTCATCACTGTCATGTCAGAGGGGCTTCAAGAGAGCATCAAAACTAGGTAACAGAGGTGTGTTGCTCTGGGGGGATGATTAGAATGTTTAGTCCAAGGTTTATATCCACTCAACATTTTGCTTTCACTCAGCCCTTCTTTCTTACTCTTTCCCGAGATCCTGTGATTCTCCCCCTTGTGCCTGCAGATACAAAGCTCTAGCTGTTGCTTGATCTCATTTCTGTGACATTTCAGGAACTCTTCCTGCTGACTTGTTCCATCTGGTTATTACCCTTTGAGTGAGAAGCAGCTCTGCCTGCATCTCTGCTGAGTTTCCTTGTCTGTGTGCTGACTGTTTCGGCTCCTCCTCCCTGAACAAGCAGGCTTAAGCAGGTTTATAAATAGGAGTTTTCAAGCTAATGAGAGGGAGTGCAAGGGTGAGGAGGAGAGAAACTGCACTGAAATCAGAGGCAGATCCTAATGCTCTTCAGAAGGATAACTTTGCTGGCTCAGCCACAGAGTAACATTTGGAACAGGGACAGTTAAGCATTGAAAGGGGGAAGGGGCTGAGACCCTGGTTCAGCCCCGAGTTTTTGTACAACTTGAGAAAAGTCACAACTCTTCTCAATTCTCCATGGGCTGAGTTCTGATTCTTCTTCTCTCCCAGGCAATGCACTGTAATGCCTGTGGGGCAAGAATGCTGTATTCCTATGCATTTACTTGCAGATGAGTAAAACAAGGCTTTCTGCTTGCTGGGATCTCCCAGCATTGCCATGAGAGCACTGACTTCTGTTTAGGGCCAGTGCCCTGCTAACACACATGACATCTTCTCATTAGAGCATAATATGCACCTTGCACTGTATGACTGCCCCCCAACCCTGCCCAGTTTTTATTTTCCTCACTTAGGGCTGGTAAATAAACCAGCACAAGTCCTACTGGGACTAAAATCCTTGTACTGACTTCCAGCCCACTTTACACATGGATAAGTAGTTTTTCTTATTTGTACTACAAAGCTCAGCAAGGGTGACCTATTTTGTATGGATGACATGTGGGTCAGCAGCTTCATACCTGGACAATGCATAGGCTATATGGTTTTACATGGTAAACACTGAGTGCCACTGTATTTGGTCTCTGAACCAAAAACCAGGGACCTACACCAAAATGACAGCAGAGGAGTGGCTGTCAGGCAAGTCCCTAATGCCATATGAGCATATGTGATAAAAGGGAGGTGGGGTCCAGACACAGTAATGGCAATATCAGACACAAACAACACATCCTGCTCCTGATAGGCCTTCCAGGAGTTACAAGATTATTAGATAAGTGCTCTTTGATGTGACATCTTCAGTGCTTAGCAGATATATGTAGGGGGCATGAGATATAGAAGAAACGAGTGCAAGTGCAATGGGTCATGAATGATTGCTTGGAATCATCCCTGACTGCCTCGAAATATAAAGATGGAGCTGTAAACCAAGGATGTTCTGGTTTACTGTCTGCAGTAGATGTAATCCAGATTCATTCTGCTGCAAGACAGCCAGAATGCAGACATCATGCTTGAACTACTCAGTGTGCCTACAAAAAAAAACCCTGAAGGTCCTGCATCTCTTACTCCTGGACCTCACACAGACTACATCTCAAGCACACTGTTCTCTTCATCCACCAAATGAGGACTGTTTCCTTGGAAAGATGATAGAACATTGTCCTCTCCTCCTTGTATCTTCTCTTTCAGAAAATCTTTTTTGAAAGAGGTTTGGAAGCTTTCATTGCCAAACATGGAGGTGGTTAATATCTTCCTATACTGTCTCCCCTTCTGGATGAAATAGTTGTTTATTCTGCAGTTAAAACCACTAAGAACAAACTCTCTACTTTCCAAATAATCCAGCTGCAAGAACTGTCTGTTCAGGACAGCAGCAAGAGCCACTCAATACATTCTGGCATTAAGAGATATGAAGAACTGTGCAGGAACCTGCTCAGCATTTTGAGACATATCCAAATAGCAGAACTGCCCTCATTTATCTATTCCAGCTTAGAAAAGCAACATCCAGACAGTTCCTGTGTTTCTATCCATCAGGCTAAAGGCATGTTTAGTAGGAAGATGAGACTTTCTCTTACTCATGGATATTCACAGAATTCATGCAAAAACTTTCAAGACCTCTTACAAACAGTTTCATCAGCCCAGTAGCTTGCTGAGGTTGTGTTCAGAGAGCCATTTGGAAGAGGAGTGGAAAATTTAGCCCTTGTGTTTTATTAGCTGAATTTGATGCTCTTCTGAGGCCACTTGGCAAAGTTAAAAGGTTGATAACATTTGTAATATAGGCTGAGCTGCAACCAGCTCACGCACAAGTACTGGAGATGTACTTCTCAGTGAAGTAGTGTGCTCCTCCTGGAGAAAGAGGTCTTCTGCACACTGAAGAGGACATTTTTCTGGTGGTTCTGGGACATGGAAACACAAAATCTTTTTCAGGAGCCAGCCAATATTGCTTCCATGTCTGAATACCAATGTCATCTCTCCACAAGCCGCAGCCATGCCTTCTGCTTTGCAGAGTGTGTTGCATGACCATATGTCCTGTTTGCTACCCAGTCTCCTGACTGCCAGACCAGTGCTTTATCCCACAGAATGCAGTGCCTAACAACGAACCAATGAAAGAGGACTAACTTCTCACCCTACTTCTGTGCTGCTTGCAGCCAGGAATAGCTCTATTGTTTTCACCAGTGGATCTGTTTACTGATCTAGAACTGTGGTTTTCAACCCACAATATGTGAGATCCCAGTCATCTGCCAATTATTTTTAAGGAGTCTGTGGATAAAGACCAAGAAATGCAAACCTACTCTCCCTACAGGAGCCCACACTTCTGTTGGAATTTTTAGTGTCTGGCAAATTGGAAGAAGGTTGAAAACTATTTGTCTGGTGTAACAGGATAGTGTATGTTCCCTCAGGCATAAAAAATTGGGGAACTCTGAGGAACTCTGCCAAGCTGTAGCAGTTGCAGTGCTTAGTTAGCATACATCTATGAAGAGCAGTATTTGTGAAACAGGTGGGGCTGCACTGAGTGAAGGCATTCAGCAGTTGAGGTTCCACCTCATCAAAAAGGGGAACTTCTTTACTGTAAGGGTTGCAGAACACCAGGACTTCTAGATCCCTCTCCATAGAGCTGCCCTTCAGCTGGCTAATTGTCTGCCTGTTCTGCACTCCTGGGTTATGTTTCCCCATGTGCAAGATCTTACACTAATACTTGTTGAACTTCATAAGGTTCTTGTTATCCATCCTTTTCAGTTCTTCCTGCAGAGTGGCTCTCCCTTTCAAAATTGACCACATCTCCACACAGTTTGGTACCATCATCAAACTGCATCAGGCTACACTTGATCCCATCATCCAGATCACTTCAAAGATATTAAACAGTGTCAGGCCAAATATGGATCCCTGCAGGACCCCACCTATGCCAGGTGTGACCAGTGTTAAGAGGAGCTATTTACCACTGTCTGCTGAGGATGGTCTGTCAGCCAGTTCCCCACCCACTCCACAAAGCACTTATCCAGACCATAAGACATCAGTTTCTCTAGGATGAGCTGGTAAATAAAAGGAAGAGGAGAATGCAGAAAATCACATGAAATCCCCCTAGTGCAGAAAACTTCTTATGACACAGGGAGCCATTGCAGGTTCCATTGGTCCTTCAAGCTCCCCAGTAATGCAACTAAGCCTCTCACAGGATCTGCACATGCCATTCACAGCACAATCCCAGCCATGTTTCAATGAAATGTTTTCCTTGGGAAAACACAAGATAAAACTGTACTTTGTGTAAGATGGTGGCAATGACATTGTGCCTAGAAGAATGGCAAAGGAGGATTTTCTTTTTTAAAACTTTCTGTGAAGCAACAGGTCAACAGTGAGAAGGAAAAGCACTCTGAGCTACACTGAATACTCCAACTGAGCCCAAGTTACACATTAGAATAATTATACTTTAGGGGGGAAAAAATAGAGTTTGGTTTAAAAACCACACGTTTAAAAAATAATATTCTGCAACATTTTTATTGACTTTCCTCTGCCTTCACTTTAGGAACAGGTTAGTATTCAAAAAAATCTTTGAGAGATCAGCCTGCTAACTTGGCTTTTTTTCTCACCCCTTGGCAAGAATGCTGCTCTTTGGTTTAACACTGGATGCTCACCTCAGTACACATGGATCTTTCTATCTTGCCTGAAAGATTTCCCCCATGCACATACAACCTCTGCCCCTTTCCATGATGGCCCTTTGCTGTGGCACGACTGGTCTGTGTTGTCTCAGAGACAGAAATGTGCAAACCACAGTCAGATGTGTGGCTCCCAGCAGGGCCACACACCTCACAGGATGAGGAGAACTTAGGAAGCCAAGGAGCGCTGCAGAGTAACAGCTTTGATCTTATTAGGATAATGCTGCTACCAGCACACAGTTGTTCAAGTGATAGAGTTTAGAACAAGCTGGTTATAGATGTCCATGCTTGGCTATAATGGTTTTGATGGGCTGCCCAGACTATTTATTGTTAATATCATTATAGAACCACAGAATGGTTTGAGTTGGGAGAGATTTTAAAGGTCATCTAGTTCCAACCCACACTGTCATGGGCAGGGACACCTCCCACTAGGGCAGATTGGTCAAAGCCTCATCTGAGCTGGTCTTGAACATTTTTTGCACTTAAAAATGTACAGAGAGAAGCACTGATGAAGAGCCTTAGAATCATAGAATCATAGAATCAACCAGGTTGGAAGAGACCTCCAAGATCATCCAGTCCAACCTAGCACCCAGCCCTATCCAATCAACCAGACCATGGCACTAAGTGCCTCATCCTCAAGGGACGGTGCCTCCACCACCTCCCTGGGCAGCCCATTCCAATGCCAATCACTCTCTCTGTGAAGAACTTCCTCCTAACATCCAGCCTACACCTACCCCGGCACAACTTGAGACTGTGTCCCCTTGTTCTATTGCTGGTTGCCTGGGAGAAGAGGCCACCCCCCCACCTGGCTACAATGTCCCTTCTTCCTTCTAAATCCTGCTTGACTTCAGGGTTGCTTACAGTCTCAGAGATACCTGTTAACTGGAATGCAGGAGAGGCATTTTCTCTATGGCAATGCAAGTGTAGTAGCTTTTTGCATCTGAAGGAAAATGCACACACTACCACCAGATGACAAAACCCCCCACAGAATACAGCTGGGATGAACAGCTAGCTTCCAAGTGCATCCCTGTGTTATGGCATATTAAGGAAACACTAGGCAGGGTCCATTCAAACCAAGTGATATGCAAAGGCTCTCTGCAAACCTGAGATGGAAGCTGCTTTATGCAATATCTAACTAAGGATTTTGTGGGAGTATACTATCTATGTTCTCTGCAGTGCCTGGTAGCAGCTTAAAATCTTACTAATTGGCTATATCTTTATATCACTGGCTTGAAAATAAATCCAGTTCTGCCTGTAAAACCAGAGCTATTTCAAAATTTGTATCTATCCAGACAAAAAGTGCCTTAATGGGAACTCTTTATTTTTACTTTCCCATCAGCTAAATTATCTCTCATAGTTTCTCTCAAGACTAATAAAAAGAACTAGGCTTTACTAAATACCACAGCTGAGGATTTCCTCAGTGGTGTTTTCTCCAACAGACAACTTCTGCTATGTGTTTTCAGTATCTGGCCAGAGGGGATTGCTTCAGTTTTTTGGATACATTTCCAAGGTCACAAGGATTTTCACACCTTTTACTTCTGGCTGCTTAATGGCAGGTAGAGGATGTTGCAGCTAATGGGAACACAGACTGGAGCTAATTATAGAGTGATTGACTTATCATGGACTTAATTGCTTATTAGAAGTCACACTGATCTCTGCAACAGAGGGTATGAGTCTCATAACATGCAAAGAAATATCCACCATCTAAAGAATAATCATGAAAAGCTCATTTGGCACAAGGAACAGGTATTTGCACACAACTTTCAGGGTGTTACACATTTCAACCCTAGTGCTCAGAGACCAGCTGTTAAGTGTTCGGGTGTGAATATCATAGAACCATAGAATGGGTTGGGTTGGAAGAAACCTTGAATATCATCAAGTTCTAACACCTGTGCCATGAGCAGGGACACCTCCCATTAGACCAGGTTGCTCAAGGCCCCATCCAACCTGGCCCTGAGCACCTCCAGGGAGGGGGCATCCACAACATCTCTCAACCTGTTCCAGTGTCTCACCACTCTCACTGTAAAGAATTTCTTCCTAATATCTGGTCTAAATCTACCCTCTTCCAGATTAAAACCATTCCCCTTAGTTCTGTCACTACAAGCCCTTGTAATCAGCAAGTGAAGGGCAGCTCTATGGCCCCAGTATTGCCAAGGACCAACACTAAATCACAGTGCCAGCTAGTTACTGCTAAGTACTTGTATAGGAGGAGTGCAGATAAGAACCTGTGTTTTCATGAAGCTCTAGTTGTATTAAGCAACTCTGAAAGTTCTTCTTTCACTACGGGACACCAGCTCAAACCACCCTCTGTTGCTGTCTTGCAGCACTTGCTGCTTCCTGAGTGGTATCCACGCCAGAGACTGCACATTGCTATCAGCAGGAGTACCCACAGAAGGCAACAAGGATCTGAGTCCTTGCTTATAAAGTTTTTTATTCTATGCCTCTGTCTAGTGTGGGACCTTTCCTTCTGTTTCCTTCCACAGTCTTGCCCACAGGCACCAGCTGTCTCCACTGCCTTTCCTACCATCATCTTCTCTTTCTCCATGGAGCCCTAGCAGGCCAAGTTCATTGCAGGCCTCAAGTACTACAGAGAGCACTAATGGGACTTGTATTACCCACCCTGCAGTTCAGGCTGAGGGAGGCACCACATTTGCAATGCAGGATTTAACAAAGCATCCTTACTTTTTCCTCTCAAGCATGACTGTTCATGGTTCTGCCTCTGCCAGCATTGAGCTTTTTCTTTCATTATTGTATTCATTGGAGTTAATCTCACTGCCAGCAGCTCACTCCTCCAATGGCATCACTGCCTTGAACCTCACATAGGAACCCTAGGCAGTAATTTACATTCTGAGACTGATATTGCAGGTCTGCCTGGCAGTTACACCATTTCACTGTGTCCTTCCACCATTCATAAGTGAGGGTCTAGACCCGCTTTTCAGCTGCTGCATTTCACAGCTGAACAACTAAGTGTGAGGTTGAACTGAGTGAGCTCAAGGCGATCATTGGAAAAGACCCTTGAGATCATCAAATCCAACCGAATGCATTTGTGTGTAAGCTGCAGCAGCAGAAATGTGGCACCTCACCCAAAGGTATAGAGCCTGCTCTCTGCTTCTACCCACTTGTTACACAACCTGCACCAAATAATATCTGCATTCCATGGATTCCCTCCACGGCCTGTGGCTTTGGACATTTGCCCCACTTCTCCTCTATCTCCCTTTCAACAGGCTCCAACTTGCTCCTTTGTCATAATTTCTCCATTCCTCATTTCATATTTTATCATAACCTGCAAGAGATAAAGTTGTGTCAAAGGGGCTTGCCTTTGTCCATTGCACTGTACAATCATGAAGCTGTGGACAGTGCAGTTTCCCCTTTAATGAAATCCTCCCTTGCCTCTGAATGGGATCTCTTTCCACCGTGACGTGGTGGTGCAATGAATTCCCTGCTCTGAGATGCTGGTCACAGCCTTGAGACAAGGCACAAAGGGAGTGCAAATAAATGAACAATACGGTGGAAGAAACAAAGGACAAAATAAAAGCAAGCAATAAAAAAGGAGAGGGTGAAAAATGGAGAACCAGCCTGCAATATTTAAAGCACAACCATATAAAAGGGTGCAGAATTTCTGCAGAACTGGGCTGGCAAAAGGCCTGGAAGTCCAAAAAGAAGACTACGTTGACTCCATGAGCAAGGATAGAGCTGGCAATTAAAGCAGAAGGGCTGCACAAGTTTCACATTGGCCCAGTGCATCCCATTCCATCAGATCCCATAGATTGTTACAAGGACTTTTCCTGCTCCTGAAACATGAGTGTGTTTGGGGGAACAGGGTAGCAGGGTACAGCAGCATCATGGAAGTAAAGGAAAAAGAGAGATTTTTACCCGTCTGTGAGTTCTCCCTTCTTTTGTTTCCCCACTTCCTGACTCCTGGCTGCTGAATTAGCTCAGGATAAAATACAACTTTGCCCTCAAAATGGCAATCTGGTTCAGAGCATTATGACATGAATGCTCATGCCAGCACCACAGATGGGACAACTGAGTTGGGGGAGAAGAATGACAACAAACAACTATGGTGGGATGGAGAATTACAACATTTGAGCTGATAGCTGCAGATTATAGCCTTGCTACTCTCAAAAGTCACAACCTGCTAGACAGAAGTAGCTCAGCCCACTGCATACTGAACAGGGTCAAAAGCTCAGTCCATAGTTTTGAATCTTCTCTTCACCTTCTCACAATTAGACAACAGAAAAGTATCTGCAACCTATCCATCCCTCCTCCCTCCTTTTACTCAAACATGTGATTCCTACATCTTCTGCCTGAGCAGGAAGGAGTTCATGCTCTTGAGGCTAGCCATGACCTGCAAAGATTTGTGTTTATTACTGTCTGCCTAGAAAATCTTGTAGGGTAAGGACAGAGATGTCTGTTCTTCAAGGACATTTCTCTGCAAGGTATCTGTAAAGATCTCAAAACACTTCACAAACATAATTTAGTGATGACTCACAGCACTTTGTTGCTGTTTAGTGCTGAAATGGAGGCCGCAGTTTGTCAATAGGAAGAACGCGACAGCAGCAAAGTCTTCAGCCATTACTACTTCTGCCTCTTCCTCACTCCCTCCTCATCAGCAGTTCTGTGCTATTTCATAAACCAGATGGTGTAACTCTTCCAACTGAAAACCAAACAAATCTGACAATGTCTTTTTGTTGTTGTATTTTACAGTTTCAGCAGCTACCAGACTGATAGCACTGCTGAGAAAATACTGACTGGTGATGGACATAGCAGCAACAGGCAGTGGCACAAGAGCAGGAATGTGCTGTGGAGGAAGGAGAAAGATGATGATGATGATGATGGGAGGTGAAATAGCAATACCTGAAAGCCTGTATTACCAAAAAAGACTCTGTGTCATCAAGCTGCCATCTCATGCACAGAGAAACCAAACAACCTGTCCACAGGAAAAAGAAAAAGAGTGTGTTATTGGCAGAGAGTATAATTTTAAGAGATGATGACACCTGCTTCTCCCCTTTCTCAGCTACAGGCATGCTTCTGACCTGCTGGTCTTGTTTCAGATCTCAATGAGAACACAATCAGTATAACTCCAGACTGAGCCTGTCCTCCTCAGGTATACTGTCAATAGTTGGCAGCTCAAAAATGTTTCTAGGCTGGTTCCTAAAGAGAAAAGAAACAGTGACATCCAAATGCTCCAACCTGGCCTTGTTTTTAAAGGTAGCATGCACATATACACACAGCTGGTCCAGCTCTGAACTTTCTTTCTTCTTTTTGCTCCTTGATGTCATAAGAAAAATGCACTGCTTAAATTTAAAATGGATTTTTAAAACAAAGTTTTAAGCAATTTTTAAGGTTTAGTTTTAAGCTGGTGCAAAAGACTGGGTAACCACCTCCTGGTTCTCAAAGGGCTCCTTCTGTTTAGGGAAACTTGGTGGTGCAGTCTCAGATGTGGAAGTAAACTGGTACAGTGGAACTGATGAAAATGTCTACATGAGTCCTCAGCTTTCTGTGATGATAGCCTCTGCATGTGAAGATGGAGGGAATCATTTGCAGTACCTGAGTGTTCCAGATTGGTCCCCTGTGTGCGAGTACTTGTACCTTGCGTGGGAGGCTGCTTGCACAGAAAGGTGCAGGGGAGCAGCAGGGGCACTGCTCCAGCCCAGCCTGCACCAAACTCCCTGTGGGAATCTGCTCTATGTTGTTCTTCCAGAGGAACAGAAACACTCCTCCAGTCTTTTATGAGAGCCAAACAAGTCTGCCATACATATTTCATTTATCAGAAAATGGGAAGAGGACAGGAAGCTGCATTGTAAAGATTTGCAATTCATATTCAGAGGACTGGATCACCTCTCCTATGAGGACAGCCTGAAAGTTTTAGGGCTGTTCAGCCTGGAGAAGAGAAGGCTCCAGGGAGACTTTACAGCTACATTTCAGTGTCTGAAAGTGACCTACAGGAAGGTTGGGGAGAAACTGTTTATAAGGGCAGTGGTTTTAAACTAGAGCAGGGTAAATGTAGGTTGGACTTTAGGAGGAAGTTCTTTACAATGAGGGTGGTGAAATACTGAATCAGGTTTCCCGTGTGGTTGGGGTCCCATCCCTGGAGCATCCAAAGTCAAGTTTGATGGGCCACTGAGCAACATGATCTAGTTGGAGATGTCTCTGCTCACTGCAGGGGTTTTGGACAAGACAACCTTAAAGGGTTCTGTCTGACCTGTTGCATTGCATGATTCTGTGTGATTCTGCAATACTCAACAGCAAGGCCTATCAATTTAGTAAGCTATTCTATGCAGAAGTATGATATAATTAAACTATCTCTTGAGTTTCACTCCATGAGCTGGCTTGGCTTTCCTGCTTTATTGCTGAACTTTCTGAGCCTGATATTCTAACATTTGGATCCAGAACACGCTGCAATCTCCAAGGCAGTGCCCTCAATAAACTATCACTGTCCCCAGGACAAGTATTCCTGAACATCATCTGCTTCCCTAATGTATGATTCCCTCTCTGTTTCCATCTGCCAGATGCTTTCTGTTCATTATCTCACTCTGGATGATGCCCACATTACTTCACATCCAAATGAAGTGGCACTCAGCTTCCAGGGTTCAGACAGAACTGTGGCTGCCCCAGTATCCCACTGTCTGGGTGGGAGCAGGTGTTGATCTGCTGTTAGGGACAAAAGAGATTCTGCTCACTTTTCTTGTGCTTTGCTGCTGCCACTGAAACAGAGCTGCAGCATCCACACAAGGTGTGGCAAAGGTACTTGCCTTCTGGCCACAGTTCCATCTTTTCCTAGTTTACTGCTCCCCTCCCTCAACATTTCTAGCATGAAGCTTGTGTAGCAGGCTTGTAACGTTGAGGTAATGCTCAAGTTGCTTTCCTGGATTCAGGCACATGGGTAACTCCCCAGTCAGCATGACCTCAGCAGTTCACAGACAAGACCTAAAGATGCTGTTGCAATAGCAAAATTATGTCCTGGCATGAAAAAGAGGTAAATCTCCTGTAATGAAGCAAATATTTACCCATGTTGGCAGTTTGGGGCAATGCTTATTGTCCTGTTGCATCCTTCAGCCATGCTTGCTGTGAGACAATAGATCATGTTGCTGCTGGGCCTGAGATGTGTTGCGTAGCCCACCTTGCAGAGACAAGCAGTAGGAAGGAGCTGGAAACAAAGATGTCCAGTACAACAACAGAAACTGTCACCATTTGCATCAGAAGAGCATCTCTGTTACAAAAGAGTGCTGGTAAAGTCTGTCCTTCTCAGTGGACCACACATAGGAACAGGTGGAGACTTACTAGTAAAAGGGGAAAAGTAGCGCAGTGCAAACACAGAGAAGTAGTTGTGACCATGTGCAGACAGGTACAGGGCTGGCTCTAGGAATCGATAGAATATTTAACTCCCTAGAGCAGGCAACCAAAAGCACACAAGCCAGCTATGACCCAGATGCCTATTTCACAAGTTCCAAGGTGCTGAAGAGCCAGGTTGTCTTCTGCTGCCCACGCTTCTGGTTGACTGGGTTCAGAGTGTGTGGGCAGTTGCTATTTCCAGTGGCAGGGCTATCAGCATGATCTATCCTCACTTCTCTAATCTCTGCACAGGGTTGCTACCACTGTTTCTTCCACCCATATTCCATCTCTTCCTTCCATTTTTTGTCATTGATCTTATGTTCCTTATACTTTCAGCACCTAAATTCTCTTTTCCTTGTCCCTGGGAAGCCTGATGTTGCTCTGGAGAGATGCTGCATTTATTTAAAAGTGCACTCAAGTTGCAGCATGAAGGTTTCTGACCTTACCAAGGGCAAGCTCCATTTGAAAATCAGGTTAGCTGCTGTAGCTCCTAGTGAGACAACAGCCACCAGCAGCCTCTGGTTAGCAGCCTTACAGTGAGGAATGTTGCTCATCCCTTCCTGGCAGAGGCATGGAGACAGCCCCACTTCCAAGAGCCCAGTAACAAACCAGCTCAGTATTCACTCCAGGTTGACCCCAGCACCTGGCAGCTGGCACAGCACCTAACTGAATTGCATTCTGGTGAAAGTCACCCTCAAGGTCAGATGCAAAACTGGCTTCTAACACAGCTGTGTTATTAATTTGTTGAATGACAAAGGGGATGGCTAGGGAAGCAGGTAATAAAGGAGGCAGTATGTTTTAAAACTTAACAAAAATACTGATAAGAGATTTCAATAACTTCCAGTAGGAACACATGACAAAAGGAGCTCTGTTTACAGCAGCTCCTCAATGCCAAAACATTTAGTCTCATTATTGCAGATGCTTAAGCAATCGTGTTGCAGGCTGCTTTGTTTCATAGCAGAATTTATCACTACAGATTACAGACAGAGGTAGTAGCAAAACTTCTGCAAAGGAAGACACAAAAGCACACTGTTAAAGACTTACAGACAAATATCCAAGTGCTGTGTGGGAAATGCTCACAAGCCTAGGCTTATGATCATATGATACACAAAAGGAACATCACCAAGGACACAAAATCATAGAATCACAGGTAGGAAATGCCAGGATTAGAACTGCCTATGAAACCTCTGTTCCCTGTTGGAGGTAAGGCATTCTGATACCATCTCCAGTTGCAGGATCACAAGCTGTTTTGTCTGAGGAACCTGTACCACACTGCACAGGGCAGTGATGAAACTTAGCAGTGACTGTGTGATCACTGATAAGTGGCCTGCACACTACTGAGTAGTAGTATCGTAGAGTCATAGGATCATAGAATTGCTTAGGTTGGAAAAGACCCTAGAAATCATCTACTCCAGTCTCCCTGCCGTGGGCAGGCATGCCTCTCAACTAGACTTGGTTGCTCAAAGCCTACCCAACCTGGCCTTGAACACCTTCAGGGAGGGGGCATCCACAACCTCTCTGGGCAACCTGTTCAGAATCCCACTCCCCTCATATTGAAGAACTTCTTCCCAAGATCCATTCTCAACCTACTCCCCCTCAGCTTAAAGCCATTCCATCTCATGCTATTGCTAGACACCCTTGTGAAAAGTCCTTCTCCAGCCTCCCTGTAGGTTCCCTTCAAGTATTGGGAGGCAGCTATAAGGTCCCCTGGAGTCTTCTCTTTTCCAGGCTGAACAACTCCATCTCGCTCAGCCTATCCTCATAGCATAGGTGCTCAAGCCCTTGGATCATCTTTGTGGCCCTCCTCTGGACTTGCTCCAACAGTTCTATGTCCCTCTTATGATGGGGACACTAGAACTGGATGCAGTACTCAAGGAGAAAGAAGCAAAGAAGAAGAATCATCCCTCTTGACCTGCTGGCCTTAATCCCCTTGATGCAGCCTAGGATGTGGTTTTCTTTCTAGGTTGCATGAACACCCCCAAGTCTTTTTCTTCAGGGCTAATCTTAACCCACTCTGCACACAGCCTGTAGTAGCACTACTACTATTAACAGTATCACTAAGAGATTACACAGAAAATGTGTGCTACTGCAGGTATCACCTGGACCTTACGAATGCACACAATCCCATTTTAACTATCTTTTCGGCCTAAGAGCACAAGCTGGCATTCAGGAAGCTTTATATTGAGATATTGAGGGGACTTTGACCAATTGTGGAAGGACAGACCATACGTGACTCATGATGAAGTCAGTGAAGAGCAGACAGAGTGTGCATGACATACAATCTGCCAGAACAGCACGTCCCTTCACTTCTTTAAAAAGCATTTGACACAGCACAGCAAGTATGTACCATTTCAGCCCTGCCATGGCGCCTTCCCTTTGGTCTTAGAACTGGGCTTACCATCTCAGGGTAATGCATCAAATAAGCCAACATGCTCATCCTTTCTGAGTCATTCCACAGAGATCTCTGCACCTTAGATCCTGCCCACAGGTTGAATCCTGTGTTGAATACACAACTGGTATTTTCCCTGTACATATTTGTCCCCAGTTCTCTCAGCAGAATATCACTCTGCAGGTCTCCATGGCTCAGTAAAGTTCTAGACCAGTTTATTGGGGTCAGCTCTGAACACTCTACATGTGCTACAGTCCTGTGATATCCAGGTAAGTAGCCTCACATTGTGCCATGAAAACACATGTTGCCTCTTCATGGGCATATCTTCAAAACAATTCTGAGAGACAGGGGTTTGTGAAAAGGATATTTACCCTGGTTTACACATGTGAGATGCAGTCCTAGAAACCACAAGCTCCAACTCTTTCTGGCTGACCACTCTGAGATCTAAAGGATTTTTTTCCCAGGGTTCTACTCCATTCAGTAAAACTGGTCAGGCAGTGCAAGTGTAATTTCCATTGTGCTGGTTTAAAGCTGTTTGGAATAGTCTAAAAAGAGAAGTTAGATCATTGGTTGTAAGAGAACAATAGTGATAAAGTCTACATCATCCATTAGTTTGCTAAAAGGTATAAAAAGCCAATTGTGTGAACAGTTCTTTTCTTCTTTGCTTTTGGGAGCTGGATCTCTTCAGTTTTGGGCACCTCACTACAAGCAGTATGTGGAGGTGCTGGAGTGAGTGCAGAGGAGGGCAACAAAGCCGGTGAAGGGCCTGGAGAATAAATTTTATGAAGAGCAATTGAAGGAGCTGGGGCTGTTTAATTTGAAGAAGAGGAGGCTGAGGGATGGATGGTAGGAGGAAATTCTTCCCAGAGAGAGTGATTTGCCATTGGAATGGGCTGCCCAGGGAGGTGGTGGAGGCACTGTCCCTGGAGGTGTTTAAGAAAAGCCTGGATGAGGCACTTAGTGCCATGGTCTAATTGAGTGGATGGGGCTGGGTGCTAGGTTAGACTGGATGATCTTGGAGGTCTCTTCCAACCTGGTTGATTCTATGATTCTATGCTTCACTGCTGTCTACAGCTATCTGAAAGGACATTGTGGAGAATCTGCTGCTGGTCTCTTCTCACAGGTAAATAGTAGTAGAATAAGATGGAATAGCCTCAAGCTGTGACTGGGTAGGTTTAGACTGGACAGTAGGAAACATTTTTTCCACAGAAAGAGTGGGCAGGCATTGGAATGTGGTGCTTGAGGATATGGTTTAAGGGTGAACTTTGTAGAGTAGGGATAATGGTTGGACTTGATCCTGGGGTCTTTTCCAACTGGAATGTTTCTGTGATTCTTTGCTTCACTTCTCTCTCTAAACTCTTCCACTAACCTTGGCTAACCAGATAACATGTAAGCCTTGCTGTGTGGGGAAAGAGAGGGAGTGACATGGGTTCCTTCTGGATTCTCGTTCTCTCAGGGGGGGAGGTTTGGATTTCTGTATTATTATGAAATTGTATATTGTAAATACATGTAAATATATTGTGTATTTGTGCTTGCAGATTTAGCTTTGCTGTAAATATAGCTTTATCTTATGCCCAAGCTGTCTGAGCTGGTCTGCTAGATTTGAACTGGGGGAAGAAAAATTCTTAGCCCACCACACCCATGAAGTGGAATTCCTTAAGAAAAATCCCCATAGTCCAGTACAGCTTCACTTAGCTATTTAGCTGGCACAAAGCTTCTGTCAGCAATGCTTATCCTTCTGATGCAATTCTTTTCAGACTGGGGGCTGTCTTATAGCTGTGCCAATCTGTGCTCCCAGAAGCAGGTGAAATCATTTGACAGCACATGGCTGATTGGATTTTATTCCTGACTTTTGTGTGCTTTGTGTTTCTACAGCTGAGAGCATTAAATTGAGGAGGAGGTAAACAAAACATTAGCTTTTGCTTCTTTTGACATGATTTGTGGTATAGAATTTTCACAGCTTGCTCTGGGGCTAGTCCCTGGGACTTGCAGCTCTGTTAGATAATGTGTCCTTTCTTCTCTGTTCCTCCCTGTTAACCTGCTGACACGTATCTGCAAATAACAGAGGATAAATCTTCCTTCAGAATTCACTCACGAGGCTCAGAGAGATGTCCTGCTTGATGTCTGCAGGGACAAAAGTAAAGGAATTCAAGGGATGCTTAGAGAATTAGTAAGTGTCTTTGCTAGAAAAGAGAATTTACTTCATGAAAATCACAGCTGGTCTCTTTTTTCCAGTTCTTGTATCAGACTTAAAATGACTTCAAGGCAAATAGCCATGAAGACAGAACACAGCTTACTGCACTCTGAAAGATGATGCCCTTCAGCTTTAAGAGGTGAGGGGAATTGTCCAGTGTTTGCAAGTGAGATACAGAGGTTTAACAAGAGAGAGTGTCTGGCTTTGGATGCAGACATAGGCAAAAAATTACCCTCCTGACCTATACGTCTTCTGTATTTATATTTAGCAAGTTATTTCAGGCTCCATTCATTCTTTGAACTGGAGTAACCCTTAAAGAAATTTCTTCAGTCATCTTTTGAATCTCCTCCTCAATCCTAAACTGAGGCCAAGATAAAAACAAGTCTGCAGCTTTGTCTTGCCTTAGCTCAAGCTTCAATTAGAAAACCTTTTGATTCTCAGATCACTTTCTTTACCTTGGAGAATTATTCTAGGATCCACACTCTCAAACCAGGAATGATTACTATATAGTCATGTCCACAAGATTTTGTTCAAGCACTGGCATAAATTCTCACATCTCATCCTGGTCTCCCCTGCCCCTTGGACACAGTTTGACTTTTCTTTCTTTTTCCTTCCAGCACTGCCTCTTAGAGGTAGTTCAGGAAACCAATGATTCTCCTACTGTCTCCAGGTTCTTCTGTGAGAGAAACTCAAGTCTTACTTGTCACTCAGGCACTGTGCTGACCACATCACAATCATCACATCCCTATGGAGACAAGGTGATGTCACAGACCAAATGACGCTAACATTTTCCTCTTTGACAGTGGTCTTACTCCTTCACTTTTGGATGGAGGAGTTAATTCTTTACTAAATCACTATTGCCTCAAGCAATAGTGCAGAGCAGAAAACCCTTTTCTAATCTCTACATTTTGTTATTTCACATTAATTGCACAGATACTTTTACAGGGATTCCCAGTGTGCTTTCCATTTTTGTTCTGCAGTTCCAGATCTGGAGGGTTTTTTTTGTGCACCTTTGATTGGTTTCTGCATGACTTCCCACAATTAGGGATCTTGCTGGGACAATTAGGAGCCAAAAGAATAGGGTATGTAGTTTGTAGTTCTGGTCCCTCTCATGCATTAGCTCTTTAGAAAAGCTTGTGCCAGGCTACAAATACACAAATGATTTACTCTCTGCCTTTTTTGTAAGCTGTTCTGTGATTTCTTGTAAAATTGCTAGATGCAGGAGAACTGCTACAGCATTCTGTTCCAGAACTGATTGTACCTTTACATCAGGAAAACTTGGATATACAACCCAGAGCTTTTAGCATTAAAATGTGGCTCTATAAAGGCAACAATTAACATTTGAGATTAAAAAGCATTAATGCCTTTATTTTCTGCCTCCTCCCCCCCAAATTCTAAATATCACAAAGGATTACATTTCTGCGTGTGCTTTTACTCTGAAGATTTTTGTAGGTGTGTTGACAAGCTTGTTAGGAGAGTGCAGGCATCCTCTGCTAAAGTCTAGTGGCATTAAAGAAGGGCTAGAGTTTGGGAGAAAATTGTAGGGGTTGGAAGAGACCTCCAGAGATCATCGAGTCCTACCTCCCTGCCAAAGTGGGGTCACCTAAGGGAGGGCACACAGGAGCATGTCCAGGCAGGTTGTGAAAGTCCCTGGAGAAGGAAATTCCACAACTTCTTTGGGCAGCCTGTTCCAGTATCCTCACAACAAAGAAAGAGTAGTAAAAGTGGAGCTGGGCAATGTTCTCATTCTCATCCCAAAATGGCACAAGTGAGGCAGAGCCCAAAGGTCACATCATGTGCGCCCATGACTACTGTGTCAGAGAATCACAGAATCAAGCAGGTTGGAAGAGACCTCCAAGATCATCCAGTCCAACCTATCACCCAGCCCTAGCCAGTCAACTAGACCATGGCACTAAGTGCCTCATCCAGTCTTTTCTTGAACACCTCCAGGCACAGTGACTTTACACTTGAAAATCTCAAAGTCCATAGGAATACAATTGGTGTTGTCTTATTCATTCTTTGTTAGTCCCCTGTATTTCTTATCCTCTTCAGTGTTTCTGTGGCATTATCTAAAAATTAGAAACACTGCAACACTACCTCTTCAGCACAAATGCAAATTGACCCTGTCCTTCCACTCACTGGAGTTTGTGGCACCAGCAGAAAGCAGTTTTTAACACAAAGCTGTCCCCAGCAAAGGATTTTTCTGAAACTGCCCTAGGATGAATGGACTGCTGTAGCATTTTACTCCTCTAGCTTTTTGTTCTCTTCTGTGTTTGTAAAGATCTTTACTAGAGAGACTGTAATATTGTTATCATTCGTGATGTTATTCCTAGCAGTGTGCCAAGCATATTAAGCATCTTCCAGACATAAATGCTCACTCAGCAAGGTCCATTCTTTCATTTCCAACTGAATCAATGGCAGAGCAATCCCCCTTTGGAGAAGCTTGCTGACAGTAAGCAAATAAGCTCTTGGCAGGAGCAGGCAGTTGTGATAAGAAGATGAGACCTATCACCCAGCCATGGACCCCTTACATTCTAGACAAAAAATACAAGGCTGCAACCCTCCTTTGTAGCCTGAGCTCCATAAAGCCTTTCAGCAACATAATGCTCATAAAGAACATAATAATAATTAACTGGTGCTGGCAAAAGCTAGGTTATGCAGATGATGATTGAAGTCCTAGAGGATGTCCAGAGAGGACAACTGGTGCTGGTGAGGGGTTTGGAGGATGTGTCACACAAGGAGCAGATGAGGGAACTGTTACTTTTCTCCTCACTTTTGTGTTAGTGGAGCAGGCAGGTTAGCCTGGGGAAAAGAAAGGCCATGGTGTCTGCTTACCTCTTAGTATGGGCAGGGTGAAAACAAAGTCCTGTTGCAAATCTCTAAAATTTTTGTGAAGTGCCTTTCTTCAAATTAGAGTAAGCAATGCAAGCAGCTGCTTCAATGAGCAGATGAGAAAGCACTACTTGAGAGTTAGGAATTATTTCAACGATCTATTCCTAGAGAAAAATTCAAAGACACTATGGAAAAGTCAAAAAGAAGTAACATGCCAAATTACTGTTTCCAAAGAGCACTGAAGTATCATTTTGGCTTTTCAGATCAACTCTCAGTTCCAGAGTTAGTATTTGGGAACATCATTACTGTTAGGAATTTTTTTTTCTACCCTGAAGCTTGATGCTCCGAAGCCTCTGTTTTAATGTCTGATAGTCATAGAGCCTCTTGCTTAACTTGATTCCTTTAGAATCATAAAATCATAGAATCAACCAGGTTGGAAGAGACCTCCAAGATCATCCAGTCCAACTTAGCACCCAGCCCTATCCAGTCAACTAGACCATGGCACTAAGTGCCTCATCCAGGCTTTTCTTGAAGACCTCCAAGGACGGTGCCTCCACCACCTCCCTGGGCAGCCCATTCCAATGGCAAATCATGAGATGGCTTGGAGAAATCCTCTAGTTGAAAGATAAGGCAGGACAAAAAGTCTGAAAATTATGACCTTTTCAAAACATCAAGCATTTGTCACAGCTGAAATACATGTCTTAACACTTCCTGACCAAACATTGCTTTGATTAGGTTCCCTCACCCACGTGAACCATGACTGGCACAACTGTAAGCTAAACTGCTTAAATCAGTCTAAGCCTTTAGAGCAGTTTAAGATAACTAAGCCACATTAAACTCATTAGTACTCAGAGTTAAGCAACATCAACAGAGTTTTGGAGATCCTGTATTGCAGACACTCTAGCACTGCAACTTTCTCAAACATGCACAATTCCAGTCTCATGAATCCACTGCAAATTCTTTTTAGTGCACCTAACAATCTTGCTTTTGGTCTTGTATGGATGGTTCATCCTGATGTAATGCTCAATAGAAGTAAAACTTGAAGCTGTTATCTGTCTGCTAATATTTATCCCAAGAGCAACCTTGATCTGCATGCTTCTGTGTCCAGTTCTGGGCCCCTCAATTTAAGAAGGACACTGATATGCTTAAGCGTGTCCAGAGAAGGGCAACGAGGCTGGGGAGAGGCCTTGAGCACAGCCCTACGAGGAGAGGCTGAGGGAGCTGGGATTGGTTAGCCTGGAGAAGAGGAGGCTCAGGGGTGACCTTATTGCTGTCTACAACTACCTGAGGGGTGGTTGTGGCCAGGGGGAGGTTGCTCTCTTCTCTCAGGTGGCCAGCACCAGAATGAGAGGACACAGCCTCAGGCTATGCCAGGGGCAATTTAGGCTGGAGGTGAGGTGAAAGTTCTTCACTGAGAGTCATTGGACACTGGAATGGGCTGCCCGGGGAGGTGGTGGAGTCACCGTCCCTGGAGCTGTTCAAGGCAGGACTGGACGTGGCACTTGGTGCCATGGTGTAGCCTTGAGCTCTGTGGTAAAGGGTTGGACTTGATGATCTGTGAGGTCTCTTCCAACCTCGGTGATACTGTGCTACTGTGATACTTGCATTGGGAAGAGAATTAAAGAGCAAAGCATGTATGATGGTGTGCTAGAGGTTGATATGACTGTATCAGCCTTGACTGGCAAAGCCTCACTCAGGTATGTAGATTATTCCCAGAACTCAGTGTTCTGCAGTTTAGAGGAAAATTCTGAGATATTTTTAAATAAGTGAAATATTTTTTCAAGAATCTTAGGCTGGTAGTTTTTTTCATCAGTAACCTCATCTTCCCATGCAGAGCTGTCTAAGTGGGCTGCACAGGCAATGATACTGTTGCTGCCTGGAGAGAAGAGGCAGATGTCAGGCCAGAAGGAGGGAAGAAAGAAACAGGAGAACAGGAGCTGAACCTAATGAGTCCTCTGGTTGCTGCCAGGGAGGGACCCTGCTCCCTTCTTGAAACAGCTCCAACAGAATCACAGAATTGCCTAGATTGGAAAAGACCTTCAAGATCATCTTGTCCTATCATTAGCCTAACACTGTCAAGTCCTTGACCAAACCATATCCCTGAGCATTACACATACATGACTCTTAAATACCTCCAGGGATGGGAACTGCACCACCTCCCTGAGCAAGATGTCCCCACGCCTGGTAAACCTTCCAGTGAAGACATTTTTCCTAACATCCAACCCAAACTTCCTTTGGTGCAACTTGACATTTTCTCTCGTTCTATCACTTGTTACTTGATTGAACATACCAACCTCCACCTCTCTACAGCCTCTTTTCTGGTAGTTGTAAAGAGCAATAAGGTCTCCCCTGAACCTCCTTTTCTCCAGACTAAACATCTCCATCTCTCTCACTTGTTCTCTAGGCCCTTCATCAGCTTTGTACTCTTCTTGGGACACTATGGTAACCAAAGTTTTGGTACCGGCCAAGCAGACATAGTGGCAATAGGCATTTTACAGTCCTTAGCATCTTGCTGCCCCAGGCAGTCCTACACTGTCTATGCTTGCAGCAGATCTGTCTTCAGCCACTCCAGACTTCTGGAGATCAGATCTGCTCCTACAGCTTCTGTTGGAAGAGAAAAATGAAAATGAAAGAGTATGTGCAACTCAATCCCCTCACACACTTTTTGCCTTTTCTTTCTGTCATCTAATTATGGTGATGAAAGGTTTGCTATCTTGCTGTAACCCTTGCTTTTAGCCACATATGTGCTCTTTATTCACAGCTTAGTGATGCTTTCATTAACATAAGCCAGGGGATGAGAGGAAGAAGCCTTTCATGAACAACATGGCAACACTTTGAAGCTTCTTAAGGAATAGTCACAAGTCCCAGAGGAGACAGCTTAATGAGCAGAGTCCGGAGGTGGACGCAGCTCTTCAGTAGGTCGCTTTGACATCATAATTTGTCAGCTGTTTCTCTGTACTCTCCACACCACACTTATGCCATAAGGAAAGAGCTGAAACAGTTGCAAGGAGATTCCTGGCTTCTGAGTGGCTGCAATCTTAATGCTGCTTTGTGAATTACATACCACAATGCTTCCAATGGAATCTAAACAAGAGCAACATCAAAATTTGACCTTAGTCCTCATGAAGTTTGTCACATGTAGCTGAAATATCATCTCCTCATCAGCCTTTCCTCATTTGAGGTAGTAGAGAAAGTATTAATGGTGGAAACTCATGGACTTATCCCTAGGCACCCAAGTACCTAGTTTGCCTGGGAACCCTAAAAGTATGTGCTGAACAAGAACAACAGGAGTGAGTGTCAAGATAAAGGTGCCAGTCTGGGTTTGGTGGTGCCCAGCAATAGGACAAGGAGCAATGTGTGTAAGCTGGAACACAGGAAGTTCACCTCAACAGGAGGAGAAACTTCTTTACTGCGAGGGTGCTGGAGCTCTGGAAGAGGCTGCCCAGAGAGGTTGTGGAGTCTCCTTCTCCAGACACTTTCAAAACCCACCTGGCTGCATTCCTGTGTGATCCTGCTTTGGCAGGGGCGTTGGACTAGATGATCTCTAGAGGTCTCTTCCAACACCTACCATTCTATGATTCTATGATTCTGGATCTGGACAGGAAAATTCTGTCTGTAGACAACCCTCATCTCTCTGGTACCTGTACTCTTTGCTGAGGCCAGACAGGTGCTGCCACTGGTGTGACACTTCAGGCTACGTTGGTTTTCACTTGAAAGGTTGGCACATTTCTACAGAATTTAATTTCCAAACTCGAGGTCCCTTTTAACCAGGCACAATCCAAGTGCCTACAATCTTATTTTCTTTTTCAGATGTCAAGAAATACCACAGTAATGTCAAACACACTTCTAAAAAGCAGGGCAGCTTTGTATTGACCTCCTAATAACTCAAAGGAGTGAATGTACCAGAGCTTTTCAACTGAGTGCAATATTCCTGATCTGGCAGGGGGGTTGGTATGGATGATCTTTTGAGGACCTTTCCAACCCCTAACTTTCTGTGACTCTGCAATTCCTAATGCGGGCAGATGTACACATTTTGCATCATCTCATTCTTGGAAATGGTTGATATTTAACTAATTTTGTTTTAAATTAAGCAAAAGAAGTAGACACTCAGCATGGAAAATTTCAGCCTGAATGACAGACATTAGGAAAGTTGCGAGCAACTTCAGCACAAACAAACAACAAAATAAGAAAGGAAATACTCCTGTAATGGAACTGACTGTGAAACCTTAACCGTGGGTGAAGGCAGCTACTGCTGCCTAGGATGAGTACATCTGAAAGGCTACATTCACATATAAAAGCTGTAGAGCAGTAATAGGGTGTTGTTTGGTTCTGCATTCTTGAGTAGCCTTAGCAAACACAGAAGACCAAAAACTAGGAAAAGCAAGGTAGATAAAAGGAAAACAAACCAAAAGCCTACAGTAAATTTAGAGAACACATGGATTTTCCATACAAGCTGTATGACTGTACTTTATATTTTCTGTATAAAGGCAGGGCTATGTTTCTGAGTTTCACAGAATCACAGAACGTTAGGGGTTGGAAAGGACCTTGAAAGATCATCTAGTCCAACCCCACTGCCAGAGGAGCATGACCTAGAATAGTTCACATAGGAATACATCCAGGCAGGTTTTGAAATTCTCCAGAGAAGAAAACTCCACAGCCTCTCTGGGCAGCCTGTTCCAGTCTTATGTCACCCTCACAGTGTAAATTTTTCCCTTATGTTTATGTGTAATCTCCTATGCTCCATTTTGTGCCCTCTGCCCCTTGTCCTATCGTTGGACATGACTGAGAAAAGCTTGGCTCCATTCTCCTGACACTCACCCTTCTCAGTCTCCTCTTCTCCAAGCTAAACAGACCCAGCTCTCTAAGCCTTTCTTCATAAGGGAGATGTTCCACTCCCTTCATCATCTGTGGTTCTGTGATGGAGTCTTTCAAGCAGTTCTCTGAGGTCCTTCTTGAGCTGAGGGGCCCAGAACTGGACACAATAATCCAGATGCAGTCTCACCTGGGCAGATTAGAGATGGAGAAGAACCTCTCATGATGTACAAGCTACATCCCTTCTAATGCACCCCAGTATACCACTGGCCTTCTTGGCCACAAGGGTTCTCTTCTGCCTCATGGCCATCCTGTTGTCCACGAGGACTCCCAGGTCCTTTTGCCCTACACTGCTTTCCAACAGGTCAGTGCCCAACCTGTACCGGTCCATGGGGTTGTTCTTTCCCAGGTGCAAGACTCTACACTTGTGCTTCTTGTATTTAATTAAATTTCTCCCTGCCCAACTCTGCAGCCTGTCCAGGTCCTGCTGAATAGCAGCACAGCCCCTCTGGTGTGTCAGCCACTCCTGCCAGCAGTCTTGCTGACAGTGTACTCTGTGTCCTAATACAGGTTGCTGATGAGTACATTGAATAGTACTGGTCCCAGAACCAACCCCTGAAGGACTCCACTAGATACAGGCCTCCAACTAGACTGTCTCATTGACCACAACTCTTTGACTTCCTTCCTTCAACCACTTCTCAATCCACCCCACTATCCAGACCAAGCTTCTTCAGCTTATCTGCAAGGATGCTGTGAGAGATAGTGTCAGATGCTTTCCTGAGATCAGGATAAACCACATCCACTGCACTACCATCATCTATCTACCTGGTTATGTCCTCACAAAAGGCTATCAGATTCGTTAAACATGACTGCTCCTTGGTAAAAAATACTGACTGCTCCCAATGGCCTTCTTATCCTTCATATGCCGAGAGACAGTGCCAAGGATAAGTTGCTCCATCAGCTTTCCAGGGATGGAAGTGAGGCTGACCATGAGGAGGAAGTGAGGTTTAGTGCAGAATGCTTATAAAAAGGGAGTGACTGAGTTTCTAGGTCAGAATGCAAGCTGTCATATATTCTTCTTTCTTCCTTTCAAAGTGTGATGACTCTCCAGTTTCACTGAAGTTTTATTGAATCCCTTTTAACTCTGAGCAAGCTCTTCATCTAGGGCAAGTGCAACAGCATTCAGGAAAAGTTAGGATCTGGTCCTACTTAGTATCCTCTTCCCTGAGAGTTTACAAATAAAATCTGGTGCAGAAGTCACTTGATATGCATAGTCTATCACTCTCCACCCAAGTTTCCATAAGTGGATAATTTAAAAGGACTGGAGGTTAGAATGCACTTGCATTGTAAGGCTTGGACTCCTTGCTACAGTTTTGTCATTAAATGACTCACCTACCACTGATCAAAACCTGTAATTATTATTACACTTTTCTTTTTCCTAAGATATAAAAAAAAAAGATGGATAATTTGTCACTCCAGACATGAGTGTTGCACTTGAAATTGTTAACATTATATAATGTCTGATGTGTGTGTGCAGTCGGGTTTGAGTTTCTCTTTATTCTTTTTCTAGACATATGTGATGGCTCTTTATCTTTCTGTTTTTCTCTCCCTCTCCCAAAAGCTCATCTACTCCTTGTCAAGCTTCTCCTTCTAATAGAAATCCTGGCATGTCACAATGAATGAAATGCATTTTACCTTCTCACATAGAAAACAAACGTTTATGTGTCTCTCCTTAGGGCACATCCACTGCTGGGAGTTAGGTGCCAATCATGGCTTGAACTTGCTAATCTTATTTCAGCAAAATTTCTGTTCAGTCTGCTTAGCTAGGTTTATAGCAAATTTGTCTCACAGGAACCACAAGTGGAGTGAAGGTCTGTGTCAAGTCAGGAGGCAGAAACACTGACTTGAGAGCTATGCTACTGTGACCTGGGAGGGCTGGCTGCTGGCCCAACATTGGAGACTGTATCAAAGCAATACAAAGCTCACTGTGGATCACAAAAGGTGGGATTCAGGAAAGAGCAGGTCTCAAGTTCCATCACCATCAAGACTAACCTAGAGAACTGAAGAGGGGTGGAACAAATTCTCTTTGCTCTATGCCTACTCAGGGAAAGATTAATTTCTTCTTCAATGTTTTCTATACCTGAGTATGATCTTCCCCATAGAGTAGAGAAGCAACAGCACAGGAAACTAAGTACTCTACAGGAATTTTTCTTGCATGGTACAGTCCTCAGTAACAAGCTGCAGTGACTCTAAGGGGACATTGGTGCCACCTTCAAGAGGCATAGCCTATGAGGGTCACACAGCTTTTGGGGAGCTCTCTGTGTGTGATGGATGTTGACGAAACCTTTGATTCCCATCTCCTTAAGAGAAGCTTTATACACTGCAATTCAGTGGAACACTTCACCTGTGCTTAGATCTGATGTATTCCTTGATCTCTGTAGAGGAAAATCTTTTTCAGGTGAGACAATAATTTCTTGCCTCAAGGATTGTAAGGAATGTGCATTTGTTTTACTGGCCTCTAAGGACCTCTCTGAGGATGCAAAGTAACTGAAGGGTTCAGCTCTCCCAAGCTTTTCATTCCTTTCATGTCCCTTTAGGTTTCTTTAGGAAGCTTGGATGTCTGGGATGCTTGTACAAGGCACTCAGAACCACCACTGCACTGTCTCCATTTACCCTGAAACTTGTTCATCTTTTGAATATACCTGTTGCATCTCTGACACAGCTGCCATGAGCAAGACATAGAATTGTTGAATCATAGAATTGTTTTGGTGGGAACAGTCCTCTAAGATTATTGAGTCCAACCATCAATCTAACACAAGCATGGCCATTAAACCACATCCTGATATGCCATGTCCTCACATTTCTTGAACACCATCAGGGATAGTGACTCCACCACCTCATTGGGCAGCCTGTTCCAATTCCTAACCACTCTTTCCATAAAGAATTTTTCCCTGATATCCAACCTAAACCTCCCTGGCACAATTTCAGCTCTCACTGTGTCACTTGATACTAGGGAAAAGAGACCAACTCTACGTCACTATAACCTCCTATGCTCCAGCATTCATTGATGTCCTCTGTAGAGCAACATAGCAATCAGCACTGCACATCTGCTTGGTGAGTAATCTAAGGTTGTCCCAAGCTTTTTAGCATCCTCACCAGGACTCCCTTTTCTGCACTGCTGCCCAGTTTTGCCCATGGCTCTTGAAAATACACCAGTTATTCTTCTTGAAAATAAGCAAGCATTTGGATTTTGGTATGTTAATCCTAAGAGACAAAAGAAGACTTAGAACCAGCCACCTGAAGAATTTTAAGCCACAGCCTGTCATGGAGATCAGTGAGAGTTTAAGTGCCATTTGCCTGACAGCACTTATCATCAGACTTAGTTTTTCACCAACTGTTTTCTGCAGCTCACAGTGAAAGCAAACTCCCACAGACTTCCACCAGGGTTCTGCCAGTGTAAGGTCATCATTTTCCAGAGCAATCCTCCAGTAATAGTGGAAAACAAAAAGATTTGGTGGAAAGCCTAGGCTGAGGAATTTCTTCCTTGAATAATTAGATAATTTGCAGTAGCCTTCTTAGTGGTATTATTAAAATACCCTGACTCAGATACAGCTGAGAACGTTAAGGACCTGATTTATTTTCCTGTTAGTTGAGTTGATTTGTATGCTTGGGGCTTTCTCTTTCAAGGGTCAGAACAATTCAGAGCTTTTATCCTCACCGTTTACCTCTAGCCAGGTTCACTTTTTGCTCCCCACAGTCGTGAAAAAGTTTTAACTGCACACACAATACATTGGAATCAAGAAGAAAAGCATGCTTCATATTATTTCTTTTCAGAACATCAGCTAAACTACAGTGAAGTTTCAACCTTACATTTAGGGTAGTTCTGTAAACAAATGGGTGGACACATATATGATCTTACAAACAGCTGCTTTAAATGTATTTTGGGCCTCAATGTGACATTGTGGGGTGCTCAAACAGCTGCTTTAAATGTATTTTGGGCCTCAATGTGACATTGTGGAGTGCTGACTGGCTTGTCAGAAACTGGATTACCTGAATCAGCACTCATTTGTAAATTCAGAAGCTGAGATTCGATCCTTAAGGGCTCTCTTTGCTAGTGAGTACACAATTTATCTTTTTAAACCAACACAGATTTTCCTATATCAAACAATACATTTTATCTCAGAAGATATATTATTAGGTCAATGGTTTGGGCTGTTGAGAGATTAAAATAGTAAGATGTTCTGACTAAAACTACAGAGACCTGAAAAAGCTTGGTATGCAGGAAAAAGCAACCAACTGAATCCAACCACAACTTGGAGAAAGATTACCCTAGCTCTAACAGCTTAACTTTTTTTTTTTTCCCTAAGAAAAAAACTTGATTCTCCTCTGTTCCACTGGCAGAGGGAAAAAATAGATGATGATTCTGGCTGATTTTCAGTGTTCTAGTCAACCATCTAGCCAACCAGGGGAACTCAAATGCCAGAAAAGCACAGCCATACCATTAAGATTTATGAATGAGGAGTCAGTGATATTTCAGGGAGTATGGGATGGGGTTTTCCTTCTCTTCCTTTACCAGTTTCATGCCATTTCTCTGCCTTCGTGCAATCAAGATTCCTGTCCTCTAGTGAACCTACTGCCCTTCCTAACTCTTATGCAATCAGCTGCTGTGACAAGCATATAGCCATTTGCTGCACCACTTGCTGTATGAATATATATGACAGTGGTTATCCCAGCAGTGACATTTCTGGACCAGCTCCATTTGATACCACTCATACTGCTGCCCAGCCTGAACAAAATTCGCCACAGTAGCAGCCAGCTGAGTGTACCCTGGGTAGGCAAATCTCACAAAAACATGATAGAAGTGCTGAAGTCCCCACTGCTGCCTACACAGCCACCTGTGCAACGCTGGAAAGAGCTGGGGTGAAAAAGCAGAATCTTTCAAACCCTTGGCTTCCTTCACCATCCTCTTCATCCCTTCCCCAAAGACACCCACCTACCACTGACAGTCTGTTTCCTCAGTTCACTACTTTGGCCATTCTTCAGCAGCTCAGTATACCTTCGAGGAGACTCCAGTTGCTTCTGGTCCCCCTGTGTTGGGTCGGTGCTTGTTCACCCCACTGTGAGAACCTTTGGGCAACCCCATGACCAAGCAGGACCGAGGACCTTGCCCCTAACCCAGCATTCAGTCTCTTCTGCTCTTTTAGAAAGATCAATATGTGCACACATAAATCTATACCAAGGACATCACCTACAAGACTTTGTTCTGTCATGTCCTATGAGCAAGAACTTCCTTTTCTCTTGATGCAAATCTGAGCTTTGTTTGTTGCTTGCTGTTAGACAGTTACTATGATTGATTCCTGCAATTGCTCCATATCAGAGGTTGGTAAGTGAATGTTTACCAAATACTGGTACTTTGGAGTTTGTACAATATTTTTAGATGGATCAGCATAATAAACCACTTAAGGATCCTTTGATCTAAATGCTGCACATATATTTCAGATGTGAAATGCATGTGGTGCCAGAATATTTGCTTATGTGCACAATTCCAGATTGCCATTCGTGGCAATGTTCTCCCTGTCTTTCCCTTCAGCTCTGTGAAGTCAGATGTTTTAGAATTCAGTGTCACTTGGCTTTGCCCTACACCTTGCCACAAAAAAAAACCCACCAAAAAAACAAACCCAAACCAAAATCAAACCAACCTCCCCCCCCAAAAAACAAACAAACAAAGAACAAAAAAAACCCAAAACCACCAACCAAAAAAACCCTACCAAGCTTTTGCTTAAATACAAGATTAGAATTTAAGACAAGCAGCATTTCTAGCCAACCCATGTATGATACAGATCTTCAAGAATTTTAAAGGTACTTGCTTGGTGGTGATTTTAGTTGTCCTCAGAAAGGAACTTTTATATAGATTATGACACTCTACACATCATCAGGTGTACTATCTTTGAACCAGGTCAGACCTGCTGTTCCTGGAAATAAGTAATTGCTGTAACTGTCCTAACTTTATAACTAGGGAGTGTACTCTGAGTGCAGCCCTTCAAGTTTCTGAAAGTATTAACTGCTCAGAAGCACTGAGGAGACCGAGACAAAAACTTAACCAACAGAAAAATAAAACACAAACCCCAACACAAAAAAAAAAACAAACCACAAAACAAACCCACCAAAACCAGACAAAACCAACCCCTCACAACTCTGAGTGCCACCTTAGTGAGTTCTTATGAGTGATACAAGTATTTGGGCTTCTGGACAAAAGACGATTATAGGTTAAATGATATTTGGATAGCATCATGTAGCTGATTGAAAATGGAATAGACTTCTAATGCAATGAGGAATCCATCTGTTCACAGGTCTGAATCAACTTCTAAAAGAAGAGGGAGAGGGTCTGTCAGAGGGCTACAAGGGTGGTTAGGGGACTGGAGCACTGCCTTATGAGAAGAGGCTGAGAGACCTGAGGCTTTTTTAGTCTGGGAAGAGAAGACTGAGAGGGGATTTAATAAATGTCTATAAATATCTGAGGGCTGGGTGTCAGGAGAGGGGGGACAGGCTCTATTCACTTGGTTCCTGTTGTAGGACAAGGGGCAATGGATATAAGCTGCAGCACAAGAGGTTCTACGTCAACACAAGGGGGAACTTCTTTACTGTAAGGGTTCCAGAACATTGGAACAGGCTCCCCAGAGAGGCTGTGGAGTATCCTTCTCTGGAGCCTTTCAAGGCCTGTCTGGATGTATTCCTCTGTGATCTGAGCTAGATTGTATGGTCCTGATCTGGCAGGGGATTGAACTCTATGATTTCTTTGGATTCCTTCCAACCCCTGACATTCTGTGATCCTGTGATCCTATGAAGAGGAGAAAGATGTCTGAAAAGTTTCATGTTCTACTGTGTACAAGCAGCACATAGATTTTCCACTGGGCATTTTTACGAAGGAAAAGGAAAGGAAAAGAGACGTAAAGGTGATATGCATCTTACTTTAAACCCAGGAATTATTAATAAGAGGGTTTATGAGAGAGGAACTGCACTTTTAGTCTAATAAACTGCTATGCAAAAGTACTACTAACTCAGCAGAAAAGCTGCCATGGAAATGGTTGTGCAGCAGCTCTTCTTACTTCAGTGAACTGCTGAAAGGTTTGTTTCTCTCCCATCCCTTCTGCCTTTGCTTGCATTTGTTCTGCACCAAGAAGCCAGTATAAGGGACTTCACTTCTTGAGCATCACCATTATGGTGTTCACTTTCCAAATGAGCCATCCCACCTGAGACCCACAAAAACTCATGGAATTTGATTTGAGGAGCCTTTAAGAAGAGCAAAAGACCTAACTGAGATCTACTAAAGGTTTTAGAGAACTGTAGAACCATCTTTTTCTAAGATACTTTTCAATGTGGGTGTGTTCCCAAGATGATAGCCCAGAAATTAATGTGACATGATGTTACTTTTGGCACAGTGTGACAGACTGAGAGCAAGGAGGAAAGCTCTGCTCATCAGACACAGGGCAGTAAGAAGGGACTCCTTTCTTCCTGCTCCTCGGGGTGCAGCTCTGGATAATACATGAAAAGCAAGTGGAGAAACCAGGACTGTTGTTTGTTCTCTGGTCTGCCATTTCTTCCACAACCCAAGTCACATCTTCAACCTCAGCCTGCACAGACACTAACAGTCTAGTTTTAGAATGGCCAAGAAAGCTGCAGAAAAGACATAGCTGCCCGAAGACTTCTTGTCAGTGCCACACTAAGCACTGTGCCTACAGAATTGTGCTGCTAAGTACCCTGCTGACTCATCTAAAAGCAGACACAGAGATGTGCATCTTTGTGAGTCAGCAGTTTTGCTCTGGGAGTAGCCCCATCATTGTGTTGTGGAGAAAATGCCCCCTTTATCTCTCTATCTTTTCATTTCTGATTCATCAGTCAAGTACCTTGCTTAGTGACACTGCTGTGAAATAAAATGCTTCAAATCAGTAATGTGCTTCAGATGGGGCACCTGGCTGACCTGAACAGTGAGCGAGTTCTTTCTTTTGTCCTTCACTCTTACTGCCTGTTAAGTGCTCATTTCATGATGTGTTTTTTCACTTTTTTCCCCACAAAACAGAAAGACAGGCTGACACTGCTCACCCTTCCATGCTACAAACCCACAGCAGTTCACCTCTGCAGGACTATTTTCCCCCTTGTTAGCAGACAAGTACTTTACAAGCAACAGAGTATTTGTTCTGGAAAAGTGATGGACAAGTGCCACAGAGGTCAGGGGAAGAATCCAAAACTCCAGATACCATCCTGAGCTTCAGAGAGCATCTGTCTCTCTTAGTAGCAAAAATAGGCTAGAAATAAAGCAAGAATAGACTTCTCTCATGAGGTTTAGGTACTTCAGCTTCTGTTTGAGGGCAGAGCTGTCTGAAAATTTGGAAGAGAAGGTTAAAAGAAATGTTGGTGCTCATAAGAGAGGGAAAGGGTAAAGGGTAAAAGAAAAAGAATTTGATGTTTTAAAGATTTTGCTTTATTTTGTTTGGACTAGCTTGTTCATGCCCAAGACCCCAGTGATGAGGACAAGCACTTCCAAAGGCCCTAACAATCCTCTCCACTGCCCTGCATCACATATAGTCCCCTACAGAAATGAAGGGAGTATAAAGGTGTTGAAAATAATATGAAACCATAATGGCAGGACCTTGTATTTCCTGCATCCTTTTGCTGCAGCCAAAGGATTACACACAGCACAGGGAAACGAGACATTAATCTCCTCTAGACTCAACACAGCAGATCCCTGCTGGGGGATCTGATGCTGCCGTTGGCAAAAAGTGTCAGCACCCAGTGGAACTGGTGGGAGTTTAGGGCATGCAAAATAAGTAAAATGAAGGACTGGCCCTGGGCATATTCATGTAAAGCCCTTTGACAACAGTGGGAATCCCTTCCTGGTGAGTTCAGCTGTTCCAGACCAGACTGAAATGCCAGCCAGAAAAACAACAAATGAGATACTACTACCATCCTTCATTTATTTAGCCTTATTGTAGTGCAAACAGGCATGAAACCCGAGAAAACAAAAGCTCAGAGCACACCTTTTGCTTTGAGGATGTTTACAAGTTGCCAGCCCTTTATGAAAAGAATAAGCAGGAATTAGAAAATGAAAAAAAAAAATCCCTTGAAGATATTTCCTGGTTCCTGGTTAAGCCTGTGAAAGAAGGAAGACTTACTCAGTTTGGACCAGTTCCAGAAGCACACTCTTACCTCCACATGAGGCTTTGCTTTTGGTTCCCCTTATATCTATGTTTGCCATTCAAACTGACAGAGCCATGAACAAGCAGCAGCAAGCCAAAAGAAAAGGTTCTCTAGTGAAAACGGTGGAAAACTTGCTTGGCAGCCTGCGGGCTACAGGCAGCCCTGAGCAGCACATGGGAGCTGCAAAGGGAAGAAGAGGATTCACAAAGTTGGCTTGGTAGCACAGGCCCTCAGCCACAGCTAATAAAAGACTTATCCACTTCTCTGCCTTTCTTCAGCTCTTTCAGAGAATCACAGAAGGGTTTGGGTAGGAAAGGACCTTAAAGATCACCCAGTTCCAACCCTCTTGCCATGAGCAGGGACACTAGAACAAGGTTGCTCAAGGCCTCCGCCCTGTCCTTGAACGCCTCCAGGAAGGGAGCATCCACAGCCTCCCTGGGCAGTCTGTTCCAGTGTTTCACCACTCTCACTGTAAAGAACTTCTTTTCAATATCCAGTCTCAATCTCCACTCCTCAAGCTTCACTCCATTCCCTCTTGTCCTATTCACTACAAGCCCCTGCAAAAAATCCCTTCCCAGCTCTCTTGTAGGCCCCTGTCAGGTACCGAAAGGCTGCTCTAAGTTCTTCCTGGAGCCTTCTCTTTTCCAGGCTGATCAATCCCAGCTCTCATAGCCTCCTCCCATAGGGGAGGTATTCCAACCACCTGATCATCTCCACAGCCTTTCTGGACCCATTCCTGCAGTTTGATGTCCTTCTTATGCCGGGGGCACCAGAACTCGTCTGTGTACTCCAGGTGGGGTCTCACAAGAGCAGAGTAAAGGAGGAGAATCACCTCACTCATTCCGCTGTTCACACTTCTTTTGATGCACCCCAGGACATGGCTGCCTTCTGAGCTTATAGTGCATATTGCTGGCTCATGTTGATTTTTTTTTGTCATCTCACTTGGGAGTCCTTGAATCTGCTCTCAAGGCACTCCTTGCCTAGCCTGTATTTATGCGTGGGATTGTTCCAACCCAAGTATAGGACCTTGCACTTGGCCTTGTGGAACTCTATGAGGTTGGCTTGGGTCCACCTCATAAGCCTGTTCTTCTGATAGAAGAATAACAGGTCTTAGCCAAAAACCCCTTTGGGGCTGGTCTGCAAAGCCAGCTGCTTTTCCCAGTTAACTGTCGTTCACTTGACAGCACACTATTTATGTGAGGTTCCTGCTTAAAGATGTCTGCCTCACGCCTGTGGTGCTGTGAATCTGGCTGCATGCAAATGCCAGAATTTCCAAGCAGATGTTTGTCAGGGCTCTCCCTTCAACACACCACAGGAGCTGCTAGGCCATGTTGAATTAGCAACCACAAAGTCTAATGCGTGTCGAAGACATCAGGCAATGCCTGCTTCTCAAGAGGCAAATTCAGAACGCCAAGGATGGTGCAGTGCTGACTATGAGGGAGAAACATATGACTCTTAATTTTCCAGACAAACCTATGCACTTTTATGTCTGTGAAAACCAATGACAGCTATCCAAGTCCTGTACTACTGGAATCATGTGTTTCAGCAATTTTTTCAGTATTTCATTACTATCTCTTTATTTTCCTTTTGATTTACCCACAAGAAATGTGTATTAGGTGGGCCCAGAAAATACCCAATACATGCAGAGTTGAGGTTAAGAACAGTCAAGGAAGAGGGTTGAACCTGCACAAATGCCTTACAGAGGGAGATCTGGCAGGTACCATGCTTCACTGTCCCATTTGAGATAAGAAATGGCAGTGCTTGTGCTGCTCATTCTTCACCCTGGCAAAAGGCTAATACAGAGGGGCTGAAGGACTGAAAGTCAAGTGGTGAGACTTGGCAGCCCCTGCTGCTCACAGGTTTTCCCAGTTTCCCTGGGGCTACTGTGAGATACCTACCAGCTGGTGCAGTTGACTCTGACTGCCCTCTAGTGCAGGGATGAAACTTGCTGAATAATTTAAAAGAGGGAGACAGCTACAAATGGAACATAGACCTACAGCTGAATGGTGAGCCAGCTCTTGCCCAAGTGTTGAGCATCTCTGACCGGCAAGGAGACTTCCAAGTTGTGTTTCAGATAGCACACTGGCCATGAACATGAGGCCACTTTAACAGTTCAAAGCAACCGGTTATCCCTTCTGCTGCTACAGAGCAAAATTCTCATGTAAAACACAGGCAAATCAGTAAAATATTACCAATACAGAAGTGTCAACTCATAGTTTCACACTTTAGAAGTGTCAGAAATGGCTTCTGGAGATGATGAAGGTAACGCTTGGCTAGCTCAGTCTCTGTTTCATGTGTCAGTGGTTCATGACTGAACCAATTCATGAACCTGCTCATCTTACAGAGGGTTTTCAAACATCTTTCCCCTAAAGGAAGATAATACAGTTTTGATCTACTGAAATCCATGAAAGCCCAAGAAAAATATCCTGCTCTGAAACAATGGAATCACTCAGAACCATTTAAAATAATCTTGATTTTCTCAGTGCTTTGGGCTTTAGACACATTGTTAAGACAGAAAACAGAGCCACTTCATCCTTAGATTCAGCAACTATCCGCAATTAGATACAGCAAGATAAAATTACATTACTGGAGAGAAAAGATCTACTTACAGTGGTTCCAAATAGACATCTGAACTACTTATCTTCTTCTGTGCAGCTGGTGTATTCTGGCTATGCTTTTTATCACAAGATAAATGAATCTGAATGAGCTGGGTCAGAACAACCACATTCTTGGGATCCATTTGATGGCTTTCTGTTGAAAAGAGGAATTATAATGAAATTAATTTAATAATAGGAAAGATTCAGAAGAATGGTAGTGGACTACAGAGCCCTTTATCTTTTCAAGTCTTTTTGTAGCAAACTGGCTCATGCAAAACCATCCTGCTCACTGTGCTTTCTCTGTGAGAGGACAATCTCTAAGCAAATTACAAGAAATGGTATAAAATTGTTCTGTAGTCCATATTAGATAGAACATATTTTGAAAGCATGGTGCTAAAGAAGCACTGCCTTGTCTCTGTGGCTGAATTTAACTCTCATGAGAGATATTAATACTCATCCCTACTGGCCCTTACCTCCCCAGCTGCACACCTTGGCCAGACTGCCATCCATCCACATGCCTTTGGCTACATCCCTGTGTGAAAATTCTCACTCTTTGAAGATTTATCAAGCTTAAACAAACTCATTATCTGCAAATGTATTACCATTTCATACCCATTTCTCTTACCAGCTCTTCTAATATTTACAAATGGGACCTACTATGCTTTCACCTAACTGAAAATCAGACCAAGGTACTGTGGCCAAAACTGATTTTAATTTCAACAGGAAATTAGAAGCCTGTGCAAAACAAATTAGCATCCTCATTTGGTTCCTGGTGGAGAGTTATCCACATAGAACTATATTCTTATGACCTGGAGGCCTGAGTTCAAGGACAGACATCACAACATAGAGCTTATATATGGCAAGAGCTTAAACACATTGGTAGAAATTGTTACTACTGCTCTACCTACTCTGTGACTAGTTAGAAGATTTTACCCTTCAAGGGCACTTTCTAATCCACAGTAAGTGCACCTGATCAGCTCTTTGAGGTTATCTGAGTAGATACTTCTTTGAGAGTAATATTTGTACCAGCCTTGCTGTTCTATCTTTTATGATGCCTCCACCAACTACAATCCAATGATCAGGCTTCAGAAGCAGACTCAGAAGAGAACCCCAGTTTTCTGAATGTTTCTTTCTCTTGGTACTATACAGACAGATTTTCAAGGCAACAGCAGCAACATCTGCCCACAGATTTTTTAACTTCTAGTAATAAAGAGCTGCTGACTCCTTGGTGTTATTTTCTTCTGGCTGAAAAGAGCTGGGAACACAGAGACAGACAATCACAGCGTGGCGGTGAATGTTAACTGCTGGGGCAGTCAACTGAGATTCTGACTGACAGCAGACAAATAAGAGGAATTCTTTAAATAGTTGTTTCTTAAAATTAACCTCTTGCCAGACTCAGAGGTCTGTCTGAACCTTTGCAGAATCAGACAGAAGGATCTTCAACTAACACTGCCATTTTCAAGCTTATTTCCTCAGTTCCCCTGGGAGGAGTGTCAGCGTACCAGGTACCCGAATACTTGCTCTTCTACAGGGTATACTTAGTAAACACCTCCTGCTGCTGCCACTGCTTCTGCCATCGAGGAGGGGAGGTAATTTCAGACCTCTTGGGCATTTTGTCCCTATAAATGCCTCCATAAAGCAGCACACACAGTAGCTACAGAGAAGGGATGTGAAGCTGGTGAGAGGTGTGGAGAGCATGTCTTATGGGAGAGAGGCTGAGTGAGCTGGGATTGTTCAGCCTTCAGAAGAGGAGTCTGAGAGGGAGATCTTATTGCCTTCTACAGCTACATGAAAGGAGGCTGTAGTGAGGCCAGTGCTGGCCTCTTCTCCCACATAACTAACCGCAGGACAAGAAGTAATGGCCTCAAGTTGTGCCCAGGGAAGTTTAGATCAGATATTAGGAAGAATTTATTTACTAAGAGAGTAGTCAGTCATTGGAACAGGCTGCCTGGGGAGGTGGTGGAGTCACCATCCCTTGCAGTGTTAAAAAAAACCCAAACAAGTAGATGTGGCACTTCAGAACATGGTCGAGTGGTCATAAAGTTATTGGACTTGATGATCTGAGAGGTCTTACCCAACTATAATGATTCTATGTTTCCATAACAAATGCAGCAGTTGTGCAACAATTCAGTGCATTGGACAACAGCTGGAGGAGGAAGAACATCTGAAAAGACAACCCACTAAAAATGGCACCTCCCTTAGTAAAATGGAGCTGGAAGAGACCAGTCTGTATGTCTAAGAGAACAGATGTCTATATTGGGTTTAACACTGACCATATCTGCACAAGTTTCTTTTTAAGCCTTCCTCCAAAGCTGCATTTCAGCCCTGTCCTTTAGAGACACTAAGAAGTATGCATAAATTTCATACCAAAATATGGCTTTATCTAGATTTAAATCAGAGCAAAGAGAAAGACATTGGCAGAGTTTGCTCAAGCCTTCCATTTAACCTAAGCTACTGCTGATAGCCATGTGTGTCCCTAAATGGCCCAGATGTCCCATACTGATAGTACATAGCAGTGTGAATTGTGCTGATCATAGTATGGAGCAAGAACTTGGCTGTTATTAAACTACCTGAAGCTAATAACTAGGAATGCAAGAGAGAAGCACAGCACATAGTACTTTTGCAAGGGTCTAAGGAAGCCTCATGAGCTAATGGGTACTACACCCACCTGTCTATGCGCTGTTGAAACTCCAGCCTGAGGATCTCAGACTGATGTCCTTCACTCTCAGGACCTGGTTTTACTCTTCTGAATTCCATGCAGAACCATTATTGTGCAAGCAAAAGTATAACTGAACACTCTCTATTTTCTCACTAGCCTGCTCTCATGCAGCAGTGAGTTAAAGCTTTAAGTAGCTTACACTTAGTTAAAAGGGAGAGAGGTGGCTTGGCTGGAGCTTCCTATAGGACACACACAGGTTGGTATTTCTGGTAGCAAATTAGCTCCTTCCCTAGCCACCCTGCACTCTAGAGAGACAAGCAAGGGGACAGGCTGCTGTCATTGCTATTTTAAAAGAACAAAAACAAATGTAACAAGCCACAACTGCTCAGCATCTGCAATTATTGTTTTATAGCACCACACTTCCACCTCCCTTCTCTGATTTACCCAGTGAAATCCTTGTTAAGATGAAGATTGAGATTTAGTAAATCAGACAATCTTAAATTCAGCTTTCCACAGCAATATTAACCCTGCCCAAAGGGGTTAGTCAGACAGCAGGATGTGACAGACTATCAATCTGGCAAATAATTTAACAGTGTCATTATTTTTCCTTTCACTTTAGGAGTACATTCACATTTATGTCTAGAGGAACACAAAAACAGAACTCAAAGGAGAATTCTCTGATGTAACTGTTTAGAAAAATTTATTTATGCCACCAATTAATTTATAATTATTATTTTCAAGCCTAGTTCCACGCTGGTTACATCCCATCAACCAAGATACTACCTATTAAAGACAGATATCTACCAAGGTACTATCTATTGATGCTTCTGTGAAATGAATCTGCATTTAGGTATTTAGTACATGATTGCTTTCCCATAACGGTAGGCTCCAACAGTTCTTCCTCGTTTTTCAGTCATTTAGGCATCACTAGGATTTTAAATCTAGACCATTATGAGTTTAAAGGTGTCTCAGGCACACTGCAAGCACGTTGTGATGTTGAACAGCACAGTCACAAACTTTCCCCGCTCCTCTGCTGAGCTAGGAACTATGTACCAAAATCTGTACTACATCACTGCCCTGAAACTGTCCTGGAGTTCCACCTCCTCCAATATCTTGTAACTAAAAATGGAGCTCTCAGCTCACCCTGAAGAGGTCACTAATTAAAACAAGTATTTTTAGACTCTAGGTATATTCAGATACACTGCAAGTCATACTATAAATATTTAGTGGTTTTATTTTCTCATATAGTTAGTCTCTAGTAAAAGGACAGAAATGTTACCTTCACTGTCATGGCATCACAACTTAGGAATATATATATTGGATACAAAACAAAGTAATGAATAAATCAGAAGGCCTTAAGTTACTCCAGTAGTTAGCCTTTCATCTACATTAGTCAGTGAACTACATGGCAGAATGTGGTGTTTTGGCCTTGGTCCCCTTAAGAGAGCCACACTGTTCTCCAGGAGGATGAGAGAGGTCCAGGAGGAGGATCCCAGACTTTGCAATTTCGTTATTAAATGGCATAATCCTGTTAGGACTTTGTAAGTGGGCAGCAAAGCCAAATCTCTCTCCTTTTCTCTCTCTTCCTTCAGATCACCAGAGGAAGTCTTATCTGTGTGACTATGGGGGAGTAACCTGCCTGTGGCCTCCAAGGCCACAGTGAATGTCTTGCTGCTCAGTCATGGTCTATTTGGTCTAATGAGAGACAAGGATTCTCGTGTTGTGTATTATTTTTCCCTCTACACAGAATCATAAAATAGTTTAGGTTGGAAGGGACCTCAAAGATCATCTGGTTCCAAATCCCTACCATAGGCAGGGATGCTTCCCACTACAACAGGTCTCCTAAGGCCACATCCAACCTGGCCTTGAATACCTCCAGGGAGGGACCATCCACAACCTCCCTAGGCAACCTGTGCCAGTGTTTCACCACCCTCACTGTAAAGAACTTCCTCCTAAGATCTAGTCTAAATCTCCCCTCTGCCAGTTTAAACCCTTTACCCCTTGTCCTGTCATTACAAGGTCTTGTAAATAGTCCCTCCCCAGCCTTCTTGTAGGCCCCCCTCAGATACTGGAAGGTTACTACTAGGTCTCCTCAAAGCCTTCTCTTCTCCAGGTTGAACAACCTCAACTCTTGTAGCCTGTCCTCATAGCAGAGGTGCTCCAATCCTCTGATCATCTTTGTGGCTCTCCTCTGGACTTGCTCCAACAGTTTAATTTCCTTCTTGTCTTGGAGGCTTGTACAGGGTTAACCTACCTTGGGGAGTGGTTGTGAACCTGACCCTAGGTGGCCTTGACCCCTCCCCAGGGGTGAGTCTGAACACCACCAGGTGATGGTTAGTCCATTCCCCCTTCCTGTCTAAAGATCCATAAAAGCAGGGGGGACATCCTGCTCTCTATCTCTGCCTCCCTGCTTTCTTGCTCAGGAGAAATCACCATTCCTGTTTCCTGCTGCTTATTGTTTCACCACATGGCCATCATGGTAGGTTGGACTGGATGATCTCAGAGGTCTCTTCCAACCTGGTCGATTCTATTCTATGACAGGATCATCACCATGAGGCAGACAAAACCCATTACCATCAAATCTGGTTGTATATGTACATGTTTTGTATCTTGTTTTTCCTTCCCTACACCTTTGTAACTTCCCTACCTCATGTACCTTTTATTTATTATTAAACTTTCTTTTCTTCTTTTAACTTCCAAATCACAGTGGGATTATTCAGTTGGGTCTGCATACCTTTCCTCTTTCTCCATCTAATTCCTTTTCATTTGGGAAAGAAGTGGGGAGAGGGAAGGGCATTCTATAAATTGTTATTGGTTCTATCAACTCTATTTGAGTCTCTTGGAATTTAAATTAGAATTGAGACAGGGCTGCAGAACTGTACACAGTACTCCAGGTGGGGTCTGACAAGAGCAGAGTAAAGTGGGAGAATCCCCTCCTTTGCCCTGCTGGCCATGCTGCTCTTGATATAGCCCAGCACATCGAGTCTAACCATCAACCCAACACTACTATGCCCACTAAATCATGTCCAGAAAAGCCAGGTCTACACATTTTTTGAGCACCTCTAGGGATGGTGACTACACCACCTCTGGGGACAGCCCATTGTGATGTCTCACCACTCTTCCACTGAATATTTATTTTAAATATCCACAATTTCATCTATACTTTATAATATCCATAATTTTATCAAGTTCTGAAAGGCTCAAAGTGAGAAACTGTGGTGGAGGGGCAGCAGCCCCAAAACTGAGGCTTTTCTATGCCTCTGCATGCCCAGACATGCTCCTTTGCCAGGACCCACGAGGAAGCAAACATGTTGCATAACACACACACGCCCAGCCCGTGTACCCCTGAGGTCTGGGCAGGTAATCCCCTATTGGGAGGGTCCAGGCATATCTCTATTGCCTATTGGGGCAAGGTTTGGCCTACGGCCAACCTGATTGGTCATGTTAGATGCCCAACGAGCCACGAATCTCGGCCCCAGAGCCTTTAAAGAGAGGTGCAAAGCAGGACCACGTGGTCAGTCGGTCCAGTTCAGACCGATCAGATGATCCAGACTGTTTATCAGTTCAGAGCTTAGAGCATATAGACTCAGCTCTGATCCACAGCAGCATCCTGCTGCCCTGACCTGCTTGCATTGGCCTAGGCAAAGGATCAGGCCTCGCTCACTTGCAAGCACTGCAGAGGCTTAGACCTCGTTCATTGATCTCAAGGCACAGTCAAGCTATCTGCAAGCCCTCTGAGAAGCAGAGCACATTCATGCCTGCACCATACATATATGGGGAGCTGAGAATCCCCTGCCTAGCCTAGAGATATCTTGATTCAGCTACGGAGTTAAATCTCCCTGCAGCACGGCATAAATACTGCTTGCCAGCTATCCTGTAACTTTGGAAAGACCCAGAGCCAGCAGACCCCTTTCCAGATGGTCTGCAAACCTGCAAACGCAGCCTGCTAGCTGCCCAAACCGTGTCAGAAGAAACACGGACCAAATCCTCCTCCTGCATCGGGAAAAAACCTGCCAGCTGATCATCCCTGGACACGCACAGCATCCAGAAGAAAGGCAGCACCGAGGCAGAGACTACCTTCACCCCAGGAGAGAAGGTTAGAGAAATACTGTTACCCCAGAGACTGGGAAAAACTTTATCATCCCTTACAAGCTGGGACACATCTCCAGCTCCATCAAGCCCCCAGAGACTGAGGCACAAGCTGAGGCAGATTCCCGGAAGGGTGATTTAATGGTTGATACTCAAGAGCATCACACCTAAGTAAGCTTTGATACCTTTGTAATATAAGTTGTCTCTATCTGAAGAGTACACACAGTTTCAGCCCTTGCTGGGCAAACACTAGAGCTGTTAAGAGGCATTATGCCTAAGAATCTTTCTCTCTGCCAATAATTGTTGATAATTTGATATTTCCAGTTAATAATCAATCCCTGTAAATATATCCCAAAGCTATTTTCATAACTTTGCAAACAAACTTGTATCTCATAGTGGTTGGGGGTGGTATAGATTTGTAAATATTAATTTTTAATAAATAATCTTATAAAAAATCAAAACCGCCTCAAATTAATTTCTCACCTCCCCCTAACAGGGAAGGAATAGAGAAAACCCCTCCACAACAGAAACATATCCATAACTCATACACTTTGGGTTTTCTGTAGCAGGCTGGGCATACAGAGACATTAGGAGAAATTTCCTGTCCCTTCATGGGTCTGCACAATGCTTTCCCACTGCATCTTCACCGTGCCCTGATTCCAAGTATGCTGTGTACAAGGCACAGAAAGCTTGTGTGAATGAGTGTGTGTATCCTAGGGAAGAAACCTGAAAGGACTAAGTAGGCTACAGAAATTGCTAAAATGCTTGTAAGCAGTGGAAAGGCAAAAATCACAGTATCACAGTATCACAGTATCATCAGGGTTGGAAGAGACCTCACAGATCATCAAGTCCAACCCTTTACCACAGAGCTCAAGGCTAGACCATGGCACCAAGTGCCACGTCCAACCCTGCCTTGAACAGCCCCAGGGACGGCGACTCCACCACCTCCCCGGGCAGCCCATTCCAGTGTCCAATGACTCTCTCAGTGAAGAACTTTCTCCTCACCTCCAGCCTAAATCTCCCCTGGCGCAGCCTGAGGCTGTGTCCTCTTGTTCTGGTGCTGGCCACCTGAGAGAAGAGAGCAACCTCCTCCTGGCCACAACCACCCTTCAGGTAGTTGTAGACAGCAATAAGGTCACCCCTGAGCCTCCTCTTCTCCAGGCTAAATCACACTGGGTCATTTCTAAGTCATAGCTTTCGATAGAGCATATGGGAAAAGTGGTTTGTTCCATGCACTCTTCAATACATTGCTTACGTTACTGGCTTACAGTACAGTACCTAGATGTTTCCTTGGTGCTTCATGGTAGCTTTGTAGAAAGGATGGGTGATTTTATAGGGATGAACACACAAATATTTCAGTTGATTTGCTGTATGTCTTGTGGACTTAAGTTTTCCTAGTGCAAACAAGAGAGCTGCCCTTACCCTCGACAATTATAGCAGCTGCCAGAGAGGTGTAAGCCCTTGACAGGAGCAGGCCTGGACAAATTACAGGGAAGAAAGTGAGGCACAGATGCTACAGCCAACCACAGCAGTTCTCTGTGGGAGAGTTAAGCTGTATTCCTTTACCTGCATGAAAGTTACTGAAATACACAGATCTTAAGGCTAGAATAATGCAGTTATTGCCTTCTTCAGTGAGACTAATACATAACTAATGCAAAACATCCATCTAAGGCTAGAGTAGAGATTTGGATAAATTTAGTTGCATTACTGTAAACTGGTTGCAACTTTGCTAAAGTAATATATGCTTAAGGGAGGTAAAATTTAGTGACTGTTTGGTGAGTTCAGGTAAAGGGTGAAGAAGCATTGTGGAGAAGCAACACTGAAACTCTTTGTTTGTCTGTGAACCAGACAAGGAAATTGGCAGCCAGTCAAAACTTCCTTTCAGAACACCAGCAACTGCACCAGCTGAGTTATCTATTTGGAGACTTCTATCCCATCTACTCATAAGGCAGGATTCAGTCAGTCAGCCAAGTCACTCATCTGATTCCTGCTCTCCTCCCCACCCCCCATCTGCTAGGTCCTTGAGGAACACTATTCTTTTCCAGGGCAGATAACTCTGACATCTATTTGCAGGAGATGTCCTCTCCAGCACCCCTAAACGATGGCATGAGGAAGTCCCTTGCTGTCACTGCTGCCTAGAATAATGTTTCCTGAATTATATTTGGAGTGAGGCAAATGAAGTCAATTCAGGCTAACCTAGGAATCTGCTGATATTCCACTATCACCTGATACCCCACTGAAGTGGAACTCAAGTCCCAAGTCCTGTAGGTATACAGCTCTAGAAAGTCACCCCGTCTATCTCCCCAAAATTTATTGGGTGTTTTTCTTCCCCCCCCCCCCTCTTCCCCCCCCTACATCATACACCATTAGACAAATACAACATTCATTCACAGTAAAGGAGAGCTCACAGAGCTTTAACTCCATCACGGTGTTTACAGCTGCTGCTGCAATTTCTCTGTGTAGACAAATCTCATAAATTCTGACACTTTGAAATTCATCTATCACAGTTCTTGAGATTTGGCTTGTCACAGTACTGGAGAGCTTCCCAAACCTGACTGTCCTGAAATATTGTCACAATATTCAGGATCATTCCCTGCAGTTCCACTTCAAAAAAAGCTGGCAGAAGTTACACCCAGGAGCCACCAGCCTTCAAAGTCTTCTACAAAACCTTTTGTGCCTCTTCCACAAAGCTGACCTTGAAACGTACTTGCTGCAGCTATTCTCTCTCCTCCTCTGCTCTTGCACTGAAGAGCTTGCTCTGCTCTGCCTGATATTCCTGAGTCATTATCTATGTATTAATATCCACCTCTGAGTATCTCAGACAGAAATAAAACAAAAGCAAAATAAAAGACCCTAAACTCTGTCCTGCCAAGACCTTCTTACAGACTTGTGCTTTCTCTATCATGAGACGCTGGCATGCATTGCATCAGGTCTCAAACGCCTGACTTACTGTGGAGGATGCTCAGATCTCCTCTCAGCAGAGAATGACACTAATCTGCAGTGCTATCAAGTATTTTGGAACAGACAGTCTATGAATACGACCTTGATGGCTTAAAACTTCTCCTATAGGCTCTGAACCTTTAACTCTGTCCCTAGCAATGTCTTTTCTGCTGCCTCTGTCTGCTGAGTTCTTTCCACAGCCTCCAGGAGGAGCTTGGCTGGGACAAATGCTGAAAGTAGGTGGGCAGCAAATGAGTTGGGATGAGCTCAAAAGCATCTGCTCCCACCAGCTCTTCGTTAGCCATGGGGGAGATGCGTGAGCCACAGCCACCTCTCTCCACAGCAGCCACAGCAACAGTTATTGCCACGTTCTTTATTCTTCTGCTGAGACTCTCTATACCAATCTTCATTAGCTAACAACCTAACAGCTAGGACCACAAAAGTAACCTGAAGATGATCAATTCCAAAGACAGGGAAACACCTCCATGCACCTCCCCAGAAGGTTATAGAAAAGATTTAGAAGTAAAAAAAATAAAAATCAATCATCTTGACTAATGGTATCAAAATAACAACAACAACAATAGCTCTCTCCTATCAATGTGTCCTTGAAATGCACAACTTCTTCACCTAGACCTGAGCCTGAAATAAAACCATAACAGCCTGATGCAGACTGTGTCCTAGAGCTCATCTTATCCAAAAGTTTCTGTCTAAGGGTAGAGAAATTCCCTAGAGGCAGAAGCTAAAAGGATGACCTGCCACAGCAGAAGTGTGAGGACACAGGTGCGCTGGGACCTTGAGACCTTCAAAGGTGGATAAAAACAGGTGGTGTCTGCTATAGTGACACAATGCCTTAAAGATCTTCTCCTCATTCTCCTCCTCTTGAGAGGGAACCACTGGACAATGGTGTTTTCCTGAAACTTATGCCTGCATGATCCATTTGTACACCAGAACCAAGAACATTATCATCGTGAGGAGAAACAGGAGACAGTGGAGTTTACAAAGTGGTTAAAACATCAGATGAGGTGGGAAACACATAACAGAAGTAGAGCTTTGGGTATTTGATACAACATTCCCACATTTTATTTGGCGTCACAGCACCCTCCAGAAATGCTCTGCCAAGATGTCCCACAGGGCACTGTATTAGACTCTGAGGACAGCACTGATGACCCTTCACTGGGCACTGAGCCATATTTAGAGAGACGAAAAACATCTTTGGTGGTATGATAAAGGCACAGTTCACAAACCAAGAAATCTAACAGCTGCAGAGCTCCTGGTTGTAGGCATGGCACAAATTGCTTAGGAGCCTAATTTTGCATGTAATTGGCAATTAGGATCTTAGATCACTCAGGTTTGAGAATTTCACAGTGGAGCACCCATAATGCACAGGAGAAGTAGTCCTAGACTGCAGACTGTTTTTCTTACCTGTCGGAACTCAACTGTCTGGGAGCAATGTGTTTTTTGCTACTCTACAGGGGGGAGCTGCTTGTGACCTCACAGTCCAGTGACGACCTCATGCTGGCTCTATACCAGTGAATTCTATGGAATTATTCCTGGCTTACTACATTATGGCTCTCTGAGATAAATGTGTGAAAACTGGCAACACTAAGATGCTACCATGCCCTACCACTTGCATCTCCTGCGCCTGAGAAAGAAGTCCTGAAGGGGAACACCTGCCTAAGAGCATCCAGCTTGTGTTACATACCATAATAAAAAACTCTGATGTTTTCTTTATGTTGCCAAATTAACAGAAAACTATCTTGGCAGTGCCTATTAAGAAGCTTTTTAGAGGCCTACATTTTTTCCATAGCTGCAACTCTTAAAAAATGTAATGCTTTGTTTTGACTTGACTAAGGGCTGGGGTGGATGGGTGGGTGGTCTGAAATCCATATGGGCTGCTTTAATTACCTTAGTCACACCAGAAGCTTCAAGCTACCATAGCATCCTTTCTGGTTTTTCCTGTTAGTAATGAGAAAACCTTAAACTAGGAGGGGAAAAAAAATCAGTTTAATTAGTTACAAATCACTTTCATACCACATTTCCCTTTCTAGAGATCCTCAGCTTATCAGGTGTGTGCTGCCTGGTGACTGGTTTCTCTGACTACGCTTTCAGAAATAAAGAGCTCAGCATGTTTGCTTTAGTTATTCTCTCACTGACTTGAAATAGCACTTATTTATTCCACTTTTCTGTGGTCTTATTTGTTCATTTTTATTGAATAGTTGGATGAGAGGCCTTAAAGAAAATCCTCCTCTGAGGGCTGTTCCAATATCCCCACATGGTATCACACAGTCTTTCACTTCTGAAGATGCCACAGAGATTTAAGCTGGATGTTAGGAAAAAAATATTCCCTCAAAGAGTGGCCAGGCACTGAAATAGGTTGTCCAGGGAGCAGGTAGAATCGCTGTCTCTGGAGTTCAAGAAATGAGTGGACATGGCACTTCAGGACATGGTTTAATTGCCATAGTGGTCTTGGGTTGAAGGTTGGGCTCAGTGATCTTGGAGATCTCTTCCAGCTGAAACTATTCTCGATTCTATGCTTTCTGGTGCACTGTAAAATCAATAATAGTCTGTCTCTTTAAAGATGTGTAGAGGGTCACTGTCAAAAATGGTGCATCTCAATCAATATTCCTGGTATTTCCTCTCACCACGAATGCCCTAGCAGCACCTGCTTGGCAGTTTTTCATTTCTTGAACTGATTTGGTATGTCATGGTGCCACACAGTACCCAACAGCTGTTACCCAACCCAGAAGTGGCTACAGCTCCACAGTGCAGTCCTGCAATCTCCACATTCTTACAGTCCTACAGTTCCTCTTGATTACCAAAGTCAAACTTTGGCCAGGCAAGTATCATTTTAAGACTCCAGGACTGCATAAAAACATGATTCGCTTGGGTTGAGGAAAGCTACATTATTCATTCAAATCCACTGCCAAGAGAGTCTTGTCATAATACAGAGTTTATGTAGGAATAACAGAATAGGAGCAAGCCCACCCTTCTCATGATCACTGTGACGTTGTAAAACCCTACATTCTAGGACTGCCAATTTCATTAAACCTCCTGCCTCTTTACCAAGGCTTCTGTATTCCCACCAGATGTTCCCTGGCCTTCCTGAGCTGGGGACCACTTATTTGTTTTCTTTATTTCTCAGTTTCAGAATCAGTAACTAGAAGTTTTTCCTGTTAAATTCCCTCAACTCAAGACTGTTTAAGCACACAAAAGTACACCATTTCCCAATGACTATGTTCATGCATATGTCTATACACAAGTGAATGTGTATTGGTGTGCTGCAGGACACGCTTGCCCGTGGCATAAATAGATAAGGTTTTGATATATGGACATGACTTGGAAGAGAAATGTTCTTAATTTCAATAGTCTTTCAGTTCTTCCTTGCTAGTGGGTCTAGTCTTCTGGCTGAGAAACTATATTGATTGTTGCTGCCCAGTGGGTTCAATCTCCAGTGTTTCAGACTGCACAGTAGCCACAGGTTCTTAGCAGACATGGAATTTTTGATGTGGTGACTGACCATCTGCAGTGACCTCTGCACAAGCAGTGTAAAAAGAGAGACCACTGTTTTGACTATATTGTGAGACAGGAGAGGGTCACAGTGAAAAGAGATACACAGGAAAGATTATGCCCACAGCTTTAGTGTTCTGGGCAGTTATATACATATGGTTATGTTACCATATACTTCATGGTACAGGGAAGCAGAAAGCATTGGATTTCATCAGCCTTGTATTCAGAGACTGGTATATTTTCATCAGGACACAGCTAGAAGTGGAAGAGGAGCTTTTGAGGATCTACTTGCAGGAGAAATAATAGCACATCAGTTAACTTGCCCTTGCATCAAAGGCAGCCAACCTTTCCTGACTGTGTTAGCAAGATAAGAAAGACTCTATTGGACCATGTGGCCCAGCATCACAATGCTCCGGCTCCATGGCTCTACTACCAAACAACACCCTGGAACTTCACTCCTGCCCCAGGGTGCATGGCTGAGTGTCATCTGTAGAATGACCAGAACTATGCCTGGTCATAGGGAAGGTAGTAAGGAGGTGAGAGGCCACCATCTAACAGCTCCTCAGGGACTGCTGATATGTCTCTGGGGCAAGACCGTGAGAGTTCCTAGATGCCATCTAGATTTGCAGATTGGATACATTAGGCACGGCAGAGCCAGCGCTCAAGCAATGTGCAACACTGCAACCTGTCTGTGGAGTAGCCTGTATTAGGCAGTGGGCTGCTTTCATAGAATCACAGACTTGGTTTGGTTGGTAAAGACTTCTAAGATTATCAAGACAAAACGTTGACCTAAGACTACCATGGCCATTAAACTATGTCCCCAAGTGCCATGTCAACACATTTTTCAAACATCTCCAGAGATGCTGACTTCACCACCTCCCTGGGCAGCCTGTTCCAATGCCTGACTACTCTTGCAGGAAACAATTTTTCCCTAATATCCAACCTAAACCTTCCCTGACACAATTTCTGGACATTTTCTCTCATTCTATCACCTGATACTAGGGAGAAGAGAGCAACCCCCACCTCACTCTAACCTCCTTTCAGAGAGCTGTAGAGAGCAATGAGGTCGCCCCTCAGCCTCCTCTTTGCCAGACTTAATCCCAGTTCCCTCAGTTGCTTCTTGTAAGACTTTTTCTCTAGACCCTTCGCCAGCTTCATTTTCCTTCCCTGGACACAGTCCAAAGTGTGATAGAGCTCCTAAGGGTTATTTATGAATTATATTGTGGTAAAAGCAAGAGTAAATAGAAGATATTAATTTAGTTGATGAAGTAGTTTACAGTCTGACTGATTTTGCAATCACAATCAAATAACAAATTAAGGAATTGGGGGTGGTTATGGGTGTTTGTCTGGAAGGCCAAGAAGAATGTTTGGACATGTCAAGCTATGTTGTTGCGTGTTATCAGGGGATCCTGAAGGAATCAAAGGCAAAGGAGACTCCCAGGGCTGGACTTCACAATTTCTGACATTGTAATAGCATGCCACAACATTGTAATGCTTGTCTAAGTGCAGGAATTTCACCAGTGGCAACGCCAGCACACATGTGCAATACCAATGTGAGCCACTCTGCCATATTCATCTATGCAGACTGCCCTCATCTTCACTTAAACTAAGCAATTGCTCTTATGAAGTTTTGCACTCGTTTCAAAGGGAACAGCTTTGGGGAAGAAAATACACTGAAAGAAGTTAACCTGACAGTTCATATCACACATTTCCTGCCTGATCTATCTTACAATCCTACAGAATATTTATTGCACTAATAGACTGTCTACCATCTCATTTTCACTTTTTCAGAATCCCTGAAAATCTCAATCTGTTAAAAAAAAATCACAAATGACACAATTGGTATGATGATATTACTGTAAAATCTGACTGTTTCTTTTAAACCAAAATTGTGAATTCTTTGAAAGTAATTTATCTAATTTTTAAACCTCTGATTTTAATCTTTTGAAGTTCTTCTCATCAACCATCAGAGAGAAATGCTCTAAATAAATAAAAATAAATCTGACCCTTGACACAAAACCTCTGAGTGTTGAGAAATTCCCAAGAAAATAAGGAAAACTGGCAGCAACTGCTACAGAAAACTCTTGAGGAAGTAGTGGCTGGTTTAATATAAAGGCTGAAGCAAAGTTAGCTCCAAACTAGATATAAACCAACACCAAGTCTCAAACTGGTCCATAAAAATAACAGGAAGAGACAGTAAAGCTCTTTCCTGATGAAAGAAGACCTTGTTCTTCAGGGTCTAGAACGTCTCTGTGAAACTGTCTCATTCCCTAATTCTGCCTTTGCTGTCAGAAAGATGTATCTGAAATCACCTGGCTTTGTATGAATTATTCTAATCAGAGACAGGAGTTTAAGGAATTCCAGGCACTGAAAAAAAATACCACTCTTTGTAAGCATGCTTGAGAAAACAGTTTGGTGTTTATCTTGCTCTGATGCTCAGAGATGCTAAAGAAGTGGTCTGAGCCTTAGTAATGTCCCACCCAAATCAAAAGGTAAGAGTAAAGTATGAGATATTCCTATTCAGTGCCAACCAGGAAAGTCATAGATATCTAAGCTACAACCTGCTCAGCAAATGCATCACTTCATGCCCACTAAAAATCTTCTGAATTTTCACCTCCTTCCAATTTTCTTTCATCTTTTCTTTTTCTTTCCCAGCTACTGATCTGTTTCATTCCTCCATCCTGTAATCTCAAACCTCCTTGTCCCCATTCCTTTATTCCATCTGTTTTCTTCACAAGGTGTTGTGCTCCCTTCAGTTTCTGCCCCACAAGTCATCTTGTCCCACCCCACAATTGTTCTGCTCAGAACATAGAAGAGTTGACCCACATTGGATTTCTGATGCAGTATCCTATGGGATCATGCCCTTAAACTATATTTTTTCTTGCACCCCTTTATACAGGGTTTTATTCTTCTGTTGATATCTGGTGACACTAAATCATACTCAGTAGCTGATTTAACTTGAGATCATATGGTCCAAGAAAAGAACCCAGCAACAGATGTGTTCTACTGAGGAATCACAAAATAATTTACTTTGGAAAAGACCTTCAATGGAGTCAGCTATTAACCCTACTCCACCAAGTTCACCACTAAGATTTATCTCCAAGCACCATACATATATGGCTTTTAAACACCTCCAGGGACAATGACTCTACCACCACCTCTCTGAGTGGCCTGTTCCAGTGCCTGATAACCTTTGCAGTGAAAAAATGTTTCTTAACATCCATTTTAAACCTACCCTGGTGCAGCTTGAGTCCATTCCCCCTTGTTCTATCACGAGTTACTTGGGGGGAAGAGAGCAATGAAGAGGAAATATCTCTTCTGCATTGGCACATATTTTCCCTTCATCTCTCACCTTACGGAAGTGGCTTCCATTTTTCAGACATCCTCCTATACAGTTATAGGCATTTTACATATTTCACATTGCTTTGCTGCACTTGTCTCCTTTCCAAACATTGCCAGGCATTTGGCACTTCTGTGGCCTTCCAAATGATGGCATATAAGCACTCTGTCATGAGGGTTATGTGGCTTGATTTAGCTTATCTCCTCAAGTTTGTGTCAGCAGAACTGAGAGCACATCTTGACATCCTGGATGAGGTATCCGAAGTAGGTTAACTGTCTGCCTTCACTTACAATGCAGCATCTGACAGTGAATGTTTAGCATCTGGTGTTTATGCTTTTGAGGCTATGGTAGTTATTTGTAGCTCAGACAGAAGAGTTTGTGCTCAAGAGACTCTGCAGCCTTCACTGAGACAAAAGAAGCCAAGAGAACAGGACCAGCAAGAAGCTGTCAGGATCTCTGTGTTGCCTGCACCTACCCTAGACTCCACTCCTGTTCCTACATAGGGAACAAAATAGCACCTTAAAGGACCACCCACAATGAAGAGCCAAGTTGATGACACTAATGGTGATACACAAACATCATGCTGAGGACAGTCTGTGTCATAGAAAGTTGAGGAATGACACAGGCTAGACAGAAGAAAGCACTGTCTTCCCCAGATCAAAAATGGGAACTGTAAGAGCAACTGTGACTTGTCAAGGTCACACAAGAATTGAGCAACAGAGATGAGAACAAAAACTTGTATCTTTCTCAGGGCCTGTCACAAGATCATCCTTCATCTCTTACTCTTACCCAAGGGGAGGATATGTGATTCTAATTTGCTTCCCTATCAGCAGTTCTATCTACAGGAGATGGGGTCTTTCTAAGCAAGCAGGGTACCAGCAAGAGCAGAGGTTGAAGTAATAAGGACACACGAGAGCTTGCCTTCCCGCTGGAGGCACATGACACAGCTGCTGTGCGTTAGAAAGGCCGCCTGATTCCTACAGCACCCTCAGATTTCGTGCCTCATGAAGTCAACAGAGACAAGGGGAATTTGCAGCCTGATCACCCTCAGATTAGGTTTCTGAACATTTCCTTTATGGCATGTGGAGAGAATCTGAAGGAGAGCTCAACAGCGTAGATATTTTCCTGGCAAGGGGACGGATCTTTGAAGCTCTCAAGTGGTCCCAGAATAAACTTCATGACTTGGGAATGAACACTATGTGCTGACAACGTCATCAGTTCATGGCTTTAAAGGCAATCTTCGGGGCAGCTTTTCTTGTGCCCACTGCAGTGCTGTCAGCCAGCCAGATCTTCTGGAAATACTGAAGATGTCTGAGTGAGATACCTCTGTGGGAGCCCTCTGTGGACATGCACAGTGATGGGGTCATCAGCTGGGGCATCAAAAGATGAGAGGCACTCAGGCTTGAGAGGTAGATGTGAGTTGGAGCTTTCTGGAAGACATGATCTGGTCAGATTTAGTATCTCTAGATAGGTCAAGCCCTTGAAGTCTGGAATCTCACTATAGGGGGAATGGAGGGGCAAAGAAATAACTAGGGCACAGTATAGAAGAGGAATTGCAAGATACACAGTGACCTAGTACAGCAGTGGCCTGGTACAGCACAGCCAGACAGGTTATGGAAGGCCTCACAGATATCTAAAATAACAGGAAAAGTATGTCCAGCAGGACTAGGGAAGTGATTGCTCCCCTGTACTTAGGACTGGTGAGGCCACGTCTTGAGTACTGTGTCCAGTTTTGGGTGGCTTAGTGGTGGATTTGGCAGTGTGAGGTTAATGGTTGGACTTGGTGATCCTAAAGGTCTCTTCCAAAAAAACAATTCTGTGATTCTAACTAACGTCTGTCTGCAGGTGTGTTCTGACAGTGGGAGAGCAAAAGCAGCTAGGGAAGACAATCTTTCCTCAGCAGCAAGCCTCGGCTCCTGGCCTTGACCTGTAAAATCACCAAGTTCATGACCATTTTTGCTTCCTACAAAAAGTGGATGAGTAAAGGCTTTATGACTGTCTTACTCATATCTGTCCCCAGTTTTAGGAACAGACTAGTAATTGTGATCAAATCTACAAGCAGAAAGCTGGTGACAGATGAGCTTGATAGGTTTTATAATTGAGAGTGAGAAAACCTGGAGTCTCCCCAGTGAGAATAACTTTTATCCTTGCAGATTCTCCCTCCTGGTGGAAAGAAGTGTAGGAGAGCATGACAGAGGACTTGTAGATAACTACAAACAAACAAAGATGTTGCAGCTGCCTACTCCCGCATCCTTGAGCAGACACAACCTTTGCTGGAGTCTAGTTCCCTACTTGTTGTCTTCCTGTTCTTCATGTTTTGCCCATACTGTAGTGTGACGTATTGCCACATCATCATATACCCATTAGAGCCTGTGATGATTGTCCCACAGCTATTTCAATCGCAGGTCAGAGAAGCAGTACCAGGAAACCAGCAGCTGGAAATTACCAACAGAGAAAGTAGCCTGATGACAGAGGCCAAGCAGGAATACACATGAAGGGAAGAGATGGTCATGGGATCACCTCTTTTGACCACTGGAATCATCTTGCATTTATCATGATGTGATGCCTCAGCTAAAGGGGATGGATGAGCCCACACCAGTCATTGGCTAACAGGGAAGAAGAAAACTCCTGAACAAAACAGAAAGATTTGCATGAAGTTTTGCAGAGGAGCAGCTGGTGTATGAAGGGGGCTTCCTTTTAATTATCTTGCCAATATAATGATAATTCTCCAAGGGGTAAGACTGAGGTGTGACAATAGAGATAGTGAGATATGAGCTATCAAGTCTTCAGTGGAGCAAGGTCTTTAGCTGGGAGAGTGGACAGAGAGAAAAGGGAAAGTGGGACAGACCTGTGGCCCCGACTTTGTCATAGAGTCTGTGGTATAAAGCAGGCAGAAAGCTGATGAAGAGGATTATGCTGTGGCAGAGCATAGCAGTGTTTCTTAGCAATCCACTTTATAAAAAAGCAAACAAAACCCAAAAGAAACCAACAAACAAAACCAAAAAAGGGAAAATAAACCCCCAAACAACCCCCTAACCAAGCAAGCACAGCTCATTGCTTTTTCTTTGTAATCAATGAAAAATTAGACTAAAATTTACTAAGAGCCTTTATCTTCTCCTCTGTTTCTATAAAGTAACCAGTATTTTTTTTTTTTTCTTCCTCTCCTTTTTGTTGCTGCTTGCAAGCAGAAAACCAGGTGTGTATTTTCTTCCAGTGTGCTCTTGTAGCCTTTTGTAGAATACCACTGATGTCTTGCCAAACACTTTTGGTATTTTGACAAGTTTATATGCTCTGACATGGAAGACCCATCTTTGTTTCTCTTGCTAGTTAGGAACAGACAACAAAGAGCACATCTAAATCTCTGGCCATTGTATCAGTTTTCAAGGGACATATATCTGTGTCACAGGTAGAAAAAACTCTTAAGTTACTTTTAATAACACTCGCTTTAGAATCATGGAATTGGTTTGGTTGGAAAAGACCTTGCATTATAGATCCTCTCACAACAGTCATTTCATGTCCCTTCAACAGTCCTGTGTAGCAACTGCAGCATCCACTGTCTTTGCTTTTTTTCTCTGCAGCTCTGTTCTTTTCCATTAATTATACTGATGCACATTGCATGTGGCCCGCTGGCTCATGTGTGACCCCACCAGAGGCTTCTGTTCTGCTCTGTGGCACTCCAGAGAAATCACAGAGCAAAACCCCCCTGCTGAGGGTATCACAAGGTGGGAATTAATTGCTGGAGGTTTACCCTTGATGAGCCGGAACTGGCAAGTCTGTCATATTAGATTTTTTCCACTGCACAAACCAAGGAACCAGCCCAGGGCTTTCCCAAAGCCCTGCTTCCCAATTGTATGTGTATATTGCCTCAGCTGGAATCACAATGTCCATCCTAACCATCCATGTACCATTACTGTGATGATCTACAGCCGTGAGGGTGATGAACGGAGCAAATGGAGAAACATGAGAAATCAGAGGGAGTGGCTTGCAGCATGGCACCTGAGCTGTGTGCTTCAGCTGGCAAGGAAAAGAAGGGAATGAAGAAGACATGAGTAAGTTTGACAGAAGCAGAGCAAAATGGAAGGGGAAAATTAAAGAAGGAAGAAAGTGCAGCAGAAGCACTGGCAGTTAGGCAGGGAATAGGGACTTCATAGACAGATTTCCCAAGTAACTTTAGGAAAGCCATCCCACCAGCTTGAACATCAATTCCTCTTCTGTAAAAAGTTTCTGTGAGAGGAACTGACAAAATGTCATGAGGAGCATAAATGCAGCATGACAATCGCCTTGTAAGTGATAAAAAACCAGGCCAAACAACGTCCAATGTAATAAGGCTTTCATCTGAACAGCTCCACAAAATCAAAGTTCATGGAGGAAAAGAAATAGAAACAGACCAGGAGAGAGTTAGGGCTGCTTTTGTCTGCTTTCTCTTGCAATATTATTTTCCTTTCACTATTGTTACTCTCTTCACCAAGTGTTTTCCAGTAGATCACTGTCTTGCATCTGAAGTTATACTGGTGTGGGTGAGAGCATAGATTTAAGTTTAGCTAAAGCAGAGACTTCTTGGATATGGAAGCTGAAACTGATTTGTGATTAGGCAAAGATACAGCCCTGCAAAACCTCTCCATCACTGAGTGCTACCACAGAAAGCCACAGTATGGAATTTATTTCATTTGAATAAAATCCTCTTAGAACATGTTGGTCTCCTTTCCTTGCCTCTCCCATGAGAGACTGTTGCCAAATCTAATTGCTCCGATGGCTGGAAGATTTCTTGTAATTTCCAAAGCTAAATTCCTTTATGAATAGCTTATATTCACTTGTTCTTGGAATGCAGTCGTCCTTCAGCTGTAATAACTTCCTCTTCTTCTGATTTTCCCACTCTGGTACCTTAACAGAGAAGAAGCATGGCCTCTGATCCTCCACTTTGCTGGCTGTAAAAGCCAGTCATAGAATCACAGAATGGTAGGGTTTGGAAGGGACCTCTGGAGATCATCAAGTCCAACCCCTCCATCAAAGCAGGTTTGCCTAGAGAATGTCACACAGTAATGTGTCAAGGGGAGTTTTGGACGTTTCCAGAGATAGAGATTCTACCACCTCTCTGGGCAGACTGTTCCAGTGCTCTGGCACCCTTAAATTAAGTAGGTTCCTCCTCATGTTTAGATGAGACTTCTTATGTTCGTTTGTGCCCAGTATCCTTTGGCTTGTCACTGGGCACCAGTGAAAAAGAAGTGATCCCATCCTTTAAGTATTTATAAGCATTTATTAGAGTCTGCCTCAGTCTTCTCTTTCGCAGACTAAAAAGCCCCAAATCTCCTGGTCTTTCCTCATAAGAGAGATGCTCCTGTCCCCTCCACATCTTTGCAGCCCTCTTCTGTTTTCTGTCCAACAAGTCCCTGTCCTTCTTGAAGTGGGGAGTCCATAACTGGACACAGTATTCCAGATGTGGCCTCACCAGGGCAGAGTAGAAGGAGAGGAGAACCTCCCTGGGTCTGCTCACCACACCCTTCTCAATGCACTTTTAGGATGTTATTGGCCTTCTTGGCCACAGGAGCACAGTGCTGACTGTAATCCAGTCACTCTTAGTCTTGCCAGGTAGGCTAGGAATCTGTGCTCTTGGTATCATCTGCTCACTTTCCTCCTCACTGTTCCCCTTGGAATATATATTCCTAGTAAGTAGGTGACAAGAATTGCATTCCACTTCTCAGATGACATCTCTCCTGAGTCCTCAACACCACTATTCACTCTTTCTTCTCTTTCTAGATACGTTGTAGGGTATCATTTTCCTTTTAACAACTGCAAGGTGTTGGGGCTCGCAGTCACTGTGTGATGACAGTGTAACGTATTACTAAGTGCAAGCTTTTGCCCTTCTCTGGCATTTCCAGCTGCTGAGCCACCAGAGTTGCTGTTAGAGATGCCAACACATTTCTGCATATTAAAGCTAATGCTCTAGCAAAGGCAGTCACTGAATTTCGTTCTTCCAACCTGATACCTTCCCTTTCTATACAACCCACCCCTGTCTCCTCATCAGACAGGTCTTTATCTGCCTGGCAACTTTTTCATAACTTCTCTTTTAGCTATTAATCTCACATATGGCACCGTGTCAAGTATTTCATTGTAGTCTGGACAGATATGATCTCTATCATTTCTCCTTTCCAAAACAGTTGTCTTATCAAAGAGAATGATCAAGTTATTCTGGCATGCATCGATATTGCATTGTACCTCACTGCTGGTTTGTCTCTGTGGTTTTGGTTTAGTTTTTTTAATTATTCCCTCCTACAGATTGGCTCTAAAGTTGTGTGCACTGTGGCAGTCAGAAGAATGGGTCTGCCTTTCCCTAGATTACAGCCTTTTCCTTTTCTTAGAGACAACAGAAGTACTGCATCTGTTATTTTGCAGTCAGACACTGCCACCACCAACTTGATAGATTAATTAAAAATCCACCCTGGAAGACTTGCTATTTCATATGCCAACTATCTGGATATTCTGAGATATTCTAGTCCCTGTGACTGGAGCTGATCAAAATGCTTACATTCTGGCTTCATCTCAAAGCAGTGATTTCCTTTTCTATACACCTGGTGCTTACTCTGTGCTCTCCTTTGCCAGAATTACTGAAAGCTAAAGTGTTACTCATTTAATTCATGCTATCCTCGGGTCACACCTGTCATCTCAACGTTACTTCCTCCAAGCATGCACGGGACATTTCCACATCATATCACAAAGGAATTGCTTGTTGTTTCTTTAACTTGCCTTCACAAGGTCTACATCAGGTTGCCTTCTGATCACTCTTAATCCTTAGTTTTAGCCCCCTTGTCCCTCAACACACAGCAACCATTGCTGTGACCTGCTACTTACTTCTAGTACTGTCTGTGCTTTCTGGACTCACACCGCTCTAACCATCAGCTGAATTGGTTTAGAGCCAACATGAAAGAGATGTCACCAGGTTCTGTATGGGTTTAACATTGGTCATGTTCAAAACTACTAAAAATTAAACTTCTGCAACAAGTATCTAAAGATAAACATCTGAAGAGAAATTAAACTTGTGCAACAAGTGCCTAAAGATAAATCCTTCACTGAGATTTAAATGAGAGCATTTCACACCAAAGACCCAGTAGTTCTGGGTCAGAGATAAAGAAGCATTTTTTTCTCCTTGCCTGTTCTACATGTTCACTTATTTTGTAGATTGTCTCTTTTGTATTTTTAGAAGTGGATGTTGCTAAGGCAACCAAACTAGCTGAACATTTTGTTTCCCCAAGAACAATACATGTTTAAATATTCAGGCAATTTTCCATTGTTCAGCACGAAGGGTGAGATCAGTCAGATTATCCAGACCAGATGAGGGAAGTTTAGGTTGGCTTTCTATTATATTTAAAAGTCTTCAGTGTGCTGACAGCCATTCAAGAGCTCTGTCCAAGGAGGAACAATATGCAGCAGACACATAGATTACCCTCCATAATGGGAGAAATGTTTTGTTTTATTCCCTTCTGCTACGCTCCCCACAAAAATCCAAAGCACTGCTGTATTTCCAGGTAGCTGAGCTACACTCACGACTGTACTGAGGCTGGCACAAGGCCTGCTCATACTCTTCAAACACAGCATCAGATAATCACAGAATCGTACCATACAGGTCATAAGGAGCAGATAAAAGATATCCAATGCATCACATCCTCCTCTCTTGCCTACTCTGTGGCTTTGTTTCAAACATCTGAAAATGATTTAGCATATTCCTGCAGATTAAAGGGGGCTGGCACAGCCCATCCCACTGCCTGATCTGTGATGACAGGAACTGCCACCCTGTGAGTGGCTTGGAGCACAGTGCAGCGCCCGTACCCTGCAAGAGAGCTAGAACCAGGCATTGAGACTGAAACACCTCTAAGTCTGCTGCTGAACTTAAAATGAATGTCTTCTGAGATGATCACTAAGTATGCTTAGCTTCACTTTCCCAATGGCAATGTGAGGTAGCTAAAACTATAAAAACCTGAACTAAACATGCTTATATCTTAAAAATGTGTGTGTTGGTGTTGTTTTTTTTAAGGAAAGTGCAATATGCTGTTATAAAGCTGAAAGGAGTAGAGGGGAAAGAGGGAAGGGAAGAAATAACAGAGATAAAAAGTGTGAAAGTGGTCAGCATATGAGTGCACAGACAGAGAGGAACAAAAAGCTTGTCGCTGCTGAGAAAGGAGAGCTGCACCCAGAGCTGACCCTCATTAGGCAGGGAGCAGCCTAATGCTGTAAGATGGAAGGTGCAGAGAAGAACCGTAATGGGAAGATCAGTGAGGAACACAGGACTGAAGCTACTGCCAGTGAATGACAACAGAGATGCTGCACAGTGGAGCAGGCACCGAGTGACACAGCACATGCCTGACTGATGAGTGTTACTATGGGATGGAGCTGTTTATCCTTTACAACACATCTAGCTCTGGAAACGTGTACCTCCCTCTTCCTCCTAAATACCTCTTCTGGAGATATGAGCAATACCTTGTTAACACTGGGCTTCAAGTTCTCAATCTGAGAAGAGAAACAGCTTTGTAGTTGTCATAATTTAGTAATTTCAATGTGCATATTTGTGCTCCACACTGTCTTCCTCTTTTTTAATAGTGAAGCATGTCACCTAGAGTATTCAAATACTTAAGCCTAGTAGCAAAGGGGGTTGTGCTGCTCAAAGAGTGATAATAGCAAGGTCTCCTACTTTATCTAGGCTGGATCCAAGCACACTAAACAGTAACAGATGTGTTCTAGGAATGCCAAACATAACTGGGCTGAAATGGCAGTGTTGGCAGGGAAAATTAGTTTTCATGACACTAGCTAGTTCCTAGGATGATGGACAGCTAGGCAATGGCTGAATAACTTGGAAGGAATAATAAATTGCACCAGTACAGGCTGGGGAGGTGATCTGCTGGAAAGCAGCCCTTTGGAGAAGGACCTGAGAGTTGTAGTGGACAACAAGCTATCCATGGGACAGCAGTGTGCCTTTGTGGCCAAGAAGGCCAATGGAATCCTGGGGTGCATTAAAAGCAGTGTGTCCAGCAGATCAAGGGAGGTTCTCCTCCCCTTCTACTCTGCCCTGATGAGACCTCACCTGGAATATTGCATTTGGTTTGTGGCTCCCCAGTTCAGGAGGGACAGGGATCTACCCGGAAGAGTCCAACAGAGGGCTACAAAGATGATTAAGGGGCTGGAGCACTGCCCTATGAGGAGAGGCTGAGGGACCTGGGGCTTTTTAGTCTGGTGAAGAGAAGACTGAGAGGGGATCTAATCAATGTTTATAAATATCTGAGGGCTGGGCATCAAGAGGGAGGGGACAGGCTCTTCTCAGATGTGCCTTGTGGTAGGGTATAATGTAATGGGTATAAACTACAGCACAGGAAGTTCAGCCTCAACATGAGGGGGAACTTTACTGTAAGGTATATGGAGCACTGGAACAGGCTCCCCAGAGAGGTTGTGCAGTCTCCTTCTCTGGAGACTTTCAAGACCTGTCTGGATTCATTCCTGTGTGACCTGCACTAGATTATGGTCCTGCTCTGGCAGAGGAGTTGGACTTGATGATCTCCAGAGGTCTCTTCCAACTCCTAACATCTTGTGATCTGTGAACTAAAAAAGTCAATGAGTCATGGGTTAGCCTGACATAGCCACATGAGCCATAAAAGTCCTAGTCCCTACAAAAGCTAATCTGCTTGGCTCTTTCCACCCCACCATTTCTCCTGAAGGACAAGAAGAACTGGCAGATTAGATGGGGTCCAGGATGGGTACACATCACATCATGGATAATTAAACTTCAGGATGATTCCCATCAAGTCTCTCCTTTACAAGCCTGAAGATTGAACTGCCTACATGACCAGTCTCCTCAAACTCAGAGCAAGATGGAGGACTAGGAAGAAAGTCAAAGTCTGAAACAGGGCTCATGGCTGAGAATGGGGTCTCTTTAGTCAGAGATAGGAGTCTTGCAGATGCTTAAACCTGAGTAACTGAAAAAAACAGAAACTGGGTAAAACGAATTATTCAGAGGTCTAGAAATCAGGCAGACTGTCCTACCCCAGTGCTTACAGTTAGAAGAGGTTAGGGAGAGTCCTCATTCATCACTCTGCAATACATCTGTATGCAAAAAGAAGGGGATAGTTTCAGCTCTTGCTCATGGTCTGCTGAAACCTCTGTGCAGTCAGGGCATGAAGTACCTGAGCTTCTTGCTCCCACGAGGAAGCCAGTTGCAGGGAGTGAAGAAGGGAATAAAGAAGTGGAAATCGTAGGTTGGAGTGGACCAGGAGAGGGTACCAGAGGGACAAGGGGCAGAGGAGAAATACAATACGTGCTTGCTTTCGTTGCAGCCTGTTGTTGAAGCATCAGCAAACAAAGCCTTTATTTCATCCTTACTGACTCTTTAAATGTCAGCATCTCTGCTCCTGCCATGTGGCACCTATAAATTATTCAGTCATCACGTGAGAAAAAGGGAAGACTGAGCTGAGCAGGACCAAAACCCAGAAGGCATTATTGTAATTTAAGCAAGAGCACCTACTGTGTAAAGAATCAGCTAGTTTCTTGCCGCAGACACCTCTAAGAGAGAGGGGAAGAACCGCCAGCAGCCATGCAACCCCAGTGTTGGCTGTGACAGTCATCTGCAGCGAGTCTCTCTGGGGCAGGAATGGAGAGCCCAGAGATACTGCAGACTGGTTTACTGCACATTGCATTGGAAGTGGCCTAAGCCAGGCACAGTTTCAAGACTAGGCACTGCCAATTGATATTACTCATACCACTTTGAACGATTCACTTGCCCTCCAACTGTCTCAGTTTCTTCACCTGTGAAACAGAACCTGATAGTGGCTTTGCAATGACTGACTGCTTTCCTGGCCCTGGCTTCTCCACCTGCTCTACAGCTGCTGGCAGGGCAGTCTCCAGGTGGCTCCCCTTTCAAGTCTGTAGCCTTAAGGGAGGCAGCTTTGGATATGGGAGACCACAGTTTTATGAATAGGAGAACAGTGCAGGCAGTGCTATCATGAGAGCAGCAGTGGCTGATACAGGCACTGAGAAAAGGTGATTAGAGCCATTAGGCAGATGGTGCAGACATACAAGATGTGCTTGTCTACCACTTTCAAATTCTACTTGCATCCATATATGTGAACTCACTGCAAAATGGTTTCCCCTTGCCTGTCAGTTAGCCAGGTATTCCTCTCTGAACATCACACAAAAACATATGACCATTCCTCTTGTGACCATTGCCTGGCATACCTACCCTGCAACCAGGCACTGTGGCCTTTGCATGCAGCTGTGAATGATTTGGCTAATCTGGGAGAACAATGCACAGCAAGAAAAGGGAGACTTTCCATAAAGGAGCTACCAGAAACTCATATGAGAAGAGACATTTCTCTGCACTGAGCAGCAGGCCTCCTAAATGATTTTTATTAGTTTTCTGTGGACAGCAACTTTTTATTTGGCCAATACAAGAAACACAGCCATGGCCTTAGGTGTTTGTATGAATGAGATTCCTTCTTTCTCTTTTATACACACCTGCTCTTCCAGTTGCTCTTTTACTGAGCATTCAGGGAGAGGGAGGAAGGGGTCAGGAGAACAGGGTTTGAAACAGCCTAGATTTATAGATTCATACAATGGTTTGGGTTGGAAGGGGCCTTAAAGATCACTGATTCCAGCCCCACTGCCATAGGCAGGGACACCTTCCACTAGACCAAAGTTGTTAAAGTCTCATCCATCCTGGCCTTGAACACCTCCAGGGAGGAGGAATCCACAGCCTCCCTGGGCACAGTGTCTCACCACCCTCACCATAAAGATTTTTTTTCTAATATCCAGTCTAAATTCTCCCTTCTCAAGCTTCAATCCATTCCCTCTCATCCTGTCACTTGTAAAAAGTCCACTAATGGATCTCTTGTAGGCCCCCTTCAGGTACTGCAAGGATTCTATATGGTCTCCCCAGAGCTTTCTTTTCTCCAGGCTGAACAGCCCCAGCTCTTACAGCCTATTCCCATAGGGGAGCTGCTTCAGCCCTCTAATCATCTTTGTGGGCCTCCTCTGAACCTGTTTCACGCTAGTTTCAAGAAGCTCCTTACCAGACCTCCTACACAGGAGCTCAATTTTTTCGCAATGCAAAGCTAGAAGTTAATAATAAAGATGTGGCCTTGTTGTTCCCACCTGTAGAAACAACTACCTGCAAGTCACATTTAAAAAAAACAACTCACAAGTTCAAACATCAATGAGAAGGCTTTCAGGAGTGAAGAAAAGGGAGGTTTAGATTCTCCTCTGAATCCTCACTAGGCATACATACTCCTGATTTTGGAGCTGTGAGTAAGCGGCATTACGTAACTATGCAAAATGTCAGAGGTGTGGGGGCAAGAATCCTGTCGGGGCTCGGGTATTAGACTGGGACTCTGAATACATTGCCGTGATTTCCATCGCAAATCCACTGAGTCACAGAACTGCCGGGGATTATTCACGCTGTGGGAGGAGCCAAGGGAACACAGATCTGGAAGGAGACCTTTTGCACCAGCCAGACAATGCTTCAGGCAAGCAGGGAGCACTTTTCTGGTCCATCTGCAAATAGCCTCAATGTCCTTTCAACTATTGCACACCATGAACAAATGTTTTCACACTGCCACCCCCTCTCTATACTAGGTGCCTATGTACAAAGATTCCTTTGGTATCACACCAAGACACTCAAACAGTCTGGCTCTCCTAGAGCCTTTTTATACTACACTGATGCAAAGAGCTGGCAGCAGATTTATCCTTACATTGGACAACCAGACTGCAACTGCTTGACAGCAGGCTCAGAGCTGAGGACACAGAAAGATGAGAGGGGAGGATCTCCATATGTGAGGGGATCTCCACACAGGTTTGAACAAGCAGCTCTCTGCTTTGATTTCAGGGTGATAATGATGATCTTTTCAAAATGACAGCTTAGGGCTCAGCTGCTGCAACACTGGTTTTGGAATCAAATTACCAGAAAGGTCAAAATCATTAACATGCGCTTCAGGAAGAGGGAGAATACCAGGCAAAACCTGGCAGCTTCCACTGCTGAAAGATGCCCCCTGGACTAGCAGATGCTATTATTTGCTTGATTTCACCATAGGCAGAAGGGTGTCATCTCACCAAGGGAGCAGAGAAAGAGGTCATTCTGCTTGCAGGTCTTTAAAAGCCGTGCATAGCGGGAGAAGCCTCTCGTGACTTTGTAGAATTTAAACTGCACAAATCAGAGTTAGAGTGAGCGAAAGAACGGATTATGTCCCTCTTCTCTGGCACAGCCCTAACCTGTACACTCTCCAGAGGGCCTCTTTAACACTCTGAGCTGTTGGAGATGGTTGTCCCAGAGCTACAAATGCACAGACTTATTCTTGGTCCCACAGCAGGAGACTGCAAATACGGAGTTGGTGCTACACCCAAAGGACAATACAGAATCACAGAATCAGAATCAGTCAGGGTTGGAAGGGACCACAATGATCATCTCATTCCAAGCCCCCTGCCACGCCCAGAGATGCCCTACCCTAGACCAGGCTGGCCAGAGCCTCATCCAGCCTGGCCTTAAACACCTCCACGGATGGGACTTCAACCACCTCCCTGGGCAACACATTCCAGGCTCTCGCCGCTCTCATGCTGAATAATTTCCTCTTCATGTCCAGTCTGAATCTCCCCACCTCCAGCTTTGCTCCATTCCCCCTAGTCCTGTCACTACCTGATAGCCTAAAAAGTCCCTCCTCAGCTTTTCTGTAGGCCCCCTTCAAATACTGGAAGGCCACAATAAGGTCACATGGGAGCCTCCTCTTCTCCAGACTGAACAGCCCCAACTCTTTCAGTCTGTCCTCATAGGAGAGGTACTCCAGCCCTCTGATCATCCTTATGGTCTTTCTCTGGACCTCCACATCAGGAGGATTTTGTTCATGCCTCAGTTGCACAGTTTGGGGCATAAGCATAACTGTGATTCCATTACAGTTCTTCTTCAACAAGAGTAGTTAATAAATACAAGAAAAAGAGCAGACAAAGGTTTCCAAAATGGTTGAGCGACAGCTTTGTGAGGCCACCTGAACACATCCTGAGTCTCACCAAGGCAGTTAGCAGATCAGGGAGATATATTTCCCTTTGAGGGAATTCCAATGAAAAGCTAAAGCATCTGTCAAGAAACAGTGTAGAGTCCCAACAAAAACCTGAATTTTGAGTGCTCCATGCACTGTTTAGAATTTTGAATTGGGCCTCACTAAGTAAAAGGCAACCCTACATCTTCCAAAATATGGCTAAGACACTGAGCTCAAGACAGACATCTCTGCTCTAAACTTTGAAAGCTGAACAGGACAGTGTGCTCACAGGCTTCTCTCCCACTGATGCTTTTAACCATCTCCTCCCATGTAAGCAAGCCACTTCGGCCTTGCATGCTCCAGTGATGCCCTCATATTGATCATGTGTACTCCTGTGTAAATAATAGGATTCACCTTGACATGATAGTGCCAATGTCTCTAAAGTGATCTAGCCCATGAAAAAAACAACTTTCTAATCCCTGAGAATGTCCTGTGTATTAGCTGCACCCTTCCTGGTATGAATCCCCCAGAGTGGATTCAATTTCACACAAGTCGTGGCAAGACAGACCATCCTAGGCTAGGAATTCATACCCCCTAGAACCTCTACTCCTCAGAGAGGAAAGCAACCACTGCTTTTCCTATAGGATCCACCTTTAAACCTACATATAATTTTTGCCTTGACTGGAGCAGGGAGGTTCAATCTGGGAATTTGGAGGCAGAATGCTTTGCATTGTCTTGCCCCATATCTCCGTTCTATATTTATACACCTTTTTGTGCAGCACTGCATGTCCACACTCAGTGTTCACTGGCAACGTTAGATAAGAGTTTCAACTTATCTAACTTATCAACTGACCAGTGTTGAGTATGGGGGAAGAATAACCTCTCTTGTCCTACTGGCCACACTTCCTGATATAGGCCAGGATGCCATTGGCTGTATTTCCCACCTGGCCACACTGCCTCAGGACACTGCAGGGCTGAGGACCTGTGTGGTGATTGTAGAAGTCCTGCAGCATCACCCAAGTGAGCACAGCTTTTCAAAAGGACATGCTCCAGTACAGCTTGACACACTTGTATTCACTTGGCCCAGCTTGATCTGGCCTAAGGTCATGCAACAGCAAAAACACACCCTTCATGCATTGTACTCTTTTAAGCTTCACCTTCCCAGTGCATTTCTTATGTACGTTGTTGCAGTTGTCACATGGTTATTGTCACATCCATCACAGACCACTGTGGCACAGTCTGACTGGGTTGGTTTGGGGGTTGATTTTTTTCAGCTATTACTATTGCTTTGCATTTCATTGTGTTGGCTACAGCACTGTTGCTGCAATCAAGTACTTTGATTCACAGCAAATATGAATAATTATCCTAATTTACCCTGCACACAAAACTTAAAGGCTGTTGCAATCACTCCCACTGGAGAAAAGAAGTGTCAGAAACAAAACATCTTAGGAAAGGTTCAGCTCTCTGCTCAGAAATGGCAATTCAGGAAGGGTTTATAGAGGTCAGATTTAGTTTGCCTTTAATGTTATGAAAGGGGAGAGTGTTTTAAACTTTCAGAAGTCAGTAGCTGCCTCAGGACAGTGTCTCCTTGACTCCATTCTCTCCAATGGAGAGCCCCTCATTATTCACCACAGTAAAATAGCTTGGTCATGACCTTGCTCTCAGCTTTCCCTGGTACCACAGATCTCTTTGGTAGATAGTACTTCTGAAGGTGTGAGGACAGCAGGACTGTATTCACCTGATGATGAGGCCAGGACTTGTCTCTGAAGGAATTTAGCAAATGTACTGAAAACACAAGTCCTCTGCTTCTCTTTTCTCTCTGGGGATTCTGGTATCCAGCACCTCCATGCAGAATTTCCTCAAGGGACAGCAAGGGCTCAAAAATGAAAGAATTGGCTTCAGGCCAGCACTTGGTCCTTTGCTTGTTCAGGGAACTCCAGAGGTGCCCTATATATGAAATGAATTGTGGACTTCTATCTCCAAGGGAATTAGAGTTAATAGCTTCATGTTCTCACAGCATGCACACACACACACACACAAAAGCCAAAACCATGATGCAGGCATTTTGAGCAGCATCACTGCTGGGCTGTGTACTTTCTTAATGCAGTTTCAGGAGAGATGATTGTTAGGCAAAGGATGTAGGATCCCATTTTGTATGCAGATTTCAGTGCTGAGTTGAAAGTCTTACAGTCCCATGATACCGGGGCAGCAGCAGCAGCAGTATCTGCCCATTCCTCTTACAGTGATCATCAAATGACCTTGAGATTTACCCAACTGGGCCGGTACCATATCTAAAAATATCCCCATTTTCCAGGACTCTGTTTTCATCCTGGTAAAGAATCCTCCAAGTGCAGAATCAATTCAGTTGGGCACAGCCTCACTGCCTTCTCACCCTTCCCCTCCCCCACCAGCCCTCCCTTGTTCTGAGTTTGCAGGAAAAAAAAAGGGCTCAGAGCTTTCTCTTTTAGCACTGACCTTCTGAGCTGTCTAATGATGAAGATAGGAAGAGGCTGCAACCAGACAGTGGAAAAAAAAAAAGCAAAGCCTTTTGCTAGCAGGGGAATGTGTGAGTAATATACACACTGCTGGACTGCGGCCAAATCACTCTAGTAACGGCTGTTAGTTCCCCTTACCAAGAAAATGATCAGATGAGAAAGAGAAGCTGCAGTCGGGTGTCAGCAATGCTGAGTCGCAACGGGAAAGTGCCGCATCCGATGGAAATTTACCCAGGAGCCAGCGACCTTCACAGGCTGGGCAGGAAAACCAAGGGCTTGCAGGGATATCCTGCCCTCACTCACACGACGCTGCTGTGCTACCTCGGTGTCACCTCTCAGGAAGAGCACACACCAAGCAAAGAGGCCAGGAGATGAGCTCAGGTGCTCTGCAAGCTTCAAGACAGAGTGGGCTGCCAGGACAACCTTCATGGCTTGAAACAGGGCTCTGCTTCCATGGAGTAAAGGATGGCTGGCTCCACAGCACTGGCCCGACTATGGTGATTATTTGTTGGGTGATTACTTGCTGCTCATCTGGCCCTTCCCCTGCTGCTCTGGACACATGGTCTTGAAATCAGACAGCTGGGTCCATTCGACCCGTGCCTGGAGCTACCCCACCTGGAGACTGCAGGTAGAAAAGATTACTTCACAGCTCCCTGCTTTTAGGGCTCATGGGCTGTACCTTGTGTCAGGCTACAGCTTCCCCAGGGGCGGCTTCAGTACTTGCTCTGTAGCCATTTTCACATTTCAGGCACCCAGCATAAGTAGAGCATCAGGATACTCTCAGCTTCACCTTGTCTGCAGCTTCTGAGGTTTGAGCATCTCCCTTCCTCCTTACTCCCAAGTACTGCAACACAGTCAATATCTTTGCCTGCGAGTTTGCAGCCTTTCTCTGAAAGACAATGGTGAGCAGGAAGGATATGCAGTAATACCAGAGGACAAAGCATACAAGGCAGTAAAGAGCTGAAAACAGAGGACAACTACCAGCATCGAGCTGGAAGATGGGAAAAAATGAAGAGGTAGCTGATGATGCAGTGATGGGGATGCTTGCTAGATGGTGCTAGCACATGCTTCTCTGCTTTTGTCAAGGACTAACACAACATTATTACTGCTTTTTCTTGAGACAGGGGTTTCATTTCCATTGCACTCTCCAGAGCTGGAGAAACTACTGTCTATTGATAACACTGCTAATAGAGAACTGGGAGTCTTCAGTGGAATTCCTATCCCTTTCAAAGATGAAGAGCTTCTGGAAAATAAGAAAGATAATGCTCCCTTTGCAGACTGGGGGAATGATACAACTGCCTCAATACAGTACTCCTATGTTGGTTAAACGTGACACAAAATATGATATCCGCCTTGCATCATGCTTGAAATCAACCCTTCTTGCACTGTGCTGCAGGGACTCAGTCTTAATCCTCTGGACTATACTGGATTAGGCTCTCCTGGTTGTGCTAACAGAGCTGGCTCCTGTCACCAAGGCAACAGCAGACTCCTCAGCCCTTGAAAGAACCATAACTGCATGGTGAGGTGAAGAATGTGGCTCAAGCACACCCAGTTCCATGAAACATACACTTTCCTTTTGTGCTTTTAGCCTGGCTGCATCCTGCTCGTGGGACAACATCCGTGCCATCCTTTAAAGGATCCAGGTCCGTGTGAGATAGATCCTGTGCCTACTGTGGTAGGAAACCAATGGGCTTCTGGGACACCTGCTGGTGGACAAGTGTTTGACACACCAGGTCATGTGAAGTTCAGGCTCGCAAAAGGACTGTAGCTGAACTCCAGAGCTTGGATTACATGTCTTCCAGCACTCTGGTAAATATCTGTGGTGAACAATACAGACTAAGGACAGGTTAGATCTTGAAAGCAGGCTCAGGCTTAAATCAAACTCCTTACATAGCTATGGCTTACAGAGAGCCCAGCCACCACTAGAGGGAACAGAAGGCCACAGTGAATGACAAAATATAAGAGTGCTCTCTAAGATGAATGCAGTCAGCCAGAAAACACTATCAGACATTCTCCATTAAACCTGGAAGAATGTATCTGAAATATTGGCATCTCCTGATCTAGTAAGAGAAGGAAGTGGAGACTGGAAATGGAGAGCACTGACCAGCCAGCCTTGCCATGTGCAACAGTGGGAAAAGGAATCACCATTGTAAGCAGAAAGTAGAAGAATAATTTTGCCCAAAAGGCTAGAAATAACCTCAGATTCAGCAGCTGGTTATCCAGCACTGAGAGAAATGGGAGCAGACATTTAGCCTAAACAGCACAAATCTCTGTGAATCACTTGCCTACCCTCAGGGTTTGCAAGAATGGGCTTCACCAGTCCCTCCTGCTGCCTCCTCCCTCAGAGCTATTCATGCTGCCACAGGTATCCTTTGTCCCATGTTGGAACAAAAGCTAGGTGCTCTGATGGCACTTCATAGCAGATCTGCTGCTGGCAACTGCTGCAGAGCAGTCAGCAGCTGAAACAGATAGAAGAGTCAAGCATTCATAGAACCATAGAATTGTAGAATCAATCAGGATGGAAGAGACCTCCAAGATCATCCAGTCCAACCTATCACCTATCCAATCAACTAGACCATGTCACTAAGTGCCTCATCCAGTCTTTTCTTGAACACCTCCAGGGACAGTGACTCCACCACCTCCCTGGGCAGCCCATTCCAATGCCAATCACTCTCTCTGCAAAGAACTTCCTCCTAACATCCAGCCTAGACTTTCCCCAGCACAACTTGAGACTGTGTCCCCTTGTTCTGTTGCTGGTTGCCTGGCAGAAGAGACCAACCCCCACCTGGCTACAGCCTCCCTTCAGGTAGTTGTGGACAGCAATGAGGTCACCCCTGAGCCTCCTCTTCTGCAGGCTGTACACCCCCAGCTCCCTCAGCCTCTCCTCACAGAGCTGTGTTCCAGCCCTCTCACCAGCTTCATCGCCCTTCTCTGGACACATTTCAGTATCTCAACATCTCTCTTGAATTGAGGAGCCCAGAACTGGACACAGGACTCAAGGTGTGGCCTGACCAGTGCTGAGTACAGGGGAAGAATAACCTCCCTTGTCCTACTGGCCACACTGTTCCTGATGCAGGCCAGGATGCCATTGGCTCTCTTGGCCACCTGGGCACACTGCTGGCTCATCTTCAGCTACTATCTACCAGCACCCCCAGGTCCCTTCCTGCCTGGCTGCTCTCCAGCCACACTGTTCCCAGCCTGTTATGCTGCTTGGGGTAGTTGTGGCCAAAGTGGAGAACCCTGCACTTGGCCTCGATAAATCTCATCCCATTGGCCTCTGCCCACCCATCCAGCCTGTCAAGGTCCCTCTGCAGGGCTTTCCTACCCTCCAACAGATCAACATCTGCTGCTAACTTGGTGTCATCTGAAAACTTACTGATGCTGGACTCAATCTCCTGGTCCAGATCATTAATAAAAATATTGAAGAGGACTGGGCCCAGCACTGATACTTGGGGGACACCACTAGTGACAGCTGCCAACTGCATGTGGCACCATTCACCACCACTCTCTGGGCATGGCCCTCCAGCCAGTTCCTGACCCATCACAGAGTGAATCTGTCCAAGCTATGAGCTGCCAGCTTTGCCAGGAGCTTGTTGTGGCAGATGATGTCAAAGGCTTTGACTACATCCACAGCCTTCCCCACATTCACCAGGTGGGTAGCCTGATCATAAAAGGAGATCAGGGTGGTCAGACAGGACCTGCCCATCCTAAACCCATGCTGGCTGGGCCTGATACCATGGGCATCTTGTAGGTGCTTTGTGATGGCACTCAAGATGACCTGTTCCATAATCTCACATAGTCTTTCTCCCTAAACGTCAAGGTTGGCTGAACAATACTGTGGGAAGAGTGCACTCTTCCTGCCTCTAGTGCCAGGCATTTCAGCATATCTTTAAGTCTTCAGGGTTGTCCCTTTCCTGGCTGATGGATTTTTGTGTCTTCATCCTCTGCATCACTACATCAGGACCACTGCACTGACTTCAGCAGATTTACTTCTGATTCACACTGGTATAATCAAGGGGAGAAGCAGTTCTCCATGTGATTGTTGCCAGGAATGAATGCAGGAGGTATTTTTTGAGCTGGGCAACAGCTACACGGTAATTTGTAGTAGAAACTGTTGAAATACTGCTGTTTGTCCATATGACTCATCATGATCCTGTTAACTGCTACTAATGTAGCTCCAAAGAAAGACACTAAGCTTTAGGCTGCCAGTTTTAGTTCCACCTCCTTCTTATGCATAAGCTTTTCCTTTAGTTACTGTTGTTGCTACCCTGCCTGGCATGGAAGGGACCATTTCCCCTCACTCATATAAGCAAATCCAATGCAGCCCTGTGCAGTGAGTACTGAACACCCACTGGTCACGCTGCAGTGAGCAACTCAGTTTTGAGGTCCTTGGCTGAAGGAGAGCTGCTAACACAGCACCAAAGCTAGCTAACATATGTGGTTCTTTTTTGTCCCCTTCCCTCCTCTGGATGAAGAGGAAAACCCTGGGTCAAATATGGCTGTAGTCACTGTCCAAGCTGCACTGCACAAAAGTCAATGGATCAGAATGGTATCAATTCAGTCCAGTCATTGTGATAGCACTTTTCAGGTCTGAAGATGCCTTTCAGGGCCAGTCCAGTTATCTCACAGTATCACAGTATCACAATATTATTAGGATTGGAAGAGACCTCACAGATCATCAAGTCCAACCCTTTACCACAGAGTTCTCTGTTGCCTGCCAAATACAGCAGCAGTTCTGCAGTCAGATATCAGGTTCACTCACGTGTGCGCACACACAAATCTATTGACACCTTTACTTGTGGCCTGTCTTCCCTTCTCTTCTTCTTCTTCAAATTCCAGTCTCACAGAGTTACTGAGACTGACTCCAAGACTTTGCTTTGGTATCTTTATGACCTGCATATCCTCTGTCCTTTCATAGAATCAACCAGGTCGAAAGAGACCTCCAAGATCGTCCAGTCCAACCTATCACCCAGGCCTATCCAGTCAACTAGACCATGGCACTAAGAGCCTCATCCAGATAAAGTGCCTTTATCTCAGAGCTTGGCTGTGGGCAGAAATGATGCATTGAGGAAGAAAGCACAACTCCTTTACCACTGACAGGACGGCCTCTGGGACTCCTTTGACCCAATGCAGATGCTGAGATGGGCTGATGTCACAAAATAGAATAATAGGAACAACTCAGAGGTCAGGGAAATGCCAGCCTGAAATTTCATGTCTTTCATAACAAGTGAGTGACCATTTGCCTCTAGATGGATCTTTGTACATGCTTGAAAAAAAAAGCAGAGTATCTGAATTCAAGGTTGAGAACTGGGTTCCTCCCTCACCTGTTCTGTCAAGCACTTCAAGATTTCCTATCAGACCCCATGCTGCCCAAAGAGCATTATGACCTCATCCCATATACTGTCAACTCTTCTATCAAGTGTGTGGTTATGATCTCTTCTCAATCTGGTCACCATAGGAAGACTATTTCTAAAGCAAAATGTATTTTCACAGCAAACTAAACTAAGAAAAGGATTTTTCTGCTTAACAGCCTATTAGCAGTTTAGAAACATTTGTCTCACCTAGACTTCAGTCTTTTCTAGCCAGCAGTGTGCCCAGGTGGCCAAGAGAGCCAGTGGCATCCTGGCCTGCATCAGGAATGGTGTGGTCAGCAGGAGCAGGGAGGTCATTCTGCCCCTGTACTCTGCACTGGTCAGACCACACCTTGAGTACTGTGTTCAGTTCTGGGCCTCCCAGTTTAGGAAGGACACTGAGATGCTTGAGCGTGTCCAGAGAAGGGCGACGAGGCTGGGGAGAGGCCTTGAGCACAGCCCTATGAGGAGAGGCTGAGGGAGCTGGGATTGTTGAGCCTGGAGAAGAGGAGGCTCAGGGGTGACCTTATTGCTGTCTACAACTACCTGAGGGGTGGTTGTGGCCAGGAGGAGGTTGCTCTCTTCTCTCAGGTGGCCAGCGCCAGAACGAGAGGACACAGCCTCAGGCTGCGCCAGGGGAGATTTAGGCTGGAGGTGAGGAGAAAGTTCTTCACTGAGAGAGTCATTGGACACTGGAATGGGCTGCCCGGGGAGGTGGTGGAGTTGCCGTCCCTGGGGCTGTTCAAGGCAGGATTGGACGTGGCACTTGGTGCCATGGTCTAGCCTTGAGCTCTGTGGTAAGGGTTGGACTTGATGATCTATGAGGTCTCTTCCAACCTTGGTGATACTGTGATACTGTGATACTGTAATACTTTGGCCCTATGGATGTCAATGGGAGCTCTGCTCTTGATTTCTGTGTGCCAGGGCTTGTTTTAAGGGCATTTCATTTTACCAGAAGTTGGAAGAACTTCATCCACTCTGTGCACACAAGCCTCACCTACCCATTCAGGGAAATACTGTCTCTGTGGATGACCATGAGATGACAAGACATCCACAGGCATAAAATAATCACCATGCCAAGGCCGTAATTTTTCTGAAAACAAAATTGCCTCTAAGAGCTCTGCCTATTAAGCAGTTCACCTTCCCTTCCCTCTGATGGAAAATAGGCTGAATCAAGAGAGGAATTACAAATGGGACTTGACAAAGTGTACAATTCTTCAGAGCAATTACAGCCACAGCAAGAGATAGGAGCTGCACAATTCACCACTCTGCCCAGTGTTCACATCAAACTTCACTTGAGAAGTTTGTCACTGCCTTACAAACAAGAAATGGATGATGCACTTGAAGCATGCAAAGGCCAAACTAGAAACAAACTGTTTTATAAGCCAGAGCTGTAGATTTTAAGCTAACTCTTCTTCCCTGGAGCCAATCTGATAGCAAGATGATATCGTCAGACCTTTGACAGGAAGCTGCACATGAAGAAAGAAGGGAAGCGGAACAGCAAAGCCACACAATACTTTACCAGAACCACATTATGCAGGTAAGCCTTAGAGATGTGACAAGCCCACGTCTAGTAGCATGGAGAGAAGCTTGCTATATGCCCACGGGCTTCACATCAAAATGGTCCACTTTAGCATCTGCACTACATCTGCAGTGCACTGATGGTCCCTAATTTTGAAGAGACATAGAAATATATCATAGAATCATAGAACAATTCAGGTTGGGAAAGACCCCTGGGGTTATCAAGTCCAACTATTAACGCAACTCTACAAAGTTCATCCCTAAACCATATCCCCAAGCACCACATCCAAACGATTCTTAAACACATCCAGGGTTGGTGGCTCAACTACCTCTTTGGGCAGTGCATTCCAATGCCTGACCACTCTTTCTGTCTAAACATGCCCAGTTGCAGCTTGAGCCCATTCCCTCTTGTTCTATCACTATCCTGTGAGAGGAGACCTCTCCACAACATCCCTTCAGTTAGCTGTAGACAACGATGAGGTCTCCCCTTAGCCTCCTTTTTTTCAAACTAAACAGCCCCAGCTCCTTCAGTCACCCCTCATAAGATTTTCTCCAGGCCCCTCACCAGCTTCACTGCCCTCCTCTGCACTCGCTCCAGCACCTCCACATCTCTCTTGTATTGACGTGCCCAAAACTGGTCACAGTACTCGAGGTGTGGCCTCACCAGTGATGAGTACATGCAGACAATAATCTCCCTACTCCTGCTGGACACACAGTTTCTAATATAAGCCAGGATGCCATTGGCTTTCTTGGCCACCTGGGCACACTGATGGCTCATATTCAGCCCCTTGTCAATTAGAATTTCCAGGTCTCTTTCTGCCAGCCAGCTTTCCAGCCACACTTCTCAGAGACTGTAGTACTTCATGAGGATATTATGGCCCAAGTGCTGGACCTGGCATGTACAGAACCACAGAATGGCTTGAACTGGAAGGGACCTTAAAGATCATCTACTTCCAACTCCCCTACCATGGGCAGTGACAGCTCCCACTAAACCAGGTTGCTCAAAGCCTCATCCAGACTGGTCTTAAAGACTTTCAGGGATGAGGCATCCACAACTTCCATGGCCAAGCTATTCCAATGTCTCACCACCCTCACAGTAAAGAACTTCCTAATTTCCAATCTAAATCTACCCTGCTCTAGTTTAAAACCATTGCTCTTTGTCAAATCACCACATGCCCTTATATAAAGTCCATCTTTGGATTTCCTGTAGGTCTCCTTCAGGTACAGGATGGCTGCTATAAAGTCTTGCCAGAGTCTTCTTCAGGCTCAACAGACCCAAGTTGCTCAGCCTGTCCTCATAGGAGAGGTGCCTCTGCCTTCTGATATTCTTTGTGGCCCTTCTCTGAACTGTTTCCAACAGATCTATATAGACATAGGGAGGGCTATATATATATATTTATATATTTAATATTCTAGTAAATAAACAACTTTTTACACACCTGTAGTAATACAGATGATGAAGACAAATGTTGTGTCATGAACATATCTTCAGCTATCATGGTATAAGAGTTGTGGTGGCTGCTCGAAAGTTTCAGTAAGAAATGCTTCTGTTAGGCAACTTTGTTCTCACTCTGATTTTACAAAACCATGGCTGTCATGGATTGCATGGTGACAGTCAGTGCACCTGAAAGTAGCCATGAGATAACTCTGGGGTGATTAAGCATTAACAGACATCAGTCAAAAGTATAGCAGAAGAGGACATCAGGGAGCAGCAGAACAAGATCTTGCTGCAGAGCTCCACTGATGTACAGAAAACATCACATCTACATGGGAAGCTCTTTTCCTTTCCTGCTCAGCAAATCCTGCCACCTCTGCAGAAGAATTCTCTGCAAACAAACAGCAGGGTGAGGTTTAGACAAGTGGAAAAACAAGTTTCCTTCTGGAGGAAAAATTGCAGAATGCAAAAGACAACACCAGCCTGAAGAGTCCAGCAATCCATTAAAAAAAAAAACTTATATGAGCCACATTTTCCATGTTTTAAAACACAACCAAAGTAGCTAACATCTCCCGCGTGGCAGGAGTCCAGAGAAAGAGGCAAGCCAAAGCAAGCTGGGCAGTCCTCCAGCAGAGTGGTTTAGCTTCAAAAGCTGAAGTGCACTTCAAACTTTAAGGGGGAACACAAGGCCAAATTTAGATACACTTTCACCAACCTTACATGCATTTCCAACCTGACGAGAAGCTCCTTTCTTCAGATCTGTACTCCCCCCTTAGGATATAGTTTAATACATAGGAACTGGATGAAGCACTTAGTGCCATAGTCCAGTTGATTGGACAGGGCTGGGTGATAGGTTGGACTGAATGATCTTGGAGGTCTCTTCCAACCTGGTTGACTCTATGATTCTATGAACTGCATCATTTAAGCTGCTGGGGCAAGTCTCAGCATTCCACCATTAGCATAGATGGCATTAGGTATTTCCAGTATACTCTCTGTGCACACGCAGGGCAAATTTTCCCCCAACACTGCAACATATCTACCTGTTTAGAAGCAGTCTGGGGCAGGAAATAGGAAGGATTGCTTTTGCAAAGGAAGATTGCTTGAGCAGTTCTAAGTAAGGTAGCATGTAGCACTGCAGGTACAGACATGTATGGATGAGTAATTGTGTGTTTAGAATACAGCTGTGGCAGCCTATACTTTGTGGAAAATAGCATAGCAGAGAGTTCATTTTTTGTCTCACCTGAAAACTACCAATACCAGAGCATCTAACATAGGGCTGCTGATCCACTTGGTATTAGCTGAATCCCTTGAGAATCTCCCATCCATGTTGTTGCTCCAGTCACTGATGCTTTTCTTGAGTAGAGCTAATGGGGACACACTGCAAAGTCAGATCAGCTGTCAGACAGCTTATCAGCATGGGGCTGATTTTTCTTATGGTTGTTTTGCCTTGCCTTGTTCATACAGATGACTGGTCATGTAAAATAAGTGAGTAAAAAAATAGGTCTTTAAAATCAAGAATTTGTCCTCTGAGCACACTCAGATGAAAGACATGGTTTCATGGATCTTGTAGTGCTTTTGGGAGTGAGACAGGAGTTGAAGTAATTTTAGAGGAGATATGTAGGACCAAGTAATCTCAGGCTTAGGGATCTGCATTTTGCACTGAACAGGCTGAAGGGGAAGGAGGCTGCAAACCTGCTTATATCAATTCAGCAGAGAGAGAAGCACTAACCACAACACAAGGCACACTGTCGTGACACATAACTCTGCTCTGCTGACAGCCTTAGTGAAGGGAGCAGAATTAATTTGTTTTGGAGCCTGCATACCTACCTCTATCCAGGAGCAAACGTGAAGGAGTAGAAGCCATGAAAAAGAGGAGTGGAAAGGAAAAACAATTGTTGCACACTGAATGAAACTGCCAGACAACTTCCCTAGTGTCCTTACATTGGCAAAGAGCCTTCTCTCCTCCTTAGCAGCTGCCCCTTGTTTCAGTGTATTAAAAAATCAAGATTACAAAGCTGTTCAGGAAAGGCATTTACACAGCATCTAAAACACAGGCCACATTTTTAGCTGGATGTTCCTACTTCACAGAATACATGGCCCAGATGTTTTTTAATTAAGCATGTGCAGAAGTTCTGTTATTTCTTGGGAAGAGTGAAAAAGCCAAAACCCCAAAAAACCCCACTCAGACCTTAAACACTTCCCTTTATCCAGTTGCACTATACGTAGATGATTGTCTTTTTTTTGGGTGCACCGTAAGGCAAACACCAAAGATTTCATCCAGGAAGTTTTGGAGAGATATTTCAATGTGGTAATAACAGAAAGAAAGTTTATATTAGGAACCTCCTCCAAAACACAGGCAGGTAGTCATACGAGAGGTATCAAGTCCAGAAGAGCCTGAAGAACATTGTTCTCCAAGTCTACATACATTGCCAGCTCCACAACATTTCAGAATAACCTATTTATAAAGCAAAATTCTAACAGCCTATAACACAAAGTTAAATGCCAGCACTATAATGTGCCATGGGAAAGCAGCAAGAGAGATAATAATTACTGCCAGTGCCCAAGATCTCTGAAGAAGCTAGGACTTTGCTATGGAAATTCCTAGCTGTTGGCATGTAAGAGAGAAGCAGGTAGGATTGGCAGCATGTGATTTCTGCATGGCACACGCATACACAAAAGCAGAAGTTAGAGATCAGATCCAGATTCACAAGTCTAAGTCTAGAAAACAAACCCTACTTCTAGAGATATGACCTGCTGAAAGAGAAGATAAGCCAGTGGTAAAATAATAGAAGGAAAATAAGGTGGAAAGGAGATTAGGCACAAAGGAAGGGAATGGGTAAAGACAGGGAAAGAAATGACAGTGAACTGTTTTTCTAATTGCCAGTTCTGCTACAAAACTCACTGGATAACCTTGATGACACATAAACTTCACCATGCTTTTCCTCAGTTCCCCACATCTGTAAAAGAGATGCAACATTTCTGCACTTCATAAATATAAATGCCTCGAGATCCTTAAATGAAAAGTCCTAAAGAAATACTATATAAAATAAATAAAATACTACAGTGAAGAAAAGCATCAGCTAGGCATAAAAGAGAAGAGCTAACCCAGAAAATAATCATTGGCATCTGCAGGAAAATGTAATTTTGGGTGCCATAAAAAGGTAAACCTTTTATAATGTTATAAAAAGTCATGGCTGAGGAAAGCAGTGCTCTGTCCTTATTACCACTGTGGTTCCCAGCAGAGCTTCCAGCTGAATGAACAGACAGTGTATGACAAACAAATGACGATGTGATGGTGATAGTGATTGATGAAGGAAAAGTTAGATCCTGCTGTGTTCTGTGCTGTGAATACCTAATGATTCTTACTCCAGAGTCTCATATTTAGACTGTTAAACGAGAAAGAATAACAGATACAGTAAGCTGCTAAATGTACATACTGCAATGAAATGGCTGTATTGAATGGGGCTTCATCTTGATGAAATGATAAGTGACTCAGTCACCCTACCCTCATGTTTCTGGGGATCTGGATCTGTCTGTTATGTATGAAGGCAGACAGCAGTTCTCTGCTGTGGAGGGCAGAGACTGTATTAGGCAATCTGTGAGCCATAACTATATGCAAATTATTTCCTCTCCAGTGGATGACAGCAAAAAAGGAACTTTTGGCAACAACCTCCCCCACCTCAAGGTTTTCCACTGTTCTCTAGGGAATCTGCCTAAGCTAAGTGCTCTTACAAGATACATTATTTCCTTATTCATGCAGCTTGAGCATTATTTTACCTGTAGTGCTGCAGGGATCTTAGCATGCATCTTTGGACTTTGCTAGTCAGCTCACTGGAGTACTGAAGCAAAGCAACGAAGCCGATGCAGCAAAAGTGCTGATGGTACAGCCCAGGAAAAGTGCTATTCACAGTCAGCTCATGGCAGAGCCTGTTACAACATCATAAATCCTCCAGAACAGCAAGAGCAGGACCAGGCAGAGAAGCCTGCTGTCTCTGCTTTTCTTGCACAGCCTGTTCTCAGTGCTCTGCGTCATGCTCCCCTTCACCATCCATCACTTCAGCACAGCTCAGGCAGACATTAAGAGTCAGGTTTGCAGGGTTATGAGTTAGCAAAGCCCTTTCCCACCATGTCCCATGGACCACAAAAACCAGCAAGTTTCTTGCTGTCAATCCACATATTTGCACTCCAAGTAAATTTGACATAAATATGGAGCACCCATGGAGCAAATATTAAAAACAGTGTTGAGAGTACAAGAGGAAAAAAAAAGAGACAAGGCTTCTGGAAGAAACAAAAGCAGTTGTAAATGTCAAAATAATATAATGTCAAGAAATCACACATATAGAGAGGCTTATGGTAGCTATTAGAACTGCTGAGTAAGAAACGATTTTCTGTTTTCTGTTGAAGGGTTGGAAGCCTTTTTCCCCATCTTCTTCTGTTATAGGACAAGACAGAGGCTCTTGTGATTACTTTCCTATGAAAAGTCAGAAAACAAGAAGCAAAAGGCAAATATTTGATAGCTTGGGGTTGCAAGAAATTGATTGTCAAATCTGTAGCAAAGACAGTTACTTAACAGATAAATTTACAGTATCAGAAAGACCATAAATGAGCAGAAGGCCAACCAGCAGTGTGAGGAGCAAAGTAATTTGCTAAAGGATACAGAACAGCCTAGTGGCAGAGGCAGCTTCTGTTGTGGCTAAACCCAGTGTGTCAAGATCTATTCACCTACCTATCAGGATTTACTAACCCTGCATCTCCCATGAAGCTGCTGCTATTCTGAAACTTAGGTTTAAATACACCAAAATACTGTTGGAAGGATGATATGAAAATAATTTCAAACAATCAGGGCAGGTTTTTTTATTTGGTGCAAGGATGCCAGGGCATCTGGAAAGCTGCAGCACTGGGCTAGGGACAGTGAGCATTCTTAGCTGATGGGTTTTGCATCCTTCATAAAAATAACCAGATGAGAGCTGTCAAAGGTGCCTAGTAGTAGCTAAGAATCAGTCTTTGATTTTCACTGCATGTGTGGCATGCACCTGAATCCATGTTAGTAAATATTCTAAGGTCACAGAGACAAGATATGCCTCTTACAGTGAAGTTACACCATTATTAATGTAACACTTTGAAGGGGATAGTGATGAAGACAGGTACAGAGGAGTGCATAAGTAGCAAAATAACAGTGGCTTTGATTTTGTACCAAGTATCTCTGGTCACAAAGATATCATTCTGCCATGCACTGTAACTTACACTTCCATTTGCAGGTGGAAGAAATGAGAGGTTCTACATTTTCTGTCCTTGGAGGTTTGAAAAAATGGATAAAACTATGAGCAACCTGCCCAGTTCTTCAGCTAGCCTAGACCTGTACAAGAGGTTGAACCAGAAACTTTCAGAGGTGCCTTCCAACCTGAACTATGCTTTGCCCAGTGCAGCATGAGGAAGGCAAGGTGTTGCTGTCCTTGGTTAGTAAGCTACTTCTAGCCCTTATATCCTTCAACTACTGGAGACAAACCCTTTCATTTTCCATGCTTCACCAGAAAGCATCACTGGGCACAGCTACAGAGGCAGCTTAACCTAGTAGTGCAAGACTCATCCACATACATTTCTAGTTAGCTTAAATCATGAGCTCCAGGACCAATAGGTGCTGACACTTTGCATTGTGCTGCATGGACACAGCCAAGAATTTAAGTAACAAGCAGAAATGTCTCTTAATCATGTCATACTCCCTTGAAGGCATTCACAAAGAATAGAAGCACAAACGATTCCTCTTCCACTTAGTGCCTGCCTTGCCTAATTTTCTAACGTGGCACCTTATGAACAATCCAAACAAACAACTTTGTTTCCAGAGATCTTTTAGAGTTCTGCTGGTCCTTCTTCCTTCTTTCCATATCTATCTTTTCATTGAATAGTAACTATTTCCTCTTCATTTGTACACATAGAGCAAATAATAACACCAAGGTTAGGCACTCTCAAGACGCTTCCACAGGTCCAAACATTTTCAGATGATGTGGCTGCAAATATGATAACGTGAGAAACAAGGAGCCTGCTGGCCTAATAAAGCTGTTGCAGCTCTCAGTGAAAAAAAAAAAAAAAAAAAAAACAAACCACACAAAGCCAACAAAAAAAACCCCAAACAACCCCAAAACAAACAAATAAAACCCTAAAGCATAGCACAAATAAAAGGAAAGGATGCATTATTCTGTGGATGTAGTTGAGAAGCTATCAGAATTTGATGTGGTTAGAAAGCTAAACACAGTAAGAGCTATATAGACAAGTTCCTGCTTCTTGGTGAACACAGTTACTGCTGGGATCTAGCATGGTGTCAGGTACACCAACAAAATACATGAGTGGTCTTACAACAGTGGCCTCCCTGTGGGTGGGTACATGGCGTTATCAGCTGTGTGGTGCAAAGGCAAAGCTGTATCTGTGAAAGATGAAAGCAGGCTCATGGCTTGAGTGTGTAAAGACTAGATATTGAAATCATGTTTCAGGGATTCTCAGTCACACTTCTTGTGGTGAGGAGGAGAAGCTGATCTGTCCCAGCCCCACAGAGAAGCTGAACTGAGAAAGGCAATTTGGAGCAATAGTGATTGCCTGAACTGCTTGCAGTAACAAAAGGAGTTGAGGAGAAGCACATCATGAATCAGAAGTAATTATGGCAAAAGAAACAAACAAACCAACCAACCAACCCAACACCACCAATGAAACTCACAAAAAAAACCAAACAAACAACTACTGCCTAGAGGCATTTGCCTTATCCTAAAGGTCCAGGGGTACCAGCTTCTATTAACCTGGGAGTAAAGACCCTATACCTAATACAGGAGGGTACAGAATAGGCCAAGCAAATATATTTTTGGGTTTATGCAAACTGTCAGAATGGTAACTGAGCCAGGGCACATGCACTGAAAGAGCTTATCACTAGCTGAACTGCAGGGCTGTCAGGATCTTTGTTACCTGGCCATGATCTATTTGTTTGAACAGATACAATGGCCACAGAGGCCGAGTATCAGATAATGTTGCACTCTCCATCTTTCAGGGTCTTTTTGTTTGAAAACCCAGATATTTCCTGGGAGACCTCAGCCTTCCTCTGAGCTGTCACTCTGCTGCCACCTCTGCACAGCAGGTGATCAAGAGCTGTTCCCAATTAGCTGAACTGAGTAGCAACAAGGATGACCTCCAGCCACCCCCTGCTCACAAGATAATGAAGCAAGAGCTGTAAATGCCATGTAATGGAGACCCTGACAACAGCGGTTGCTAGTCACACGTGAAAAAAGTCTGTAATCCCGTTACAAAGCTGAAGAACTTAGATCTAGCCCAACTTTCATCCACCTTGCTGAGGTAGCCACAGCAGCAAAGACAGCAAGTCTTAGCAGCATGAACCAAGGCCATGTAAAAGGGCAGTGACTCAGGTGGTTTTGTAATCTGTGATGCTCACACAGAGGGAGGAGAAGTCCCAGGGGAAGGTGTGCTCAGAGCAGCAGGGTCTTTTCTGAGGCTGGGCAGACAGACCTCACTTGGCACAGTCACGGAAAGCCACATTTATCATCCACCCACATGGACTCTGGGACTGTCAGCTTAAGTGCTCTCATTAACAGCTTCACTTCTCATAGCCTGCAAAGAGGGGTGACATGTAGGAAGGAAGGAGATTGAAGCAGACCTGGGATCTGAGAGGACATAAGAAGAAAGCAGGATGGGGCAAGGTTACTAAACTACAACAGCAGGAGCAAGGGATTGTGTCGGTGAAATGTCAAGGAGCTACTTCTGGATCAAGATAATCTGTCCTGCAGCGACAGGGTTAATTTTAAATTGGCAAAGAACTGCTCAGACTTTTTCACTTCCACCATCAAATCTCTGGGGCTGGCAGTTGCTAATTACAATAATGGGAGGTGACAATCACATGAGGAGTGGTAGATGGCTGTGCTGGGCTGAAAATCCACAAGGTCAGATCACAGTGAATTATAGTGATAGGATGCAGAAGCCCGTTTACCCAGATTTTTTCTTCCTCTCCTCCTTCAGCTTCCCCCCACCATCTGCAGTACCACAAAAGAAAAAAAAAAGTAAATAAAATTAATTCTCATGACTAGAATGCAAACAGACAGAGGGCAGTGTAAGTTGAGCTGGGAGCTGGGTTTCAATGGCTATGCTGTCACTCCAGTTATTCAAATTCACAAACCACACGACCAAAAGGGACCAGCTAAACATCTCCTCTCATTTCCTACATAACATGGGCTTCCAGGTAGCACTCGGCTTCTCTGACTGCTAAAACAAGATCATTCTGAACTCTTAAGACTGTATTTTGACACAAAGAAATCTGCATGAAGAAAGTACAAAACTGGTATAAAACACCATGAACTCAGAGTGTTCCTCCTCAGCATTCACTTTGCATTGGCCCAAATCATCACGCAGAGATAAGGCAATTTGTGTGTAAAAACTGAGACACTCTTAAGTCACATTGTTACCCTTTCTTTCCCCTTATCTAGCTCAGAAAAAAAAAAAAAAAAAAGGGGGTTGGCTCAGTCCCATTCCCATGACCAGTGAGTAAATTACTGCTACTGCCATTCTCACATCAAAGATTGATTCAGCGCTGACCTCAGACTTACCCCATGGGTCTGTGCAGAGTTATTATGAGTGATTAGTTCAGTTTTTCCCCTCCAGCATTTCACAGCGATGTTATGATCTGTAGGTCATCATCTATGCTAGAGAAAGCCAGGGGAGAACTTTTTGACAACACCAAACTTCTCTGAAGGAGAAACCTGCTCACCATCTATAACGGCCGATTTCCATGACAAGGATGACAGCTGACTGACCTCTTAACTCTGTTCAGAGAGTCATAGCCCTGGAAAAGGGTGGTCTGTGTTAAGCCCCAGGTCCATGGATTTTGAAAACACTACAGCTAGCTGCTGTGGCCTTTTCTAAAAGCTTTCTCCTGGATTGAACTGAAAGACAAAGGAACTGAGACATACATGGAAGCGAGCCTTTTGTGAGACTTTCAAAATAAACAAAACAGGGCTTGCACCTCTTTGGTTTAGTTTCTTTCCAGATTATGAAGTACACCCTGAAAATACTTTGACTGCTTTTTCTAATTTCTTCTGCATTAGAATAGAACATTTTTCCTCTCCATCTTGTCACAACAGGTATTCTTAATGCTTCAAGAATTATCTGAAGCTACGCATCTTGAGGCCAAACTTAAGTGGAAAGAGAGAGAAGAGAATAGGTCAATTTGATACGTCAGTTCTGTAGATCTATTCAAAATTCCTTGTGCATTAGGTTTAGTTCTAAATGGCCAGCAAGGCCATTGGGCAAGAAATCTCCTTCTGAAGAAGTCATACAAAGCTTCTGTTGACTGCTTTCCAGCTATATCAATTAGGAGCCATTATCATCTAAACTGCACAGAGATAGCCAAGCCTGGATCCAGCCTAATGACTAAATATCAAGCTAGTATATTGACAAAAAGATGAAGCCATTTCTGATGAAAAGGGGGATCCAGCTCTTCAGCTCATGTATAAAAAGGTCCTGGTAAAATGCTGCCTGCTAAATCTGTGAGGAGATTCATCATTGACTCAGCCTGAAGCATCTGGCTCTCTGCTGAATCAGTGCCACCTGAATTTCCTGTAGCCCAAGGCATTTTTCATTCTCATTTGGCAGCTCTACCTTGAAACACTGCACCCTGCCTATCTAGGCTTAATATGGGACTGTAGCTAGACACCCATTATGGATTTCAAGCATGCAGGCTAAAAGAAATGGAGTTCACAACAACAGCTGCAGAAAGAAGAAAAAAAGCTTTTCAGCAAAGAGAACTAGGAGCAAACACCTAGCTTTTAGCAATGACATGTAATTGGAAAAGTACCACGGCCTGTCTTGACATTTGAAGCTGCAACAGCAAATAGTCATCAGGCTGGCTTTTCCTCACAGTAACGACCCTGGAAGAGTCACTGTCATTACACCAGCTCTGTAATTTGCAACAACTCTAGGGAATGCATTTATTAGCACAAGTGGTAAGAGTTAGCAGAACAGGGCAACTTTTACAGCTGATGTGCAGAGCAGGGAGGAGCAGTTATGTCAGTGCTTTGACAAAAGCCTGAATTACTATGATTAAACCATGCAGGAGGTGAAAGAGCACAATTCATTTAACTTCTTCATTGCTAGAGGAGCTGAACAAACATACATTATTTTCTGTTGATAAGCAGTGCATGGCTTCTCACTACATATGCATAGCAGCCAAGTTACACAGCTTTGAGGAATGGACCTCATTCTGCAGGTCATCTCTAAGCACATGGAGGAAAAGATTATCATGGATACCAGAATGCATTCACAAAGCTTGACCACCCTGATAGCCTTCTATGATGGTATGACCAGCTGGGTAGATGAGGGCAGAGCAGTGGGTGTTGTCAACCTGAGTTTCAGCAAGGCTTTTGACACTGTCTCCCATAACATCCTCATAGGTAAGCTTAGAAAGTGTGCATGAGCAGACCTTGAGGTGGATTGAGAACTGTCTGAAAGCCAGAGCAGAAGAGGGTTGTGGTGCAGGGTTTTGTGATGCTCCCCAGAGGTCAGTACCAGGTCCATTCTTGCATGACATATTCATCCACGACCTGGATGAAGGAGCAGGCTGTACTCTTGGCAAGTTTGCTGGTGATACAAAACCGGGGGGAGTGGCTGACACCCTGCCATTGAGGCTGTGCTGCCATTCAGTAAGATCTGGACAGGCTGGAGAACTGGGCCAAGGTGACCCTCATGAAGTTCAAGCAAAGCCAAGTCCTGAACTTAGTGAGGAATAACCTCATACATCAGTAGAGGTATAGGGTTGACCTGCTGGAGAGCAGCTCTGTGGAGAAGGACCTGGGAGTCCTGATGAGCAGCAAGTTCACCATAAGCCAGCAACACGCCCTTGTAGCCAAGAAGGCCAATGACATTCAGGAGTGTGTTAAGAAGAGTGTGGCCAGGAAGTTGAGGCAGGTTCTCCTTTCTATCTACTTGGCTCTGGTGAGGTTCTGGGCTACTGTGTCCATTTCTAGGCTTCCAGTTTCAAGAGCAGAGGGACAGGCAGATAGCAGAAGAACACCTGGGGCTTCTAAGCTCAAAAAAGAAAAGACTGAGAGGGGATCTTATCAATGCATATAAGTATCTAAAGTCTGAAGGTTATGAGGACGAGGCTGTGCTCTTTTCAGTGGTGCCCAGTGACAGGACATGGGGAAGCAGGTACAAATCAGAACACAGGAAATTTCACTTGAACTTAAGGAGAAATTTCTTTACTGTGAGGGTGCTGGAACACTGGAGCGGGTTGCCCAGAGGGGTTGTGGAATCTCCTTCACCATAGTCTCCTTCCTGTGCAAACTGGCCTAGGTAATTCTGCTTTGGCAGGGGAGTTGGACACAACGATCTCCAGAGGTCCCTTCCAACCCCTGCCATTCTGTGATCAGAACTGGTTAAATATATCCTAGTAAATCTATTAGAAGCCATTTCTAAGGAGAGATTTGTGGAAGCCAGTAACGATGGCAGTAGGCTATTTAATGGCAGAATATTCTGTGTAGAAATTCCAGGTTGTCTGTAGAAGCCCTGCAATTGATAAGTAAGCCTCTCCTTGCACCAGTTTAGCTTTTCTACTTTCCTTGGGTTTTCCATGCTCAAAGCTTTGTGCAAGCATAGAAAGGTTTGTCACAAAGTTTTGTGACTGTCACTTTTGTATACACAGTTTTGGAGGTTAATCTGATGTAGGAATGGTGATCAACCAACAAAACAACTGTTCACTAACAACTTAAAAACAACGTGTTCAAAGTGATAGAGCTCAGAGTTGCAGATGGAGATTTATCACAGCATCTAGTTGGTTTCCTAGACCAGGAAAAAATGGTTTAGTCATTTATTTAACTAATGTTTCAGTGCAGCTTCCTTACTCTCTCTCCTCAGAGACTTTATGATTTAAGTTTTCCTTTTCCTGTTTGCTTCTATTACTTAACTCATGATTTAATGCTGCACATGTAGGCAGGACACTATCACAAAAGTAATCCAAAAGCCTTTGATAACTTTGGAAAACAGCACTTTGGCTTAACACTTTATGTTCACAGCTATATTCCAAGAGGTATCATATCAGAAATTTCTAAAGCTGCTTCCAAAGAGAAAACAGCTCTGCAGTATCCTTTACTGTCATTCAGCAGTTTCCTTTTCACAACGAAAGATCCACATCAAGCAGAAGCTGAACCAGCAGTCTCTGCAGGGAAGTGGCAGGAAGAAAGAACTGGGAAAAGGTGTGTTTTCTCAGAGCTGGAGTCTGATGCTGGCAGATTGTATGCTGGAGTTTAAAATCTGTTTCTTGGCCCTACTCTGGGTGATGGACATTGGCAGATCACTGGTTTAAAAGTAAACATTTGGCTGTTGCATGTAAAAAGAATAACAAAGAGAAATCTGTGTGATTCCATTCACTTGCTGATGGCAATAAAATTCAGTTGCATAAACAATTCTTTCTCTTTCTTTGCTCTTTCTCCTCTGCAAATTCTGCTTAGCCCTTATTTCTGAACTTCTTGCAGGCACAAAGTGTCTGGGAGGTAATGGAAGGGGGAAAGAAGGGGGAGGGAGAGGAAGGAGGCTCTGAGTTTGTTGAGAGGAATGATTTGGATCCTTAAGAGGATCTTTGTGTTGTCTTTACTTTGTTAAGATCTGTAAATATTTGTCAATATGTTTTTGTACATACACATTGTATTTTATACTTTTAGATTGTAACTTGCTGTAAATATATAGCTTCATTTTGCTTCCAAACCTTCTCAGCTAGTCTGGTGATCTGATTTGGAAGTAATTTTAACCTTTCACACCCCAGAAAAAAAAATTATAATGACAGTCTGTTTTTACCATCTTATATTTACTACTTCATTGACAGTTCTTGCTTTTCCAGAGACTGGATGTACAATGCATACAGCTGATGCTTTTAAAGTCAAATTAAAGGGTAAGTAATTTAAAGAGAGACTGATTTTTAGTATTTTTGTGTTTTCTCCTAGTGTAAACTCCAGCTGAAGCTAACCAAAGTCACCAAGTTGCAGACTAGTTTGCAGCTCTTCTATCCACTGGCTTTTGAACTTCTATGTTTGACTCACTGACCAAAACAGCATAAGGCACAGTGCTCAATATGCTGTGAGTCACTGCAAACACAGCTGAAATTGCAGCTCTCAGCACTAGCAACACCAGTGGAACTGGGTTGGAGCAGGGGTGTGAAATGTTATCAAAACAAGTATCACAGTATCATCAGGGTTGGAAGAGACCTCACAGATCATCAAGTCCAACCCTTTACCACAGAGCTCAAGGCTAGACCATGGCACCAAGTGCCATGTCCAATCCTGCCTTGAACAGCTCCAGGGACGGCAACTCCACCACCTCCCTGGGCAGCCCATTCCAGTGTCCAATGACTCTCTCAGTGAAGAACTTTCTCCTCACCTCCAGCCTAAATTTCCCCTGGCACAGCCCGAGGCTGTGTCCTCTCGTTCTGGTGCTGGCCACCTGAGAGAAGAGAGCAACCTCCTCCTGGCCACAACCTCCCCTCAGGTAGTTGTAGACAGCAATGAGGTCACCCCTGAGCCTCCTCTTCTCCAGGCTAACCAATCCCAGCTCCCTCAGCCTTTCCTCGTAGGGCTGTGCTCAAGGCCTCTCCCCAGCCTCGTTGCCCTTCTCTGGACATGCTCAAGCATCTCAATGTTCCTCCTACACTGGGGGGCCCAGAACTGAACACAGTAACCTCAGCTTTTCTCCATGAGCCAAGCAGCTGTGAACTGCAAACCTGAACCAGCATTACTCAAAACCAAAATTCATGTGCACACACTATTCTCTTTTTTAACCTACAGCAATTTTCAAAACACACTTACACCCACACACAAACTCTGCCCTTCTTCAAGGTGACTAAAAATCATCATGTCCCTCCTGCAAGAAATTCTGTTCTCATCTATTTTTATTCAGTATCAGAATGAAGCATAAAATTAAGTATTAGAAGTTCCCAGTAAGCACTGGATGCAGGGACACAGAACTGTGGATTATCAGGCTACAGAGACCTGCAAGTCCACCTCTCTCATGCTAACCATCTTCCTTGCACATTTTTTTCCCCTAGCCAAACCACTTCTTGCTCATAGTGCAGCACGTAATGCCACCCTATCCACAGATCATGCAGGGCAGACTGTATGTAGGAAGTGACAACAGACACCTCCAAGATTCATACTCATATCAGAGGCAGACAAAGGAAGACTGCTTTACTCTCCACAGATCCCTCCTCCTTCTTCTCACTCCCTTTTGACCCTGATTTTGTCTGGGTTATGTGAGGACTTGCTTCAAGGAATGGTGCTTATAAAAGGTTATGTGAGGCAAAGATCATATGTATATGCTTCCTGCTCAGATGTCTTCCAAATGCCTTCCAGGCATATACAACAGTGTGCAAAGCTTCCAGATGTGACTACGTGTCTAAGGGAGTAACAGGGGGGAAAAGCCTACTCTTTTGAATTAGCTGGAAAAGTCATGTGAGATCATGCAGTTCAAATCTGTACTCTGGTGTCCATCAGGTATCTATGAGGTTTTCATCTTATACTTCCACTCTTCCTTAGATTTGGGCTACCTATATCCTCTGCTGCTGCCTAAGATCTAGAGGTGGGCAGCTATAAGGAAAGGGTTATTCTGTGCTATCTCCATAGCCCTCTTTCCCAGGCATCTGGGGTGCTAGAGCTGAAGGTGAGGCACTGAGTTAGATCAGTAGCTCTTGACTGCCAGGTTCATATGGAACTGTGCTGGTTGTGAGGGTGGACATCTGAGATACTGATGAACTGTGCTCCTGGTGAAAAGATTAATTCTCACTCAGAGTTTTGCCAAACAAGGCTCTGCTACCAATAAATATATTATCCAAAGGAACAAAAGCACTGGTTGATGAGGCTGAAGGCAACATTTGAGATCTGGGCCTGCTTAGTAAAGGCACCCACCTCCTGGGATGCTTATGCTCTTGTAAAACAATGAACAAGCATGATGAGTTTGGAGATCTTAGAGAAGAGCAAGTCCACCTCTCACAGATCTTCTTTCTGATATTATCAGCAACAGGGTAAAAGCTCACACATCTGGGTCATTTTGTGCATGGCCCAGAAGGGGAGGAAGGGCGGTGAAAAGAGGGGAGAACCTTTCAGCAGTAAACAGTCTCTGGATTCGTTGCAGTGGCTTCAGTGGAAGAGACAGGATCTGAATTTGTAGCTGTTCCAAAGGTCACACATTTCACTACTAACACAGTGTAGGTCACATACACCTACTCAGACTATGTCACATTGACTTTGGACTGTCTTGCTAAAAGGTGCTCAGGTCCCACGGTTTTCTATGGGTTAAGTACACAGTTAAGTAAAGCACCCTGAGCCATGCTCTCCTGAATAGGATGGTTCCTGATACAGAAGTTAGCCGAGGATGTGACATATAAGCACATTTCCAAGTGGCAAGTCAGGTTTTGAATTTGCTGCAGAGCAGTTCCTCAGCAGACCTGTGTTTCTAGCCCATGAGAAACACAAGAGCCTTGCTCAAAGATTCCAATGGACTCTGATGACACATGAAGCTTATCTCATCACAATTTGCACTGTGCTCACATTGAAGCATCTGCCAGGTCCGCAGCTTTGCTGTGTTCATAGACAGTCATAGCAAAATTAGTTCTGCATGGAAGTCAATGCCCTACTTCTCCGGGTGGGCTGTTTCCATGCCAAACCAGAGTTTGAGACATTTGGGCTCCACCTCATATCCAACCAAGCCAAACCAATCCAAAAGTCTAAAGGACTAATAGGAGCAGTGAATTTCCCATTCTTGCCTAGTTCCCTTCTTTCTAGGAACTGGCAGCATTATGTCACACATATTTAGGCAAAAGAGGGTAGACAAAGACACACATGATCACATTTTACTGCATGTTACTAATGATGGAAAATGGCAACTTCAAATAGAGATGTGATTTCAAATAAAGTAGTTTTCAAACTGCTGGGATGTCTGTGACAGTTGTACTGCAATATGTGTCTTGCTCTGTACAGTAGCTCTGCAGCAAGGGATCACAGATGGTTTGTGGTGGTGGGAAGACCCTGCGCTTACAGCTTGCAGATTTACTGTACTTGCAGAATTCCACCTTAAAAGTAATTGGACGTGTCTATAACTCAGAGGAGATTTGCTAGGCAATGACACATTGCACTTGGATCTTGAAGGATAACATCTGGAAGCCAAATGTTAGAGGAGATATAAAACAGCCAGACCAACAAACCAGCAGGGCATTTCTAAGCCAGGAACATCCTCAGAATGGACTTGGTCCTTCTCTGTGTGTTCCTGCCTCTAATGACCGTGGCATGGGGTCAATACGGTGACTATTACTATGGTCCCTACAACTATGGAGATAATGATGAATGGGTCAATGTGTACAGGCAGGGTTTCAACTTCCAGTGCCCTCATGGGCAGGTGATTGTGGCCGTCAGGAGTGTTTTCAGCAAGAAGGAAGGTTCTGACAGACTATGGAACTACGCCTGCATGCCCGCGGCCCAGAGCCTCGGTGAGCCGACAGAGTGCTGGTGGGAAGAGATCAACAGGGCAGGAACTGAATGGTAGGACACCCCTAACCATCCCCAGAGGGCACAGCCCCAATACCCTTTTGGAACGTGGGTGCTAACACTGCAGTCACAGCAGTGCCAACACACACGAATGCTGTTGCAACCAGTGGCTTCACTGCCCTGAACAACTGCCTGAAGCTCGTTAATCATGATGCATGCATGTAAAGTGATCAGCATCACATCTACCTTCTCTGTAGCAATTTCTTGCTGGAGGGTCTCAGTGTGCTTTACAAATGCTGTGTCACTTGGTCGCTCTCAACCTCAGCTGCAAAGGGGTATGACCCTGATATAGTTTCACAGATGAGAAAAACAAGGCACAAACCTTCAGTGAGGAGAAAGCCCCTCTTGAAAGGCCACACACTGGCACAGTGACTAAACTGGGGAACACACTGTAAAACCCCTCACTTTGTCCTCCCGCTCTTCTCACTAGAGGAAAAAAAAAAAAAAAGGAAAGAAAGAAATTAATTCTGTGTCTGTATTGCACCAGCTCTTCTCTTTGTGTTTTTTGTTGCTAAGCTTTTTGGCTTAGGCAGAGTCAAAGGCTGTTTTCTAGTCCTGCTGGTATTACAGGAGCCAAAACCCTACACTAACGAGTGATGATGTTGGCATAGATATGCATTGTAACGATAGCAGAAGATTATGTTAATTTGTGAATACAGTCAGTTTTGGGTAACTAAACATAACATTTTCCATCAACCTCAGAAGGAAAGGTGATCAAATTTTATGGCCACGATCATTTCTGGAAATATATAGTAGTGCTTCATGTTTAGGCAGCGGATAACAGGTAATTCTTTTTTGTGCTTGCTTTTTCTCATGAAATGTGAAACATGGTTTTGGACAACTCTGAGTCTGAACTATTCTTTGGACAGAATGAAATGAATGCAAGAATATTTTCAAATACTTGAAATGTTTTTAGTGCAGCAATTGCAGTGTGAATTTTGTACATTTCATGTTGCATGGGAGCAGGCTAGCAATGAAATATGAAGATTTGGTTTTTAAGTAATGCCAAATTTTGTTCTGGATTATTCATACTTTTAACGCATGATACATTCCTATGGCTGATGCAATTGCTAAGGGAAAAAAAAAAAGACAACTTTGAACCTATACTTAATAACTTTTGAAAAAGAACTGAAAAGGAAGAGAGCTGCAAAACAGGCAGAAAGAAGACACTGTGATAATCCTGGGTGATTTCTTACTTTTTCATACTTTGATACAATTTCTACTTACTGCATAGTGATTTTGAATTAGACCTTTCCATTGTTTAAAACAAAATTATCATTCTTCCCGAAAGTCCCTGGCAGCAATTGCTCAAACTCACTTCTCACAAGCAGGATGCTGCTTTAGTCTGTACAGAATGTTTTCTTCTGCTGCCTGACCATTGGGCCATACTCATCATCATGGTCCATATACTTAGCACAACTACATCCACAATGCATTACCTGATTTTCTCCACCTCTTAAAAAATTGTTTCCACTTTGCCCTCTTTCTTGTCTCATTTTTTCCCCCTATTGCCAACCCTATGTTTTCTCTAAATCTATTTCTTTTCCAGCCCCTCTTTAATGTTTAACTCTGTTTCACTCTCTTTCATTTCCTAGCCTTTGGAGTTATTTTAGGGATTTCTTTCCTAGCTCACCCTTCCAGTCCAACATCCTCACATTTGTCTCCTCTGCATAGATTTCTTTCTTTCTTTCTCTCTTTCTCTCTTTCTTCTTTCTGCTTTTGGGGGAGAATACACCAAGGTGATTAGACAACGCATACCCCTTTGCAAAGGTGAACCTGTGTTCTTAATTACTTGGGCTCTTTCCATAAGTCCTAGCTAGCTGCACCTGATTGTGTTCTGCAGTTGTCTGCACCTAGGGCTGAGCTAGTTGCTTCTGCAGTGCTTCAAGCACCTCACAGTAAGGCATGTCCTTGCTGTGCTCCGATACTCTGCCCAAGAACCCAGTAGGATCATTCCAGACTGGAGTGAAAATGTAGGCCAGCAGCCAGCCAGCCTGGAACATCTAACTGCAAACTCAAACCTCAAATTAACGTGACAGCATGAACGTAGCCTGTGGGACCTTTGAAAATACCACAGTTTCTCTCCTGGTAATCTTACTCTCACATCTTCTTTCTTCCATGCCCAGTGCTCAGTGCTATTTGGAGACAGCCCCAATTCTAAAGAGGCATGCTCAGTAATCCAGTGGAACCACAAGTACGAGTTGCAATCTGTACCATTTGTTCCTGCTTGGCCACCTCTGTTTCCCTGCTGATCTCCTGACAAAGCAGCCTGTTGGTGACCAATAGCTAGGTCAGCACTCTTGCTGGACATTCCCCATCTGTGTTAGACGGATTGTAGTATTTCTTCTCAGCTCTGCCTCACAGGGTATTTTGTCTCATCCTGCACGTCATATTCAGGGAGATGCAGCAGCTTGCACCACCAATAACTACAAAGCCACCGAGTTTTTCTTAACATTTAAGCTACATTTCCTCTGCTGTAATTGAGGCTTTTCATGTTTTTCCCTACCTGCCCTCAGGAATGAGAACAAGCACACTGCATCCTTTGTTAAATCTCTTTCACTTATAAATAGGTAGCAGCTCTGCCTTTCTCTCACCCATGGACCTTCACCCATGCTTTTGCTTTCAGGCTGAATGTGTCTCCATTCTGGTTCTCCCTTGGAAATTTTACATTCCAACACTTCTACACAAGTGCTGATGATACATACAGCTCTCCTCTGAATTGCCTCCAGTTTCTCAGCAATGTTCTAGAAACTATAGGCAGAATCACCAAAAAATTACCTCTGACAAATGGTGTTTATAGTGTTTCACAAACCACCATCCTTGAATGTTGTACCACCATCCTTGAATGTTGTGCAGCTCACAACAGAGACAAACTTAAGAGAGATTTCTTTAGAAAAGACATCAAGAGAGAGCTTTAATGAGGAAATGAAGTGGGAGCATAAAGCAGAGAGAAGAAAGAGTCTAAGTCATTGCTTTCCTTAGCCATTAATACTGGTGGGTGGGAATAGCAGAAATAGATGTGGGAGACTTAGAGGTAGAAGAGTTGAGGGTTGGAGGGCAGAAGGGAACCACCAACAGAGATGGTTTAGGCATGTTTGTTTCCTACACTAACACTAGGTAATATATGGACTTCCAGGATTAAACTTTTAAGCCTTTGCATCTTACAGATATGGAAAAGGTCATTAAACAGAAAGAGGGCAATGACACAGATCCATGTCAGGCATCTCATCATGCTGCCATGGCTTCTGCCCCCTCCATCATCAATGAAGAGAAAGAAGTAGTCTGAAAACTGCTCTCTGGGGCACCTGATCTCTCTCCAGAAGCAGACTTATGAAGATCAAACCCTTCTGACAATTGCCTAGAATGACCTGCTGGCATTTCAGAACAAACAGAATGTACAGGTGCTTTTTTAATAAATGCATCCCTGAAGTTAGGCAGGTACTTTCATAAACTTTAGAAGAGAGCATGTTCTTTTGTGTGCTGAATGGACTGGAGAAACCTGTGAACACATTGCAAGACTCAACAAGGAAAATTTTACCATCAGATAACAAGGGATACCTTCTCAGCTTCATTTTCCCGTGAACATGCTTACAGCAAAGTGTGTGTGCAAAGGCTTTCCTGTATCTCACAAGATCCAGCACCTTACTCCTGCAGAGAATAGCTGCTAACCGAGGTGCTATTCAGGACTGGGAGCAGAATCTCTTTCTGAATAATTTAGAAATTCTCATATCTGGAGTAAGCAAAAGTCTTCAGAACAACGCCAGATTCCATAGAGCCCTTCTAGTGATTTGTATGCTGTGACATCTCAAGGAATCTTGCCTTTTCAGGTGGAATAAACCTTATGTTCTTAGCTCCATTTGTACTGGAGGAAGGCTGAGCTTAGGTAAATATTTCACCAGCTAAGAAAATGTAAGGTCTGAGTGATGGTGGGTTAGAGTGTTCTTCATTACTTTGCTGAGTACTAGAGAGTAGTCTCTGTAGACCACCCTTTAGCCAAGATACTTAAGAAAAACTATTTTTCTTGCCAGAAAGCGATTGTAGCAAAGGACAGGGATCACACAAGTGAACAAAACTCCACAAGTGAAAGACAAACAACTCTTCTTTCCAGGAGAAATTGTTTGTTTTACACAACATTATACAGATGGAAGCATGCCATATCCACAATCTATTCCCATAAGGCACAAAGCAGAAACAGTTCCAGGCAAGTGGTATCTAATGCATGTTTATTGCCTCTCTTCCATGTTTAGACTTCTGAGAAAGTGTTTGGATGAGACTTGGATAAAAACAGATATTTGGATTCTCCATCCTCGCTCTCCTTTGCCTTCTAAGTGCACAGACAGACACATTTATGGATCCTTTGAGCTGGCACACAACTCTCCTTCCCACAAACTGGGTGCAAAAAGATAGGCTTGTGAGCAAAGGAAGTGTCTGCAGGAGCCTCCTGTTCAGACACTGGAAGCACACCCCAGTACATCTGCAAGGAACAATTTTTGTTCTCATCCTCTGGCCAATCCCAAGTCTCAGAGCTGAGGCTTTATTACTCAAACCTGGTAATCAAGCTGCCTTTTCAAAATGTTCCCATTTGTGCCATCTATGCAAACAAGGGGTTTTTTTTGTTTGGTTGGTTTTGTTTTTTCTAAAGCCCAAAGTTTCTGTTAAAGGGATAGCTGCACAGCTGCAGTGCACTGAATTCAGTGGGAGCATCTGAGGAGAAAAGAGATGTTTCTGTAGATAAAGAAGCCTCATGAGAATCTGTCAGGAAAAAAAATAACAGGACAAACGGGGCTTTGCCTTCACTTTGGGTGGAGAGGAAAATGAAAAACAGCACTGACCCCTTAATGAATCAAAAAGATAGACAAAAATGAGAGTAAGGTTGCCTTGGCATGTGGAAGTAGCAACACTGCATCTCACCACCCCACAACAGATAGTGGAGTCTCCTTATAGAAGTGGCCATTGGAGACTGGCACAGCCTAAGCAAACGTGGAAAAGTCATTCCCTTTGTATGAGTGCCAGACTTTGAAGTGTCCTGAGCCTGCCCTCAGCCACTTCTTTCTCTCCACTCATCTGTAAGAGATTCAGCATTAAATTAGCTTTTATCATGTGACTACATAGAAGCTAACACTGCAAAAATAACTCAGGAGAGCAGGACTGGGCCTCCTCTCCACAGCTGTACCAAGAGGAAAAGCTTTGGATACTTAAAGAAACAGATTTTGGTGAAACAAGACTGCAAGAAAACATTATATCTAACATTCTATTTAAAAATGCCTCCTACACTCTTAACTGTGATCTTTCTGATTGTGTGAAGCTGGGCCACCTCTCTCCACCTCTCCTCCCAGGAAGACTGCAGGTGAATGCAAGCAGTGCTGTTTCTGTTGGGTCAGTTTGCTGTGTTTGACAATCTCTGTAACATTCATTCATTCTGCTGTGAAAAGCTCTAGAGAAACAGCTTTAAACTAATTAATGGTGCAAGTTTTATAGAGGCCATCTGCTGTACAGCAAAACAGTAGGATATTTTTGAAGTACATAGTATAACACTCTTGTGTTACCCTGTTGCAAGGAAAAAAATCACCCTTAAAAGACCATGACCCAGCTTTGAGTCAAATTCTGCACATTCCAAGAGAACTTCAGAAAGTTCTACCCAGTCAATGCAACAATTACCCAGGCAACTCTAACAGCACCACTTGCTGCATCTTGCCTTGGACTTCCTTGAGTGGATTTGTAGTGAACGAGCTCCCTTTTTGAGTTATTATCCTCAGGATAACACACTGCTCAGGCTATATTCCTGAAGTATCTGAGGCACAGGAGACCTCACAGGGAGGTTTATAGCACAGCACCAGTATTAGATGGAGCACAACACTCTGAGGCTTTGTCTAGCAAAGAGCAAAAGTAAGATGTGGGCATAATTATGAATTATCACCACAATTATTAATTATGAATTATCACCACAATTATTGCTATTGCTCAAAACAATTGTACTGTTGCAAGTAATATTTGTCTTCAGTCTGGCAGGCAACTGTTGAGTCAATGAGGTACACACTTGCTTCCCCAGGTTGTATAAATGTTGGAAAATAACATAGTGCAATTTCAGTCAACCTGAGGGTGAAAATTTGTGCATGGACCCAGCACCAACATACACATTTTTAATTGGTTTGTTTGAACCCTGCTCTAGTTTGCTATCACAGATAGAGAGCAAGGTTCTCACTGGTGAACAAGGAAAGCAATCCTAACCTTAACTGAAGTGATAACATGGATGCATAATTTGCTATGATACAGATGCCATAGTGTAACTCAGCTGTACAATACTCATTAACCAGTTTAGAAGAAGGTTTGATGAAGGCTTTCCTCAGTAATTGCAGCAGGTCATGGAAAGTCTCAGCTACCATATACCCTACACAGAACTCATCCAAATATAAGGCTGTAAAGTCTACTTACTTTCTATGAAACACTGCAGGCATTTCCAGCAGATGTAAACGAGGCCAGCTTCCCATTCCACAGCACCTGACCCTCTCCACTACTAATCTTCCCACTCCTCCATCTACTGGCCAGCTCATCTCCTCCCAATAAGAGATCTAAAAGGCAACTCTACATCCACTACTTCAGGCAACTAGAAAAACAAAACAAACTATCCATTGCCAAGTTGAAACCCACACAGTCCCAGACAGTTTTTCATGCTCTTCTGCATTCACTTAACTAAGAGGAATCTCCCTTTCATCTTAGCAGTGTTAGGATTCCATGACTGAGCACTCAGGGACATTAACAGAATGGTCCAGTGAAAAAGGCTTTTTTTTTAATTCCCCTCTTTATTTGCTTGGCCAAATCTCCGAGGTCCTGAACCATTAGCTTTTATTCACTATAATGGCTGGCAAGAATTGCTGTAATAGGATTAGTGAAATCAGGAGAGAAAGAAGAAATCTGGACATATCAAGTGTTGCTTCCAGATTAATGCATCTGACTAGAAAGGTGTTTCTTTCCCTTGAAGAATTAGTTTCTGTTTGTAGGAAAGAGGCCAACTGTTAAAGGAAAAGAGGAAAAAAAAAGGTTTTATATGAGCTCATAAAGTCAGTGCTCCAATTTCTGAGAGCATGTCTTCATTTTTGGAGAAATATCTGGCTTGAAAACTGGAAAGATCAGGAAAAAAAATCTTCTCTCAAATCTAAAGAAAGGTACTTTGATGCCACTATCATCTTTCTTTTCCTGAACCAAATAGTGAGCTTGAATGACAGATTTCAGGACTTTGTGTGCATGAGACAGAAGTAGAGAGGGAGAAGTGAACATGACCTTAAAAGCATATTTTAACTTTTACTGTGAATATTTTAAAATCAAATTACAATTTATAAGACATGACTTATGTCCTCCTGTGCTCCCCCATCTAAAAATAATTTTTTAAGGCAACTGAAAACAGTATTTTTTGATCAAACTTTTCATAAGAAGGCAGAATCAGGATGAAAAATGATCAAACTATGCTAAAGTTTGTGCTTGAATATATACACATGTAAATATAGCAGCTTTATGTCAGCTACATGCTTTTTTTCCAAACCACTGTAGAGGGAAGGGTTCATCAGTGACACTTCTCTCAAAACGAATCTTCCCATCAATTCTGGACTATGTTAATAGAGAGGCCAAGTAAATAAAAGGTTTTGTTGGGCAAAGAGGGTAGGAAAGAGGTCAGGATTTCCCAGGCTGAATGCAAACAGGTGGGGAGAGAAAACAAAGAAAGAACCTCTCATAGAAGCATGAGTAGAAGCGCCAGGTGCTGATTAGTGGGGATGAGAAATTGCAGGGCAGTGCTGAGACTCTGAGAGGAAATGTAAAGGAAAAATAAGAGTAAAATGCTCTCACAATTGCACCTATGCAAAAGAGCTAGGAAATCCCCCAGAGGCAGAAGAACCTGATCAGTGAAAATGTAGGTAACTGGGAAGCTGAAGTATCACAGAATGTTAGGAGTTGGAAGGGCCAGCCTGATCTAGGGTAGGGTGTCCCTGCCCATGGCAGGGCAGTTGGAACTAGATGACCCTTGTGGTCCCTTCCAACCCTGACTGATTCTATGACCTTGAAAGATCATCTAGTCCAACCTCCTTGCCAGATCAAGATCACCTAGAACAGATCACACGGGAACACATCCAGGTGGGTTTTGAATGTCTCCAGTGAAGGACACTCCACAATCCCCTTGGGCAGCCTATTCCAGTGTTCCATCAACCTCACAGTGAAAAAAATTTTCCTCATCATGAAGAAGACAAAGAGTTTGAGTTTTCTTTTCACACATCAGTGCTCATCTTGCAACAGGTGCAATTATTCCCTATATTTCTATCAACCTCTCTTCCATCAAGATAACACCAATCATCTGCAGCTATCCAATATGCTTGCACAAAGTCTTAGCCATATGTTCCCATGGCCTATATGCCAAAAAAACAGAGCAACTTCCTATCAAAGTCCTGCTAAAATCTTCTGAGTGAGAGCCAAGCTGCCTTACTTGGTGCGATACCATAGCAACTCAGCGTCTCCATCACTGCTGTATTCTGAAGGTCCTCAAAAGAGTCTCTCAAAGCTGTGTGGCCCCAGCAACGTGGGAGATGCAGACATACAAACAAATGTAAACACTGTTGTCTGAACAACAGAAAACACCCAAAGGTATAAATGGAAGAAACCTCTGGTTCAAAGGTGGAAGCTGAAAGTTATGCAGAGGAATTCATCCCTGTACAGGTCAAAATTGATCAGTTCTTAGCTTTTGCATCTAAACAATTGATCCTCAGGCTTTGCAAGCACTGACATCTGTATGCACAAATGAATGACTGTCCAAACACCAAATCCTGCTAGATGATGTGCTTTTCCCTTCTGGGAACTCCAGGCCCATTAGAATAAAATATAAGGTCAATAAATGAAACCAGGCAAAAATTTTGGTATTTCCTAATCATGACGTTTCTTTTGTAACTATCTTTTGGATATATCAATGTATTTGATTTTATTATATTGCAAGGAAGGTTTGCTACAGCTGTAGGTGGCCAATTTCCTCAATGAAGGGGGGAAGGGGGGATAGAAAAAAGGGGGGAAAAAGAAAAAAGGAAGACAACAGAAGGAAAGGAAATGGAAGAAACTGAATTTCTATAATTTTCTCCATTGGGGAAACAATGAGGGTATGAGGTATTGAAAGAATGAGCACTCAAGAGCTGAGTTAACGAGCTATCTGTTTTGATGCTACCATTATGTTTGGTCTCCAGGGAGCAAGCTATTCAAATTGATTATCACTCAAATTACTTTCTGTATCAGTGTCCAGATGATTGTAGTGTGTGCAAAAAGAGAAGCACACACCTCTGCCCTTGGAGACCATGCCTAGTCTACTTGAAAGCAGTGATTCACACAAATGACAGAACTCCCCAATACAAACACAGCATCAAGCAGCAGGCTTTGCAACATGCAGTCATACATTTTAGGTCTTACAATTTGGTAACATCTGCATCCCAATTTTCCTCATGTGACTGTTATCAAATGATGATTTCCTCACAAGACCATAATGCTTTTGATGAAGAGTGACTTCTGTGGGAGACAGGTTATTCATAGAATCATAGAATGCACAGGACTGGAATGGATCTCAGGAGGCCATCTAGTCTAACTTCTCTACAGGGGTATCTTTAACTTGATCAGGTTGCTCAGAGCCCCAACAAGATTTTGAATGTCTCCAGGAATGGGGCCTCCATCACCTGCCTGGGCAATCCATTCTACTGCTTCATCACCCTCACAGTAATGAGCTTCTTCCTAATGTCCAATCTAAACTTACCCTGCTCCAGTTTAAAACCACTGCTCCCTGGCCTAGTGATACACACCTTTATGAACAGTCCCTCTCCAGCTTTCTTGTATGCCCCCTTCAGGTAAAGCTACTATACGGTCTCCCTGGAGCCTTCTCCAGGCTGAACCCCAGTTCTCTATGCTTCTCTTCATAGGAGAAGTACTCCAACCCTCAGATAATTTTTGTGGCACTCCTCTGAAACATCTCTATTAGGTCTGTGGTTTTCTTATGTTGATGGCCCCAGAGGTGGACAGAGTACTCCAGGTGAGGTCTTATCAAAATCACCTCTCTCAATGTGAGGAAGAAGTAAAATAATAGTAATTGCTGAACTTCCCTCAGAAAATATTTTCTAAGGCTTTTTTTTTTTAAAGAAGCAGTGGGAGAGAAAATTACACCAGTGAATCCCAAATGCTCAAATACCAACAGTCAAAGATAGAAGTATTAATGTACTATTTAGAAATCAGACTCATGATTTATAAACAGTTGAGAATGTCAATACCAGAGCAATCTTCTTGCCTGACTAGAGTACTGGAATGATTAAATACTTATTTTGAAATGCAGCATAAATGTTAAGATATTATTAGTTAATTACAGGCTGCTTTCTTATACAAAGTGGTTAATCAGTACACAGCAAGTGCCTACAATGCTCCTCGATACAAACTCAAACCCTTAGCTTCCACTCTGAATCAAAAATTGTAAAACTATTTGCAGAAATGCTTGAAACTAATCTAATATCATATTTTGCTCTCTTTGTTTCTCCTCTTTATTAGGTATCAAACCTGCTCAAACAATGGGCTGGTGGCTGGTTTCCAGAGTCAGTATTTTCCATCTGTGCTCGACCGTGAATGGCAATTTTACTGCTGTCGCTATAGCCGGAGGTGTCCATATTCATGCTGGTGAGTGCAGAAAAAAGCCAAACCTCTTTGCCCTATCCCCTCAGCAGTCTCTTTAACAGGCCACTTAGCCCAAAAAAAACTTAATCTGAGAAAAAGTTAACTGTGTTGTCATAGAATATAATCATAGAACTGTTGACTTCGGAAGAGACCTTTGAGATTGTCCAGTTCAACTGCTCACCTAGAGCTCACAATCCCGCCACTACTGCTAAGCGACCTCCACTAAACCATGCTCCTAAGCACCACATCACATGCATCTTTTAAATCTCTGCAGGGGTGCTGACTCCAACACCTCTCTGTGCAGCCTGTTACAGGGCCTGATAACCCTTTCTATGAAGAATTACAGGGCCTGATAACCCTTTCTATGAAGAACCTCTCCCTAATACCTGACCTGAACCTCCCTGGCACAACTTGAGGCCATTTCTATTTCTCCTGTCACTTGCTGCATGTGAGAAGAGACAGATCTCCACCTCACCCCAACCTCCTTTGAGGTAGTTGTAGAGTGTGATAAGCTCTTCTCCCAGCCTCCACTTCTGAAGGCTCAACAACCTCAGTTCCTTCAGATGTTCCTGATAAGTGGCTAAGTTATTTCCAGTCAAGTAGAAGCATCTCTGCACTATGTGCTACAATGACTTACAGGATTCAACTTACTGCCCCAGGAAAAATATCCTCTGGCTGACCAAGTAGGGATTTTTCTATTTCTAGTGTGCACAATTTGCTCCCTCTCCCAAGGCTGTTTGAAGACCAAATACTGAATGAACTACCAATCATAGTGCAAACCTAAAAAACCCAGGTGATCTCACCTCAACACAGTATAACAACTGTTGCTGGAAACCTTTTAGAGATTATGGAAAAATAAGCTACATATCCTGAGCTTTCCTGTGTTCCCCAGTGTGGTTTCTCTAAATTGAGAAAGAAGCACAGCAGCAGCCTGTGTAACAAAAGCTCTTATTGCTCCCATCCATTCTGTGTAACAGAACTCATGATTTTATTCTCCAGGGCTATTAATCCATCCATTCCCATAGAATAGCAAAGAATAACCTGCCAGGTCTTTTTTTCTTTAAAAAAAAAAAAAGAGAGGGAGAAATGTGTGTGTTTGTTTCCAGAGTTTGGCTTAGAACTAAACTTTCCACTGAGATGCATACAAGCTGTTTATCTGCCCCTTAGTCTTACTTCCCTGTCTGTCTACTGGCAAACACAACAGCAGTGCCTTGCTTTGCATCCTTCAGTCTCCTTTCAGCCAAGAAGAAAATAAATGTGTTATCATCACCATTTTAAAATATTTTAAGTGCCAGGAACTCTGTTAGAAAATCTTTGAATATTCTTCTGCTCTCTTTCAACTGCCTACTGATGTTCTCTACCTGGGGGTTTATTTACACATCTTCCCAGGTTCTTCCCTCTAAGGAAATCTCACTAAGTTTTGAGCACTTCTTGCAATCTTTCTTACTCCTCTAATATCACATGTATTTTCAGAGAGACAACAGAAATCTTCTCTGACCTCTTCTGTTGCTGTTGACATTTCTGCTTCCCTCATATGTCATCTTAACACATGGGAACCGCTTTGGTTCTGCACTTAGGGGCAGGACTGCAGTGCAGAGGGATATAAAGATAACCTTTTTCTCTATGAGGACAGTGAGATGTTTAATTGGTGAAGCTGTGGAGGCACCAGCCTTGGTTGGTTTTCAAGACTTGACTGAATAAAGCCCTGAGCAGCCTGGTCTGACTTCATGGTTGATTTGTGTTTGAACAAATGGCTATACTTAAGTCATGTTGAGATCCCTTTTCATCAGAGTTTTCTTGTGATCCCAAATAGGAGATTCCTCTGCTGGAGGGACCACACCGTGCAGGAAAACAATCCTCTCCAAAACAGTGGTCTCCTGCCTCTTGTCTGCTGGGAATTATTTCCTTTCTGCTTTATCCCCTTTATCCTCCCTAAACAGTGTCTGAGAGAGGGCTAGTTGTTATGCTGACATATAAACAACATGAATTGCAACGTGATTGTGTGAAACCCAATGCTTTGGATCAGTTTCACCACTACAGATGTGACTTGTCGGAGTTGTTAAACTCCAGCATACAACAACTAACATTCCTATTCCCTAAGAGCAGGAGATTTTACGCATGACTTCTCTTCCTTTGGCATTCCCAAGTTACTGTCACAAAACCTTGTTCAGACATCACACTTCTGGTCTGTTTCTTGCACTCTATTTAAGATGCATTTGACAGAGACAGTGTGTTTCCCAAACAATCTACAAAGCCCTTCTGAGCTGCCAGGTGTAGTACCTCAAAATGCATGTGCATATAAGATACAATAAATATGTGTATGCATGTAGAGTATCATCATTGATTAGAGTTTCTGCCTCAACCTATAATGGTATTTGTTCTATTCCAGAAACTAGCTGTCAATAAACTGAGGAAAGGCAGCTATTAATATGCTGCTGACCCCTCTGCTGACTCCTCCTTCCTGGTTGAAGCAGATTCATTTCATGCAAGGCCATCTATTAGTACACAGCTACATGGAAAAGTAACACCAGGAAAATATGCAATGACTGTCGTGCCTTGTCAATCATGCATCACACATAGCAAAATCTATATTCAAAGACAATCCCTGTTGCAGAATTTCTGAGCAGCCTTGAATTTTAATGTGCAATGAACCCTTCCTAATGAAACCAAATATAGGCAGAAAGGCTTTTTTCTTTAAGAAAACAGACAATATCGAAGTGCAGCACACCTCTTTGGTTTAAATTAGCTCTCACCTTGGGTATTTGATCTCTTCCTCTTCCAGTTGTCTCTCTGGCAAATACAAACGCAGCAAGAATAGTTGATCCTTATACATGATTTCGCTCAGCTCTTCCTCAGGACTACACTCCTCCTGAAGAGTGGTGGTCTTCCCTACAATGAACAAAGAGAGTTTTCCCCATGTTTATTAGAATTTAACCCTATTTTTACTGCTGGAAGATTCTTGTGTTTGAATCTTGGTAATACTTACTAGGGTACTGATTTATCACACCATCATGGTCACTAAAACCTGCACTTAATCACTTCACTGCACATGTTAAAAAAACAAATACCCTTACTCTTAGAACCTTTTTCATTCTGTTTCACAGCTCATCTTCTCCACTATTAATTCCCAATTTACCTGTACAGTAGGTCCATATTAAAACTAAAGGCACTAATCTTTTCCAGTCTTACAGCTTTGCACTTGATATTTTAAAATATGTGGTTTTTTGCAAGTACTTTGCTTCGTTCCCTACCATGCCAAATCTTGCCACAGATTCTGCACATTTCTACCATACTGAAAATAATTAACATTCCTCACAGGAGGCAGAAAAGCTCCCATTATTTAACCTGCCTAGAGACTGCTACCATGGTAAAATAAACGGTGTGTTGACCCAAACTACCAAGGAAGCAGATGCAGAGACGGGGTTATTAAGTGGCCCTGTTAGAGCTCATTTTTTTCTCTCTGCTAGGGAATTGGAAGTTTGACTCCATACTCTCAAAAGCAAACACATTTCATAGAGCAGCTTCAAGTCTGCATAGTTTATGACCTGTTCTCCTCTACAAACAACCAGCAGCCCAAGATCCAGAAGGTCTGTCTGGAGCTGTGGCTGCCCTGTCTCACAGTGACATTATCCAGACAACAATTACAGTTTCCAAGAGTTATGAGACTTAAAGAGCTTATTTGTTTCCCTGACTCAACCTGCCACCAAAGTCATATTAAAAATGATGAGATCCTTTGCAGGTTTCTCAGAGGTTATAACATCAGAGATACAAATCCAAGAGATGAACTCAGAATAGATGTGCTAGAAACATACACTTCTGGACAAAAACAAACAAATAACAATAACAAACCCACAAAGGGATTTAGCTGATGTTTTTTTCTTAATATCCCATCAAACATAACCTTACAGTTTGGTCTCAAGGACCATCTTCCATCTTAAGAGAAGAACATTTGGTTAACAATGGAAAGCTGGCCCACGTTCACTGAATGTAATGTGCAGGCTCACAGCTCTTGAAAAAAAAATCTCCTTTAAGGAAAGCTGTATCTTGAAGCACTTGCAAATAACATCCAAAACAGTAAATCCATTCAGGGAACAGTCCTTGCCCTTAAAGGTCAGCAAGTTAATGTCAAAGCTTATGTTTTCCTCTAGAAGTGGAACAGCTCCTTCTTTTGGTTGTGGCATTGTTAGAGGAAGAGTTCAGCAGCAAGGAGAAAAAAGAAGGTGAAAGAGAAGCCATTCATCTTGTTAGCTCTGTAGCTGCACAAGAAGTGGAAAGCATAAAGCCCCCTAAAACAACATACTGGGCAGTACAAAACAAGTATATTCAACAGCTGGAGCAACAAACCATGAGCTGTGTTAAAAGACTCACTTGGTTTGTCAGCTTGATATCTGAAAACAAGGCATACCCACAGTTCCTGTGTACTTCCCTAAGGGACTGGCTCTACAATATTGATAAAACCATTGGTATGACTCCATCTTCTTACTGGAAAAAAGCATAGATTCATGGCAACTGTTTCTGCAGTTGATGGTTTAAAGAGTGCTAGGGATCACTGCAGATTAGTACAAGACATTCTTCTCAGTACTAAATGAGTAACTCTGTTTTCTATTAATCCCTAACATAGTGATTCCTCACCATGGAAAATAAACAACATCACTCATTTCAGACCAGAATAATAACAACAGTAATCCTGTTAAAAAATTAATGCCCTTTTTCAGTGCATTTCCTACATAGAGTAAGATTTAGAGGATTACAGTAAAGTACATTAGGAAAACATGGTGATGGGTGGGGTGACGCAAACCAGGCAGAAGATAAACTATCCCACATCAGCTCTATACCAGCTAAAATCTCTATTATGGAAATACCTTTTTCTGTCAGGTTGCCCCCCCATCTCCTCCACACATGCCAAGCCACTTATATCCCTCCTCACAGGCTTTACCTATTTCTCCTCTCCTGACAATGCCCCATGCACTCCAGCCTCATGTCCAAACATCATACACCTGATATTGACCTGGATCTGCAAAGCTGGAGCAGAATTTCTGTATTGATTCATTCAAATAGATCACACAGGTTGAAAATACTACCATATAATCAATCATAGAATTGTTTAGGTTGGAAATAGTAACGTGAGACCTGATTTGAGAAGCTATTTTTCTCTCCTATGAGCCCTTCCCCAAACTTGACACATTTGTACATACTTGGGTTTAGTAAACAATCCCACTAAATGCACCCTGCTAGTCCCTACACAGATCCTATGCCTCTTTAGAGTTCAATTGCCACCAAATTACTCAGTGCTTAGGTCCCATGGTAAGTATGACACAGATCTTCTCACAAGTTACTATACAAAGCTCTCTTCTAGAGCCTTCCCTCATGCACCCTCTTAGGTACCACAAGTACCAGAGCATGGCTCTAGAAACCTTAGGTCACCCCCGAGGGCAGCAGCAACTTTATCTTAGCACTTAGAATTCCCAACCTTCTCACTGCTCTCCGAGCCTAGTTTTCCTTTTCTAAGAGTTGAAGTGCTTACAGGGCTTACTGTGGACAGCTCTTCCCAAATAGGTCTTGCCCTTGGGCTTGGACTATCTTGGGAGTCCAGACTTCATGGGTATACAAACCCACTAGGGCAAAAGATCTCCCTTGCTTGTTCCATGACTCCTCCTGGGTATAAACCAAACACTGCCATATGTGGCTTTCAAGTGTTGCCAATAAATAAATCACCTGTGTGTAGGGCCCTGATTGGTCATTCACAACTGGTATGCATTAGCAAGTAAAACATTGGATATTTTCAATAAAGCACTTGAGAAGGAGATTGCTTGCCAAGCCACAACAAATGCTGAGGGAATCTCTGTCCTTTGCCAGGCAGACCACTTTGATCTTTTCCCCCTTCACGTAGTGGATACCCCTGTGTTACACACTGAAACATCTGTCAGTACAGCTATATTTCGTGCAATTTACCCCAGGATTCCAAAGCCAGGGTTAATAGAGAAGGGCTGGGTCACACCACAGAGTCTTGCTATAAGGACAGCCACATTCCTTCTGAGGATACAGTGCAATCCAGATGACCTTGAGATGTACAAGCTTAAGGGAACAGCCTGTTAAATGAGTATAGCAAACATGAAAGAGAACTCAATTAGACAGACCACACAGATCCAAGTGAACTTGAACATTGCTGTCAGAGCACTATTTATAATTTTTCTTTCCAGAACAAAGGGAGTCAGTAGGCATCTGTCTATATAACAAGACAAACTTGAGAGCAGTTCAAGCCCTCAAATAATTTACTTTCAGTAATTGCATATATTTGCTTTTCAAATATTTCTTAGTGATGGAGACTTAAGAGTCTGCATGGTAATATGGAGAAATTGGTAGAGGGAAATGACAGCAGGCAGGAAGAAAAGAGAGGGAATCTAAATGAAGGCTCCCTACTGCATCCATTCATTTCAGAACAACACTGCCTATTTCTGCAAAAGATCTGTGAGGCTCTCCACAGTAATTCAGAAGCTTGTCATCAAATTCACTTTTCAACTAAAAGGCTTGTGAAACAAGCTCAAACAACTGACTCTCAGTTCTGTCTCTGAGTACAGCTGAAAGTGGCTTTATAGCCTTGTGTTTTACAGTCTCATCTGCCCAGCACATAGTGCTGGTCAAGATTACAGAGTATTTTCCTTGCTGAATGCCAAACAGATGTTATGAAATACATTTGGGGAGACATATATAAACACATGCCTTGGTGTTTTCTACTACTAATAGCCTAAAGAAGCCCCAAATCCTAAAGTTGATAGGCGAATGTAAAATGAAATCCTGATCTCAGAGCTGATCTTGCCACATTTCAAAAAAACTGCTATGATCCAAGAATCTTCGAAGTTGTGACATCAGAAACTCAGGTTTCAAACTAGTAAACTAAATATCTGGAGTCTCTTCTAGCTGAGGAAGCAGCCACACCAAACTTCCCCACTCTCCAAAACAGTGTCCACACTCTGTCAGTTGAGAATGGTACCTACCATCTTATAATTCAATAGTTCTGAGTCTTTCCTATTTGATTTGGACTAAAGCTGTCCCAGAGTTCATGTCTCAGCAATTAAGTTAGAGTCTCCAGAAACATTCTCTGCTGGTGCTTAATTTGCTAGCATGTATAAAGCCCCTTCTTGGCCTCTGCCCCTGGATCCGGAAATACTGACTGGTTCCCAGATTCAGATCCATGGCTTCACTGATTTTGTAGCCATGCAAAAAGACTTCCTCAAGGTCATTATTTTGATGTTAGAAAAAGGGATAAAATACAAATCAGATAGTAGAGATCAGACATTGTGAAGTATGCTCTAGCTCTCATCACAGTTCTGGGCATGAGTACAGGGTCCCAAAACCAGCTTTTTGCAAACTGGAAGGCTTTCAGGAAGTTTGCTATACAAAGGGTCCGGTTTATGTTCAGGTTAAGGTTCTTTTCTGAGACTCTAGAGGTGTACTACAGATTGAAATCGTAAGTTCTCTAAGTGTAAAGGTATTCTAATCAAAGCTGTAAGATGTCTCACACTGGAAAATAAATCTCTGAGAGGAGATATCCTGGAAGCAGAAATTATAACATCAGGCTTCAATCAAAATAGCAAATAAATTAGGTTTGCCGTGGTTTGACAGAAATACATTCAAGTGATGGACTTTAGTGTAGGAAAACCCATCAGCTAACAAGTGTGTTGCTGTGAGAAGCAGCTTTTTTGTAATACTTATATTTGTCTGGGCCAGAGCCAGTTCCCTTAAAATCCATAGTGATTGCATTTTGGATTTTTCATGGAAGCTGGCCTGAAAACTGTGTCTCTGCTTTTTCCCACTTGCAGAGCATATTGACAACCCTATTTATTCATCCTAACAATTGCTTGTGTACATAGATTCTTCTGTTTCTTCTAGTCCTTAGTGTCTCTCTGCAAGACCTGTGAAATACTGCCACTCAATTCTTATCAATGGCACAGCAGTGCAAGAGCTTTGCAGATCCGTGGGTCCTTAGTCAGAGCTCTCACAACAGACACTGATCAGGCCTGATCTCTGCTTCTCAAACACACTTGGAGATGGGTGTTCCATCCGTTTGATGACTGGCTTGACCAAAGGACAGAAGGTGTGAGAACAGGATATATTTAAAGAGCTGACTCTTGAGACTTCAGGATCTTATAAGGCCATGCTTGAGTTTTACCCTCAGTCACATTTTTCCTTTGTCAAGAGACAATTATTTGTTAGGAACATTGTTCCAACCGAACAATGTTTTTCTTTCACTTTCCAAAGCTGAAAAATGATCTGAAATGAAGTCCCATCTGCTTTACACAGGCTACGTAAACAGCATAAGCATTAACAGAGCAATCCAAAAACCCATTTAAAATATGCAGAGCGGTGCTCATTTCAGAGCAGTATTTTTGTTATAGCAAATTCTTCTAATAGAAAGTAGCCAAATATTCCAGAGTGCCTCAGTTTTCAGTTAAGTTTCAGTTTCTGAGCACTCCAACAGTTACTGGTTTGGGCTCCAAATACTCCCAAAGAGTTTAATTTAAAAAACGTAAAAGCATCCCAATAACTCCTGTTAATTATAGTATTTAAGCTTATACTCAAACTCCATCAGGTTTAGAAAACATAAGCACACACAGGAGTGCTCAGCTGGGATGTGTTAGGATCACCTTTGAGAATCATTCAAATAGATCTGCTGGCCTGAATTAAGACAGAGAAACTGTTGCTGGGTTTTCTGCAAAGCTATTTTAACTCTATTGGCCTCACCAAGAGTTGAGTTTCTTATTTCCACATGGACAGTATCTCCCTGACAAGGAACTTGATTCTTCCCTGTGCTTTTCCAGAGTGAAAACGATACAACCCCACTAGAAACTCCCACGTAAAATGGTGTAATACAAGGAAAGAGTGAGTGCCAGGTTTCCATTCCTGACTTCTAACATAATGTTGACTTAAAGCACTGTTCATGGTCTGAGTCCTCTCCTGCATGTGGACATTATCTGTAAAACCAGTACAGTATTATACTGGCTATTCCCAGGAAAGCAGTAACCATAATTTGATTAAAAACTGCAGAGGCACTTTGAGCTTCTTAGATAAAAGGCACCACACAAATATTGTCCAGGCCCATATTTTTACGTTATAAACTTGGCGGAAAGTGGAAACAACAAAGAGAAATGGATTAATTGCCCCATTTACTTAATACAATTCATAAATTGATAAACGCTTATAGTTGTTTGACTTGGCAACATTTACTCTACAGCAGGAAACAAAACAGACTCACAAGAGGATGAAGCAAATCCCTGCAGTAAAGACATTAGTAGACAAGCTTGATGTTCTTGCTCAGGCTGCTTTTATCCCAGAGTTGCAGATGTAGATCTACAGTAAGGACAGTGAAACACTGCAATAGGTTTCCTTCTCCCTGTAAGTGTTCAAGGCCAGGCTGGATGTGGCCCTGAACAATCTCGTTTAGTACATCCCTGGCCACAGCAGGGAAGCTGGAACTAGAAGATTTCCAAGGTCACTTCCAAAACAAACCATTCTATACTTTAATGATTCTATGTATATATATGTAGTACTCCAGCTTGCTCCTAACAACCACTGAAATTTGTTCACATAGCCATGTGAATTAACTGTGTAGAAGAGAAAGACAATCTTAAAGGTGAGACTCTATCTTGTAACACTCTTAAGAACTTTCAAAGAAGCAGGGAAAATTTACTATCTGAATTGCATTCATTCAGTTGGGCTTTTCTCTAGGATGGTAAATTATGTTCTCTTCTTTTTCCCTCGTGTCAAGGTTAACAACAGAATACCCAGGACACTATGGAGAAGATATGGACATGATGATGTACACTTATGACTACTACATCCGTGGGGCAACGACAACTTTCTCTGCTGTGGACAGGTTTGCTTTTTGTCTGTTTCATTAGAAACTAAACACCAAGGCCTTAATTTCTATTTCCCCCAAGCACTGCATGGCTGCACATCATCTCATGTAATACTCAGCCTCAGGCTTGTGTTTCAGAGCACCAAAGTTCACAGTGTGTGTGGCTAATTGTCCTGGATGGTCTATCAGGAATAAGGCATCTTCATGCACAAGGGGATCTCTGCCATGTCTATCTGAGTAGCAAAATGTATAGCAGTGATGGGCTTGGCTAAATGTGAGCTCTATAAATTGTCACAGATATTCAGCACTGTTTGTCACCTACTTCTGGTTGGATCATCTTTCATCTAATTCAGTAAAAACTCAGCCTAAACCCCTTGTCATTTCAGAAGATGAGGGACTGATTTTAACTCACTTTTGTTGCAGAGAAGGGAATCTGCCATCATACAAAGACAAGCCCATACAAGCTGCAACGTAAACGTTGTAAAGTGCCCAATCCATTGCAACACAATTCTAACAGATCTGAGGTCATGTCAGGAACTAATGTAACAACAGTTTACATGCATCCCTTTCCATAAAACTATTTGGTCAGTCCTGATCACTATCTGACATTTGCCAATCCTCCTGAGCCAGGTCCTATGGCTAGAGAAGTTGCAGTCATAGAAATGAATTCATAATTGCTCTGCTCAGCTAGAAGAAGTCTCTCCCTCTTTATTGTGCAGTACTGCAAAGTTTTAAAATGTGGCCTTAACATGACCCCCACCATGCTGTTCTGCCTGGGACTAAGGAGATCTTCACAGAGCAAGTTTAAGGATAGTGTGAGCAGCCATTGAAAAACGATTGTGGGAGAAGGATCTTGACTCTTTCCTTTCAAGCTGACCTCTAATACATCAACTATGAGCTGCTTCTCTGCTGGCATCTCAGCCCAGTGCATTAAAGCATCGATTATCAAACACAGCAAGGACAGCAAGACAAGGGGTGCTCACTGGCCTATCACTGCCATGACTGCCAGAAGAAGAGGAGAAAGAAGTGGGAGTTTAAACAGATCAACATTTCAAGCTGTCTCAAATAACCCCCAAGGGAGCCATGGTGCTTTTGTCACTGTGATGCTCTCAACTTGATGGAGTTTACTAGGAATCCCTCAGCTAAAAGATTATCTAATGAGACTTCTCCAGAAATAATAACACATCAAACTGCTGAAGCTCCAGAGCTACAATTTTCTGACTAAAATCTATTAGCCTGTTTAAATGGAAGCCATGTCTGCAAATTGTTCCTGCGAGTGAAAGAGTAATTCTCACAGTTAATTGACTCAAAGCTATTTATCTATCCCTTTAGATTAAGAATGTGCAAGGTTGAAAGGGAAGTCTCTATTATGTTGCTGTCGTTTTGTTTTGTTTTTCTCTGAAATATTCTCCACTGCTATTCTTAATCCTTGTTTTCAATGTGTGTGGCAAAGAGTGGGAGAGATAATGCAGGCAGTGCGCTCTCCTGCAGGCACATTACAAACTCTTGGCAAAAATAGCTTCCAAAACAAAACAAAACAAAACAAAACAAAAACCCACAACAACCTCCCCCCCCCCAAAAAAACCAAAAAAACCTGAAAAAGCAACCAACCAACACCAAAATAAAACCCCAAAACAACCAACCAACAAAAAATTCCCCCAAAACAATGATAAAACCCCAGCCAACCCAAACGACAAAATGGCTTCAAATTAGCTTCAGCTTGAATGCTGAAACATGTAAGTGATGATGGCTTGGCTACCTCATGGAGCTTTCTTATAGGGTTGTGGTCTGGTCTTTCACATCCAGAGAGCACCTCATGGGTACTCACATCCTGACCTGCAGCAGGTTCCTTGGACAGACATGTTCCTTGTCTTTACCAGACATGTTTGGTAAATGCCAGAGCTTACCCCGATGTAAGCTGCATAATGTATGCAGACTGTCATAAACTCCTTTCTTTTACAAAACTTCTCTGAGCCATTTCTTTCTGTGATCTGAGCAGCCAGTAACTCAGACATCATCACTGAAAAGCAGGTTGACACCCAGATAACTCCAGCAGTAACTACATTTGAAATGCCTGGACAAACCAGACATCTATTGAGTTCAGCTGAGCTAAATTACAGAGTATTTTAGATCCCTAATAAGTTTCATATGACCAAATAAAGAGGATTTTGTCAAGCCAATTATGAATAGGAATTCATAGAATTTTTTAACTGAATTTGAAACAGATTATTGGGCAACGTTTGGAGATAAAAGATATTTTTCCTACAGCATCAGAAATTCAAATCTGGCAGCACATAATAATTGGGAATTAAAAGTGACAATTCATTATTGATTCTCCAGGCCAAAGAAAATGCATCAAGTTGACAATTTTGAATAATCTTCCAAAGGAAGCAGTGGACTCTCCTACACTGGACAGTTTTAAGGCATCTTGACATGGTGCTGGAACATATCAATTCAACTATACTATTACCTAGAAAGATTGGACCAGCTGACCATTGGGGGTCCCTTCCAAACTATCATTCTGTGATTCTGTGAATTTGAAGGGGTCCTATAAACTGGTACTAGGGATCTGCAAAGGTATATCCATGTATGCCCTAGCATAGGCCACAGAGGCCAGTTCCTGATGGGCTATGCACTCCTTCAGGAAAACTTGTAAAGGATCTACAAATTGAAACTGGCTGGTAACTACTGAATTAAACAAAGAGCTCCAATGGTACAAAGTAAATGCCTGCATTTTCGAAGTCTGGATGCTTATGCTTAACTTAAACACAAATGCTGGGGTTTGGTCAGAGTTGAGCAGTCTGAAATAAGGGATGAGGGAAGGGTAATGTTAGGTCATTCTGATAAGGAGCATAGTTGCAGGGGCCCCTTGAAGTGGGCTGGCAGAGAGAAGCTGGTTACATGAGGGGGATTAAGAGGCTAGTTGGTCAGCTCTGCCTCTATGCATGCGAACAGCCCATGTTTCTGTTATTTGACCTACCAGAATTACACACACTGTATTAGCTACTATACAAGCACCACTCTTAGCTTCAACAAACAGAATCGACCCTAGGTATCATGTTGATATGAGCTCATGTCATTCCGGTCTCCCACATGGACTTTATAATAATGGGAAAATAAACCAAACATCAAATGCATAAACCTATTGGGTTTAGTCATGTACATATGTGCTAAAACGACCTCAAGTTCAAGTTTTAACTACAACTTCATAAAGAATTCTGTTCTAATATTTTAAAGCATGTTATTAATTCAGGTAATCTGAAATACACTTATTTTAAATATGACTTTTAACTTTAAAGTATAATGATATAGAAAAATGAACTGATCCTACCTTTGGAACTAAAAGTCTCCCTGACAGTAAGCGCTAGTTTAGAAGACCTTAATTCTGATAACCCACATATAAACACTTATATTTTACTTTATTTTTAGTCTCCCAGGTTAGCCTAGTGACCAAAAGAGTAATAACTGTCTTTGAAGAGTATGCATATAGCCTAAATGAGGACTTCCTAAAATAAACCTGAAAATGAATCTTGCATTTCATTACCTCTTGGTAATAGTTCCATGAAGAAATCACCATTTAAAAGCACCTAGGTAAGACCTAAAGAAAACAACAAACAAAAAAAAACCATAAACCAAAAGCAGACTTGCTGATGAATATGCGACAGACTCTGTTCCAAATGCCATTCCACATAAACTGGTGAAGTGGTGTAATAAACTTCCAATCAGTTAATGAAAGCTGAAACAAGATGCTTTGCACCTACACAGTGCTTAAAAGACAACTGATCTTATTCCAGGATGGAGTCACGTAGTCAATGAAACTATGTAAAGCCTTAACAACTGAATCGGAGCTCAGGTGTCTTAGAACATCCCTGAAAGGCATCAGGTTCTGCATTAGTTTCCTCACCATTTGTAACCAGCTACCAGAAAAACAGGATTGTGCAGGGGCCTTGCAAAGCAAGCTCTTTCTGAATCTTTCCAGCAACATTGCCTGTACCATGCCTCAGGTTTAGGAGATCACTATTAGTAGAACCCAGACTTTCAGAAACATTTCCCAGCACTACACTTTACTAATGTAAATGACAGCTGACATCTACAAGAACTGTACATTAGACCTAAACTCCTGTTGGCCAATACCAAGCAGCCTAAACTGAACATTTGCTTCAGAGCAGGACACTATTTGATGCTCCGAGCTCGCATGTTTTTATCAGGGGAAAATTTAACACACAACAAACCAAGGCGCAAATTTGCAGCCTGTTTCAGCTGTTGAACACTAAATCACTGGACTCTGCTGTTGAATCTTGCTGCTCCAGCTATGCTACCTACTAACAACTGTTGTAGGTAACATATTGCTCTCCTGAGAATGCAGACAGCCCCTTCCTCACAAACCAGGAAGAGCATAAAATCTCCTTACACTCATAAATACTGCCCTTCTTAATATGAGATTGGAGGAGATCAAGGATAAGATGTGCATTTAATTTCTCTCACTATTGATTCCTTCACATTCAATAAATAACACAAGCTAGAAGATCTAGTAGTGGGTAGAGAAAGGAAAAAAAATAACATGACAATAAATTTTGGCAGAACCATCCTTTTCCTCTTGCTCACTAATTTAAAGTCAATTTAGGATTGACCACCATCAAGAATCATTGTCTTCTGAAGGATATTCAGAGAGTTAATCTTCTTACCTGGTAAGGGAGCTTCAAGAGATTATAGCTATCAGACATATTAAATCTCCTTCCAGCCCATAAAACCACAAACCACTCAGAGGAAAGTCAGCTAATGGCAGACATATTTTGTTGCCACAGTACCTGGTGCAATGTTATTCTTACTTGTCCTGTCTTAACTTCTGAACTTCTGGCTGATATTTCTCTCCTCTCTCTTTCATGCAGGGATCGTCAGTGGAAGTTCATTGTCTGCAGGATGACAGAGTATGACTGCCCATTTCAAAATGTTTAAAAAGCTTGAGTGTACCACACTTGGAGAGCTTGGGCACACACAGGGTGGGAGTAAGGTCCGTGTTTACACAAGAAGGGTAATTAGAGTCACAAAAGATGTACCAAGTCTCATCAGCTGTCCACTGAAGATATAATTCTTCTCCCTAATAAAGCTAATAAATTGCCAGCTCATGTGCTTGCAACAGCAGTTTTGGGAGATTCCTTCAAGCACTGGTAGTTGTACCCCCAATTAAAGCTGCTTATGATGTACATGTGTATGATTCACAAGTCTACAGCATATGCACAGTTACCTTCTGTATCTCTCTATGTAGCCCTTCTGAACACATGCACCTTTCTTTCAGATAGCAACTTTACATTAATTGCTTCCCAAAACTCTCACTCCAAATGAGGTGGAAATAGACTGTAAGTTTTCCAGCATCCACCAGACTTCCCTTTCTTCTACTTTGTATTTGGTCTACAGGCATAGGGGAATTCCAGATATTTACAACATTGAATGACATCAGTACTTGATTAAAATGAGAGTAGATCCATCAATAAAGACAGAAGCCTAACCCAACAGAACTCCGAGTCTTTTATATAATCTTTAAGGCTTCTAATGACATAGCTGTCCAGGAGCTCTGTTCTGAGGCAGGTCAGAATACAGTAGGTATGTGCTTGTCAGAAGTTTACTTTTCAGGTGGACTGACTGGAATTTCCACTACGCATGCTCTTGAGAATATATTCTTGGCTTAAAATAGACAAATAAAGCTAATGACTTAGGTGACCTCAGTTCTTTCAGTCTGTGGATCTCATTCTCTGTAAGGGATGACAGTGTTTCACGACTGCACATCACTCATGCAGCTGTAACCCAACAAGAAAGAGTATTGATCTCATCCAGGAAGATCTGAGGTAGGATTGTTGGGTTTGAACAAACCAGAATTTAGGGCTCAGTTCCTTAGCTGATGAAGTCAATAGTAAATTTAGCAGTTCCTTCAGAGCCTTCAGCAGTGCTGGCTCAATGGCCGTGATGACCCAGTGAACTAATTTAAAGTTGTATAGCTTCATAGGAAACAGTGGTGTCAGCCAGTCAATTTCCATGTTCCAAGCATTTGTGATGTATTCACTTGCATAACCTCAAGTGTGAATATTAAAACTACACTTGCCCAATAAAAGAACAATAGGTCTTGCATGACTGTAACTATGTCTTTTTCCTTGGGTTTGTTTACTCTGTCTTATTAATCTGCACACAAAGAAAACCTCTGCCATTCTCAGAGCCCATGGTGGTGATTAGTGAGATCCTGAGAGAGACGGTTGTTAAGACCTGTAAGTAACAATGGAAAAGTGAAATCAAGAGGCCTGGGGAAGCTGGAGAACCTTGTTAGCTAACACTGGTGGACAAGCAATGTAAGCCAAGGTAGCTCCAAACAGGATAGCACCAGAAGAGAAGTCGTTCACACCAGGGAATTGGTAGAAAGGGCCAGACACTATAATTAGGCATAGAAGGATCATCTCTGGAAACATCTGCTCTAGGTAGACATCCATCTCCTACACGACTTTACCTAGGCTACTTAGGCTGCTCTAAATTCACCATAGGCTCAGAGAGGCCTTTGAAGGGACAGTGCAAGATCAGTTTGAAATTATTTAGGTCCACAGCACCATGGAAAGCAGCAGTTCTGCTCTCTTGTCTGCTGGAGATGCATTGTCATATCACCCCTTGTGCCACCTTTCTCCTTCATCCCTGTTTCAATCACTTCTTTCCACCTATGCTCTATTCCCAGCTCCACCCTAGCAGTGCATCTGTGTGGGATACAATTCACAGGGCTCCTCTTCAGATAATTTTCAGATGAGGAAAGGTGTGGGTGGAAAGCAGAATGTATTTTTGGGCAAGACAGAAGTGTGATGTGGACAAAAAAAAAAAAAAAAGAAAAAAAAGTAGACCACAGCCATAGAAAGAGTGGTTCCTGTAAAGTCCTAGGGCAGCTAACTAGCAAAGCTAGCAACAGAACTTAGTTTTTATCTAAGTTGCAGCATCCACTTTTAATGTTTAGATAATATCTGCGTGTGGGAAGGCATTGCTCCAAAGCAGTTAGAGCCCAAATTCCTCAGCACAAAGCAAGGATGATACCAAGCCTGCCTTGCAAATGTTCACTGGCTTCAAAGCCTGATCAAGCTTGATTTCACTTTCCTAAAGCCATTCTGGAAAAGAGAGCCTTTCAACTTGCTTGGGACACCCTACAAATCCTTTCCCTCCTGATGCCATTGCAAGGAAATGAACAGAGTTGTGCCCATTTAGACCAAATGCAACTGAGCAGAGATGCCCAGTACAGGGACTCCACAGAACTTATTCACTGTTACATGTTCCATGTCACAGAAGCACCCCACACACCCTTGTACTATATGGAATAAAAGTCATCTCTGATCTGAGAGCCAACACAGACCCTTTGCATTACTGAAGTCCCATATAGGCCTAACGTTTAAAATAAACCCTTATTTTTGGTGTGGGGCCTGAAACACAAACCCTATGAGGAGAGGCTGGGGGAGCTGGGGTTGTTTAGCCTGGAGAAGAGGAGGCTCAGGGGGGACCTCATTGCTGCCTACAAGTACCTGAAGGGAGGCTGTAGCCAGGTGGGGGTTGGTCTCTTCTGCCAGGCAAACAGCAACAGAACAAGGGGACATAGTCTCAAGTTGTGCTGGGGGAGGTATAGGCTGGATGTTAGGAGGAAGTTCTTCACAAAGAGTGATTGGCATTGGAATGGGCTGCCCAGGGAGGTGGTGGAGTCGCCATCCCTGGAGGTGTTCAAGAGAAGACTGGATGAAGCACTCAGTGCCATGGTCTAGTTGATTGGATAGGGCTGGGTGACAGACTGGACTGGATGATCTTGGAGGTCTCTTCCAACCTGGTTGATTCTATGATTTTATGATCAGGAAATAAAGTCTTAGTTACTCAGTAAATAAATCCAGGATGGATTGAATCCAAAGACCTGAGAGAAAAGCACTCTGGTAAGTGCTGAACATTGCCCCAGCCATGGGCTGCAGATGGCATGCTGTCAGCATTGGCAGTGATTTTCTTAGATAAACTAGGGCAGAATTATGCCTGCACTGGTGAAGGCAAATGTGTCAAATCATAAAAATAAAAATCAAAACAAACAAACCCCAAAAACAAAACCATGAAGAACCTTTTGAGCTTCTGTCAGTCTAAATAAAAAGGTGAAGAAGAAAAAAATGGAGTGGGCTAGCAGGAGCAGAGACATACTAACAATGACTCTCTTTGTGGGTCTCCTTTAACTTGGAATTCAGTGAGAGCTGGTGCTAAGCCAAACCCTTGTTATACATTTGATCTGCTCCCCTTGAAGAGAGGGTAGAGTAAAAGTACAACACAAATAATCGAGGAAAACACAGACATTCTGTGGACCCCAAACAGCTGAAGAGGACTTGACTGCTATTCCTCCTAATCACAAGACTTAAAAAAAAGAAAAGAAAGGCCACATGGAGCTTGGTAGAATAAAAGAGAGCTCTGGTTTTTGCAATATATAAACACTACCAACATTTTTCACTTCCAGTATTTTTTGAGTGTTTCAAATTATACTTTTCACTTACTGTTGACCCTGGAAATGTGTTTTTTAAGTAAAGGATGAGATTCTTATTTAATGAGAGCTGAGCTTAGTTTTACAGGACATATAACACTATAAGACTAATGATAAATCTATCAGAATTAGCAACACAGCACTGATTAAAAAAGAAATAGCAAACCCATGAACATGTTGAAATTAAATGTATTTCCTGTAAAATGAAGAAAGAGTTTTCAACACTGGACTCTTCCAGTCCAGTGTTCAAGATTTTTAAATAGTAGATAAGCCTGGCATGGAGTCGTGGCATCACTCATGCAGAGAGGTGCCAACACAGCTGAAGGGAAACCAGTCTGGGGATGAAGCAGAAGACCTGGCAGAAGACCAGATGGCTCTTAGGAAGGCTTACTTAGACTTGACCCTTGACTCACAGCCATCAAATCCTTTTCTGGTTCTAAACTTTATTTTGAGCCTACACTTAACACACCAGCAACATATGTTACTGTACTGGCCTGCATCTTTAAGGCCACAGTACTGTTTGCAAGCAGAGAGTATGAGCATTGCTGGTAGTGGCACTTTGTGCCAGAGTTGTTGGCGTGAACTGTAGGCAGGAGAAGTTCTGCTAATAACACATTATCAAACATAAAACATTGCTTCTGCCTAAATTCACTTTTCAAAACACAGTAGTTAACACAGAGTGCTGCTACCCAATTGCTCACTTTTTCAGGGTTCTGATATGTGGTAGCTGATCCTCTGCACAGTTATCTGGACATGTGGAAAAATAAGGTTAGAAAAGGCAGCAGGACTGCCCCAGGCTGAAAATGAAAGATATGCACAAGTGCCTGTGGGTCAAAGCCAGAAAGTTTGGCTCTGCCTTTCTGAGCTCTGTATCTGAATAGCATCAATTTCAGTTTTATCTGCTGCCTTTGAACTTTGATCAAAATCAATGGAGCTCTGTCTTAAGAAAACAATTGGTCTTCTAAACACTTTTCCAGGATTTTAGCTTAGCTGAGGCATCCCTACAAGGAAGACTGCAAAAATGGACTGTGACTTAGAGGGAATTACTCAAAGAGTGCGCTAAGATGCACAGAACAGATAAGGCATCGCATATTCTGCTCATACTTCCTCAGACATAAACATCTAACTGACCTAATCACATGAAGATAAGAACATGCTCTGCATTAGATTGTCTTCAAATCATTTAAGAATAATAAATAAAAGGTCTGTTGTGGGACTAAATCCTAGTATTTCTTACCTGTATATCAGCATCACAACATCCATCATCTCACTGACTTTAATGAGAGCTTTTCCTCTGTGCCCTGTTATATCCTGACCTAGTCTGAGCTTAGCATTAAAAACCATATAAGAGAGATAAATTTCAGTATGTTAAAACTGCAAGATGTGAGCTTTAGATTGCATGAAATAACAAGTTCTCCAGGCCTTGCCTGAGCCAGACAAGTCACCACACTGCAGAACCTGGTCCTAAAAAGACAGGAGCAACCTGTGGAGAACACAGAATAAGACTGAAGTGCAAATCAAAAGATGGTTCTGTCTGAGAGAAAAACAAGAGGAACGACAAGAACTGAGCACAGTGAAAGCCAGATATGAAGCCACCTGAAGAATATGCCATTATGTAAGTTCCTAAACTAAATGAAAGTTCCTCTGTCTTAGCAGATGAGATGACTAGGATAATTTACTACCAGCAAGTTTCAAAAATTTGGAGAAAGCTCCCCAAATAACTTTGCAAAATAAAAAGAGGCAGTATGGTAAATATCATCCTTTAAAAGCAGAGGAATTGCCAAATGAAGCAGAGCCAACCGATAACGCTGCCAGATTTTTTTCATCTGGGTTGTGAGGTCTTAATACTTTACCAAGGAAAACAGAGAGATGAGAACACAAGGAGTAAGCTAACGCTAAAGAGTGACTACAGAAGGAGGTGTGATCACAGATCACAGAAGAGAAAGGTAAGGCAAAAAAACCCAAAAGCAAAGACATTCTCAAACTAAAGAAAATGGACCTTTGACAAAACATCTGGCCCCAGACTGAGCTTTTAGCTTTCCATGGTCGTTGAGGCTGTGCATAAGGTTTTTTCTACAGCTAACATAAACACATTGCTCAACATACTTGAGAGTCTGAAGTTACTCAAGACTCTGGCTTTGGTTCAGCCCCATTTTAAAGTGAATTCTTTTTTACTTGGAAACACATATGCTGAGATAATTACACAGGTCATTTAAAAATAAGTGGTTTTTTTTCTTCCACTGGAATCTAACAAATACCACAGCTATGTCCAGTGATGAATCAGATTCCTACCAACTGGTTTCTACTCGGGCAAGATTACAAGTTTTTGCTTCCTCCTCAGCCCTTACTTCTCTTTTCATTTGGGAGGCAGGGAACATGGTTTTGCAGAGCATCCGAGATGGCTGTTTGTATCACAGTATCACAGTATCATCAGGGTTGGAAGAGACCTCACAGATCATCAAGTCCAACCCTTTACCACAGAGCTCAAGGCTAGACCATGGCACCAAGTGCCACGTCCAATCCTGCCTTGAACAGCTCCAGGGACGGCGACTCCACCACCTCCCCGGGCAGCCCATTCCAGTGCCCAATGACTCTCTCAGTGAAGAACTTTCTCCTCACCTCCAGCCTAAATTTCCCCTGGCGTAGCTTGAGGCTGTGTCCTCTCGTTCTGGTGCTGGCCACCTGAGAGAAGAGAGCAACCTCCTCCTGGCCACAACCACCCCTCAGGTAGTTGTAGACAGCAATGAGGTCACCCCTGAGCCTCCTCTTCTCCAGGCTAACCAATCCCAGCTCCCTCAGCCTCTGCTCGTAGGACTGTGCTCAAGGCCTCTCCCCAGCCTCGTCGCCCTTCTCTGGACATGCTCAAGCATCTCAATGTCCCTCCTAAACTGGGGGGCCCAGAACTGAACACAGCACTCAAGGTGTGGTCTAACCAGTGCAGAGTACAGGGGCAGAATGACCTCCCTGCTCCTGCTGACCACACCATTCCTGTGGGTCTCACCTCGTAGCTCCAAACCAGGGCAGTGGAACCTGGGTGTTGTAGCACCCTCATAAAGCTTCTCCTCTTACATTTCCATAGGCAAGCTTCTCTTCCTCTATATCCTGGGGTTAAGCACTGGAAGTCTTAACCATGGAGACAGAAAGTCCTCCAGGAGGTAGACAGCGCAGGAAGGGGACTAAGGAAATTGTCATTTTGTTATTCAATCCATAATTCTGCTACCAGCAAGGACAACTCAGTCTCTTTTCTCCCTCCTGCCTGATTTCTCCAGTGGTAACATGGGGGGCAGGCCTGCTTGTGGCCTCCAGAGGCCCAGTTTGACCTGCGCAGTTCCAGCCTGCTGAGGCCTAATGGCAGCTGAGGCGATGGGGGAGGAGAAGAGGAGCGCTGGGGAGGCAGGTTAGCAGGGCAGGTTTAAGGGGGTTTCATGCATCCTGTTGTGAGAGTCTAAATCCTCTCTCTGGTTCATCGACAAAGATAAAGATTGCATTGCCTCTCCCTGATCGGCAAAGACAAAGGTTGCCTTCCTTAACTGCCGGGACCCAGACCCGGGGCTGGCCCAAAGCTCAGGGGTGCAAACCAACAGACAACGCCCTGGAAACTCCTGGCCCTCAGCCTGGCTGGAGTGCCCGGGAGGCCTACGTCTTAGCTCAGCTGCCCCCAGGGGAAAAGGTGTATGTGTATCCAGGGTATGGATATGGGAGTACAGCCAGGCAGGGGGCCGAGGCCCTCTCCCCGGTGGCGCCGGACCCCTGCCAATGCTTGAGAATAGACAGGAAGAGTTCCTGGGGAGCTGCAGCTGGACACTGAGCAGACAACTGCATAAAGGGCAGGAGGATGCCTGCCAGAGGGTGGCACTCCCACCGCACCGCCACTGGCACCTCTACCAGACCACCAGTGGCACTCCCACCGCACCACCAGTGGCACTCCCACCAGACCATCAGTGGCACTCCCACCAGACCACCAGTGGCACTCCCACCGCACCGCCAGTGGCACCTCTACCACACCACCAGTGGCACTCCCACCGCACCACCAGTGGCACTCCCACCAGACCATCAGTGGCACTCCCACCGCACCGCCAGTGGCACTCCCACCGCACCGCCACTGGCACCTCTACCAGACCACCAGGGGCACTCCCACCAGACCACCAGGGGCACTCCCACCAGACCACCAGGGGCACTCCCACCAGACCACCAGTGGCACTCCCACCGCACCGCCAGTGGCACTCCCACCAGACCATCAGTGGCACTCCCACCAGACCACCAGTGGCACTCCCACTGCACCGCCAGTGGCACTCCCACCAGACCACCAGGGGCACTCCCACCAGACCACCAGGGGCACTCCCACCGCACCACCAGTGGCACTCCCACCAGACCACCAGTGGCACCTCTACAAGACCACCAGTGGCACCTCTACCAGACCATCAGTGGCTCTCCCACCAGACCATCAGTGGCACTCCCACCAGACCACCAGGGGCACTCCCACCACACCACCAGTGGCACTCCCACCAGACCACTAGTGGCACCTCTACCAGACCACCAGTGGCACTCCCACCGCACCATCAGTGGCACTCCCACCAGACCACCAGTGGCACCTCTACAAGACCACCAGTGGCACCTCTACCAGACCATCAGTGGCTCTCCCACCAGACCACCAGTGGCACTCCCACCAGACCACCAGGGGCACTCCCACCACACCACCAGTGGCACTCCCACCAGACCACCAGTGGCACCTCTACCAGACCACCAGTGACACTCCCACCGCACCATCAGTGGCACTCCCACCAGACCACCAGTGGCACCTCTACAAGACCACCAGTGACACTCCCACCGCACCATCAGTGGCACTCCCACCAGACCACCAGTGGCACCTCTACAAGACCACCAGTGACACTCCCACCGCACCATCAGTGGCACTCCCACCAGACCACCAGTGGCACCTCTACCAGACCACTAGTGGCACTCCCACCACACCACCAGTGGCTCTCCCACCAGACCACCAGTGGCACCTCTACCACACCACCAGTGGCACTCCCACCAGACCACCAGTGGCACCTCTAACAGACCACCAGTGGCACTCCCACCACCACACCACCAGAGCTGCACACCACCAGAAGAACCTCTGATGAACTCCACAGCAGATCATGCCTGGGCCATGCACCTGTCTCTTTCTCTCCCCTCCATCTTCGACTGAGGGAAATAGGATCACAGCTCTTTTCCTTCCCTGCTTCTCTTCTCCGCCGTTCTCTTTATCTCTCTCTCTCCCCCTTCTCCCCTCTCTCCCTCTGTTTTGTCCAACCCTATCCTTCAATAAATAGTTTTGTGGTGATCTATGGTCTCGTTTGCACCTTAATTTCACAACACGGAAATCCATAAGAACAGGTCTTGCTCCTCTGGACAGAGATACTGTTAATCTCTGCTTCTCTGGACCTTGACACCTGTATAGGTATTAGAATCACAGAATCATAAAATCAACCAGGTTAGAAGAGACCTCCAAGATCATCCAGTCCAGCTATGATTTATCTGCTCTATATATTTCTGTCTATCTTTTGACATATAATTTGGTATTTCTTTCCAGTTCAAGAGCGCTTTATGGGGAAGTAAGGGCAAATCAAGCCTGACAAACTTAGTGGCTTTTTATGATCAAGTCACAGCAACAGTGGACAAGGGAAGGGCAACTGACGTCACCTACCTGGACCTGAGCAAGGCATTTGACTCTGTCCCACATGACAGCCTGGTCCCCAAACTGGAAAAACACAGCCTGGATGGGTGGAGCACTGCTGGATAAGGAATCGGCTGAATGGTGACATGCAGAGAGTGGTGATCAAAGGCACAATGCCCACCTGGAGACCAGTGACAAGTGGTGTCCCTCAGGGGTCAGTGCTGGCACCAGTGCTGTTTAACATCTTTGTCAGTGACATGGACAGAGGAATCAGTGCACCCTCAGCAAGTTATTCACAGAATCAGGGACTTGTTTCAGTTGGAAAAGACTTCTAAGATCATCAAGTCCCGCTGTCAACCTAAGACCATTAGGACCAAAGTGCCACACTTGCACATTTTTTTAACATCTCCACTACCACTACCACCTCCCTGGGCAGCCTGTTTCAGTGCCTGGATTTATTTTCTTCCATAGTGTCCAATTGAAATCTCTCCTGGCACAATTTCAGGCTGTTTCCTCTTGTTCTATCATTTGATACTAGAGAAGAGACTGACCCCCACCTCACTATCTCCTTTCAGGGAGTTGTAGAGAGCAGTGAGGTCTCTCCTCAGCCTTCTCCTCTCCAGACTGAATAACAGTTCCTTTAGATGCTCCTTATAAGATCTGATTTCCAGACCCTTCACCAGATTTGCTGTCCTTCGTTGGACATGCTCCAGCACCTCAATGTGTTTCTTGAAGTGAGGGGTCCAAAACTGAATCCAGTATCTAAGGTGTAGCCTCCCCAGTGCCAAGTACAGGGGCAAAATCACTTTCCTACTTGCTGGTCACACCATTTCTGATCCAGGCCAGGATGCTGGTGGCCTTCTTGGCTACTTGAGCACACTTCTGGCTCATGTTTAGACAGCTGTCAACCAGCATCCCCAGGTCCTTTTCTGATGGGCAGCTTTGCAGTCACTCTGCCCCAGGCCTGTAGCATTGCATGGGATTGTTGTGACCCAAGGACCTGGCTCCTGGCCTTGTTAAAATGCTTCTTAGAAGAACTACTTGAAAGGTTTGGGGCAGAAAACTTCTCTCCATGCCTGACCTCTCAAGTCCCATATAAATTTGCATGCAGCATCATAAAAATGATAAAAGACAACAGCTTAAAGCATCAGAATCATAGTGCAATTTCAGACACACAACCTCACTGCCCTGAGGCAGTGAGTCCCAGCCAAGGCCCACTGACAACAGTAGGATCCTCTCTACCAATTTTTATGAGGTTTGCATTGTTCCTTGTGTAAGGAGGCAGAGGAAGCTCACATGGAAGAAGCTCACACACCTTTCCATGTCTTAAGATGGTACCATGCAGGAAAGCAGATTTTAATAAGATGCAAAGATGTACTGCTAAAATAAATAAATAAATGCTGATCATGGTCTTGAAAGGAAATATTCTTTCCTCATTTATCTTGATTTTTATCTATTCTGAGTAAATCTGGGACTCATGGAAAATATGAGAAACTCCTACCCACACAACAGAGCACATTTCTGCAGTGTATTTCTGACCTTCCCGGTTAGGTCTCTTTTGGACCTAGGACAATTGTGGAGCATCTGTGGCTTACTCACTAACAGCTGTTCCGCTGAGGCCAGCAACAAAAGGCATAAGTAATGCTAGCTGCCATAGCTTCTCTGCTAGAAACTCACTCATGACCATAAACTTGATTCAAAATCAGTAGTCAGCCAACTATAAACTGTATCAGTCTTGCACTTGGTACAGCTCACAGGCTGGACTGTAGCATGAAGAAATGATTTACAATCATTTTATTTGCTACTAAATCTGAATGGTTTGGGTAGCACAGTCTGCAGTTTGCTCTTTTACTCGTTCACCATTACCTGCTTTACAGACACCTCTGACATCTGCCTTTGGTACAGGTGGGAATTATGGCAAACAAGTCACAGACTCTGCACTTAAGATCGCAACTTATATTGAGTTCATGGGCCAATATCTTCAGTATCAGCACAGGATGGAAGATGGTGACATTCAGAGCAGCCTTGAAGAAAAGGACCTGGGGACACTGGTGGATGAGAACCTGGACATGAGCCAACAATGGACAATTGCAGCTCAGGCCAGTGGCAGCCTGGGCTGCATTAAAAGAAGTGTGGCCAGCAGATCTGGGGAGATGATTCTGCCACTCTGCTCTGCTCTGGTGAGACCTCACCTGAGGTACTGTGTCCAACAATGAGACTTCCAACACAAGAGAGACATGGACATTCAAGATCATACTTGATGCAGCCATGGGTGGCCTGGTCTAGTTGGAAATGCCGCTGTTCAATGCAGGGGGTTTGGAGAAGATGACCTTTGAGTGTCCCTTCCAAACTGATGCAATTTGTGAATCTGAATAACTTGAACTATGATTTGCATTCAGTCTCTGCATTATTTAACAAAGCAGAGCAAAGAGAAATGGCTCTGAGTAATGAAGTGCTGCTTAGCAGATAGAGTACATGCATGGATCATCATGGCATTAACCTGAAATAAGATTGTGAGAGCATCAGTGCTGTGCACCCATTTAATTTGTAGGATTACTAGCAAGAAGTATGTGTCACGACTGGAGGTCATTATCTTCTTCTGTTAAACTGAATTTCTCATCTTGTTCCCTGGCTAGTACAAATGGGATGGTTTCCTCAGCAATAATGAAAATTCTCCTGCTTGGTGTGAGCTAAGCAGGCTCAAGGAATTTCTCCACCACCATCTCCTTTCAGCCTCTATGCTCTGCCCAAACAGTGTCCTGCATAACATGAGCCACTCTACAGTGTAGCTAGCTTGATATGGCTCCTATTATGCTCTCTAGGATGCCCTGCTCTCCCTCTTTCCCCTGACACCACAGTAACATCCGTAATGACTGAACAACGAAAATCATTAACCTCAACAGTGAAATCACCCACACCATATGGAATTTCAGATACATAAACACAGTCCAGTGGGGCCTCCCTGTATTGTTGAAAACCAGCCTTAGCCCCTTAGGAACTACTGTTCTGGCACTTTTGAACAAATCTCTCTCTAATACCAAGAGTTCTGCAAAGCCACATTTGGGTTGTCTCTACTGTTACCATATACTAGCATACATACTGTTATCATACTAGCAGCCATCCAGAATAGAATGGAATAAAGTAGTGTAGTTCTGTTGGAACTACAATGGTCATCTTGTCCAACTGCCTGGCCACTTCAGGGCTGACCAAGTTAAAGCATGTTGTTGAGGACATTGCCCAAATGTCTCACAAACATTGACAAGCTTGCGGCATCATCCAACTCTCTAGAAAGCCTGTTCCAGAGTTTGGTCACCCTCTTGGTAAAGACATGCTTCCTAATATCAAGTTTAAACCTCCTCTGGTTCAGCTTTGAACCACTCTTATGCATCCTGTCAGAAGGTAACAGGGAGAAGAGGTTAGAATCGTCATTTCCACTTCCCTTCTTAGGAACCTGTAGAGAGCAATGAGGTTGCCCCTCAGCTTCCTTTTCTCCAAACTAGACAAACCCAGAGTCCTCACTCACTCCTCATAGAACATCCCCTCCAGCCCTTCCACCAGCTTTGTTTCCTTGCTCTGGATTCATTCCAGGATCTTCACATCCTCCCTAAATTGTGGGCTCCAGAACTGCACACAATACTCAAGGGGAGACTGCACCAACACCAAATATAGTGAGATAATCACCTCTTTTGACTGGGTGGTTATGCTTTAATGCACCCTGATATGAGGTTCACCCTCTTGGTTGCCAGGGTGGACTGCTGACTCATGCTGAGCTTGCTGTCAGCCAGCACTCCCACTACATCCACTCCCTTCTCATCCACTTTGCAGGTGACCTTATCATAGAAGGGTATTGAATTAGTTAGGAGGTGTATCACTATTTGCTCCATTTGCTGTGCCTGTTATTACTTGAGTTAGATTGGTACAATTCTCACTGTAATTAACTTCCTCCTTAAATCTATTCTGCTCTGATTTAAAACCATTGCCTCTCTTCCTGTCACTATAAACCCTTCTAAAAAGTCTCTCCACAGCACTCCTGTATCTCCCCTTCAGATATTGAAATGCAGTTACAAGGTCTCCCCAGAGCCTTCTAACTCAGCTCTCTGGGCTGAACAATCCCAACTCTCTCAGCCTGCCTTCATCGGAGTGGTGTTCCAGATCTCTTATCATCTTGTGGCCTTCCTCTGAACCTGCTCCAGCATGTTCACGTTTCTCTTGTGTTGGAGGTCCCATTGCTGGCCACAGTACTTGAGGTGACGTCTCACCAGAGCAGAGAAGAGTGGCAGAATCACCTCTCTGGATCTGCTGGACATGCTTCTTTTGATGCAGCCCAAGATGTGATTCACCTTCGACTGGAAGATGATACAGGTGTTTCTGCACTGCATTTTCACCTGAAAGCCTCCTAAGAAACAGGCAGTTGTACTTATTTTGCTTGGAATTATCTTCAGGTTTATTATCCTGTACCCACACAAGCACACTTCATTTTTTAAGATTTCAACTGACTCTTGGGTAGCAAAGCACCAAAATGAGTATTCCTTGTTAATGTGTTTTTAATTAAGATTTTCACACTTCATCAGTATAACATTTAAAGACAACAGTAGTTCTCTTCCAGCTATCAAGCTGACTGCACATGATTTCAGGGTATATATTTCTTCTCTCCTTCTCCCTGTCAGAGCTTATGCTATTTTAGACACGTTTATGGCTCTGTCATTCATTGGATAGGGCTGGGTGCTAGGTTGGACTGGATGATCTTGGGGGTCTCTTCCAACCTGGTTGATTCTATGATTCTATGATTCTATGATCTATGGCAGATCTTGGTGTGGAGTATGGGGGACCATGTCCATCGCACCAAGCCAATGCTTATAAGGCAGATATCACCTTCTTATCCCCTCCCATCTCCTATTAATCTCAGTTTCTATCAGGGTTTTTTCATAGTCCATGCAGAAATCAGGAAAGTGAAGCATTTCATTACAGGTGCAGAGTGAAGAACACTGAGGATTTGTCTGTAAGGCTCAAGGAAGTTCTAAGCAAACTATCTGGAGTACAGAAATACATCTAATCACAGTAGAAGTAGCCATGGTGAGATAATTTACCTTCATCTCTAGAAATGTGTCACATAGCATTAGGCTTTGTATCAGGAAGAAGAGGGTCTTAGCAAAAAGGAAGACCCAATAGCAGAAAATATAGTTAGTTACAGGATGCCCCAGTGTGTCAGCATCACACTGCAGTTTGTTCTCTGCTATGTCTAAGACCCTTGCTGATAAATGGAGACAGGAAAATTCAGAAACAGCATGCAAATTGAGGCGTGTCTTCCGCAGCCCATCGTTTTTACTCAGTGTTTGGCTCTGGAAGCATTTGCATCTTAGTTCTCTTTAACTCTGCTCATCGCACACTGCATCATTCTCCCCTGTGCTTATTTGGCACCACTGCCCAAGCAGGAAACTGCCAGCTGAGCCATTTTTTCAATAAAGCAGGCAGAGAAGTAATGCACATTAGCCACTTACTGCGTGATCAAAAGAGTTAGTTCTTTGCTGCTGTACAATTTCAGCTGACAAAGATGCAACAACAGCTCTTTACCTTTGCAGGTATTCATACAGCATGTTATGGAAATACATCAAGAGCATTATTGAATACTTGTGTGGAGTTTGAGTATTGGGGTACAAGGGAATGTATCTAACTTGGCAGAATGAGAATTGTACCAATCTAATTCAAGTAATAACAGGCACAGCACTGCAGGCATTTGTGATGGTTTGGGTGCTCCCTGACCCCCCACACTTTAGAAGGTAAAAGTAATACAGAAACACAACTCCCCCCCCAGAAACCTGAGTCCCCAGGAGGGGCTCCCAACTGCCCTTCCACCTTCTCCCACTCCTCTCTACCTTACCCCAGTCCTAAGGAAGAATAGAGGTTTAGCCAAGAGGTTAGGAAGCAAAGGTGAGTGGAAGGTGAGGTTCGGGAGATGCAGCTCAGTCAAAGCCCAGCCTGAGAGTGCAGACAAAAATGGTGAGAGTGTTATCTAATGTTTTCTTTTCTTCTTGTTCAGCAAGACTCTAAGGGAAGTAGACATCACCATTGTTTTCCTTTCACAGCCTATGATCTACTTTTTCTCACCAAAACATTCTAGCCTGCTTCAAACTAGCACAGCATTCAAAATTACACTTGATGTGGCCATGGGTGGCCTAGTCTAGTTGGAGGTGGCCCTGCTTACTATAGGGGGTTTGGAAAAGATGACCTTTGAGGGTCCCTTCCAACCAAATGTAATCTGTGAATCTGCAAAAGGCGAAGAAATTCAAAACTCAAAAATTGATTCCCGTTAAGTACTTCAGTGGAAGGAACTAATCTATCATTATGCCCAGAAAATACTGTTCGAGCTTCAGTTAGACTCTTGAATGCTGTGCAAGGCAAAAAGATATCTGGGCCATACTAGAGACTTTCACAGTGAGAAGAAAGAAAAGGTTGTAAGAGAGAAATCTCTACAAAGGAAGGGTGTCTCTGGAAATAAGCATCCACAGCAGGTCTAAGACATGATTAGTCCTATGAAAAACTCCTCTGATAAGTCTCTGTGAACAGTCCAGTCCCACTGCAAATAGTATCCAGTGGTTAAAGTGAGAGATGGGGACTTGAGAGGATCACGTCCAGTTCTGCTGGGCTATCCACTCAGTTATGGTTATAGTCCCATGCCACATTGTAGAACAAGGCTAAGGATTGCTCTATAAGCTTTGACTGGGGTGATGCTCTTAAGAGCGGCACACTTTCTCAAAGGAAGACCTCCACTGTGCCTAGGCTGCTTATTAATCCAAGAACATACTTCAGTTAACACAGCTTGCCTGATCCCAGGACACTTCAGTTAATACTAAAACTATGCTTGGCTTCCCGTGTAACTTAGGCATATTAAACATGCCCTGTGTCTCTCTGCATTTCATGTCTCTTTCTATTAATAAGGGGAAATAATCACTACTGACACAGTGAGACTTTAAGATACTATGGTGAGAAGGCAGCAGAGAGATACTTCCAAACATCACAGATCAGATGAATCACAGTGTAATAGTGCCAGCACTATACATCATGCTCTGGACTTTCATGCTTGCCCAGAGTACCAATGCCAAGAACACTATTCCTGACTTCTCAGGGCTTTGCTGCTCTGTAGGCCTATCAAGAGCTAGCACAGCAAGTGGTAGCTTCCCACTCAGTGCAGTCAGCACAATGCACAGAACAGTGCTAAGTTCTCTATTCAGGTGGCTGTTTCTAACCGATCAAACATGGCTACTTCTTCTGAAAGTAGTGGTTTTTAACAACTCAATCAGCACCCTTCCTGCCTGGCCTTTTGCTGCCAGGCTAGCTACCACACACAGATAGTGTCAATGAGCAGTTGTGAATTGGACTTAGCTGTCTAAGTTCTTCAAGCATCATTTGCTGAAAAGATAAGGTGCACCAGTGGTTAAGGCAAGTGCCACCTGTTTCAGCCATGCCAGTTACTTATTTTCTGGGCTCAGGTCTTCCACGACAGGGCTATGGAACTGCTCTGCTGCCCCTAAGTTACCAGGGCTACACTTTTCATCCATTGCTGATCAGCAACTGAAAGAATGCTCCAGGTAACACAGGTAGTACAAAGCACACTCTCCCTGGCCATCACCTCCACTGCTGAGGGAGAAAAAAGGTCCTTAAAGGACCAAAATGAGACTTGGATTAAAAGGCTTTTCAGACACCTAAGGCCTTACCACCCCAAACGGATCTAACACTTTTGTATTGGAGTGTAAGACACACACTTTGTATTTAGGAGAGTGCAGGCTGTAATCTACTCACGTTGCTGTGTTATTACCAACCCAAGTAATTTAATACACTTCATTTTACACTCTTCAGAGGGCGTAAGAATAGATTTCTCTAACTCAAAAGCACCATCATAAACCATTGCTATTTTCCTTTGTTCTTCTATTCTTACCTCAACCTCTCATTCCAGGAAGTAAAAGTGGTTGAAGCTGGTATATGCATGCTTTAAACAGTCAACAACATACTGATTTTACTCAGAAAGGGATAACCAGTCCCTCCAGGACTTGAGAAGCATACTACAGTATGCAGCTGCTTATTGTAGTTTCTTACTAGCACTGATTTGGTGGATGAAGAACTGCTTCTTATACATTCACATACAGTCTCTCATGTGGCTCTTCCTATAAAGAAGTTCAGGTCTCCCAGGTGAGGTTATCAGGAAGCTGAGAATTTCACATGCCTGTGTATTCTGTGCATGGTTTTTCCCATCCAACATAGGCAGATTCCCATGGTTATGACACTGGGCAAAGTTAGTCACCTCCTAAACTCCTCTCAAACCTAGGACTGCTTTGCCTACTTCCTCTACTCATCTCAGAAGAAAACAACTTCCTGTGCAAGCCCACAACAGCATGTACCTGCTAGCACTCACTGAGCCCCCTGAGAAAAAAAGAACTTGATAGCTCACATTTTCACCTGTGAAAAACAATTTCCTTTCACAAATCTTAAGTTTTTCATGCAGAGGAGAGGAACTTCAGCAAAACAAGCAATACAAGCCAGAAGACAAGGCTGGTTCAACCTAACCCCAGGTAAGCTTAACCACTGCTGTTTCATGCACAGCATGAACCAGACAGCTAGCCTGCCTAACAATTGAGTTCTGCAGATGAAAGATGCTTGAGAACCCCATTGGGTTTTAAGGTTGGCACCAGCCAAAACTGAGCACCTAGGTTTGTGCCCAGAAGCATAAATCACTCAGGATTTTCCTGGAAGATTCATGCACATACAGAAATCAAGTGTATTTGACTAAAACAACTGATGGATGAGGTTTGAAAGGAAGTCCTGAGGCACCTAACTAGGAGCTTTTGCTTCTTTTTGGAATAAGCTCTTTTAGAATATAGTGCAGTCATATGTGCATCTCCCATGGTGGCCCACACAAGATCAGACTCTGGGCTCCAAGCTCTTGGTACTTTTAAAGAATCTTGCCCTGGAAAGTCCCAAGCCAGACACTGAAGGTCAGGGCTAGATGTAACTTGAAGATGTTGACATAAGCTGCTTGATACAGTAGCCAAGAAAATGTGCACCCTTTTTAGCTCCATGTTCTCAAAACTGGCCTCCATAGATAGCTAGTGACATATGGGCATAGTCACTGTTCTAGTCAGCACAGCTTTTCAGAGCTTAGAGACATTTTAAGTGAGGAGTAGTGTGACCTAAGACTCACCTGGTAGAACTAACACTGGCTAGTGGATAAGGGTAAATGCTCACAAGCTAAGTCAAAATACTCCACATCTAACAACTTGATGTGAAATCAGAATCTTCAACAGAGGAGGTTGTTATGTTTTTGTAATGGAAAGTTTTTTCCACTTTTAAATCATGGAGTGTTTAAATGGGGCAACTCAATAATTACAATAACAAAGGCATGAGAACATGGTGAGTAGCTGCATTTTTATAAGGCCAAACTATAAACATATTTCTAACACTCAGTAATAACCTCCCAAACATAACCCACAAACAACTATGAAATGAATATGCTTAGGCAACTGCTAGGCTTAATCCTGTGCAAGTTGAAATCAATGAAGGGATGTCAGGGATGCTGGACTGGGTCCAGAAGTGAACAAATTAAGAGCACAGCACGAAGAGTGATGATCCAGGCAGCCTTCATACAGTAGGCTAAGCACATCAGACGCAGACTCAACTCGCACGGGAATTCTGAGAGGAAAATTGTCCGTAATGCAGAAATTGCCTCATTTTGGAGTTATTATGAACCTGTTTTTCCACACCAAAGCTGTAACTAAGGCTCTCCATAGGGCTTAGTGGATCTACTGTGAGTCAGGTTTAGTACAGCATCATTCCCTTCCTTGCAAATCCTGTTAAATTGTTTCCATTCTCTCAAGTGCTGTGTTTCCACTAAAGATGAGTTAGCACAAACTAAGGGAAGCAAAAAAAAAACCAACCAAGAAACCCTCAGTTGCTTAGCAGTAAAACATGAGGACTGTTTCTGCAAACTCCTTGGATGTTTTGAGTGCTTGAGTGCTGAAGCCCTGTACTTAGAGTATTTGAAAAAGGACTAGACAAATGCAAATTTGTAGTTCTCTGTCAATGATTCTGTGTGGAATATCTCTCCTCCTGAGATTTCTGTACTTCCATAGACATTTTCACTAAGTGTTACATAATGAAGATCACTTCTGGAATTCCTAGATGAGCAAAAGAGTTCTGTACTTCTGCCTTGGTCCTATGTGACATCCACTTTTATGTTTAATTGCTCATGGTAATCTCCTTCTCCTACCTCTATCCTGTAAAATAAAGACTATCTTAGCTGACAAACCAACTATGTAGGAATTCAGCAGGCTTTTGATGGGCACCCACATGGGGATGGAATATAAATCTATGGTAGCTGAAGGGAGATGCTATTATTCTGATGTATACACATACAGAGCTAAGATGACTTAGGGAGGCAGTGTGAAGCTGCACTTGCAGACACACATACGGAGCAAGATCTCCTGCTCACTGTGCCTCAGTATCAGAGCACTGCTGCTTTAGCTTTCTATCTTCCCCCAATATAAGAATAACACCCAGAAAGCCAAGATGTGAAATAATCATTACAAAGGGAAAATACAAGAGACATGAGGATCCATTAAAAGATCACAGATTCATAGAATCATTAAGGCTGGGAAAGACATCTAGGATCACACGGAATCACATAATAGCAGGGGTTGGAAAAGACCTCCAGATGAAAGGACCTCTCGAGATCATCTAGTCCAACCTTCACAGTAATTTAATGGACACAGTAATGATAAATAGCACATGCACAGAAGGAAACAGTCCATCAGAGTGCATGCAGTGCTAGGTAGATGCATGACAAGTTGGTAGCCAGCTAGGAAATGTGACCAGTACAATAGCTGTGAGAGTTTATATGCCTTCTGAGATCAGCTTAACCTAAGCTATTAATTCCCTATTCTTTCCCTTTGACCTGACTAATAATGCTAATAAAATATTCATTACATACCATAAAATATGTACAAGGCTGTCTTTAACTGTATGCTTGCCAGAGAAAACATACATTTAAAAAATATAAAGATCAAGCAACACTCAAAACTCAGATAAAAATTATTCAGAGGGCATCAAGCAATGCCTCTCCATATACATACATATTTCTCTCAAGAAAGTGCAACTAGTTATTGATGATAACTACAGTAAAGCTCTGGTAAACCTAGAGAAATGTCTTCCTTCGAGACATTAAGTTCTTGATGCTCCAATGAAATGATATTAATTTATCTATTGTTGCCATTTATGTGGCCTATCCCTGGAATGTTCATCTCTCCCCTATGTCTGAGCTAGAGGATCAGCTCAAACGGCCACATTTTAAAGATGGGGTTGAGCTTCCTAGGCATAACCACAGGAGAGAGAAAACTGCACAAGATGTGAAGCCCATGCCAGAATCTGTGCTGTGTACCAGCTGAGTAAATTGACGGTCTTGGAACAGTAAAGAGGTGCTCCTTACAAATATTCTTTTTTGATGATGAGCAATAGCTGGAGGAGCTCTTCTTGTGCACAAATTCACCGGGGGAGAAAAGCTGTTGATTAGCAACTGCTGCGCCTGCTCATGAGGGACTGAGTGCAGCCGGGGGCACCTTTCTGCAGCCTGCAGTCAGTGCTTTACCGGCTCCCAGGTAAGGAGAATTCTGTAGCAGACAATGAAGACAGTCAGCTCCTCCTTCAGGAAGCACCAAATGAACACAGCCTTTTCTATAGCGTATTGCTCGCAGATACGAAACCAAGGCACGGTAACCTGATCGGGGAGTAAGCAGCGACTCGCACACAGCGCACAGCTCCCGGCGCCAAGCCGCATGCTGCAGAGCGAACCACCGCCGCTCCTCCGAGCGCAGCTACCTCCGGCTCTCAGCCGGGGCGGCACAGAAGTGAATGAACAAATGGGATAAAAAAGGCGGGAGAAATATTTCAGCCTTCACCTGGAACACACGGGAAAGTACCCTCCCTGCGGCACTTCCTCTTACAGCTCCGGCCGGGCTCCAAGCCTGGAATCCCTGGCTTCAGCTTTTCGTTGCCTGACAATGCCGGGGGGAATGTCAAAGGGATTTGTTTACACTGTACGGGGGCTCCCTGCTCACCTGTCACACGATTAGGTGGCTACATAAACCGCCCACGGCGTTCCATTCCTCCCCCGGGCACTGACCCTTGAAAGAATGCAGGCACCCAACGTGGGTGGGTGGTCGGAGGGTCTCTGTGAGAGAGGATTTGCCCAGCGGGGCTACGGCACAGAGCGTTCTTTCCCCTTCTATGAGCGTGTTCATCGCCGGGTCGCCGTTCGCAGGCAGAGAAATTCAGACAGTGTTGACACAGGACTTTCCGTGAGCTGTTCCAAACCTGGCTGCACATCAATGGGATCCCGATAACGTTTTCGTCATCTTTCTGAGCGCCAGTGTAAAGGACAATCGACTGCAACTTTACCAGCCTGTTTCCTTGTTTAAAAACAAGTAGTTGATGACCTTGTACAAGGTTTTCTCTCCCACCGCTCCCTCCACGGTGATTATCTGATCCAGAGCCCACAGAAATCTGTGCAAACTTTCACACAGACTTCAAAGGGCTCTGTGATCAGCCCTCTTTAATCTGTCCCGTTCCAACAGGCGCAGCATTTTAGGCGACGCATTGTACTCAGTCTGTCTGGTGCCGTTTTCCTACAGAACTCAAAGGCGTTAACAGCTCATGATAACAGAAGCAAATATCGTTCAATGGCCGATTCTTTAGCTCCTGAAAACGAGCCTGAGTGAGGGAAAGGATTTATGCAGGGTCATACAGAGTTAGTGCCATGCCTAAAACAGCAGTCTTGCTCTTTCTAGCCTAAGGTATGCCTCCTCTGCATACTGGTTGTGAAGGCAACGTGCAGTGAATGAACACCATCCCCATTTCTCATGGCATATTGGAGCCAGAGAATTCTTGAGGTTGGAAGAGACCTTTGAGAACATCAAGTCCAACCTTTACACGCTCCCCAGAGAGGTTGTGGAGGCTCCTTCTCTGGAGGCTTTCAAGACCCATCTGTATGCATTTCAGTGAGACCTGCGCTACATTCTATGGTCCTGGTCTGGCAGGGGCGTTGGACTCAATCAACAGATCTTCCAACCCCAAACATCCTGTGATCATATGAACCTTACACCTTGTCTCGGTTCTAGTTTCAATTTCCCACAGACTCAAATATATCCATATAGAACCAATACAATTACAGGATCCCTTCTTTTGGAAAAGGAAGGAATTAGATGTAGAGAGCAAAAGGTAAAACACGCCTGAATAAATAGTCTTACTTTGGTTTGGAAGTTAAAAGAGAGAACTTTAATAATAAATAAAAGATATTTGAGGTAAGGGAGTTACAAAGAGATATATGGAAGGAAAAACAAGATTATATATATATAAATACACAGCCAGATTGATGGCAATGGGTTTGTCCACCTCGTGGAAGGATGGCCACGAGGTAAAACAAAAGAGAGCAGGAAGAGGAGGGTGGTGCTGACAGGCAGGAAGGGCAAAGAGGAAGTCGCTCTGTTTTTATAGGGGGCTTAGACAGGGAGTGGGCTAACCACTACACCTGGAGCAAGGTTCAGACCCACCCCTGGGTTGCATGGCCAAGAAAGCCATCTTGCTATAGCTCTTGATAATGAAGATGGAGAATGTGTAGCTTTCTGACATCTTGACACTTTGAACTCTCATATTTCAAAACTCCTTCATTTTGGAAGCCTAACCTGCAATCTACTTTGTGAAAACACTTTCCATGCTCAGGAGGGTGGGCTAGCCCTAACCACACTGGAAAATCACTCTCTGGAAAAGTTGTGTTGCAGTCACACAGCTTCTCAAAATCATGTGAACTTCCCAAGTACTTCGTTCTACAGACTCTTGCCAGGGAGCCATTCCCAGCCTTCTGCTGTTGGGAAAAGCAATTACTCTTATCTCAAGTACCATTACAGGCCAGCAAGGTCATTAAAACTAGTTGATGGTTTAGTCAGCCACTAAACCTTGTAACTTGTCCATGCATCCTACAAGCTTCTCCCAGCACACTGAAAATTAATTTATCTACCATATGACAATTGATCATATCCTTTCATCAAGGAAGAAAATTAGAGAAGTAATTAGGTAAAATATGATGATTTATATGGCTCTTTCTGCCATACTAGAAAAGAACTGGGTTTATGTCATAGCAATATCAAATCCTTTCAACATAAACTAATATAAATTTCTGCCAAGCCATAATTCTCACTTGGGCTTTTGTCTCATTACTGTAGATTTTAAAAAGGAAGGAAAAAAATGTGTAAAATACGTGTAGGTGTGTGTGGGTACACAAAGGAACAGTCACCCAGTTTGTTCCCAAATTGATACCTGCCTGAACATGAGCCAGCAGTGTGCCCAGGTGGCCAAGAGAGCCAGTGGCATCCTGGCCTGCATCAGGAATGGTGTGGTCAGCAGGAGCAGGGAGGTCATTCTGCCCCTGTACTCTGCACTGGTTAGACCACACCTTGAGTACTGTGTTCAGTTCTGGGCCCCCCAGTTTAGAAGGGACATCGAGATGCTTGAGCGTGTCCAGAGAAGGGCGATGAGGCTGGTGAGAGGCCTCGAGCAGAAGCCCTATGAGGAGAGGCTGAGGGAGCTGGGATTGTTTAGCCTGGAGAAGAGGAGGCTCAGGGGAGACCTTATTGCTGTCTACAACTACCTGAAGGGTGGTTGTGGCCAGGAGGAGGTTGCTCTCTTCTCTCAGGTGGCCAGCGCCAGAACGAGAGGACACAGCCTCAGGCTGTGCCAGGGGAAATTTAGGCTGGAAGTGAGGAAAAAGTTCTTCACTGAGAGAGTCATTGGACACTGGAATGGGCTGCCTGGGGAGGTGGTGGAGTCATCGTCCCTGGGGCTGTTCAAGGCAGGATTGGACGTGGCACTTGGTGCCATGGTCTAGCCTTGAGCTCTGTGGTAAAGGGTTGGACTTGATGATCTGTGAGGTCTCTTCCAACCCTGATGATACTGTGATAACAAATCATGCAATCACAGAAGCACAGAAACATTCAGGTTGCAAAAGACCCTCAGGATCACCAAGTCTAGCTGATATCCTACTCTACAAGGTTCACCCTAAGCCATATCCACAAGCACCACATCCAAACAACTTTTAAACACATCTGGAGTTGGTGACTCAACCACCTCCCTGGGTAGCCCATTCCAATGGCTGTCCACTCCTTCTGTGAAAAAAAAAAAATGTTTTCCTCATCTTTGCGTAAAATGATAGGTCAGAATAACTTAAAAGTTAAGACTTTATCTCATGAAACTGGAGACTGATAACTGCTAGCAAAACTGCACTTACATGAAAGTTTTGCTGATAACTGTACGCTCATGTTTTACTTTCTATGTTCTAGCTTACTGTAAAAGCATCAACCTGCTTGACACTTTTGTCATTTCGTAACGACGTAAAGGCAGCCTTAGTAGAGATGAAGAAACAAGACAAAGATGGCATGAAAAATAAATTGCTCAAAAATTAGTAACAGCTACTATTAGTATAGAAACTAGAATTAAACTGAGAGAAAACATTTGCAAAGTCAAGGAGAGAACTGAGTAAACCTATCTGGGGCAATGAGTGATTCACACAGGTTGTAATACGACTAGTAGCATTTTCCACATGACCAACCTCAGTCTGGTCCATTTTTACTGTGTTCAACAGCTGGTACAATCTGCTTTGGCTGTAGAAATCAACTGATTATTTAAATCTCATTCCTTTCAGAGGGCAGACTGGATGAGGCACTTAGTGCCATGGTCTAGTTGGTCTAGTTGATTGGTTAGGGCTGGGTGATAGGTTGGACTGGATGATCTTGGAGGTCTCTTCCAATCTGGTTGATTCTATGATTCTATGATTCTGATTCTATGATTCTATGATTCTATGATTATAAAGATGCTGTGCAGGAAACTCAGAAGACCAGGATCTAATCCTAAATGTGCTAATCTGAGGCTAACTAGGATATTTTAGCGAAAGGAATTAGATTATAGACGGTGAAAAGGAAACAATGGTGATGCCTACTTCACTCATAGGTTTGCTGAGATGAACAAGAACACAAACAGGTAACACAGTTGCTGTGTGTCTCTGTCTGCCTGCACTGTTCTCCCTAACCTGCTGTCTGTATAACTAATCCTTTCTAATCTCCCTGGCTGATCCTCCAAACTCACCTTGAATGTAAGGCAAAGTCTGGGATAAGGTAGAGGGGCGCAAAGGAGGTGGAAGGTTGGTTGGGAGCCCCTCCTGGAGACTCTGGTTTCTGGGAGGGCTGTTGTGTTTCTGTATTACTTTTGTTAACTTGTATATTTCTGTAGATAGCTGTATAGATTGTAAATATCTGCTCATATACTGTGCTAAACTGTAAATATAAAGCTTAGTTCTTTAATTTCCAGCTTGGCTGAGTCTAGTCTGAGTGATTTCATAAGAGTAGGGGGGTGGGTAACACCCAAAGTATCATGCTAATAAAGCCTTTCCTGCTCATTTGTGTTGTCAGAACACTGGAACAGGCTGCCCAGAGGGTTGTGGAGTCTCCCTCTCTGGAGGTATTCAAGACCCGCCTGGATGTATTCCTGTGTGATCTGGTATAAGTGATCCTGGAGGATCCTGGAGGTTGGACTAGATGATTGTTCAAGCTCCCTTCCAGCCCTAATATTTTGTGATTCTGTTATTCTGTGATCTAGCTGAAGAGGAAGCCTGACAAAACTACTGAACACCACACAGCTATATGTGCTCATTTATTTGTATTCTGAAGCTGTAGTAAACTGCACCATTAGGCAATCAAAATGCAACCATTGAGCATGCACATGCAACGTTTCTAATCAACTCAGAAGCCGCTATTTCTGTCCCTGAGAGGAGATTCACAATACATGACACTTTCTCATTGAACATTGATTGCCTTTCATTATCTCCAGATGAAATATAAGGTGTTCAAAACCTAAAATAACATTTCTTCCATTCCCCAAAGGCTGAGTTTGTGAACTCCATCACATATTTACTAGCAAACGAAGCTTTTCTACCAGCACCAATGAGTGCAATCTGCAGTCTTGCAGTATAGAATTGTAGAATCATTAAGGTGGAAAAAGACCTTTAAGATCAACAAGTCCAACCATAACTTAACTACCAGGACCACTAAACTACTACTCCTGTGATACATCTGCACATTTCTTGAATACCTCCAGGGATGGAGACTCTACCACCTCTCTGGACAGCCTGTTCCAACAGCTCACCACTCTTACAACTAAGAAAATTTTCCAACTTAAACTGCCCCTGCCACAACTTAAACCATTTTCATCTTGTCCTATTGCTATGTGACACTGCCATAACCACCCATCTCTCTCTTTAGAGCTAGGTCATGTCATAGCTATCCATAAACCTATGAACCTGGTGGGCTAAATCATCACAGGGTCAAACCCCAGTTCATATCTTGCTGATTGGATGGGAAGCACATAATATTCAGTTATGTCTATCATTTAAAAGTCCACTTTGAGAATTAGAAGGAAGCACAATCTTTAAATGTTTATACTGTTTGTCAAAATTACAATGCATGTAGGACTCAGAATACATCCTCCAAACCAGTCAGCAAAATACATTTGCACATTCACTTGCCAGAGAACAGCTTCTTCACATACTTTCATCCAGCCAAAATCTGCTGAAGAAGCCAGTCAGAGAACTAGCCTTACCAAAGGTAAGTCAGCAAAGGTTGTGTCAGGCCTGGGGAAGGTGGGTGCCTTCACTTGAAAAAACTTGCCCCAAAAATCATATCTAGAAGCTTTTAACAACTTCCTGATTTATGCTGTTTGGCCTAATATACCAAGAGCAGGCAGACAGTTCAGTTCCTGTGCCTCCTAGCATAATGAAGCTGAAATGAAAAGCAATCATGTCTCTTACCTCATACTTTAGTATCCCTCCTGCCTCAATTATGAAGGTGGTGATAGCAAAAGAAAAGACAGAAATTAAACAGGCTTTGCATGCAACACTCAACCCTGTGAAAACCTCAGCCTGTGGAAAGGTAGAAACACATCAACAAAGGTTTTAGAATCATAGAATCAACCAGGTTGGAAGAGACCTCCAAGATCATCCAGTCCAACCTAGCACCCAGCCCTATTCTGCCAACTAGACCATGGCACTAAGTGCCTCATCCAGTCTTTTCTTGAAGACCTCCAGGGATGGTGCCTCCACCACCTCCTTGGGCAGCCCATTCCAATGGGAAATCACTCTCTCTGGGAAGAACTTCCTCCTAACATCCAGCCTATCAATTTGGTAGAATTGTATGTCACACCTTCAGAGGGGAATGCACACAAAAGTATCTGTTAACAAAGTATTAAGTGCTGTAAGACACTGGTCAACAACAGCCACTACTGGGGACTGCTGTTCCTAGGAAATTGCTCTTAAGAGTTCTGTGAGGCTACACAAACAGCAGTCAGGAAACATATAAAAGCAGGAACACCACTGCATGAAAGTAAAGATGTTTTCAAGTGGAAATTTGCAGCAAGAGTGAAAGAAACCCCCAGATCTTCCTACAGCCTTTTTACCTCCACCATCCCCCATTCAGTCTGATTTTCTACTGAGAAACTAATGTTAAAACTTGTTGCTGTAATTGATTTGCATCAGAAACATGGAGTTAAAAAATCAAAGTCTTCTAGTTCTCAATGGAAGTAAATCTACTTCATGTTATTCAGGACCTTCTTCGCTTCTTGGGCCTTCCACATCCCTCCTTATTATCGATTTTTAATTATTCTGATAGAAAGGTGCCTTCAGGGAGTTTTTATGGAATAAGCACAGGAGCACTGTTTGTGTTTCATGGGTTTCCAAGCTTCTCAGCAAGACTGTGTTCTTAGATTGCCTCTCATCTGTTTGTATGCAGTTTGCTGTGGAAAATCAGTGGACTGTTGCCAGCTCAATTTTTCACCAGACTAGTGAGTATCACAGCAGTGGCAGGAAGGGGATGCCTACAGCCTCCATAGCTCAGCACATGATACCTATCATTCTCTGTCTTCGCTGAGATTTCTGTGTCCTTGTCACTTTTCCATGTTCCTCTTCCAAGAGCTGAAGCAGAAGAGCTGCTGTGCCTTGTCTGGAGTACAGTTGGTTTAACCTGCATCTTTTTGCCAAGTAGCCAGAGAGTATTTGCATTTTCAAGCCATCACCCACAGTGACTTCACAGAAAGAACAAGCATCATCTAGCACTACTCAAAAGCATTAATTATGATACAAATCCTTTTCTCAGGCTCATTTACCTCCTTCCAGGCTTGTACTGGTGCTTGACTCACCACCACAAATGCCCACTCTTCTTCATCACTGAAGGCTGAATAGCAATTTGACAGACACTGGGGATAGCACCAGCAGGACAGTCTTTCAAGCCTGCTGGCATGTCAAGAGCTACTGATTTTATTAGTGCCTCTGGCAGCTTTGAAAGAGGAGTCTCCACGGTTTTGTAGCAGGAATGCAGCTCCAGAGTGGTTGCTAACCTGGCTCCCTTGCTGTGATTCTGGAAGCAGCTCTGTGGATGAAGGATGATGAAGTGACACCAGGCAGAGCTCCAGCACAAGAAGTGGCTGCAGAAGTTTGTTTCCTTGCTGCAGGCAGGGTGATGGACCTACAGAACCTACCACCCTGTGTCCCACAAGGAAAGTTTAAGTGGCCTGCTTGTTTTTTCTGAAAATTTTCCTATTTCTCATTGAAATGACAAAGTCTGAACATTGGCTTTAATTTCAGATGAGAGAACTAATTCTATAGGGTAATACATAGCTCAAGTTAACATCCAAATAAGAAAAACAAACTTCTGCCTTAAGGTACATCACAATCCTATTCCTTCTAGCCAATGGGGTTTAAATGTCTACTTTCACAGTTAGACACCTCACCATTGCCAGAGGGGGATAGCTATAAGCACTCCAAGTCACCTTAAATAGAAATAGAACTTAAATGTACATGTTTAAGTATGATCCAGACTAGCAGTATGAGAAACCTCGGCTAAAGGCAGGAGAATGAACAACCTTCAGTTCATCATCTCTAAACAAAACATGCAAGAACTGCCTTTAAAGCCTTTAAACAAGCACAGTGGTACCAGATTTTGGTTTTAATTTGCTGAAGGAATCATACAATCACAGAATAGTCAGGGTTGGAAGGGGATCTCCAGAGATTATTGAGTCCAATTGCCCTGCCAAACCAGGATCACCTAGGGCAGGTCACACAGAAATGCAGCCAGACAGGTCTTGAATGTATCTACAGAAGACAACTTCACAACCTCTCCGGACAGCATGTTCTGGTGCTCCGTCATCCTTACAGTACAGTTTTTCCTTATGTTGAGGTGGAACTTCCTGTTTCAGTTTGTTCCTTCTCCCATCAGAGGACACTACTAACAAGAGACTATCTTCTTGACACCTGCTCTTCAGATATTTGTAAACATTAATAACAGTAATAAGATCTCCTCTCATTCTCTTCTCCAGGCTGAACAGTCTCAGGTCTTTCAGCCTTTCCACATAAGACAGATGTTTCACTCCCTAAATTACCCTTGTAGCCCTCTGTTGAACACTCTCAAGTATTTCCCTGTCTTGAACTAGGGAGCTCAGAACTGGGATCACCAGGGCAGGTTAGAGGGGCAGAAAAAAAACCCTTGGCAAGCAGGCCACAATTAATGCACCCCAGGATACTTTGGCCTTCTTGGCCATTGTGCTAGTTTGAAGCTAGCTAGAATATTTTGGTGAGAAGAACTAGATTACAGGCTGTGAAAGGGAAACAATGGCGATGTCTACTTCACTCATAGGCTTGCTGAGAGATATAAGAACAAGAATCCAAGCATAGATAAGGTAGTCTCTGTCTGGGCTTTGAGCTGCATTTCTCTCTCTAACCTAACCTGATTAATCCACCTGCTGCTCCTTCCACCTGCTTCCTAACCTCCCTGGCCGACCCTCCATTCTGCCTTGTGCACAAGGCAATGTCTGGGCTAAGGTAGAGAGGAGTGGGAGAAGGTGGAAGGGCAGTTGGGAGCCCCTCCTGAGGACTCAGGTTTCTGGGAGGGCTGTTGTGTTTCTGTATTACCTTTTACCTCCTATATTTCTGTCTATAACTGTATATACTGTAAATATCTGCTTGTCTATTGTGCTAAGTTGTAAATATAAGCTTCATTCCATTTCTAGAGCTGGCTGAGTCTAATCTGGGTGATTTACAAAGTGTGTGTGGGGGAAGTAACACTCAAACCATCACAGCCATGAGGGCATATTGCTGTCCCATGTATAAATTGTCCACCACTACTCCAACATCTTTCTCCATAGAGATGCTTTTCAATAGGTCTGCCCCTAATCTATACTAATGCATTGTGCTGATCCTCCCCAGGTGCAGGACTCTACAGTTTTTGTTGAATAATCTAGGAAACTAAGACCAATGTGTTTTCTTTGACAGATCAAACTAGCCTGCAGATTACTAATTTTAAAAGAGTTTTCCCAGCACCCTAAGCCATTAATTTTTTCTCCTTATAAAACTTATACTAATACCTACAATTGTTTCACCAGTGGTAATTCTAACTTCTTTTATCCCATACTACAGACTGCCAGCATAGATTTTTACCAGATTCCATTCTTGGCTTTGGTAGGAGAATGCATCTCATCTTGTGCTTACATAGAGAAAACATCCTGAAATTCTGATGGCTGCCTACAAACAGTGATAGTCCTTGTTCTAGTCTCAGTGCAACCAATATTATTTCAAACTCTTTTCACTAAACTGCATGTCCAAAGGGAGGGTAAAACATACCACCTTGACCTAGCAATAAGTGTAAGCCTTGTGCTCAATCCAAGTCTAAAAATTTAGTTCTCCACCTGTGTTCAAGCAAGCTTAAGAAAAATGAAAAGTAAGTAGGGAAGGCAAAGGGAAAGAAGAGAAAATATAAAGGAGGAGAAGGAAGGATATAGATTATAAAAGAAGTATTGATGAGAGAAGAAAAACAACTGTTTGGCTGATAGGTATTTCAGTCTGTTCATTCTGCAACATGTACTTGGTTTGTTTGATTGCTTACCTCTGCCAAAGGTGAGGTTTCATTTCCATGCCTAGTCTAACTCAATATTTATACCAAGAGGCATGATTTGGCATTCCCTGGGAAATCAAATCTCTCTAGAAGAGATGCATAATTGTTTAGAAAGGAAATCACAGTAGGCCCCAGGAGAAATGTAATTCCAGAGTCAGATCAGTTAACACGTTAGCATATTTTGCATTGTTTATGCCTTTTATAGGAGAAATGGAAAGCAGGAAGAAAATTATCTTTATAAATTCCTTTTAAAAGCACATAGTCGGTTTTAAAATAACCCTGTGTAGCATGCATGCTGTATGATGGCTATAAATATGGTTAAAATGTTTAGAGAATTCTTGTGACCACAGGCAAAGAAACATAAACTGTGGGAAATCTCACCTTCCATTATTAGCTTTTTCAAAAAATCTAAATATACAAAAGGCAAGCAATGAAATGAAAATTACTTCACTTACTGCCCTTAAGCAGGATGTGCAGACAATCTTATGAGTGCCATGAGGCACCTCTGCACATCCTTGGGGATCTAATTGTGTCTAAAAATGTGATATCTAAGCTTCTCTGGGAGAAAGGCTTCAGCTGTTTCCCTGTTCTCCATTCTTCTTGAGTAAAAATAAGCAAAGTGGATTGTGCCTCATGGAGACCTAATAGCGAGCTTCCAGTACCTGAAGGAGATCTTCAAGGAGGATGAAGAGAGATTGTTTACCAAAGCCCAAAGCAATGTTTTCAAACTAGAGAAGATCAGATTTAGACTGGAACAAGTTCTGCACCATGAGGATGGTGGAACACTGGAACAGGTTGATGAGGGAGGTGGTTGGGGCCCCATCCCTGGACATATTCAAGGGGAGGCTGAACAAGGCTCTGAGCACCCAGATCTAGTGGAGGACGTGCCACGGTCTAGTTGACTGGATAGGGCTGGGTGATAGGTTGGATGGATGATCTTGGAGGTCTCTTCCAACCTGGTTGATTCTATGATTCTATGTCCATGCTGACCAGGCCTGATCTCTTGGCCACAAAACACCTACAGGCTGGCTAAGGGATCAGGCCCAGCCAGCATGGGTTTAGGAAGGGCTTTCGTGCCCTCAACGAGGTGACGCCACCCATGAGTGCAGCTGTGCCGGACATGCTGGAACTCCAGTACGAGCTGGAATCGAAGGAGGCTAAATGGTATGCAACCATAGACATTGCTAATGCTTTCTTCTCTATTCCTATAGCAAAGGAGTGCAGGCCTCAGTTTGCATTCACCTGGAGAGGAATCCAGTACCAGTTCAACCGTTTGCCTCAGGGGTGGAAACACAGCTCAACCATCTGTCACTCAGTCATCCACAATGCACTGGAGAAAGGTAAAGCTCCAGAGCACATCCAGTACATCGACGACATCATTGTGTGGGGCCAAACTGCTGAGGAAGTCTTCGAGAAAGGTAACAAAATCATTGACATTCTGTTGCAAGCAGGTTTTGCCATTAAGAGAGACAAGGTCAAAGGACCTGCCAAAGAAATTCAGTTTCTGGGAGTGCGGTGGCAGGATGGTCGCCGTTACATTCCTCAGGATGTGATTAACAAAGTCTCTACCATGGCTGTTCCCACCAGTAAGAAGGACACACTTTCTTTTCTTGGTGTGGTGGGATTTTGGAGACTACACATTCCTGGTTTTAGTCAGATTGTCAAACCTCTGCATGATGTGACTCGTAAGAGAAACGATTTTGTGTGGGGACCTGAACAACAAGCAGCCTTTGATCAGATTAAACGAGAAGTAGTCCATGCAGTGGGCTTGGGACCTGTGCGATCTGGTCCGGACATTAAAAACATTCTGTACACGGCTGCCAGTGACATTGGTCCAACTTGGAGTCTCTGGCAGAGAGCTCCAAATGAGACACGTGGTCGTCCTCTTGGTTTCTGGGGACGTTGTTACAGAGGTTCAGAGACAAATTACACTGCAACTGAGAAAGAGATACTAGCAGCCTATGAGGGAGTGAAAGCAGCTTCTGAAGTGATTGGAACTGAGTCACAATTGCTTTTAGCTCCTAGACTGCCAGTTCTTAACTGGATGTTCAAGGGCAAAGGTTCATCACCACATCATGCCACAGATGCAACCTGGTCTAAATGGATGGCTTTGATAACCCAACGAGCACGAATGGGTAATCTTGACCGACCTGGTCTGGTGGAGGTGATCACCAACTGGCCGGAAGGCACAGACTGTTCCAAACCTCCAGAGGAGAAAATAACTCGTGCTGAGGAAGCTCCTCCCTATGGTGATCTCTCTGATCAGGAAAAGAACTATGCTTTGTTCACAGATGGTTCCTGTCGCCTTGTTGGGAACAAGCGAATATGGAAGTCAGCGGTTTGGAGTCCAACCAGGAGAGTTACCGAAACGAAAGATGGCGAAGGAGAATCCAGTCAGTTCGCTGAGGTAAAAGCTGTTCAACTTGCTCTTGATGTGGCTGAACGTGAAAATTGGCCTATCCTTTACCTCTACACCGACTCTTGGATGGTAGCCAATGCTCTATGGGGTTGGCTGAAAGACTGGAAGAAGAATGGTTGGCAGAGGAAAGGAAAGCCTATTTGGTGTGCTGATCTATGGCAGGACATTGATGCACGGCTGGAGAAAACTCCAGTGAAGGTGCGGCACGTAGATGCACACATGCCTAAGAGCAGAGCCACTGAGGAACATCAACACAACCAGAAGGCAGATCAAGCTGCTAAGATTGCTCAAGTTGATACCAACTCTGAACTTGACATTGACCTTGATTGGAAACACCGAGGTGAGCTGTTTTTAGCTCGGTGGGCCCATGACTCATCTGGACATCAAGGCAGAGATGGAACATACCGATGGGCTCGCGATAGGTCAATTGACTTGTCCATGGACGCTATCACCCAAGTCATCTATGACTGTGACATTTGTGCTGCTATTAAGCAGGCTAAGCGAATCAAGCCCTTATGGTATGGTGAGAGATGGTCAAAGTACAAGTATGGTGAAGCCTGGCAGATTGACTACATCACTTTACCTCGATCTCGTTCTGGCAAGCAGTATGTGCTAACGATGGTAGAAGCCAGCACTGGATGGTTGGAAACCTATCCAGTTCCACATGCTACTGCACGTAACACCATTGTTGGTTTGGAGAGACAGATCTTGTGGAGACATGGAACTCCAGAGAGAATCGAGTCAGACAATGGTACTCATTTCAAGAACAATCTTGTGAAAAACTGGGCCAAAGAGCATGGTATTGAATGGATCTATCACATACCCTACTATGCACCAGCTTCAGGGAAGATTGAACGCTACAACGGTTTGCTGAAAACCACCCTAAAAGCCATGGGGGGTGGAACTCTGAAAAACTGGGACAAACATTTAGCACAAGCTACCTGGTTGGTAAATAGTAGAGGTTCAGTAAACAGAGCAGGACCTGCACAATCAGATTTGGTCCAAACAGTAGACGGTGATAAAGTTCCTGTTGTACATGAGAAGAATCTGTTAGGGAAAACTGTTTGGGTATTTTCTCCTTCGGGCGAAGGGAAACCTGTCCGAGGGGTGGTTTCTGCTGAAGGTCCTGGTCATACCTACTGGGTAATGCAGGAGAATGGTGAAATCCAGTGTATTCCACAGAGAAATTTAACTTTAGCTGAGAGAGCTTAAATTCAAGTTGCCAAGAGCATTTTGAGGTGGAAAATTGATCCCTAAGGACAGTTTGGCAGCAGTCTATGCTTCTAGATCACAACACATTATCTCAAAATACATCCTCTTACAATCATGGAAGTTTCCCAACAGAAGCTTGTTGCTGCTGAGTGCAGTTCTGGGGCCTGCAGACCACTAGGCACCACTCACAGAGCTGTTACTCACATTGGCCCTAGCTCCTCCCTGCCAGGCAGTGTTTTGCCCTTCCTCTCACAGGCTGTGCCTAAGGTGCCCACCGGCTGCAGGACTGAGCTGTGCCTTGTGGTTAGCTAGTTAGTGCTAACTGGAACCAGCTGCATCCAGCTCAGGGCAGCCCCAGCCTCTCCTCACAGCTGCCTTCCACTGGCTAAACCCTGACACCAGCACCACCCTAGTTTTTCCACTAGGGATTGGTCCATGACTGAGAGCATGAGTTGGTGTGTTGGAAGGAAAATGTCCAGCTCCCACAGTGAACACCATGACAGGGGTGGAGAGAAAGTCCTATGAGGAGAGGCTGAGCTAGCTGGGGTTGTTCAGTTTGGAGAAGATTGAGGGAAGACCTCATTGCTGTCTACAACTACCTGAAAGGAGGTTGTGGAGGTGGTGGCTGGTCAAGCAGGAAACAAGTGATAGAACAAGTGAAGTAGCTTCGAGTGGCACCAAGGAAAGTTTAGGCTGGATATTAGGAAGAATTTCTCTTCTGAATGAGCTATAGGGGATTGGAATAGCTTGGCCAGGAAGGTGGTGAAGTCCCCATCCCTGGAGGTATTTAAGACTTGTGTAGATGTAGTGCTTAGGGATATATTTTAGTTAAGGACTTGTCAGTGTTGGGCTAATGATTGGACTCAATGACCATAAAGGTCTTTCCCACGCCAGGCAATTCTGTGATTCCTGAGTGTGTTCCCATGCAATCTGCCCAAGGTGAGACTGCTCTGGCAGCAGAGTTGGACTCAATGATCTTCAGATGTCCTTTCCAATCCATAACTACCATTCTGTGGTTCTGATATAACAGATGTGACAGAAGGCACACACATACAAATGAAGGAAACATATAAACAACCTATATTGAGGACACTATTTACATGGCTGCACATCTGCAGGCTTTCATCACTACTGAGCAGGCATATCTGCTCAACCCACACAGAGATGAGGAAAGGTAACTATGCTGTGTTTCAGCAGAGTGACAGATGGTTTGATCTGGATGTGGCACTTGGTGCCATCATTTAGCTGATTAGATAATGTTGGGTGATAGGTTGGACTTGATAATCTCAAAGGTCTTTTCCAACCTGATTGATTCTGTGATATTCAGGGCAAAACTAGAATCAGAGCAGAATCTTGAATGTTGTGTGTTGTACTACTAGACCTAACAAAAATTAAATTGCTTTAGAAACAGAAGTTAACATAGAAGAAACAATAGATACCAAGCATATATTTAATGGAGCATTTAATGTTAGGAACTAAAGAATCTAAGAACAAACCATCATCTGCTGCTAACTGGTATCACAGTATCATCAGGGTTGGAAGAGACCTCACAGATCATCAAGTCCAACCCTTTACCACAGAGCTCAAGGCTAGACCATGGCACCAAGTGCCACATCCAATCTTGCCTTGAACAGCCCCAGGGACGGCGACTCCACCACCTCCCCGGGCAGCCCATTCCAGTGTCCAATGACTCTCTCAGTGAAGAACTTTCTCCTCACCTCAAGCCTAAATCTCCCCTGGCACAGCCTGAGGCTGTGTCCTCTCGTTCTGGTGCTGGCCACCTGAGTGAAGAGAGTAACCTCCTCCTGGCCACAACCACTCCTCAGGTAGTTGTAGACAACAATAAGGTCTCCCCTGAGCCTCCTCTTCTCCAGGCTAAACAATCCCAGCTCTCTCAGCCTCTCATGGTGTGCCTCCATGAAGGCCAGCACCATGAGCAAGTGTATACTCTCTCAAGATCTGATCAACATGGGCATGCACATACCCATTTTTTACTATTAACACATCAAACTGGGAGGAAATCTTAGAAGTGTTTACAAATATCTGAAGGATGGGTGTTAAGAACAGGCCAGCCTCTTTTCAGTGGTATCCTGTGGTAGGATGAGAAGCAATGGATACAAACTGGAATGCAGGAAGTTCTGAGTTGACATGACTTAAACCTTCTTTCCTGTCAGGGTGCTGGACCACTGAAACAGGCAGCCCAGAGAGGTGTGGATTGCCCTTCTCTAAAGACTTTCAGGATCCATCTGGATGCATTCCTGTGTGACCTGCCTTAAGTGACCCTGCTTTGGCATGGGGATTGGACTCAATGATCTCTGGAGGTCCCTTCCAATCCCTACCATTCTGTGATTCTATAATCATCTCTTACCATTTTCCCTGCAGTTGTACAGAATGTCCGAAATGCAGCTCTACCTCATTTGGATACATCTCTCTATTTTCACATCAGTCATATTGCAACTGATTATGTAAGAAGAAAAATATTCTCCTTCTCTTCTTAAAGAGCAGCTGTGTCAGGGGAGATGCCCCCCCCCCCCCCCCCCCCCCCCCCCCCCCCCCCCCCCTCTTTTTCCACACCTCAAATGTATTTTCATCATGTAACAATGAGTTTTCAGTCCAGCCCCACACTAAGGGGACAGCTTTATTTCTGCACTGCCCTGGTACTTTTGTTGTTATGGTAATAGGAGGACATTAGGAAGCTATTAGAAGTAGCAAATTTGGGGATAAAATTGATAAAAAACATTAGGGAACAGGTAAGGAAAATGTCCTTCTGTACATGCCACTGAGGCAGCTTTCCCCCAGCCAACTACACCCTCAGCAGGTAATTTAGCAGAAACAATTTCTGGTATCACTCTAATCTACTGCAACTTTTGCTGTGAGCACGAGCTGAAATTTCATAGTACAAAGAGTTATTAAGGCCTCTTATTAATGTAAATCACATGCAAAATAGCCAAAGCTATTTCAGCAGGGTGTTTATGTGCATTTGAACAGCTGTTCTGAAGTAACAGCTCCTTCATCCACACAGTTATTTCTTGTGTCTCGAAGTGATGAAGATTTGGAACAAAATATTCTTGCATGGAAGAACATTGCTACTTGGCAATTAAGCAGGCTGTAATCCACAGCACTTGAGGAAAGCCAGCAAGGCAGGATTGTACTCTGATGAGGATAAGGAAAAGCATGTAGGAAAAAAAAAACCAGGTTTTTGCTCTTCAAGGCCTTGTCCTCTGTCTATAAAACAGGAGGAACAGTGCTCCCTTGTGAAAGAGAGAAACTGATCTCATTTGTAGTATCCAGGCTACCACATGTTTGCTATTAAACATTACTATTTTTAATACTACACACTGCTAATAAAGTTGATTATTTTGGTGGTGATACGTGCAGTGAATAGACAGTATCATGATAGTTTCAAGAACTATAGTCATGGAAAAGATAAGAAGTCAAACCTACAGCAGACTGGATATCTCTGGAGAAAACAAGTTCCACGAAAGTGGTTGAATGCTCCTGGACCATTTGTGATAAGTGGGCTGTAGATCTTGGAAAAAGCACTTGAGTAAATGTGACTGGCAAGAGGGAGGAAGGAGCATCCTTTCAAATAGCAGAACAGAGAGTGCTACCATAAACATTTTGCTGGCCCATAGAATCATAGAATCAACCAGGTTGGAAGAGACCTCCAAGATCATCCAGTCCAACCTAGCACCCAGCCCTAGCCAGTCAACTAGACCATGGCACTGAGTGCCTCATCCAGTCTTTTTTTTAACACCCCCAGGGATGGTGACTCCACCACCTCCCTGAGCAGCCCATTCCAATGGCAAATCACTCTCTCTGTGAAGAACTTCCATAGAACTAACCCTTCTCTCCTACATCAAGTATAGACTCAAAAAAGGGAACAATTGATCATTTGCTAGCTTTACAAAGATGGAAGGAGAAATCTGATGAAACAATTACTCTAAAGAACAATATTTGAAATATATGAAAGACATACAGTGTTCAGTTTGGGGCTCCTCACTACAAGAAAGACATTTAGGTGCTGTAGCATGTCCAGAGAAGGACAATGAAGCTGATGAAGGGCTTGGAGAAAAATTCTTACAAGGAGCAGCTGGGGGAATTGGAGTTGTCTAGTTTGGAGAAGAGGAGGCTGAGGGGAGACCTCATTGCTCTCTACAGCTCTCTGAAAGGAAGCTGGAGTGACATGGGTGTGTTTTTTTCTCTGTAGTATCAAGTGACAGAATGAGAGGAAATAGACTGAAACAGTCCCAGGGGAAATTTAGTTTGGATATTAGGGATTTATTTTTTTTTTTACCGGAAGAGTGGCCAGGCATTGGAACAGGTTGCCCTGGGAGGCTATAGCATCACTGCTTCTGGAGATGCTAAAAGACCATGCAGACTTGGCCCTTCACAACACAGTTTAATGGGCGTGGTGGTGTTAGCTCAACAGTTGGACTCGGTGATCTCAAAGGTCTTCTCCAACCAAAAGAATTCTATGAGTCTATATAAGCAAAAACGCTAACAAAAAGTGCCTATAAGCTAGAGCTCCTCAGTAAAGTGCTGGTAGCTTAGAAGGATCACCGTGGTGAACTAGGAAAGCATGCAAAAAGAAGCCAAAAGTCTTAATAAACTGAAGTACTTTAAGCCATTTGGGGGATTAGTTCATGTTTTTTTCTGGAGTTCACAACCTTGCCTGCAGGGAGGAACAATTGAATGGTCATTCCAGTGGCTATGAGCAGGTGAGGTGTGAAATGCACCGTGAGCACCTGCCTACTCAGCTCCAGTTTCAACTGAGGCACACCACCACTTAGGTATTCACTGCTTTCAGCTGGGCTTTTGGCATACCACACAACCCTTTTTTTCTAAAGGAATTGAAATGCTGTGACATAACACTGCAGGCAGGAAAGTGCTCAGCTACCTTGTTGGGTTATGCTTCTCTTCAGATACACAAACACAGAGATGTGAGGCTTAGACTCTTTTCCAAATACACTGATTCAGTGAAATTATAAAAGCACCTCTGCAAAATAGAACCATAGAACTGTTGAGGTTGGAAGAGACACTCGAGATCATCGAGTCCAGCCACTCACCTAAAACTATCACCTCTCTGGGCAGCTTGTGTCAATGCCTAACCACTCTCTCAGTAATAAAAATTTTCCTAATATCCAATCTAAACCTCCCCTGGCACAATTTCAGGCCATTTCCCCTCATTCCATCACTGATACTAGGGAGAAGAAACCAATACCATCACTCCATCCTCCTCTCAGGGAGTTGTATAGAGCAATAAGGTCTCCCTCCAGCCTTCTCTTCTCCAGACTAAACGATCACAGTTCCCTCAGCAGCTCCTCATAGGAATTGTTCTCCAGGCCCTTTACCAGCTTCATTGTCCAGCACCTATATGTCTTTCTTGTAGTGAGGGGCCCAAGACTGAATCGAGTATCTGAGGTGCAACCTCCAAGTTCATGGAGGCTGGAAATATGTCTGGCAGTTGAATAGCACCAGGGAACATCTAAGACATCTAACAGCTGTTATACAGGTTAGAGTAGCCACATGCCAAATACATGGTAGTCCTGAATAGTGGTGTCATGTGGACTCTTGCACCACTCATATTGTAGTCAATTGTCATTTCCTTAACATCATGTCCTGTGGTCTAAGATCTTTAGTTATTGCTATCATTTCCCTTAACCTGCCCTCTTCAAAGGCTAGTTTAACTAGAGGAACTGCCTAGCAGGACCATGTGTTGTCATGGCAGTCACTCCAGACAATTCGTAAGCATGACCTTATTAAAGCAAAGCCCAAGTGTGGAGCTTCTGATCACACTAGGGTATGTTTCCTCTTCTCAGTTTGGGATTTGGTTCTCAAGAAAGAGCAGTCCCAGGCTGTACTCATACACAGTCTATGTTTACAAAAAAACAGAGGGGAAGTTGACCTTGCCTGCAGAGAGGACCAAAGGGCAGGCTCATGAAGTCCCCTGGCATACTTACAACCAGCATGCCTGTTGTTTACAGCTTTCTTTTCAATTTTAGAAACTGAGCCTTTTCTCATCCCACTTGTCCCTGGCTGCAGAAAGGTCTCCAGCTATTTACGTGTGTGGCAGAGGTGCCAAAAGACACACAGCACGGCTGGCAGCTTCCAGGGGGCTTGGCTCCACCAACAGTGTAACTATCTGGAGTTTATTTAGAAACCACTTTATTCCAGCAAATCTTCCCCACTTCCCCCCCCCCCCCCCCTTGCTTCTTTTTCCCAGGGACACTTTGATCACAGAACTTCTATGTATAGATGCTTTTTGAAAACTTCATAATTAGACAAAGGGCACAAAATGACTTCATACCCTTGGTAGCCTCTTAGCAGTTCATTTATTTGATTATTGTCCATGCATGAGCTGGACAGACATTTTTTTAACCCATCACACAAAGTGTGACCTGCACTGCAGCTTAGCAAATCGTTTCATCGTGATGTCTCCTTTATGTATACTGCATCTCCAACCCTGCTGAGGCAGAGATTTACGCAGAGGTCAGGAGCAATTTGTTCATTCTGGCAAGCACAAAGTGGTTTAAAGTATCCATGCATATTTGTTGTGTTTGCTTCTACAACAAACATTAAAACCATTAAAAAATAAATTATGAGATTAAAAATGTAACTATTGTTTAAATTAAGAACCCCTAGCTGATTTATTTTTCATTTTCTTTCTTATTCTTTCCAGTTTGGGAAAAGATGGAGGAAAAGAAAAAAAGGTAGAGAAAAACCAGAAAGAAATTAAACTGTAACTTGTTTTCATCCCTTCTTTCTGTTTGTGGGTTTGTTTTTTGTTTTGTTTGTGATGGGGGTCATTTTTTTTATGTTCTGGGGGGGATTTCACTGTTGTTGTGGAGTTTTTTGTTGGTTGGGTTAGGTTTTTGTTGTTTGGGTTTTTTTTCTTTCAAAGTCTACAGATAAAAACTGTAACTAAAAAGACTAAGAGAAATGTAATTTGTCTTTCCAATCTTCTCCTTGGTAGCTTTTAGTTTTCCTACAAACTCTTCCATGATTAGAATTCAGTCACGGTGAAACACTTTTGTCCCTTACTGTTTCTAGGTAACCTCAGCTAAAAGCCACGCAGAGTGACAAGGAAACACTGCCAACACATCAGTCATACACTTGGTGATGAAAAGAAGTACTTTTGTGCGTGTGTGTGTGTATGTTTTGGTGCTTTTCAATGTCAGAATACTCCTCAGTTCAAATGAGCTGGGAGCGTTTTCACTGCTCTCCCATTCTGTCCTCTTTTCCCAGTTTTGCCCATATATTGCATCTTTTATATGCCTTTCTCATTCAGATCCCTGTCAAATATCACTGCTGCCTTACACATCAAGCAGAACTCTTCCTGCAACTTCTCACCAACCATCTCAAGACTGCCTCTCATCAGTTTCTTTTGGAGCAGACTTCTCTTAGGTGTAGCCAGCCTCCTAGGTGCTATTGCTCCCCAAGATCCCACACGTGCTGCTTCTTGATGCTGCAGTTTGATGTGAAGGTAAACCTCAAACAAGAGAAGACAAGAAGTAATACTTGGGCCTAGCAGCTGCTTCAGCCAGTCACTATGGATGATATGCAAACCTCAGCTGGAGACTGGATGAGTATTTTAAGAAACACAGATGCACGTCTGGAAAGAAGCCTGTTTAACCCGTGGTGATACACGGTGCAAGGGATGACACACAGCAGCCTGTACAACTCCAGAGAACGTGGTATTCCTCAACACAACCTAAAGCACATCAACACAGGCTGTTCGTGCCATGACAGAACAGCATCTCATACAGACAGTAAATACTAGTGGGCTCTCTCACTGCAGCAGAAGAGTATGGGATGTTAAAGGAAGATGTCTGTATATATGGAGAACAGGTGGATGCAGACTGGAAGTAGAAAGCACAGAGAAAGATACTGTCAAAGGAGAAAACAGTGAAATAGAGAGAAAAGACGTCTAGGGGCTAGAAATCACAGTGAGGAAAACCCAGTGGAAAGAGTCCTCTCCCTGCAATGAGCTTGGGCAGAGCCTCAAGAAACCCTTAGCAGGCTGACGGCTTTGAGTGAACATATGAGTCATCAAGCCCAGGATGAATCACGGCCGCACTCCTCCACCCGCAGCAGCAAATGAGAATGCAGATGAAGAGTAAGGTCGGGCTGAGGACAGTACTATGAGCCAGGGAATTTCTCAGCCTCTCACTATGTCAACACTCATATCATGAATCTTTTCACATTCAGCAGTTGGTGGCTGAGGAGGAGACAGCAGTGACCATCTGGGCAAGGAGAAAGGGGTGCCATCCTCTCTCATGTTGCCTGCTGAGAGGAAGACATTTTGGCAACAGGAGTAAGTACCTGAGAGACAGAAAAAGGGCAACTGGTACTCAGTAGCTAGTTAGCAGGTGAAGTAGGAATGGGAAGGGGAAAATAACAAAGTTTTCTATCTCTTGGCTAATTAGGCTACAGCTGTGAGGGTGGCACTATAAAACAGCTTGTGAGGCTGACATTCTGGCCTCATTAGAGCCTCTGGGAATTCAGTAACAGGTCTGAGCAGTGCTGTTTTTTGCCATAGCTTTAGTGCCATGTGATGGCAAAGGCTTGGGGCCCATGAAAGGCAAGCTATGTTACCACCTAGGTAGATTCACCCCAACCAAACCTCTCTGAGTATCTCTGCTCTGTGCCACAGGGAGTTATCGCTTCTCACCTTCCATCTAGTTCAGTGCCACAACCTCTTACCTCTCTGTTATATTTATTCAGACTAAGTTACTGGAGCTGTGACTAGCCCCTGCACACTGTTTTTCCAACAAGGCCTGTGTTTCCTTTAGGTCTTGGAGCTACCAGTGAGATAATATGACATCATTCACACACTGTCTTATACAGAATCACAGATTTTTTTCAGTTAGAAAAGACCTCTGAGGTCATCAGCTCTGTCCACCTAACACCACCATGGCCATTAAACCACGTCCTGAAGCGCCAAGTTTACAGGTTTCTTGAACACATCCGGGGCAACCAATTCCAATGCCTGACCATTCTTTCTGTAGAGGGATTTCTCCCAATATCCAATCTAAACCTCCCCTGGCACCATTTCAGGCCATTTCCTCTTGTTATATCAGAGAAGAGACCAACACCCACCCTGCTACAACCTCCTTTCAGGTAGTTGTAGAGAGCTATGAGGTGTCTCCTCAGCCTCCTTTTCTCCAGACTTAGCAATCCCAGCTCCCTCAGCCATTCATAAGACTTGTTCACCAGCTTCATTGTCCTTTTCTGGAAATGCTCCAGCACCTCAATGTCCTTCTTGCAGTGAGTAGCCCAAAACTGAACACAGGGTTCGAGATGTGGCCTTGAATAATACAGAGCTGTTTTTTTTGTACTGAGCATTTTCCTGGAGCCTTCAGGGTACTGTGTTTGGATCATTACTATTCTCTTCTTACAACAAAGTGAGTTAGGTCATTTAGTGGAAGATAAAAAAAAAGATTAACACAAATCTGAGCAGCCACATTTCAGCATTTTTTTTTTTGATTCAACATTAACTTGAAGTGCAGTGAGGCATTCACTTAATAACTTCATCTTCCCTAATTACCTTCACTATGGAATTCTTTTCCTTTTCTATTCCTTTCTAACAGCTTTTGGCCTCCAGCTAAAGTAATGCCCTTTCACTCCTCTTTTCTATCAAAATGTTACCCTGAACATGGGGGCAAAGGATGTCAAGAAAGATAAACTCTTGCTGATGCACTCCATGCCTGTGTAAACGACTGAGTGCTCAAGTTGGAGTGTGCCTTGTGGGTAATAGGCAAGTTAAATGGAAACTTGAGTAATGCAGGGTTGGCTTTGTGCCTGTCAGTTGTGGCCATGTTGTGCAGCAAACACCTTCTGCCCCAAGACAGTTCATGTTTTGTCCATAGACAACCGTGCTTATTGCCTGTTTTCAGCCACAAGCTCTGCCTTGCTGGATGGACTCAGCACTGCATAGGCTCTTGTCACATACGAGTGACAGGACAAGAGGAAACAGCCTCAGGTTGTGCCAAGGGAGGTTCAGTTCAAATATTAGGGAAAATTTAATCACAGAAAGGGTTATCAGGCACTAAAATAGGCTGCCCAGGGAAATGGTGGAGTTGCCATCCCTGGAGGTACTTAAAAGAAACATGGATGTGGTGCTTAGGGACGTGGTTTAGTGGTAGTGGCTTAGCAGCAGTGGTAGGATTGTGAGCTCTCAGTGAGCAGTTGGGCTTGATAATCTCAAATGTCTCTTCCAACCTCAGCAGTTCTATGATTCTATGACTCAGCCTTGCTCTTCATAGATACTTTCCTCTTCTCATTGCTTCACAGATTCAGTTTTCACTGCCTGTCACCTTCATGTTGCTGGTGGCCAGCTGAAAGGAGTGGTCAGATGACATCAGTGGCACCTCACCGCATGTGTGGAAATTCAGACAGGAGACAGAAACAAAAGGAACACAGGGCTTGCTGCAATCTGGCATATTATAACAAGGCTGGAAACATTTTCCCCTTTCCAAGGACCAGCCTATACTTGAAAAGTAACTAATTTGTGAATGCTGTGGTGAATGTTATTAATATGCTCCTGCATCTCACAGAAGACTTAGGAAAATCTGAGATGTTCTAAAGGCTCTGCTCTTTTAATCTCTACTCTTGCTGCTTTGTTTTCAATCCTTTTCTGAGGTTATGCACCTTGGCTTGTAACAGGAAAATTTTCCCTATGGCAATTGCATTAAAGAAAATTAGAAATCAAGGTGTTAGAAAAGGAAAATGGCCCATCTAGACTGGTACCTGGTGATTTGCATCCTAAAATGGTTCTCTTGGTGCAAAGCTTTGTCTCAGAAAAACTGCTCTGATGAACACTTCATAATAAGATCTAATGGCAAATTTTCCCCATGCCATAGTAACCCCACTTGTGCTATGTTCTCTAGTAGACAAAGGGATAAAAGAAAGGGGGACTGGAGTAGGGGGAAGGGGGAAGGGATAAAAGAAGGAGGGGAAAAGAAGTATTTATGCTTTCTGGCAACATTTCTGAAGCTGGATAGCCTATTTTAGAATCTGCAATTTGAAGAGCTCTGCTTGTTTAGCCCAGCCAAGCAAAGGCTGGAACAAAATATGATTATCCCAGGTATATTTATAGAGGAGATACTTCAGGGAGGAAGAAGAACTAATGAAGAACAAATGGCACAAGAAAAAATTATAATAGATGAGCCACAATAAAGTTAGGCTGGAAATTAGAAAATGTTTCTACCTGTGCTGTTCTGGAAGAGCCTCCCAGGAGGAGGACAGGGGTCAAAAGCCCCACACCTGTTTCTGGGAAATAACCAGGTCAGTTTAGGAAAGTTTTACTGTTGTATGGCCTGATGACTATGATAGCAGGGGATCATTTCAGGAATGTTCTAGCCCTATATACTTTTATTTCCAGAGCATGTGCATTTCTTCTGAAAAGAGGCTCACACAAGGCTGTCAGAACATGCAGACGGAGGCTTGTCGCTCTAACGTACCAGGCTTTTTGATCAAATTTTAATCCAGTCTTGTCTAATGTGCAGACTCTGCAGTCTTGAATTTGAAAAAAAAAAATCACAACAGTGATTTCCTCAACCAAATTGATCTGATGTGTCCAAAAGATGCCTTCTGATTCGCACAGGAATTAAATAGCACAGCTCGCGGTACCCAAGAGGCAGTCTGGAGCGATCACTGAATACCCACTTATATTAACTCTATTAACCTCTGCCAGCAGCACAACAGGGGCTCAGTGCCAGCACATCTCACACTTTCAATCAGGACTTGCTTTTAGAGGTGGGAAGTGTTATGGAGAGGTATTTAATTAGTGTGAGATGATATTTTTCCAAAAGTAGTATTATTTGTTATTTTTGGATATTCAGGAATCCTGCCCCCCCCCACACACTAATTTTAGTAATCATCAGATTCTTCTGAAATGGTCATAGAAACATTATACAGATAATAACATATGATCTAGAAATAACTAGCCAAAAATATACACATAAATTGAACTGGAACTAGATGGACTCAGGAAGCTCCTCTCTGCTTATGGCAGAAGGCAATTGGTGAATTACAAGAGGCTTTAAGTATTTATTCACAAAATATTAGTCTCCTGATTCCCTGAGACTAACTACAGCTCCATACAGTACCCAAACAGTTGCAGAGGGTTCTGTCAATATCTTGTGAGCCACTGAGGTTTCTGATTCTTCCCAGGGTGCTGGGGAAAAGAGGCAGGCAGTCTCTGACCTGGTCCTGATCTCTTTGGACAATTTGTGTGCCTCCAGCACACTGTGTTGTGGTCTCAGTACAATGTCACCTTGCTATGCAGGCCAAATGTGTGGAAGCATTGGGAGCCTGTTCCTGGTAAACCCAAGGCAGGCAGTTTCCAGGCAGTTCAGCAGAGCTAACTTATAGCTTAGGAAAGCATAATGCTATAAAGCATGTCAGAATGCAACAGCAGTGAGGCAGAATACTGACAGAAATAGAGAGCAATGGTGGCAGGCAACAGCAGGCAAGCAAGCACGAATATAACAGCAGAGCACATTCTGTTACCTGTTACTCTTTTTATCAATACAGGCCAAGACTAATGGGACTTTGGACACAGAATAGCCAATCAGAATGGCAGTTAGCCAAGCATGACAATGTTAGGTGAAAACATAGGCTTGCTTTACCCAAATTTAGGGAAAACATAGGCCTTGCATGAGGCAGGCACAAGCTAAGTGTATGTACCTTGTTTACCACAGGATGTAAATTGGAGCAAAACAAGTCTGGGCAAGCCAGAGTCCTTAGACTCAGTGGCTCCAGGTTCTTTGTCCTCTTTCCCGCAGTTGCTTCTCCCCATAGCAGAAGGAGGGAAAGCAGAAAAACATGTCTGGGCAAGCCATGACATCTATAAGCCTATTTTGGCTTATTTAGGCCTACCACAACAGGAAGTACTCTAGCAGTGCCCACAGTGCTCAGGGGCCTGTGGGCCTGTGCAGAGGTGAGCAGAGGGAGGGCATATTGCATTAAGCCACCTGAGAAAAAGCCAAGTGCCACCCAAGTAAAAGCCACAATACATTTCCACCCCCCACTGCCATAACTGTGTCCTGCATCTCTTTCTCCAACGCAAAACTCAAAAGAGAGTGCCCCCAGATTTCTGTATTACCTTACAAGTGTTGCCAAAGTGATGCTAGGAAAGCTTTGGGTAAATGGGAATGGAGCTCTTTTGATATATACAAGCAAATATCACAGAATCACAGAATGCATCTGGGTTGGAAGGGACCCTTGAAGATCATCTTGTCCAACCCCTTTGCAGTGATTAGGGACATCTCCAACTAGATCAGGTCACTCAAGGCCCCAACAAGGTTGACCTTGAATGTCTCCAGGTATGGGGCCTCCACCACATCACTGGGCAACCTGTTCCAATATTTCACTACCCCCTCCTAATATCCAACCTAAACCTACCCTGCTCAAGTTTAAAAACATTGCCCCTTGTCCTCTCCCTGCATCCAACTCTAAACAGTCCCTCTCCACCTTCCTATAGGTCCCCTTCAGATACTGCAACGCTGCTATAAGGTCTTCCCAGAGCCTTCTCTTCTACAGGCTGAACAACATCAACTATCTCAGCTTGTCTTCAAAGGAGAGGTGCTCCAGCTCTCAGACTGTCTTGGCGGCCCTCCTCTGGACCTGCTCCAGCATGTCCATGTACTTCTTGTGTTGGGAGACCAGAAGTGGACATAATACTCCAGGTGCATTCTCACCAGAGCAGTGGCAGAATCACCTCTCTGGACCTGCTGGCTGCATTTCTTTTGATGCAGCAGCCTGAGATACAATTGGCCTTCTGGGATGAAAGTGACCATTGCTGGCTCATGTCTAGCTTCTCATCCACCGGTTCCCCCACATCTTTTTCTGCAGGGCCACTCTCAATCTCATCATTCTCCAGTTTGTATCTGTGTGTGCTAGTTAGAAGCAAGCTGTGCCAAGCATTGTCCTCACCCAGGTGCAGAACTGTATCACATGTAGGCAAATACACAAGTGTATGACAAAGAAGTAAAACGTAGCCTAAATCACCCCTGCAGTGCTCTTGGCACCTGCACCCCCCTGCCAGAACAACCACTGATGTCTCCTCACCAGGCTGCCAGGGCTGGGGGAGCTGGTAGCAGCCTTCCTCCATCACAAAGCCATCAGCTATGCTCAGCACCCTTCTAGCAGCACGGGGCTCTGCAGCTCTGCCTGCTCATGCTCAAGAATCCCATCACTCTGGTGATACAGGTTTTTGACAAAAGCCAGTCCCTGCACAGGCCCCTCCATTATCATTGCTGCCTGGTCAGAGTGGGGAAACCCGAGGAGGCACTTTGCTGTACTGCTATTTCTGTCTCCCGGACTGCAGAACACCTCATCATGTAGCCAGTTCCTTGCTGAAGTCTGACTTTCACAACACTAAATATAGGAAATGTGCACTCTGCAGGGGCTAAATTTAGCTTTGCTGCGTTAGAAGGGGAGGTACCTCATCACTGGAGGCAGGAAAGTAAAAGCACTGCAGGCAGGGAAATTTGGGTGATGCAGAAGCAGCCACTGCTTTATTGTGCCAGCACAGGAAGGAACTGAAATAGAAAGTTCAGTTCTGGGTTCAATTGTCTCTTTTTAAACAAATCTATTCAATGCCCTCATGAGATTTTACAGTAGTTCACATCTTCCCGAAGAAACTGCATATATCTTCATGTGATTCCAGCAAAAACATGTAGGAATATTCCTTATTTTAACCAAAGAGAGCCTTTAAGACAGTAATACAGACTAAAATTCAGGTCATCCGAGCGTGCTGCAGCTGGCATGTAAAGTCTTATATAAAGAGTCTGATAGGCAGTAAATCATTGCTACCTGCCATAAGCCTGCTAAATAGGGAGGACAGGCCATCCCACAGCCTTTCACCTCTAAGTCACCTATTCCAGCACACTTGGCAGGGGGGCACACAACCTGCACTCTGCTCCCAAGCTGTGCTGTTCACTGAGAATTAGACAACTGTGCCTTGGTTTCCCTACCTCCCTCTTAGCTGCAGGCAGTAGAATTTCTGCTGTGCTGCTGAGTGGAGTTAAAGTCATTAACTTGAGCTGACTGGCTTCTCTTTAGAAAAACACAGCGGGCTGGGAAGACTGGAAAGACAATATTTTATAACAAATTGCAGAAACCATTTGACTGTTTAAAAAAAATATTTCCTAATAGATTTCAACACATATGAATCAGCAGAGGCAGGTGACAGCCTAGAGATACCAGCCACCCCGTGCCTGCAGGCAGGGGACAGATAAGGATGCAGGTGCATCATGGAATCGTCTCGTTGGAAAAAACCTTAAGATCATTGAGTCCAACCTAACATCTCCCTGTACACAACTGTTCAACCATGTTCCTAAGCTACTCATCCACATTTCTTTCAAACACCTCCTGGTATGGTGACTCCACCACTTCTCTGGAAGATGGAGTTCAAATAGGTGGCTTCACACTGAGATGATGACTAGAGGTGTGGAAGCAGCTGATGTAAATTCTTTCCAGGAGTTGTAATGGCATTTTAGAAGTGTAAGAGTTAGACTTCTTCAAAATTTGAGAGTCCCATCTCTCCACTACCATTCTCATCTACCTGCAGTCTTCTCCAATATGAAGCAAGGCAATGAACCATATCAGTTTCCAAGAGGAGAACTATTATGTAACAGGAAACCAAATCAAAACACACCCAGTGCAGCTACATCATCTTCATACAGGCGATCCGTAGAGGCACAGAATGGTTTGGGTTGGAAGGGACTTTAAAGATCATCTAGTTCCAAGCTCCATGCCACAGGCAAGGACACTTCCTCTAGACCAGATTGCTCAAGGCCTTGTTCAATCTGCCCTTGGACACCTCCACAGAGGGGGCATCCACAGCCTCCCTGGGCAACCTATCACAGTGTCTCACCACCTTCACTGTAAAGAATTTCTTCTTAATATCCAGTCTAGATCTACCCACCTGAAGCTTCAGTGCATTCCACTTATCCTGTCACTACAAGTTCTTGTAAAAAAAGTCCCTCCTTGGCTTTCTTGTAGACCCCTTCAAGTACTGGAAAGCTGCTATAAGGTCTCTCCAGAGCCTTCTCTTCTCTAGTCTCAACAGCCCAAACTCTCAAAGCCTGTCCCTATAGGGGCATATGCAAACAGTATGTGGGAGAAGACAAGCTGTTCTGAAAAGAAAATAACATTGGGTTCATGGAATATTCTTGTCAGAACCAAAAACAATGACCAATAATACCCTTTTTGAAGCATACATTAGATTCAGCCTGGTAAATTCATGACAAGTGACAGAGACAACCATTTTGCCTTGGATTGCTGACAAAAATATTCATTGGATAGCAAATATCTATATACTGGGAAGGTAAATGTGCCAAATACTTGTTCTCTTGTACAGACCAGCCCTTACTCATGTCCTCTTATAGCCCAAACCATTTTGGTCCTTGCTAACTTTCAAGTTATGTATGTCAATTGTCTGGGAAGGAGTTATTTGGCTGGAGCCAAAACAGCTCAGTGACAGCAGCTGAGCATCATAAACAAAATCGCACAGCCTGTCTGTCTTTCCTATCAAGACACACAGCAAATAATGTTAGGTTAAATGTTATTTGGTCTGATTCACAGGCTGCACACATCTAATAGCCCTCTTGCCAGCAATTAGTTCATACCCCATCACTGCAAGTTTTGGTCTGGGAGCAGACAACGTGTAACTGTCACTGTGTTGAAATAGATGAGTCCTTTCAGAAAGGCAACAAACAGCAGGGTTTTAAAACTCAGAATATTTATCCTATCCATCACTTTACACTTTCCTTTTGCCTCTTGGTGTGCAAACCAAGTGTTCTTGGACATATGCACAGGCAGCCTTGGATCTTCAGTAGGCCTTACAAAAGTACTTCATGACAACAGGCTCAAGAAGTAGCTACTGACAGATAAAAAAAAGAGAACCCATTTCCAAATAAAAACGCCTTGAAACAAAATTAGAAAGCATATAGAAAGGAAGGGAATCCATATAGGGCCACCTCTAATCTGAATATCTCTGTCATTTCCATTTCTGTCCCTGAGAGGCTGAAGGTTAACTCCACTTTTTCTTCAGTCGAACCTTTCATGACCCTGATATTCCTTTTACATTCAGAATATCTCAACTGACACAGAATCATAGAATCATAGAATCAACCAGGTTGGAAGAGACCTCCAAGATCGTCCAGTCCAACCTAGCACCCAGCCCTATCCAGTCAACTAGACCATGGCACTAAGTGCCTCAGCCAGTCTTTTTTTTAACACCTCCAGGGACGGTGACTCCACCACCTCCCTGGGCAGCCCATTCCAATGCCAATCACTCTCTCTGTGAAGAACTTCCTCCTAACATCCAGCCTATACTTTCCCTGGCACAACTTGAGACTGTGTCCCCTTGTTCTATTGCTGGTTGCCTGGGAGAAGAGGCCACCCCCCATCTGGATACAATGTCCCTTCAGGTAGTTGTAGACAGCAATAAGATCACCCCTGAGTCTCCTCTTCTCCAGGCTGCACACCCTCAGCTCCCTCAGCCTCTCCTCATAGGGTTTGCGTTCCAGGCTCCTCACCAGCTTTGTTGCCCTTCTCTGGACATGTTCCAGCACCTCAACATCTCTCTTGAATTGAGGGGCCCAGAACTGGACACAGGACTCAAGGTGTGGCCTGACCAGTGCTGAGTACAGGGGAAGAATAACCTCCCTTGTCCTACTGGCCACACTGTTCCTGATGCAGGCCAGGATGCCATTGGCTCTCTTGGCTACCTGGGCACACTGCTGGCTCATCTTCAGCTACTATCTATCAGTACCCCCAGGTCCCTTTCCTCCTGGCTGCTCTCCAGCCACTCAGTCCCCAGCCTATAGCTGCTTGGGGTTGTTGTGGCCAAAGTGCAGAATCCTGCACTTGGCCTTGTTAAATCTCATCCCATTGGCCTCTGCTCACCCATCCAGCCTGTCCAGGTCCCTCTGCAGGGCTCTCCTACCCTCCAACAGATCAACACCTGCTTCTAGCTTGGTGTCATCTGCAAACTTACTGATGCTGGACTCAATCCCCTGAGGTTAATATATTAAATATCACAGAATCACAGTACATCAGGTGCTGGAAGGGACCTCGAGAGATCATCCAATCCAAACCCCCTGCCAGAGCAGGATCACCTATATCAGATTGTAGAGGAATATGTTCAGGGAGGGATTTTTAATATCTCCAGAAAGGGAGACTCCACAGCCTCCCTGGGCAGCCTGTTCTAGTGTTCTGTCACCCTCACAGTGAAAAATTTCATCCTTATGTTTACATGAAACTGCCTATGCCTCAACTTCCACCCAGTGCCTCTTGTCCTGCTATTGGGCATCACTGAGCAGAGCCTGGCTCCATCCTCTCAGTACTCACCCTTTACATATTTATAAACATTGATGAGGTCACATCTCAGTCTCCTCTTCTCCAAGCTAAAGAGCCCCAGTTCCTTCAGTCTCTCTTTGTAAGAGAGATGTATCATTCCCTTAATCATCTTTGTGACTCAGCGCTGGACTCTCTCAAGCAGTTCTATGTCACTCTTGAACTAGAAAGCCCAGAAATGGACACAGTACTCCAGATGCAGCCTTGCCAGGGCAGAGTAGAAGGGGAGGAGAACCTCTCTTGATCTGCTAGCTATATTTTATATTTTTATATATATATATATATATATATATATATATATATATATATATATATATATAAAACATATATTGTATATAAAACTATATTAGTATATATTCAAATATGAAAATATTTTAATACTTTCACATTAAAATATTTCAGTATCTAACAAAATTTATTATCACTTCCTTCAAAACCTCTGATACCAAGGAGTCATGAGCACAAACCTGAGGAGCAAAACATTAGAGATTGTATCACCCTTGTACACCTGCTTCTTGAGACCCCTTTCTGATGCTTCTCACATGCACCAATGGAGGCATTAGATACTTATGCCAGTGAGAGCACAGCTGGAAATAAGCCCAAGGAAACATGTATTACAGACTCATTCTACCACAGAATAAAATTAACAAAACAAGACAAAAACAGCAAAGCCAAACAAATAAAGTACATGTTTAGGTAAAGAAAGAAAACAATAAGTAAGTGGAGCTATGTCCTCAGGAGTTTCCTTGTTTGTAGACTCACATCAAGATTTTGTTTTTAGTCTTGTGCAGTAATTCCAGCCTCTTCTAATGCTACAGATCATGATTCTCAGTCCTCTTGTACTTTCAAAAGTTCCTGAACTGGTTTTGGATGTGCATTTTCTGCATAACAGGCTGTATGGTGCTATGTTTGAGATTTGTGACCAAGCAGGAATGTTTCAGCTGTTGATGAGCAGTGCTCACACAATGTAAGGGACTTTTTGCCACCTTTTCCCCTCCAGGAAGTAGGTTGGGGGTGTACAAGGAATTAGGAGGGGGTAGAGCCAGGAAAATAGACCAAGTAGATCTCCCACGTCATATGACATTGTGCTTAGCAATAAAATCTGGGTGAAGAATGAGGAAATGGAAATATTTAGAGCTATGTTTTCTTCTCAAGAAAAGATTATACATGATGAAGGTCCACATTCCCAAAGATGGAAAGCAATGGACACCTGCCTGACAATAGGAAGTAGTGAATTAATTCCTTAGTTTGCTCTGCTTGCACATGAAGCTTTTGTTTTACTTACTACAGTGTCAACCCACAGGGTTGATAAATTCTGCCCTTCCAACTCTCTCCCTCATCCTACTGGTAGAGTAGCAATCAACTGTGTGTAACTGAGCTGCCTTTTGAGGCTAGCTCACAACTCATGAGACATGCAAGACAAACATTCAGTAGGTAGCCTTCCAGTGGCTTGTTGCTGTTGGCATTTCAGCTGTGAAGAAAAAATTAGTCTATACTACTATGCATTTCAGGAGATTTGATCATACTCTTTCTTGCTATTTATTCTAAATCTTCACCTCATTGGATTTAAATCTTAATAATGACAATATTCCTTTTTAGCTTCACATCCTTATGAACCTGAGCATCCACTCTCTTTTAGCTGACATGGAGATGAAAGCACTAATTAAATCTTTAAATCGATGTCAGCTTGAAGGAAAGTTTCATGAATGTAACTGAGAACCATCAGTTCTTTTGTTGTGCTAAACAAATTGTGTCATTGAGCTTTGCCTTCCATAGAAAAGCATCTTTGAATTCTTCTCAATTTTAATTCTGTATTCTGCCACTACTCAACTTTTGTGAGACCCCCATCTGGAGTACTGCATCCAGTTCTGGTGCCCCCAGTGACCTGTTGAAGTGTTGGAGCAGGTCCAAATGAGGGCCACAGATGACCAGAGAGCTGCAGCACCTCTTCTGTGATGATACTGTGATACTGTGATACTGTGACAGGCTACAAGAGTTGGTTCTGTTCAGCCTGGGGGAAAAAAGGCTCAGGGGAGACCTCATAGTACCTGAAGGGGGGTACAAGAAAGATCACAGTATCACAGTATCATCAGGGTTGGAAGAGACCTCACAGATCATCAAGTCCAACCCTTTACCACAGAGCTCAAGGCTAGACCATGGCACCAAGTGCCACGTCCAATCCTGCCTTGAACAGCCCCAGGGATGGCAACTCCACCACCTCCCCGGGCAGCCCATTCCAGTGTCCAATGACTCTCTCAGTGAAGAACTTTCTCCTCACCTCAAGCCTAAATTTCCCCTGGCATAGCTTGAGGCTGTGTCCTCTCATTCTGGTGCTGGCCACCTGAGAGAAGAGAGCAACCTCCTCCTGGCCACAACCACCCCTCAGGTAGTTGTAGACAGCAATAAGGTCTCCCCTGAGCCTCCTCTTCTCCAGGCTAAACAATCCCAGCTCCCTCAGCCTCTCCTCGTAGGGCTGTGCTCAAGGCCTCTCCCCAGCCTCGTCGCCCTTCTCTGGACACGCTCAAGCATCTCAATGTCCCTCCTAAACTGGGGAGAGGCTTGTTGTGATAGCACAAGGGGGAATGGATTGAAGCTTGAGGAGAGTAGATTTAGACTGGACATTAGAAATAAATCCTTTACAGTAAGGGTGGTGAGACAGTGAAACAGGTTGCCCAGCAAGGTCACGGATGCTGCCTTTGTGGAGGTATTCAAAATCAAGTTGAATGAGACCTTGACCAACATGGTCTACTGGGAGGCATCCTTGCCTGTGACAGGGGTTTGAGAGTAGATGATCTTTAAGGTCCCTTCCAACCCAAACCATTCTATGAATTTATGAAGTGCTAGATTCAGAGCTACTTTCCTATTTCCCTGTTCCCTTCTCTTCGTGCTCAAGCAGTAGTGGTACGTAGTAGGAAACACAGCACAAATTCAGTGAAATCCTGCTCCAGTACTGACCACAGAAGCCTCTGCAACAGAAATTCCATGAAAGGAAAACATTTAATCACCTACCTATGTTACCTAAGAGACAGAGTGAAGGAGAAATGGGCTAGGATGGTTGTGCCTGTAAGCAATCTAGCTGGTACTATTTTAATGAGCCATTAATATTGTAAATCTGAACTGACACACAAAGGACTCATCTTCTTTATCTAAAAACCTGGCATATATGATGCCTGTAACATAGATAAATAAATGTTGATGACATTAGCTATACCTACAGTATTTCACTAAACTGTCATAGTGACAACTTCATTGTCACAGCAAGGGCTTCTCCTTCAAACATGGGTTTGAGTCTGTGGTGCAGACCTTTCAGATTATTTACTTAGCTTGTAGGCCTCTCCTTCACAACAGCATTTGTTTCTTACATTTTTGTTTATTATTTCTCACAATGGTTCTTGGTGTATGAGTGGAGATCCTGGTTCTTACTGTAATGAGAAAAAAAAATTCTTCCTTAGGCCAAAAATATCCTTCCTAAAGATATTAAATGAAGTGATCTGTGCTGGTTTGAGGCTAATTTTGATATTTTAATGAGAGAAATTGGATCATTGATTGTGAAAGGAAAATAATGATGAAGTCTATTGCATTCATTGGTTTGCTGAGAGGGATAAAAAGCCAGAAAGTAAACAACTTGTCCAACTCTTGTCTGGGATGTTGCCTCCTTTATTCTGCTCTAATATCTCTCCATTAACCTTGGCTAACACATTACAATGTGAGCTTTGCTGGTTGTTTTGTTTGTCTGGATGCAAAAGTACAAGGAGAAAGAGAGGGTAGCTTTGAGCCTCTCCTGGGCATTTTTCTTTGTGAGGGAATCTGGATTTCTGTATTCTTTCTAATTTGTATCTAATTGTAAATATTTGTAAATATATTGTGTACAAATGCTTGTAAATTTTGCTTTTCTATAAATACAGCTTGATTTTAAGCCATCTGAACTGGTCTGGTAAATAATGTGTGAGGTGGGAAAGTTCCTAAGCCACCACATGATCATTACACTTAAATGAGGCCAATATCTCTGAATAAGTGACAAAATCTCCAACACGTGTGAAATGTGCAATTAAAGGATTACCTGAACTGATCTAAGCTGTAAATAAGAAAAGATGAGACCATCTTCAAGTGTATGCAGCCAATGCCATCTTCTTTGGGATCAAGAGTGATCAGTTGACTCTACCTTGGCTAGCGGCCAACAAACCTAACATTTAGAAGGACTAAGAAAATGCCTCATAGATCCTCGTCCATGATGTGATTAATTGCTAGACAGAAAAAGCATATAGACAGAAAAAGCATCTTCAGATATAAATTCTTCATGATTTTAGAAAGAACATAGCAAATAAGGAACTTAATACATGACTTAGCTTGAATATTTCTGCCAGTATTCAATCTTCCATTTAAAGGCAATTTGCTTAATCTAACAGCAGCCTGACCCAAGGATGTTGCTGAGCACAAGATTAAGAGTGAATTCATCTGGCATGTCAAGGATCAGAGCATGTTATGCAATGATAATTTTATTAAAATGGGAGTTCATGATTAGAATAATAAAGGCAACATAGGTACAACTGAATAAACACATATATTCAAGTTGGGTTATTTTAAAATGTAGACAGTTTCTGTGTTTTTTTTTTCCCAGTTTGTCAAATTGCTGCAAATTTAAACATCAAGAGCAGAGGAAAACCGTAAAGATTGAGGCCAGCTGACTGTAATTTGGAAAATGAAAGAAGACACTAAAGAGAGTACAGATGCTATCATCACATTGTAATCAACCATAAAGATGGACATACATGTTTGGATCATATGCCTGTGTTGGGAGTACAAACAGTGAAAAAGTATAAACCAATACTGCTGATAAGCACACAGTGATGTGAGCAGACACTGAGTGTGGTGGAGATGTGGTGGTCTATGCTGCCATGTTACTGGGGAGAAATGTGGAGAGAGCAAAGGCCACGTACTCCATTCTTCCACTGATCACCCACAACACTAATGAAGTGTCTGTGTAGCTGATAATGGAACAATGGTTTGCCCACAGTTCCACCTCCCACTCTGCATAAGAGTAGATAACATTTATTATTTCCTACCTGAGGGAGGAGAATTCATAGATTCATAGAATGATTTGGGTTGGAAAGGATATTGAAGATCATCTAGTTCCAACTGCCCTGCCATGGGGAGGGACACCTCCCACTGGGCCAGTTTGCCCTAGGTATCATCCAGCTTGTCTTTGAACACCTCTAGGAAGGGGGCATCTGTGACATCCCTGGGTGACCTGTTCCAGTGTAAAGAATTTCTTTCTAATATTCAATCTAAATCTACCCTCCCTGATCTTCAATCCATTCCCTTTCATCCTATCACTACAAGTCCTTGTAAAACACCCCTCCTGAGCTTTCTTGTAGACCCCTTTCAGGTACTGGCAGGCTGCTACAAGGTCTCTTTAGACCGTTTTCTTTCTGTCTGAACAGACCTGACTGTCATAGTCTGACCCCATTAGGGAGGTGCTCCAGTCCTCTGATCAACTTTGTGGTCCTCCTCTAGACCTGCTCCAGCAGTTCAACATCCTCATTGTGATGGAAGAACTGAACACAGTGCTCCAGGTGGGGTCTTACAAGAGCAGAGCAAAGGAGAATGACCTTTGTCCTGCTGGTCACACTTCTTTTGGTGCAACCCATGTGCTTCCCCAGGAGATCAAGCTTGTGTTTGCAAGCACAGTTTAGAACCATCGAGCTGTTTTGTGGTTTAGTGCATTTGTCACCAGCAATCTTAAAGAATCTGTATGTGTTTCATCTTAATAAACTGTACTATTTGTGCACTTAACTGTATCTTTTGAATGCAGCTGGGCCTCAGGCAGACAGGCTGTTCATGCAGCTGTGTCGTGGAGGGCCTGTAGGCCTGAATAGAGGCTTGTTTATGCCTATACATGCCTGGATATGTTTTTCTGCCAGGACCCCTGGTTGTAAACAGGTTGTGTAAGCCACACACACCCAGCTCATGTCTCCCTGGGGCAAATCCATGTGATCCCCATATTTGGGAAAGTCCAGGCAAGAGCCTTATGCCTATCATGGTAAGGTTTGGCTAACTGCCAACCTGATTGGTCACTCTAGTGGCCAAAGAGGCCATTAATCTTGGTCCACAGTCAATAAAGAGGGGTGCACAGCCAGACACGTGCTCAGCCCTCTCTGACTCACTCGCATGGCACAGACCCTACAAGGCTCAGAGATAGCTCTGACCCTATCTGAAGCTCAGATCAGACCCTATTGCAGCACCCTGCTGCTCTGACCCACCTGCAAGGATCAGACACAACTCTGACCCTCACTTGCAGCGTTCAGAGGCTCAGACCTCACGCTTTGATTCAATCGCAGCGTACCTGCCTGCGTACCTTAGATGCAGAGCTCATATAGCCTGCACATAGTATATATAGAAGGAGCCTATAGTCTCCTAAACCAGCTGTGCATATCTGCAAGCTGTATTGCTATCAGGACCTGATCCTGCTTTACCTATGGAGCTCAGTCTCCCAGCAGCCGAGCACACTTCGCATGCTCGCCGCTCATCATTGCCTGGTAAAAGCCATTGCTGCTCAGAGAACCAGGACGCAGACTCTGGATTATCTGCTAACACACACACAGAGCCTGCTACCCATGGGAAGGAACCGTGCCAGAGACTGCACGGACATTCTCCTGCTCCTGAAATCCTGCCAAGATGATAATCCCTGGACACAGCATCCAGAGGAAGACAGCAGCATCAAAGGTAGAGATCTTCCTTCGCCAGGAGAACAAAGGTTAGAAAACCTAAGACCCCAGAGACTGGGAATATTTATCATCTCCTCTCAAGCTGGGAAGATTCCAGAGTCCAAGTCCACGGGCAGAGATTCCCTGAGGTCTGGACATTGGGCATAGGCTGTGACACAGCCCCGGAGGGTGATTAATAATTAATAATAAGACTTGTGAGTAAAGCTTTAATACCTCTGCAATATAAGTTGCCTCTGCCGTAGAGCAGAAAGAGTTTCAGCCCACTCTGCTGGGCAAAGAGCAGAAAGATCCCTAGTGGCATCAAGCTGCAGGGAAAACTCCTCTCTCTGTTTATAGTTTGAATATTTGATAGTTAAATAACCAATTCCCTGTATATATTCTGTCCTAAATTGTTTTCATAACTGTGGATTGAACAAAATATTAATATACAGTGGTTGGGGGTGGCAAGAGTTTATAAATATTAAATGTAATAAATTATATTTTTATATAAAATTTATATTGCCTCAAATTAATTTCTCACCTCTGCCAAATAGAATCATAGAATCATAGAATCAACCAGGTTGGAAGAGACCTCCAAGATCATCCAGTCCAACCTATCACCCAGCCCTGGCCAGTCAACTAGACCATGGCACTAAGTGCCTCATCCAGTCTTTTCTTGAAGACCCCCAGGGACAGTGCCTCCACCACCTCCCTGGGCAGCCCATTCCAATGGGAAATCACTCTCTCTGGGAAGAACTTCTTCCTAATATCCAGCCTATACCTACCCTGGCACAACTTGAGACTGTGTCCCCTTGTTCTATTGTTGGTTGCCTGGGAGAAGAGGCCACCCCCCACCTGGCTACAATGCCCCTTCAGGTAGTTGTAGACAGCAATAAAGTCACCCCTGAGCCTCCTCTTCTCCAGGCTAAACAGGCCCAGCTCCCTCAACCTAGGAGTAGGTATAGAGAACCCCCTCTGCATTAATCTGGTGTCAGCCAGATAGTCAAGGCAATTACTGGCATAGGTATTCAGAGATAAATCCAGCCACCTCTAGTCCCTCTAATCTCTGAGGGCTGGGTAGAGCACCAGAGGATTCAGCCCTTACCACATCTATCCTTCACTGAACTAGACATGCTATCATAGGTGTTGGATGAACATGGCTTTGCTTGCCAGGGACAAAATTAAAGCAACTGGGTAAAATAGCAGAGCCTGATTCATGATAAATGACTAGAGCTGAGGCAGTTAAATGGATCCATTATCCTTGCTTTCTGCATTTCTATCACTCAATGTAGTTATTTCCAGTTTAATCCTTCTGTCTTCACATTCTCAATGTGGTTTCAGCAAGTCTACGTTAATAAGAGAAGGCAAAGAAAATCTATTCTCATTTCTGTTAAACATGCATAAAATAGTTCTTTTTAAATCCACTCTATTATTCACATAATTTTACAAAGTTACTTTGTAGAATTGTTTTGGATGAACCAAATCTCCTAATTTTCCCAGAGAGTTGTGGAGCCTTCTTCTCTGCAGACTTTCAAAACCTGCTTGGATGAGTTCCTGTGTGACCTGCCCTAGGTGACCCTGCTTTGGCAGGGGAACTGGACCAAATGATCTCCAGAGGCCCCTTCCAACCCCTACCATTCTGTGTAATTCTCCAGTTTGGATTCCTCATTGAAAGGATGCATGGTTCCACACTGAGAAGGACTGGCTTTCTTCAAACCAGGAGGGAGCTGGGCTCTGTACTTACGAAGTTAGTTGATATAAATGTATAGTTTCTCAACACATGGAAAAAAAAAGGTTTCAAAGCTTTCTTTGATCAAAGTTGCAGAGTGACATTAGAAACAGCAGGGGAAAGAATAAAACAAAGCAAACAAAGCAATATCCCAAGACTTCTGCCTGCCAATTCCACTTCTCAGTGCCAGAAAGAGAGCAGAATATAGGCTAACTTATTAAACAGAGTTGGATTTTTTTTTTAAACTTAGAGTTATGAGTTATGGCTTTCCAGCTTTCAAGATGTTTACATTTCTAACTGACTCAACATACATGAAGGCTAACTTAAGAAGTTCACAGGGCTGCTGCTCGCAGGAACATGAACAGAGGTGGATTTGCCACCAGCAATGCACCTTCCATTGGTACTGTCCCACGTGAGAAGGGAAAGAACCTACTGCCACATGAAGCCTCCATCCAGAGGAGGCAACACTAGGTGACCTTATTGCTGTCTACAACTACCTGAGGGGTGGTTGTGGCCAGGAGGAGGTTGCTCTCTTCTCTCAGGTGGCCAGCACCAGAACGAGAGGACAAAGCCTCAGGCTGCACCAGGGGAAATTTAGGCTGGAGGTGAGGAGAAAGTTCTTCACTGAGAGAGTCATTGGACACTGGAATGGGCTGCCCGGGGAGGTGGTGGAGTCGCCGTCCCTGGAGCTGTTCAAGGCAGGGTTGGACATGGCACCTGGTGCCATGGTCTAGCCTTGAGCTCTGTGGTAAGGGGTTGGACTTGATGATCTGTGAGGTCTCTTCCAACTCTGATGATACTGTGATACTGTGATACTGTGATACTGTAAAACACTCATCTGCTACACAGAGTTTAAATATCTTCTTGTGATTTAAAACAGAGGTAGGTAATAAATAAATACCTTAAGTTAGTTTCAACATGAGGGAAAACGAGATTTGTGTTGCTATTAGAAAAATGAGTTCTTACTCCAAACCACTCACTGCAATTTGCTGCAATCACTGCTAAGTAGTCATTATATTCTTTTATTTCAGTAATGGTAGTGCTTAATGAGGTGGCTTTCTATTTTTTTTTTTTTAATTTCCATTTGTTATAAGTAAACAATCTAGAGGAAAATCAATTATTCAGAGTACTCAAATAGGAGATTTCATTTTAGACAAATATTATGCTATTATAAATTAATCTATTTTCTGTCTTAAATGAAATTAAACCAATGAATGTTAATATTTAACTATAATACTCTAAATTTTACAGTTGAAATTTGTCTTTTATGGAATCAATCAGCTTTTGTAAGTAAAGGGTGTTTTTTTTAATAGAAAGAATGGGGATGAAGCTGCTGAGAGGCCTGGAACACAGACCTACGAGGAGAGGCTGAGGGAGCTGGGGTTGTTCAGAGTGCAGAAGAGGAGGCTCAGGGGGGACCTCATTGCTGTCTACAACTACCTGAAAGGAGGCTGTAGCCAGGTGGGGGTTGGCCTCTTCTGCCAGGCAACCAGCAATAGAACAAGGGGACACAGTCTCAAGTTGTGCTGGGGGAGGTATAGGCTGGATGTTAGGGAAAGTTCTTGCCAGAGAGAGTGATTGGCATTGGAATGGGCAGCCCAGGGAGGTGGTGGAGGCACCGTCCCTGGAGGTGTTCAAGAAAGGACTGGCTGAGGCACTTAGTGTCATGGTCTAGGTGACTGGATAGGGCTGGGTGCTAGGTTGGATTGGATAATCTTGGAGGTCTCTTCCAACTTGGCTGATTCTATGATTCTATGAAATACCTTTAACTACATTATCATATCCCACTTTATTTATAAAGTACAACAAACCACTTTCTGAATTAAGAAAGTTTCTATTCATTCAAATGTCAGCACCTACAGATTTTCTATATTGACATAGGCACTGCTGTTATCCAGAATTCTGTAGAGTGTACTGAAGACTGCAAAACTTGTTCACTGTGAAAAACCTATTAAGTCATATTAGAAATAATTCACAATGTTGGTTTACAGTGTATGAATGTGTATTCCAGTCTCCTTCCAAAATCAACTTGATACAAACATGAGTAGAAATTAATTATGTCATCAATATGAAATGTTTCATTCACCTTTTCTTAAATCTACTATAATGGGAATATTAGATTGCAAGGAAAAAAAAGTTTTACATAATTGCTTAAAGAGACACAGCTATAAAATATCCTTATTAGCAGGAAAAAAAAAACAAGCCTGGGAAAAAAAATTAAAATAAAGACACACCCCAAAAAAAACCAAACCACACAACCACTGCCATCCCAAACAACAAAAAAACCCTATATTTTCATAGAATCATTGAATCAGTCTAGGTTGGAAGGGACCACAAGGATCATCTAGTTCCAATCCCCCTGCCATGGCCATGGACACCCCACCCTAGACCAGGCTGGCCAGAACCTTATCCAGCCTGGCCTTAAACACCTCCAGAGATGGGGCCGCCACCACCTTCCCGAGCAACCCATGCCAGACTCTCACCACTCTCATGCTGAAGAACTTCCTCCTCATGGCCAGTCTGAATCTCCTCACTTCCAGCTTTGGTCCTCGATAGCTTAAAAATTCCCTCCCCAGCTTTTTTGTAGGCCCCCTTCAGATACTGAAAGGCCACAATAAGGTCACTCCAGAGCCTCCTCTTCTCCAGACTGAACAGCCCCAACTCTTTCAGTCTGTCCTCAAAGGAGAGGTGCTTCAGCACTCTGAGCATCCTCGTGGCCCTTCTCTGGACATGCTCTAGCATGGCCACATCCCTCTTGTAATAGGGGCTCCAAAACTAGATGCAGTACTCCAGGTGGGTTCTTACCAGAGTGGAGTAGACATTTTGTCTACATGGTTTTATTTTAACACAGGCAAATACAATTGTTACAGTTAGTGCCACGAATTTTCGTTTAGGAAAACACAAAGAATTTAATTGAAGTCACAGAATTCAGAGATGATGTTAAGCTTATTGATTTATATTTGAAGCAACTTAAAATCAGTCCTTTATAGATTCTATTGAGTGACTGATAGAATATTATTCAATTTGATGAACTTTCCTTCATCTTAATTTGAAAATGATTTGTGATAAACCTTCTCAATTAATGTATTGTATTAAGCATTATAATTATAATGATCTATCAAATTATAATTACTGTGGTTCATGTCTTAGCCCTAATTTATTTTTGATTTGAAGTCTTGAGTTTAATTTTCTCAACCTCATCTGTATACATTGTGCAAGTCATACTGTAAATCCTCCTTTTCTACACCAAATATACACCATTCTTAGGTTTAGGTTTCCAGCAAAAATGCTTGTATGTGTGATTTCTGGTTTGTATTCTCAGCCTGTTAGCCATGTTTGCTTAGATACACACTATGGAGACGTCTGGCAAGCAGCCAAACATGGGATCTCTAAAAAGTAAGCAAAAATAGGATTGTAAGATCTTGAGTGAAGATTCCTTTCTTTCAGAACACATCTGGACTAAAGAGTCAATGCCAAATTGAAGAATGAAAGTGCAAATCACTCCTGACCATTAGGACATACTGAACCCAGAGACAGCTGCCTTTCCCCAGCAGCAGTGCAGCATTTGTAACAAGTAGTATAGAAGCATCAGCAGTTCTTTTAAAGAGCAGGATGAAGCAGCATACAGTATCATGTTTTTAATCACCCCAGAAGGAAGGTGATTCTAAACAGATAAATAAAGGAGAAATTCAATTATTCAATGAGTTTCTTAATGAGTTGAAGTATGTGGGAGAGTAAATATAAATGAGACTCTGTAGTATCCCTGTACACAAAAGCTGGCTTACACTTCACTGTTACAACACCATTAAGTTTCTCTAAAGAGGCAAAAACACAGCATGAAAGACAGACACTTCCATCACTGCACATGATCAATTTGATCTAACGTAAGGCATGTGGGAATAACAAGAACTCATTGAGTCAGCTGATGAGAAACTCAACAGGAGCCAGCAACCTTGTTCTGGACTGCATCAAAAGCATAACCAACAGGACAAGGGAGCTGATTCTCCCCTTCTACTCCTCTCTCATGAGACTCCATCTGGAGTACTGCACCCAGTTCTGGGACCTCCACATCAAACTGTTTGAGTTGGTCCAGAGGAGGCCACTTAGGTGTTTAGAGGGTTGATGTACCTCACCTACAAGAGTTGGGTCTGTTCATCCTGGAAAAGAGAGGGCTCCAGAGAGACTGTACAGCAGCCTTCCGGTACCTGAAGGGGACCTACAAGAATGGGAGGATACTTTTTTGCAAGGGCTTCTAGTAACAGGATGAGAGGAGGTGGTTTAAAGCTGGAAGAGAGTGGTTTTAGACTGCATATTAGGAAGAAATTCTTTACAGTGAGATTGGTGAGACACTGGAACAGGTTGCCCTGAGAGGTTGTGGATACCCCCTCCCTGGAGGCGTTCAAGGCCAGGGCGGATGGGACCTTGAGCAGCCTGGTCTAGCAGAAGCTGTCCCTGCCCATCACAGGGGAAGTTGGAACTAGCTGATCTTTAAGGTCTCTTCCAACCCAAACCATTTTACGAGTTCATATCAGTATCAGCTACTCTGGGTTTTAGAGAGTAGGTTCAGAAGTCAGCAGTAGTGTGTGTCTCTATATATAAGGTGTTCCCTGGCACACTCAAGGCTCTGTCAGTGTACACCCATGGGTGCTCTGTGCTTCATGCAGTGGAAGCATCACTCCTTGCAAGCCACCTATTTTCCATGCACTCAAAGCACCCAACATTCCATACTTGATAGAGCAGCAGGACCCCAGACATTCAATCAAGCCTGAAAGAGGTCAGAGTAGAGGCCATGCTGGCACAAAACTAGGTCCTTCAATAAGTTGCAGTGAGACAATCACTGTTATGAGTTTATTTATAGGCAGAGTTGACTTATAAATAGCCAGGAGATAAGTCAAATACCATAAAAGAACCTGTTCTTTCTCTCATTCCATGAAGCAACACCAAGCAATCACTGGTCAGTAAAAGATATTAATGAGGTGTTGTTTCCTGGTCACACAGCAGCCAGGAGGCCAAGGACATTCCTGCTTCTCTAATACCGGAGCTACAGCACTGAAGCACAGGGGCCAAAGGCTGCAGTCAAGCATTACTAATGTGCTCAGTACCTTAGATATTAAGTTCACTAAAGAATAAAACAGGCATGGAAAGAACACGTAGGCAAAATGTAATGGATAGCCACAGGTGGGAGGAAAAATCAGCTTTGAATTCTCCCTAGAATAATTTCTTGCATAAGACTTTATATAAGATGACAGCCTTTCATATTCTCAGAATAGGATCCCAAAATTCACTGGCAAGGTCTGCACCCTATGGTATAAATGGCCCCAAGACCGCCCTCACCAAGTACCATGCTGTGTATTATTAGGGAAAACAAGAACAGCCAGTTTCAGATGGGGTAGGAGCACAGTTTCAACAGCATTTAGGACTTTGTTGTCACTCACCAGATTGGCTTACAACGTGGCAGGCCTGAAGGGCTTGATCCCTGTCTGCCAACTGTATGGAAAACAGCTATGCAGGCAGGGCTAAGGAGAGCTCACTTTGACCAAAATCTCTTCAGAGTCCAGGCTTTTAAAGAAAAACCACCACATGTCACCTCAGAGTGAGTCAGAGACACAAGCAGCAAGAGAGGGTATAGGATTGGTTTCATGTGCTGGGCTAATACTCATCTCATTTTTTACATTATTTGGAACCCAAATGAAGAAACAGGCAAATCAAAAAGCCAGCGTTGTTTTAGAGCAGTAGCCAAGATACTTGTGACCTGACATTGAGCATTGCCAGAACTGGTACAATGAGAACAGCTAGACTACAATTTTCACAGAATCACAGTTTACTTTGGGTTGGTAACAACCTTTGAGGTCATAGAATCACAGAATGTCAGGGGCTGGAAGGGACCTCAAAAGATCACCCAGTCCAACCCCCCCTGACAGAGCAGGATCATCTATACCCGATCACACAGGAACGCATCCAGGTGGGTTTTGAATATCTCCAGAGAGGGAGACTCCACAACCTCCCTGGGCAGCCTGTTCCAGTGTTCTGTCACCCTCACAGTGAAAAAATTCCTCCTCATGTTTACATGAAACTTCCTATGCCTCAGCTTCCAATTTCATCTAGTCATCTAGTCCAACTTCCCTGCGACGAGCCAGGTCACATTGCTCTGAGCCCAGCCCAACCTGGCCTTGAATGTTTCCAGGATAGGACATCTACCAGTTCTCTGGGCAACCTATTGCTGTGTTTCACCAATTTGTAAAAAAGGTTTTCCTCATATCTAGTCAGAATCACAGAATGGTAGGGGCTGGAAGGGACCTCTGAAGATTGTCAAGTCCAACTTCCCCTGCCAGAGCAGGATCACTTAAAGCAGATCACATAGAAACACATCCATGAGAGCCTTGAAAGTCTCCAGATGGAGAGCACAGAGTCTTGTGCAGGAGGCAAGAATGCATACCTTAATGAAAGTTCAGAAGTGGGGTTAGTTTGTATTTTAGATTCTAGTGAAAAATAAATCTTGCCCTGAAGATCTTGAAGAAAATCTGACAATATCATGCAGCCATATACGTAATTACACCAGATTCTCAGCACAGAAAAGCAAATCCCTCCTTTGATTAAAACAAAATCAAAAAACAAACAAAACCAAAACTCAAAAAAAAAAAAAAAAAATTTTTAAGGTAATTTCATCTTTGTGACAGTTTAAGGGTGTTCCCCCCCCCCACTTTAGAAATCACCCAGACTGGACTCAGCTGGCTCTAGGAATATGAATGAAGCTTATATTTACAGCAGCACAATATACAAGCAGATATTTGCTGTATATACAATTACAGACAGAAATAGACAAGGTAAAAGGTAATACAGAAACACAACTCCCCTCCCAGAAACCTGAGTCCCCAAGAGGGGCTCTCAACCACCCCTGCACCTTCTCCCTGCCCCTCTCAACCTTACCCCAGTCCTAAGGAAGAATTGAGGTTCAGCCAAGAGGTTAAGAAGCAAATTGGGTTAGGCCAAATGGAAGGTGAGGTTAGGGAGTAAGATGTTGCTCAGTCAGCAGCCCAAGTGAGAGTGAGAGAAAATGGTGAGAGTGTTAGCTAATGTTTTCCTTTCTTGTTCAGCAAGACTGTGAGGGAAGTAGACATCATCATCATTGTTTTCCTTTCACAACCTGTAATCTACTTCTTCTCACCAAAACATTCCAGCTAGCTTCAAACTAGCACAACCTTCTAGGACTTTAGGATTGGAAGAGTTGTTTATAATGCACCAGAATCTCTTAAGAGCATAGATTTTAAACAAAGAAGGGGATGAACGCAACAACATCCTCCCTAAGCGGGCATAGCCAATACGAGCAGCAGGCAAAATCTTCCAAGAGGAAATCAGAAGTACATGACACCAACCCAACATCTCAGAATACTTTTGCAGTGCTTTCTGAAAGAAATGACCCTCTTTCTTCACATAAAGGTCAACTGCAATAACCTGCCATGGAATCTCTCCCTGCCAGACAGGAAGGAAAAGCAAAAGCTGTCCTGGAAAGAACTTGTGGTGCAACCTGATTTGGAAGGGCAGAGAGGTATGATCTCTGCACACATGCTAAATCCCCAGGTATGAAACAGAGGGAACAAAGACATGTGGCCTTTAGAAATGTCTTAAGTGATCCTTAGAAAGTCAGGAGGTTTGTTTACCTCACCTCTTGATACTTTTGCTAAGGAATACTATTATTATTTAACAATAAATATTTCACAACTGAGATCATTATTTCATAAACTATATCAGATTTCTGGAAAGCTCCTTCATCTTCATCCAAAACAGGTCCTGGATCACAGAATCTTAGAGTGGGTTGGGTTGGAAGGTTCTGACCCCGCACCACTGGCATTGACACCTTCCACTAGACCAGGTTGCTCAAGGCCCTGTCCAACCACAAACCTATTGGACATTAGGAGGAAGTTCTTTACAATAAAAGTGGTGAAATACTGGAACAGGTTGCCCAGAGAGGAGGTGCAGGCCCCAACCCTGGAGACACTCAAGGTTAAGCTTGATGAAGCCCTGAGCAACCTGATCTGGTTAAAGATAACCCTGTTCACTGCAGAGACATCAGACAAAATGATCTTTGAGGCTCCCTTCCAATCCAATGCATCCTATGATATTCCCTACTTCTAAACTTGCAAAAACTACCAGCTGAGAAATCCTCTTGATCTCAGTCAGTATTTTGAAGCATCATCATGTATGAGAAGGCACAACTTTGGGTAGACAGTTTGATATCAATTTGAGCCCAGCCATTTAAGGCAGAGGTTGTGGGGAAGACTCACTGTTTAACAATAACAGCAAAGATAGCTGAAGGCACAAAGAAGTAATTTTTATCTGCCCTGCTCTGCTTCAGCTTTTTTTTCTTTCCAGTTCCTTTAGTGGTCAGGTAAAACAGTGTCAATACCACACATCACAAAGATGTGACAAAGCATGTGCAAATATTCATGCACTTTGTCACACTGCACCAAGCAGGCCCAATCTCATATTGATGGGGAATGAGAAAAAAATGCTTCTGAAACAGGTAAAGTCTACAGTGAAAGGCACCTTAGAAGTATGGAGAAAGACAGCAGAGGTATCACAGTATCACAGTATCACCAAGGTTGGAAGAGACCTCATAGATCATCAAGTCCAACCCTTTACCACAGAGCTCAAGGCTAGACCATGGCACCAAGTGCCACGTCCAATCCTGCCTTGAACAGCTCCAGGGACGGCGACTCCACCACCTCCCTGGGCAGCCCATTCCAGTGTCCAATGACTCTCTCAGTGAAGAACTTTCTCCTCACCTCCAGCCTAAATTTCCCCTGGTGCAGCCTGAGGCTGTGTCCTCTTGTTCTGGTGCTGGCCACCTGAGAGAAGAGAGCAACCTCCTCCTGGCCACAACCTCCCCTCAGGTCATCCAGTTCATTCCAAAATAATATCAAGATGTAGCTCATCAAGGAAAAGACTGTATTTTTGAAATTATTATGCCCAAATCAAATCAGATGCATATACACTGCCCTGGAAATTAAAGTCATTCGAGTGCAGCGATCTCTAACCCTTTCAACGTGCTCAACCCTACAAAACTTGCCCTTGGGAAACAGACTCAGTGCAATGAAGCCAAGCACACTGCTAGGTTTTCTTTAGTCTGATTTTTACCTAATCCTAGAAACAGGCTAGAGAATCCTCTTTTGCTGGTCAAGGTCTAATGTATAGGCAGATCCTGCTTCTCTGCAGTGTATTTCTTTGACTTTGTCCATGTTGGGGGATCAGCTGCAGGCAGTGAGTTTGGCTGCACAATAGCTGCATAGACAGACAAAACTAATGTTGGTGCTGGTGTACAGTCTTGCCCAACTTCAAGAAGGAATGAACTCCACTTCATTAGGTATTGGCAGTTTATCAAGCCCAAACTTGTGAACAGTCTCGTAATTTTACCTTTCTGTTGTAAGAAGCAAAGGAGCCAAAGTCAATAGTGGAAAACTGTGCCTGTAAACAGGCTTAAGACACAGGCTAAAAAAAGGAAATTCAAAAGTAGATGTTCCTCAACAGTCAGCAGCTGAAAAGAAAGATCTTCACATTCGGGCACTGTTGCATTAAATTAAGGTCTTGCAAAAGCAGCAGCACTGACAGTAATTTATCTCTTTTTTTCTGAGACATGGTACTCTGACTGGGACACCCTGTTGATTTTTAACTACCTCTCTTTTGCCTTCACTAACTTCCTACCTTGATGGGCTCCAGCTAGAGCTACTCACACAGAACAACCAGACCATAGGGATCTTACAAGAGATAAGAGCGATCTGGATTATGAAGGCACAAAACCTGATTCTCACTTGTTTGAACCTGATCCTCTTTACCACTGCTGTGAAGGAGTCTAAGCAAAGTCAAGTTCAAAGTTGGCTGAGATGGAGTTGCTGAAGACAAGCTCTTCTGGGGGAAACAGTTTTCAGCAGTTTTTCAGGCCAGAAAGGACCAGAAGACCACCTAGCATGACCTTCTGCATGACAAAAGCTGCTGTGGAGAATAACTGCTAGGAAAAGGCACATTCTTCTAACCTGGTAGTGAGGTCCTGACAGGCCAGGTCAGGTTAAAGACCACTCTCTCCAGTTCCTGACTAGGAAGAATGAGGGGTGCCCACAACATGGCCAACAACAGAATTACACAATCACAAAATCTTAGAGGTTGGAAGGGATCTCCAGAGATCAGCAAGTCCAATCTCCCTGCCAAGGCAGGATCCCCTGGGGTAGCTTGCACACAAATGCATCCAGGTGGGTTTTGAAAGTCTCCAGAAAAGGAAACTCCACATGTTCTCTGAGCAGCCTGTTCCAGTGCTCCATCACCCTCATTGTAAAGAAGTGTCTTCTCATGTTGAAGTGAAACTTTCCATGTTCCAGTTTGCAGCAATTGCTCCTTGTCTTATTGCTGTGCACCACTGAAAAGATTTGCCCCATCCACTGGACACCCACCCTTCAGATATTTATAGGCATTGATGAGATTTCCTCTCAATCTTCTCTTCTCCAGACTAAACAGCCTCAGGTTTCTCAGTCTTTCTTCATAGGGAAGATGCTCAAGTCCCCCAGTCATCCTCATGGCTCTCCACTGGGCTTTCTTCAGCAGAGCCCTGTCTCTCCTGAACTGAGGAGCCTGAAACTGACCACAGTAGTCCAGGTGTGGCCTCACTAGGGCAGAGTAGAGAGGGAAAAGAACCTCCCTATACCTGCTGGATACTCTTTTCCTGATGCACCCCAAGATACCATTGGTCCTCTTGGCCACAAGGGCACATTGCTGGCCCATGCAGAACTTGCTGTCCACCTGTACTCCAAGGTCTTTCTCCACAAAGCTGCCTTCCAGCAGGGCAGCTCCCAACCTGTACTGGTGCTTGTTGTTATTCCTCCCCATGTAGAGGACCCTGCACTTCTCCATTGAACTTCATGAGGTTTGCCTTTGCTCAGCTCTCCAGCCTGTCCAGATCTCATTGGATGGCAGCACAGCCTGAGGGGCTGTCAGCCACCCCCCTCTCAGTTTGGTATCATCAGCAAACTCACTGAGGGGTACACTCAATGCCCTCATCCAGGTCGTTGATAAAGATATTGAACAAAACTGGACCCAGTACTGATCCCTGGGGAACACCACTGACTGCAGGTCTCCAACTTGATTCTGTGCCACTGATGACAAGCCTCTGAATTCTATTGGAGCCAGTTTTCAATTCACCCCAAAGAACAGCCATCTATGCCACATCTCCTGAGCTTTTCTATGAGGATGTTGTGGGAGACAGTATCAAAAGCCTTGCTGAAGTCAAGTTATATGACATCCACAGCTCTTAATTCATCTACCCACTTGGTCATGGTATCATAGAAGGTTATCAGGTTAGTCAAACAACATATCCTCTTGGTAAATTCATCTTGGCTACTCCAGATAACCCTTTTATTCCCCATGTGATTAGAGACAGCATCCAGAATGAAATGATCCATCACCTTTCCAGGGGTGGAGGTGAGGCTGATTAGTCTGTAGTTGGCCTGGGTCTTCTCTCGTCTTTTCTGAAGACTGGAGTGACATTGTCTTTCTTCCAGTCATCAGGCAACAACATTGTTTCCTTCCTTGCAACAAAATAAGCCAGCTCATGTTGCCCTGAAAATTCTTTTTGTTAGGCTGCAACTTCCCCAAGGCAACCAAGCCTCTAAATCCGTGCAAATCCCTACCTCTCTCTCCCTTCTACCAGTTCCACCTGGAGCAAGGAGGCTTAACACCTGCCTAACAGCTTCTTCTCATTGCAATCCCTCTTTTCCCCTGGTTCTTCAGGCTAGCTAATTTCCCAGTCATTAAAGACTGTGACTTACTTGGACTAGACTGCAGCTACCTCTCTTTCTGATCCCATTTCTAATGTTCCCTGAAGGCTCTGCATTCCCTGCATGTTCTTTGCACTTACCTGCTACACACCAAGATAATGAGTGGCACTGCAATGTGGCACTTACTCCCTGCACAAGCTACCTACATTACAAGACAAGGTCTGAAGGAAAGGGGAGGAAACACTATGACCCACCTGTACAACTCTGCTCAGAGAAGCAAACAGACACACACAAGCCTAGAGAAATTAGGCAGAGCCTTGAACCCTGATCCAGCTGATGAGCTCTAAAGCAAAGAAGGAAGAGATCAGCAAGAGCATGAGAAGGTGATGGAAGGCTACAAAATCACAATTGTAGGGCACAGCCAAGTCACTGATGTAAGGGCTAGATGACCTTTAAATGTACCTTCCAACCCAAACCATTCTGTGACTGAGGCACAAATCTGGAGAAAAAGCTGAAAAGTTTGCAAACTTCCCAGATGAAGCTCTCTATGAGGGAGTTCCTGCTGTTCTTCAAGGATCACCAGATCTGCACATCTCCTGTGGGCTTCACTGACAAACGATACACAGAAATACAAATCTCACCTAAACGTTAACAATTATACTAAATTGACACTGAAATATGCTGCTGATAACTCAAGGTGAGAGTCCAGCTACTACTTATTTCAATAGGAGCTATTTCCCAACAGCTGTGCACCATTTATTTAACATCTAATTGAACTCCAGAGCTCTATTCCCTGACAGTAACCAGCAGTACAAGCAGTGCCCAAAGACTTACAACACTCTCTCCACAGCCACTTTGAGGAGCACTGCTGCAGCACTACTTTTCTGTTTTGCCATACCTGTGTTCTTTCATGACTGGAGTCCTAAATATCCTTTCTAACACTCTCTGCTCAAGGTTTTGAGAACCTCAGGAGAGAAGTGCTATGCCAGGGCACTGCCATTACTTACAGTGAATCTGCTGTTTAGACACAGTGAAAGGAGGCAAAATAGCTCAAGGGGAGACTGACAGGAGCAAGATCAGGACTGAGATAAATAGGCAGGGCAGTTCTCTGAATGTTTTAACTAGCACCAGTCAGTTGACTCTAACCACATCAAGCAGAGGCTAGGCTACCTATTCCCACATCTGCTTTTGACAGCATGATACCAGTAGCCTTTTCATACTGTGTAGAAAATAGGTGAAATAATTACATCAAACAAAGTAATCTAGGGGATAGAAGAACATAGTGCCCTAAGTCACTAAATAATGCACAAAGAGCAAACTGAAACTAGACCTGGGACAAGCAGGTAGGTAGCCTTACTGGCCACTGGGACATGAGGCTAATGTCAGTTAGGTTGGTGTATGAGAGCAAAATGAAGGCATTTATCAGGTCTGGTATGCTTTGCTAGACTCAGTCACTGAACTGTTGTGGTTAGAATACACCTTTGAGATCATTAAGTCCAACTGCTCACCTAAACCTTGCAATCCCACCACTACTGCTGTGCCACTACCACTAAACCATGTCCCTCAGCACCACATCTACTCTTCTTTTAAATACCTCCAGGAATGGAGACTCCACGAACTCCCTGGGCAGCCCATTCCAATGCCTGACAACTCCTTTCTGTCAAGAAAACTGGGTGGAGTGCTTCACAGGGAGCCACACTGAATCACTGGGGAGGCTTATAGTGGCTCATGAACAAGTGGTAATAAGGTGAATTAAGTGCAAGAAATATGATAACCATGGGAGGGAGCTCTTAATTTATTGCTGTCTTAGACATGGTGGGGGTTTCTGCAGACCTTAGCAAGCGATAAAGTAGTTTGCAAAGAAAAAGTGAAACAGCATTTAACAGACACAACCTCATCTCTGAAACTGCAAAAAAAAAAAGTAATGCTAACTGAAGGGAGGGGGGAATTTTCCCATCCCCTCTTGCCTCCCACGTTGCATCACTCACTGCAGTGAGCTCAGGTGAATAATACAGACAGATGCATTTGGTTAACACATGCTTTCATAGTCATTATGAGGAGGAAAAACCCAGAGAATGAATAAACCCTGAGGACTCTTTTAGAAAGTTCATACTGGAACATTTTTGAGAGTGGGTGTTTTCTGCAGGCCTCTGTGAGCTGAGCTCTTTCTGTTCTTGCCCCTCTCCTTAAGCCTTCATTTCCATGGTGGCCCTCCTGTTGTTATAAGCTCACGGAGCAAATGGCTCAAGAAATAAAAAAGGCAGCTGATGGGAAAATGCTTCTTAGAATCATAGAATCATAGAATCATAGAATCAACCAGGTTGGAAGAGACCTCCAAGATCATCCAGTCCAACCTAGCACCCAGCCCTATCCAGTCAACTAGACCATGGCACTAAGTGCCTCATCCAGTCTTTTCTTGAACACCCCCAGGGACGGGGTCTGTATTTCTTTAAGGGTACAGCTGCATCAGTACCAAGGCTCATTTCATAGAGCAGATGAGGATCAAGTTCTGTGATTAGCTTTAACAGATTCTGTAAGGCCTTGTGGGACAGGATGTGGCCCAAAATGGTCAGATTAAAGTAACCAGTGTGAAGGAAGGCAGTGTACCTGAGCAATGGTGTGGTTAGAACGCGTGACTGGTCTTTGTCTGAGCGATGCAATAAACAAAGTACCTATTCCAGAGACTACCATAACTGTCTTTGAGGAAAGAAAAATACATACTAACTGGGGGAAAAAAATATCCATGGATTTCTCTTGCAAAGACTTCAGAATGATCTTTTACTATTTTCCACTCTATTCCTTTTTTTTTTTAAGTTAAATAATGACTGCAAATTAAAATTTGCCAAATTTCTTAGCTTCTTTTGTAGAACCTTATGAAGGTTTGGTCATTAAAAATGCTTATGAGCATAATTATTGTTTAAAAGAAATGCATTTATTAGAAATTAGATATGCAAGGGGGAAAATATATCCCAAGGATTCCCTTTTGTAAAGCTCAAGAAGGTGATGGTTTCCAAAAAAGAAAAAAAGATTTTTTTTGTCATCTGTCTTCCCTTATTTTTTTTTTATATACAATTTCTTAATCTCATTGAATCTAATTTCAACCAATGCTAAGCAAAAGTGAGGCTTCATCTGGAGTGTTGTGTTCAGTTCTGAGCCTCTCAGCGCAAAAGTAACAGGGAACTGCTGGAAAAAGGATTATTAAAAGAATAGAACATCTGTCTTATGAGGAAGGGTCTGGAGACTTGGGGCTGTATAGCCTGGAGAAGACTAAGAGGGGTTCTGAACAATGTTCACATTAAAGGTGGGTGTCAAGAAGATGAGACCAGTCTCTTTTCACTGGCACTCAGTGATAAGACAAGGAGTAACAGATACAAACTGTAGCAAACAACAGGAAGTTCCACTTCAACACGAGGAAAAGCTCTCCTGTGTGGGTGCTGGAGCCCTGGAACACGCTGCCAGGAGAGGTCCTGGAGTCTCCTTCTCTGGATACTTTCAAAACCCACCTGGACATGTTCCTGTGTGGTCTACCCTAGGTGATCCTGCTTTGGCAGGGAGTTGGACTCAGTCTCCAGATGCTCCTTCTGAACAGGAGAAAGACACAACACAGTGTCTCATTGTGAGCCAGCAGAATAGGTGTGCTTAATGCAACAGGTCTGTCAGCACTTGTGAACTCAACACTCACAAGCATGTGGAGAACGTGCAGAGTTTTCTTTGGCATGTGAAAACACAGACTGAAGAATTAGAATAAATCCTGGGGGGAGGCAAGAAGTTTAGCAGATAAAGGACTGGACTGAAAGGTGAATTCAGGCTTATTGGTTCTGCCTGTTGCTCTGCTGTCTAGAACCTGCTGCTTTAATTGCAATTCTCTTTCACTCAGTCCCCACTCCAAACATTCATTAAAACAGATAAGACTGAAGAAGTATTTAATGGCAGTGAAAAGAAAAAAATATCTATCTGCTTGTAAATAATCTCACACGCCCAGCAGATGAGAGTGAGCATACAAACATCACTGATTGTGTTCTCATATCTGTAATAGGTGCCATGGTCTAGCCTTGGGCACTGTGGTAAAGGGTTGGACTTGATGATCTGTGAGGTCTCTTCCAACCTTGGTGATACTGTGATACTGTGATACTGTGATATCTGCTTTCCCCTAGTATTCTTATCTGTTCAGCATACTTGCCATGATGACTGTCATGAAGAAAAGGAATCCAAACACCACAGAACAATAGAACTGTAAAACTCTTGAGGTTGGAAGAGACCTTTAAGATCATCAAGTCCAATGACTGCTAAAGCCACTACCACTAAACCACATCCCTAAGCATCGCATTCATGCATCTTTTAAGTACCCCTGGGGTAGTGACTCCACCACTTCCCCTGGGCAGCCTGTTCCAATGCCTGATAGCCCCTTCTGTGAAAACAAATGTTCCTAATACCCAATCTGAACCTCCCCTGACACAATGTGAAGCTATTTCGCCTAGTCCTGTCACTTGTTGCATGTGAGAAGAGATCATCTCCCACCTCACTCTAACCTCCTTTCAGGGAGTTTTAGAGAGCAATGAGGTCTTCCTTCAGCCTCCTCCTCTGAAGACTGAACAGCCCCATAAGCCCCTCCTCACAAGATCTGTGTTCAAATCCCTTTACCAGATTATCTGGTCTTCTTTTGACACATTTCAGAACCTTTATATCATTGTAGTGAGAGGGCCAAAAATGAACACAGTACTCAATGTGCAGTCCCACCAGTGCTGAGTAGAGGGGGACAATCACTTACCTAGATCTGCAGGCCACACTGTTCCTGACATAAGCCTGGCCTCCTGCCTTGCATCAAGAATAGTGTGGCCAGATTGTCCCTGGGGCTCTCTCTAAAACATGAGATACAGTTGAGAAAACTGTTTCCCACTGAGAAAACAACATCTGAGTGTCCTACATATATTTTGCAATTCTTCTTGGTGCATCTTTCATTTTTGGGGAGTTATTTGAAGTATTGTGACACTGATGACTCATGTAGTTTATCTACTGCAAACTCCAGTCCTTTTTTTTTTTAGAATAGTTACATAGCCTGCTGTTTCCAATCTGATGTTTGTGCCTATACTGGTTTTTATTGTATTTATACCTGCTTACCATACTGAAGTTCATTCTTCATCTTAGACCACTCCAATAAAACACATTTAAAATATGGTCTTCCTTTCTAACATGACTATAACAGTTACTGCCTTCATGTCATCCATAAACTTTGTAAGTACATGTTTTATTCTACCAGCCAAGTTGTTAATGAATATGTGAGTCAATTAGCTTTGTGGAACCAAGACAAAACCTTCAGCAAATTCAGTTAATCCATCTCCCAGTACCCATTGGTCAAAATTCTGCCATTATTCTAGGAATGGCTTTGACTTTTACTGCTTCTTTGAGGAACAATTCTGCTGATGGATCCTGAGACATGATCTATCTGAGAAAGCAAGGCAAGAACATCTTTGTTAAGATAGCAAGGAAGGCTTCAGATTATGCAACATGCTCCCACAGCCCAGAAAGCCATCTGTATCCTGGCTGCATCAAAAGAAGCATGGCCAGCAGGTCAACAGAGGCAATTATCTCACTCTACTCTGCTCTCATGAGCCTTTGCCCAGAGTACTGTGTCCAGCTCTGGAGTGCTAAGAACAAAAAAGACATGGGCCTCCAGAGGAGGGTGCAAAAAATCATCAGAGGACTGGAACACCTCTGCTACAAAGACAGAGAGAGTTGGGGTTGTTCAGCCAGGAGAAGAGAAGGCTCCGAGGAAACCTTAGTAGAAGCTTTTTGAACTTAAAGGAGGCTTATAAGAAAGATGAGGACAGACTTCTTCGCAGGGGCTGTTGTGAAAGGACCAGGGCTAATGGTTTTAAACTAAAAGAGGGTGGATTCAGACTAGATGTAAGGGAGGCAGTTTTTTGCAATGAAGCTGGTGAAACACTAGAACAGGTTGCACAGAGAAGTGGTAGATGACCCATATGTGGAAACAGTAGAGCTTGGATTGGATGAGGCACTGTGCAAGCTGACCTGGATGAAGACATTCCTGCTTGGATTAGAGGCCCTTTACAAAACACACTACTCTAAGATTCTATGATTCTTCAGTTTTCTGAGGAAAGCTCAGGTTTACCTAAAAGCAAAAGGCTCAGATCCATCTCCTATGTCTACAGACACTGACTACCCATGGTTAATCAAGAAGTATGTTTGTTTCTCACACAGTAGACTTATTTCTTCTCCTGGAAAGTAACAAGAGTTGGTTGCCACATCCTTGATCCTACAGATATGACATGCACAGGAAGAAGTGCTAAACAAAGTCTGCATTCTCTGATTTACATGGGAGTTGAGGAAGAACACAAAGAAAATTAAGAAACAAAGAGAACACAATAAGGAAGCAAAAAAGCAATAGGATGGACTGAGACTATTCTGCAAATTCCCAAAGGTATTTCATTCCTGTTTCAGCACAGACCATATTTACACACCTTTACAGAATTAAGCTATAGTCACTTCTGTGCTCCTCTGCAGCAGTAGCACTGTCTGGTATTTACTCAGCTTCCTGGTGTGCATCTCACAAAGAACCAGAAGACCAGACTAAGATTACAAAGATGAGGAACAGAGTCTTCCTCTGGTAAACTCTTGGGTAACTGCTCACTTAAGAAAAAAAAAATCAAAAGAAACCAGCACTGAATGAGAGATCAAAGACCTCTGTCACACACAGAATGACACATTCATGTTGCATCATCTTAGAACACCAGCAAAGCAGCTGCATGCCCACATACAGCTGGCTGAAGTTGACTGGAGAGAGTGGAGGAACCTGTATATCTTTGGTTCCCTTTCAAATCAAATCATTCTGAGTCTCATTTTACATATCTGTATGCTTCAAGATGTTGACACAATTAACTTGTTGAAGAGCACATGATGCATCAAAGGAGGAGCATGCTAGCAGAAGCAGGGAAAAGCTGGCAGTATGATAGCGGAAACAGATGGTCTACAAGCAGCAACTCTAGTCTGATTAAGAGAAACAACTGTTAATAGGGTTACATTTGTAAAGGAGGAGTTCTGCCAAAACTATCACAAAACAGAGTAGTTATTAAAAATATAATTTAAGTGATCAAATTAGACTAAAAGTCCTCACCTCTCAGCTGAGATGTGAGCACCAAGTCTGGGTTTGTTTCTACTCCAGTACAATGTGAATAAGAAAGACTGAGTGTAAATTGCCATTTCAGGTACCTATGAGATCAGCATGGAATATGCAGAGCAAAAGTGACAAAGCAATGCAAAACCAAAACACATTAGGGTCAGACTCATCTCACCCAAGCTGGCTCACTTAGCATTGTACCAGGGGAGATTCAGGTTGGATACTAGCAAAGTATCAGAAAGTGTGGTCAGGCTTTGGAACAGGCTGCCCAGGGAAGTGGTGGAGTCACCATCCCCAAAGGTGTTCAAGAAATGTGAGGACATGATACTTTGGAGTGTGGCTAAATGACCAGGGTGGTCTTAGGTTGAAAGTTGAGCTCACTAACCTGAATCATCTCTTCCAACCAAAACAGTTTTACAGTTTTATGATTCTATGCCTGGAAAAAGGTACATGCATAGACTGGGTTTGTAGATAGAAGAGATAGACTTGTATGTCCTGAAGGTGACATCTCCCATCCTAAAAACGATTGTCTGAGACACAGGTGTGCCTAAAGTGAGGTTCCTAAGTCCCCCCTTAAAGTCACTGAATGCCCTGATCTAGTCTTCAGAAGTGGTGGTCACCTGCTGGTCCATCTTGAGGTTCCAGGGGCTGTGTAGATATATATCTACACATCCATAGCCACAACATCCAGTGTACTGGACCCACTTTCTCTCAGGAAAGACTGTATGTGTTAAACATGATGTGGAGAGAAGGGACACATAGCATTGTACCTGTAGCCAGGAGACTGGGAAGCACTGCTGTAAGGTGGTCATCTTAATCCACTGCTCAGAGTCAACAAACTATTAGAGAACACTATAAGCACACTGCTCATTTCATCTGTGGATGGACCATAAGCTGAACAGGACTATTTTACTTCTGAAAGCAGCCTGAGATGAGTGAGCCACCAAAAAGGCAGTCGAGCCCCAAGACAGGAATCATTAGCATTCAGCCTACCTAGAGCAAGACGTGCAGTAACAGGGGAAGTACTTTGGGCACTAATTGAGCTGTCCTTTTATGATGACTTACCAGCAAGAAAACCAGAAACACTGTGCATCTGATCATCTTGCACTAAGCTTTTGGCACAGCAGAGAGAGAGAACACGCTGCTGTTAGAGCACAAAATGAGCCTCATGCAACATGAGAATATCAGAGAGTACCAAGATTACCACAGACAGGGCAGTGGGACACCAGCCCATAGAACACACACTTCACTGGGCATATGCCAGCTACACAGAACAACAGCCCAGGAGGCCACAACAAATGAGAAGTACAGAGGGGAAAAATCGGCCACAGGGCAATTTTTCCAGCCTACTTTAAGAACGGTAGGAAACTGAAGAAGCAACAGGAGATCTAATGGCACTTCAGGGAAGAATATTCCACCTGCAGAAGCCTCTGTGGTCAGGACTTTTTCTGAGCTGGTCTGTGGTCAACACAGCTGGTGAGTCTTCCTCTCAAAGCGGTAGACAGCATGTACATACGTACATGTACCATAGCAGTGAGAAGTGGGGAGCATCTCCTCTCCTCATGGGGAGGAAACTCTCAGCCATGACAGAAAATTTGCTATCTTGCATCTCAAGGCTCACAAGTACCAAAAAGATTACAATATACATAATGAGACCTGGGGAGAATACATATAATGAGACCTGGGGCTGTTTAGTCTGGAGAAAAGAGGACTGAGAGGAGGTCTAATTAATGTTGGCAAATGTCAGAGAGGTGAGTGTCAAGAAGATGGGGCCAGGCTCTTTTCAGACGTGTCCTGTGATAGAACAAGGGGCAATGGATACAAACTGGAGCACAGGAAGTTCTGCTTCAACTTGAGGAAAACTCCTTTGCTCTGAGGGTGGAAAAGGCTGTCCAGAAAGGCTGCGGGGTCTCCTTCTCTGGAGACTTACAAGACCCATCTGGGTGCATTCCATGTGGCCTGCCCTAGGTGATCCTGCTTTGGCAGGGGTGTTTGAGTTAGATGATCTCCAGAGCTCCCTTCCAAACCCTACCATTCTTTGATACTATGATTCTGTGAGTGATTTCAGACAAGGATCAGCAAAACAGCTGTCTGCCTCAGTGCCTAGACACAAAATAAATACAGATTTCCCAGTAGTGTTGCTGAGGTCAGCACACTCCCCTGTGTGGCATCATGCCTCCTTTAGGAGCTTTGGTTTGCCTTCCATGGCACTGCAAACTTCATTAGTGTTGCAAATGTGTTTAACAGGCATTCAAGTAAGCCAGCAAGTATCTTACATCTGCTTACCATCTGCTTTTGTCATTGCTTCCCCCTGGGCTGCATGGTGTGTGCAAGACGAGAGAATCAAAGCATAAGAAACAAGGACTGTGCATATATTCAAGCAAACCCAGCAGCTTGTTCTCTACCTGCAACACCTCGAGAACCTTCCAGAGCTTACAAACCAGCCATTACAGACTGGGAGTCAAGTATCTGAGCTCAGTTGTTAGCTCAATCTTCATTTTCCTGAGGAATCTTTGGGAATTGATTTCCACATACTGTCTTTCCCTATGGGAAAAAAATTACCTCGAAGTTACCAACAAATTGGAAAAATGGAAGTAAGCAGCAGAGGCATAGCCTGGAGGTAAGAGCAGTGCAAACTTCAGACTCCATGAATGGACACTTGCTCAGCACTTTGCACTGACAGCTGTTCAATCCCTCTGTCTTACAACCTCAGACAGATTCCTGCTCAGAGGCTCTGGATGATGATGCCAGATCAGATGCTGCTTCGTGTATGGCCTCGAGGTTCATAGCTCGCTTGAAAAATATCTCTAGGTGCAAGACTACAGCCATAGAATCATTAAGGTTGGAAGAGACCTTAAGGTCATCTGGCTAGCACCTCAGATCACCTTACTGCAACATAGAAAGGACACCTAGAACTGGGCAATAACACTAGCACAGGCTGCACAGAAGGACACTTTCAACTGAGGTACAGTCAGAAGAAGCTGACAGATGAACATTCTGTCTACATCAAAGGGCAACGAACTTTTTTCTTCTTTCTTTCAAATTGTGCCTCTCTGGTTGCATGGTTACTTTCTTTACTGTCACCTTCTGTATAGTATACATTAGAAACACCACAATATGAAAAAAAATCAATTATAAACTCTTATTCCTCTTTGAAACTGTTGGATATTAGTTGTGCCAGGCTGGCAGAAGGGCTTGTGGATTGCCCCTCTGTTTAAAACTATGTTCACTCTTCCTTCTCCCAGCACACAGTGATAGCAGCTTTGGCCATACCAAAAGCAGAGAGAAAACAGATGAGCTTTGACAAGTTCCACCATGCCTAGGAAATGCTTAATAATCCTTCTAAAGCTATGTGTGAAAGTGGCCAAACTCTCTGGTCACTATGGAAAAAGCCAAGGTGTTCCTGTTTCCATCATCCTTTAGTTCCCACTTCCCCATTTAAGCAGTCCACTGGCCAAAGAGGTAGCTCTCAGTGTTACTCTGTGCTTCTGTGGTGCAGCTTAGCTACAGCTCTCTAAATGGAGGTGTAAAAGGACAGAAACAAGTATTAAACATTTCCACCACAGAAAAGAGCTCTCACTTTTTGCAGCTTGAAATAAGCATCACACATGCGAGACTAAGGCAAGTGCAACCACAATGGGGTTTGAGCAGGAAAAGCCTCCAAAGAGGGGCTTAGTGAAGAACTGGGGGGGAAGGAGGTGGTTCTCTGACATCAGAAAAATTACCACCACTCCATTTTTTCCACTTATCATCAGCCCCCACCATGACACCTCAAAAGGGAACACAAGAACTGACCACCAAATGACAATATATAAACCCTGCAAAAGAGGGCTGACAACAGCCACTTTCTTCACTGCCTTGACAAAGGAGTCACCAGCAATGAAACTCCACATTGCAGCTCTCCTGGTCATTTTCTGGCTTGGCATGTTCACCATGCACACAGTGCAAGGTAAGTTAATAACTCAAGAGGAAGACAGGATTTGCCTCACACTGTACCAGAGGTCTGATTAGCAGGGTTCATTTTCAGCCAGGGATGATTCATAAGATGAAATCTGCAAGAAAGGCAGCTTCATGGAAGGTTTCATCTGATGCCTTGTCAATTAATGCTTGGCTTTCACCTTAACACAAGGAGAGTCTCTGTGCCTTTGAACACTTGAAGGCTTTCCACACATTATTCTTTCTCCTAAAATCATGAAATCTTGAAGGCACAACATCTTTTCACTTCACTGCTGGCATATAGAAATAGGTTCTATGGACTACCAGTATTTTATGAAATAATATTTGTTCAATAAGATGTACTTTGTTGCTCTTTCTACTACTTTTATATTTGTTTTATTATATTATTTTCAGTTGTCTTTAACTATATAGCCTTAATCCCACTGATATCTCTATTCTTATAAGTTCTTGCAGTTCTGTGTCACATACTGTTTCTTTGCTTATTTTTGGCTGAGTATTTTGGCACAGATAGGCAAACTGTGAACAAAATTGCCAAGGAGAGCAATGGATTTAAACAATGTCTTCTTGATTTCATACAATTGAACACCTTGTTTGGGCTCATTTCTCAGCACTAAGATGAGACATGGGTTTTGGCCTTGCTTTAAATGAGTTTGTCCAGTGATGTTTAGGTCTGAGTTTTGGTTTGGCTATGTGTGTCTTGGCAAATGTTCATGTCTTCTTATACACAATCAGATGCATGCAAAGGAGCACATAAAAATCACAGAAAATGCTCTGTATGCAAACCCACAAAAATATGCAAAGAGAAACACACAGAAAAGGCATCTTTGCTAAACCACACCAAAACCAAACTGAGACCTGCTAAGCTTTTGCATGATTATGTAGCTACACACTGAGTATGTTGACCTACTGCCCCTACAGCAAGACCATACTATGTTCTTATAGTCTGATTAAAGCTACTACTGTTCATTGCAGCAACATATGGCTATGGATCACAGGCTGCCAGTTTGTAATGTCATTCTCCTGGCTGTAGAATTTGCCATGGATACCACCAAGCCTGAAGGGACTGAAAAAAAAGGATTAGAAAGGGGAATGATTTAAAAAGAAACCCAAAATACTACAAAATATCCAAACCAAACAACCAAACAGAAAACAAACAAAACAAAATAACACCAAAACCAAACCCCAAAACACCAGGGAAAGTAGTTATAAGTGCAGAGCAGTTTGGATTTGTTCCCATTTGTTCCCAGGCTTAGAGAAGCTCTGCTGGTATCCCCTTCATGCATTCTCTGGACACAATTAAGTAATAAAGAGACTGTTTCCAAGACTAGTAAGGATTGCTTGACTATCTTTGAGTTCTTTGGTGCCATAATTTGACAATTAGTCTGAGTGAGCCAGTAAGATACATATTTTGAATGAATCATCCAAAAAAATCCATTATGCTACTCAAGCAAGATCAGAAAAAAAATCCCTTCAGGCAAACAAAATCTCAAGAGTTAGCAGCTCTGCCAGCACCCATGCACTGGCTATGAAACAGCTCCTCCAGAGGCTGACAGGTCTCTGCCTCAACTATTCCAACTGTTTCAAACAAAGGAAACCTCACAGATAACGAGATTCTGAGAAGCAGAATTTATACTTTGCAAGCTGTACCTGAACAGCCCAGACTTCTCTTAAGCCAGTTTCTGCAAAAATTCTTTAAGAAGAAACCTCATGCTACAAGAATAATAAATTTGTCCCTCTCATCTCTTCTCAAACTCATCTCTGATGAATTGGAGACAATCAGAAACTGGTGAGAAGAGGTTTTTGACTTTGGAACAGGATGCCCTGGATGGTGGTGGAGCAATCATCCTTGGAGGTGTTAAGAAACATGTAGACATGGCACTTGGACATGTGTTTTAACAGACCATCTCACTTAAATAAGGTCCCATTTTTAGTTATCATCATGTAAGGCAAATACTGCCCAAAAAGTTTCACATGGATATCACTCTTTGGTGATCCCCAGTGCACTTCTCTGAAGTGTATGATAAAGTTGGAGAAAAGTGAGCATTAAGCAGCACTATTGCCTAGGAAAGCTGACTTCTAGCAATTGTATACAAGCACTTCCTGCAGATAAATCTCCCTTTCTTTCAGCAGTTTGCTTTTCTGTTGTTGTTGTTGCTGATTGTGGATGTCCACTATGAGACAAGTAGCCTTGCTTTCCTTCGCTTGGGCAGCAGAAGGAGTTATTGATCCACATGCAGATGGCATTTGGAAATCCACCCAGTAAAGGTGCCTGTTCCAAGCGTTAGTCCATATGAACACGATTTGCAGGTGGTACAGACCTAATTATGAATTATATCAAACACCTTCTCTTCTATGGAAGCAGCCACTCCCTAGAGGCACAATGACTATACAAGAGTTCATCAAAATAGATGAAGATGAGTATCTTCACTGAAATAGCAATAACACTCTAGCAATGGTAGGATGCATCACACACAATATTATCTCTCTTCTAGGACCTGCATGGTACATTACAAGATACATTCTAACCACAAGTGGGAATCTTCTGGAATTCATACTATAGTCAGTAATTACAGCTAAGTATGACTGTGGTATCAACTGCCTTTGTCATTTATCTGTTCTTCCCCTTCTAGGGAGCATTGCAAGTCAATCCATGCGCAAATATAGCTGTGAAAGTCTAACAGCAAAGCGACTGCACATCAAAAACCTTGTCAGCTATGAGAATATACGAGGCCCAATAGAGGCTATCATGTAAGTATCCAGCTCACAGTTCACCCTCACACTTGGCTATGCAAACACACTGCCACTGAAAAGGGAAAGGACATTGTCATGGCCCAGCTCACTAAATCTGGCTAGCTCAGGCCACCCTTCCAGCTCCTCCATGAAGCAGTCACCTGGCACCTGAGGGCCTGAACGGAGAGATTTGCGCATCAGAGACCTGGGAAATGTTGGTTGCACATAACCATGTACATGACTTACACAGCTATGCCATGAACAGAGAACTAATGTTGCTAGCTGCTGTTAGTCCAACTACAAACTCTGGCATTTCATATGGGTTTACTGTGTTGCTGCTCACACACTGTACAAACAACAACAAGAATACACTTGGGTTTGGAAATTGAAGTGGTTTGCTTGCTCTCTTCCTATAGGTTTATCACCAGAAGAGGTGTCCGGATCTGTGTAAAACCTGACCACAAACAGGCACAGCAGGCTATGAAGGAAATAGCTCAAAGACGTGCCACCAAAGACAGATGAGCCTGTTGAAGCAAGCGTCTAAGGCCAACTAGGTGGAATCATAGCCACTCCTGCACATAACAGGGAAAAAAGTTTTAGTATCTGCTTTTACCTCCTATTTATTAATTGGCAATAAAATTTCTGAACAAACACAGCATTCATCACTGATTGAACATCTGCTCATTTCTGCATTTCATAGCTGCCTCTGCTACTCTCTTCTCTGAAATGCTTTCTAATATGTATTTATGACTGAATGTAGGTATCTTCTTATCCTTGATGTCCTGATCAGTGTGGCATTAAAGGGTGGATGGAAGACAGCTCTGTATACTATAGGGAAGAAGATGACCTCCTACAGAGCAGGGTGAGTGTAGACCTCCATCCTGATGGAGGTCAAAATGTCTAGCATTGGGTGCTGAGTCTGAAAAGGTGATATGTGATTTAATGACACTCATATAATCTAGGAAATCTAAGTAAACCAATCTCAGGCTTCAAGCTACCACCTGATCAGCACAATATTCAGAAGAAAATCCTTGGGCATTCTGTTTTTATACACAAAATTGCACTATTAACTCAGTCCTCAATGATGTATGGATCATCCAGCAAGGGGTGTCAGGAGTAATTGAGTGTATGAAGCTTCGAGCAGCCTGCCCAGATCAGGGGAGTTGGAACTAGATGATCTTTAAGGTCCCTTCCAACTCAAGCCATTCTGTGAATGTAATCTTACTCAGTCTTCTACTGGGGAAGACTTCTCCTGTCCACTTTGTTCTGTAAAGTTCCCTCAGTTTCATCCTCAGGCAACAAAAACCTGAAACAATTGTTTTACTTTTCCTTTGGTTTTCTCTGAATAAGTAGGAACAAAATTATCTCTATTTCACAAACTCATAAGAACTCCCTGCCCTAAAGAATGACCTATATGTGAATGTCTTATATTTTTTGAACTGGATAAATTCTGCCAGCAGAAGGTTTTTCATTTTAATAAAGTTACTATAAACCTGGAATCAAATGATGCATTTGTCTGCTTGTATGTACTGCAGATGGAGACTGCTGAAATGGGTACCAAGATGACAGCATGAATCTGAGATCTTTTGAGCAAGCCAGCTAAACCTGGCACTACTGCAAACTCACAACTCAGATTATTCAAAAGCAATCTAATTCTGAGCTTGCCAGATCACATTTCAGCTATAAAGCCCATATCTCAGACAATACCTCTTCAAAAGTTTGAGTACTTAAAAGTCAGACTTCATACAATGCTAGAATGATCAAAAGCATCAGCAAAAGAACATTATCAGAAGCAGATATGGAAGAGATCTAGGCAGAAGAAGAAAAAATATTTAAGGAGCTTGGGAGGTGGAGAAGAGGTATAGGCTGAGAGGCCCCAGCAATAAATTTCCTCTCATACTACCACATATATGTACATACAGCTACTAAACTACGAGTTTCTCATCACCAATAACCTCTTAGTGACAGAGATGAAACTGCAACTTTTCCAAACTACACAAGATAAATAAGGTCATGTTACTCTAAAAAAACAGTGTTTATAGTTCCCTGCTCTGGTCAAATCTGCAGACATGATTTTTCCTCTGGTTTGGCTCACTCTTTTGTCACAGGTTGGTCCTGTGTAGGGAAACATGTTTAGTTCTCACTACCCAGGACTAGTTTTACAACAGTGCTACCACCCAGCCTGGAAAGAGAAGAATGACCATGTCACACTACTGAACAGAAACATAAACTACTGAGCCTCTACAAAACACAATGATGCTTCCTTACTGAAGTCCTCGATACCAGTTACACTAGAAAAAGTACAGTTGCTGCTACAAGCTTTGTAAGAAGAGCTGTACAAGTAGAAATAAATGTGGAGATCAGATGTTTCTGGAGTATGGCAACACATAAACTGGAGTTCATTCATTCTAAATTGATGACCTTTAGGCTCCAGCCCCTCATATTATAGACAAGAGAAACATTTCTGTTCCCTTCAGAAGCATCAGACTATCAGCAGGCTACAAAACCAGGTCACTATAAAAGCATTTTTTATGCTAAGCTCCCTCAGATGAATATCATCAGCTTCTACAGATCAAATCGAACTGAGAGCAGAACTAACAAACATGATTTTGGCAGGCAGAATTTTAATGTCTTTGCTTTTGCTCTGTGGTGTCTTATCCTGGAATTAATCTTGATGAAGTGAATATGTATTTTTTTAATTAGGACTATGGCAACCTGAGGATATATTATTAACCATCATATTGCAATTAATACTTTATATCTGCTCATCCTCATCACAGTTCATAGCCTGATTAATAATTTTTTTTAACAGTGAATCATCCTACTTCGCAATCACATCTCATTTGTCATACCTTGCAAGATCTGTGATGATCCTTGTGCGCTTCTTGGGAGTTAATTACTATGGGTGATCTCTGCTCTTACCATGTCTTCCCGCTCAGCCATTACACCCAGGTACTACTTTCCCTATCTTTCCCTGACCATTCTTTGCCTCAATGCTTGCTGTGGTCCCAGTTCTATGACATTTTGGTCACCTCTAGCTGTGCACAATCTGGAAGTTTATGTGTACCAGCGTTGCTTCTGCATGGCACTCTGCCCTGGGGTTCTCAAAATGCTTGTGGTTGCACTATCGTTCTCTATACATACGGCTGCCTACCATTTCTTCTCCAAGGGAGGTAAGGAGCAGGGGGCTCAGGATGACTGCTTCCCTTCTTGCTCATCCTCTGCTAGGTTACAGCCTGTAATATAAACACTGATTTTCCTTGACTCTTTCTGTAAGATCTGTGCACCACTTTGCCAGAAAGCATCCTCCAAACACACATAGCAGGCCAGGGAGTAAAAGTATTTAGAACCAGTCAACCCCTTCTCTTCTGTTGTGCAGCATTCACACACTTCCCTAAGTTACTGAAAAGATGTGAAGTGTTTCAGATCTTTAGGATGGCAGGAAGGCAGCAGAGACCACAGTGACCCCTGCCAGGTGTAAGCATTTACAGCTTCACCAACTACAAAAGAGGCAGACAGGACAACTACCCACCTCTTTAGGCACACTGGCTTTGTGTATTAAAAAGTACACTTCACATAGCTGCAGATGCATTCCCTTCACTACTTATTTATAATTCAGGGCCTGTAAAGCTAAGGGTTTACAGTGACAATCATCTCTCCCAGAAACTGCTGCTGCAACATTCAATCCCTAACCCTCAGTGATGACCTGGGGTATTCCTTGATTGCTTTTTCACATGTCTTCTGACTATCATTTGTGCTTTGCTTTACACTGGAGGTTTTCATCAGTTGATGACCTATTTTAACAACTTACTCAAGACTCTGCATAGGAAGAAGAAAAGGAAGGAGAACTGGGTGCTTGTGTACAAATATAATACACTGGTGACATTGTTTTGCCAAATATTGGTACATGACATGACAAGCAATGCCTGCTCATTCAGCAAATACAAATATTTTCTTCTCTCATCCCTATGGAGCAATGCACCACATAGATTTTTAAAAGATACATCTTAAAATTAATTATTTACTTAAGCCAAATTATTCAGATTTGCTACAGAAGACACTAATTCAGACTGTTTGGTAAGCCAGTAGAGAAGAAGGTAAAAGGGGAAATAGGAGAGCAACAAATAAGGAGTGTTTCAGGAGAAAGTGGCATGAAATACGGCTTCAGGTGGCACCTGGGGAGATTTAGATTAGATATTAGAAGAAATTTCTCACTGAAAGGGCTCTCAAACACTGAGTAGGCTCCCCAGGCATGTGCTGATTCAAGACCTACTTACTTGCCCCTCCTGTTTTCTTTTAAAGATACTACAGAAAACAGTGTTCAACAGCACGCTGTGTCCTGGAGAAGTTTGGGGGTTCCTTCCTATCTGGCTGTGCCTTAGAACAAGAGTCTAGAAGAAATTATTCCTTGTTTGCTATGCAGAAAAAGAGACTAGGCCTGTCACAAAACACAAGAAAAGGACTCAAAAAATACAGGCTCATAACCTGCTGTACTAATGACTTATTTGTTCACTTTTGAGCAGTGGCTGTCGCTTGACTTGGGATATTTATTATGGATCAAATTAAATCTTTCCTGCTTTAAGCTCCTTGAAACTGGAGAAGAAAAACCAAAACAAACCAAAACAATATAAACCAAAACAAACCCTCAAACCAACCAAACAAAAAAACCAAACCCCAAAACTAAATCAAAAGACATTTAGAAATTCTAACACCTGAACCCTGATCCTGCTCTAAAGAAAGGTTGCTTTAGATGATCTTTTGAGGTCCCTTCCAGCTCCTGACATTCTATGAAACAACTCTGCTAACTTGTTCCTTCCCTCCAGGTTTCTGGACCTTCTAGTTCCACACAGAAGTTACAGTTTCCTCCAGAACCACTAGGTAAAGAAGTAATTGTAAGAGTAAGCATTAGGTTGGAGTCTCCCTGGGTGAGAGTGACAGCAAGGGCATGTGGATCTGAGTGCATTTGTGTTTGGGCACATACAGGTGCAAGATGAGACTTCTGTAAGATTCTCAGTCAGGAAACTCCTGCTTTTTCCTACCAACTGCTGTCTAATGTCACTCCAGTGCCAGCTCTAATGTGCCTGCTGCCTTCAGACCATTACAGAGCTATCCTGGTCTTCCCCAGTGACTCCCAAAATACCTCAAGTGAGTTGTCTAAGTGCTTCTCTGTGCAGCATGAGAAGAAAATGGCTCTGTTAGGGCTCCAACCTACTTGCAGAGTCATCTCAACTCTGCTCCTAAAAAGACCCTGAAGAGGAATTTCCATACTTTGAGTTGCCAGTTCATTTGATACTATCCTTGGGGAGATTTGTATGAGGTGCCAGCTGGCTCAGGTTTGATTTAAGGCCCTTTAACGTGAGCATCTTTATGAAGCAGACCTTGTTTCCTAAGAAGGCTCTGTTGTATCAATATCAATCAAGTTAAGCAAGTAAATCAGCAAAATACTGCAAACCTCCATTTCTAGATTTTTGTTATGCCAGAAAAAAAAGTTAAGTGATCATAACTTGCCATACATAATTAGTAATGGGATTATAGAAACCTTACCCTAAAGGCATGGGTTTTATGAATTCAGATGTAACTCCCAAAAAGTAAAGCTCATTCAGTTGGAGAAAAACAGATGGGGTTAACTTCACCTTTTGAACTCAGGCTGGTTGATGCCTCTCTACTGTCACTACTTGTAGTGAACTTTCAAGAATGCCTCTATTCAGTGTTTAAAACCATCAGAAGTGGTTATCATTCAGAAGGGGCTTTGTGGTTACAGACAAATATTTTAGTAGAGCTATGCCTGGGCAGTTGTTTTCTTCACAAAAAATCATTATGAGATCACAGAAGTACAGAACCACAGAATGTCAGGGGCTGGAAGGGACCTTGAAAGATCAGCCAGTCCAACCCCCCTGCCAGAGCAGGATCACCTATACCAGATCACACAGGAACATGTCCAGTTGGGTTTTGAATATCACCAGAGAGGGACACTGGGCAACTCCCCTGGGTAGCCTGTTCCAATGTTCTGTCACTCTCACAGTGAAAACCAAATTCCTCCTCATGTTTACATGAAACCTCCTATGCCTCAACTTCCACTCATTGCCCCTTGTCTTGTCTTTGGGCATCACCAAGAAGAGCCTGGCTCCATCCTCCTGACACTCACCCTTTACATATCTATAAATATTGATAAGGTCACCTCTCAGTCTCCTCTTCTCTAAGCTAAAGAGCCTCAGCTTCCTCAGTCTCTCCTTGTAAGAGAGATGTTCCATCCCCTTAATCATCATTGTGGCTCTGCACTGGACTCTCTCAAGCAGTTCTACATCCTTCTTAAACTGGGGGGCCCCAGAACTGAATACAGTACTCCAGATCTCAGGGTTTCAGGTGATGGAATAACATAATATACTTGCAAACTCTCTGAAACACGTGTTTTGCTTTGAAGCCCCAGAAAATTGCCTGTGGCTGCTTAACAGAGCTCCAGTTCGACAGCATGATCCCCAAGATGACTTGTGGTGATGATTATGCTCTGCAGGTGAGAGTGTGTCTTCTGTTCTTTCCCTCAACCAGCCCAATCACTTTGTGCCATCAGCTCCCTGGAGGTCAGGAGAAAACATTAAACTTTTGGAAAGTTCCATCCCACAGAAGAGCAATGTGGACCCCTTCCAGAGCTGCCTCTAAGGACACCATGAAGAGTAATGTCTGTCTTGCAGAAAGCCACTCTGACTGAGGCATCTCACTCCCATTTCCATTAACAAATCTTCTTTTGACAAGTTATTTTTGTCAGAGGTCTGTCGGTCAGAGAGCATCACTCTGTGCTTCTGTGGGGCTCTCTAAATACAATGTTGAAAATGTAGACAGCACAATCACACAGAAAATGAGCTAAATAAAAGCAAGCTAAAATAAACCTTAATTTGGAGAAGTTCAGCCATGGCAGGCTTTGACCAGGAAAGATTTCTACTGCAAGGCTGGTAACAGAAACTGGCAGGAAAGAAGTGTTTCTCTGTCATCAGAATTAAATTTTTGCACACCTGTGCCCCTTTCCCACTACTGCACTACATTTTTTAGAACAAAACAGGACCTGAGAACTGAGCTGTGTAATTGTGTAAATTCCACAAAAGGAAGCTTGTGTTAATCATTTTCTTCTCTGCCCTGGCAAAGAAGTTACCAGCAATAAAATTCCACACCGCAGCTATTCTGGTCACCTTTTAGCTTAATATCTTCATTGTGCACAAAGTGAGATGCACTCTTGCAAGCCAACGGGATGACAGGAACTCCTAAGCACACTGGACCTGCAGCCTGATGAGTTTCCACCCAGAGTCAGCTCATGAGTTCAAACAAGCAAGACGTCCTGCTGAAGGCAGTTACAGCATAGCTTGGCTACATGGGAGATTCATCTTAGTGGTGGTCTTCCACCTTCATGCAAGGAGAGTTTGAACTAGAACTAACTTGGTGGGGACACCACAACTTTAAGACAAGGAAAGCTCATTTCAAAGGAGAAGAGGAGGCTCAGGGGTGATCTTATTACTGTCTACAACTACCTGAGGGGGCATTGTAGCCAGGTGGGGGGTGGCCTCTTCTCCCAGGCAACCAGCAATAGAACAAGGGGACACAGTCTCAAGTTGTGCCAGGGTAGGTATAGGCTGGATATTAGGAAGAAGTTCTTCACAGAGAGAGTGATTGGCATTGGAATGGGCTGCCCAGGGAGGTGGTGGAGGCACCGTCCCTGGGGGTCTTCAAGAAAAGACTGGATGAGGCACTTAGTACCATGGCCTAGTTGATGGGTTAGGGCTGGGTGATAGGTTGGACTGGATGATCTTGGAGGTCTCTTCCAACCTGGTTGATTCTATGATTCTGTGATTCTATCATTTCAGAAGCTGAAACTGCTGCAGCAAGTCCTACTGCATCGTTTATGTAGAAAACTCAAACAAGTATTTCCAAATATATGACAAAATTATTTACACCACTGCAGTACATCTCCTTCTCTGGCCTTGCACACTTCCTTGCAGAAATTGAATGTCCTGTCTCAGGTTTTGCCACTGGAATGGGCTGCCCAGGGAAGTGGTGGAGTCCCCATCCCTGGAGGGGTTCAAGAAAAGAGCAGATGAGGCACTTAGTGCCACGGGCTAGTTGATTGGACAGGGCTGGGCGACAGGCTGGACTGGATGATCTTGGAAGTCTCTTCCAACCTGGTTGATTCTATGATTCTAACCAAATTGCAAACAACAACACTAATAAGTGGAGGCTGGGGGGAAAAAAAAAGGCACAGAATTGTTTCAGTTGGAAAGGATCTGTAAGGTCATCGAGTCCAACTTTCAACCTAACACCACCATGGCCATTAAGTCATGTCCTGAACTGCACAATCTAGACATTTTTTAAACCACTTCAAGGATGGTGACTCTACCACCTCCCTGGGCAAACCATCCCAGCCCATTCCAACATCTGATCACTCTTCCAGTATGACTTTTTTCCTAATATCCCAGATAAACCTCTCCTGGCACAATTTCAGGCCATCCCCTTTTGTTCTATCACCTGATACAAGGGAGAAGACACTGACCTCCACCTCACTCCAACCTCATTTCAGGTACTTGTAGAGAACAATGAGGTTTCCTCTCAGCCTCCTACTCTCCAGAGTAAACAACCCCAGCTCCCTCAGCTGCTCCTCCTAGGACTTGCTCTCCAAGCCCTTCACTAGCCTTGTTGCTCTTCTCTGCATATGCTTCAGTAACTCAGTGTCTTTCCTGCAGTGAGGGGCCCAAAATGAGCACCGTATTCAAGGTGCAGCCTCACCAGTGCCAAGCAGAGGGGTATGAGACACCAGCCACATCCTGAACGAGGACAGTGGCTGTAGAATGATGGCTATTTCTGAAAGAAAAGCCATTTTGAGGTAGATTGGGTATTAGACAGAGCAACACACACTATCTAGACAGAGCTACAGCTGATTTGTTTCAGAAGAGTTTGCAGAAATACCCAGCACTGTTTCAACCTCCTCTTCATTCTATATAAATAGCTACAGATAGATTTTACATGCCTTCATATAGAGAGAGTAAAGATTCTTGTCACGGTGCACTGCCAGAAAGGGGAACAGCAGCCTGCTGGTGGCTACAAACCAGCCCCCAGTATGTACCTATACAATAGGCCTATCGTTAAATGCAGGTTTAGCCAGCCAAAATCCCCACATTTCTGACATTCCAGCTTAACTAGCCACAAAAGAGTTGAATGGGCTGCTCTGCGACACAGTCATTATCAGGCTTTTTATCCTGAGTTTTTCCAGCTCTGGAGTGCTAAGAACAAAAAAGACATGGGCCTCCAGAGGAGGGTGCAAAAAATCATCAGAGGACTGGAACACCTCTCCTACAAAGACAGAGAGAGTTGGGGTTGTTCAGCCAGGAGAAGAGAAGGCTCTGAGGAAACCTTAGTAGAAGCTTTTTGAACTTAAAGGAGGCTTATAAGAAAGATGAGGACAGACTTCTTAGCAGGGGCCGTTGGGAAAGGACCAGGGCTAATGGTTTTAAAGTAAAAGAGGGTGGATTCAGACTAGACGTAAGGGAGGCAGTTTTTTGCAATGAAGCTGGTGAAACACTAGAACAGGTTGCACAGAGAAGTGTAGATGCCCCATATGTGGAAACAGTAGAGCCCATGTGATTCTCCATATTTGGAGAACGCAGGCCTGTGGCATTTGCCTGTTATGGTAAGGTTTGGCTGACTGCCAACCAGATTGGTCATTCTAGTGGCCAAGAGGCCATTAATCTGGGCCCACATTTAATAAATAGGGGTACACAGGTAAGCAACGTGCTCAGACTCTCCCGATTGCTCGGACTCCCCGCACTGTATTGCCTGCCTGCGCACTCACTTGCAGAGCTCACTTAAGCCTGCCTGTATATATGTGGAGCCCATAGTCTCCCAGGCAGCTGTGCACACTTGCACGCCACTGTGGTGAGTTATCAGGACCAGATCCTGTATTGCCTGCCTTTACCTATGGAGCTCAGACTCCCAAGCAGCCACACACACCTTGCACGTCCGCTGCCCCTTCATTGCCTGGTAAGCACCACTACCGCTGAGTTAACCAGGAAGCAGACTCTGGATTGTCTGCATGCATCGGCCTGTGTAGGCAGCGTTACATCGTGCTGAGACAGCACAGCAGCCTGCCTCTGCACCTGAGATCCTGCCTAAGAATCCCTGGACAGAGCATCCAGTAGAAATCAGCAGCACAAGGTCAGAGACTATTTCCCTTAAAGCCAGGAGGATTCCAGCCTCGAAGTCCACAGGCAAAGACTCCCCTGAAGTTTGGACACTAGTAGTAGGCTGTGACATAGCCCGGGAGGGTGATTGATAATTAGTAAGAGTTGTGAGTAAATGCTTCAATGCCTCTGTAGTATCTGTTGCCGCTGTGTCGTGGAGGGCCTGCAGGCCTGAAAATTGGCTTATTTATGCCTATGCTTGCCTGGACATGTTTTTCTGCCAGGACCCCTGGTTGTAAACAGGTTGTGTAAGCCCCCACACACCCAGCTCGCGTCTCCCTGGGGTAAGCCCATGTGATCCCCATATTTGGGAAAGTCCAGGCAAGTGCCTTTTGCCTGTTACAGTAAGTTTTGGCTGACTGCCAACCTGATTGGTCATTCTAGTGGCCAAAGGAGCCGTTAATTCCGGCCCACATTCAATAAATAGGGGTGCACAGGTAAACCAAGTGCTCAGACCACGATGGCTTGGACGCTACCTTGCTAGCTCAGATGCTCAGACCCCTGCACAGCTCAGCTCAGACCCCCATGCTCAGACACTCAGAGGCTCAGACCCTCATGCTCTGACTTGCAGCTATCAGCCTGCGTACCTTAGCTGCAGAGCTCATTTAAACCTGCCTATATATATATGTGGAGCCTATAGTCTCCTAAGCCAGCTGTGCACATCTGCACATCACTGTGTTATCAGGACCAGATACTGTATGGCTTGCATTTACCTACGGAGCTCAGACTCCCAGCAGCCGCACACACCTTGCATGCCCACTGCCTATCACTGCCTGGTAAGCACCACTGCCACTGAGATAACCAGGAAGCAGACTCTGGATTGTCTGCACACACACGATTGGCCTGCTAGCCGCGTGAAGAACCGTGCCAGAGACAGCACAATATTATCCTCCTATATCTGAGATCCAGCCAGCTCAGAATTCCTGGACAGAAGCATCCAGATGAAGCCAGCAGCACAAAGGCAGAGATTGCATCTTCACCAGGAGAACAAGGTCAGAGACCACCCTTTCCCAACAAGCCAGGGGGATTCCAGCCTCAAAGTCCAAGGGCAGAGATCCCCTGAAGTTTGGACACTGGCATAGGCTGTGACATAGCCCCAGAGGGTGATTATTGATTAATAAGAGTTGTGAGTAAAAGCTTTAATACCTCTGCAATATAAGTTGCCTCTGCCATAGAGCAGAATCAATTTCAGCCTGCTCTGCTGGGCAAATAGCATATAAACCCCAAACGGTGTTTGCCATGGGGAAAACTTCTCTCTCTGTTTATAGTTTGAATATTTGCTAGTTAATTAACAAGTTTCTGTACATAATTTATCTTAGAATATTTTCATAACTGTGTAAACAAATATTATTAATATTAATATACAGTGGTTGGGGGTGGCGAGAGTCCAGAATATTGAGTTTAATAAATATATATTTTTATATAATATTATCTCACCCCAATTAATTTCTCCCCTCTGCCAAAACCGGCATAGGCAGCAGAATACCCCTCCATGACACTCTGCAATAGAGTAGAAAGAGTTTTCAGCCCACTCTGCTGGGCAAATAGTACATAGACCCCAAACAGTATTTGCTGCAGGGAAAAACTCCTCTCTCTGTTTATAGTTTGAATGTATGCTAGTTATTAATTAGTTATAGTGTGGTATTAATCCTAGAATGTTTCCATGGCCATGTAGAATCCTTTTAATATTAAATTACAGTGGTTGAGGGTGGTGAGAGTTCAGAATATTGAATTTAATAAATATATTTTTAATATTATATTATTTCACACCAATTAATTTCTCCCCTCCGCCACAATCGGTACAGGCGGCAGAATTCCCCTCCACAACAACAGGAAGAAGTGCTAGACAAAGTCTGCATTCTCTGATTTACATGGGAGTTGAGGAAGAGAACAAAGAAAAGTAAAGAACAAAGAGAACACAATAAGGAAGCAAAAAAGCAATAGGATGGACTGAGACTATTCTGCAAATTCCCAAAGGTATTTCATTCCTGTTTCAGCACAGACCATATTTACACACCTTTACAGAATTAAGCTATAGTCACTTCTGTGCTCCTCTGCAGCAGTAGCACTGTCTGGTATTTACTCAGCTTCCTGGTGTGCATCTCACAAAGAACCAGAAGACCAGACTAAGATTACAAAGATGAGGAACAGAGTCTTCCTCTGGTAAACTCTTGGGTAACTGCTCACTTAAGAAAAAAAAAATCAAAAGAAACCAGCACTGAATGAGAGATCAAAGACCTCTGTCACACACAGAATGACACATTCATGTTGCATCATCTTAAAACACCAGCAAAGCAGCTGCATGCCCACATACAGCTGGCTGAAGTTGACTGGAGAGAGGGGAGGAACCTGTATATCTTTGGTTCCCTTTCAAATCAAATCATTCAGAGTCTCATTTTACATATCTGTATGCTTCAAGATGTTGACACAAATAACTTGTTGAAGAGCACATGATGCATCAAAGGAGGAGCATGCTAGCAGAAGCAGGGAAAAGCTGGCAGTATGATAGCGGAAACAGATGGTCTACAAGCAGCAACTCTAGTCTGATTAAGAGAAACAACTGTTAATAAGGTTACATTTGTAAAGGAGGAGTTCTGCCAAAACTACCACAAAACAGAGTAGTTATTAAAAATATGATTTAAGTGATCAAATTAGATGAAAGGTCCTCACCTCTCAGCTGAGATGTGAGCACCAAGTATGGGTTTGTTTCTACTCCAGTACAATGTGAATAAGAAAGACTGAGTGTAAATTGCCATTTCAGGTACCTATGAGATCAGCATGGAATATGCAGAGCAAAAGTGACAAAGCAATGCAAAACCAAAACACATTAGGGTCAGACTCATCTCACCCAACCTGGCTCACTTAGCATTGTACCAGGGGAGATTTAGGATGCATACTAGCAAAGCATCAGAAAGTGTGGTCAGGCTTTGGAACAGGCTGCCCAGGGAAGTGGTGAAGTCACCATCCCCGAAGGTGTTCAAGAAATGTGAGGACATGATACTTTGGAGTGTGATTTAATAACCAGGGTGGTCTTAGGTTGAAGGTTGAGCTCACTAACCTGAACCATCTCTTCCAACCAAAACAGTTTTATAGTTTTATGATTCTATGCCTGGCAAAAGGTACATGCATAGACTGGGTTTATAGATAGAAGAGATAGACTTGTATGTCCTGAAGGTGACATCTCCCATCCCAAAAATGATTGTCTGAGACATAGGTGTGCCTAAAGTGAGGTTCCTAAGTCCCCCCTTAAAGTCACCGAATGCCCTGATCTAGTCTTCAGAAGTGGTGGTCACCTGCTGGTCCATCTTGAGGTTCCAGGGGCTGTGGAATATTCACCAAAGACTCTCATTTCTAGAAGTGCATAGAATTTACATGTTTGTGAAGGTCTTGGCCGAATGCAATACTTCAAATGCTTTACTCTGGGAAATAAACTCTGATGTTAGACCTAACATTCTGCTCACTGCATATTTCTTTCCCTTCAACAGGAGCTTTCTATTGCTGTACTCTCCCAAGGTTGTGTGTCCCAGCCCCTCTTCACATTGCAGGGAAGCCTAGGAGACTAACTCAGAGCCTGTGCTTTCCTGCACATGAGCGGGCTTCAAAGATTAAAAACTGATATATATCTACACATCCATAGCCACAACATCCAGTGTACTGGACCCACTTTCTCTCAGGAAAGACTGTATGTGTTAAACATGATGTGGAGAGAAGGGACACATAGCATTGTACATGTAGCCAGAGGACTAGGAAGCACTGCTGCAAGGTGGTCATCTTAATCCACTGCTCAGAGTCAACAAACTATTAGAGAACACTGTGTGATGGTTTGGGGGTTACCCCGCCCCTCCCACACTTTTGAATTTGCCCCAGCTAACTCAGAGGGACCCTGGGAATATAGATGAAGCAATTTATTTACAGCTAGCAGAATTTACAAGCAGCTATTTACAATATATACAGTTATATACAATTATATACAGAAATATGCAAAGGATAAACAATACAAAAGCACAACTCCCCTCCCAGAGACCTGAGTCCCCAGGAGGGGCTCTCAAACCACCCCAACACCTCCTCTCTCTCAACCTTACCCCAGTTCTCAGGAAGAATAGAGGTGCAGCCAAGAGGTTAGGGAGCAAGGTTAGTAGGAGCAGGGTTAATGAGATGTGACCAGGTCTAAGGCAAAAGCAAGAGTGAGAAACAAAATGGAGAAAAAGTCTTTCTTCTTCCCAGAGTTCTCAGCGTAACTGTGAGAGAAGTTGACATCAATTGTTTTCATTTCACTGCCTGTTATCTAGTTATTTTACCAAAACATTCTAGCTTGCTTCAAACTAGCACAAACACTATAAGCACACTGCTCATTTCATCTGTGGATGGACCATAAGCTGAACAGGACTATTTTACTTCAGAATGCTCTGAAAGCAGCCTGAGATGAGTGAGCCACCAAAAAGGCAGTCGAGCCCCAAGACAGGAATCATTAGCATTCAGCCTACCTAGAGCAAGACGTGCAGTAACAGGGGAAGTACTTTGGGCACTAATTGAGCTGTCCTTTTATGATGCCTTACCAGCAAGAAAACCAGAAACACTGTGCATCTGATCATCTTGCACTAAGCTTTTGGCACAGCAGAGAGAGAGAACACGCTGGTGTTAGAGCACAAAATGAGCCTCATGCAACATGAGAATATCAGAGAGTACCAAGATTACCACAGACAGGGCAGTGGGACAACAAACCATAGAACACACACTTCACTGGGCATATGCCAGCTACACAGAACAACAGCCCAGGAGGCCACAACAAATGAGAAGTTCAGAGGGGAAGAATCTGCCACAGGGCAATTTTTCCAGCCCACTTTAAGAATGGTAGGAAACTGAAGAAGCAACAGGAGATCTAATGGCACCTCAGGGATGAAAATTCCACCTGCAGAAGCCTCTGTGGTCAGGACTTTTTCTGAGCTGGTCTGTGGTCAACACAGCTGGTGAGTCTTCCTCTCAAAGCGGCAGACAGCATGTACATACGTACATGTACCATAGCAGTGAGAAGTGGGGAGCATCTCCTCTCCTCGTGGGGAGGAAACTCTCAGCCATGACAGAAAATTTGCTATCTTGCATCTCAAGGCTGACAAGTACCAAAAAGATTACAATATACATAATGAGACCTGGGGAGAACACATATAATGAGACCTGGGGATGTTTAGTCTGGAGAAAAGAGGACTGAGAGGAGGTCTAATTAATGCTGTCAAATGTCAGAGAGGTGAGTGTCGAGAAGATGGGGCCAGGCTCTTTTCAGACGTGTCCTGTGATAGAACAAGGGGCAATGGATACAAACTGGAGCACAGGAAGTTCGGCTTCAACTTGAGAAAAAACTCCTTTGCTCTGAGGGTGGAATAGGCTGTCCAGAAGGGTTGTGGAGTCTCCTTCTCTGGAGACTTTCAAGACCCATCTGGGTGCATTCCATGTGGCCTGCCCTAGCAGATCCTGCTTTGGCAGGGGTGTTTGAGTTAGATGATCTCCAGAGCTCCCTTCCAAACCCTACCATTCGATGATTCTATGATTCTGTGAGTGATTTCAGACAAGGATCAGCAAAACAGCTGTCTGCCTCAGTGCCTAGACACAAAATTAATACAGATTTCTCAGTAGTGTTGCTGAGGTCAGCACACTCCCCTGTATGGCATCATGCCTCCTTTAGGAGCTTTGGTTTGCCTTCCATGGCACTGCAAACTTCATTAGTGTTGCAAATGTGTTTAACAGGCACTCAAGTAAGCCAGCAAGTATCTTACATCTGCTTACCATCTGCTTTTGTCATTGCTTCCCCCTGGGCTGCATGGTGTGTGCAAGACGAAAGAATCAAAGCATAAGAAACAAGGACTATGCATATATTCAAGCAAACCCAGCAGCTTGTTCTCTACCTGCAAGAGCTCGAGAACCTTCCAGAGCTTACAAACCAGCCATTACAGCCTAAGAGTCAAGTATCTGAGCTCAGTTGTTAGCTCAATCTTCATTTTCCTGAGGAATCTTAGGGAATTGATTTCCACATACTGTCTTTCCCTATGGGAAAAAAATTACCTCGAAGTTACCAACAAATTGGAAAAATGGAAGTAAGCAGCAGAGGCATAGCCTGGAGGTAAGAGCAGGGGAAGCTTCAGACTCCATGAATGGACACTTGCTCAGCACTTTGCACTGACAGCTGTTCTATCCCTCTGTCTTACAACCTCAGACAGATTTCTGCTCAGAGGCTCTGGATGATGATGCCAGATCAGATGCTGCTTCGTGTATGGCCTCGAGGTTCATAGCTCGCTTGAAAAATATCTCTAGGTGCAAGACTACAGCCATAGAATCGCTAAGGTTGGAAGAGACCTTAAGGTCATCTGGCTAGCACCTCAGATCACCTTACTGCAACGTAGAAAGGACACCTAGAACTGGGCAATAACACTAGCACAGGCTGCACAGAAGGACACTTTCGACTGAGGTACAGTCAGAACAAGTTGACAGATTAATGTCATGCCTCTCTGGTTGCATGGTTACTTTCTTTGCTGTCACTTTCTGTACTGTTTACATTAGAAACACCACAATGTGAAAAAAAAAATCAATTATAAACTCTTACTCCTCTTTGAAACTGTTGGATATCAGTTGTGCCAGGCTGGCAGAAGGGCTTGAGGATTGCCCCTCTGTTTAAAACTATGTTCACTCTTCCTCCTCCCAGCACACAGTGATAGCAGCTTTGGCCATATCAAAGCAGAGAGAAAACAGAAGAGCTTTGCCAAGTTCCACCATGCCTAGGAAATGCTTAATAATCCTTCTAAAGCTATGTGTGAAAGTGGCCAAACTCTCTGGTCACTATGGAAAAAGCCAAGGTGTTCCTGTTTCCATCATCCTTTCGTTCCCACTTCCCCATTTAAGCAGTCCACTGGCCAAAGAGGTAGCTCTCAATGTTACTCTGTGCTTCTGTGGTGCAGCTTAGCTACAGCTCTCTAAATGGAGGTGTAAAAGGACAGGAACAAGTATTAAAGGTTTCCACCACAGAAAAGAGCTCTCACTTTTTGCAGCTTGAAATAAGCATCACACATGCGAGACTAAGGCAAGTGCAACCACAATGGGGTTTGAGCAGGAAAAGCCTCCAAAGAGGGGCTTAGTGAAGAACTGGGGGGGGGGAGGAGGTGGTTCTCTGACATCAGAAAAATTACCACCACTCAATTTTTTCCACTTAGCATCAGCCCCCACCATGATACCTCAAAAGGGAACACAAGAACTGACCACCAAATGACAATATATAAACTCTGCAAAAGAGGGCTGACAACAGCCACTTTCTTCACTGCCTTGACAAAGGAGCCACCAGCAATGAAACTCCACATTGCAGCTCTCCTGGTCATTTTCTGGCTTGGCATGTTCACCATGCACACAGTGCAAGGTAAGTTAATAACTCAAGAGGAAGACAGGATTTGCTCCACACTGTACCAGAGGTCTGATTAGCAGGGTTCATTTTCAGCCAGGGATGATTCATAAGATGGAATTTGCAAGAAAGGCAGCTTCATGGAAGGTTTCATCTGATGCCTTGTCAATTAATGCTTGGCTTTCACCTTAATGCAAGGAGGTGAGCAGAGCTTGGTTCTTAAAGGAGAGAGTCCTGAATTGTGATAGCCTTTGATTGTAATATATTTTAGAGTTTAAGAGTTTACTGCATAAGATGTTCAATGGTTATTAATTGTACTAGAGTTTTGGCATAATTTTAGCAGCGTAATTATAAGAAGACTTATGTAATTCCCATAGAGTGTGTTAAGTAATTGGTAGCTATTATAACAGAATAGGTTATAAAAACAGAATGGTAAGAAATTGCTTTGTGAATGTATAGGTTAATGCTTATTTCTTCTGTGCTGATTCTAAGGATACCATCTTTCTTGAATTTTCTTTGCTTTTTCTCAAATTTCCTTCAGTTGATAGATTTTTCAGTTCATAGATAACACAGTTAAGGCTAAGAGTTCATAATATGAAAGTTATAGGATTTCAGGATATAGGGATAATGTAGGATATTTTTTTTCCTTAGGTTTTTCTGTAGAGATAGCACTAGGATCATGTAAAAACACACACACAAAAAAAGGGGGAGAAAGAGAGAGAATGGGCAGAGAGGGAAGAAAGAGGGAGAGAAGAAGAAAAACATGAAATTTCTCTAGTCACATCATACAGAGAATGTCATGCTAGATAAGGCCAATGGATTTGTCAGCCTAGGGAATCAATGTGGTTTTATTTGGGTTTTGTATCTGTTTGTGCATTTGTTTGTTCATTTGTCCACAGGCTTTTAATGGATACCAGCTTGTTATGACTGGCCTGCTTGGTCAGTGAGTAGAAGTCTCACTCAGATGGCAGATTGTGGCAAGAACTTGAAAGGAGTACTGGCATAATGGTTGTGTGTGTATAGGCCATAGATTTTGATCATGCTTAACAAATTTAGGTATTTTCACAAGCTTCCAGCAGTTCTGTTTTAATGAATGGGCAACTGCAAACCAGAGACCAGTTCAGCCTCTTTTAAAAGGGCCAAAACCACTTATTGGCAAAGATGGTGATGTGCTTGTTATGTTTTTGCAAGGGCTCTGCAAAAAGATGAGAAACATTGCCTTCATTTTTAAAACAAATAAAGGAATTGTGGGAATTAGGCCGAATAGAAAGCCTAAAAGCAACATAAAGGGCATATATTTTGTATCATATTCAGAAATTAGTAACTCTTACGCACACCAGACAACAGACGCAGATCATAGCAAAGAGCGCAGTGAAAATGTCAAGATTCCTGAAAATTATAGAGTGAATCCAGAACAATGGGAGTCTGAGAAAGAATATTGGACAACTAGATGCATTTATGATTCTACAACATCGATTACTGCCCAGAACCCAATGAAAACACGGCGTACATGCATTCTCCTGTGACTGTGATGTTTATCTGCATCTTTTGGTCTTTTGAACAAATGACTTACTGTTGCTTTCTTAGCACTAGAGGTAGCAGCAGGAAAGGCTTTGGGGTTGTTAGATAAACTTGGATTGTTAGCTTGCTAAATTACTGCTTCTAGCAAAAGCTCTAACAGGTTCATTATCTTTCTGATTTTAGTATCACAGTATCACAGTATTATCAGGGTTGGAAGAGACCTCACAGATCATCAAGTCCAACCCTTTACCACAGAGCTCAAGGCTAGACCATGGCACCAAGTGCCACATCCAATCTTGCCTTGAACAGCTGCAGGGACGGCGACTCCACCACCTCCCCGGGCAGCCCATTCCAGTATCCAATGACTCTCTCAGTGAAGAACTTTCTCCTCACCTCCAGCCTAAATCTCCCTTGGCTCAGCCTGAGGCTGTGTCCTCTCATTCTGGTGCTGGCCACCTGAGAGAAGAGAGCAACCTCCTCCTGGCCACAACCACCCCTCAGATAGTTTGTAGCTGTATTATTTACTCCTGTATTGAACAAGCCTGTGTAAAATTGCAGATCAAGCCTGGGCTGCTCAAAAAGAAAAAGTGGGAATTGCGGACGGATTCCTTGGTAACAGAGCACATGAATTGATAAACAATAAGCAATCCGTGCTGCAATGTGTCCTTGAGTCCATCCCGGAGGCAGGAACTAAGGCAGTGAATAGCCCTCCACATGCAGCTGCACAAGATACGATCTGCTGGCCACAGAAGGCTGACTGAACAGGTTGTTTATATAAGTTTAACCTATCTGTATCTCACACATAACCATAAGTCAATCTGTACCTTCCACATGTACCAATTTTAACAAAGCTATCCATGCATGCCTCTTCCAAATTAGCACACAAGTCACTGTGTCATGGCAATAAAGATCATCTGGAGAACAATTATCTAGCCACATTGGTGTTACAATTGTTACTCTAGGAGTGCAACACCGGCAGCTATGTGTGTCTTGGAAAATGTGAATACACATTCAAAAGTCTTCTTGTATACAATCAGATTCATGCAAAGGAGCACATAAAAATCACAGAAAATGCTCTGTATGCAAACCCACAAAAATATGCAAAGAGAAACACACAGAAAAGGCATCTTTGCAAAACCACACCAAAACCAAACTGAGACCTGCTAAGCCTTTGCATGATTATGTAGCTACACACTGAGTATGTTGACCTACTGCCCCTACAGCAAGACCATACTATGTTCTTATAGTCTGATTAAAGCTACTACTGTTCATTGCAGCGACATATGGCTATGGATCACAGGCTGCCAGTTTGTAATGTCATTCTCCTGGCTGTAGAATTTGCCATGGATACCACCAAGCCTGAAGGGACTGAAAAAAAGGATTAGAAAGGGGAATGATTGAAAACTAGCTTGACTATCTTTGAGTTCTTTGGTGTCATATTTTGACAATTAGTCTGAGTGAGCCAGTAAGATACATATTTTGAATGAATCATCAAAAAAAAAAAAAAAATCCATTATGCTACTCAAGACTAAAGCAAGGTCAGAAAAAAATCCCTTCAGGCAAACAAAATCTCAAGAATTAGCAGCTCTGCCAGCACCCATGCACTGGCTATGAAACAGCTCCTCCAGAGGCTGACAGGTCTCTGCCTCAACTATTCCAACTGTTTCAAACAAAGGAAACCTCACAGCTAACGAGATTACGAGAAGCAGGATTTATACTTTGCAAGCTGTACCTGAACAGCCCAGACTTCTCTTAAGCCAGTTTCTGCAAAAATTCTTTCAGAAGAAACCTCATGCTACAAGAATAATAAATTTGTCCCTCTCATCACTTCTCAAACTCATCTCTGATGAATGGGAAACAATCAGAAACCGGTGAGAAGTGGTTTTTGACTTTGGAACAGGATGCCCTGGATGGTGGTGGAGCAATCATCCTTGGAGGTGTTAAGAAACATGTAGACATGGCACTTGGACATGTGTTTTAACAGACCATCTCACTTAAATAAGGTCCCATTTTTAGTCATCCTCATGTAAGGCAAATACTGCCCAAAAAGTTTCACATGGATATCACTCTTTGGTGATCCCCAGTGCACTTCTCTGAAGTGTATGATAAAGTTGGAGAAAAGTGAGCATTAAGCAGCACTATTGCCTAGGAAAGCTGACTTCTAGCAATTGTATACAAGCACTTCCTGCAGATAAATCTCCCTTTCTTTCAGCAGTTTGCTTTTCTGTTGTTGTTGCTGATTGTGGATGTCCACTATGAGACAAGTAGCCTTGCTTTCCTTCGCTTGGGCAGCAGAAGGAGTTATTGATCCACATGCAGATGGCATTTGGAAATCCACCCAGTAAAGGTGCCTGTTCCAAGCGTTAGTCCATATGAACATGATTTGCAGGTGGTACAGACCTAATTATGAATTATATTAAACACCTTCTCTTCTATGGAAGCAGCCACTCCCTAGAGGCACAATGACTATACAAGAGTTCATCAAAATAGATGAAGATGAGTATCTTCACTGAAATAGCAATAACACTCTAGCAATGGTAGGATGCATCACACACAATACTATCTCTCTTCTAGGACCTGCATGGTACATTACAAGACACATTCTAACCACAAGTGGGAATCTTCTGGAATTCATACTATAGTCAGTAATTACAGCTAAGTATGACTGTGGTATCAACTGCCTTTGTCATTTATCTGTTCTTCCCCTTCTAGGGAGCATTGCAAGTCAATCCATGCGCAAATATAGCTGTGAAAGTCTAACAGCAAAGCGACTGCACATCAAAAACCTTGTCAGCTATGAGAATATACGAGGCCCAATAGAGGCTATCATGTAAGTATCCAGCTCACAGTTCACCCTCACACTTGGCTATGCAAACACACTGCCATTGAAAAGGGAAAGGACATTGTCATGGCCCAGCTCACTAAATGTGGCTAGCTCAGGCCACCCTTCCAGCTCCTCCATGAAGCAGTCACCTGGCACCTGAGGGCCTGAACGGAGAGATTTGGGCATCAGAGACCTGGGAAATGTCGGTTGCACATAACCATGTACATGACTTACACAGCTATGCCATGAACAGAGAACTAATGTTGCTAGCTGCTGTTAGTCCAACTACAAACTCTGGCATTTCATATGGGTTTACTGTGTTGCTGCTCACACACTGTACAAACAAGAACAAGAATACACTTGGGTTTGGAAATTGAAGTGGTTTGCTTGCTCTCTTCCTATAGGTTTATCACCAGAGGAGGTGTCCGGATCTGTGTAAAACCTGACCACAAACAGGCACAGCAGGCTATGAAGGAAATAGCTCAAAGACAGGCCACCAAAGACAGATGAGCCTGTTGAAGCAAGCGTCTAAGGCCAACTAGGTGGAATCATAGCCACTCCTGCACATAACAGGGAAAAAAGTTTTAGTATCTGTTTTTACCTCCTATTTATTAATTGGCAATAAAATTTCTGAACAAACACAGCATTCATCACTGATTGAACATCTGCTCATTTCTGCATTTCATAGCTGCCTCTGCTACTCTCTTCTCTGATATGCTTGTGTGCCAGTTCTAGTTAAAATTTCCAGAGACTCCAATAAATTTGATAGAACCAATAACAATTTTATAAAGTGCCCTTCCCTCTTCTCCTTCTTTCCCAATACAATGGGATTAGACAGAGAGAGAAGTAAGCACACCCAAATAAATCAATCTCACTCGACTTGGAAGTTAAAAAGAAAAGTTTAACAATAACTTAAAAAAGTATCTGAGGTAGGGAAGTTACAAAAGGTCAGGGAAGGGAAAATAGCAAATACGAAATGTATAAATACAACCCAATAGTGATGGTGTTGGCCTTGTCTGCCTCATGGGTGATGGCCACGTGGTGAAACAAAGAGAACAGTTCACCTTTGTGTTTCCAGTCCAGGTCTATTTGGGAGATGTAGGCAGCCAAGTCAGCTTGGTGGTTGCGCTGTTGTTCTTCATTGGCTCTGTTCTTGGGGACGCGAGCACTGATGTGTCTGATTTTAACTGGTAGCTTGTCCAGGCATGCAGAAATGTCTTGCCAGAGGTCAGCAGCCCAAATAGGCTTCCCTTTTCTCTGCCAGTCATTTCACTTCCATTCCTCCAGCCACCCCCATAAGGCATTTGCTACCATCCATGAGTCCGTGTAGATGTAGAGCGCTAGCCACTGTTCTTGTTCTGCAATGTCCAGGGCCAGCTGGATGGCTTTTACCTTGGCATATTGTATGGATTTGCCTTCTGCATCTCTTGCCTCTGCAACTCTGCGTGTAGGGTTCCAGACAGCAGCCTTCCATCCCCACTTGCTGCCCACCAGGCAGCAGGATCCATCTGTGAACAGAGCGTATGCCTTTTCCTCCTCAGGAAGGTCACTGTATGGGGGGGGCTTCCTCAGCATGGGTCACTGTCTTCTCTTCTCCTGGCTTTCCAAAGTCAGTGCCCTCTGGCCAGTGTGTGATGACTTTCACAATGCCAGGGCGCTTGAGGGTCCCCGTCCGAGCTCTCTGAGTTATCAGAGCCATCCACTTACTCCAAGTGGCATCTGTGACATGGTGCGGAGTTGAACCCTTCTCTTTAAACATCCAAGTCAGGACTGGAAGCCTTGGAGCTAAAAGGAGTGGTGACTCCGTCCCAGTCACTTCAGAGGCATCTCTAACTCCCTCATAGGCAGCTAGGATTTTCTTCTCTGTGGGGGGGTATAATTGGCCTCTGAGCCTTTGTACGCCTTGCTCCAGAACCCCAGTGGGCAGCCTCGTGTCTCATCAAGAGCTTTCTGCCATAGGCTCCAGCTAGGACCATTCTCACCGGCTACTGTGTAGAGAATGTTCTTAATCTCTGGGCCGGTTCGAACTGGTCCCAAGGCCATGGCATGGACCACCTCTCGTTTGATCTGGTCAAATGCCACCTGCTGCTCAGGTCCCCACCCAAAGTTATTTTTCTTTCTTGTGACGTCAAAGAGGGGTTTCACAATTTGACTGTACCCGGGAATGTGCATCTTCCAAAACCTCAGGAAGGATTGTGTCTCCTTCTGGTTAGTGGGTTCCACCATAGTGGCCACTTTATTCAACACAACCATGGGGATGTGGCATCGGCTATCCTGCCATCGAACTCCCAGGAACTGAATTTCTCTGGCAGGCCCTTTCACTTTGCTCCTCTTAATGGCAAAACCAGCATACAACAGGATATTAATGATCTTCTCACCCTTCTCGAAGACCTCCTCTGCTGTCTCACCCCATACAATGATGTCGTCAATGAATTGCAGGTGTTTAGGAGCTCGACCCTTCTCCAGTGTGGTCTGGATGATGCTATGGCAGATTGTAGGGCTGTGCTTCCACCCTTGAGGCAGTCTGTTCCAGTGGTACTGGACTCCTCTCCAGGTGAAGGCAAACTGAGACCTACGTTCCTCTGCAATGGGGATGGAGAAGAAAGCATTAGCAATGTCAATTGTAGCATACCATTTGGCCTCCTTCAACTCCAATTCATACTGGAGCTTAAACATATCAGGCATGGCTGCACTGATTGGAGGAGTCACTTTGTTCAGGCCTCTGAAGTCCACAGTCAATCTCCATTCCCCATTCTCCTTCTGCACTGGCCATGTCAGGCTGTTGAAGGGTGAGTGGCTCTTGCTGATGACAAGCTGCTGCTCCACGTGGTGAATCAGCTGCTGTATGGGTAGCAGGGAGTCTCTGTTGGTGCGATATTGTCTGTGATGAACTACACGAGAAGCAATGAGTAACTTAACATCCTCCACCTTGTGGGTACCAAGCACAGAAGGATCATCTGACAAGCCAGGCATGATAGACAGCTGCTCTTTGTCTGCAGTCTCTACAGCTGCTATGCCAAATGCCCACTTGTTCCCTTTCAGGTCTTTAAAACACCTTTCCTGCAGAAAGTCAATCCCCAGGATGCAAGGTGCATCAGGGCCAGTCACTATGGTGTGCTTCTCCCACACATTCCCAGTGAGGCTTATCTCAGCCTGCAGCACATTCAATTCTTGTGACCCTCCTGTGACTCCTGAAATGGTAATATTTTCTGTCTCCCTATGGCTGGAGGGTATCAGAGTGCATTGGGCACCGGTGTCTACCAAAGCTCGATACTTCTTGGCTTCAGAAGTGCCAGGCCATTTCACAAACACATCCCAATATACTCTGTTATCCCTGGCCTCCGCCTGGCTGGAGACAGAGCACTTCTAATGCTGGGCACTGTGACCACAGGAGGCACACGGACCTGAGTTACTGGCCTGACCACCCCATGGGCCTGTGGGTTGCCTGTGGGACACTAGAGCAACTCCTCTTCTGGAGGAGTTATTCCCTGTGTTTGTCCCCTGCAGTTCCCTCACTCTGGCCCATAGAGCTGAGGTGGGCTGGCCATGCCATTTGTCCATGTTTTCCCCGTGTTCACACAGTGTTCTCCCTGCCTGCTTTGGACTGGTCTCCTACAGGGAGGAGGGAGGGTACGGTGGTGTGTGTTCCTGGCAGCTGAGACCTGTACCCATTTAGAAGGTGAAGAGTAATCATCCTCTGCCTTCTGCAGTTCAGAGACAGAGGCCTTCAGCTCATTCATCTCCTGGGTAAGGGTTTCCACAGCTGAGATCAGGGCCTTTCTGGAGACACTGTCTTCATACTGCCTCAGGTCATTAACAAATTCCCTGATCGTTGGAAGATTGTTGGGGTCTCTGCCCAACAGCAGTGCTCCCAGTGTGTGTGCATATGTGGAAGGGGCACACTAGGTCAGTTTCTTTAAGAGGGATGGCTTCATGCAGACATCATCGGGGTCCAGGGGTATCTGGCCGTCTCCACAGATTATCTCCTGTACAGCCATTTGCCTCAGGTACGTGACACCCAGTTCCATATTTGTCCACTTAAGGGGATGGAAAATCATGTCATCCTTGGAGGGGTACCTGTATCTCACAGCTGTGAGGAGTCTGGCCCAAAGTGTGTGGGTGCCAGATCTGTGATGATCCTTGAGCGCTTCTTGGGAGTTAATTACTATGGGTGATCTCTGCTCTTACCATGTCTTCCTGCTCAGCCATTACACCCAGGTACTACTTAACCTATCTTTCCCTGACCATTCTTTGCCTCAATGCTTGCTGTGGTCCCAGTTCTATGACATTTTGGTCACCTCTAGCTGTGTATAATCTGGAAGTTTATATGTTAACTGCGCTGCTTCTGCATGGCACTCTTCCCTGAGGTTCTCAAAATGCCTTTAAAGAACAGAAATTATGATTAAACTCCCTTTTACAGACACACACACACAGACGAAATGAAGAACTAGAGTGATCTTGCTGTATTGGAGACACAGAAGAACTATGGTCTTGGTCTCCTCAGCATGCTTAGGAAACAGCTTGTTTAGAAAAACAGGAAGTTAGACTCCAAGGTACACTTGAGGATCCAGAGCTGTGGTTGCACTGACATCCTTGCTATATACAGCTGCCTACCATTTCTTCTCCAAGGGAAGTAAGGAGCAGGGGGCTCAGGATGACTGCTTCCCTTCTTGCTCATCCTCTGCTAGGTTACAGCCTGTAATATAAACACTGATTTTCCTTGACTCTTTCTGTAAGATCTGTGCACCACTTTGCCAGAAAGCATCCTCCAAACACACATAGCAGGCCAGGGAGTAAAAGTATTTAGAACCAGTCAACCCCTTCTCTTCTGTTGTGCAGCATTCACACACTTCCCTAAGTTACTGAAAAGATGTGAAGTGTTTCAGATCTTTAGGATGGCAGGAAGGCAGCAGAGACCACGGTGGACAAACCCCTGCCCATGCAGGCATTTACAGCTTCACCAACTACAAAAGAGGCAGACAGGACAACTACACACCTCTTTAGGCACACTGGCTTTGTGTATTAAAAAGTACACTTCACATAGCTGCAGATGCATTCCCTTCACTACTGAAGGGCCTGCAATTTATAATTCAGGGCCTGTAAAGCTAAGGGTTTACAGAGACAATCATCTCTCCCAGAAACTGCTGCTGCAACATCCAATCTCTAACCCTCAGTGATGACCTGGGGTATTCCTTGATTGCTTTTTCACATGTCTACACTACACTGTATTTTATAGAAAAAAAAAAAAAACAGGGCCTGAGAACTGAGTTGTGTAACTGATTCCACAAAAGGAAGCTTGTGTTAATCATTTTCTTCTCTGCCCTGACAAAGAAGTTACCAGCAATAAAATTCCACACCGCAGCTATTCTGGTCATCTTTTACCTTATTATCGTCATTGTGCACAAAGTGAGATGCACTCTTGCAAGCCAACGGGATGACACTGGACACACACACTGGACCTGCAGCCTGATGAGTTCCCACCCAGAGTCAGCTCATGAGTTCAAACAAGCAAGACGTCCTGCTGAAGGCAGTTACAGCATAGCTTGGCTACATGGGAGATTCATCTTAGTGGTGGTCTTCCACCTTCATGCAAGGAGAATTTATGTGCCTTAGAAATCTCTTATTTGCTCTCCTGTAACTATGAAATCTTAAAGCCATGTATACAGATAATTTGTTTTAATCTCACTGATGCCTTATGGCCATGAGCTGCACAGGTTAATGACATTTTATGAAGATTCCTGAACTGGTTTCAGATACAGTCCTGCCTTTCTTGCTGTGCATACTGGCATTTCACCTCTTACTTGCCCTACAGATCTAATCTTCCAGTATCCTTCTTTATAAGTCCATCAGCTCACTGACAATGTTTCTTACCTTTTTGTTTGATTCTTGTCTTGGTGATATATTACAGATATGACTATAGTGGAAGCAAAATCAGCATTTGAGACAAAGGGGTAGGACTGATTTCTATCACAGAATGGTAAGGGTTGGAAGGGACCTCAAAAGATCACCATGTCCAAACCCTCTGCCAAAGCAGGATCACCTAAGGCAGGCAATACAGGAATGCATCAATGCATCCAGGTGGGTTTGGACAGTCTCCAGAGAAGGAGACTCCATAGATTCTTTGGGCAGCCTGTTTCAGTGCTCTGGCACCCTCACCATAGAGAAATTTCTCTTCATGCTGAGCTGTGTTCCAGTGTGTACTCATGAAGTCTTGATTCTGACTTTGTACAGCTAAGTCCTAAAGATGACTCTTGCCCATAATTGATAGTGGTGCCATGATATAGCCTGAAATCCACAGCCCATGCCTACTGCAGACTATTTGTGTGGTGTGCATAACCACAAATAGAAGAAAAAAATTGCATGCTTTTAGTGAAAAAAAATCATAGACACAAGCCAATTACATGCAGCCTCATGCAAACCCACAAATATGCAAAGATTGAGGTCCCAAAAAACAAACAAAAAATGAGCAAACCAATACAAAAAAAAACCCACACAAACAAAAATCCATAAACCCACAACACATTCATAATAAAAGGGAAAGCCAAAGCTGAGGATGTCTCTAACTTTTCCATGAAGTGATTCATGCACACCCTGAAGTCACTGCCCCTTTTAGCTGCTATTTATTCTCTGTAATTTATGGAGAATAGTTCTAGGTCTAATCTTCCTTGTTTGCAGCACTGGTAGCAGCTTTTCTGAGCTGAAGTCATCTGTTTCTTGAGAGGAATAATTCCCATGTGGGGAGAGAGACATGCAGGAGAAAGTCTGCAGGGAAAAAACATTATAGGATTTTTTTTGGTCTTAAGTAGAAGAGATAAGCAGAAGTGACAAGACTTAGAAGATTAAGCAAAGTTGCTAAGAGTTCTGTTGGCTGAAATGTTAACAAAGAGAGATTATGCCAAAAGTCGTGTGAAAAACAGAAGAAAATGTGGCTTAGAGGCTATGTTGTAAGGTTATTTATCAGGGAATTTTCTGCTGGTTGCAAAGTGAGTTTGTTTTATTTTAAAAACCCAGCATTAAAGGATCAGCAGGCAGACATACATTTTATGAGGGAAAAGAATTGCAAGGAGTAAAAAGAAGGTCCTGTCATGAGAAGAAACACAGAGAGAAAAACAGACAAGAATAGGAGTGGCAAAGGAGTGCAGGAGGCAGATAGAGTGAGAGAAACAGGGAGAAAAAATCAGAAAAGTGAACAACAGGAGGTAGCAAAGTTGCCCTATGGAATTAATGCTGTGGACCTTGGTGTCCATGCCATGTCCTGGTTTCTCTTAGAAGCCTGGCTCCTGCCTGAGTTGAGAACATGTTCACAGGTACTACAAGCTTCTTAGTAAGAGCTGCCCAGAATTTTAGGCTGTTATCTCCATCATAGTAACTTCCCAGTGTGTTCACTCTGTGGAGCATGCTTGTATGGGGAAGAGAGGGATAATGACTGGGATCACCACCACTTTGCTAGTAGTCACTACAAAGCTGTTGGCCTTTTGATATGCTTCGTTATTTTCAAACCACTAAGGGTTGGTGGCTTATTCTTTTGTATGCCTACCTTAAGACAAATTAACCTCTATCTTTGGACCTGCTGTACATGCAGAATGTATAGGTGCTGAACGGTACTGCAGGTTGGCACCCAAAATACAGCCACTGCAGTTTATGGACATGCAGAACAGAAGCACAGCTTTCATCCTATGCAGTTATTGATCTATTCTTGGAGAACACTTTGAGGATCTCCCACTAGTGGTACTTAGTGCTGCTCCACAAACAGACCTATTTTCAAAGCACAGACAATGCTTTCGGCCAGGTACTTCTAACCTTTAGCTTAGGACCTCTTTTACCAGCCACTTGCTGATATGAGACCTCCCAGAGTAGTTCATAGATGCTGGCAACAGCAATAAGTGTTCATACATTGTGCAATTGCATGGACTACATGATGATAATCATATTTTAAAAGTCTCATTGTACAGTTTACAGTGAATCTTTGGTTAGAAACCAGAAGTGTAATGGTTCTGCTTCCCTTCTCCACATTATTACTACATTATGACTACAGCATACCACAAGATTTATGTATGGACTGACCTCCAGTGGGTGCAAGATGCCATGAAAACATCAGATGAAAGATCATAAAAAGACCTTTGAGAAGAAGTGTAAGCAGCAATCCTGACACACAAAAAAAGGAAAGACAGGTTCTGAAGCATCTCAGGCAAACCTGGGCCAAACACTATCTCCAAGGACTGCATTTTTTTCCAAAGTCCATGCCCACTCCTTGATACTGCTCTCAAGACCACATTACCTTCCAAACCCATCCATGAAGCTCTAATCACTCTCAAGCTTAGTCTCTCTCCCAGCTATAGACCCCTTCCCAGGGCCACAGTCTCTCCCAGACCAAATCTCAAGGCTAGGCCTATTCCTAAGACCATTCCTAGAGTTATATCCACTACAAATCACATAATCTCTTCCAAATGCTCTCTCATAGCCACCATCACTCTTAAACCCACTCATGAGTCACAGTGCAAACTTACAGCAGGTGACTCAACACGGCACCAATTAGCAAGAGCAAGCAAACTCATCACCTGCACCTTGAACTACTTGAATCTCTTATTCACTAGGCAGCTAGAAAGTCTCTGACCAATCATGGGCTCTATTCAGCCCCACACCTCTGCTTGTATTTTCTGGCAATTTACTACTACAGAAGATTACAATCCTCCAGCTGTAACTATATTGTGTGATAGGGCAAAGTATATATTCACATACACACTAGAACAGGTTGTCATCCCCCCAGAGGCATTCAAGACCAGGTTGTCTGAAGCTTAAGCAACCTGCTCTAGTGGAAGATGTCCCTGTTAAAGTTCAGGAAGTTGGAACTAGATGACCCTATAAGGTCCCTTCCAGCCCAAACCATTCTATGAATCTGTGTTGGTCATTGCCAATTAGCTGGAAAATGAGGTTTGAGTTCTCTGAACCTCCAGGGCCATTTGAGTAAACCCATGCTCACTGAATAAGCCAAAACAGCTCCTTGAAGCCACAGAATTATGTTATTTCTCTCCAGTAAAGAATCCTGCTCATGCAGCTGAAGAGACTGCTGAAATTAAAGAGAGAATTCTCAGGTAGACCAAAATGTTTTGCAAGTCCATCTTGGTAAAGTACTTGGTTCAGAACGCAAACATTCAATCTCACAAAAATCCTTAAAGGCTTAACTACTGTTCCAACTGCCTGTATTTGCACTTCATACTGAAATGCAAATTTTACAATCACACTTCCATTTACATTTTTATCCTAATTTTTTATGATTTATGTCATCTTTTACATATATATTTAACATATAATATGTTACATTTTAAAATATCTTTAAAAGCTCAATAATTATATAAATCAAAGATCAGTTTCCTGGAAAAAATGAATTGAGTTTGTTTTCATAGTTTTAATTTTGGCCTAATTTGAGACCCAATGAGGAAGGACTACTCTTGCAAATCCTCTCAAACTTTAGCATTGACTCTAATGTGATGTGAGATGAAGTTCTAAACATATTAGTAGTTACAACTAAGGGAAGAGATGTGGGAAATCTGATGTCTGATTGAGGAATCGAGTGTGTTCCAGTAATTCACTTTATACTTATCTGTTACTAAATTAGTCAAACTCTGCCCATCCCAAGTCATTACATAGAGCTTCTGAGGGCAAGTGCTGAAATGGAGGTGCTCAGATATCTGAGGGTGACTGAAATAATATTGTGATTCATTTTTAAAGCCACTTGACATTCACACATATGACAAAGTGGTGGGCTGATGAAAGGGGGCTACTGGAGGGGAAAATACATCAAGTAGGAAAGCCACAATGAACAAAGAAATTGTTGCATGAGGGTGGTTGGGGGAAGGTCCAACAAGATCTCATTTTCACTCAGATAACAACTGTGGAAATTATCTTGCCTGCTTCAGTGTTCAGTGCAGTGTCCTGATGCCTGCCAGGCATTGCCTTTGGTAAAAAATACAGACACCATCGTCACACAGGGATGATGTATGCAGGGAAAGGAGACAGAGCACACAATTTAGCTTCATGTTTGAATCCTAATTTAATACAACAAAGAATTATTTATGATCACCCAGCAGTTAGCCACATGTTATAGCTTTCAGGGAAGGTTTAAGAGCTGCCCACAGCATACACAGGGCTGCTTTGATCTTACTGTAATATTATTAACCCATTCTTCAGAGAAATCAACAAGCAAAGAAAGGATCCCCTTAAATCTAGGAAGCTTCCCACTCTAGGAGTCAGTCAGAAGAGTGTATTTAACAAGTCAACTACTCTACAATTTTCTTCCCCTTACAACTCTGAAGAAGCTCTTAAATGAACTAAGATGCTCTGGGGAATATGAACCTCATGTACAGAACAGTATCCAAGGAGGGAGAGAAAAATCTGCTCTACTGTAGCCTAAGCCCACCATCAGATAAAGATACTAGAAGCAGAACATTACCACAGTTCATGCAGCCTTATTCTGTAGTGAGAGTTTCTCTTCTCACTTCTATTATTTCAGATTAAATTTCTCATGGACATATTCACTCTCTACTCTCATTGTTTCATGCTAAAGCAAACAAACAAAAAACCAAAACAACAGCAGCACTGAAGCAGAAGGGAGCCTGGAAGAAACTTTCTAGAGTACAGCAAACAGGATCAAAACCTATCCATCTTCTGAGTCTCCTAGCATTCTTTACAATGCTGCCAGGCCCTTTTTCAAACCTGTAGATCTTATGGAAAAAATCATGCAGTCCTCTTTATTTCTATAATTCTTCTCTGCCAGGTCAGCTGTGACTCTGGGGTACAATAAATTCTTTCTGTCTATTCACTTGGTGTGCTTTTTCTTTGGCAAACACCAGTCATGGCTTCTTGCTCCTTCCTGTGGCAAACAAGTATTGCTGGTGCTCTTGCAGTCAAGTGCTAAACAGGTCCAAGAATACTCAGACCAGCAGCACCATACAGTTACAATCCTTTTACTCAAGCAAAGTTCTCCCCTTTGATGTCAGCATTAATTAGGCAGAATACAGATGAAGGACTTGAGGAATTTGTCCTAGTAGTTTTAAATGGTGAAAACCATGGCTGCTTTAACTGATTATTCCCATGGGAATTCTTTTCACTGTTGCTCAAGCTGATTACTGGAAAGCACTTCTACGCTTCAGAAAAGCTGATTTGGATCTGATGAGAGGGGTGAAGGTGGTGGTGTGTTAGTTTGAGATTGTTCAGATCAACAACCTTTAGCTCCTTTTCTCTGCCAAGTTCTATCGTGGATTTATTCATCAGTGTATGAATGACTGCCTTTCTGCTTCTGCTCCTGGGTGGTACAAACAAACACATTCACACAAGATTCATATGCTCTTCAGCTAAAGCCATCCTTCCAAGTCTCCAAACGCAAGCTGGTGCAATCAGAGAGGAGTCAGTGATCCTCCCACATACAGCTAGGTAAGACAAGAAGGTGGAAGAACTGCCAAGAATGAAATAATATTGCTTCAGACTGCATTTTTAGGTGAGCTGCTCCATCTCTCTTTCCTGGCTTCAAATCAAATGAGCTAGAATTACAGAGCTAACTGTAACCTAGTTATAAACCCATTACAAACACACAGAGGAATGTGTCTCCTTACTGTAGGCCAGAATCTCTGGTATATAACAGATGCCCTATTAACTTCCAATCTAGTTGACAGGCATATTCCTGCAGTTTAACCTCACAGATTACACCCTTCACTGCTTAATCCCATTCTGTTCTTAATTCTGAAAAAAACTTGTTGAACAGACTTTGAGTTAAGAGGTTTCCAGTAAGTCCAAACACCCAGTCAGATGCCTGGAAGCACATTCTATCACTTGAAGTAGCTAGTGAAGCTCAGCCTTTCTAGGGGAGAAAGGGTTGTGTGTTTGGGAGGCACAGTGACTATATGGGTCTCCTGTGCTTCACTGTACAGACCTTTCATCAGGGTGTCTACAAAGCTATTATTATGCCACAGACAATTTGATGCTAACTTTACTTGCTTATGAGAGTGTAGGCAAAATTCTCCTTACTTACACAATTACAAATGGTCCTTGTGTCATCAAAATCGTGTTTCTGCTTTTTGGTGACTATTCAGCAGGGCACTTCTACACAAAAAAAAACCCAAAACAGTAGACCTTATATGTGAAACAATGGGGAAAACATAGCACATATTTGTATGCATTGCACGCTGATCATGAACGATTTAGGCTTTAAGACATCTTGAACTGTTGTTGATGATGAGAAAGAATCCTTTCTGACAACTGAAGCTATACAATCTACATCTGAAATCATGATGAATACTCTAGCTAGCCACAGATGCAAAAGATTTGATGCCCAAAGGACTGATAATAAGCTGAAAAGACTATTACTTCCAAACCATATCTTTCATAGATGAATAGCAACAGGCAGCTGTGAAAATATCTAGCAGGCTGCTCATCATGAAGGAAGTGCTTTTGACAGTTAATGCACAGCCATCCATGCCAATATTTTTGGACTTCAGTGGAAGGTCTAGATCTAATTCAGTGTCCAGAACTGACCTTGCTACATGATCACTCTCCATACAAACTAAGATGGTAATCACACAGCTTTTTCTATGCCTCCTAACCCCCTCTGTGCACTTTTATATCCCACTCCTTGGGTAGCACAGATCTAGATTGGATAAATTAACTTTCATCTTGCTTCATTTGCTGATATCCATTAAACACTGCTGTAAATCCTGAGAATGAAGGCTTGATTTGAAGTTATTCAGGCTGGAACCATTCTGTAGTGAGAGAACATCATGTTCTAGGCCTTGCAGTTCAGATCATTTCAGTAGCACAATATTCATTTACAAAAAAGCAAATTACTTTTCACACAGGAGAGTCTCTGTGATCACCAGCTTGTGACTAACAGAAAAAGAAGCCAAGGGCTGCAACAGTGAGGATGTCAGTAGAGCTTCTATAGCATTCTTCACAGCTGAAAAGGTGGAATGGTCTGGGGAAGACTGAAAATTTAACCTATGCAGTGGCTAGTGTCTGGCCAGTGTTTGCTTTGAGAGTATCATGCACTTTCCCAGCTAGGCTCAGGTTACTGAGGGCATACTGCTGTCTCCTTCTAATCCAGATGATGGGCATCAGGGAGAGGCCAAGCTAACAATGTAAATGAGATGATTTCCGCTGAGCAGCAAGAGAGGTCTTACTTCAATATAGTTGTTTCAGATATTTGCCAGAGGCAGATAAGCCTTTTCCTTGTGTTTATGTTAGCAATGCTAAGATGAACTTGTTATTCTTTCATTTTCAGTTCAAGCCAGTCAGTGTTTTTCTTCACATCCTTTTGTTATTCATTGTTTAGCAGAATACAATAAATCTAATAACATTGTTATAACAATATTCCTGTGTTCTGTATTCTGGTGCAATAGGCTTCTATTACTGTGATTTTGCACCTAGAGTGTCTTTTACCAAGACCATCTCCAAGCAAATAAAGTCTTAAAATTTCTTATGAAGTAAATGCAGTGCCCTGCTTCTTCCACACAAACACACAAAGAATTAATGAGCACCAAAATTCAGTAGCTCTGTGAAACTGCTCTCTAGCAACACTCTTCAACACTACACGATGGAGATAAATGCTAAGGGCCTGCTGCTGTGCTGTGGAATGCTGGCAGAGCTGTTCTAAGACTGAGAGAGATCAGGACACTGACTATGCAACTGCAGTACTCCACAATTACAGCCCTACACATCTTTCCTAACAAAAAAAAAAGTGGGATCCCTTAAGATAATTCAATACAGAAATGTTGTGGTTCCATTGTGTGTTTTTTTATTCATTGCTTTGTTCCTTCCTACTGGCCAAAACAGGCTGTCAAGAGACTCCAGAATTCTAACAGGTCTACAAAAAGACTCACTTAAGCTCAGACTATCCCAAGAGTTCAGCAGAAGACCATGCAACACTATGAGGTTAGTGGAAGCAAGGAGAGAAGTCCTGACAACTGTGGCTTAAATCTGGTTTCTCAGAGCTTCTGTCACCCTTGCCATGGAGGTAGCAGGGAAAACAGTGATTCTTCATCTGTGCTTCTGGCTCAGCTGATCACACACGTGTTACATGTGGTCTGGCCACAGGACAGACCATGTGTTCTGTTGCTCTCTTGGAGCAGTGCACCTTGAAAACCTGCATTTTGAGATTAGGGAGCTTTGGAGTCCCCACCTCCAGGGAAGCAGATACCACAGCACTGCTCTGAAGCAAGTGCAGGCTGGATACACAAGACTTCAGAAAGGAGTCCCAGAGCCCAAAGAACCCTTGCACAATGCAGGATGATAACACTTTGCCAAACCCACTCTCTACATCGAGTTGTCCTAAATCTTTGGTAGTAGCCTGGAGAATCCCTAGAAATGAAGTCCCAGAGAAGTTGGGATGTGTTTCACATAAACGATGTCTCAATGAGTTTTTTCTCAAGAAGGAAAGAAGGAAAGAAGGAAAGAAGGAAAGAAGGAAAGAAGGAAAGAAGGAAACTGAAAGTTCTGGACTTTTTTGTTTCCAAGTGGAAACAAACCTCCTTTCTTCCTGATTTTTGTGATTTCTCAAAGGTCAATATCTTGAGTTTTCACTGCTTCTAGCTGTAAAAAACATTTCAATAGCCTTTCCTACCTGAGAATGTTTAGTTGCATAATGATCATCTACTAAGGCTTTATGACAGCTCCAGAACTAAGGTACAATCATAGAATCAACCAGGTTGGAAGAGACCTCCAAGATCATCCAGTCCAACCTATCCCCCAGCCCTATCCAGTCAACTAGACCATGGCACTAAGTGCCTCATCCAGGCTTTTCTTGAACACCTCCAGGGACGGTGACTCCACCACCTCCCTGGGCAGCCCATTCCAATGCCAATCACTCTCTCTGTGAAGAACTTCCTCCTAACATCCAGCCTATACCTACCCTGGCACAACTTGAGACTGTGTCCCCTTGTTCTATTGCTGGTTGCCTGGGAGAAGAGGCCACCCCCCATCTGGATACAATGTCCCTTCAGGTAGTTGTAGACAGTAATAAGTCACCCCTGAGCCTCCTCTTCTCCAGGCTAAACAACCCCAGCTCCCTCAGCCTCTCCTCATAGGGTTTGTGTTCCAGGCCCCTCACCAGCTTTGTCGCCCTTCTCTGGACACCTTCCAGCACCTCAACATCTTTCTTGAATTGAGGGGCCCAGAACTGGACACAGGACTCAAGGTGTGGCCTGACCAGTGCTGAGTACAGGGGAAGAATAACCTCCCTTGTCCTACTGGCCACACTGTTCCTGATGCAGGCCAGGATGCCATTGGCTCTCTTGGCCACCTGGGCACACTGCTGGCTCGCGTTCAGCTACTATCTATCAGTACCCCCAGGTCCCTTTCCTCCTGGCTGCTCTCCAGCCACTCAGTCCCCAGCCTGTAGTGCTGCTTGGGGTTGTTGTGGCCAAAGCGCAGAACCTTGCAGTTGGCCTTGTTAAATCTCATCCCGTTGGCCTCTGCCCACCCATCCAGCCTGTCCAGGTCCCTCTGCAGGGCTCTCCTACCTTCCAACAGATCAATACCTGCTCCTAGCTTGGTGTCATCTGCAAACTTACTGATGCTGGACTCAATCCCCTTGTCCAGATCATCAATAAAGATATTGAACAGGACTGGGCCCAGCACTGATCCTTGGGGAACACCACCAGTGACAGCTGCCAACTGGATGTGGCACCATTCACCACCACTCTCTGGGCTCTGTCATCCAGCCAGTTCTTGACCCAGCACAGAGTGAATTTGTCCAAACCATGAGCTGCCAGCTTGACTAGGAGCTTCTTGTGGCAGACAGTGTCAAAGGCTTTGCTGAAGTCCAAGTAGACTACATCCACAGCCTTCCCCACATTCATCAGGCGGGTAACCTGATCGTAAAAGGAGATCAGGTTGGTGAGGCAGGACCTGCCCTTCCTAAACCCATGCTGGCTGGGCCTGATCCCTTGGCCATCCTGTAGGTATTGATATATCTTACCTAAGATCATGTATTAGATAAAATGACAGAGGAGTTGAGTAGCACAAATTTAACTTGTGCTGTTAAACTACCAATATAAATTAGACCCAAGAACAAAAGTCTTTGTTCCAAATCACTCCTAAGTCTTAAAAAATGCTCTGCTCTGTCAGTCCCTTATTTTTATTATTGCTTTATATAACAATTCATCTAATGAAAAAATCCTATCTACTAATTTCCAGTCATATAAATCATCAGTTGCTTACATATCATTTAGTGCAATCTCTAAACATATATCAAGCCTTTGTCATCTCTAGAAAAGATCTGCTGAGAGAAGAGGCCTCCAATCTGTCTGTATACAAGAGCTATCTTATAGTAGTTCAACAGTACATTAGTTTTCTGCATTTTACATACAATTTTGTATGCATATCCACATCAGAGGACAGAAAGATTTCCTAAATTAAAAAAAAAAAGACACAAATGACACAACACAAAAAAAACCCCAACCAATCCATCAGATGATAAAGAAGCATATGTGTAACATCAAGCAGAAAGTTTGTCTGACTGTGTGAAACTGACCACGGGGTTAAATCTCCCTTGTTCTGTGATTTGGTTCATTACATTCCTGAAAAGAGTGCATGTAAATAGAGTAAATCAGTTGCAAACCTGTCTTGATTCAGTGCTCTCTAATTGCTCAGTTTGAACTAGAACTAACTTGGTGGGGACACCACAACGTTTATTTCAAAGCTTTCAGAAGCTGAAACTGCTGCAGCAAGTCCTACTACATTGTTTATGTAGAAAACTCAAACAAGTATTTCCAAATATATGGCAAAATTATTTACACCACTGCAGTACATCTCCTTCTCTGGCCTTGCACACTTCCTTGCAGAAATTGAATGTCCTGTCTCAGGTTTTGCCACTGGAATGGGCTGCCCAGGGAGGTGGTGGAGTCACCATCCCTGGAGGTGTTCAAGAAAAGAGCAGATGAGGCACTTAGTGCCACAGGCTAGTTGATTGGACAGGGCTGGGCGACAGGCTGGACTGGATGGTCTTGGAAATCTCTTCCAACCTGGTTGATTCTATGATTCTAACCAAATTGCAAACAACAACATTAATGAGTGGGGGCTAGGGAAAAAAAAAAAAAGGCACAGAATTGTTTCAGTTGGAAAGGATCTGTAAGGTCATCGAGTCCAACTTTCAACCCAACACCACCATGGCCATTAAGTCATGTCCTGAACTGCACAATCTAGACATTTTTTAAACCACTTCAAGGATGGTGACTCTACCACCTCCCTGGGCAAACCACTCCAGCCCATTCCAACATCTGATCACTCTTTCAGTATTTTTTTCCTAATATCCCAGATAAACCTCTCCTGGCACAATTTCAGGCCATACCCTTTTGTTCTATCACCTGATACAAGGGAGGAGACACTGACCTCCACCTCACTCCAACCTCATTTCAGGTACTTGTAGAGAGCAATGAGACTTCCTCTTAGCCTCCTAATTTCCAGAGTAAACAACCCCAGCTCCCTCAGCTGCTCCTCCTAGGACTTGCTCTCCAAACCCTTCACCAGCCTTGTTGCTCTTCTCTGCATATGCTTCAGTAACTCAGTGTCTTTCCTGCAGTGAGGGGCCCAAAATGAACACCGTATTCAAGGTGCAGCCTCACCAGTGCCAAGTAGAGGGGCATGAGACACCAGCCACATCCTGAACGAGGACAGTGGTTTTAGAATGATGGCTATTTCTGAAAGAAAAGCCATTTTGAGGTAGGCTGGGTATTAGACAGAGCAACACACACTATCTAGACAGAGCTACAGCTGATTTGTTTCAGAAGAGTTTGCAGAAATACCCAGCACTGTTTCAACCTCCTCTTCATTCTATATAAATAGCTACAGATAGATTTTACATGCCTTCATATAGAGAGAGTAAAGAGTCTTGTCACGGTGCACTGCCAGAAAGGGGAACAGCAGCCTGCTGGTGGCTACAAACCAGCCCCCAGTATGTACCTATACAATAGGCCTATCATTAAATGCAGATTTAGCCAGCCAAAATCCCCACATTTCTGACATTCCAGCTTAACTAGCCACAAAAGAGTTGAATGGGCTGCTCTGCGACACAGTCATTATCAGGCTTTTTATCCTGAGTTTTTCCAGTGAGTAGGCAAGGGTGTTTTCCCTTGACAGTCTATTTCAGGTTCACAAGACAGTCTGTTGTTCTTCTCTGACCCATTTTAAAGCTCTGTCAGCAGATTTCTCATCCCAGGCTCTGAAATGTGAGGGTTAGTCCCTCCAACCTTCCTAGATGCAGCAGATACTCATCGAACGCTTTTTATAATCTTATGATGATGAAAGCCTATTAAAACCGCAGATATGCTTCCACCGTTAAAATGGAATTTAGAGCTCTCAACGGGATTTTTTAAATAGCATCAGGTCACGGTGCTGACTTGAGACTTTCCCTCTGCCAAACCACTGGCTTTTCTGGAGACCAGCCTATCTCTTCAATGAGCAGCAACTGCATTTTCTCTTACGGGAGCTAAACTTGTCCTCTGCTTGTTCGGAGATGCTGCAAGCACGGCTCTATCCTAGTATTAGTTTACCTGTCCCTAGCTCTCTCCTAGCAACTGTCCCTTTCCTCAAGCACAGCTAGCTAAGTGGCAAGCGTCTCTGAGGATGGATTTCCACACCCACACAAAACCCCACTGGAAACAGGCTATGTTTTGTGTGAATACAAGGTGAATCTTGTGTAAAACCTTGTGTAAAATGTAGGAAGAGAGGACTTGAGAGATTGCTTTCACCTTCATTTTCCTACTACACCTTCTGTTTCAAGCTGGTGCTGCTGTCCCATTTATTTATGCTGCTTCCTCTGTCGCTCTTTCTAGTTATTCCTATTTCATATATGCTCCTATCTTTCTTTAGATCTATCTCTTCCCACACTAAGCTTTGCCCAAAGCAAGTGCAAACATATAAACAAATTTTACAGTCAGACCCTCAGCTTCTTTCTTAGTCTTTCCTGCTCAGCCCTTCACCAGAGCCTCTGTGCTTCATCATTTCCTGTGCAAGGCAGTGTGGTGTTTGGAGGATGGATCAACCAGGAGGAAAGAGACAGAGCTCAAGCCAGCAAAGAACAGGGCAGGAAAGGTCAATTATCTCCCCTCATGCTCTCCACTCTGTAGCTGGATTCAGCCTGTTTGATTCCAACAGCCAGAGTACCCTTGTAGAATGAATGCATCTTTCCCCTCACCTTTCAGAGAGGGGAACAGGCCTGTGGCAAGCTCATCTAAGCAACAGGCACAGATCCTTCCGTGCTGTAGGAATGCTCATCCTAAAAGGCAAGGTTACATTAGGTAATGTAACTCCCTGCAAGGCAGCATGGCCTCCAGTGAGCTGGAAAAGGCATGAACACCCACACTGCCAGGAGCAGTAGGTGTGAGCCCAGCCCTCTTAAGAGTGTGGCTAAAATCTGGTTACCCCTGATCACAGAATGGCTTGAGTTGGGAAGTACCTTGAAGATCATCTAGTTCCAACCTTCCTGTCATGGCAGGGACACCTTCTGCAAGACCAGGTTACTCAAACTCTCATCCAGCCTGGTCTTAAACACTTTCAGGAATGGGGCGTCCACAGCTTCTCAGAGCAACCTGTTCCAGTGTCTCACCATCCTCATCATAAAGAACTAATGTCTAATCAAAATCTACCCTGCTCTACTTAAAAACCATTGCCTCTTGTCCTATAGCCACATGTCCTTTATATAGTCCCTCTCCAGCTTTCCTGTAGGCCTTCTTCAAGTCTTTGAAGGCTGCTGTAAGTTCTTATGGTGCTAGGCACTCCTGATCTCAGACTTCAGCCATGTATAAATCCATTTGTATTAAAGCAATGAATGCTGTAGCAGCTCATGTCCTGTGGCAGTGTTATTTATTAATGAAACTCCATACCTATGCACAATATCCAGAGGAAAGGGTGGTTGGGCAGGGGTTATGGAAAGGGCAGTCAAGAATCATAGAATCATAGAATCAACCAGGTTGGAAGAGACCTCCAAGATCATCGAGTCCAATCTATCACCCAGCCCTATCCAGTCAACCAGACCATGGCACTAAGTGCCTCATCCAGTCATTTCTTGAACACCCCCAGGGACGGTGCCTCCACCACCTCCCTGGGCAGCCCATTCCAGTGGGAAATCACTCTCTCTGTGAAGAACTTCTTCCTAACATCCAGCCTATACCTACCCTGGCACAACTTGAGACTGTGTCCCCTTGTTCTATTGCTGGTTGCCTGGGAGAAGAGGCCAACCCCCACCTGGCTACAATGCCCCTTCAGGTAGTTGTAGACAGTAATAAGATCACCCCTGAGCCTCCTCTTCTCCAGGCTAAACAGGCCCAGCTCCCTCAACCTCTCCTCATAGGATTTGTGTTCCAGGCCCCTCACCTACCTCAACAGGTGTGTCAGCTACATGAAACATGAACCCACCTACCTCAACAAAGGCAGAGGCAAGACTGAACCAGTGGGCACATCTCAGAAGCACAGATGGATTCAGTCACACCAAACAAGCTCTACATTCACTACTTTCTTTGAGAAATAATATAGAAGGAGAAATAAACATCAGTAAACTATTTGAAATTTTAAATTATGTATTCAATATTAGAACTACCAAAATGTTCTTTGGATGCAAACAGTCATCATTTTGTTAATTAAACCTCTCTAAGGAAATCACTCTCATCTGGCCAGAGGAGCTGGAAGGATCCCTTCTAAAATGGTTAATGAGGAAACAAACAAAAAGGAGCAAAGAGGAAAAAGAAAAAGAAAAAGAAAAAGAAAAAGAAAAAGAAAAAGAAAAAGAAAAAGAAAAAGAAAAAGAAAAAGAAAAAGAAAAAGAAAAAGAAAAAGAAAAAGAAAAAGAAAAAGAAAAAGAAAAAGAAAAAGAAAAAGAAAAAGAAAAAGAAAAAGAAAAAGAAAAAGAGACAAAGAAAAAGAGACAAAGAAAAAGAGACAAAGAAAAAGAGACAAAGAAAAAGAGACAAAGAAAAAGAGACAAAGAAAAAGAGACAAAGAAAAAGAGAAAGAGAAAGAGAAAGAGAAAGAGAAAGAGAAAGAGAAAGAGAAAAAGAGAAAAAGAAAAAGAGAAAGAGAAAGAGAAAGAGAAAGAGAAAGAGAAAGAGAAAGAGAAAAAGAAAAAGAAAAAGAAAAAGAAAAAGAAAAAGAAAAAGAAAAAGAAAAAGAAAAAGAAAAAGAAAAAGAAAAAGAAAAAGAAAAAGAAAAAGAAAAAGAAAAAGAAAAAGAAAAAGAAAAAGAAAAAGAAAAAGAAAAAGAAAAAGAAAAAGAAAAAGAAAAAGAAAAAGAAAAAGAAAAAGAAAAAGAAAAAGAAAAAGAAAAAGAAAAAAGAAAAAAAGAAAAAAGGGAGGGGGGGGGGCTGAATGCATCAGCATGAGAAACCCACAAAGCATGGCCTATCAGTAACTCTTTGTTCTGTTCTTCACATTTGACTTGTTGAAACATCAGTCTAGGGCTAAGGATACCACCAGCCAATTGCAAATTTAAATATTTCTACTCCTCTTTGTTTTTGCCAACAGCACTCAGTGGATCACAGCAGCTTTAGGTGCTTCCTCAGGACTCCCAGAACAAATCTACTTCAACTCTCTGTTCTCCAGCTTTCTATGTTTTTTGAAGCTGTGCAAAATTAGGCATATGCTTAAGGATATCTGGGCATGTATGAGCCTCCAGAGATGTGACAGATCCCAGAAGCAACTTTGAAGGCTCTGGGCATCAATCACCAGGGATGCTCCTTTGATTTCAAGAGAAGTGTGGAGATGACTGAAGACTAGAAAATCACATTAGGCATTATTTGGTGGGAAAGGGCTGAGTATTTCAATACTGCTGTACAAGTAACAAATCAAAGCTTGGTTCCACCAAGTTACAAAGAATTTGGACCTAGGGAGTGGTACAGAGGGAACTAAGTTTAGTTTTAAGCAATACTAGTTGAAGCAGTGTAGAGAACTGGGATACATGAACAGTGATACAAGTTAAAAATCACAGAATCATGGAATGTTAGGAGTTGGAAGAGATCTCCAGAGATCATCAGGCTCAACCCCCCTGCCAAAGCAGGATGATCTAGGGCAGGCCACACAGGAAACATCCAGGTTGGCTTTGAAAGTTTCCAGAGGAGGTTCCACAACCTTTCTGGGCAGCCTGTTCCAGTGCTCCCACACCCTCACAGTAGTTTACCCTAATGTTTAGGTGGAAGTTCCTGTGTTCCAGCTTGCAACCATTATTCCTTGTCCTGTTACTGGGTGCCACTGAAAAGAGCCTGTCCCCTTCCTCTTGACATTCACCCCTCAAGTATTTATAGACATTAATAAGATTTACAGTTATATACAAGTCAAAAGTAATACAGAAACACAAAATCCCTCCCAAAACAATCAGATTGCCAGGAGGCTCTTGACCTAAACCTCCACCCCACTTTCCCCTCTTTCTCTCCCTTCAGAAATAACCAGATCAATCCCCATATATCTCACATGATCAACCTGGAGAGATCTGAGGTGAGATGCCAAAAAAAGGCAACAAGAAGGTCAGGGGGAAAAAAGGGTTAGGTTGGATTAGAGTTAAGGCAGATGCAACCACACAGACCACCAGAGAGCAAGAGAAGTAGTACAAACTGACTGGGAAGTGTGAGAGAAGCTAGTGTCTTATCTATATTTTGACTAGTTGCATTTCCCAGAAGAGGAATGAGTGATATAGGTTACTGTTGTTTTTTCCTTTCATCTCACAGCTAAAGATTTAAGTTCTCTCACTAAAATATTCCAGTTAGCCTCAAAGCAGCACAATCCTCACAGCTCTTTATTGGACTTGCCTCCTGTAGATTCCTGTATTTCTTGAATTGATGAGTCCAAACCTGGATACACTACTCCAGGTGTGGTATCACCAGGGCAGAGTAGAGGAAAAAAAAGACAATTTTTCAAAACACCTTCTGCTTTATAATGGTCCCAGAAAAATCAAGTGGCACTGACTAAAACATGAAATCTTAATAAAAAGTACAGTCCCTTAAGGCATTTTGATTTCTAAAAGCTTTTTATTATTATTATTATTTCTAAGATTTTTCTAACATTTTCTCTTTGAATTCTCTACCCCCTACTCAGATTAAAAGTGAGCATTTTAGAAACTCTTGAGCAGAAGTTTTTCCCCTTTGTCATGAGATTCAAGGCAACTTTGTCTAGCACCTGACAATGTTTCCAGCGTCACCCTACTCAAGTCCACTTTGCCCAAGCCAGAAGCAACAGAGGTGAACAGTTCTGTTTCTGCTGTAATTCCATCAACTTTACACCATCTTATACTGGTGTATCTGCTTGGTTGGGACTCCAATTCCCAGCCCAGCAAAGGAATGCAGGCCCATTTTTATTAGAAATGTAAATTAGTAGGCCAGAATCATATACCAAGATGAAGCAGCCAAGATACAAACATCTATCTGGCAATGCAGTTACATGACCATGAAATCCAGCAAGCTGACAGCACAATAAATAGCAAGAGTAAGGTGACATTTCAAATTGCTGCAGTATGATTTAGCAGAGCTTATCTGCCAAAGCACTGAGAGACAGAAACAATTTAGCAAGGTTGGGCAATGGCTGCCCCAATTCCCTTTGTTATGGCCATGAGGGGCTGGAAAAAATAGGTTTGCAAAGTATATTCTCATGTTGGCTTCTAGACCTGAGTTTGGGATCAATATTCACTGGGATGTTTTGAGAGCTATTTTTCCACACACAACCAGAAACAGAAGCAGCACTGTGTTTGTAATTTGCATGAAAAGCAAACATTTATGAACTGTCACAAGTATTTTTTCACTGAAAGTGAGATAGTCTGAGCCAGAATCTCTCCTGATGAACTTCCTCAGTAGAACATTATCAAAAGTAAGTTCCTTCCTTCCTAGTGCTTTTGGCCAGAAAGAGTGGTATCTCACACACACACAAAAAAAAACAACCCCAAACAACAACAACAAAACATCTCAAGACAGCCTTTAAATTCAGGTTAGCAAGATGAGATTGAGGAGATCACTGCTTGCAGCCCTGAGGGACAAAGTACTCAGTCCCAGCTACTCCTGAATATTGAGTTTCTCCACAGGACATGCACCTTCTAGTGCAATAAGGTTTAGATTTCCACTTGGCAACTGTTATTATATAGGCATGAACAAAATCAAACACGTACTAAGTTCACTAGGACTCTGCTCCAGCTTAAGCGACCTTTGGAAAGCAGCGTCAAACACAGAAGGTGGCTGTGACGTTCGAAGCACTTGGTGCATTCAATTCCAAAAGGGGTTTAAGTAGGACAGATTCAACTTAACACAGAGATAACAAGAGCATCAAAGAGAGAAGCTTGAAGGACTTAAGCTTAACTTGCTTCCAAAACAGAATGTGGAAAGAGAAAACGGAATCAGACCTTATCACAGTAAGAAAAAATAAGCAAAACTACAGCAAACACAAAGCATTGAAGAAACAAGAAGAATGAAATGACAAAGTGTAAATCTAAACCTTCAGTTTTAGACCTCGCTTAAAGGGTGGTTATTTGCAGTGACACCAAGTTTGAACACCCCCTTTTGCATCGCCCTGGGAGTTGGTTGAGAGAGAAAATAAACCACCACTACCGTTGCCAGGGAAGTACAGATGCCAGGGGAAAGGCTCCTATCCAAGTACACAGCGGATGTTTGTTAACCTTAAGTGGCATGCCCTCTGCTCTCAACAGCCAGAAGACCAAGATAACATATATCTATTTCTCTGAGTTCCAAATGCTACTCTACTTTCTCAATTCTAATCCATTTCCCTCGATATTCAGTTTCTAGCACAACAACTGAATTTGCAGTCCACAGTAACTGCTGAAGGATGTACAATTCAACATTATACAGTCATTTGGCAAAAAAAAGAGAGTTTTATTTGGTGACAGATGACATTTTTCCCAATGAAATTAGAGAGTGCATGGGTTATTCTTCTGCTTCCAATTACACACGTCATTTGTCAAGACAGAGTAGCGGTTCAAAACTCATGACCATAATTAGTTTATTTTCTGACAGCTCAAATACTTCCATTCTGATGTTAGATCTGCACCAAAAATGGAACCCTTTATATATTGCTTCAGCCCAGAGACAACTAGGCTAACTCTCTTCCAGAGTGTCTGGTATGTCAGAGCTCAAAAAAACAAAGTGTAAACCAAAAAAGTAGCTGTCTTCTCCAGCTGACAGAGCAAACATTGCTGGAATGTATTTTATGCAAACTGCATATACATATAAGGAATTATTTTTACTGCCAGCTTGATTTTCTTCTAGCTTTTTATCTTAAAAGGAAAGCTGAAAATGCTGTTCTAAAAAGAGAGAGAGATGCATAGATTTATGGCAGTCTGCTAAAAATCAGATTGACTCAGAGTTTAATCTGCAGGAAAATGTTTTCAAGGAAAAGGCTCTTAGATCCGCAGCTGCCAGGCGATGGATGCCTCAGCACTGGCTAATGCAGTGAGAAGTAACTCTCAGAGCCTGTTGCACAGTCAAGGAGAGCCAGCTCAAGGCTTGTCATCTATGTGCACTGAATCAGTTTGGATGCCCAAGAGTGAGAGACCAGGGACCGGCTGCTCCTGCCATGGGAAGAGCTGGGAAAAATCTAGGATGAAAAGCTGTGGGACATGAAGTCTCGACAGCTGCATGTCTAGCAGTAGAGTGGGTAGACACAGCAGTCTACTTACCTTGGGCAGCTGTCTACTTCTCTTATACCTAAAAATGACCCCTGCAGCTAAGGACAAATGATGGTAAATTTGAAAGATTGCAGTAATGCTTGCTTGGAGGTTGCCTGTTTGCCAGTATACTCTCACTGATGGTGGTCCCTCTGCACCTCATTTATGCCTACACTCTGAGCAGGAAAGAGATCATGCAAGCTACAGTCACCCAAAAGTCAGTCATAAGTGTGTAGTGCTGCAGCCATTAATTTCCAACAACACTTTTTATCTTCTTGATCACCAAGAAATGCTATGTGTGCCTAAACTAAGTACTGTGCAACTTAGTTAAAAATGACCTGGCAAACCAGACATTTTTTTTCTCTTTCTGATTAAATTCAAAAGAGAAAAAAAAAAAAATCAATCCCAAACCTCTTTATTCTCAGCTAATAAGCCAAGAACTTTGAAAAGAAAAATCCCATTTCACGCTTATGCTTGAGGTTTGATGCAACACAATGATTTTTGTTCAATTTCAATTTCAAACAGTTGCAGTTTACATTTTTTGTTCATAAACAAGAGAAAAAGACATTTTAAAACAAAACAAAATGAAAATAATAATTTCTCTTCAAAAGAGACTTACCCAACCTTTCTCGAACAGTTTTTCCTCAAGGGAAATCCCAGTTTCTTACCCAAAGACAGTATTTCCCTCTGGAAACATCCAGTGAAATCACTGTGTTGGGTACAGGACTCTGCAGTTATTCATTCATCCTATAAGGACTACATACATATGTTTCCTCCAAATCCTTGTCCTCCTCTACATAAGGCTCCTGTCTGTGTTTCTGTGTTGCTCAACACTTTCCCCAGCACTTTATGCATCCCATTTCTTTACTCTTACCACACCCACCTGCTGGCTCCCCTCTTCCCAGTAGAACATCTCCCTCAAGGATCAGTGTCAATAAGAAATTCAACTGATACCTTGTCAAGAGGATAGGTTTAGGTGAGCAGTTTTCTTCTGGCAAGAAGAATCACAGAAGCACAGAAACATTCAGGTTGCAAAAGACCCTCAGGATCATCAAGTCCAGCCTATAACCCTACACTACAAGGTGTACCCAAAGCCATATTCCCAAGCAACGTATCCAAATGACTTTTAAACACATCTGGGGTTGGTGACTCAACCACTTCCCTGCGCAGCCCATTCCAGTGCTGACCACTCTCTCCATGAAAAACTTTTTCCTAATATCCAATCTAAACCTACCCAGTCACAGCTTGAGGCCATTCCCTCTTGTTCTGTAACTATTTACTTGTGAGAAGAGACCAGCACCAACCTCTCCACAACATCCTTTCAGGTAGCTGTAAACAGTGATGAGGTCTCCATTCAGCCTCCTCTTTTTCAAACTAATATCCCCCACTCCCTCAGTCGCTCTGTATAAGATTTACTCTCCAGGCCCTTCACCAGCTTCATTGCCCTCCTCTGCACTTGCTCTATCACCTCCACATCCCTCTTGTGATATCCCTTTCACCTACTCCCCATTTGAGAGTTAGTTGCGTATCTTCATAGATTAAACAGAGGAATACAAAATAATTCTTAGCAAGCTCTCTTCAAAACAGAAACAAGAAAAAAAAAATCTCATTTCCTGTTATTGTTTATGGCTTGCATTGGAAGTCAGAGCCACAATCTGGGTCCCTGGTGTCCTTGGCACTGAGGAAAAGGCAATTCATGCACCATATGCTCCACAACCTACAGAGGCGAGACAAACAGCAAGTGACTGTGTCTCTCATCGCATTTTATAGGTGGCATAAAGCCAAGGAGTGACTTGCTGAAGTTAACAGTCCAAGGGACTGAACACAGCTCTCCTGGCTCCCAGCTTAGCTCCTAAATCATGCTCTCTCTCCTCATTCAGAGTCTTCGTGGCAGACCAAAAGAATTTATGTTTCAAAGAGCAATCCTGTCCTGGCAAGCAGATGGACAAGCAAAAGCTTAAAAGTATTGTTATATTGTACCTAGGGTGGAAAATAATCTTTCCATTATGAAACTGCAGCATATTTCTTTCACAGTTCTTGCTGAACTCATATTTCCTAGAGAAAAGGTTTGGGTTTTTTTTTTTTTCAACTTCAGTAGAATTGAAAAGTGATGGAAAAGTAAAAGCTGAGGAAAATTACTCCTGCATAGTATCCAGCCAGAGTTCTTGTTCAAGAGGATAAGGACTCCCACAAGCTTCTCAGCTGGACCTGTGATCACAGAAAAGTATCCACCTTCTCAACTGGACAAGTTGGTAAAATGATTTCAACATTAATGAGCTCTGAAATATTCCCTGCTTTGTCAGCTGGATCTGAAGCAACTACCCTGTTTTTGCAATGGCACCTATCTTTGGCTTGCCTACTGAGACTGCACACTCCATTTTAAGAGCTTTCTTTTTTTTCCCCACTCTCTTCTTTACTTATTTTCCCCAGGATTACACTGTTCAATACAAGAAATATTATTTTAGAGAACCACAGAATGGTTTGGGTTGAAAGGGATCTTAAAGATCATGTAGCTCCAACCATTCTCCCATAAGTAGGGACACTCTACTAGATCAGGTTGTTCAAAGCCCCATCCAGACTAACCCTGAGAACATTCAGGTATGGGAAATCCACAACCTCTCTGGGCAACCTGTCTCAGAGCTTCAAGAATCTCACAGTGAGGAACTTTTGTATACATGTAAGACCTCTCCAGGCTGAACAATCCCCACTCTATTAGACTGTCTCATAGCAGAGGTGCTGCAGCCCTCTGATCCACCCCATGGCCCTCCTGTGGCCCTGTCTGAGCAGGTTCATGTCTTTCTTACACTGGCGGGGCCCACAGCTGGACACAATACTTCAGGGGGTCTTGCCAGAGCAGAACAGAGGGAGAGAGCCACCTCCCTTGACCTACTAGTCAGAATTCTTTTGATGCAACCCAGGATATAGTTGGCTTTCTAGACTGCAAACACATTACTGGGTCATGTTGAGCTTCTCATCCATCAACACCCTCAAGTCCTTCTCCTCAGGACTGCTCTCAGCCTGCTCATTGCCCAGTCTGTATTTGTGCTTAGAATTGCCTTGGCCCACAAGCAGGACATTGCATCCGCCCTTTGAATCTTGCACAAGGTTCAAACAGGCAAACCTCTTAAGTCTGTCAATGTCCCTTTGGATGGTATTCCTTCCCTCCAATGTGTCAGCCACACCACAGAGCTTGGTGCTTGGCAAACTTGTTGACAGTGCACAATTCCACTGTCCATGTCACGGATACATTAAACAGAATCAGTCCCAGTATTGATCCCTGAGGAATGCCACTTGTCCCTGATTTCCACTCATCTTTATGAAGCTATTCAATGCATATATGAAAATATATGATATTTTAGTTCTCAGAAAAAAGAATATTTATGTTTTTAATCTGCAAAATAAACAAATTCAAATTTTAACTCAAAAAAGTACAGTTTGAGAGAATGATACTTTAAACAAAACCAATTTATTCCTTTGATTAAAAAAGAAATGATAATTAAAAAATAGAATCATAGAATTGTTTAGATTGGAAAAGATCTCTAAGATTATTGAGTCCAACCATCAACCTAAAACCTCCATGGCCATTAAACCATGTCCCAAAGTGCCATCTCCACACATTTCTTGAACACCTCCAGGAATGGCAACTCTACCATAAAGAAGCTTTCTCTAATACTCTGTCTAAAGTTCCACTGGCACAATTCCAGGCCATTCCCTCTCATCCTATCACCTTTCTTCATTAAGAGGGTTATCGAACATTGGAATGCTCTGCCCAGGGCAGTAGAGGAGTCACTATCCCAGGGGTTATTCATGCCATGTGTGGACATGGTTTAGTGTTGACCCTGCAATGTTGGGTCAGGTGTTGAACTAAATGATATTTGAGGTATCTTCTGACCAGATATATTCTCTGTGACACTGATACTAGGGAGAAGAGCCCAATGCCAACCTCACTCCATCCTCCTTTCAGGTAGTTTTAGAGAGCAGTAAGATGTGCCCTCAGCCTCGTCCAAACTAACTTTGAAGGTCCGTTCACTGCAAAACAAAACACTTCAGTCAGAGCTCCCCAGAACTGTATTTGCATTTTGTGTGTGTATAAACATATATCTAAAATTGACCTCTCCACAAAAGCCTACAGGACCATTAGAAGCACTTCCTTTCAATCACTTCTTAAGGGGAAAAAAAAAAGTCCTGGATACAAAGCAGCAATATCTAAAAACAAAGGTGCAAGGTGTACTTTGACTATTTTCTCACTAACTGCTAGCAAGTAAAACCACATTTTTACACATTAGAACAGATGCAGGAAGGCTCTGCAAAACATAGAAGTCATTGGCAGGTATGTTGTGCTGTTCTCATGCAAGGCTGTCCTAAGGTAGGAAAAGAGATGAAGATAAAACAATCAGCAACTCAAGTTGCAGTAACTCGTGCCCTTTTAACCTAGCATGAATGAAGAGACCAGGGGGGAAAAGACAAGTTGGAAAGCCTTGCAAGATGGACTGGGGGTGGGATTATGCTTTTTACATTGTAACAGCTTCCAAATAGACTGTAACTGCAAAAACTTACGCTGGAAACACTGGAAAGAGGAGCCCACCCAGATTTGTTACTTGAATCCTGAGCCACATTCATTGCCAATGAACCTCAGACCAACTTCACTATTAGTTTTCTCTGTGGGATGAATCAAGCTATAAGGGTCTCAGAAATATGTGTAAAGGTGAAGAATCACCTAAGGAAACATCAACAGCTTGTTTTAGGTATCATAACAGACACCAGTCTTAGAAAACTAAACTCTGCCTCCAAAAACCCATTATTAAACCCACCAAACATTTGTGCATTTTCACTAAAGTGAAAGCTGTTTGGAGTAGGTGTGGAAATCACTTTAAGTCTTCCTCGGCTATAACCACAGAACTGGAGCATCTGACTCTGATGAGACAAAATTAGCAACTTGCAGTGTGCAGGATGCCTGGCTGCAGTGGAATCCTCATGCTACAAGCAGCATTTTCATTCCCCTGAGACTACCCTAGTTTAGAGGAGACAGATGATGGAAGAAAAACAAGCAGACTTGTCCCAGACCTTTCAATTTCCAAGGCAGACAAGGTCCCTCCCTAATCTTTCTATTTGGTAGACAACAATGCCACCCCAGAAAGGAAGACTGTGAAAGGCAGAACTTGCAAGTAGTGATTAAAGGTGTGGGGCTTGCTTTGTCCACTTTTTGACATCTATGGTGAAGATGTCTCCATCTCACATGGAGAAAAAGGACACTTGGGGTCTCATTTACAGTCAAGGACAAGGTAAACAGGCACTTGTACCATGTCATTCAGGTGCCTACACAGAGAGAGATCTACTTTAGGAAAACACAAAATGAACTGCTGATGTGCCTATAGTCCTCCCTCTGACATCAGAGAATCATAGAATGGTCTAGGCTGGAAGGTACCTCCAAAGGCCATCTAGGCCAACCTCCTCTGCAACCAGCAAGGGCATCCTCAACTAGATCACGTTGCCCAGAGCCTGCTGAGCCTGAGCTTGAGTATCTCCTGGGATGGGGCCCCAACCACCTACCCAGGCAACCTGTTCTAGTGTTCCACCACCCTCATGGTAAAGAGCTTGCTCCTAAAATCCAATCTAAATCTGCTCTTCTCTAGTCTGAACCCATTGCCCCTCATCCTATCACTACAGGCCCTTGTAAACAGTCTCCCTCCATCTTTATTGTAGGCCCCCCTTCAGGTACTGGAAAGCCACTATTAGGTCTCCCCAGAACCTCCTCTTCTCCAGTCTGAACAACCCCAGCTCCCTCAGCCTGTCATTGTTACAGAGGTGCTCCAATCCCTTGATCACTTTTCTGGCCTTCCTCTGGACCCACTGGACAGCATAAAAGTGAAGAGATACAGCATAAAAAGTCTAAGTGACCTACTCAGATTGCAGGCATCCACACTGGGCCTGATAAACTGTGCTTAGAACCAGCATATAGGGTAAAGAATCAGCAAGTACAGTAAAGCTTTTTTTGTATTTCTTTGTTTTGCTTTTAATAAGGGGGACTATAAAGCACTGTCAAGATAACTACTTCCCTCTATCTAGTGGTGGGATTGCATTTTCAGAAGTCCCATCTGTCTTAGCTGACTGCAGTTTGAAACTGATGAAGGCTGAAAATACTACCAACTGTTCTGCAAGATCTCAGAAGCCTATGGCTGCGATTGCCACAAGTCCCATAAACCAAAATTCACAAACTGGAAAACCATCCTCACTTCCCAGCTCTTTGCTCTAACCTCCAAATCATGCTACCTCCGCTTTCACAAGTGCTTAAAATACGTTAAAGATATAAAGCTACCATACCAGTCATTAATTTGTTTATAGATAGGATACTGGTCATTGCTTCTTCACAGCTGTAGCTTCTGACTATTTTTAGCACTTCTAAGGAGTTTTGTTATTCATCTGCAGAAGCTGCCATTGATATGTCACATCTGCTTCATGGTCAACTTGTCTTTTAACTGTTTCACCAAAGGGAAATGAAAGAAGTTTTATTTCTGGATTTGGAACAGCTTTTGAGATGATAAGTCAGCTGTGGGTCAGATTCCCAGCAAAGTTCAGCTAAGCATCATGGTTAGATGTTTCTTAGCTACTCCTGGTTGTTTCTACACACACTGAAGTTATACCACGTTTCTAAAGCCCAACTCTGAATTATGTTTTATTACAGACTGCAAACTACCAAGAGGACATATCCTGTTTCAGTTTGGATGTGTTCCTAGGGATTTTTCAAACTGGAACTTTCAAAATAATAGCTTTTTTTACCACAAGAAGAAAAAAGTTCTCAGTGTGCACTTCCTAGAAGAATATGCCTATCTTATCTACCTATTTTTATACTGGATCTATGCTCCATACTTCCTTTTTTTTTTTTTTTTTGTTTTATTTTTCTGGTTATTAAAGTAAATTGATTTGAACATAGCAAACCTGTTGTTGGCCTGGGTAATGTAATCTGAAGTCATTAGTCTGACCTGAAATGAGCTCGAAACACCAAGGACACACAGCTGAGAATTCACAGAGCAGAAACAAGTACACAAAATAGATCTCATGCAGACCATAAAGCAGTATGTCAAAAATTCTGAACTCAAAGCTGAATATGGAAAAATCTATTACAAGACTGATTAGCTAAAAACAACACAAAAAATTCTCTGTGGGTTTAAATGGGTCTTAATAAGCCAAAAACACATTTTGAGCTACCTGCCTTTACCTTCCCACAATGCAAACACAAATGCTTACAGATGACCACTTACCTTCCAAGGCAGTATATACCACCACTAAAGTTCAAAAACACCATACAGTGCAGTATTTCCAAGAGGTGGTCAGATCAACAGATAATTAGCTTGGTAATGTTTTAGCTGACCAAAATTAAGCTTGGGTCTTCTTCAGCAAAGTTGTAAAACATTTCTAGTCTTATGGCCATTGTTTATTCACTCCACTAACTCCTTAGCCCATTCCTGTTCCTCCTTTAAAAAAGGTCTTGGCAAACAAGAGACAGCACAAATGCTCCTAGATTTTCTCATTCACTGCTTCCAGATCTGACCTGCACATGGATTTTCTAGCTCTGTCTTCCAAAACTCCTTTACTGCTCTCCTGATTCTGGACTAGGATCTGGAGACTACAAGGAGAAAGGTTTTTCTTTGAAGAATTAGATCACATTTTCCTATGCATCCTTAGCCTTAAGTCAAAGAAGATTACAATGCTTCATACAACAAAGACAGACAATTTCTATGGCAGGGCAGGAAACGTGTTGCATCATAATTGATGAGAAGATTATTAAATCTAGTATCTAATTCATCTCTCTCTCTTTGGCTTTTCATTCAATGACTATTCCTTCGACTTCTGTGCTGACAGATTTTTTATTTATCTGTCTTTATAACAAATGGATGGAAAAGAAATGACTGATCACAGGTACAAAATTGTCTTTGCCAAAAGTTAAATTCAAAATTAGAGCAAACAAAGCCTGCAGCTGCTCCCTTGGTTCCCCTGCCAGTAATAATAACCAGCTACAATAAAACTGAGCCTACCTGAAACAGAAGCAGAAGGTACCAGACCCTCAGCATAAATCAGTCAGTGGAACTGAAAGCATCATACTAGTTTTGTTTCACCTTGAATCACTGTCCTTCAGCCCCTAAACCTGGGAATGTGCTATCCAAACAAAGACAAGTGCCTGTATCAATATCTCTCTGAAATCTTACTTTCACACAATTTACAGTTGGCAACTGAGCTGTCACACATTCCCTCTGTATGCCTTTAAGCAAGTGCAATGCAACGAAGACAGAACTCTCACATGTTCCTCCATGTATTCATCCTTTGAAAAGTTTATTGCTGTTTTGAAAAGGTCTGCAGACAGCAACAGGTAGAAGCCAGGGGGATTGACCTACTTAGAATCACAGGCTGAGAAGTTAGTGAAAAAGAATGCTTGCCTGCATGGGGAAGAGGCACCATGACAGTCACCACACTGAAGCCACCAGGATCATACAAACCTTCCCTTAAGAAGTACACCCGAATGTGTCTCTCCCCTGCCATGGATTTTCCATGCTCCTCTCAGTGTAAAGCCATTTCTTTTAGCTGAATTACCAGTCTGCAATTAGAAGACAGCTTACAAGCTGGCTTTCACAGCATGCATTTTTTGACCAACAAAGTGCCTGCAATGTGGTAGTATCACAGAGCACCAGGCACCACAGATGCCTGTGAATACATTGCCAGGTAAACAGTGCTTTGGAGTTGTACTTTGGATAGATACTACATGATTAACTGCAAAACAGATGTCCAAACCAAATGAGGTCTAGCTGTCCTAGAAGAGCACAGGTCTACCAACTACAGCACACAAAGAACCTCTGCAAAATGAAAGAAAAAGGTTTCTAGCCAAAAAGATGACAGATAACCCAACAACTGTCACAAGACCCAGAAACTGGAATTAGTTAGCATTCAAAAGCTATTAAAACTCACTGTATGAATTACTGGCTCTCTAATGCCAGCACCATCAGGCATGAGATACCCTGGCCTTACAAAAAATGAACTGTAAACTCTGGAACATCCCAGGCTTCAGAGAGCATCCTCTAAGGCCCACAGGCTAAGGAAGAAGTGTGTATGGTTTGCCATCAGTGTTTCTGATCTCTGCATGATCCTTCAATAGAAAAGCCCCACCACAAGCCACTGCTTAAGAAATACAGACACTAGTGAAAGGAAACTGAACCAGTGTGCACATTGTCTACTCTAACCATTTAGGTGGCCACCCATGGTTATAGAGGTCTCCTCAAACCACAGGTTACTTATTACCTCAGAAGAGTCCTATGACAGATGTATTTTCTCCACTTTTCTCCTCCTCTGCAAGCCAAAGCTTTGCTAAGCCCACAAAGAAGTCACCAGCAAAGGCCAATTTTTCCTTCACTAACTCACAGCACTCTCATGAACCTCCATCTACACAAACCCCCTCCTACTTCACACAGATCCTTCCCCACACACCCCATCTCACATTTCCCCTCCCAGTATGCAGCACCACATACGTATTTTCCCCCACCCAACCACGTACTTCACACCACGAAGAAACACTACTTCCTGGCCACAAGACCACTGTGCTCTTTAGCAAGCTATGCTTTCACTTGTGAGACCCAGACTCTCCTAGTGTTACTATTTCTACTACAGGAAGAAACTTCTGTGATCATTATCAGCCAGTTCACTTGGAGCTCCTGCTTTTGGGTTCCAAGCCTATCATTTCATAGAATCATGGAATACATCAGGTTGGAGGGGATCCTTGAAGGTCAACTTGTCCAGTGCCTGAAAGCTGGTGATAATTGAATGAAGTGTAGTAACAATCACAAATTGCAGAAACTAAAATCCTCTACTGATCAACAAAGAAGAAAAAGACAGAATTACAGAAAGTTAGAGGTTGGAAGGGACCTCCAGAGATCATTGAGTCCAACACCTCTATACAGGAATGCATCCAGGCAGATTTTGAAAGCCTCCAGAGAAGGAGACTTCTCAACACCCCAGGGCAGCCCATCCCAGTGGCTCCATCACCCTTTCTGTAAAGAAGTTTCTCCTCATGTTGAGGTGAAACATCTTCAAGTTTGTATACATTGTTCCTTGTCTTATTGCTGTGCACCATGGAGAAAAGATTGACACCTTCCACTTGACTTCCACCTCTCAGACACTTAGAGACATTGGTCAGATCCCCTTTCAGTCTTCTCAAGACTGAACAGCCCTAGGTCTCTCAATCTCTTCAGAAGTAGCAACATCAACAGGCCTGAAACATAACTTAGAGGTCTGATTTCCTAAATTAAAAATACTGATCTCTACAGAAAGACAACCCTTACAAAAAACCAAGAGTAACCAAGATTCTTCTGTTATCATCATCAGTGGTGTCCTGATCTTGTCTCTGGAGCCTGCACAACCTGTGGCAGGGTGGGTCCTTGCATTCTGCAGACAGGAATGATAAGCTTAAGAGACAGGAGTGGCTCTGTGCTCAGGGCCTGTAATGGAGTGGGATCATTACACTGGTCACAGCAGCTCTCCCCAAATGCCTATGCTCCAGTCCATTCACACCTCACAGATAACACCAGCTCGATTCCCATCAGCCACCACAAAACAGTCTGTGACTAGCTGGCGTTGTGACTACACATGACATTCACAGCAAAGGCTGGGCAATTCAGGACTTCTTTGCCACTCCTAAGCCAATCAGTCTCCTCTAAAACATCCTCCTCTCGGCCCAGGTGTTGTGGTAGGCCTGATAGGCCCAAAATAGGCTTATGCATGTCTTGTCTTGCCTAGGCATGCTTTTCTGCTCCACCAGAGAGGCAAGCATGGGAAATGGACACAAAAGAACCTGGAGCCAGAGAGTCTGGCCTGCCCAGGGTCCTGTGGTGTAAGGTACACACACTTAGCTTGTGCCTGCCTAGTGCCAGGCCTGTGCTTTTCCCAGATTAGGGAAAAGTGAGCCTGTGGCTTTGCCTAATATGGTAAGGTTTGGCTAACTGCCACCATGATCGGCTGTTCTTGTGTCCAAAGGGCAGTTAATCTTGGCCCACACTGATAACAGGAGATACACAGGTAAACAACGTGCTTTTGCTTCCCTGCTCTTTGCCTGCTCTCTCTGCTGTGCCTAGCTGTGCTGCCATTGCACACTGCCTTACTGCTTGCCTGGTAAACTCCACTGCCGCCAGTTACCAAGAGCAGACCCTGGATGCCTGCACGCAAACAGCCTGTGTGGCCAGTGTGACACTGTGCTGAGACTGCACCACATCTGCCTTCTGCACCTGAAGGTCCTGCTTAGAATTCCTGGGCATATATACAGATCATCCAGAAGAAGCCAAGAGACAAGGTCAGAGAGTGTCTGTGTCCTTTCCCCAGAAGCCAGGAAGATTCAAGCCTCAACGTCCAACCAGACAGGGTCCCCTGAAAGCATTTGGGCACTGTCTGGACTGTGGCCAGCCCCCACGAGTGCAACAATAATAATCTCTGAGTAAATGCTTAAATGCCTCTTTGTAATTCTCTGTTGCCTTCTGCCATAGAGCAGAAAGAGCTTGAGCCCATCTACTGGGCAAACAGCATATTGACCGCGAGCGGCATTTGACCATGGGAACCTTCCCTTCCAGTTCAATTAATGTTTATATATTTTGCTGGTTATTACTAGATCTAAATATTATCCATAGAATGTTTCCATAACCGTGTAAGAACTGAAATATTATTAAAATTAGTGGTCAGGGGTGGTGAGAGTTCTGAGTATCACAATTAATATTAACAATATTAACTTTGGAAAATAGCATCTCGTATCAATTAATTTCCCCACCTCAACACCAGGTATCCAAACAACTCCATTTAAAAAAAATCAAATGTATTATTGCCCAAAACATCATTGTAAAGATGTACAAATTGCTGAGGTACTGGATGGGAATCCTATTCCATGGAGGATAAAATTTCAATAGAAAATAATAAATTACCGGGCCCTCAAAATATCTGAAATGCCATTCTCTAACCTTCTGCCTGAATGGTTATTTTACCCTTGACTGGTTAGCTTTAAGGGAAAGGGTAAAAAAAAAAAAGGAAAAAATAAAACAACAACAACCAAACAAAAGCCCAAATAAAATAAAGAAGGAGAAAAAAAGAAACAAAGAAAGAAAAAACAAACAAACAAAAAAGCAACAAAAAAATCGACAAAACCAAATCCCACCAAGACACAAAAACTGTGGTTTTCCCTTCTCAATTTTCCCAAGCAAGACTACAGATAAAGTCTCTTTTCTTCAGGATGTTCTTCAGCTAAAAAGGTGGTGGAAACACCATACAGGTCTGCAAAAATATATATAGGTATTCACTGAGAAATCAATGTTAACCTTACATATCCTCTGCAAATGGACAGTCAAAATAGTCCTTACAATAAAATTCCAGACACAGGATGTGGACAGTGGTCAATTTCTGCTTAACTGCTGCAGAAAAAACAACTCTGAACAATCAGGTTTCTCATCAGACCTTGTGGCAACTATCCCCAGAGTTTAAACTATTTCAGTGCACAACAGCCTGCTTGGCTACATTTAAATTTAAAACCTCAAGACAGGTGGCAAAGAGGTCACAATGGCAACTCCTTCCAGCAGGCCTCTTGCATGAGATCTTAGAACTTCCAGATGGCTCTAGTTTACCAGTTAAACGTAGTTTTGGGGTTTTTTAATGCATGAAGGCACTAGAAGTTTTAAGGCAAATCACACGTTCCTTAAATTTACTATGTCTTCCCCAGCAGATATAGCCAAGGCCATTTCTACATGTGTTAATAGCTACTGACTCCTGATTAATGAAACAAACATTAGGATGCTAAAAGATGCTGGTGCAGTTAAAAGACAGTCCACAATTCCAGAAATCATGCCTGTGCATAGCCCAGCCGAACTCAGAATCATAGAATCAGTCAGAGTTGGAAGGGACCGCAAGGATCATCTAGTTCCAACCCCCCTGCCATGGGCAGGGACACCCTACTCTACATCAGGCTGGCCAGAACCCCATCCAGCGTGGTCTTAAACACCTCCAGGGATGGGGCCTCAATCACCTCCCTGGGCAACCCATTCCAGGCTCTCACCACTCTCATGGTTGATCCAAGCACACAGCTTAAATCACTCCTCTCATCTGTGGTACTCACCTGAAAAAAAGGTTTGGCTCAATATTTTCTTTTGCTTTCTGTCAAGAGACGAATATGACTCAATAGTACCTGAGTATCACCTTTAGTAGACACTGTATGCATATGCAGTAAGACTTCAGTTCCCACACAAAGTAGGCCTGTTGCTTATTGTAGCCACAAGCCTTCTGAACAGTGCTGCATTGGTAGCTGTCATGAGTCTTATCCTTCCTGAAGGATGAGGAGAAGCTTCTGTAGACTGTACACTAGGAGAACTTGGACCTATTGATCCACGCAGCCCACAGGAGTAACAGGACAAGTTGCTCTGCAGACATACTTAGGCAGTGACTAAAACTACATGGTAAAAAATCCCTGGGTTTGCCTCTGTTTCTACAGTAACAGCACCAGTGAAACACAGTTTGAATTCTTCCATTCTTTCCATTGTAGTTCCTTTTGTGTTCATATATGGTTAGCAGGACTTTCACCTAAGTCTGCCAACAGTTAATTACCCAGTGTGAGTTACACAGTGCAAGTTGCAGAAGTTTGTGTGGAAACATTAGGGCAAGGAAGCTGGTGAGGAGTTTGGAGGGGTTTGGAGAGCAAGGTTTATGAAGAGAGGCTGAGGGAGCTGGGATTATTTAGCCTGAATAAAAGGAACCTGAGAGAAGACCTTAGTGCAAATAGCCAGGTGACAAAGCATTACTGCTTCCTCAAACAAATGATATTTCTCCTTCTCACTCTTCAGTTCTTAAACAGGAAAAGTCAATCCTTAGGCAGCAAAAACTAAGTGGATTCAAATCCCAAATTTTCATCAGCTGAGGATTTAGTCACAGTCTTTTGTTTTCTCAACAAATGGTGACACAGATTCAAAGCACATACTATGCAGATGCTGCATAGAGGACATGTAGTTTGTGAGCTGAAGTGTTAAATGCATAGAAGATGACATTAGGAAAACAGGTTTCTTCATATCTTCCCTCAAAAAACACAACTGAACACATAAGGCTAGTGCCTCAGGAACTGAATTACAAGGTCAGTAGCACAGAGCCTCTCACTGAAAGTGGCCAACATTTCCCACTGCCCCCTTTGTGAACAGCCAAGTGTGAAATTCTCTTGTGAATCTGGCCTTAGGGTGTTTTGCACAAGCTTTGAGGTAAAGCCATGTGAACACCTAACCAGACCACTGAATGCAAGCAAAACTCTGAAGAAAAGACACAAGGCATTTCAAATTCCCAACCAGCACGGACTTGCACAACATTGGTAACTCCAGGTTGAAAGCAAAAAGACCTGACACGTTCATGTTGGTGTTCCTCAGACCTTAGATCTTGAGAAACCCTTGAGCCTCCAAGGGCACTTGTGAAATTATCAGCTTTGATTTTATGCATGTGAGTCCATACTGCAAAGCGGTCCTGTTAGTAGTCCCCATAATGCACTTACCAGCACAAGGAGAGGCTAGGCCCTGGTAACTGAACTCTTCTCTCATGCCCAGGTGCCAGCAGTGTTCACTGGGAACTTAGCTCAGCTCTTCCTCTGCTGCTACATCCTGCAAGGAGAAGAATCTCACCTTCAGACTACTGGAAAAACATTTTTTCCCAGCACAATAATGTTTGTGAAACAAAAACAAATCCAGACTAGCAAACTGAGGAAAAAGAAGCAGCCAGATTTGTGCTGTCTGGTGTGATAATGGCTCCCAAATGACTACAGCCCCAGCAAAGTGTTTGTACTGCAATCTGGCACTGAAAAAAAAATCAAGAAGCAAAGTACTTAAAACTCAGTGTCATTTGAACACATTATGAAAAGGCAGTATTGTTTACCCTCTGCTTGTAAGGGGAGAACTACACTTTGAAAATGCTTGTATTTCCTACTTTCATGGGTTTAAAACACTCACTATAAACATTTAAACCATTATACAACCTGTAAATGCAGCGTTTACCCTTGTTTTTTCTTACAACTTATTGTACATCCTCATCTTAAGGGATCAAAATGCTTTTAACATGCTCTGCTCTGCCTTGCTGCTGGAGAGACCAGTCTGGTAGCCAGAAGCTTGCTCAGGTAGGAGTGAAGAGCTTTTTCCATGCCCATTTAAAACCTTGTCTCTTGCATTTCATTTTGAGTCTCTCTGAAGTGACCTCAAACTCAGCACAAAATTTCAGAGATCTAGAATTAACAAGATGTCAGTGTATTTCATCAGAGGAGGGATATCTAAAGCTAAGTACTACTGGAGAGCTTACTGATGTGACAGAGCCCTGTATCACATTAATTTTGCTAAGGAAATAAACTCTATTTCCTGAAGTCCATTCTGATGTTCTGTCTCACTGTCAGCAGCCAGTATTAACATTTCAAAGGAAAAATGTTTAAAAAACCCCAAACCTCTCAGAAACAATAACCATATCCATAGCACTGCCTTCTGTGCCTCAAAGAGGTGTTAGCTAATGCCCTTGAAGAAAAGAGACAGAAAAGCCCTCCAAGTATTTCTCTCATATCCTATGGTCTTAGGCACTTTTTATATCCATGCAAGTAGACAATTCCTCTTGACCTGCTGAGCTATTGTTCCCAGCAAGAGGCAACCACATTGCTGTTTTTGTGGTGTGTGCCTCGTTAACTTTCTACCAGAGTATCCATGTATCAGAGCCTTCTCTGTTTACTGTGTTATGTTTTTCAAACACAGGACCAGCCCAGTTTTGTGTTAAAGCTGCAGCTCTCCTCTACTAATTAAGCTGTTTGTGATAACATCTATCCTAAGGTTCTGCCATCAGAGTAGATTGCAAATTCAGAACCTAAGCAGGTAAAGAGAAACTTGGATTACTTTTGTCAATGGGCATTACTGTATCCATGTCAAATTTCATCTCTCACTGCACTGCCAAAATGTTTAATTCCTCCTGGAGCATCTAACAATCTCAACAGCTTTCACCAACTGAAACAAATTACCATGATTAGCTAAACTCCCTAGCTTATTCTGTCTTTCCTTCTCCACACTGGTGGTGCGAATATAGAGTACCACTGACCATACCCACGTTAGTCTGCAGAAAATACATCAAATGCTCCAGAGGTAGCAAGTGACAGACTTGGTTCATTGTTGAAGACTAGCTGCAATCATGTAGTGTGGTGCAGAAGGGTGCAAAACTGACAAAACAAAACAAAACCAAAACTTATATATTAGAAGCATCTCCCTCTGTTTTGTATCCTGATGGCTTTGCTCTAGAAAGCTTCAAGACCAATGGATGACTAATTAGATTAACTACATGGAAAGAAGGGATATTGATATCCATTAAGACAAGAAACATGCTTGAGGATGTGGGTATCCAAATGATCTGGCCCTGTATCAAGTGACCATTCCTTTGCAATTCCCAGGATCATTTTCTTCATCCATTTTCAAAGAGATAAAGACACCACGATGATGCAAAGCTGTCACAACGTGACTCTTAATCAGGAGTCCAGAGAGGGGCAACAAGGCTGGTGAGAGGCCTTGAGCACAGCCCTACGAGGAGAGGCTGAGGGAGCTGGGATTGGTTAGCCTGGAGAAGAGGAGGCTCAGGGGGCACCTTATTGCTGTCTACAACTACCTGAGGGGTGGTTGTGGCCAGGGGGAGGTTGCTCTCTTCTCTCAGGTGGCCAGCACCAGAATGAGAGGACACAGCCTCAAGCTGTGCCAGGGGAAATTTAGGCTGGAGGTGAGGAGAAAGTTCTTCACTGAGAGAGTCATTGGACACTGGAATGGGCTGCCCGGGGAGGTGGTGGAGTCGCCGTCCCTGGAGCTGCTCAAGGCAGTATTGGATGTGGCACTTGGTGCCATGGTCTAGCCTTGAGCTCTGTGGTAAAGGGTTGGACTTGATGATCTGTGAGGTCTCTTCCAACCTTGTTGATACTGTGATACTGTGATTTTTCTTGCCAGCTACTGTGTGTCTGAATAGAGGCATCTCAAGAGACAAACATATGGAAAGTGCCCCAGGAAGCCATGATTTTCTCAAGTGTACAGTTGAAGTGAGGAACCCCAGTTATTTTTCATGCATCATCCTAGACTTCTGCAGTGATGGAAGCAATCTCAGCACAGTACTCTTTAGCTAGGAATGCTCATATTTAGACACAGAAAAGACAGGCAATCTGTGGAGAGTTGATGGATTAACTGAGGCACCCAGCAGAAGAGAAACCAGTGGTTAGGAGTCACTTTTCTTCCCTTCCTTCTTACGCCCTTTATTCTGCTCTCCTGGGTCTCTCTCTTAGTCCAATGTCTCAGTAGTGGCCCCATGAAAATTCTTCTCTATCTCCAGCATAGCTATGATTTTGCAGTCTACTGTGTGCCCTACAGCCAACAGTGCATTGCAATTTAGCCTGAGACCTTAGCACTGCAGCAAAGGAAAGAAAACAGCCATTTCCCTGAAACAATGAAAGTCCTGCTCCTGAAAGAGAAGAGAAAATCACCAGATTTTTCAGTTTCCACAAGGTGCTTCCATTAGGGTTACTTTTCATCTCCCCTGTCTGACATATCAGGAATGGGAATCAACTTTATGTTGCTCAGGTTGCCTTGGCTTTCCAGTTTGAGCTTCTCAGATGAATGGTGCCTGGGCAGTGGCTCTCATGTTTTAAACACAGCTTCCTCAGAGGGGCTGTAAAAACAGCTCTTCTGTGAAACTTGTCTTTTACCAAGCCTCCAAGCTCAGAAATCCCAAACAGCCAGTACTTGTCACCAGGAAGCAAAGCCTTTACATTAGGCCTTTGCTTGATCTGATTAGCAACTTACATGTGTCACAACTCCAGCAGCAGCAGGTTACAGCAGCTACTGTTATTTTAGCACTGCACCTTACCCATGCCAAGATCTCTGTTGAAGATTGAAGGATGTGTTGATGTTTCTTAACCTCATTCATCATGATCAACTTCAGCAACAAAAAGGTAGAGTTCCAGAGTGCTTTTTTCCTGCACAGAGTGGCTTGTTTCCGTGGCAGTTGTGGCTGTCTCACCCTGCATTACCCCATGGTGCTTCACAAGTAGTTCAGACGTCTATCCACACAGAAGAACTGTCTAGCACTCTGGTCCTATCACATCATGCTTAAGAGACACATTCTCAGCATCAGGATGTCAGCTAGTACCCATCTTTCCAGTAAGCATCCTCCTCTCACTTTGATGCCCAAAGCCATAGAGAAGCTCTTCAAAATCTGTACAAAGCCTTCAGCTACCCTGTCAGACAGGATAAAGTCCAGCACAATCAGCTGAGGCCAGACCTGCCTTGACCAGCCTAAGTGGGCAACAATATAATCACTCTCTGTCCCTGTGGGCTACACAGTCCTCTCTTTTCCAGATTAAAAGGCCAAATTCTCTCAGTCTTTCCTCATAAGGGAGATGTTCCTGTCCCCTCAGCATCTTTTTAGCTCCTTTCTGTACCGTCTCCAGTAAGACCCTTTTCCACCTTGAACTCGGGAGCCGAGAACTGAACACAGATGTGGCCTCAGCAAGGCAGAACAGAGAGGGAGGAGAACCTCCCTTGACCTGCTTACCACACTCCTCTTGATGCGTTCCAGGATGCCACTGGCCTTCCCGGCTACGAGGGCACGTTGCTGGCTCATGGTCACCCTGCTGTCCACCAGCACTCCCAGGTGTTTTTGCTCGGAGCTGCTCTCCAGCAGATCATCTCTCAGGAAGCGCAATGCTACGGCCGCGCTTGCATTCTGCCCACATGAGGTAAAGGCAGCACCTGGCGCCTGCCCCTTTTCTACTTCCTTTTTTCCCCGGTATTGCTAGCACTGACCCTGCCGGCGCTGCTCTGCTGAGCTGGTGCGCGGTACGCCTCAGCAGCACGCCCCGGGGCCGCAGGGCAGGCTGCGCTCCGCCCGCCCCGGCCCCCGCCCGCGCAGGCCCCGCCGCCGGGAGCGGGAGCGGGAGCGCCCCGGCAGGGCGCCGGCCAAGCGGAGCTCAGCCTGCGCAACGCCCGCCGCAGGCCTGCGGGAGGCTGCCCGGCGAGCTCCCTCCCAGGCCGGCACACCGACCTGCCGTGCCGGGGCCTCACCTTCCGCTGAAACCAGGCGGGCTGGCTTAGAGAGCAAGGTCAGCGGCTCAGCGCTGGCACGTCTGAGGTCAGGCAAAGCAGCAGCCCTGTGCTGTGAGCACACCTGCAGCTGGGGTGGGGGCCCACCAGCCCATAATAGGCTTTGATTGTCCTGCACCGTGCACCTGGGAATCAGCTGTGCCTTCCCGGCCGGGTGATTGCTCATGTTCTCTTGAGTGACTCAAAGCACACCGCAAGGATTTGCTTCTGCCCTGCTGTGCACTATCCCCGCTGTTAGATAAGGTTGCCTCCCAAGGCAACTCATCCTTGGGACAGCCTGGGTGCCACCGCTGCAGTACCCTGTCCCGTCGCTGTCACTGCTGCCACAGAGAGAAGCCAGGAGGAGAAGCCATGAACTGGGCATTGCTTTGATGTGATCAATGAGCAGATTCCTTCACGACTGAGGAAGCTGGGGCTGTTTATCCTGGAGAAGGGGAGGCTCAAAGGGAACCTTGTTGCTGCCTACAACTACCTAAAAGGAGGTTGTGGCCAGGTGGGGGCTGGTCTCTTCTCTCTGACAACCAATGACAGAGCAAGGGGACACAGTATCAAACTGCACCAGGGGAGGTTTAGGTTGGGTGCTAGGAAGAAATTCTTTGCAGAAGAAGTGCTTGGGCATTGGTATGGGCTGCCCAGGGAGCTGCCCAGGCTGGGGTCGGAGTGGCTGGAGAGCAGCCAAACAGAGAGGGATCTGGGGGTGCTGATTGATACCCGCCTGAACATGAGCCAGCAGTGTGCCCAGGTGGCCAAGAGAGCCAGTGGCATCCTGGCCTGCATCAGGAATGGTGTGGTCAGCAGGAGCAGGGAGGTCATTCTGCCCCTGTACTCTGCACTGGTTAGACCACACCTTGAGTACTGTGTTCAGTTCTGGGCCCCCCAGTTTAGGAAGGACATTGAGATGCTTGAGCACGTCCAGAGAAGGGCAACAAGGCTGGGGAGAGGCCTTGAGCACAGCCCTATGAGGAGAGGCTGAGGGAGCTGGGATTGGTTAGCCTGGAGAAGAGGAGGCTCAGGGGTGACCTTATTGCTGTCTACAACTACCTGAGGGGTGGTTGTGGCCAGGAGGAGGTTGCTCTCTTCTCTCAGGTGGCCAGCACCAGAACGAGAGGACACAGCCTCAGGCTGTGCCAGGGGAGATTTAGGCTGGAGGTGAGGAGAAAGTTCTTCACTGAGAGAGTCATTGGACACTGGAATGGGCTGCCCGGGGAGGTGGTGGAGTCACTGTCCCTTCAAGTGTTTAAAAACAGATTGGATGTGGCACTTGGTGCCATGGATTAGATGATGATAGGTGATAGGTTGGACTTGGTGAGCTCAAAGCTCTTTTTCAACCTGACTGAATCTGTGATCTTGCACCTGTGTAAGATCCCACATCTTTGCAACAGCAGCAGCTTAGCTATGCTGGGTTGTGTTACCAGTGCACAGCTAACAAAGGTTAGCTGTTTTGTAACAGCTAAATGTAGGCTACTTAACAGCTAAAATAAAAGCTATTTAACATCTCTGTTTTGGATGTTTCAAATGAAAGAAAAATAAGTTTAAAGAAAAAAAGACCTACCAAAAAAAGAAAATTAAAAGATCACTCCCTAATTATGGGGAAGTCAATCTGGGAGCAAAGCTCTGCTGTGGTATCCTCTAATAAACCCAAAGATATAGAACGATAAAGAGAAAGAAGCTAGTTCTATTCTGGTTTGTTTGTCATTAGTTGAACTAGAAATCCACCAAGTTCCAGCAGTCAGAAAAAGAAGCAGCTGCTCTTGAGTTGTAAGCCTTTGATCTACCTTGACATTCGATCTGTCTTTGAGTTCTTACCACTTTAGGGAATCCTAGCAGCAAGTAACAAGACACTTAGAGCTAGAAGCTGTGAGGTTAGATTTAAGGGTCTGGAAAAGCAGCCAGACCTGAATACTTGAGTAAGCTTCCTTGACTTTGACGTGTTCTGAAATACAGCTTTCTCATTGGGCTGCCAGGAATTTCTTCTATCAGCAGTGTTCAAAATACACCATTGGATTTTTATCTGGAATTTTGCTTTCACTTGGGAGTGACAGGGAGCAGAATTTCTTCAAAAAATATCTTCTGTTTCTCTATAACTGTATACAGGACTCCAGGCATCAGACACAGGCTTTGGGAGCAGCACAAGAAAAAGATTATTCACAACTTATCTTCTGCCTCAGGTATTACTGCAGGAACTGACTGCAGTAAGCTGGAAACAAACAGCAATCGTACTCCAAAATCAGTATAATCTCCTTATAGTCTGTGTCTGAAAGCATGCAGCACACCCTGAGTACAGTCCAGTGGAGCGGCTGACGCACCAGAAGGCTGTGCTGTCATCCAGCGAGGCTTAGACAGGCTGGTGGGTTGGGCAGGGAGACGTTTAATGAAATTTAACAAGGGCGAGTGTAGAGTCTTGCACCTGGGAAAGAACAACCCCAGCTATCAGTATAGGTTGGAGACCAACATGTTGGAAGGCAGTGAAAGGGAAAAAGGATCTGCAGGTCACAGTATCACAGTATCATCAGGGTTGGAAGATTCTGGGGTGTATTAGAAGGGCTGTGGCTAGTAAGTCGAGAGAGGTTCTCCTTCCCGTCTCCTCTGCCCTGGTGAGGCCGCATCTGGAGTACTGTATCCAGTTCTGAGCCCCCCAGTTCAAGAAGGACAGAAAACTGCTTGAGAGAGTCCAGCGCAGAGCCACAAAGATGATTAAGGGAATGATACATCTCTCTTACGAGGAGAGACTGAGGGAGCTGGGTCTCTTTAGCTTGGAAAGGAGGAGACTGAGAGGTGACCTCATCAATGTTTATAAATATGTAAAGGGTGAGTGCCAGGAGTGCTCTTCTTGGTGATGCCCAATGACAGGACAAGGGGCAGTAGGTGCAAGTTGAGGCATAGGAAGTTTCATGTAAACATGAGGAGGAGATTTCACTGTGAGGGAGACAGAACACTGGAACAGACTTCCCAGGGGGGTTGTGTAGTCTCCCTCTCTGGAGATATTCAAAACCTGCCTGGATGCGTTCCTGTGTGATCCAATATGGGTGATCTTGCTCTGGCAGCAGGGTTGGACTGGATGATCTTTTGAGGTTGCTTCCAGCCCCTGACATTCTGTGATTCTGTGGTTCTGTGATTTCAGCTGGAGGAGATTTTAACACTGCTACTTTATCATTTGGTACAAACCTAGATTCAAGTTCATAAAGACTCAAAAATGGGCAAATTTTCAAGCAAATACATGTCCAAAGGTAAGAAGCAGTATCTGATTTACATCTGAAATAAGATCCCCAATAGTTATTCTTGCTGAAAAGTCCTGTGTCATGAATGTCATATATCCATCATGGAAGAATTCCTTCATCCTCATAATCATGAGGTTTTTATTTCTGATTACAAATACTACAGAAGGTTATAATATGCAGATTTGGGATTAAAACACGAGACAATCCTCCAAACAAGTCACAGATGAAACAAATATCTGAAACAGAAGGCCAGTAAGAATCCATCTCTTCTCCAGTGCAAGCTCAAGAGACAGCTCAGATGAGACAGCAGCAAAACAGTAACAAAGACTGAAATATTTAGAGCTTCTGTATAGTTAACTTGTAACACTAAGAGGAGGCTTCTTTATTAAACACAAAAATGAGAAAATGGCTGGAAAGGAAACTGTTACTGGAGAGATGCTGCAGGCAAGAGACAGAAAAATCCTCCAGAGTTTCCTTCCACTTTGAAACAAGTCACAGAACAAGAAGAAACCTCATAGTAAAGCTGCCAAAAATAGATGCCCTGCTGTCATGGTTTGAGAGGCTCCAGGTGATCCCAGATTATTTCCTAAGAAAGCTACAGAGACCAAGATCCATCCCAGGGGGCAAACTAGTCACCCCCAGATAGCATAATTGTATTATTCCATCCCATAAATCCTGCAAGCACTTTAAAAATAAGCAGCAAAGTCAATTTGTGCTCTTTTCTGCCTTTTCCTTTTAACTCTCTGGAGGGATCCTTTTCTGGTAACTATGTAGAGAGGTATCCTGTCATAGGCCATAGCCTTCAAGGCCATGGGCCACAGTGAATCCAGCCTGTTTGTGGCCTACTTGGGAGGCTAGATAGTGTAACATCCTTATCAGCTGCCTTACTTTCTCCTGGTGAGACTTGAAATAATCTATAAAGATTTGGAATCTGGATTTCTGCTGTACCTTCTGTACCTGCACTGCCAGAATTAAGAAACATGCATTAGCTTTGCTGTTTCTTGTTCTAAAATGGTAAGAGAGTACTGCAGCATCCAGCAGCAGACCTCCGCATGGATGCTGAATGCAGAAGGTGTGTGCTGTACGCAGGAATCAATAAGGAATATGGAAAGGTGTTTGAGTCTCTTGTCTAGAGCACCAATTTGTTTACTCAGAAGTATGAAGCCAAACTATGAAGAGTAATGTGTGAGCTCAGATATGGGTTGCAATAGTGGGAGGGATGAGAACAAACTAGAAAGATGTGTTAGTAAGACACTATGATCGACCTATGTTGAGAGGAATTACACATCGCTCTCCAAAATGTTCTCTTTTTTATCCTCTGGCATTTTGTTATTTGTTGATCTATTGTGTATTGCTCCATGATGCTTTCTAGGAAGGCAAAAATAGTTGGAAAATCATAAATGTGTCATTGTCAAATGGTCAGGTCTCATTCCACTTCCCTGGCACTTTCAAACACACTAACTTTTTAACTTAGTTGGCACTGTTGCTTATCTCCACCTGGGTGGTAAGTTCTCTGATATTCAAAGCCTGTTCAACTCAGTGACATTGATACAACTCCACTGATTGTCTTGCAGAAAGGAACAGAGATGAATATTTTCCAAGGAAACTAGGGAAAGAGAGATTTCCTAGCAGTGGGTGAGCTAAAGGAGTATGATTGCTGCCACCTCGGTGATGCAGGCATATGTGTGTGGGGTAACCTTACTCCAGATCCTCAGAATTTGTTCTCAAAGTATATTAAATGCCTTCCCTTCCCAATCTCCAAGCCAGTTTGTCATGGGAAGGAAGCCTGAGCACCTGTCTGCATTAAGCCTCTCAGAAGTTTGTAGGAATGAAAAACTTCCAACTTATGCAAACCAGAACTGGCTCAGGCTATAAAGAAAGGAAAAGGAGATTTACAGAAGAGACAGAGCACTTACTGTAATGCCCCAATTTCATCAAAAGAACCAGAAAGAGAAGGCAATGCTTTAGGACTAAGAATTCCAGCACCTGCCTTCTGCTCTTCACAAACCTGCTCCTGAAGAGAAAAGCAAGTACTTGACTTTGCATAGCTAGACCTGAGGTCTGGAGAAGCCCACATGTCCTCCCTTGCTACATCTCTGCAAGTTCTAACACATAGTGTAGCCCTGTTTTAGTCACTACAAAACCAGTCTATCCTGAGTGTTGAGAAGTGCTCCTATTACCTTTAGGGAGTGGAAGAAAGGTATCACGGCCCAGAATGTCTCTGCAATGTGCCACCAGCATTTTGTACACTTGGTTTTGTTCCCTTGAATTTGGCTGTGCCCTCGTGCCCCACTGAGCAACATCAACTTGTCTTCCACATGGTCTAGCAGTTGTCATAATTTGACTGAACTCCTCAGAATTCCTTCCTTTTTTGTTCTTCAACAATAAGAACACCTCAAAATATTTGATTGCTTCTAGCAATCATACACATCCTCTGCAGCTCCTCACACTGGAGTACCAAGCCCACTCCATCTGATGAGATCAGAGCAGGCTGCTGGGAGGGCAGGAACAACAGAGACACAGCCATTTGTGCTGATCAGAGTCATTTACAAGGTTACTCCCTCCTGGGAAGGAAGCAAATAGCAGACAGGGATAGTGAGACAATACACTTTAAGCCATTTGTTGGAAAACTGCATTATTACCTCTGCCATTCTGGACAGAGATCAGGTTGAATGATAGTGTTCTGCCAGCAAAAAGTCAGCCTGAAGTTTAATTTAGCTAATGATCTAGGTACAAATTACACTGAAGGGAAAGATCCAGCTGTGTGTGAATTCTGGTTCCAACTCTTCCACTGACCAGTGGATGACTTTAGGTAAGTAACTTTAAAAATCCAAATTGAAGAGAGGACTCCATGCTAGCAGAGCAGCAGTAAGGAATCAGGTAGTACTAATGATAAGCTTGTCACCAGCAGGGCATTGAACTGGAGCTAAAGACAAACTGATTTGTCACTTAACAGAGTAAAGTTCATTGTGCTCACTCATACACAACAACTAACAGAAGAACACAGTTGTGTTGTTGTGCTTGACTGCAGTTTTTAGATGTTTCTGAAAGTCAGATAATTAACTAGGCTGTAAGCATCCCTCATTCAAGTTAAAACAGACAAGTCATATCTGCTCTGTAAACAACACACAAGGGAGCATCATAACTGTCATGATATATGATCAGTTCTGGCTTTCCTAGTCAGAAATGGTGACAAGCGGCTGTGATGCAAGCCCAGCATGTTAATGCCACTCATGTTCTGGGTCTGTAGCAAGAGATGAAGCTCTTCATGACTTTGTATGCCTTTCTTTTGCACAGAGAAGGGTAAGTGTGATGAGGCTGTTTACCTGTTAGATGTAAGAGATGCCTCTGGTGGATTTCCAAGTATTGCTATAAATTAAGTAGCAATAGGACAATGCAATTCCAGTTGACATTATGACAGAGAAGTAGAATTTGGAATCAGAAGATGACAACATTTAGCATAGGCCTGATCAGGACTAGGCTTAGCTTGCAGTGGCAGGTATGTGATTCACGAGGATACTCCTCCTCTGTCAGGAAACTGTGACCTAGCTTCCTAAGAAAGCTGAGGCTTTAACACATCCAAGCTTTGTCACAGGTTGTAAAGACAGCAGATGAAACCAGCAGCGGTAGCAGTGAAGTCAAACGGACTGTACCTAGCAGAGATGAGCAGCTGTAACAGAACAAGCAGGGCCAGATTGACAACCAGATTTTGGAGGGACAGTCTCTGGCTTTTTGGCAATCTGCTTTCCTTTCTGTGATTCCGTTTCCTCATCTCCAAACTGGGCATTGAGATGTGCCACTCCACAAACCAATTTTTGAAAAATCTAAGTTCAAGAGAGAAGGCAAATGGGCAAGCATTGCACAAGAGAGGAAAACGAAGGTGCTGGCAGAAAGGTAAAAGCAAACCAACTGTCAGGACAAAAAACCTTGCTGACCACTGCAATATCAAGAAGTCCATTACTTTGAGAACATCAAAACCAGATCAGACAGCTTACTAAGAAACAGTTTCTCAATATCAAAAAAAGCTGAGGAGGTCATACATCTCACCTCAATTTTTATAAACCCCTGATCTCATGGCAGCTTTTACTTTGATTGAGTTTACCTGAAAGCCAAAGCAGAAAGGAGGTTGACACAAGAATGTCAGTGTATTTTCTTCCAGAAGTGTAAATTTGTGACCAAGAGACAAGATTAAAAACAGAATATGAGGGAATGGAATAAATCAGAAAAAAATCCTGCTAAGGAAGTGAAATTGGTACAAGTTTTTTTGATAACTGAAGGCAAGAATAGTAGTCTCAAAAATGCCCCCTAGACTAGTAGTCCACCTTCCTATAGTAAATTCAGACTTGGAGACAGGTCATCCCAGGCTGAAAAAAAGTAGGTGACCCAAAGGGCAAAGTGCCAGATCTGGTGGCAGGCACCTAAATCGTTGCATAAACCATAGGCAGGTTGTGATGGGAGGGTAGGCACATCATTACCCCTCTTGGCACCTGTCTCTCCCTCCATCTTATCTACAGTCTCACCTAGGGACCTTCTTACTGGCAGTTTATGCATTGTCCAGAACAGGTCAGCTCTGATTTGGCCCTACCACAAATGTTAGTTTCAGCCAATCTAGCTCCTCAAGGGCTGCTGCAGAACAGCAGATTTGCCAGCAATAGGTCTCAACCAAGACTGCAGTCTGAAAGATGTGAGACTGCTATCATGTCTGTGAGGAAAACTGAGGTCTCCACTGGAATGTGCAGCCCTGTGCATGAGTTCTTCCTAATATCCGCTGTAACTTTTTCTTTGCTTCGATACTTGGGGCTCTGCCTGTTTTGTCCTTTCTCAGCTGTCGTTTATGCTAAATCTGACACACTGAGCACTTCAGCAATTTATACCAAACATTCTAAGCCACTCATCACTCTTTTCTTTCTTGTGAATTCCTTCCGGCTTGCTGATAGCTCTCTGCATCTCCAGCAAGGACCAGACCACTGCTCACCAGCATTCCTGCAACAGCCTCACTCCGTAAACAGTGCTACTGCAGCTTCTTGTCTGCTCACAGCATCGGTAACACTCACCTTTTAAAAATACCATGGGACTGAACTGTAACAAAGTTCCTCTGGTAATGTCACAGTAGTCACACGTGCTCTAATCAATGCTGTCGTCAGAAAGAGTTGGAAACCCCGAATGTTATCTAATGCCAGCTCAAGCCTGCACTGCCTGTAAGCACTGGAAAGACTGGAGCACATCCAGCATGTCACTGGTAGCAAAGTACCCTTAGGCATCTTGGTTGCAGCTAAGTGTTGCCCTGCCACCTACGTGTGACTTTCCACCATCTGCTGTGCTCCACACAAAAAGCACCAAGAGCTGCCCAGCTTTGAATAGCCATCACTTCTCTGCAATGCCACATATCTCTCCTTGAGCTGACCAGCAGCCTGCTTTTCCTTGAACAGTGATTATCTGAGACCATGGAGAAGATCTGGGAAGCATTTAACTTTGCATGTCGCTTCTCTGGATGAAAAGAGGAAGGTTTGAAAGCAGAGATCAACTCACTGTTAAGATCCTTGTATTACTGGAGTCTCCAGCATCCCTTCTGCTGGATGATGCTCAAATCAGAAGCAGCTGAGGAATATATAATGCCTCTCAACCTTTATTTGTGAGGTACAAAGAAGAACAAATACTGGGTATGATGCAGATGAAAACCAGCCATCTTTTATGGTACAATTATGTGTTTACACATAAGACAGACGAGGCCTCCTATTCACACATCCTTTACCTTTTCTCAGCAATATATATAGTTAAAAACAACATTTTTCAGTACAGCCAAAAGCTAGAACTAGTTCTTCTTTCCAGCAGTTCACAGCACAAAGGGAAAATTAAGTTTTGCTCTTTCCAAGACAAAGGGTTGGGCCCCTACTCCACAGAAAGCAGAGAAGGAAAGAAAGGAGGAAGGGAAGAGCCAACCAGACAGCAGACGTCTCTGGAAAACAGGCTTACTGCTTCCATTGCTTTCAAGAGTAGCAGAAATGTAAGGTGAGCAGGGCCTGCTGCTGAGAGATGCTACTTTTCTACCTGCCCACTCAGCAGTGGCTGTCCAACACAGCCTTCCCATCAGGGAGCAGTCCCCATCAATGCAGATTTTCAGGGCTTTGGCTGAAGTAATGTTGCTGTGACCATTTTGTTGTCCCTGGCAATCTACTGACCAAGGAACTGTGCTTGTAATGGAACTCAGGTTTGAACCCAGAAATGTTTATTCTCTCAAAATTAAGAGTCAGTTTTACAGTTTTCTTGGGTTTGCTTCAAAGGTATGAGCATCAGCATGTGTCTGCATTGCAATAAAGAAGTTGGGATGAGTAGCTGTGTTTCAGCAGTGTGCTAGATAGGCTGACTGCATGAAATAGAAAGCTAATGGTATAATACTCCAGTGTACCTCCTATGTACCTCCCCTAACAAGCTGTGGCAATGAGAAAATTGCTTTGGACATGCTGGCACAGTTTGGTGGAGGACAGGCAGTCCCACACCCAACCCATGAGCTCTGATCCAGCCAGAATTTTTCCAGAAGCTGCAGTCACATTTTCACAGTGCAGTCTTGGCTTAGAAGTCCTGTAGAGAGAGAGGATCTTACCTTGGGCAGCTTAGATCATGAGTGGAACAGGGCTTGCCTGCACAGTACAGCACAGGAGGCAGTGTCAATTGCCACTCCCAGAAAAGGAGAGCGACACTTTCCCGGTCAGCCCTGATCAGTGCTTTTATGGTGCAGTATCTGGAGATAGATTCAGTCCTAGCAACCTGGTTTGCTTCTGTTGTTACAGAATAGTAACAGAAACATGTCACAGTGCAAGACAGAGAGGAATTAAGTCTGAGAAAAGACTTATCTGAGGAGAGAATATGAAAGAGGTCTGCAAAATTCTCAAGTTGTGTGGAGACCATGTACAGGGGAGATTCAGCTCTGCACGATGTCTTCTGGTACAAAGATTTGCAGACATCAAATGAAGCTCATAGAAGACAGGCTGAAAACAATCCAGAGGAAATGGCTCTTTGCTCTGCATGTAACTGTCAAACCCCACTGCTCAGAGTGCTCTGAATGGTGCAAGTTCATGTGGGCTCCAGATGTGATGAGGCAAAGAATCACATAATGCATCGGGTTGGAAGGGACTCTCAAAGGTCATCTTGTCCAAACCTCCTGCAGCGATCAGAGACATCTCCAATTGGATCAGATTGCTCAGGGTCCAATCAAGTTTGACCTTGAATTTCTCCAGGGAAGGGGCCTCCACCACATCTCTGGGCAACTTGTTCCAGTGTTTCACTACCCCCATTGTAAAGAACTTCTTCTTAATGTCCAACCTAAATCTACCCTGCTCTAGCTTAAAACCATTGCCCGTTGTCCTGTCACCATATGCTCCTGGAAACAGCTCCTCCTTAGCCTTCTTGTAGGCCCCCTTCATATATTGAAATGCTGCTCTAAGATCTTCCTGAAGCCTTGTCTTCTCCAGGCTGAATAACCCCCAGCTCTCACAGCCTGCCTTCATAGAAGAGGTGCTTCAGCATTCTGATCATCTTCTTGGCCCTGCTCTGGACCCACTCCAGCGGGCCCATGTCCTTCCTCTGTTGAGGACTTTACAGCTGGGCACAGTGCTCCATGTGAGGTCTCACCAGAGCAAGGGAGAGGCAGAATTACCTCTCCCATCTGCTGGGGACACTTTTTTTTGATGCAGCCCAGGGTATGACTGCCCTTGTGGGCTGCAAGTGCACTTTGCTGGTTCATGTCCAGCTTCTCATCCACCGGTATCCACAAGTCCTTTTTATGCAGGGCTGCTCTTGATCTCATCATCCCAGGATGATTTTAGGATTGCTACAATTCACATAATCATTTGCCAGGTCTGAGGCAGTATTATGGGGGAAAATACTATTCATGCCAGAGTTATTCTCCTCTACTTCCCCTGGGATTCATTTTGGCCATTGTCAGAAACAAGCTCTAGGATAGATGGGCATTTGACTCTGTGCAGCTATTCATGTCCTGTCAGATTTGGTCTTAAGATATTTAGTATGTGCTTAACTGAAAATGTAGAAAAGCAGCCTGGACACTAGAAAGAAAGAGGCTGAAAGAAAATCTACAATGCTCCATGCACATTTCATAGCATAAATTCAGTTTGGGCGATTCTACATTGGCATTACAGCACCAAAAGAAAAAGGAGAATCAAATGCCCCTGTACACAAGGATATTGGATTTTATAACTACATGTTTCTCCCTGCCACTAACCCTGACAGGGAAGAATTCCCTCTGCTAATCTGGCACTGCCTTCTGTTGCTGTGTGTAGCCTTTCAGAATAGCTCCCATGGCTGTCATGTAACAAGGTCAGATCTTTAAAATAAATCTAATAAAACCCAGAAAGTGTTTGCTTTGTAACTAGTTTTCTAGATTTTTCTGGCATCCCGAAGAGATTTCCACATCCCTAATAGCAGTCACCACCTGATGTCAGTTCTGAACTCTGCTGGTTCATGTGTTCAAGTATGACTGAGCAATCATTCATATTTCAGGCTCATTCTGCTAGCATTATTCTGCACCATTCCACAGCTTACTACATGAGAATTTTACTGCATCCAGTAATTTCCACCAAGAATATCAATTGCCTCAAGGCACTGAGACTAATTAAAATACACATGCATGGTCATTTCATTGCCTTGTGAATAAAAGCTGAAAACTTCATCCTAAATAGATCCCACATCTGTTTAAGGAAAGATAGAGATCAGAAATTTGGTACTAGCAGAATTCTTCAATGCCAGATCCAAGGTGAAAACAATTCATTCAGCTACAGGGACCTGATGGAAAGAGTCCAGTGGAGAGCCACAAGGATGACTGGGGGATTTGAGCATCTCCCCTATGAAGAGAGACAGAGAAACCTGAGGCTGTTTAGTCTGGAGAAGACTGTGCAGCGATCTTATCAGTGTATACACATATCTGAGGGGTGTCAAGTGGATGGGGCCAATCTCACTTTGCTGGTCAACAGCAATAAGACAAGGAGCAACAGCTACCAATTGGAACATAGAAGGTTTCACCTCAGTATGAGGAGAAACTTCTTTACATTGAAGGTGACTGAGCACTGGAAGAAACTGCCCATAGAGGTTGTGCAGTCTGCTTCTCTGGAGACTTTCAAAACCTGCCTGGATGCATTCCTGTGTGAACTACCCTAGGGGATCCTGCCTTGGCAGGGAGGTTGGACTCAAATCTCTGGAAGTCCCTTCCAACCTCTAAAGTTCTGTGATTCTGTGAAATATGTGGGGGATGTATCACATCAACTTGCCAACTATTCCTTTCCCTTGGGCATCTGAATGTACATTAAGATAAAAAAGTTTTTAAAGGTTTTACATGTATAACAATGGAGCATGAAGCACCTCAAAAACATTCATACATCCTGACAGCCTCCACTCATAAGGTCAGGTACCAGTCAGAAAGCATCTCCCACTATGAAATCAAAATAAACCAGAGCAAAGAGAAATGAAGCCTGAAGTAAGACAGAGCTCTGCCTTGTCAGTGACATGTTACACTGCACCAGAGGTCCTGCACCCAAGCTGCCAACAGAGGTGCAGAGAGCTGACATTTTTCCATGGCACAGACTACAAGAAGACAGCAGAAGCAGGGGGAAAGAGAGCCCTTGTATAGGGTTAACACTCCTGGGGGAGTGACCCTGAACCTGACCCTAGGGGTCTTGGCCCCTGCTCAGGGGTGGGCCACACTCCAGGTGATGGTTAGCCCACTCCCCCCACTTCCTGCGGTATAAAAGAGGAGCACTTCCTGCTCCTCGCTCTCTTTTCTCTTGCTCTCTTGTTCGTTTCTCCTTTTACCTGCGTTCATGATCACACACACACACACTGATACTGCATACCAGCCACGAGGCAGAGACACCATCACACTACTCGGGTTGTATCCATCCCTGTTTTGTATTTTGCTGTTTTCCCTTCCTTATCCTTTGTAAACTCCCCTACCTCCAATCTCTTTTTCTAAGTTATTGTTAAACTTTTCCTTTTTTACTTCCAAATCGAGTGAGATTGATTTATTGGGGTGTCCCTACCTTTTATCTCTCTCCCTGTCTTTTGGGGAAAGGAGGGGGAGGAGGGGAGGGCACTCTATAAATTCTATAAATTGTCATTGGGTCTACCAAATTTATAAGAGTCTCTGGGAACTTGCATTTGAACCCAAGACAATTTAATTTGGCGTCTCAACGTGGGGCTAGGTAGAAAGAATTCTTTCAGAGAAGATTTGGAAGTTAAAAAAAAAAAAAAGGATATTCTGACAGTCTTAATCATTAACGCTTTTGGATGTCTGTTTTGGGGCTGGCTGTTAAAGTTTATAAGTTACCATGTCTTCTGGATTGTCATTGATATGCTCTGGGAATATTCTAAGCATTTGCCTGCCCGAGTCTATGCCTATTTCCTGAATTCTGTTAGTAATATCACTGTGTTTAGAAATGTTTCTGGAACATGGAATCAATCTGAGTATATGCATTGGAGCACAGAAGCTCCAGATATTTTGGGGGAAAAATGGTACTGGATAGCTGTTATTTCACTGTGTGTAAATTTGGGTTTGGGAATTAATAAGATAGCGGTGAACTGGGACACGTGGAAATATCGAGTGGGCGCCGCCATTAGGGTGCTTAGGGGGAGGGGTGGCCCTCACTGCCCCAGCTGCAGCTACGGGGGATGGGCGACAGGGCAGACCGCCCCTAGCGCGGCTCCACCCCGAACTCCGCCTCCGGTCCCGCCCAGGGCAGCCCCCCGGACCCTGCCCCCTCAGCCCAGCCCCATCCATCTTGCCCCCATCACCACGCGGCCAGCCAGATCAAACCCAAATCCTCCCGCAGATACCGATCCGGGGCAAGGGACCTCTTCGGGAACCAGCACCCCCCAGCAACAGCAACCAGCTGGAAATGGACCTGATAATGGAGTGATCCTTATCAGCTCCACGCCCAGAAAGGAAATCAGGCACATAAGGCAGGAGTATGCAAGGGCAAACGGACAGTCCCTTTTAGCCTGGCTTTTGAAATGCTGGGATGCAGGAGCAGAAACCGTGGACCTAGATCACAGGGAGGCAAAGCAGCTGGGATCCTTGTCGAGGGATGGAGGTGTGGATAAGGAGCTGGGAAGGCTCGATGGTACCCACTCACTTTGGGCCAGGCTTCTGATAGCTGTGAGGTACAGGTACCCGACTAAGGATGACATGATTTTCCATCCCCTTAGATGGACAGATATGGAACAGGGGATCTCATACCTGAGGCAAATGGCGGTTCAAGAGATAATTTATGGAGCCGACCAGAGGCCCTCGGACCCTGATGATGTCTGCATGAAGCCAGCCCTCTTAAAGAAACTGACTCAGTGTGCCCCTTCCACATATGCCCCCACATTGGGAGCACTGCTGCTGGGCAGAGACCCCAACAACCTTCCCACAATCAGGGAGTTTGTGAATGACCTAAGACAGTTTGAAGACAGTTTGTCGAGGAAAACCTTAATTGCCACTGTAGAGACCCTCACCCAAGAAATGAACGAGCTAAAAGCCTCTTTCTCTGAAATGCAGAAGGCAGAGGAGGACTGCTCTTCACCTTCAGAATGGGTGCAAGTCTCAGCTGTAAGGAACACACGCCGCCGTGCTCCTCCTCCTCCTCCCCGCAGGAGACCAGCCCAGAGCAGACAGGGTACACACAGGGGGTCACTCTGGAGAACACTGTGTGACCATGGGGAAAACATGGATAGATGGCATGGCCAGCCCACCTCAGCTCTATGGGCCAGGGTAAGGGAACTGCAGGGGACAAACACAGGGAATAACTCCTCCAGAAGAGGGGTTGCCCCAGTGTCCCGCAGGCAGCGCTCTCGCTCAAGGGGTGGTGAAGCCAGTAACTCAGGTCCATGTGCCTCATGCAGTCACACTGCTCAGAATTAGAGGTGCCCTGTCTCCAGCCAGGCGGAGGCCAGGGATAACAGAGTATATTGGGACGTGTTTGTGAAATGGCCTGGCACTTCTGAAGCCGAGAAGTACAGAGCGTTGGTAGACACCGGTGCCCAATGCACTCTGATCCCCTCCAGCCACAGGGGGACAGAAACTGTTACAATTGCAGGAGTCACAGGGGGGTCTCAGGAGTTGACTGTGCTGCAGGCTGAGATAAGCCTCACCGGGAATGTGTGGGAGAAGCACTCCATAGTAACTGGCCCTGATGCACCTTGCATCCTGGGGATCGACTTTCTCCGGGAAGGGTACTTTAAAGATCCAAAGGGGAACAAGTGGGCTTTTGGCATAGCAGCTGTAGAGACTGCAGACAAAGAGCAGCTGTCTATCATGCCTGGCTTGTCAGATGACCCTTCCGTGGTTGGTACCCACAAGGTGGAAGATGTCAAGTTACCTATTGCTTCTTGTGTAGTTCATCGCAGGCAATACCGCACCAACAGAGACTCCCTGCTACCCATACAGCAGCTGATTCGCCGCCTGGAGCAGCAGCTTGTCATCAGCAAGAGCCACTCGCCCTTCAACAGCCCGATATGGCCAGTGCGAAAGGAGACAGGGGAGTGGAGACTCACGGTGGATTTCCGAGGCCTGAATGAAGTGACTCCTCCAATCAGCGCAGCCGTGCCGGATATGTTGGAGCTGCAGTATGAACTGGAAACGAAGGAGGCCAAATGGTATGCCACAATCGACATTGCTAATGCTTTCTTCTCCATCCCCATTGCAGAAGAATGTAGGCCGCAGTTTGCCTTCACCTGGAGAGGAGTCCAGTACCACTGGAACAGACTGCCTCAAGGGTGGAAGCACAGCCCTACAATCTGCCACAGCATCATCCAGACTGCACTGGAGAAGGGTGGAGCTCCGGAACATCTACAGTACATCGATGACATCATTGTATGGGGTGAGACAGCAGAGGAGGTCTTCCAGAAGGGTGAGAAGATCATTAATATCCTGTTGGATGCTGGTTTTGCCATTAAGAGAAGCAAAGTGAAAGGGCCTGCCAGAGAGATCCAGTTCCTGGGAGTTCGATGGCAGGATGGCCGACGCCACATCCCTATGGATGTGGTGAATAAAGTGGCCACTATGGTGGAACCCACTAACCGGAAGGAGACACAATCCTTCCTGGGGTTTGTGGGCTTTTGGAAGATGCACATTCCTGGGTACAGTCAAATTGTGAAACCCCTCTTTGACGTTACAAGAAAGAGGAATAACTTTGAGTGGGGACCTGAGCAGCAGGTGGCATTTGACCAGATCAAACGAGAGGTGGTCCATGCCATGGCCTTGGGACCAGTTCGAACCGGCCCAGAGATTAAGAACATTCTCTACACAGCAGCCGGTGAGAATGGTCCTAGCTGGAGCCTATGGCAGAAAGCTCCTGATGAGACAAGAGGCCGCCCACTCGGGTTCTGGAGCAAGGCATACAAAGGCTCAGAGGCCAATTATACCCCCACAGAGAAAGAAATCCTAGCTGCCTATGAGGGAGTCAGAGCTGCCTCTGAGGTGATTGGGACGGAGTCACCACTCCTTTTAGCTCCAAGGCTTCCAGTCCTGACTTGGATGTTTAAAGGGAAGGGTTCGACTCCGCACCATGCCACAGATGCCACTTGGAGTAAGTGGATGGCTCTGATAACTCAGAGGGCTAGGATGGGGACTCTCGAGCGTCCAGGCATTGTAGAGGTCATCACCAACTGGCCAGAGGGCACTGACTTTGGAAAACCAGCAGAAGAGAAGGCAGTGACCCGTGCCGAGGAAGCCCCCCCATACAGTGACCTCCCTGAGGAGGAAAAGGCATATGCTCTCTTCACAGATGGATCCTGCCGTCTGGTAGGCAGCAAGCGAAGATGGAAGGCTGCCGTCTGGAACCCCACACGCAGGGTTGCAGAGGCAAGAGATGGAGAAGGCGAATCCAGCCAGTATGCTGAGGTGAAAGCCATCCAGCTGGCCCTGGACATTGCAGAACGAGAGCAGTGGCCGATGCTATACATCTACACCGACTCATGGATGGTAGCAAATGCCTTATGGGGGTGGCTGAAGGAGTGGAAGAGAAATGATTGGCAGAGAAAAGGGAAGCCTATTTGGGCTGCTGATCTCTGGCAAGACATTTCTGCACGCCTGGACAACCGACCAGTTAAAATCCGACACATCAGTGCTCACATCCCAAAGAGCAGAGCCACTGAAGAACAGCAGCATAACCACCACGCTGACCAGGCTGCCCACATCTGCCAGATTGACCTGGACTGGAAACACAAAGGTGAACTGTTCTTAGCTCGGTGGGCACATGACTCTTCTGGTCACCAAGGAAGAGATGCCACATACCAATGGGCCCGAGACAGATCCGTGGACATATCCATGGAGGCCATAACTCAGGTTATCCATGAATGTGACATCTGTGCCACCATAAAGCAAGCCAAGCGCATGAAGCCTTTGTGGTACGGGGGAAGGTGGTCAAAGTACAGGTATGGGGAGGCCTGGCAGATTGATTACATCACTCTGCCTCGGTCTCGTAGTGGCAAGCAGTATGTGTTAACCATGGTGGAGGGAAGCACGGGGTGGCTGGAAACCTACCCAGTACCTCATGCTACTGCCTGTAACACCATTCTGGGCCTGCAGAGCCACATCCTGTGGAGACACGGTACCCCAGAGAGAATAGAGTCAGACAATGGGACCCATTTCAAGAACTACCTTGTAAGCAACTGGGCAAAAGAGCATGGGATAGAATGGGTTTATCACATCCCATACTACCCACAAGCTGCAGGAAAGATTGAGCGACACAATGGCCTGCTGAAAACCACCCTGAAGGCTATGGGAGGTGGAACTCTCAGAAACTGGGAGAAGCACCTTGCAGAAGCCACTTGGCTGGTGAACAGCAGGGGATCAGTTAACAGAGCTGGTCCTGCTCAGTCTGCCCTACTGCCCACAGTTGAGGGAGATGGAGTTCCTGTAGTCTGTGAAAGGAATCTACTGGGAAAGACTGTGTGGGTTGCTCCTGCCTCTGGTGGGGGAAAACCTATCAAAGGGGTGGTATCTGCAGAGGGTCCTGGTCACACATACTGGGTGATGATGGAAACTGGTGTTATCGAGTGTGTCCCTCAGAGAAATCTCTCTTTAGCTGAAAAGGTTTTGAAATCTCAGAGTTGATTCCATGTGTTCCAGATACTTTCAGGTTATCTTGTATTATAGTTGTATAATAGTTGTATCATAGTTGTGCAATACTTGTACCATAGTTGTGCAATACTTGTATTATAGTTCATAAGGGGTTACAAGTTGTTTTTGTAGTTATACCCTCACCACTACACGGCGTCCAACAGAACCTACACCACACCAGCAGCTATCCAGAGTCCCACAGCATCACGTCACACCACGGCGTCCAACCAGAACCCTGCATCTGATTCGTCACTGATGCCCTGCAGTGAGAGACTGTTCCTGATTTCCCTCCAGAGGATGTCTACAGCCATCTCATCTACACCTGTTCCCCTGATGCCAGACATGAAGAGACTGTTCCTGATGTTTTCTTCGCAGAGGGAAAAGACTCTTTTCCTGAGTACCAACAAGAACTGTTCCTGATTCACTGACTTTTCTTCCGTTCCTGCCCTGCTCACATCTCAGCAACCTGCACCAGACCAGAGGAACACATCGCCTTGGGATACAGCCGGGGACCAAGAAGGACTTCACGAACTCTTAACCCATGGACACTTTTCCCATCTTTGGAGAAGAAGACTGTTCTTAGGAAGGTGGAAGTGGTCTAACCAAGGGGTGGAATGTATAGGGTTAACACTCCTGGGGGAGTGACCCTGAACCTGACCCTAGGGGTCTTGGCCCCTGCTCAGGGGTGGGCCACACTCCAGGTGATGGTTAGCCCACTCCCCCCACTTCCTGTGGTATAAAAGACAGGAGTTCTCCTGTCTCTTCCTCTTTTCGCCCTCTTTCTCCCTACCTGCGTTCACGAACACACACACACACTGATACTGCATACCAGCCACGAGGCAGAGACACCATCACACTACTCGGGTTGTATCCATCCCTGTTTTGTATTTTGCTGTTTTCCCTTCCTTATCCTTTGTAAACCCCCCTACCTCCAATCCCTTTTTCTAAGTTATTGTTAAACTTTTCCTTTTTAACTTCCAAATCGAGTGAGATTGATTTATTGGGGTGTCCCTACCTTTTATCTCTCTCCCTGTCTTTTGGGGAAAGGAGGGGGAGGAGGGGAGGGCACTCTATAAACTCTATAAATTCTATAAATTGTCATTGGGTCTACCAAATTTATAAGAGTCTCTGGGAACTTGCATTTGAACCCAAGACAGCCCTGCAGCTTTACCTTCAATGAATAGGCTCTTCACATATGCCATCAGCTGCTCTGTTCCTTGCAAACAAAAGAGCTGCAGCATTATCAAAAGGACAGCAATCAAGGGTTTGCAGTTAGAAAATGATAATCATAGAATCATATAATGGTAGGAGTTGGAGTGATCTCTGGAGATCAAGTTCAGCCTCCATGCCAAAGCAGGATGACCTAGGACAGCATACACAGGCACCTGTCCAGATGGGTCTTGAAAGTCTTTAGAGAAGGGAGACTCCACAGTCTCTCTGGGCAGCTGATCCAGTGCTCCATCACCCTTACAGGAAAGTTTTTTCTCATGTTGAAGTGGAACTTCCTGTGTTCCAATCTATATCCATTGACTCTCATCCTATCACTGAGCACCAGTGAAAAGAGACTGGCCCCACCTTCTTAATATCCATAGTTCAGACATCATATATTAGCCTTCTCTTCTCCAAGCTAAACAGCCCCATATCTCTCAGCCTTTCAGCATAAGACAGATGTTCTATTCCATTTATCATCCTCTGTTGGACTCTCTCCATTATTTCCCTGTCTCTGTTGAACTGTGGAGCCCAGAACTTGGCACAGTACTGCAGATGAGGCTTCACTAGGGAAGAGAGGAGTGGCAGGAGGAGCTCCCTTGACCTGCTGGTCACACTCTTCTTAATGCATCCCAGGATACCATTAGCTTTCTTGGCCACAAGGGCATATTGCTCTCTCATGGTTAGCTTACTGTTCACCAGGACTCCAAGGTCCTTCTCTCTAGAGCTGCTTCCCAGCAGGTCAACCCTTAGTTTGTAATGGTGCATGGAGTTATTCTTGTACAGAATAAGCACAATCATTTCCAGTGCCAACAGTACCTTAATTTCTTCAGGTCCAGAAAGACAGCCTACTCTGCCTGACATAGATGAGTTCTCTGGTTGCTAGAACTTCAGTTTGCATTGGTGTGAAATTGTATCTGCAAAGCATCCATTTTGTAGCTCCTTTGTCCCTGCTGTCAGGCATGTAGCATGCAAGCAGAGTCTAGACCACATTAACCCTTGTCAAAGCATCTATCTGAACAAACTGCCATACAATATTAATTTGATACAAAACCCAAGTACTTCTCAGCATATGGCAGCCTGCAAGAGTTCCTGGAGCCTAGACACAGCTTCAAGCACAAGTCAAAGCAGAAGGAATTTTATTTATTTAATTGTTGTACAACCACAGTTGGAAATTTCTAATGTCCTCCATTGTGAAGTTCAATGAGGCAAAGAGCAAGGTACTGCACCTAGATTAGGATAATCCTCATTATCAATATGGGACAAGGGATGATGAGATTGAGAGCAGCCAGGTAGAAAAGGACTTGTGAGTACTGGTGGATGTGCACTTTCCACCCAGAATCATAGAATCAACCAGGTTGGAAGAGACCTAGAAGATATTCCAGACCAACCTAGCACCCAGCCCTATCCAGTCAATGAGATCATGGCACTAAGTGCCTCATCCAGGCTTTTCTTCTCTGCCCAGGGACGGTGACTCCACCACCTCCCTGGGCAGCCCATTCCAATGCCAATCACTCTCTCTGGCAACAACTTCCTCCTAACATCCAGCCTGTACTTCCCCCAGCACAACTTGAGACTATGTCCACTTGTTCTGTTTCTGGTTGTCTGGGAGAAGAGACCAATCCCCACCTGGCTACAGCCTCCCTTCAGGTAGTTGTAGACAGCAATGAGGTCCCCCCTGAGCCTCCTTTTCTCCAGGCTAAACACCCCCAGCTCCCTCAGCCTCTCCTCATAGACTTTGTGCTCCAGGCCCCTCACCATCTTTGTCACCCTTCTCTGGACACGTTCCAGCACCTCAACATCTCTCTTGAATGAGGAGCCCAGAACTGGACACAGGACTCAAGGTGTGGCCTGACCAGTGCTGAGTACAGGGGAAGAATAACCTCCCTTGTCCTGCTGGCCACACTGTTCCTGATGCAGGCCAGGATGCCATTGGCTCTCTTGGCCACCTGGGCACACTGCTGGCTCATCTTCAGCCTACTATCAACCAGTACCCCCAGGTCTCTTTCTTCCTGGCTGCAACCAATCCCATCTTGGGATGTGTCAAAAGAAGCATGGCCAGCAGGGGGAGAGAGGAGATTCTGCCACTCTGCTCTGGTGAGAACTCACCTGGAATGCTGTATCCAGCTGTGGAGTTCTCAACAGAGGAAGGACATGGACCTGCTGACATGGACCAGCTCTGTGATAGTCCCACAGGCACTTTGTTGAACACCCCCAAGATTCTCACTCTACTGTGGGAAAGATCAAAGCACAGTGGAGAACTACACCTGTGAAAGTCCCTGATATATAGGTAGAAGGTTCAACTTTTTGTCATTTGATAGCAAGAACCAAGCTCCATGGTGCCTGCATTCCCTCTTGTGTGCCTTGGCCCTAATGCTGCTGCAGGGTCCCCAGACACTTTGCAAGGTATCAAGAACAGATTTCCTCTTTACATTTCAACATCATTGTTGTGGTGGCTCCTGCCTCCTGCTGGTGTCAGCTCACACATTAACAGACTGATGATTTAGTTGTTGCTAGGTCATATTTGCACTAAGCCAGGGACTTTTCAGCTTCTACTGCCCTGCAAGTGGACACACAACACATGAGAAGCTGGGAGGGGACACAGCAAGGACAATCCAAATGAGCCTAGAGGCTATTCCATACCATGTGACATCGTGCCCAGTATATTAAGCAGGGTGGGGGGAGTTGGCCAGGGAACACCACAGCCTGGGGATACACTGGGCATGAGTTTGTGGGTGGTGAGCAATTGTACTGTGCATCACTCATTTTGTATATTCTACTATTATTTTCTCATCCTTTCCTGTCCTGTTAAACTGGCTTTGTCTCAACCCACTATTCTCTTCCCCATCACACTGGGGAGGAATTGAGCAAGCAGCTGTGTGATGCTTAGTTGCTCTTTGGGCTTAAACCATGACAGGCTCTCAAATAAACAACTTTGTCAGGCACCCCTCCAGTGCAGCAGGTTATTCCTCTCATTCTTTTCCCAAAGTAACTGTATGGTTTCCATTAAAATCTGCTCAAATGTCCTGCTGCTTGTCCCTGCATGTGACAGTTAGCACTGACCAGACCACAGGCTGGCCAAGGCATGTGCTGAGTGTTGGTTCTATGCATGCATTTGGGTCTGCTCATGTAAAGCAAGAGCTACAGCCCAGTGAGTGATGCTCACTGCAGTGAGTATCACCTCAGGGTGTACCAGGCCGTGAGAACAATACCAACAATAAAGGGAAAGAAAAAACACTACCCCAGAGACTCTGGCAAAGGCAGACATGGCAGCCCCTGTGAGAAATGCTGTAGAGCCATAAAGAGAAGGCCCCAAGCAATGCAAGGGGTTGAGATACCTAACACACTGTGCAACAGCTGTTCAGAACAATCATCCCTAAAACAAGAAGCAACACTACCATCCAGCTTGGGTCACAGCCTGGGATATGAGAAGGGCTGTCTGGATCAGCTATAGGGCCCCCAGCACAGGAAGGACATGGGCCTGCTGGAGCGGGTCCAGAAGATGGTCACAGAGATGATCAGAGAGCTGAAGCACTTCCCCTACATGAACAGGCTGAGAGAGTTGGGGTTGCTAAGATTGGGGAAGAGAAGGCTCCAGGACAACCTTATAGCAGCATTTCAGTATCTGAAGGGGACTGACAGGAAGGCTGGGGAGGGACTGTTTAGATGGGCTTGTAGTGATAGGATAAGAGGCAACAGTTTTAAGCTAGAGCAGGGTAGATTTAGGTTGGACATTAAGAGGAAGTTCTTTACAAAGAGGGTAGTGAAACACTGGAACAAGACATGGACTGGTTGAGGCCCCTTCCCTGGAAACACTCAAGGTCAAACTTGGTTGGGCCTGAACCAGCCTGATCTAGTTGGAGATGTCCTTGCTGACCACAAGGAGGTTGGACAAGATGACCTTTGCGGATCCCTTCCAACCTGATGCATTCTGTGATTCTGCAGATACTCGCTTGTAAGATACAACCTTCAGTACACACTTGAGTGGAAGAAGATGCATTTACAGGGACTACAACTACCTTCAGCGTGATATCATATACACTGTAGTCATTGCCAGGATCCCAGCTTACACCACAGTGCATTACCAGGTCACACTATCACACACCATCAGTCACAAAATGGTCACTAAAGCCAGAAAAGCAATGGCTGTAATTTCTTCAGTCTTAATGCTGGGAAATTGTCAGGTACTCTGCCCCTGTGCTGTTACACACATCCTTATCTCCATGCTCTGATTTAGAAAGGCTACCAGATACACTGTTGTCAGCACAGTGTGGGGGCTGCTGGTGCTCAAGAGGCTCCTGATTGCCAGCCACTTCCCTGGGTACTCTGCATCAACTGCTGCATGGCTGGAGTAGATACATGGTTCAACATGCACCAGCAAACTTTGAGCCAACTTATTCAGTAGAGGCAGAGCTGCGTTGTCTGCAGCACGGCTCTCTGCCCTCAGATCTTTTTTATGAGAGATGTGTCACTGAAGGGCATAAGTTTTCATAGGAAAACTGGCACCATGTCAAGCAGTAGGCTAAATGGGTTAGCCACTGCAGAAATAACTCTGAAACACAGTTTGGTCTCTTACTTCCTCCTCCTCTTCCTGCAGTCACCATACCACCCAGGCTGAAAAATGGAAATGTGGGAAGATGGTTGGGTGGCCAAAGTTCACCTCTGCAGTCTGCCATGGTGAGGTTAAATTCCCAGAGTTTCTGTATGGGCCCTGAAAGTCAGTTCCCCAAAGATTTTCCTACAGTATATTCAGGCACCTGACACTATAGAAAGGTTTCCAATAGTATTTCCAATACGCTCAGGTCTTCATCTCCAGTTATTTCAATGCAGGAAAGGATTTGAAGAACAGAACAAAACTGAGAAAAACCCCACAAGGTTTCAAAGTGTGGCAATCTATGTGCTTCAGGTTCCCATTTGTCAAATAAGGGAAACAGCACATTTGTACTTCACATTGCTGTCATGATGTAAATAAAATGTGGTGACATACTACCCAGGTTCCTTGCAGTATCTTAAACAGATCCCCTCACCCTGCTCCCCAACCAGCCTGAAAGTAGGGCAGGAAAGGGATATAGCATCAAAGAATGGCTTGAGTTAGAAGAGGCCTTGAAGATCATCCAGCTCAAATCCTCCTGCCATGGGCAGGGACACCTGCTCAAAGCGTTAGCCAGTCTGGTCTTGAACGCTTGCAGGGATGAGGCATCCACAACTTTTCTGGGTAACCTGTTCTGGTGTTTCATCACTCTCAAAGTAAAGAGCTTCCTCCTCATCTTTCCTCTAAATCTACCCTGCTCTAGTTTCAAACTTTTGCCCCTTGTCCTGCCCCCACAGGTCCTTTTAACAGTCCCTCTTCAGCTTTCCTGTAGACCCCCTTCAGGTAACAGAAGGGTTCTATAAGGTCTCCTCAGAGTCTTCTCTAGGTTTAGCAGCCCCAACTCCCTTAGTATGTCCTCACAGGAGAGGTGCTCCAGCCCTCTGATCATCTTTGTGGCTGTCCAACAGATCCCTGTGTTGCGGGCTCCAAATACATAGATCGTTAAATCTAGAATTTCTGGAGAGCCTGATCACTTACACAAACTAAGCATGAGAAGCACCCATCCCATCCACTGCACACTCCAGTTAGTTAAAATCACAAGCAATGTAACAAAAGTAAACAAAAGAAGTAACAGCAGCCTGCAAAATTACAGTATTCTTGAATTAGCATTCCAGGAAAAAGTGTGCCACCGTTCTAATACTCTGGGCTGATCAGCTTCTCTCTCACAAAGCAGAGGCTAATTAAGCCCACATTCATCTGTAAAGATTATCTTCAGTTAGGAAAGACAAAATGCATGAAGTGCCAGTCAGAAAGATGAAGGCTACCACTGCTTTCACAAACACTTCAAAAGGGGAAAAATACGCCAGTGGAACAGCAAACAGAAGCTACTGACCAGTGTGGACTCTCAGCTACCAATCTGCCAAACAGTGAAGACACAGGTACTCAGGGATATCTGGCCAGCATATTCCAACTGACACTTGTACATAAACAAGGTGATTAGATGGAGAAGTCCTTTAATCTTAGGATCTTTCCTTTACATGTAGTAAACTCCTTGATGTTTGGGAAAAATAAGTGCACGAGTCCACGTGACTTTCCAGGAATGGATCTAAGCCTGATGCTGCTCAGGAATAGATTCCTTTCCCCATACTGCCTTAGTCATGCTGTGCCTACCTCAGACTAGGCAACAATGCCACGAGAGCTCACAGCAAACTTGTGATTCATGTAAAGCATTTCCATTGGAGACACCGAGCACTGAGGGGCGCTGCGTGGCCCATTAAAGCAACAGTGCTGGCCCACAGAAAGGAGACAAATGAGTCATATTTCAAGAAATGACTTGCCAGGCCACCAGTGCCTGTGACAGAGAGCCCTCACTTCCACAGATGGATGGACCTACAACTCGTGCCAATCAAAGCACCATTACCATCTATTTACTTTAATTGGGCTAGCAAATGCCCAGCCAGAAAGGCTAGGTTAAAAACTGCCTGTGAGGACATTCTGTTGGACTTTGGACAGCCTCTCTATGTGCATTATTCAGAATCATTTGTCTACTTGTGTGACAAAGTGCATGAAAAGCAGGAAGTCATATCCATTAAGGTATGCATAGAAAGAGCACTCTCATTGCTTAGTGCAATCAGTGATGTATAACATCCAGTTCCTGCTGCTCACAGAGAAAGACAGCTACTTTCACAGATACTTAAGTAAATATCAAGTGACACCTGTGGCTGTTGCAAACATTCCTGCTGCAAAGCCTGGTTACCTTACTGCACAAGCATCTATTAGTTCATTATTTGCTCCTTCAGTAGCCATAAAGCAGACATTTGAGCTCCACATATTGTCCTCCCAGCCCTGCATTATGGCTCTCCACTGCAAGATGTGCTTTGCACCAGGAAAGACGACTTCTTGCTCTGTGTCTTGCATCCAGACCTCTCCTGGCACATGTTGTTCATCTTCAAACACACTACCACCCCATTGTGCTTGCTGTCATTTAAACTTAACAATAAGAAATTGTATTTTTCTTCTAGAGAATCTCCAGTCTTGTAGCTGACTGGAAAATCTCCTCTCTGGGTTGAACATGAAGAAAAGAGGTCAGGAACACTCACAGCCCAGCACTGCCTTTCTGGGCATGCAAATGTCAAGGCATATATAGGCTGATTGACAGACATACACTGTTCTCTTATAAAGAAAAAAACAGTCTCTGGCCATGCAGGTAGCTAAATGCATATTGATTTACACAGGGACTTGCAGCAGCTTAGAGACTCCTTTATTTGAGGTACATTTTCACTCTGAACTATTGAGAGCAAACAAGAAGCTACAACTGAACTCCAGTCCCAGCATCAGCTGGAGAAACAGGGGACAAGTTGTAAGTGGAGCAAGGCCTTTTACAAAGCCTTTTGCTAGCTGAGGGCTCTTCCTGTGTGCTCCAACTTCCCTTCTACCAGACCCAAGCTGCAGTCAGTTCTTCCCTCCTCACTGCTTTTATGTTAAGCAAGCAGCAGTGTCAGCGTGAACACCAGCCAGCAGCCTGGAGATGGCCTGCCTAGTGAGATCAGCCAGGTAAGAAAACAGCTGCATATCTCAGTATAAGCAGTGAAGACAGACTGTCCTGGAAAATCCATCCCTATTTTTATTTAAGCATGAGCCTCACTCAGCTGCTCATCCACTAACAAAAGCATCTGGACTGCACATCCCTTCACAAAGAAAAAAGAGTTAAGGTCTACAAATGAGTGACTCCTCTGCTCAGCTGTTCTTTTCAACCCAAGCTACCTTCTAAACTCCTATATTCTTCTACCCGTTTCTCCCACTTCAAAAATGAGGCTATTTTAACTCAGAAACTGCCAAAGAATTAAAGCCACTTCTGCTTGCCAGATTTTCCAGAAGAATCTCTGCTACAGTACACAGGACAGACAGACTATGGCTGTGAAAGAAACACTAATACTTTCCAGCAAACACTTGCGACCAGACTTCGAGCACACACACAACTACTAAGAGAAAACTGTTCAGATTTCTTAAATGAGTACTAGAAAGTTTGTTTCCCAGAGAAGAAAATTAAGGACTCTACACTATCAAGTGTTAAAAATTACATGGGAGAAGCATGGAGAAAGAAATTACAGGTTAGAGAACCGTGGCCACTCTGCCTTCATACCACTATAGAATCATAGAATCATAGAATCATAGAATCAACCAGGTTGGAAGAGACCTCCAAAATCATCCAGTCCAACCTAGCACCCAGCCCTATCCAGTCAACTAGACCATGGCACTAAGTGCCTCAGCCAGGCTTTTCTTGAAGACCCCCAGGGACGGTGCCTCCACCACCTCCCTGGGCAGCCCATTCCAATGCCAATCACTCTCTCTGTGAAGAACTTCTTCCTAACATCCAGCCTATACCTACCCTGGCACAACTTGAGACTGTGTCCCCTTGTTCTATTGCTGGTTGCCTGGGAGAAGAGGCCACCCCCCACCTGGCTACAATGTCCCTTCAAGTACTTGTAGACAGTAATAAGATCACCCCTGAGCCTCCTCTTCTCCAGGCTAAACAGGCCCAGCTCCCTCAACCTCTCCTCATAGGATTTGTGCTCCAGGCCCCTCACCAGCTTTGTTGCCCTTCTCTGGACATGTTCCAGCACCTCAACATCTCTCTTGAATGAGGAGCCCAGAACTGGACACAGTACTCAAGGTGTGGCCTGACCAGTGTTGAGTACAGGGAAGAATAACCTCCCTTGTCCTACTGGCCACACTGTTCCTGATGCAGGCCAGGATGCCATTGGCTCTCTTGGCCACCTGGGCACACTGCTGACTCATCTTCAGCTTACTATCTATCAGTACCCCCAGGTCCCTTTCCTCCTGGCTGCTCTCCAGCCACTCAGTCCCCAGCCTATAGCGCTGCTTGGGGTTGTTGTGGCCAAAGTGCAGAACCCTGCACTTGGCCTTGTTTTGTTCTCATAAGCAATCTGTAAACAGCTATTGCTTCTGGAGAATGGGGCTCAATTGGCACGTGAATAATTTGGAGCTTGATGTGCCTACTTACGTGTGCACATTAATGCTTTACTGACCAAATTATAGGACACAACTGTTCATTTTCTTCAAAAATTCATAGAAGTTAAAAAAAACAAACCCAACTGACTGCCTCAGTTTCCTGACTGTGGTTCTTCAAATATACATGTGGGCTTTGACACCTTTGATCTAGGTGTGAGAAAGGAGACAAGGCAGGGGAAAGTTATTTTAAGACACCTAGCCCATCCTCCCAGCACAGAACACTCGCTTGGCCAGGTGCATTGTGAATTGAGAGGACTGCAAAGACTTACTCCATTTCTTCATGCTTTTTTATTTCAGACACAAGTCTCTTCTTTGCAGCAATTTTTGATTTCTCTGTCTCAATCTACTCTGTTTTTCTCCCTCACTTGCCCTCCCTGTTACATAGCTACACTGCTAAATCCATCTCTCTATTCACAGTACTATGCATGGCTCAAGCTCTGTGAGCAGAGTGTTTCCCTTTTTTTTTATCAGGAGGTAGGATCAAGAATTTGGGAAGCAGCAATTTTCTTCTGCAGCAGGGTCCAAAACAAAGTACAAATCCAAATAGTGAGGTGCTGTAAACAGAGAGGAAAATCTGAGAAGCAAACTAAACAGTTTAGTGTTTGATGCAATACAATTATAGTAACACATGCTTTTAGGTAAGCTTACACCCACTCATTAGAAGTAGGGAAGAGAACCATACCCCCTGGGCTGCATGAAGGGAAGCACGGCCAGCAGGGCAAGGGAGGGGATTCTCCCCATTTACTCTGCTCTCATCAGACCCCCCATGGAGTACTGTGTGCAGTTCTGGAGCCCCCAACACAAGAAGGACATGGAACTGTTAGAGTGAGTCCAGAGGAGAGACGCAAAGATGATCAGAGGACTGGAGCACCTCCGCTATGAGGACAGGATATGAGAGTTGGGGCTCTTAAGCCTGGAGAAGAGAAGGACACCTTATAGTAGCCTTCCAGTATCTGAAAGGGGTCTACAAGAAGGCTTGGGAGGATAAATTTACAAGGTGTTATAATGACAGGACAAGGGGTAATGGGTTTAAACTGGCAGAAGGGAGATTTAAACTAGGTGTTAGGAAGAAGTTCTTTACAGTGAGGGTGGCGAGACACTAGCACAGGTTGCCCAGGGAGGTTGTGGATGCTCTCTGCCTGGAAATGTTCAAGGTCAAGTTGGATGAGGCCTTGAGTGACCTGTTCTAGTGGGAGGTGTCCCTGCCTATGGCAGGGGGTTGGAACTAGATGATCTTTGAGGTCACTTCCAACCTAAACCATTCTATGAAAACCCATCCTGACATTCCCCTCTTACCACTTCCACAGGCAAGACCAACACCATGCAAGCTTGCCTGCACTGTCCACCCCTCTCCTTTTCATTCCTCAGATAGAAATGCAGCACCATCCACAGACCCAAGCAGGCTGCATTCCAAAAGCAGCAGCACAGTTTTCAGAATCCCAGTCTTCTGAAGTTGGGGATCTTATAGCAAATATCAGGTAAGGATGAGGATTCAAGCACAGAATTCACACCCATGCTAAATGGCCAATGTTAGAAGTGCACTGTGGAGTGTTAGACTTCAACAGAAATGGCAATGTAAGGAAACAAAAAAATCAAACCAAACATAAATGCCCCAAAACAACAGAGAGACACCACCCAAACAACACAGCCTTTCCTTATTTCTCCTTTAGCAAAAAGTAACTAATTCTTACTAAATGTTGACTTAGCTGTCCTGAGGTTGTGGGGTTTATTTTTCCTTTTATTCACCATACAGCTCTGAAAAAGCACACAGAGATCTGCCCCACATCAGCAGATTTGTTTACCAAGCCTAAGTTTTGATTTGACTATAAATCACTCTCAGACCAAAGCTGTTGGTTCCACTATTTCCCTGACAACAAAGCTGATTTAGAACATGTATGCTTGTCTCTGACCTTCATCATTCTTTCCTTCACTTCTCTCCATTTCCCATCTCTGCCTCTCTTTTCAGCTGTGTCAGATCTCAAATTTGATGGTTGCTTAAAGCAGGGAAGCCAAACCCCAGGACTTTTAAGTTGCACCAGCACTGAAAGAAGTGTGGGTTTAACTGTATTCTTTGCAAAGGCAACCTGCTTGTAAATGTCTTTGAGAGGAACAGTTTTTCAAACCCACAGCAGACTCTGGTTCTGTGGCCCTCAAAGGGAGCTAGGCACCACTGGATAACCAGGATGGCAAATTGAGCCAGGATTAGGCACAGCTGCTCAGCTGCAATTTTAAGCAATATAGGATACATGATTGTCAGCCAGTTTTATTCCTTTATCCCAGCTGCAGGAGAGATGAAATGGTGAGGCATAAAAGCTATGAGATTAAACTGCCCCTTTGACATTTTCCAACCTAACTTCCACTGTCAGTTTGTTCCAGTTCAGCACTTAGCTGGGTGGACTGAGCACATAATCCTGTCCCTTTCTGTCATGGGGCTCATCATCACACAGGCACAGCCTAAATTTGCAGAAGAAGCAATTACAATAAAGATCCCAGGTTTCTATTCACAGAATGAACATGCTTGGTAGAGAAGCAGAAGCATCAGGTTGCTATGGACTTTTAACAGAAAGACTGTCATTTTTAAATTAAACTCTTTATCAACAATAATACTCTCTTGAAAGCCTTTTTTATTGAAGCTTTTGGTGACTTCCATCCTGGGTATGTGACAAAGGAGTTATTCCCTCTCTATTCCATAGTTTCTGAATACTGCTGCAGAGCCACAGAAAGAAAGAGCTAATACTCAGTTACCCAGTAACAGTGGCAATAGCACTCCACTTCTCCACCCAAGATCTCCCCAACAGCTGACATGTCCTAGGAACTGTTCCCTTACTTTAGACACTTACTGGCACTTGGTGGCCAGATGGCAATTGCAGGGTAATAGCTGGTAAACTTGTAAGTGTCTTTGCTTCTTCCAAGGTGGAGAATGATACTTTCCAGAAATATTCAGAGTGTTCAAAATAGCAGGAATTGGTGTGAAAAGCCATTTTCTAATGGCTGCCTGCCTTTGATAGATTTCTGTCACCAAAAAGATCTTGATGTAAAAGTCTTTGTAGTACCTAAGTTGGCTGGTCCCGCTTGGCTGTCCTCTTTTAAACAATCACACTGACTATTTAATTCTCTTTTAAAGCCTGTATATTTGATGGACATCCACAAATAGCTTGGGTCATTCTTACTGTAGTTTTTTTTCCTCTACAGACATCACCTAGATGTCTGCTTCACTATTGCTAAGAGCAGACTTGTTAGCAGCTTACATATTTCTGCTTACTGATAAAATAAGGGATGTCATCAATTTCCTGTAACAAAGATCTGCCATAAATTACAGTGGCTGAGCACTTCCTTGATGTTAAAAGGCAACTTTTTGCTCCATCCCATTTCTCTGTTGTGTCCCAGAATCCCAAACGTAGTCATGTCATTACTAAAGACTCTACAGTTAAAGGTGGTCTTACAAGAAAATGTCAACATTAAATCAAGCTACAAGTATCTACACTCAGTGTTTTCATCTTCCAAGCTAGGTGTGGCATATTCATATTCCAAGATATTTCATAAAATCCTAGAACAGATTGAGTTGGAAGGAATCTTAAAGATCATCTTCCAAAGATTCAGAGATCTACAAGTGAATTCTTCATTGATATACCTTGTTTCTCAGGGAATTCCATAGTACAATGTGTTTTAAAATCAAATATTCTCTAAAACTCACATTCATACTAAGAATAAAGGTATCTAAAGGTACCTTTGGAACCAATAAAACCAGGTAAGATTCCAATTCAGAAATGTACCATCTTTTTGGGACAGCACTTGAGAAAAACTATGCTAGTATATGTTTAAAATTCTCTATTTTTCTTAGTTTGATGGGTTTTGTGTTTGTTTTTTTTTTTTTTTTTTTTTTTTTTTATGTAAATAAAGAGCCAGGCAGAAGTTTAAGCAGAGTACCAAGCAGCATCTCTGGCATTCCTTGGTGTGCTAGTTTGAAGCTAGCTAGAATGTTTCGGTGAGAAGAACTAGATCACAGGCTGTGAAAGGAAAAGAGTGGTGATGTCTACACCCCTCAGAGTCTTGCTGAAGAAGAAAGGTAAACATTAGATAACACTCTGGCCATTTTTCTCTCACTCTGCCTTGAGCTTCTGACTGAGCTGCATCTCCCTAACCTCACCTTCCACTCACCTTTGCTTCTTAACCTCTTGGCTGAACCTCCATTGTTCCTTGGGACTGGGGTAAGGTTGAGAGGGGCAGGGGGAAGGTGCAGGGGTGGTTCAGAGCCCCTCCTGGGGACTCAGGTTTCTGAGAGGGGAGTTGTGTTTCTGTGTTACCTTTTACCTTGTCTATTTCTGTCCATAACTGTATATACTGTAAATATCTGCTTGTATATTGTGCTGCTGTAAATAAATAGCTTCATTTATATTCCCAGAGCTGGCTGAGTCTAGTCTGGGTGATTTCTAAAGTGAGGGGGGGCAGGGAACACCCAAACCATCACACTTGGAAATTACTTTTTCTCTGCCATTGACTGGCCACCTGGGAGTGTGAGCATAAGCAGAGAGCTTGGAGGTACCCTACTAAATGCCTACTAGAGATTACAAACAAATGCCTGCTTACTTTAAGCCTTCTCACAGCCTTCAGATTGCACCCTGCTGCCAGAAACAGTGCTTCTCATTGCTGGGCTATATTCAACAACTTTGAACCCTAAAGCTGACCTTACCTCCTTGGGAAGCACAATTAATCCCAGTTGCTCCATTATAGAGATGTCACACAGAACCAAGGAAACCTTTTTGATTTCCTCCCTCCTTTGTATGGCACTTGTGTTTCAGAACTGAAGCAAGGTACAGGCCTGAGGAGGAGAAAGAAAACCACCAAGGTATTCATTGTCAGGTATTATGACAACAAAGTCAAAATTGCTCACTGAGTTGCTTCCTGCTGTCATATACTATTAAGCAGAAACTGCTGCTGAAGAAAAGCCAAAACGCTCAAATGCTAATTTCGTGATGTATTCCTACACAACCTTCATAGCACCTGGAAAACTTCATGCATGCACACTCAGGGCACCACAGGGAAGAAATGAGAAGAACAAATACTGCAGCTGTTTTAAGGAAGGGGGCTACACTGCTCACATCTCCCTCCACACTACCCAAAGTGTTTGTTGAGCAGAACACCAGACAAAAGCAGAGAAACTTCCTTCCTCACTAAGCAAATGTCAGAAGCAAAGTTAAAAGTGATTATTTCCCCTCTTAACAGCAAGCAAAAACCCAGATATAGTCAGCAGGCTGGAGGAAAGGCAGATATAGTCAGCAGGCTGGAGGAAAGGCATAGAATACTAAAACTGGTAAAACTCAGGATCCCAGCCTAGTTTGGCTCTAGATCCTGATTACTTACTAACAAGCATTTGCCAACCCTGCAACATTCATCATCCCCAACAAGAGATGAATCAGCTGGCAAGTATATCCACCTAACAAGGCCAATATTTGCCCTTCTTGCTGGCCCTGTCTCTTCATGAACAATCAAGCAGTTCCCAGTATTTTAGAAGACCCTTTGTTAATAATAAATGACCTATCAAGAAAGAATACTTGAAGTGTTCACACTTTTGTCTTTTACACTTCCCTTACCTCTAAGTCAAATCATAGATCAACATTATTATTTTGCAGCCCCAAGGAGGCCTGGAACTGTACTTAGGGCTGAGAATCAGCCCTGCATCAATGAAGCTACAAGCAAACAGAAGAGAGAGGGATAAGGTATGGATTATTTGCTTGGAAAGCAAAAGAATTCATCCATAATCACTTAGCAGAGCCAGAATGAACCTCACAGCTCACTCTCCCTGGCTATTTAAAACTATTTCTATGCTAACCATGTACTAGTGGTAGCACACCATCACAGTCAGATATACATCATCAACAGAGACTGCCTATTCCAGGAATGCAGATGAAGGAGAGCTCTCCAAATCATCTAGTTCATCTGTTTCCTTTGAAACAGGGTCAGGTTTACCCTGACAATCCCCAACATGTTAGTATGATCAGTGCTAAAACATCTCCAATATCAAGCAACCCATAATTTGCCCAGGGAAGTGGTGGAAGCCCCATCTCTGAGGGTCTTTAAGGCCAGGCTGGATGTGGCTATGAGCAACCTATTCTAGTGTGAGGTGTCCCTGCCCATGGCAGAGGGGGTTGGAAGTAGATGATCCTTGAGGTCCCTTACAGCCCTGACAATTCTATGATTCTATGATAATTTCCTTACACTCCCAGGCCTCATACCAGAATATTTTCCCTGAAGTTTTATACTGAGTCTCCAATACTATCAAGCAACCCAAACCCTGAATCAATGATCAAAGTAATGATACACCAAATAAAACACACACAAAAAACACCCTTTTCACTGAACCTCCTCAGCTGGCTCTCCTCCTGGCACAATATTCTCTTTTGTGGGTTCCAGGACATTGCAGTGGAATTAACAGGAGCCTGGGATCTTTTCACAAAGGATTGTCCTTGAACACTTGGCTCCAAAAAGAGTGAATTGATTTGGTTTTCATTTGAGGGATACACTGACTAGTTTTTAGCCATCAGGAAAAAAAAAAGAGGGGGAAGAGAGAGAAAAAAGGTAGGAGTTGATGATTTCCTCTGCTTTGTTAGCAGTGAGATTGTGATTAGGTTCCCTGTGTTCAGAAACTCCCTGTCCTTGATGACTTCTGCCAGATTTGTGAGTTATGCCACCTCAAAATTAAAGGCATCTTTCATAAGGGGAGTGAAAACAGTTATCAAGGCCTTGTTTACTCTTTCAGGATAGAGCAGAAAAGCCTGACAGATGAGATGAGTGGGCTGAACCAACACACTGAATGGTTAAAATGCTTCAGCTAGTTTTGATCATTACTTTTGTACAAGCAAGACACGGCTTGCAAGGGGGACCTAGAGTTGCCTATCTATTTGGAAGCTGGAGCAACCAATGGCCTCCAGGTAACATCAGCCAGAAATCCTCCTAAAGAACACATAGTGCCACAGCAGGGGGGGAAACACAAAGCAAAACACAGGCTTGTGATAGTCCCTGTAGAAGGGCACATCATCAGGTGAAAAGCTAGAGGATCAAAGTGGGACACCCCAGGGAAAATTCTTTTTCTTGCCTAACATAACACCTGAGGCAGTCTTGGGCATGATCATCTCACTAGGATAACTACCTTGGCTTTCCTCCACTAGCAGGTGTGGGGAATGGATCCTTCTACATCTGAGTGCAACTCCTAAAGGTACGGACTGGCATTTTAAATCACCTACACCACGGAGGGCTTGTTTAGCTGACACATGCTCATATCCTGGGTGCCATCACAAAATTTTACTCTCTATCTGAGAAAGCACTGGCTGGAGTCCCCTGCACATGATCTGCCATAATGGCAAAATGGGCAGTGCTGTGGGTTGGATTTGCACCCCAACAAATTGGAAATTTACCCTCTGGAATAAATTTATCACAGTCAGAAATATGGAATTTAAGTGGAGTTATATTTACAAAAGTAGACAGAATATAAAAGCATAAAAGGCAATAAACATATAAAAGGCAAGTTTTGCATATATTCACAGTTCAGTAACACCACAATATCCCCTTGTACAATATTTCAGGTAGTGACAGGACTAGGGGGAATGAACCAAAGCTGGAGGTGGGGAGATTCAGACTGGATGTGAGGAGGAAGTTGTTCAGCATGAGAGTGGTGAGAGCCTAGAATGGGTTGCCCAGGGAAGTGGTTGAGGCCCCATCCCTGGAGGCTGGATGAGAGTCTGGCCAGCCTACTCTAGGGTAGGGTGTCCCTGCCCATGGCAGAGGGGTTGGAAGTAGATGATCCTTGTGGTCCCTTCCAACCCTGACTGATTCTATGATTCTGTGATTTCAGCTCTCTACCCTCCCTGGACACAAAGAGGTCCAGAGAGCTGTAATACAGCCACCTCACCATCTCTACATTCCACACACCCCTTAAACACTTACAAAGCCAAAACAGAATAGAGTGAGATGAGCAAAACAAGGCCAAGAGCAGAGATAGAGCAGCCAGAAGCCAAGCAGAAGGTAGCACAGAGAGAAAGAGAGCAGGCTGTTCAGCATGAGAGTGGTAAGAGCTTGGAGTGGGTTGCCCAGGGAGGTGGTTGAGACCCCATGCCTGGAGGTGTTTAAGGCCAGACTGGATGGGGCTATGGGGCTGTGGCCAGGATGATCTATGGCAGAGTGTCCCTGCCCATGGCAGGGAGGTTGGAACTAGACGGTCCTTGTGGTCCCTTCCAACTCTGGCTAATTCTGTGATTCTACAGCAAAATATAAGACATTTGACAGGCCAATGGAATTAGATAAACCTACCTTATATGTCAAATCCCCCAGATTGGTTATCTTTTATATTCAGATTCCCTGGAAAAATCAGGCATAGCCTTAAACTGTAACAGTCAGGAATAAAGAGGTTGTAATTTAAAAAACATTCAATGTTTTGCCACCCCTTACCACGCAGAATTAGTTCCCCTCCCTGTGCTCAAGGAGGAAATCATGCTAACTTTGTGTTAACAGGCATTGGTTTAATCTTCACCAACTCTACTAGATGTGCATAAAATTTCCATGCAAGAGCAGAAAGCTCTGGAAGCTACACAATGCTGGCTCTTCAGAGAAGTGGGATTTGACTTTGATTGAAAGTTCCATTACTTTGTTTCACAGGCAACACATCAGATGAAGACACTGCCATGCTAAAGTCATTAAAAAAAGAAGAAAGTTTAAAGTGCCATAGATAGCAATCTCAAGGATGTTTAATAAAGCTAAATTAGAAAGTGAGCTCACACTTCTTTATAACAGCACTTGCATGATAATCTCATATGCTCCCTGCAAGCTGAAGGGCAGTGGCTTTCAGAAAATAGCAAAATGGTTACATGTACAGGGAAGCTTTAGACAGATCCCAGTTCCTGGGCAAGAGAGAAGCTCCTGTGTGATCAGACACTGTTCATTGCCAGTTTGCCAAGGGGTCTGCAGAGCTTGGAAAAACACAGGGTAAAGGGGATGCAGCCTCAGCCTGTGCTTCTCTGAACTGAAAACAATGACTTCAAGAGTTGGTTTAATATTCTGCTTCCAGGCAGCAAAAGGTTTCTGAGCCTCAGCTGACTTTCCAGTAAAATGGAGGCACTAAAGTATTTTTCTGGACAGTGGAGTGTATTCCTCCAACATAGTACTGTAGAAGTTAATTGAATATCCCTAGAAATATTCATTCCCTTTGTTAGATGAGCACTGCAAAATTCAAACCTAATTCTCAGAGCTTATTCCTACTTTTTTCCCCCAAAAATACAGAAGTTTAGATCCTGTGTCTTTAGGTGGCATGTTACATTTATTAAAAGAAAAAGGATTCTGTGGGAGAAGAAAATTCTTTGTCTCTACTAATGGTCCCAGGAATCCCAAGGGTGCTTGTCAGTCTGAGAAATAAAAGTGCTGCCTAGAATAAGGAAGGTATTGTGGAGAATGTAGGGCTAGCAAAAGGTGATGAATGCTCTTTGGCAGCAAAGGCCTCAGACCAATGACTGGCAGGTGTATTATACCATGGTGTTGTTAGACAATGCACAGGGGAGGTGGTTACATACACCAGTGACCTGCTTCAGGGGAATTTAGAAGGGCTGTTATTAAAATACAGTGGTCTTCACCCAACTTCTTCACAACAAGAGGTCATTCAAGTCACCTTTTACACTGTGCGAGAGATGGACAAGAAGGGTATTAAGAGTTCCTACCTGCACAGCAAAGTAGTCACCAGCACAAATGCAATAATAATGAAGAGAAGGTGGTAAAAAGGAGGAGGAGAATCAAGCAACCTCCAAGGAGCTTCTCTGCTGATTTTAAACCTGTTCTCAGCAGCAACTCATTTAACCACACCAACACTAATTAAGCTTCAGAGCTGACGAGCTGCTGCTGAACAAAGGAAATTCTGCAGTGTTTATGGGCGAAAATGTGAGTCTCCAGCACAGGAAGAAAGCTAAAGATAACTTTGCTCATTGTTAAAGATAATTGCATTCACCACTGATTGTTCTTAGAACAGCAGAGCAGACTTGGCCCAAACTTCAGAGACATCTGCAGAGAAATCTCACTACGTCTCAGGAAAAGATGTAAGATATAAAAGATGGCACTCGATTCTGAATCAGTGCCCAGGGATGGCACAGATATTTGGGATACACCATGGAGAGATAAGTTGAACTATGCAACACAGGAGGGGGAAAATTGAAAAGAAAAAGGGTGAAAAGAAAAGAAAAGAAAAGAAAAGAAAAGAAAAGAAAAGAAAAGAAAAGAAAAGAAAAGAAAAGAAAAGAAAAGAAAAGAAAAGAAAAGAAAAGAAAAGAAAAGAAAAGAAAAGAAACCCAGAGCTCTTCTAGACTGAACTGCAAGTGCTTCAGGAGGCAAAGAAAGGACACTTCTGTCCTGTATAAAGTGCATGAGGCCAGAGGGTTGTTATGCTCAGCTGCCCTTCCTTAAAAAAATAAGATTAATTTAGAGTGAAACAACAAATGATCTAAAGCACTGGATTCTTCTCTCTCACTGACTTAAGGAACCATAGTATCAGAGAGTCTTGATTACAAGCAGCTTGTTCTGTGCCTTAGAAAATATACTAACAAAAGCTCCATGCATACTTAAACATGGGAAGTTCAGGTAGGCATCTTTAAGAGAGCACAAAGGAGAAAGGTTAATTCCACATACAAGGTTTCCAGGAATGCAATAGCACTTTGGCACTGCACCTTTATCCAGTCACACAGGTTCCATTTTCTCACTCATTGTCCTAGTATTAGAAAATGCTGTGTAATTAGAGCTAACTTCATGGCACTGTGATGAGTATCAGTACTGTTCAGGGGTAATGGAGCAGCCATATCCACTGGGGTAGGTGGATAGGTACATGATGACAGTTGATCATGCCACATGGCCAGCTTCAGTCTGCTGGCTTTGCCATGTGACCTCTGCCTGTGTCACCTGTGGAATTACTGCTAAAATCATTGGAGAACCTTAGAAAGAAGTTTTAGACTGGAGATTAGGGAGAAATTCTTCACACTGAGGGTGATGAGACAATGAAACAGGTTGCCCAGAGAAACTGTGGATGCCTCCTCCCTGGAGGTGTTCAAGGCTGGTCTGGATGAGGCCTTGAGCAACCTGGGCTAGTGGGAGGTGTCCCTGCCCACGGCAGGGCATTGGAACTGGATGATCTTTATGGTCCCTTCCAACCTAAACCATTCTGTGAATCTGATACTGTGAATCTAGGACCTTCATGCCTGATATTGAAAAGATCTAGCACTTGTCCCAGAAACTCTCAGTAGCTATGACTTTTAAGGTATCAAAAAGTAGTGTTTCTACTGCTCACCTTGAAAAACTATAAAAGTAGCATATCTTACTACTAGAAAATATTATGAAAGAAATTGGAGGTGAAAAATCCAATTTATAAATCTCCTAAGTGGGATGACCAGACACTCTTCAACAGCCTGTGGTGTTTTCAAAGGGCAATCACCAAGATGCTAAAACTAAAGTAGTATCAAATGGCCTCTGATTGGGAATTCCCATACAGAGGTGTCAAGAACTAACCAAGGTGAGAACCAAGCTCTTCTCTCTCTTGTTGGTATAGGGCAGCATGAAATGTGATATATACAGATTTTAAGCTTCCCCAAGTCATCATATCCAAAAGACACAGGATTCCTATTTTATGTAAACAATAGCTTGGATCAGAAGGATTTGAACACAATGTTATAAGCAGAGCAGACAGTTTCAAAATCCAAATGAGAAGCTATGCTCAGCATTTAAAAACTGGAATTTAGCTCAGGGCATTCCTATGGTTTGTATATTTCTTTCTTGTATAAGAGACATTTTGCTTTGTTAGTTGAAGATAAGCAAAATTAAAACCTATTTGTAGAGCATTTCCAGGGAGATAAATGAGCCCATAGCTTTGTGGAATCAAGGACAGCTACCTATTTTACTACCTTCCCATAAAGATGGAACACCAACCCCTTTGCTAGCTGTACAGTTGACTGTCTCAGTGAGATGTCACCTTAGATAACAGCAATGAAGGATGGTGGTCCTGCTCCAACAGCCTGTAGCCTGTCAGCTGGCTCAGATATCTCACACGTGCTGAACTGAACCGCTCGGTGCATCTCCACTAAACACCCCTCCTTCACAGCCCTCCTACTGTAGCTCCACAAAGATACTTCAGTGATCTGAAGCTTGTTTTGATTTCCAAGTCTGTTCATACTTGTTTCTGCAATAGACTGAAAGCCTACCCACTGCACAGTTGGAAACTAATGAGGAGGGAGCCTGAGACAGAAGCAGGTTTTGACACATAGGCATGCAAGGCTACATGGCTTACCTCATCCATAGCATGGGTTACAGAGGAGAGATGAATCATCAGCTTCAGCAGTGATCCTCTCTGGATGATGCTGACATAACACTGAACAGCTTTGAAAGACAGATGGGTACTATTTCTATAGTAGAGAGTCCAGCACAGGGCCACTAAGATGACGAGGAGACTGGAACACCTCTCATATGAGAAAAAGCTGAGAGAGCTGGGACTGTTATCTTGGAGGAGAGGAGGCCGAGGGGGGATCTTGTGCATGCTTACAAATATCTAAATGGTGGGTGTCAGGAAGATGGGACACAACTATCACAGAAGGGGAGAAGGACCCTGGCACATAAGCTGGCTGGGCTTGTTGAGAGGGCTTTAAACTAGAATGGAAGGGGGAGGGGGTTAAACATGACAGCACCAGAGATAAATCAAAGGGAATTGAGGATGGTAGGCTAGAGCTAGGAGTAAAAGCAGCAGCCCAGCTGAAGTGCATGTACACTAATGCACGCAGTATGGGTAACAAACAAGAGGAGCTGGAAGCTCTGGTGCTGGAGGAAAACTATGATATTGTCGCCATCACTGAAACGTGGTGGGATAGCTCACATGATTGGTGTGCTGTAATCAATGGCTACAGACTCTTCAGGAGAGACAGGCAAGGGAGAAAGGGCGGGGGAGTGGCTCTGTATATTAGGGATGCTCTGGATGTCATGGAGGTAGAAATCAAAGATGTTCAAGTTGAGTCATTATGGGTGAGACTTAAGGCAAAGGCCAACAAGGCTGATATCCTGGTTGGAGTCTGTTACAGACCACCCAACCAGGAAGAAGAGGTTGATTTATTACTCTTTAAGCAACTGGAGGCTGCTTCAAGATCACCTGCCCTTGTTCTGGTGGGCGACTTTAACCTACCAGACATCTGCTGGGACTTAAACACTGCAGAGAAGAAGCAGTCTAGAAGGTTTCTGCAATGTGTGGAAGACAACTTCCTATCCCAGCTGTTACGTGAGCCTACCAGGGGGGCAGCCCTGCTTGACCTGCTGCTCACAAATAGAGAGGGGCTGGTAGGGGATGTGGTGGTTGGAGGCTGCCTGGGGTCCAGTGACCATGAAATGATAGAGTTTTCAATACATGGAGAAACCAGGAAGGGCATCAACAGAAGCTCCACACTGGACTTCCGAAGGGCAGACTTCAGCCTATTTAAGGAACTAATTCAGAAAGTTCCTTGGGAAATAGCCCTTAGAAACAAAGGGGTCCAGGAAGGTTGGACCTGCTTCAAGAAAGAACTCCTGCAGGCACAGGAGCAGGCAGTGCCACTGAGCCGGAAGATGAGCCGACGAGGGAGGCAGCCAGGCTGGATGGGCAGGGAGCTGCTGAAGGAATTAAAGATTAAAAAGAGAGTGTATCACCTTTGGAAAAGAGGGGAGGTGTCCCAGGAGAAGTTCAAGGAGGTTGCTAGGTCTTGTAGAGGAAAAATTAGAGAGGCAAAAGCCCACTTGGAGCTCAGGCTGGCCACGGCTGCCAAGGAAAATAAAAAGTGTTTCTTTAAATATATGAATGGCAAGAGAAGGGCCAAGGACAACCTCCAGTCCTTACTAGATAGAGATGGGAACATAGTGACAAAGGATGAGGAAAAGGCAGAGGTGCTTAACACCTTCTTTGCCTCAATCTTCACTAGTGGGACAGGTTGTCTCCAGGACAGCTGGACTCCTGAAGTGGTGGATGGAGTCAGGGACCAGTACAGTCCCCCTCTAATCCATGAGGAAGCAGTAAGGGATCTGCTAAGTCACTTGGATCCTCACAAGTCCGTGGGACCGGATGGGATCCACCCTAGGGTGCTGAGAGAGCTGGCAGCTGAGCTGGCCAAGCCACTCTCCATCATTTATCAGCAGTTCTGGCTCACTGGAGAGGTCCCTGAAGACTGGAAGCTGGCCAATGTGATACCCATTCACAAGAAGGGTCGTAAGGAGGAGCCAGAAAACTACAGACCTGTGAGCCTGACCTCAGTGCCAGGCAAGGTCATGGAACAGGTCATCTTGGGTGCCATCACAAAGCACCTACAGGATAGCCAAGGGATCAGGCCCAGCCAGCATGGGTTTAGGAAGGGCAGGTCCTGCCTCACCAACCTGATCTCCTTTTACGATCAGGTTACCTGCTTGGTGAATGTGGGGAAGGCTGTGGATGTAGTCTACCTGGACTGCAGCAAAGCCTTTGACACTGTCTGCCACAAGAAGCTCCTAGCCAAGCTGGCAGCTCATGGTTTGGACAGATTCACTCTGTGCTGGATGAAGAACTGGCTGGATGGCAGAGCCCAGAGAGTGGTGGTGAATGGTGCCACATCCAGTTGGCAGCTGTCACTGGTGGTGTTCCCCAAGGATCAGTGCTGGGCCCAGTCCTGTTCGATATCTTTATTGATGATCTGGACGAGGGCATTGAGTCCAGCATCAGTAAGTTTGCAGATGACATCAAGCTAGGAGCAGGTGTTGATCTGTTGGAAGGTAGGAGAGCCCTGCAGAGGGACCTGGACAGGCTGGATGGGTGGGCAGAGGCCAATGGGATGAGATTTAACAAGGCCAAGTGCAGGGTTCTGCACTTTGGCCACAACCCCAAGCAGCTATAGGCTGGGGACTGAGTGGCTGGAGAGCAGCCAGGAGGAAAGGGACCTGGGGGTACTGATAGATAGTAAGCTGAAGATGAGGCAGCAGTGTGCCCAGGTGGCCAAGAGAGCCAATGGCATCCTGGCCTGCATCAGGAGCAGTGTGGCCAGTAGGACAAGGGAGGTTATTCTTCCCCTGTACTCAGCACTGGTCAGGCCACACCTTGAGTACTGTGTCCAGTTCTGGGCCCCTCAATTCAAGAAAGATGTTGAGGTGCTGGAACATGTCCAGAGAAGGGCAACGAAGCTGGTGAGGGGCCTGGAACACAAATCCTATGAGGAGAGGTTGAGGGAGCTGGGGTTGTTTAGCCTGGAGAAGAGGAGGCTCAGGGGTGATCTTATTACTGTCTACAACTACCTGAAGGGGCATTGTAGCCAGGTGGGGGTTGGCCTCTTCTCCCAGGTAACCAGCAATAGAACAAGGGGACACAGTCTCAAGTTGTGCCAGGGTAGGTATAGGCTGGATGTTAGGAAGAAGTTCTTCACAGAGAGAGTGATTGGCATTGGAATGGGCTGCCCAGGGAGGTGGTGGAGGCACCGTCCCTGGGGGTCTTCAAGAAAAGCCTGGCTGAGGCACTTAGTGCCATGGTCTAGTTGACTGGCTAGGGCTGGGTGATAGGTTGGACTGGATGATCTTGGAGGTCTCTTCCAACCTGGTTGATTCTATGATTCTATGATTCTATGGGACTGGACTCTTCTCAGTGGTCCCCAGTGTCAGGTCTGGGGTAGAAACTTGAACACAGGAAGTTCCATCTAAACCTTAGAAGAAACTTCTTTACTTTCAGAGTGGCAGAGCATCGGAACAGACTGCCTACAGAGATGAAGGAGGCTCCATCTCTGGAGACCATCAGAACCTGTCAGAACATGTGCTTTCAGTGATCCTGTTCTGACAGGGTGGTTGGATGAGATGATCTTCAGAGGTCCTTTCTGTGATCCACTCCATGATTCTGTAATTATTAGGCTCCCAAAGTACAGGATGCCCAGCAAGTGGACTTGAAAATGTGCACCTCCAGTACAAGAAAGGCCTTCAGAAAGAAGATACTCAGAAGAGGAAAAACTTGAAACAGTTTTACATATTTTCAGAAGCAGAAAGGCTAATAATGTATGATTTGTGCCTCAACCTCAAGCATCCCAAGGCTGCCTTGATAATTAAAAGTTTTACTCTGTCACATTTATTAGCAATTATGTCTTCCAAAAGCAAAAAGGCATCCGGAAATAGTGTTACATTAAAAATGAGTCAGGCTTTTATCCCTCCTTAAATAACTCCACAGACCAAAGAGCCCTTGGAGACGTGCATTGGATAGTGGCCTTAGCTGGCTTCTGTCCAGAATGTACCTTCTGAAAAAAAAAATAACCAAGAAACTAACATGGAACTAATTACAAACACTTATCTACAGTCAGCATAGCAGATGCATTTCCACAGTGTTTTAGGCAACCTATTTAAGTCTAACTGATCACAAAAATGAATTAGCAAGTCAATATGACCTCATTAACACTGAATAGAACAGCAGATGGGCTTAAGATTTTTAATTGTTTTTTTCCCCAGAAAGACAGAGAAGGCAGAATCTTTTCTAGACTTATGAAAATATGTATAAGCTTAATTGATGACATGTGCTGATTTCACATCAGGAATTTGCTAGAACCGCAGAACTTCTTGCTAATTAGGTCTATGTACTATTGTAAAGCCAGCAGAACTGTGCAATAGTTGCTGCTGAGATTGCAGGTGATCCAATTACCAACATCTTTATTATTACATGGCATGCAACCTAGGTAGCAAATTATTCCTGTTTTGAGAGGTGAGATGAGTAGATTAAAATCTCCTATCTGGCCTTCTTTTTGTTACATATCTGTGTTTCTTTTTCTTACATTTCTGAAACAGTGTGCTTCTGGGAAGCACATCTTCTTAGCAAACTCACTGCATAGAATCATAGAATCATAGAATCAACCAGGTTGGAAGAGACCTCCAAGATCATCCAGTCCAACCTAGCACCCAGCCCTAGCCAGTCAACTAGACCATGGCACCGAGTGCCTCAACCTGTTGCACAGTAATATTAGTTCTTATGCAAGGATCATGGAGACTTAGTGTCCTAAATCATGAACAAGGTCACAGTATTGGGCATTGATCACAGACCTTTTCTCCTGTTGGATGTACAAAATGCAGCCAAAGTTAGGAACAGCTAAACACCAACAAAGCCTCTATTGTTTCCATTTTAAAATGTTTTCCCTTGAAGACCTGCCAGAGCACATTGATTAAATGTTTAAACATCCCACTTACTATCAGGAGACAAATATCCAAGGCAATACATAGTCATGTCATAAAGCTCATGTATTTTTTAACAGATGACTTGACCCCAACAAAAAGTGGAAAACAAGCATCACATGCAGCTTCCTCACGCCTCACACACTTGGTGAGTTCGCATGGATTTGGCTTCAATTAGCAACACGCAAAGCCTGTCAGCATTGCAGCAGCTTGTTTCAGCTGCATACCCAGCCAAAACTTTAAGGAGGACCTGAAAGAAGCTGCCTTGTGGGAGAAGTAGCTGATAGTCTCACTTGATTCACCAACAGAAAACCATCTGCCTTCCAGGAGCTACATGAGACAGCAGCTGGCAGCATCAGTACTTTCTTTTCCTCTCCTCCATAAACAAACACCGGGCTCTTTTGCTGTCTCTCCTATTATTTCTGTGAAGCAATTCTTTCTCTCCATGCTGCAGAGTATGCTCATGTTCCTCACTGCTAGATAAACTTACCTGAACAGGGAATTCAAATTCGGCTATTACTGTCCTCCTGTTCAAGAGTGGAATATGTACATTCCTCATGGAAATAAAAGGAAGATAACTTCAATCTAACTGCTCTTTGATTTTTTGTCATCACACTGCAATCACGAAGAGCTCCACACTGTCACTAGAACAGGTAAAAAGAACTACTTGGACATTTATAACAGTGCCCCAAATGGGGTGATGCCTGCATTACAATGCAGTCATTGCAGGAAAACTGCAAGGTAGACACCCCGTGTGGGACACAGAAGGTGCTGCTCGTTTTGCTGCACTTTTCCTGCATAAGCCTCTTTACCTCCTCAATTTCATCACAGGCAGACTGAAATTCATGCATAAAAATTAGTAGGTAATAGAGAAAAAGAAGCTAGTTCCCAGGAATGCATGTGCTGAATGCAGTTTGCTCTCCTTATTTTAGCACATTCTGTATGGAGCACAGGCACACCCTCGTCACTGAGAAGGAACAAGATGAACTGATTTAATACATTATAGCTGCAGTTACAGCAAACGTGATGCTAGTTGGCAGAGAGGAATTAAGTGCAGCCGATGACACACTGGGGTATTTTTGCAGACAGGCAGTTTGCAGCTCTATTTTTACTACCTTTAGGGTCTGCAGTTCAAGCCGTGGAGCAGCTCATCTGCATTACTCAGCCACGTCTCTGTGACGCCATTCTAGGTAAGCACCACAAAGGACTACTCTGCATCACGTAGGGCTGCAGTCTGTGTGGGTCTCTGAGCAAAGAAAGGCAGAGGAGGATTTCTGCCTGTCAGCAAGAGAAATAAAGAATCGAGAGCTGGATTAAGCATCTGGAAAATTACTGCAGCCTCCCAGCCTTTGCTGTCTGCTACCCAGGATGAGTCATCATCGGTTGCTGTGGCAACAGCTATTTTCCTCCTCCTGCTGCTGATCAATTTTGTCTGTGTGAAGGTCCCCTGAAACCAGGAGCTGCACAGATAATGCAACAAAGTCACAGAAACTCCTCGCAAAGAGCATTTGCATTCTAATTGCGTTGGTCTTGGGACTTAAAGGAGAAACCAAGCAGTTGAGGCAGAAGGACAGAGACAGCAAACACCTGCTTTTATTCAACCTGCATGCCGCTTCCAGACAGGCGTGGTTAACAAAGACCCTACTACCATTTCCACCAAGCAATGGCTATAAATAAAACATAATATTCTATCCTAGACACTAACCAACCATGTTTAACATCAACGTCAGATGCTCTATAATTTAAACCTGTGCTTTGAAGCAGGGGATTGCACAGCCTGACACACAGAACCACAGCTGGCCAGTCAGTTAAGGTTTCTAAGTCCTACCCTTACCTCCAACCTTGGCAGAATGACCCCCCAGCAAGTCATTTCATCTCGGCAATGCCCTATTCATCACTTTTCAAGAGTAAAGAAAGGGTTTCAGGGAGCTGAAACATTGTTGCTAAGCAATAACAAAGTCCTGAAGCAGCACCTAGAGTTAATCCTTTCCCAGCATTCTACTGTGGCAAATGCAGTGGATGTTAAATTACCTCCGATGAGACAAAGGAGTCTGAGTCTTTGTCTACCTAGTATGTGACTCTCATAGATCTCACTTCAATACTTCTGATTTAGTCAGTTTATATCCTTTGTTTTCACCTCTCCTCCTTTTTATGTAACAAATTAACATAGGCCCTGAAGGCAACTTAAAATGTTGACATTGTTCAGTCAATGAAGTCATAGAATCATAGAATGCCAGGTTGGAATGGACCTCAAGGATCATCTGGTCCACCCTTTCTAGGTAATAGTATAGTTGAAACGAGATGGCCTGGCGTCTTGGCCAGCTGAGTCTCACAGCTGTCCAGTGTAGGGAAATCCCCTGCTTCCCTTGGGAGATTATTATGTCTAACCTCTCTCATACTGAAAAATAAGTGATCCTGACATCCACTTGTCCGAGATTATTTCCATCTCTGCTAGCATGAAGTTATTCTCCCAAGCCAGGGCAGTCATTGTACTGCAAGCAGAGAGACAAGGCTAACATCTGCCATGCTATTTTATCATGTTCATACCTAACCTTGCATGCTCAGGTAGTGAATCAAGAACATGAGACTTCAGACCTTCTACATCGCTCTCATTTGTTTTATCAATTTACCTCAGCTAAAGCCTAAAACACTTGAGCTGCCCCCATTCAGTCAGAATGGAGAACACTGGACTCTGTGTCTAGGAATTCCTCTTTTGAGTCAGTTTCCTTATCGCTGAAAAGGAGAAGAAACCATGCATGCATATGACGACTTGAATGACTTTAAAAGCATAGAACCACAGAATAATTTTGGTTGGAAAAGACCTCTAAGATGATAGAGTCCATTTACTGAGCTGACACCACCATGGCCATTAAACCACTTCTCAAAGTGCTGTGTCTACACAGTTTTTTAGTATCTCCAAGAACAATGACCCAACCACCTCCCTGGGCAGCCTGTTCCAATGTCTGACCACCCTTTCAGTAGAGGAATTTTTCCTCATGTCCAACCCAAACCTCCCCTGGCACAGTTTCAGGCCATTTCCTCTCATTCTGTCACTTGATACACTTCACTCCAAGATCCTTTGAGGTAGCTGTAGAGACCAATGAGATCTCCCTTCAGCTTCCACTACACTCTCCACTTAGCAAGTTCTCTTCCAAATCTGTCATCTGAAACAAGCAACTTGTGCACTGGCACAATAGGCTAACAGTACAGCACAACAGCAATCTGATGGCAACTGGAAGCTAAGGCTTCTTCCTCTCCCCTTCTTCCCTTCTTTGTTTAGAGAAAAAGAATAACCACAAAACAAGAACAACAAAAGAACCTCAAAAAAAACAGCAAAGCAACTTTTTGAAGGAATCCAGTAGTCATGCCTGCCTTTTTTGGCAGGAGGCAGCTTCTCTTACAGCTTACCCCCCAGACTGGCCTTGATCCTGAAGCAGCAGTGCAGGCACAACATTTAGGGATTTATTTTGTGAAAGGGGGGGTAGCCTAAGTTCTTTCATCCTATGCATGTTTTGAGGAGTGGTACAATCTTCTTTTCATCTCTGTTCTTTACCTGTGGATATCATATTGCTGTGTGAGAATGAACCTATGACTCATTTTATTTAAAACTGGGTTTGTGCAGAGAAACTGTGATTGCAAAAACAATCTTTGTGATCATCTGTCAAAGAGGATTTGGGTTGGACCATGTAGATTGTGACTTGCATGATGACCATCTCCCAGCTGGTGCAGCTCTAGTAGGAACAACATTTTTTTCCTTTCCTTCTCCAGCATCATGCAATAATAAAAGTCATAAATTCATAGAATGGTTTAGGTTGGAAGGCACCTTGAAGATCATCTTGTTCCAACCCTCTTGCCAAAGGCAGGGACACCTCCCGCTAGATCAGACTGCTTAATGCCTCATCCAACCTGCCATTGAACATCTCCAGAGAGGAGGCATACACAGCCTCTCTGGGCAATGTGTTCCAGTGTCTCACCCTCACCATCCTCACTGTAAAGAATTTCTTCCTAATATCCAGTCTAAATTGACCCTCTTCAAGCTTCTACCCATTCCCTCTTGTTCTATCACAAGTCCTTGTGAAAAGTCCTTCCCCAGCTTTCTTGTAGGCCTCTTTCTGGTACTGTAAGGCTGTTATAAAATCACCCCAGAGCCTTCTCTTCTCCAGGATGACCAGACGCAACTGTCACCACCTGTCCCCATAGAGGAGATGCTCCAACCCTCTGATGGTCTTTGTGGCCCTCCTCTGGACCCAGTCCAGCCATTCAAATGAGTGGGTGAATTATGAAAACAAGCCTCACAGAACAGCAAGACAAGAAACAGCAGCAGGAAAGATTAAAATTTCTGCATTCCCACCATGAAAGTGCTTTCAGCAAAGCATTCCAGCCCATCTTACACACAAGCTAAAAGAAACTTTCAAAGCAAAAACTAATCTGCTCTCAGGTTTCCTTCCAGCAGACCATAAGGAATGAGCTGTTGGAAGTCAAGGAAAGCAGCTTCTTTTGTAAAGAGATGTAGCCTAAACCTCATGGCAGCTGCCTGTCTCACAGACAGAGCAGAGAAGCCACAAAGGTGGAAATCATCCTTTGAGGGTCCTGTCAGCAAAGAGCAGGTACTACCTGCAAGTCTGGGAGGGTGAATACATAAAGAGATGTCTGTAATACAGAAAAGACTGAGTTTCCATGAGCTACAGCAGTCATCAGAGGGTGGGAATGGCAGCAGATCCAACAGCCACCCAGTAAGGTGGTCAAAACACATGCAAAACAAACCCCAGAACTGACTGAGAAGTATTTGCAAAACAGGAAATAGTTTGGTCACATCCAGCACTTTGGCATGAACAACTGAAGAGATGACATGAGGTTCTGAGATTTTTAGATCTCATGTGAGAGTGCAGGATTATTTTGCTGACTGTAGATAGCTTAAGGCTAGTGAGCCCTTTCAGGTCAAGCTAGCAGTATGGCAGTCATCAGGCTGCCCTACAAAAGAGAATTTTCCATCAGAACTACATTGATACAGTTTTAATACTGTTACTTCTGGTTTTCAATACATATATGTCATTTATGTTGTCTTGAATTCCCACACAAGGAATTACAGTAAGACTGGTACAAATTCTATCACAAATAGAGTGCTTTTGCCCTGTTAGGAAGAAGAGAAACTGAAAGTCAGTCAAAGGGAGGAAAAAGCTTGATGAGGATCAGCAAAACACGCCAAGAACAGCTCATTCTAGCCCAAGTGCATACTGATGTGTTCCAGCTATTCCCATGGGGCTGATTAAACAAAACAAAACAAAAATTAAAATACAGTAGTACCTTTATTGCTTCACAACAATAAGAATGTCCCAGAAGGACATGATCTCAACCTTTCGCTGAACTTGTATGGATGAGGAGTGCTGAGAATTTGGGATTTTCTTTGCCTACAGACTCTTGCACCAAACATGACCACACTGCCTGGGGCTTAGGCAAGGTTTATGTTTATAGTATAGGACAGGTTGGAAGAAGTTTCACAAGGTTCCTTGTCAAATCTGCCAGCACAATCTGCTTTGTTGTGTCCCAAGGATGCTCAGGGCTTTGTCTGGTCAGGTTACTAGCTCTTTTCACTCAGCCTTCAAAAGCTCGAAGAGAAGATGCTTACCTTTGAAGGCAGCCATGAGCAAATTATCACAAGTTTTCTGACCTGCTCAAAGTTCAGAAAGTTCTACAAAATGGGCAGGCCACATAATAGACTTGCAAGAAAGGTAATTCCTACTACTCCAATCTTTCCAGATCAGCATTTGGCTCAAATATGGAGCTAAATAACTTAAGAACTATGTTGTAAGACAGCACTCTGATCCAAATGCACCTCCAAAAGGCATGTGTTCCTCAGCAATGGCCATATGGGAGTGCTACAGGTTTACACTGCCCAACACTTGCAGACAATCACCACAGCCATCAGTTCTCAGACACCAAATCCCACAGAAGGAGGGAATTACAGTTATTTCATACCTTCATCAGAAAGACAGTCTCCAGCATCACTGAAAACCTGTGAGAACACTGCTTTACTGTGAAAAATCAGAGATTATGTTAAGGTTGAGGAATGAATCATAAGAAAATACAGGAAGAGAAGGTAGTGATTGTGTGAAAAAAGTAAAATTCTTCAAGAAAGTGCTGCTGGTACCAGCAGCTCACAAAACCAGAAAAGGATTCAATGTCACATAACAATTGCTGTATCTGGAACTTCTGAAAGCTCTGTACAAAGTCAGCAAGGGAAATCTGGCCATTCAAGGTGCATTCATGTGATACTGCATGCAAAGTACAAGGGAAGCAATTATCTTCAGACACCATCAAGATGTCCAGAAGAAAAGGACATGGACCTGATGAAGCAAGTTCAGAAGAGGGCCATGGAAATGATCAGGAGGTTGGAACTTCTCTGCTACAGTGCCAGGTTGAGGGAGGGGGCCTACAAGAAAGATGGAGAGAGACTGTTTACAAAGGTCTATAGTAATAGGATGAGAGGCAATGGCTTCAGACTAGAGAACAGCAGATTTAGATTGGATGTTAGGAACAGATTCTTTACCATGAGGGTGGTGGAACATTAGAGCAGGTTGCCCAGGGAGGTGGTTGGGGCTCCATCTGCCCCATCCTTGGAGATATTCAAGCTGAGGCTTGACAGGGCTCTGGGCAACCTGATCTAGTTGAGGAAGTCCCTGCTGACAGCAGAGGGGGTTGGCTTAGACGACCTTTGGAGGTCCCTTCCAGCCTAGACCATTCTACAATTCTAAATCATCATGTTTTACATTTAAAACATCTATTTTGTGTGAGAAAGAAGTAGCAGTGAGAAGGAATTAGAAGTCTTTTTTAAATAACGTATTAAGCTTATTACTCCTGAAGACCAAAGCTATCACAAGGAGAAAAACCACAAAGAAACCCCAAACAACACAAAGCAAAAAGAGCATGAACAAGATACTTTATACAGGAACAGAAGCATATACAATTTAATTCTGAAAACATGAAAATTTGTGGAAAAATAAAATAGACCTCTCCAACTCCAGAACTGCTATGTGAATGGAAGTAACAAACACCTTTCCATACTAAAACCAGGGAATAAACAAATAGGCAAAAGAAACCTTTCTTCATCCTAGGGAGGTGACATAAGAAAGTCAAACTGAATGTAAATACAATGAAGTTAATCTTGCTTGGGTTTATTGGAGAATGAACACCAAAACACAAGCAAACATACAGTGCACAGGCCAGTTGAATAATGCATGCTGTTCTTCCAGTCCAGAGTTATTTCCACAAGAAATAGCATTTTAAATCTTAACCAAATGGCATCTAAAAATAGCAGGAAAAAATGTTAAGAAGCTTAGGTGGGAAAAGAGAGGAAAATACTTAGATTCCCGAGCAACACTTTGGTTTGCAATCATTCACTAGCACTGAACTTGTGCTAAAGCCAGGCTGACTTGGCCTCAATATGGACAGTACCAGTGCAGATTCCCAACACTACCTGGCTAATGGTCACTAGTAAGGAAAAGATGATTTTAAACATATCTGAGCTATGTCAGCTTCCTAGACTAGTCCTTGGACATTTTGCTAAGACAGTCACAGCAAGAAGGTGAAGAAAACCCTCTTGACTTCATCTGCTGTTGCACTCACTCACAATTTCTACCTGGGCCACTGAGGAGCCAAAAAAATCTAAATGTTGTATTTTCCTTTCACCAATCTGGGGAAGTACTGAATATTTTTGCATAACACACCTCAGGTAGCAAACCCCCATTTTGGAGTTCTCTGCCACCAACACAGCTCCCAGTCCAAGTTAATTATTTCAAATGTTAGCATCTAGCAATGAAAACTCAACCCAGGGACAGTGCTGATGTGTTACCACAGCAACAGTTATTTATGAACTTGCACCTTGTCAGCTGCCAAGGACCATTTTGAAAGCCTCTGTTCCCCTTCAGCCCACATGGAACAGGGACTCATACAGCTGCCTCAAAAGCCGAAAAGCTAAAGTGGCACTAGCAGAATCTTCAGAAAATCCTTGTACTGCAAATGTGAGGATGAGCCCATTTACACCAAGAACTGCAACTATGGACGTGAGCCAGAAGAGATGAAAGCAGTCAAGAGATTTCTGAAAAGTAGCTCAGAGGTAAGCAAGCCTGACAAGACAGTTTTGATGTCCAAGCACAATGTCATCTACCAGGGCTTCTGCAAGGCCTTCAATACAGTGCCCCACAGCATCCTTCTCTCTAAGTTGGAGAGATATGTATTTGATGGGCTCAGTGGATAAGGAACTGAGCCCACTGGGTGGATGGTAGCATCTAGAGGGTAGTGATCAATGTCTAGATGTCCAGATGGAGATGGGTGACTAGTGCTGTCCTTCAGAGGTCCACACTGGAACCAGTGCTGTTTAATATCCTCATCAATGATATAGACATTGGGATCAAGTGTATCCTCGGCAAGTTTGGAGATGACACCAAGACAAGTGGTGTGGTAAGCTTGTCAGAGAGACAGGATGTCATGTAGAGGGATCTGGATAAGCTGTAGAAATGGTTACAGGTGAATCTCATGAAGTTCAACAAGGCCAAGTGCAAAGTCCTTCACCTGGGTCAGAACAATCCCCATATCAATACAGGCTGGGGAATGATGAGATTGAGAGTAGCCTTGCAGAAAAGAACTTAGGGGTACTAGTGGACCAAAAGCTGGACATGAGCCAATAACATGCATTTGCAGGCCAGAAAACCAATCACATCCTGGGCTGTGTCAAAAGACATACAGCCAGAAGATCGAGAGAGGTGATTCTGCCACTTTACTCTGGTGAGACCACACCTAAAGTGTTGTGTCCCGTTCTGGGGCCCTCAATGCAAAAAGGGCATAGATGTGATAGAGGGGGTTCAGAGGAGGGCCACAGAAATGGTCAGAGGCCTTGAGCACCTCTCTAACCAAGACAGGCTGGGAGAATTGGGGTTGTTCAGCCCAAAGAAGAGAAGGCTACAGAGGGACCTTATAGTGGACTTCCAGTAGCTGAAGAGAGCCTACAGGAAAGCTAGTGAGGGACTGTTTAGAAGGGTACGTACCAATAGGACAAGTGGCAGTGGTTTTAAACTAGAGCAGGGAAGAATTAAATTGGAAGTTAGGAAGAAGTTATTCGCTATGAGGGTGGTGGAACACTGCAACAAGTTGCCCAGGGAGATGGTGGAGGCCCCACCCCTGGATACATTCAAGGTCAGTCTCGCTGGGCCTCTGAACAACCTGATCTGGTTGAGGATGTGCCTGCTTACTGCAGGAGGTTGGACTAGGCAACCTCTGGAAGACCCTTCCAACCAGTGCATTCTTTGATCCCATACTCAGCCAGCTCATCTATATTGGGTCTGCAAATGCAGAACTTACACATATCAGATGTCAAAGTGGTACCATTAGCCATGACATCCTCCTCAAACCAAGAGCTTGGAAATGTACTAACCAGAAGCCTTTCCCTACATGTTTTTTACTTTCACTGTTTTTTAAGCAGTGCAACGAAAGGAAAAGCATGGCAGAAAGCAAATTGCCTCTGAAAACTGAGGGCAAGATCTCAGCCCTCCCTTTTCTAAAGGATACTTAAAGCTGGTCAGGAATACCAGAAAATAGGAAGGAGGCCTTCCTATGGGGTGGGTGCTCATTTTGGTGTGATTGGTTTTGGTTTGGCTTTGTTGTTGTTGATTTTTTGGGGGGGTTGAGGGGAGGGGACGTGAGGGCTATGTGTTAGTTTGTCTTTTATGTTTCTTTGTGTTCTCCTTGCCACAGACAAGAATGAGCACATTTCCATCTAGCATCCCATTGAAGAGCTGGTGACAGTTAGTGGGCAATTCAGTTTCCCGGCTTAGGCATTGTTAAGGCTCTCTTTGTGGTTAAGAGTCTGCAAATTGCTTTGGGATGCTCTAAAATTTAATATTATAGCATAGGTTGTTCTTATTAGTGGGTGTGGATCTATGCACTACTTCTTGTCTACTGCAGGACAGACACCATCTCCTAGTTTAGATGGATAACCCACAAAATAAAAAAAGAGAAAGAAATATCCACAACAACCTTTGCCTCAAACCACCACTGCTGCTGTTAGCTGACAAGTCACACTCCTCTACCTTCCATTTCCTGTGACTCAGCCCAGGACATTTGTATACCCCCAGTGCAATTTCTAGAATATATTGGCCATGACTAGAAGCTGTCACTTTATAAAACAAATTTTCTGGAACTGTATAAATTATGCCCTTGACTGGCATGTCAAGCCTGTTCTGCTGCTGGTGTTCTATGTTATGCTGTTAACTGTTTGATGTTAAGATGAATCTTAACAGCATCTATTTCCATGGAGCTTTACCTTGGAGGCCTGGTGAACAGTAAGTTAACCACGGGACAGCAATTTGCCTTTGTGGCCAATAGGGCCAGTGGTATCCTGGGCCCACTAAGAAGAGCATGACCAAGTCAAGGGAAGTTCCCCTCCTCCTCTACTCTGCCCTAATGAGACCACATCTGAAATATTGTGCCTAGTTCAAGGATTCCAGTGAAATTATGAGAGTCCAGTTGAGACTACAAGGATGATTAAGGGAATAGAACATCTGTCTTAGGCTAAGAGTTCTGGGGCTGCTTTAAAACAGTATTTTTAAACATCTGAAGGGCAAGTGTCAAGAAGAAAGGTCCAGTGGTGCTCTGTGATAGGACAAGGGGCAGCAATCACAAACTCAACACAAGAAGTTCCTCCCCAACACAGAAAAGAATTGCTAGTAGTATAAGCTGAGAGCATGTACACAAATGCTAAAAACTGGATCCTGTCACAGCTTTGAGATTCACTGAAAATCCATGTAAAACTTGTTTCTTGCATTATTTTAGCTCTATCACTAACAAGATCTTCTTTCAGTCCCATGCAAGTCATTAAATAGCCATCTAACACCATCTGCTGGATTGTGAAGAAAAAAAATGTAACAGTAACCTGCTGCTGGGCAGAGAGGATAAAAACCCACTACAGTGCCTGTGGTTAGGCTTTGAGAGCTCTCCCCTAACCCACATTGTTTTCCTGTTTTCTTTGTCCTTTTTAAAAGGCAAATTTAGGGTGCTGGCATTACCGGGCAACCACAAAGACAGAAAGTCCTCTGCTCTGGATTGTTTGAATTGTGCAGGGGGCTGTGCCATGTAGTTACGCTTCAAGATCACCACTCACCTGTTTTCACCATCATCTTTACCCCTTCCTGACTAAATGAAAATAAAATAGCAGCAGGAAAAGCAGCTACCCTGGAAACAAGCTGTCTGAAAAGTCAGGATATAATTCTAAAGGAGGAGACATGCAGAAATGAGCTGGGTTTTGGTCGAAAATCCAGAATCCCAGCATTAGTCAGAGCTGGAAAATACAGAGCCTGTGCAGCAAGAGAAAATCAGCCATTACACTCAGCCATGAGCTCAGACATTAGCCCTTGATTTTCTGTGCCCCGTGCAAAGGCCAAAGTACCAGTTATCTCACCACCATGCAGGCATGTACTTTTCAAAGATGGGCAAGGATATTTTTAACATCCAATTAAGCAGCTGCCGCTGCTGTCAAACGCAAGATGACAGCTTTTAATTAGTTACCTCCGTCAGGAGACTACACTCCCTTCCTTGTTTCTTCAGGTCAAAGTTGTTTCACACATCACCTAGCTCCTTGCAACACAGGATGCAGTAGTTAAGCTTTTTTTCTTTTGCCAAAATGAAACAAAGGCCTGGCTGAAATTATGTCAAGTATAAAACAGAGTGGAGGTTGTGTGTTTCCTACTTCCCACTCCTTTTCTCTCCTCACTGTTTGCCTATTTTCATACTGAGATTTAGGGATGAATCACATGTTCAGCAGTTATTAGGCATCAGATTTTATGTAAGGTCCCGATTTAGTCAGCCAGACAAAGTGTGAAAGGACAAATTGTCTTGATTGACTCTTCACCCTATTAAGTCAGTGGAAGCACTGCCAAGATTTTACCCCATGTAGCTAACAGTGCATCTGCTCCCTTGTTCAAGGTTTTCCTCTATCCAGTTTTTCTGGAAGCACCAATATTTCAGTAAAGCAAGTAAGCATTTCTCACAGCAGTAAGCAGGCTGCTTCAGACAATGCTGTAAAAGCTACAAGGAGCCTTGAATCACAGGATTCCTTTAGCAGTAGGGGAAATAAAGGTCATGCCTCATGCATCGGTGCTGCCCAAAGTAGAATCTTACCTTCTGAGACAGAGGCAAGAATGATCGCAGGGTGAATTTGTTGAAGCATTTCCAGGAGAAAGAGGGTACTTTTTGCAGCACTGTACAAGATACTGGTAAGACTGCCTCTGAAACATTGAGAGCAGCTCTGTTCACCTAGTTCAGGATGGATGAATTTTAACTGAGTCAGCACACAAAGGAGAGGAATAAATACCTGAAAGGGGGGAAGTGAAATAAAACCAAGCATTTGCTTGGCCAGACAGCAAAATTAAGACTGAGACAGCAGTTTCAATATATGTTTAAGCTGGTCCAAGAGCAGCTCGCCATCGGAAGGGCAGTCCTGCTTGCCTCAGTCCTACAGTCCCACTGCCTTCCTTGTGCTGAGTGAGAACATGAGCCAATACAACACACTCTGCTGCTGCAGTGCTTGGCTTTCTTGGACAAAGGAAGCAGCAGGCAAGTGAAAGAGAGGGAAAATCAAGTACCTCCTCTTTCAGTAGAAGCAAGATAGAATGAGGCATAAGGTAAAACTATCTTAAGAAGGCAATGGGTTCCTCTGTGATCTGTGTTAGATAACATTGTCCTGCTCTGGCAGGGGGGTTGGATTCGATGATCTCCTTGGGTCCCTTCCAACCTCTAACATCCTGTGATCCTGTGATCGGGTGACAATGCCATCACAGACACTAATGCTTCTAAACTGGCCACAACCATGTCTTTGGAAACAAGCTTTCTGCATGTCACCCTTCTTACTGGGCCGCTCGGTCCAAGAAATGCTGATCAGTTAAGATGAATGATGTTTTCCTTCCAATGGCAGGGGAATAAAGTGCTTCCAGGAGCTTCCTGACAGTCATGTATTCCTAACTTGATTGTCTATTTGTATCAACCCTTCTAATAGAGAAACCATTGGAAACATTTAAAAGCTCCAGCAACTACATTTCTTATTCTGAGCAATGCAAAAGAGAAAATCTGCTCCAGGCAAGTCAAGCCAAAGATTCATATAAATGTAGACAGAGCATTTTGTTGCATGCCAGCAGAATAGATCAACAGCAGTGTGTCATTGTGTGGTACTTTAGGAGGGCCCCAGGTTCCCCTTAAGAAGATTACAGAGATGAACTCCCATCCTGAGGAATGGACTGATCCAGGCTGATCTAGGGTAGGGTGTCCCTGCCCATGGCAGGGGGGTTGGAACTAGATGATCCCTGTGGTCCCTTCCAACCCTGACTGATTCTGTGATTCTGTGACCTGCCCATCCCAGAATATTGTAATATTGTTATTCTATTCCACTTTCAGTGTCATAGCTTATATCACAGTATCACAGTATCACAGTATCACCAAGGTTGGAAGAGACCTCACAGATCACCAAGTCCAACCCTTTACCACAGAGCTCAAGGCTAGACCATGGCACCAAGTGCCACGTCCAATCCTGCCTTGAACTGCCCCAGGGACGGCGACTCCACCACCTCCCCGGGCAGCCCATTCCAGTGTCCAATGACTCTCTCAGTGAAGAACTTTCTCCTCACCTCCAGCCTAAATCTCCCCTGGCACAGCCTGAGGCTGTGTCCTCTTGTTCTGGCGCTGGCCACCTGAGAGAAGAGAGCAACCTCCTCCTGGCCACAACCACCCCTCAGGTAGTTGTAGACAGCAATAAGGTCACCCCTGAGCCTCCTCTTCTCCAGGCTAACCAATCCCAGCTCCCTCAGCCTCTCCTCGTAGGGCAGTGCCTGGCTGATGTTGCTCTCTTCTCCTCCCTGCCTTTCCTCCCTTCACTTGTTTCTGAGCAGAGGGAAGCGAAGGGCACTCACCTCATGCTGTGTGTGGGGAGAGGGCTTCTGCCTGGCAGGGAGCTTTGAGCTGCATCATGCGGCCTGCTGCGGCCTTGTAGGCCTAAGCTGGGGAGGGCAGCTTGGGCCTGCTCTCAGGCCTGCTGATGCAGAGGATTCTAGAAGCTTTTAGTCCTGTAGACTTGGCCTAGCCTGTGGCTGCATTCATTCCACCCCGATTGCCTTTGGCATATATGCACCTCCAAGTAGAATCTGCCTTCAAACTTCCAGCCAGTGTGCAGTATCTTCATTCTTACTCTGCAGAAGGAGTAAGTGTCACTTCTGTCCCCCACACATTGCTCCTGTTAAATTCTGGACATTTGGCTTTGCAGGATGGCATTGGTCTCGTTGGTACAGAAATGTTGTTTGTTTGGGCTTGGGTTTTTTGATTGGTTGGTTGGTTGGTTGGGGGTTTTGTTTGGTTGTTGTTTTGTCTTTGTTTTTCATTCTGGGTAATTACTTGTGCAGAGAGGAGCTTTTACGGGAGGGGACAGCAAGGACCCGAAGACAACCACACCAGACGAAGAACATGGCCACCTTCCTGCCTGTGGTGGGAGGGTTTGTAGCATCTACCAGCACACACACATGCAGGCAGCCTGGCCTGTGGCTGTGTGATGGTTTGGGCTCTTACCCACCCCCCCACACTTTTGAATTTGCCCCAGCTAACTCAGACGGACCCTGGGAATATAGATGAAGCAATTTATTTACAGCTAGCAGAATTTACAAGCAGCTATTTACAATATATACAGTTATATAGCAATTATATACAGAAATATACAAAGGATAAACAATACAAAAGCACAACTCCCCTCCCAGAAACCAGAGTCCCCAGGAGGGGCTTTCAAACCACCCCAACACCTCCCCTGGCCCCTCTCAACCTTACCCCAGTTCTCAGGAAGAAGAGAGGTGCGGCCAAGAGGTTAGGGAGCAGGGTTAGAAGAGCAGTGATGTTAGAAGATGTGTCTCGGTCTAAGGCAAAAGCAAGAGTAGAGACAAAATGGAGAAAAAGTCTTTCTTCTTCCCAGAGCTCTCAGCGTAACTGTGAGAGAAGTTGACATCAATTGTTTTCATTTCACTGCCTGTTATCAAGTTCTTTTACCAAAACATTCCAGCTTGCTTCAAACTAGCACAGGCTGGAATTGGTTCGTCTGGAGACTTTAGGGTGTGAGAGAAAGCTACTCACCTGGTGAAACAGTGAGGCAGTGGAGTTTCATGGTTGCCTGAAAGCCTGCCCCAGAACAACTCGGTTCCTTGATAGAATCAGCTGTGCTTTGTCTGCAAATTTGTCTGCAAATTTGGCCACAAGTGATTACTCCTGGATATTAGGAAGAAGTTCTTCACAGAGAGAGTGATTGGCATTGGAATGGGCTGCCCAGGGAGGTGGTGGAGGCACCGTCCCTGGGGGTCTTCAAGAAAAGCCTGGCTGAGGCACTTAGTGCCATGGTCTGGTTGACTGGATAGGGCTGGGGGATAGGTTGGACTGGATGATCTTGGAGGTCTCTTCCAACCTGGTTGATTCAGTCCGTCAAGTCACACAGCTGCTTCATACAGAACTGTGTTCAAAGAGCAAACGCCACCTTTATCCCTGAACAGCAGATGTACTGCACACACAGTGCCCAGCCCAGGCTCATGCCACAGCTGGCTGGGTGTAGGATGCCTACCCCCACCACCAGGCCACAATAAGCTGTGAGGAGGAGCACCTACGCAAGTGGACAAGCAAAGGCCAAGGCACTGAAAAGGTCAAGGAAGCCCAGGCTGTGCAGTTGTGCTAGTTTGAAGCAGGGTAGAATGTTTTGGTGAGAAGAACTAGATCATAGGCTGTGGAAGGAAAACAATGGTGATGTCTACTCCTCTCAGAGTCTTGCTGGAAGAAGAAATGAAAACATTAGATAACACTCTCACCATTTTGTCTCACTCTCTGGCTGAGCTGCTGACTGAGCTGCAGCTCTCTAACACACCTTCCACTCACCTTTGCTTCTTAACGTCTTGGCTGAACCTCCATTCTTCCTTGGGGCTGGGGTAAGGTTGAGAGGGGCAGGGGGAAGGTGCAGGGGTGGTTGAGAGCCCCTCCTGGGGACTCAGGTTTCTGGGAGGGGAGTTGTGCTTCTGTATTACCTTTTACCTTGTATATTTCTGTCTATAACTGTATACACTGTACATATCTGCTTGTATATTGTGCTAGCTGTAAATAAATACCTTCATTTATATTTCCAGAGCCAGCTGAGTCTAGTCTGGGTGATTTCTAAAGTGGGGGGGGAACACCCAAACCATCACAGCAGTGAGCTAAGCCATCAGATGGTACAACGTCAGCTTGTCTAAATTTGCTGGTTTGAGGCTCATTGGACTACTTTAATGAAAATAAAATAATGATGAAACCTATGTCATTCATTGTTTTGCTAAGAGGGATAATGAGCCAAAATGCCAAAAACTTGTCCCACTCTAGTCTGGGATGCTGGATCTATTCACTTCCTCCTCACTCAGCTCTAATATCTTTTCTACTAATCTTGGCTAACAGAAAACAATGTAAGCTTTGCCAGTTGTTTTGTTTGTTTGTCTGGGAAAGTAGAGGGAGAAAGAGAGGGTAGCTTTGAGCCCTTCTGGGCAGCTTTATTTGTCTGGGAGGGAGTTTGGATTTCTGTATTATTTCTAATGTGTATATAATTGTAAATACTTGTGAATATATTGTGTATATATGCTTGTAAATTTTGCTTTGCTATAAGTATAGCTTCATCTTACTTCCAACCCATCTCAGCTAGTCTAGTAAATTCCAATAGTGAGGAGGGAGGGAGGAAAGTTTCTAACCCACCACACTAAAGGAAGAGTTTGTATCAGTAACAAAATGTCTCAGCATGTGAGCTGCCTTCAGCTTCCCTCATCTTGACATCTTCCCATATACTTATACCTGCTTCACACTCACTCCCCACCTTGTTTAAACTGCCACATCTCTGCTCAGGTAAGGTCTTAGTCTGGGTGCATTTAAAAGCCATATAGATATGATGCTCAACGATATGGTGTAGTAGTGGCCCTGGTAGAGTTAGATAACAGTTGGACTTACTGATCTTGAAGGTCTTTTTCAACCATAGTGATTCTATGTGATTCCTCTAGAGGCAAGACACTCTGCATCTTCTGTATTTTGTACTGTCCTCTGGAATAACAATGAATAAGGGCAGTGCAAAAGACATTTAGAGGCACAGCACCTGAAAAGTAAAGCCGTAACTGTTCAGCAATGACATAGAGAATCAGGAAGAGAGAGGGAGAGCTTTGGAAGAAGCTTGGATTTGGATTTTGTGTTTTGCATTGTGCCTTGCCATTGTTTAGTTTGGTTTCTTTCAAATTAAGCATAATTATGTTCTTTGGCTTTATAAGAAACGACTTGTTGAAGAATTTATGCAATAAGTTTTAAACTGTTCTAAATGACTTTGCTGGAAGAAAGAGTAAGCTTCATGCATAAGTGCTTTCACTTAAGACTTCTTTCAAATTATCCCACCTAGGGTTTCTGGAACATAATTCTTCCAAAACCTCTACAAATCCACAAAGTTTTGTCCTGCATAATTATAGCACATCGTTAGGTGGAAAAAATAAGATACTCGTCAGAAGTACAACCCAGTATACTTTATTCTTACCAGATCATGCAGTTTGAGCAGATCTAGCATTTGCTTATGTATTTCCTGCCCAAGAACAACTGTCTGGGTCTCTATATTCCAAACCAGCAGAGAGAGTGCAAGACACAAATCTGAACAGAAATTATAGTAAGACATCCCAGCTTGACTGCAGTATCCTTTCTTTCTTTTGTGCTCTCCTGGAGTATGCTGCCTTCACTAAACAAATGCTACTGTGCAAGTGAGGAACAGCCCCTCTTCACCAAGCAGAGTATTGATTCAGGCAGTAAAACAGCTCTTTTCTAGGGATAACCCTCTCACTTTAAAGTTCGAGTTGCACATACCACACAAGCCTGACCTCCAGTTAGTACTCCAATATGAGGGACATTTTAAGTGTCACCCTTCTGAAGCTTCAGGAGTCATACCCATATAGAGATAAATCGACACACATTCCAAGATGATCAGGACAGCACAAAGACTACCTTGTTAAGCTCCTCACTCATCAAAGGAAATCACATAAATGCAGATGTAAATTGGACAGATACAAACCTTTCAGGTACAGTAGAAGCAGAGCTGAATTCCAGAGAATGGAAAGGCAAGGGCTGCCTGTCACACTGCAGGCAACGGTCTCATTAACAGGGCACAAGCCCTCTGCAGCTGGCCCCAGTAAGCAAAATAGGGCTGCTGTTAGAAACATGTCCTAGCAACAGGCCAGTGACCATCAGGTAAGACAAGAAGCCGTGTCAAGACATCAGCTTGGAGAGTCAAACCATGCTCTTCTCGGTGCTTTGCTAGGAGTGATGCATCAGCTGCAGCTGCAGAGATGGAAGGGACACAGGGACATGGGCTCCAGACCTGCCTGTCTTCTCAGTGCTCATTGCTTCCTTAGAAAATGCACAGCCCACAAAATCATGGGTGTGAGGCCAGTTAAAAGTTAAAGCAGTGTCACTAGGGGATATTGACTACTAATAGTGCTACTGCTAGTCAGTGCCTTCTGCATGAGATACCTTCTCTGCATCTCAGGATGTTCATCTGCTTTCTGGTTTTCTGCCTATCAGGGAATGGAGGGACATTCCATTAGAACTCCACAGTGGTGGATGGGAACATCGGAAGCTGTGTAGCTCTTCTCTTGGTGTACATGCAGGTGCGTCTGGTGAGAGGTGAGGGCTGTAACAACCTGTCTTGGAAGGAGACCAAACTAGGATGGAGCAAAGCGCAAGAGGTTTGACTCCTTGGGACGGGGCCACCTAGGCAGCTGCACGCCACACACAGGTCAACAGGCAGCAGCCAACAGTGCAGGCTTAACATGGTTACCTAGGGATCTGTGGGCCACCCTCTGAAGGAAATACTTCTCCACAGTCATAGCCACAGGCACCTGGGAGAACACCTGCCCCAGTGCCAGGAAAATAAACCCCGAGGGAAGTGCCCAAGACAAAAGGCATCCACCCCAGACATGGGCTTGGGGCCCAGTGCCTGGGTAGCATGCTGACCCTGAAGACCTCAAAGGAGTGCTTTCAGTCTTGTTCAGGTATTTTGTTCCCACAAAATGAAGAAGTGGCTTTGTCAAAATAAATGTGTGTGTGTGTGTGTGTGTGTGTGTGTGTGTGCTTTCTTTTCTTGCTGCAACTTCAGGTACTGCTTATAGCAATCCATGAAATATTGCCTGAAATTATTGTACTGATTTTAGTGGCAAGCAGAAGTCTGATGGAGAACAAGTGTACTGTAGGTTCAAAACCAAAGTACCAAAATGTCAAGGTAGTGAGCATCCTTGAGGTATTTTTCTCTCTTCATGTTATTCATCCATGACCACATAGGATCATAGGATCACAGGATGTTAGAGGTTGGAAGGGACCCAAAGAGATCATCGAGTCCAACTCCCCTGCCAAAGTAGGACAATACTATCTAACACAGATCACAGAGGAACACATCCAGACAGGCCTTGAAAGTCTCCAGAGAAGGAGACTGCTAAAGGACTGCACATCTCCCAGCAAAACCCAATGGATCTTTGGCTGCTATACCCTGCTTTGCAGCATGCAGCCCCTTTAAAGCACAAATCACCTGCTGGCAGCCAAAATCTACTGCTTACCTTGGCAACTGTGCTTAAGTGTTTATATTGTTATGGGTTTTCACTGACCTTAATTTGTGTGGAAGAAACTGCAACCACTTGAAGCCAGCAGCAGCAAAGACTCAATTTGTTTCAAAGATCTCAGAAAATTTTTGCCTCATGTGATATGATTTGTGGCTGCTTTTACAGTCCTAAGAAAGAAAAAATACTTTGCCTGGTCATTTTGATCTCTTTTTTTTTTTCTTCTTTTTTTTTGATCCTTTCAACCTTCTGGTCCTATCATGAAAGCTAATTGTATTTCCTCCTAGATAGTTTATTTGTGAAATAAAAACACAGCTTATGTAACACCTAATCGCCCTTCTGTTAGTGGAATGCAGCATGTAGGAAAACTAAGAAATGATCCAACTCGTTAACCACTAAGGAAGCGTCGGTACATACAGAAGTCACCACTTGCCTGTTTCTTAGCTGTCTGATAGGATTCAGCATGTGGTGTGCCTGTGGGGAGCTGAACAGCCAGAAGAGGGTAGTATGAGTTAGTTAATAAACCTCGTCTGTAAAGCAGAGCTTTACATATCTGCCTGCAAGGCAGAGAAACAGAACGTTGAGAAACTCCTCCCCGAGCTTTTGAGAGAATGTAGAAAGGCAGATTTACAGTCAGAACTGACAACGATTCGATTGCTATCAGGCCACAGTGGTTTTTACACTCTATTAGCTCCTCTCTGACCAATGCCTCTATTAATAAAATGCACTTTCTGAGCAAACTCATTGCTTTGTTTTTAGGCGACAGCAGGACAAGTCAGTGCCACTGAGTGTATCTTAGCACAGTGTCTTGCCTGCAGCAAATCTGGAAGGCCAGATAGGGAAAGTCATGAAAATTCGTAACAGCAAGAGCACTTTAAAGGGATGGTTCAGGGCCAAGGTAGTAGAATATGAAACAGGAGCTTGCTGAGTTCACCAGACATGCACATTTGATGGTCTGAATGAAAATGTTCTTCTTGCTGCTTCCCCTAATATCTACCCATAACAAAATTTTGCTCCCAGACTTTGTATGCAATAGATAAGCATTCACAGAAGGCATGTCACTGTATCTGAAAGAAGCAGAAACACCTCTGTACAGACACCTGTTCACAGGAGGTATGTTCTTCCACACCTATATGCTGAGAAATTCCTCTCTGAGGGATATCTATCCAGCCTCTATCAATGCTCATTACTGTAAAGAGAAATTAATTGCTGCTGGTACTCAATTATAGAGACATGCCTACACGAGTTAGCTTGCAATGTCTAGTTTACCCCTACAAGAGATCAGCTGCTAGCACTCTTCTCTGAGAAGGTGACAGAGATTGTCTGAGGAGGCAGAGGAAGCAGCAGGTGTGTGAAGACAAGGAAGACTGAGGGACAACTGTTATTAACTACAACACGCTAGTGGTTAGGTTCAGGCCTCCCCTATGCTAGATGCTGTACACTCACAGAAGATAGAAAAAGCTGAAGCCTGAAAAAGGCAGTTGAAAGAGACAAAAGGTAATTGGGGAACCGTGTACAAAGACGTGCAATGCCATGCTGAAGAGCAGACAGCCAGTCACTAGGCAAGGAACAGAAAATTCTGTCAGACCTGCTTTAAACTGTGCAGAGCCTGTTTAGGTGAACAAGACTGTATGCATGTTGACACCTTGGAAAGGCAGTGAGGACATAATACATTGTGTATTCGTGTTTTATTTGTATCCTGTACCTGAAACAAAGTGCAAATGCAAGCTGAGTATTTTTTCTGCCGTTCTTTCCCCTCCACTCTTTCAAAATTAGCACATACTAAAAACATTGGAACTTTTCATTTCAAAGACTGTCACACCAGACTATAAACGCTAAACGAGATGCCCTTCACCTTGCTGCCACAATGGAGCCACTTTCTCAGCTTGTGTACACCCAGTACCCCTACAGCACACAAATAGAAAACAGGAGCTGGAGGAGACAGAGTATCGCATCCAAGTGGCATTAAGGTGCTAATGAAGGCACCTGCAGGGCTTGTTTTAAGTACTATGAACACATTCATGTGACAGACTCAGAAAGTCTTCAAAGCAGCACTGTCCCTTCAAATTACCAGCTGTGAACTTGCTCACAATTTCCCCTGATCTCTGCTTCTAGTTACAGAAAGGACTTCTAAAATGACGTGCAATATCCAACTGCCATGTCTGCTTCACCCAGTCTCATGTCTCTAACCATTTTTTATGTGATAAATCATCCAAACTAACTACAAAGATTCACTCTGAAAACAATTCTGACACATAAGTGTTACAGTAACAAGCAGTTCCCACATTTTTTGTCTTTGCGTTATGCATTTTAGCTTCTCTGGCACACAGGAGGTACATGAAGGGAAGTGATGTTTGATGAAGTTGGTTTTCTGCATACACATCCCTGCTCTAAGCTGCAATTCTTTCCCCCTGCACTCACCATTGGTGAGGTCACACTTTGAGTACTGTGTTCAGTTTTGGGCCCCTCATTACAAGAAGGACATTGAGATGCTGGAGTGTGCCCAGAGAACAACAACTAAGCTGGTGAAGGGCCTTGAATGCAAGTCTTATGAGGAACATGTGAGGGAACTGGGGATGTTTAGTCTTCAGAAGAGGAGGCTGATGGGAGACCTTATTTCCCTCTACAACTACCTCAAAGGAGACTGGAGCAAGGTGAGTGTCAGTCTCTTCTCACATGCAACAAGGGACAGGACAAGAGGAAATGGCCTCAAGTTGTGCCAAGGGAGGTTCAGGTTGGATGTTAGGAAAAATTTCTTCACAGAAAGGATTATCAAGCATTAGAACAGGCTGCCCAGGGAGGTTGTGGAATCACCATCCCTGGAGAGATTTGAAAGATGTCTGGATGTGGTGCTGAGGGACACAGTTTACTAATGATAGTGGCTTAACATTAATGATGGAATTGTGAGCTCTAGGTGAGTGGTTGGACTTAATGATCTCAGGAGTCTCTTCCAACCTCAATGGTTCTATGGTTCTGACTCTAGGGAACTGTTTTCCAACAACAGTGTCCGTCTTGTTTGGCTAAGCTTCCCTCCCGAGCAGCCTGTCCATTAAAAGGAGTGTGAAGATGTCCACGCAGAATCAGCTAGTCTGCCTAGAGCGGCTTCCCCTTGTGTTTCCATGCTGCTGGACACCATTCCCTGACGAGGCATTTGGACTGATGATGCAGTGGGCAAGGGCACATTACCCCTTAGAAACATGCTTGAAGTGCTGCTGTTCACCTCGCTTCCTGGGTTGGCAACATTGACGGCACTGTTGCTCACTGTCCACAGGCAAGGGTAGTGGCTGGGGAAAAAAAGCAGCACACATTGAATGTCACATTTCAAAGCATCTTCCCCAGCACAAGACTCACCACAGTAAAGCTGAGTGTGTTACCTGCTAAAAATTGAGTTACTAAACTAGTTCAGCTTTGCAGATATTAACCCATCAGAATTGGTGACCTTGTCAAGAGGCACGGACAGCCATGTGCAAAAACATGCAAGATTTCAAGAGTTAAAGATCTTTTTCTTTGTGAACACTTAAGAATTTTAAGGAATTGCAGCTAATTTTAGTGGAACCTAAATTAATGAAGAAATGTGTGCCTTTATTTTAGGAAAAGAAGGGGAAATAGTAATGAATCAACTCTCTAGGTTCAAATTCCAGCCATACCTAGAATTGTTTACTACTCTACTAACAATATCTTTGTAACTGAGCATGAATTAGATTGTTACATCCCTGTGCAGGAGAAGTATCCTCATTTTGTGAGAAGTATCTAGAGAAAAAATAATGTGGCTTTAAATTGCTCACAGATTGTAGATACTAGAGTTTTATGTGGCTGTTCCAAGATCCTGGTTTTCAGCAGTGCAGGGGGGAAACAAAGCTCACATCGATTTCAGAGCAGGAGGTAAGTAGCCTATTGGAACGATCTGCCCAGGAATCTCAATTTGAGCACTTAGGACCTGTTTCAAATCCTGGGCACCAGTTAAAGCTTGGAAGAAAGTGTGAATCACACTAAGGCAGTCCTACAAGCCTTACTCCTAACACTAGCAGTTTTCCCATAACCTTACCTGGGTCCAGGGCTGGCAGATCCCTTGGTGTGTGGCACTGAGAGCAAATTAGCATGTGGAGAGGAAGGCAAAGTCCAGCTGTCATGTCCTGAGAATACCTGAAGATTATTGCTGGAGCTTTCCAACAAATTAACTTTGTGGGGAGGGGTGGAAGAAGAAAGAAAAAAGCAACAAACAAATCCTCAGACAGTGTTGCAGAGATATTGTCCTAAGGCAGCAGAACACCAGTAGGCCTGAAGAAGCAATCTGATCAGGAGGTTCCTAATCATTGGTAAAAGGACAACATTCAAGTGGTTTAAGAGGGTAACAAGGTGCAATTGCAATTCCAGGTGTGATCTCTGAGAAGATACAGCACGGTACACAGAGGCTATGCGTTTTGCAAGTCTGACTAATAGTCCTTTTGTTAATGACAATTGCCATAAGGCTGGCAATGTTTTGATACAGATTTCCTTATAACCTGAGCTGAAATATTGCTGTTGAACAGGATGCTTTGCTGACTTATAATTAGCGAGCAGATTATCCTTATTCTTGTTTCTGGCCCATTTCTTCTGGTCAAGGCAGAGTCAATTTCTGGCACTCTGCACCCAGATCTAGAGGGTAAAAGGGACTCAGAAGACATTCTGGCAATGCCATATATCCTAAGGGCTGCTTTGAATAGGGAGGTGATTGTCCCCTTGTACTCAGCTTTGGTGAAGCCACATCGACTCCTGTGTTCAGTTTTGGGCACTGCAATACAAAAGAGACGTGGAGGTGCTGGAGTGCATCCAGTGGAGGGCAACAAAGCTGGTGAAGGGCCTAGAGAATAAATCTTATGAGGAGTGACTGAGGGAGCTGGAGCTGTTCAGTTTGAAAAAGAGGAGGCTGAAAGGAGACCTCATTGCTATCTACAACTACCTGGAAGGCTGTTGTGGAGAGGTTGGTGCTGGTCTCTTCTCACAGGTAATTTGAGACAGAACAAGGGGGAATGGCCTCAAGCTGACACTGGGTAGGTTTAGACTGGATATTAGGGAAAAGTTTTTCACAGAGAGAGTGGTCAGGCACTGGAATGGGCCGCCCAGGGAGGTGGTGGAGTCACCAACCCTGGATGTGTTTAAGGGTTATTTGAATGTGATGCTTGGGGATATGGTTTAAGGTGAACCTTGTAGAGTAGGGTTATAGGTTGGACTTGATGATCCTGAGGGTCTTTTCCAACATGAATTTTTCTATGATTCTGTGACTCAAGGGTGCATCACCACACAACATTAAAGGAAGGCTTGCAATGCTCTTCTTGTATAATTTGGAGCTGTATTTTAAGCAAGATTATTCATTCTCATTTATAATCAATAGTTGCAGTGCACCCATCTCTTTGTACTTCTTGTTTTGATGCCTTAAACATATGCTGTGCACACAGAGTTTAGTGCAGATTGTTACAGAGAGTTATCATGCCATTTCCTAGCCTCAGCTCTTGCTTGTTCTAATGCTCCTGCTAACCTTTAGCAAAAGTCAGGCAGACAGATGGTGTCTGCTTCATGGAAGCAAAGCAGCATTACAGCTGTACCTGTAGGTGAATGATTTCTCTGCACGTAGGAAGGTGGGTAGGGAGCAGCTCGATGCCCTCGCAGCGCTGAGTATCGCTCGCAGCTATGAGGAGTGTGTGGAGCTGGCAGAGGCAAAGGTCCAGCATACTGATAATTAGAGCTTCCAGATGTGCACATGGTATCTGGGTTGGAAATCAACCAGCCACCTACTTGGAGGGGAAAGAGAGAAGAAAACTACTATTGCATGAAACACAGGAGTACAATAAGGAAAGTAACCAGTCTTCTTGCAGAACCAGCTGTGCCTCAGAAACACTCAGCAGATTCCAAGATACTGGTTTCTGCAACAACCGAAAGACACACAAAAAAACCAACCCACCCCTAAAAAACAAGCAAGCAAACCCCACCAACCTTAAAAAAACCAAGACCTGAAAACAACTAACAGAAAAAGTCACAAATATAAAAGAACAAATGGAAGAAAACCTGACTATCATTAAAACAATAATTATCATTAAAATAACCATCAAACCCATGTAGCACCAGATCTGACAGCGCTAGGTAACACTCGGAGTCGATCTTTTAAAGGTCTTTTCCAATCAGAATGATTCTGTGATTCCCAATCCCTGATCCTCCCATTTTTTTCTACCTGTTCACCAATAAAAGGTCATTTTATAGGTTACAAAAACATTCACATTTAAAATATAGGAAAAGAAAGGGGGGAGAAAGCCCTAAAAACATCACATGCCACCTTGATTCTAGATTCCTTTTAATACTGAAAAAGGGGATCCCTCTGCAGAAACAGTAGCAGAAACTGTTGCTATTTCCTACTGAGAAGTTTCTTCAATCCTTTTTATTTTTTTTTAAGAGTTCCTTTTCCCTGAACACAGTTCAGGGCTCAATGAATGACTGACGTCAATCAGTTAAACAGGTCCCATGTTCTTAGCACCTATCACATCACGCAAAACTTCCAGCCAATGTGAATAAAAACCTTACAGTGAGAATATGTCATATGTTGACCTTCAGAGACTGTTTCTGGAGCATCCTTGGGATGATTTCTGAAAAGCAAAATACTTAGTGACAGAACTTCTCATTGAGAAATTACAGAAGAAAGTTAAAGGAGAACTATTTACTCTTAAAGGGGGGGAAAGTAAGCTAAAAATGAGGGAACTCCTTCCTTTACCATTTGTTAGGCCGAAGAATTTTCTGCAGTCTGCCATAATGGAAACAGAAACTTAGACTCCTACACTCATGTCAAATCTGAGGGGTGAACCCAGAATTCTAAATCGACCTGTGGGCACTGTTCCTGCTTGCACCAGCAACCCTCAGACTGGACACCCACTCAAAACAAGCAGGGGTCTGCTCAACTGCTCAGCCAGGCAAGCCAAAGGAGGCATTTCCCCACCATAGCTAGGAATCCTGACACTGAGACACAACAGTTTCTTAAGTGGTGAAAGGAATGGAACAAAATACAGATCCACCTGTAGGCATGTAGGACACTTGACATGTTAGAAAACATAGCAGGTCCAAACAAAATTTCCTAGCAAATGTGGCCTGGAATGCATCATTTGGATGCCTCACTGCATTAGCATGGATGATGGAAGTACAACTTTGAAAGACAAACCACAATTTGTTTCTGATGGAAGCATCTCCACCTTATATATTTAGCACCTACAGGTTCCTTCTAATAAACATGTCATAGATAATCAGACAGATTAAATAACAGCAGTGCAGTTACATTACAGTGACAGTGCAATTTCACTTTAGTTATGCTTTTTCAACATCCACAGTTAACTTTTATTCTCCCTAAGATATCAACTGGGTTGGAGGGCAGAAGGGCTCTGCAGCGGGACCTTGACCGCCTGGGCAGATGGGCAGAGTCCAATGGGATGGGGTTCAATAGCTCCAAGTGCAGGGTGCTGCACTTTGGCCACAACAACCCCATGCAGAGATACAGGCTGGGGTCGGAGTGGCTGGAGAGCAGCCAGACAGAGAGGGATCTGGGGGTGCTGATTGATACCCGCCTGAACATGAGCCAGCAGTGTGCCCAGGTGGCCAAGAGAGCCAGTGGCATCCTGGCCTGCATCAGGAATGGCGTGGTCAGCAGGAGCAGGGAGATCATTCTGCCCCTGTTCTCTGCACTGGTTAGACCACACCTTGAGTACTGTGTTCAGTTCTGGGCCCCCCAGTTTAGGAAGCACACTGAGATGCTTGAGCGTGTCCAGAGAAGGGCGACGAGGCTGGTGAGAGGCCTTTAGCACAGCCCTATGAGGAGAGGCTGAGGGAGCTGGGATTGTTTAGCCTGGAGAAGAGGAGGCTCAGGGGTGACCTTATTGCTGTCTACAACTACCTGAAGGGTGGTTGTGGCCAGGAGGAGGTTGCTCTCTTCTCTCAGGTGGCCAGCACCAGAACAAGAGGACACAGCCTCAGGCTGCGCCAGGGGAAATTTAGGCTTGAGGTGAGGAGAAAGTTCTTCACTGAGAGAGTCATTGGACACTGGAATGGGCTGCCCGGGGAGGTGGTGGAGTCGCCATCCCTGGAGCTGTTCAAGGCAGGATTGGACGTGGCACTTGGTGCCATGGTCTAGCCTTGAGCTCTGTGGTAAAGGGTTGGACTTGATGATCTATGAGGTCTCTTCCAACCTTGGTGATACTGTGATACCGTGATACTGTAACTTATGGGATTCACCATAAGTACCATGTAGTGAACATAAAGGGCATATAACTTCACTGGGGAAGTTCACATCATATCATTTCAGGCTTCTTGTGTAGACAGTGCTAATCCTAAAATTTCCAAGAGGATGTTCATCCACTTCAGACTTTATTGTAATAATTACCTAAAAAGTCTCCTCACTAATACCAGTGGAGTGATTCTGGAACCCATCAGAAACAAGACTGAGTTATATTATTTATCTTTCACATTGTGATGCCACAGTTTTAATTGTCAGTGTATCAAAACACTCCTGGAGAAAAAAAAAATAACTCACCTTTCTTTTGCATCCAGGAAGGCTTTTGCAAAGGGATTATACTTGATTTTGAGAGCTGTTATCTTGAGTTTGCAGAAAATAAGGCATGTTAGTGAAGGCCATTTGGAATAGAAACTCGATGAAACATCTTCCAGAGTAATCTGAATGGAACTGGCTTGGTTAGTCTAGCAAAATATATCCCCATACATGATGTTTTCAGGGTTGGTTAGGAGAGAGCTTTGCTCATTGCAGAGTGCTGTGTACTGCTCAGTGCTACAAGCAGAATACCAGTTGCCTAATGTAATAATCCAGTCTAGCAAATCCTGGGAGATAATGGACCTTTTCATAAGAATTTTGACACTGAACTTCCACCAGTTATGAATCAAATCTGCAGCAACACTAGCTAAGGGGACGTGGCACATGAGTTAGCAAATGTCACAATCCAAAGCATCCCTCAATAACAGTTTTGGGGTTGGGAAGAAATTTTCTCTTGGAATGTTGTGCTGCTCTCCAATTGTATGTATCATAAGGAACAGGTAGATGTAGAGTTATCACTCTAACTGTCAGTCATCCCTGAAGAAAGAAGTTGGACTTGACTGTAGAGAGTTTTTTAGTTAGAAAGGAATCAGGATGTCAGGACAGATGGACCAGTCTGGAATAGCCATGGCAGGATATTAAGCTACACTTGGCTTAGTACTGCAGCCAGACACTACATTAGACAGTGTTCTACTGCAGAAAGAAAACAGAGCATTAAACTGGATGGAGCATTACACTATGCAGGACCCACGTGGAAACAACGTTCAGTCTGTCCATGCTAACCTTGCAGCTAATAAGCTTTTAATATATCTCATCAATGATGACCAAGAACATCAATGTGGAATGCACTTACCTCTTCATTTTGATAGGCAGTCACAGCTATGAACTGTGTCTCAGGGAAGGAGCAGTTCATTACCATCCTGTGGGGACCTCCTACACGAACTATGTGTACCTGAGGCTCATATTTATGGAGGGAGTTCAACATTATCTGCAGAATGCAAAACAGAGAGACAGGTACCAATGCCAACCTGGTATCTCACAGCTGCTCTCTCACTTTGGCTCTATAACAGAGCAGATGTCACTGATGAACCCTCACCAGTCAGTGATTTCTGAGAGCAGGGCAGCTGCCTTCCTCTGTTCTTATGAACCACAAAGCCAAAAAAAAAAAAAAAAAAAAAAAAGAGAGACTCCACTAGACCTGGATTTAAAGCTTTTGTTACAGCATCAGTGAATATTTGAGTCAGCAGCTACCACATTCACACCATTACATTTCCACTGCAGTAATGGCTGTTGAAACAGCGAAGGGGCTCCTGTCCTGCTTCCCCTAGCTGAAAGATTCAGAATCATCCTCACAGAAATTAGGGCTAGGAGGAAGCTGAAGCTGTCAGTCATCTTTCTTGACAAAGTGAAGTGTATCTAAACAAGGCTTGGCAGATGTCTCTAATCTGGCATTAAAAGCTGTGAATAGCATTGATTCCACAATGCGCCTGCTTAAAGTTGGTTTTATTGCTTAATTCTCTCTACTGCCAGAAAAAGGTAATTACTTTTTTTTCAAAAAACTCACCAAAAACCAATACTTTGGCAAGTGCTGTGTGCTTGCCTATGTGTATATACATATATATGGAAGAATGCCACCAGTACCATAAAGCTCTTCTAGTCAGCTATTACTTTCTAATAACACCACAGAAAAGGAAGCTGAAACACAGAATTGGGATGTGGTTTACCTTATGACTACTGTCAAGATTTCAAAAGAAATCAAGGAGACCTTCAGTTGTTCATTATTTAGTGACTTCTGTTTTGTCTCTGTTTCTCATCTATCTTTTCCTCCTTTGCTTTCCACTTTTCCCCTCTCCACCACGTGTGTGTGTGTATATATATATATATATATATGTATGTATGTATTATGTTCCCTGTTTTTTCCCAAGTTCTCTTCAACCCTCCAAATTGATTTCCTGTAGATTTTTTACCCCCATGCACACTTATCTGTGGTCGTGGGTGCAAGACAAGATTCTGCAAATTCAAATCCCATTCTATGCTCCACTGTTAATCTTTTGTGGTGGCTTCAGGTGTGACTTAAGAAAAATCAGATCATCTTTATGTTCTCCAGTCTGCAATAAAAACTGAGATGATTTCCTACCTAGAGTGCTAGGCTGATGGAGGTACCTCACAAGCCTAATGAGAATAACAAATAGTGAATGTATAATATTTACATGAAAGAAATTGATTCTGGGCTGACAAGCATCATCCAATGTAGGAGTTTTGTACAAAACAAGCAACTGAACAGAAGGTCTTCTGCAACATTTTACCTTTAGATGCATCATCAAAAATAGAAGACAAAACAAAACTAATTTTCCTGTTTGCATTTCTAAGGGGTTCAAAGAGAAAGTCACTTATTTCTGGTACATGTGGTTTCTTTCCAAAGGCCAAAGCTGATTCAATAGAATATTGATAATTATCATGATGCAGAAGCAGACATAGTAATTATTTCATTTAGGAGCAGCCTTTTATTCTGCTATCTGACTCCTGCCAACATTCCACTTACACCAAACAGCATGGGGGAACACAACAAAAACCTAATACCCATGACCATTTTTTCCCCCTTCTCTGAAGTCCTATGTAAAAATCCCCAGCACACAAGACCAACTCTGAAAAGCCCCCTGATGATTAAGTAAACCACAGCACTCTGTCTCTCTTAACATCAAGAAGTCCATTAAAATCTGAAAGCGCCAATTAAGGCCTGTTTATTCCTGTTTACATTTGGCCTCCAGAGAATAATTGGCATCTGTGGGTGAAGAGGCCTGAAAGGGCCTCTATAATTACATAAATGCACCCTTGATATTTCTTGATTGGTAGGTGCTTGCAATTGAAGCCAAGAGGTGTATGGGGAAACATCAGACCATACCTGCCCACTCCCATTGAGCTTGTTGGTAAGTTTGACTTTGCTGAAGGAAATGGCAGCTTTCATCCAGTGGGCCCCGAAGTTGGGAGAGTCTGGGTGGATGTACACACAGCTGTGGTTTGGTGGCTCTGGTTTCCCAGCTGGCACCCATTCTCCGTTGACATACTTCCAGCGGTGGCCATCGGTCGGGGCAAAGTCCAGCAGGAAGGAATACATGGCGTTTGGGTCCAAGCCGGACACGCTGATCTTCAAAACAGGGAACATCCTCCTGGCCAGGAAACAAAACCAGGGAGACACCACTGGAAGCTGGTTTTGAAATACCCCTCCTCAGCATTTTATGAGCTCACAGATCAGGTCAAGGTAAAAACCATCCTCCACCCATTCCTCCATCTAGCTGGAGAGCTCTCTTAAAGCTTCATCCATTTTGCTTTTATTTTATTTCAGTCATTTGGGAAAACAAACAAACAAACCAACCAACCATGATATCTCTAAAGCAGAGCATGAAGGTCTTGATTATACCAAGAGTTAGGAACTGTGTATAGCATCAGCAGAAATCATAGAATATGGGCATGCTAAATACATCCTTACATAGAATCATAGAATCAACCAGGTTGGAAGATACCTCCAAGATCATCCAGTCCAACCTATCACCCAGCCCTGTCCAATCAACTAGACCATGGCACTATGACAATAAACAAGACAGAGTTGGAAATGCCTGAGAAGGTGGAGCTGAAGCACAGATCCATTGCATTAACTGTAGAATTCTATTATCAAGTCCGCTCCAGCGCTCCACCTGTGACTGTTCTATGATCCTATGACTCTAAGTGCATTTCTTTGGTGCTGAAATTCCCCTGACACATGCTCCTGTAGTTTGTCCAGTGACCAAATCCCACTTTGTCTGACTGTGGATATATTTTCTGACGTCATCTTGCAGTCTCCACCAATTAGGACATAATTCCAGGCAGGTACCCACCAGATTCCAGTTAGATTTATTGACTACATTACTCTACACAACAAGTTTTTCTCCCTTCTTTTGAAGGGATGGTCATATTCCATAATCTTTGTGAGCAAAGTCAATTACTTCTTTCTCACATTTCCTGTGGTTCTTGTGTTCATCCCAAGTATCTTCCACTTGCATAACAGTTTCCAAGTAGTGCTATTCTGAAAGCCCTCACAAGTCTGCTATACGTTCCTTGTCTAAAAACCCTTCTTGATGGTATCAGGGTTGTGTCAGGCTAGTCTGGCATTACCTTATTTTAATTAAATGCCTTTTAATTTCATTTTCCATTGTCTTCCATATTTTTCATTACTCTTTCATTCAAAAATACATCCTGAATTCTTAGTTCAGGATATATCTAAATGTCTGTTGTTCCCTGTCTTAAGGGCAAGTATTCACATACTGACCCATTAGTACATAAATCTCCAGTTTGAGAATTCTGGTTAAACTCCTTGCTGTTAGACTTTGCACTTGCCAGTTTTTCCAACAGTTTGGTCCTATCCTTCCATATTCTCTGACCTCAGCAGTTTGATCAAGTTCTTCTGCTGTTAGTTGCACCTTAGATCCAATGTTGTCCTTCGCTAAGCTCTAAATAGTCACAGACTCACAGATCACATTGATTTGGAAGGGAATCTCAAAGGTCATTTTGTCCAACTCCTACTAGATCAGCCTGCCCAGGGCCACATCAAATTTGATCTTGAATGTCTCCAAGGATGAGGCTGCAAACACATCTATCATTCAGCCTTCTATCATCTTCCAAGTGCATTTAAAACTGAAATTCTGCCTCTGTTGAGTTTTGGGAGAATGCTCCTTTTGTGCCTAGGAGTCCCATGCCAGCTTTTCTCAATCCCCTTGTCATTTTTTTCCTTTTGTAAAGGAGCTTTGCAGCAGCCCACAGCTACCCTTTCAGCAGTTTTCTGACTCTCCCAGTACCTGGGAACCATTACACAGCTTTGATTTGGCATCTTAGTGCTTGAAAGTCTAGAATTAGTTGGGCTCCAGCTGAAGCCATACTCCAGTGACATCCAGTTGCAGACTGGAAAGAAAGGATTTGAGAAATTTGAGATTTTTTTTCATCTAGTATAAGTACTTGGTGATAGATTGAACCATGATTTTTCAAACTAATTAGAAACTCAGCCATATATTTATATGCTACATTTAATGTGTCTTTCTGATCAGGATGCACCAGCTATCAAACTGGGATATGATAAAAAGCGTAGATGGGTTGTGCCCTGCACTTCCCAAAATCCCTGAAGTCAAAGTAACACACTTAGCTGAAATTGAATTGGAAAGAAAAATTCATCCACATGAAAACTTGATCTCACTGAATTTCTCAGAACTATTTCTACTACATACAGATGAATTCCTCTGCCCTCAGACTTTTCTCCCGTTCTACTTGCAGGGCTTGAATTTATCCCCAAAACACCTGTAGACTAATGACAGAATCATGGTTATTAAGGTTGCAAAAGACCTTCAAAATCATCAAGCCCAACCATAATCCAACTACCATGACCACTAAACTATGTCCACATCTACACCCTTCTTGAACACCTTTAGAGATGGTGACTCCACCACCTCCCTGGGCAGCCTGCTCCAAGAGTGCCTGAACACTCTTTCAGGAAAGAAAGTTTTGCTAATATTCAGTCTAAACCTCCCCTGAAGAGAATACATCACAAACACTCCTGTGTCATAGAGATCATAGCACTTCCCTGTGTTAATCTGCTTCACATACATTCAATCCTCACCTTGCTTGGATGAGAATACCTTCACTGTACAGATTTTAATGACAGAAAACTTAATATATCACTTGTTCTTCTGATTAAATGGTTTTACTGTTAAGATCACATTTTCCAGCCTTTTAGCAGGGCAAATGATGATCTCTTCAAGGCTGTTTTAGTCAGAACGTTTCGGTGATCAGGTAGGTCACATGTGACCTCCATTTCTGCAGTAGCAAAGCACTTCAGCCTCTTCAATTTATTTAGAGCAGATCTGCTACCAATTACTCCACAGTACAGAACTTGAGTGGGAAGATGTTTGCTATCAAACTTGAATGTGTAGTAACGAGTAAAGATGCTTTAGCACTTCAGCCTGCAAAGGACTTCTCTCCTCCTAGTCACATTAACCTGCATTAATGCATTGTGGACTCTCTCAAATGCAGAGAGGAACAGTGGCAGCTTCCTGCCTCCCAAAGTCCAAATTGTTAAGACAGTGCATAGCTACTGCAGTACAAACACTGAGATGGAAAACCTGCTCAGGCAGGAAACAGTGTTTGACATTGAAATTCCACCTGAATACAGTATAGTGTGAATGAGAGACCGATTCCCACCATATCAACTGGGATGTATTTTGTATACATTGGGATTTTTGTATACATTGAGATGTATTTTGTGATACGGCATGTGGTTTGCATTGACTGATGTCTACCCTGTTCTGAAAAGAAGTGTGACCAGCAGGACAAAGGAGGTGATTCCTCCACCCTCTACTCTGCTCTTGTAAGACCCCACCTGGAGTACTGTGTCCAGTTCTGGAGTCTCCAACAAAAGAAGGACATTAAACTATTGGTACAGGTCAAAGGAGATCTGTAAGATGATTAGAAGGTTGAAGCACTTCTCCTATGTGGACGGGCTATGAGAGTTGGGTCTGTTCAGCCTGGAGAAGAGAAGGCTCCAGAGTGACCTTATAGCAGCCTTCTAGTACCTGAAAAGGGTCTATAGGAAAGCTGGAAAAGGACTTTTTACAAGGATTTGTTGTGATAACAAGAGGGAATGGATTGAAGTTTGAGGAGGGTAGATTTAGATTGGGTGTTAGGCAGAAATTCTTTACAGTGAGGGTAGTGAGGAACTGGAACAGGTTGTCCAGGGAGATTGTGGATGCCCCCTCCCTGGAGGAGTTCAAGGCCAGGCTGGATGAGGCTTTCAGCAGTGTGGTCTAGCAGAAGGTTTCATGCCCATGGCAGACAGCTTGGAATAAGATGATCTTCAACATCACTTCCAACCCAAACCATTCCATGAGTCTATGAACACATCTATCTTCCCTGTGTACTTAGGCATATTGCTCCAGAAGGCGATTGTTGTAATGAAGTGCAACACAGCAAGGGAGATGTATCTGTGTATTAACAGTGAAGTTAGTTCATCTAATTATGACATTTTGGACTCTGGGTACCAATTGAAGATAACTGAGTCACAGCAGATAGAATTCTGCATGCTAGAATTTGACACTTGAGAAGCACTAACCAATCAGCCTTTCATTCTCTGTAGTTCTCTTGTATAAGGTTCTGATTGAATTTCTGAATCTTGCTGAACAGATTGTCAGCACAAACTGTCTCAGTTTCCACATGCAGAAGTTCAGACTGGCTCTTCTTCTCTGTCATAGAATACAGCTTTCAAAAGCATTCACACACCTTTCAGAAAGAATGACTTTAGTTCTAATTATTTAAACAGCAGCAGTATTAGATTAATATTCATTTTTATTCTATTGAGAATCCTTCTGCCCATAATTACTAAACAATTCAACCCAGAGAAAACATCAGCAAGGAAAGGAAACTTTCAAGTTTGTCTCCTTTTGAATAGCATGGAACTGTTCAGAGACATTTGCTGCAGGCCACTGCCTGCATTTCCTTCTTTTGGTGTGCCGATGTGTTTGTTACGGAATACACTTTGAGAAATGCAAGACATCCTCCTTCATAGTTCCTGATGCTACAGTGAGTTTTTGAAAGGATTTAGGGAGCTGTGTGTCATACTTTCATACTTTTTGTATTTTGAGATTGCTGTAGCTTGATCATAATTAAGATATTCCTGCCCCTGTTGAAATGTATGGAGTGCTCACTGGCTCTAGGAAAAACAGGATCAAGCTGATAAGGAGTGCTCTAAGTTAGAATAAACAAAAACAAGGCATCTTACAGAATGAAATGAAGAGTAACTGGACATATTCCAGTTATGAAAGACACCCTTAGCATCATAAAAAGACTTTTATCTGTGCACTCACCTAGACCTTTTAGAGAGGTTATTACCATGTGGTCAAGATCTATATTAGCTGAAAGAAACTGTAATGTGCAACTCTTTTTATGAATTTAATTAATTTGAGGCAAACCTGTTTCACCTCATTTTTGGTCACACTGCTAAGGAGTCCATTTAATCTACCATACACTAAATGAAAAATCCACTCAGAAGTTTGCTGTAGCCTAAGAGCAGTTTTAAAAGCAATTTAAATGAAGCAAAAGCAGCTTCTCAGTGTGCAGAGAACCTCAGCAGAAGATTTCTATCTCTGCAGGTTATTGGGAGGAATCAGAAAGGCAATTCCAACAAGAGCTGAAATTTGGGGAAGGCAGCTGTTCTCTTACCAAGAAAAGCTTGCTGAGCCAACATAATAGATTGTCTCTTGTACCAGCTTTCACCTCTGTCCCTTGTCAAGATACAGTCCCCGATACTATCACCCACAAATTTTGCTAAATCAAAGTTTGCAAAATTCATAAAAGTCACACTGCATGAGCAAATCTTCATCTCCATCTCTTAATTTCTCACTTCTCTGTGGATCTCCTGAGAGCTCGTGTTACAGAAATGCGTGCAAATTCAGGGGGATTTGTAGGGCATGGGGGGTGTGAGAGAGGGGTGGTGATAGTACATAAAATAAAAACCTTAGTGCCACTATACCAGCGAACCTGATTCCAGCACCTGCCTCTCTTTCATTAACTACAGCCTGCTGTCAGCCCAGTTCAGACTGGAACCTCTGTGGAAAGCTTTCTCCAAGCCAGTGTCTGATTCAGATTTAGTATCCTCCTGTGCAGGTTTTGCACTCTTTCCCCACACTTTTCTGTGTTCTCCAAATAGTGAGATATGTGATCCTTTTACATCACAATATTTTGTCTTTCTAAAACTGTGTGTGTTAATCAGTATTCTGCACTCGTTTCCTAGGGCATCAACAACAACTACAGAGCAGTACCACTGTGGGACCACACAATATGGGCTGCACACACATGCCACAAATGATAGTTTTATTGTACCTCTTTCTGGTACAGACTATTTGAACAAACTGTTAGTACTCAAGGACAGAAAGACAGGAACTGCAGCTGGGGATAAGAACACCAGTCTGCTTCTGTACAGTAATTTGAGGTGTACAGGTAAAGACTTTGCTAAAAAAGGCTGATGATTATTAGTTCAAGAAGTCCTGCAAAAGGATTTGAGATCTATTTCCCTTGCAAAAGTTCCCTTTTCATGCAACCATAAGTCAGTGAATGTATTTTTCCAGCGTGTTTCACAAACAGGAATAAAGGAAGGCTCTAGACAGCCTGATCTAGTGTAAAGTGTCCCTGCCCATGGCAGGGGGGTTAGAATTAGATGATCTTTGTGGTCTCTTCCAACCTTGACTGATTCTATGATTCTTTGATTCTATGATTCAGCAGTGACCAAAAAGAAGCAGGGACATCCCTTTCTAGTGTCAGAGGACTGCAAGTCTGTAGGCACAAAACTATGACAGTGCTCATTGCAGGTCTTTCAAGTCTGAATACACATTTTATTATTAAACCACTTAACTCCCCTAAGTTGTCATCTCACTTACCCCACAGTGCTGAGCAGATCACTCACCTGCCATTCTTGGTCACAATCATCTCATTAGTGACTTCCCTGAATCTCTGCCAGAGCGTCGCATCCTCTAGGACAACCTGGAGCTGCTTCTCCGTGGGGTCGCCTTTGTCTCTGCCAGCCCGGAGTTCGCTCTCCACCACGCTGAGCAGCCTGGAGACTGTGCAGTCACTGGGTTTTTTGCAGCCCAGGTCTGCCATGATGACTTGACAGCCAGAAACTTCAGGTAGCTGTTGAAAGACAAAAAATAAGGAGCTAAATAAAAAAATCAAGTCGGTTCCTTGGGCACCTTCTGACAGATGTGCTCTCCTCACTCTTGCTACTGCCTGTGTCTCTCCTCTGGAAGTCCCAATGGGCAGTGACACCAGCATGGGGAGGTTTACGCACACACTCAACACAAAAAGAGGACTATCTTCTAATTACCTGTCAGACGGTCAGGTGGGTGGCAGGCTGATGACTCAATTGGCTGCCTTGAAAGAAGAGTCCTCCATCCAAATTAGCATGCTTTTATCTTTTTTTTTCAACCTGAAGTGGGTCTAATTGTTCTGCTTGAGAACCAGGTTTCCATTAATGAAAATTGTTTCATTTCCAGACTGAAACAATGCATGGAAATTGCGTTCATGCTGATGCAGACTCTAACTGAAGGAGCTCCTAACAGTCAAGACAGTTACAAAGAGAAGGTAGTCTTAAAATGTTTCCACCAGGCATGTTGGATAAACACATTAACCCCGTTGCCCTATGTTCCTAAATCAAAATGTAATAGAAAGAGACCTTTCTGCACTGAGGTTTCAATGCAGAAGGAGAAGGTAGCACCCCTACACTCCACCATTGATGCCTGCTGTGTCTTTTCCTTAGTCTCACTGTCAGCACAAAGGGGCTGAACTTTCCTCTGGCTGCATTCCCAGGGATAACACTCAGGCACCTGGTTCTGAGCATTAACTGGCTGACACTGCTGACCTTCTTAAAGTCCACATCACACAAAAGTTTTCTCACAAACCTTAAAGTAGGCATTCCCTCTTGGCTCAGGCTGAGACCTTCTCTGACAAGCCTACTCCAACTGCACATAACTCACAAAAATGCTGCCATTTTATCAAGAAGTCCAACAACTGGAGTGCTGGGGCGAGGGCAGAGGAGGGCAACAAAGCTAATGAAGGGCCTGGAAAATAAGTCTTCTGAGTGACTGAAGGAGCTGAGGCTGTTTAGTTTGAAGAAGAGGAGGCTGAAGGGAGACCTCATTGCTGTCTACAGCTACCTGAAAGGATGTTGAGAGCCTGCTGCTGGTCTCTTCTCACAGGTAAATAGTGATAGAACAAGAGGGAATGGCCTCAAGCTGCAACTGAGTAGGTTGAGACTGGAGATTAGGAAACATTTTTTCACAGAAAGAGTGGTCAGGCACTGGAATGGGCTGCCCAGGATAGTGGTAGAGTCACCAACCCTGGATGAGTTTAAAAGTTGTTGGGATGTGGTACTTGAGGATATGGTTTAAAGGTGAACTTGGTAGAGTAGGGATATCAGTTGGACTTGATGATTCTGGGAGTCTTTTCCAAGGGGAATGTTTCTGTGGTTCTGTGAACTTCAACACTCAGCCAAGCGTAGGAGTTCCATGGACATTAGAGTGCCTAATTTCTCCTGATCATAGAATCATAGAATCAACCAGGTTGGAAGAGACCTCCAAGATCATCCAGTCCAACCTATCACCTAGCCCTATCCAGTCAACTAGACCATGGCACTAAGTGCCTCATCCAGGCTTTTCTTGAAGACCCCCAGGGACGGTGCCTCCACCACCTCCCTGGGCAGCCCATTCCAATGGGAAATCACTCTCTCTGTGAAGAACTTCTTCCTAATATCCAGCCTATACCTACCCTGGCACAACTTGAGACTGTGTCCCCTTGTTCTATTGCTGGTGTACCTAGTCCTGATAAAATCTCTGAAACTTCTGGTCTATTGGGCATGACATAGCCAACAGCTTGACTATGAAGACATACTGTTGAAAATAATTTTACAGAAAAGCAGTTTGTGGCTACTTACTGAGAACTTGCATTTGCTTATTTCAATAGCCTCTGTTGAACTCTTGTGCTTCTGCCTCTTTCTGAAAGATGAAATGACTTGGTGGATCATCGATGTGATTTACAAAGACAAGAAAGAGTCTGGCAAACTCTGTAAGACAGGATTTAAACTAAATTTGGACAAGGCTCAGCAGACCCTGCAGTTAAAAACTGGGAGATACCACCTACCTAAGAAGCAAGAGCCAGAGCTTCTTCAACTTGTGTTGCATGGCACCTTGTTTGGCAACCAGTCCTACCAATCCCTTAAGTCCTACATGCAGTAGGGCTGTAAGTCCTCGAAGCTGCACAGCTGCAGGTCTGCAGCAAAGTGATGTTCAGCAGAATCATAGAATCATAGAATCAACCAGGTTGGAAGAGACCTCCAAGATCATCCAGTCCAACCTAGCACCCAGCCCTATCCAGTCAACTAGATCATGGCACTAAGTGTCTCATCCAGTCTTTTCTTGAGAACCCTCAATTCCCAGTAATCTCAGTACCATTGGAAGGTGCAAGCCAAGCAGGTCTAGGGGTAATTCCAAAATGCCACTTTCAAACTTCACACTCTAACACATCTTCCCTCTCTTATCAGCCTTTACATCCTTTTAATTGTCAACTCATAATGAAATTACCTCCATGAGCCTGGTGAGTTACCCTAGAAGGTGTCAAACAGCAACTTCTGGTTAATATCCAGCCCATTTTCCCTTTCAAATGACTGAAGAATGTACTTCAAAATCTAGAGGGTGTCTAGGTACTTGGAAGCCTGCCACTTTGCATTTGGAAGAACAATTGCATCTCAGGTAGTACGTTTGTGTAATATGGAATATGTTTGCATTCTCCTTTTCTAATGCTGAAAGAGGAGAGAAGCCACAACTGTAGTTTTCCCTTGCAGGCAATCTAATGACATAGCAAATGCACAGGAAACTGTGCCAGTTCTTAGTTTCATTATATTACAAATGTAAATAAACACAGACATTAGAGCTGGAGGAAGCATTTTCTATTTCAATTCCATGACTTCAGTTTTTCAGACAACTCTAAGCCACATACGCCTGTGTTATCTTGGGTGTTTTGGTGTGGGTTTTTTTAGTGGAAGTTCTATTTCCACATGGTTTTGTTTTTTTAAGAACCAGCTGCTCAGAAATCAGGAGATTCAAAGTTGAGGCAAATGCAGGCAACAGCTCACAGAAGTAATAACATTTCAGTAATTGTACACAGTTGCACCTATAGAGAAATAACAAAGGAAGCAGCTTGAGCTTCAGAAGTACGAACTGCTCATCTCTGACACAGGGCTTCAAGTGGTGTGATAGTAGAGTCTCCAAAATATCCTATCAAATCTTCTTTCTCAAGATGCTTAGATCTTAAAGGAAATCAGAAGTGTGTACAACATGGCAATAGTTCAGACTGGAGGAAAGGTTTCAAAATGCAGAAGAAGGGAGGCTGTCTCACCAGTAGACACTGGTGAATTGCTGAAGGGCACGCTCAGCAAAAATGAATTTGAAATGGAGGCAGCCACAAAGCAAAGAAAGAGAGGTCCTGTCCTAAGGGCATTTCTTGCCCAAGCCACTCCAGGGACACAGGTAGAAAGGAGGAAGAATATATGGAAGGGATAACAGACCCATTCCAGTAATAGGCAAGGAAGCAAGTTTTTCACCAAGACTGGATGTTTTACAGCTAGTGTGCGTAAGGGAGAAACATAAAGGGATCTGCTTTGGAGTACCATGATAAAATTTTCATCCTGCTGATAATGAAATGCACTTTCAGACACTAAAAGTAACTTACACTTGGGCACTTATGGTTATTACTCACACAATGTGCCTGATGCTTGAAAGTCTTGTCTCCCAGAGGGGAAAAAAAACCCACCCACAAATCTAGTCTCTTAAAATACATTTCATACAGTTTGAATTTGAATTTTATAGCTGTATTGCCATAGCTCAGGATGACTGCAACCACATCTAAAATGAGAGCAGTTACTTGTGGCTGGCTAGTAGGAATAGCCCAACTGCTATCACCAGCGTGGGGAAGGGTGTTTCAGCTGTCAGATTTCAGACTACAAGCAACTGGTGGTGTGCATAGCAATATATGCAGGAGGCACAGCTCACCACTGACACATCTTTCCAACCTAGAAGAACTAGCCAAATAAACAACAGGCTTGTATGTGTACAAGCCATCAGCTGAATGTGCTTGGGCCTGAGATTTTACATGTCCAGACCCAAACAAATCACATCCCATGCATCAGGCTTTAGCACATTGTACACTGTGTTTGCTTCACGCAGCTGTCATGGGAGAGGGCTGCAGAGGAAACCAAACAGACAGATTCATAGTCAAAGTTGTTTGCTTGCTGTTAACTTTTCATTTTAACAAGTGTTAAGGGCAGAAATCTTTACTTTGGATATTTATCTTGCTTTAGGAGAAGAGACATCCTCTTATGTCCCTCTGTAGACCTAACTTTGAATACTTCCAAAGCATCCTTTCTCTCTCCTACTTTCTTGCAAGATTATTTTTTCCCAGTTTACAGATACTGAAAGTGAGGCACAAACAGATTAATGTCAGTGAATGTAAGTATTGCCAAGGCACAGAAAATAACCCATTCTCAGGCATCAGGGGCATTATTTCTCTTCCAACCTGGTTGATTCTATGATTTCTTGGGCTGGAGGTTGAATCTCCCTGAAGAAGAAGAGGCAGCTGCACTCTTAGAGAGTAACACAGATAAGAAGAGCCCTGGCAATTACTGCCACCGCAAGTGGGACAGAGCAGGGCCAAAGGACAGAAGTCTAATACCCTTCTTCCACTTGTTTAATTGAACAAGCAAATCAGTAGGGGCATTGGCAGGAGCAGAAGTGTCCTACAACCCCTGCAATGCTGTACACATTCCCTGAAACCCAGTCTGGAAAGCAGGGCACTACCAAGCTCTAATTTAATCCCATTGCTCCTCGTCCCATCACTGCAGGCCTTTGTACACAGTCCCTTCCTCTCTAGGCCTTGTAGGCCTTCTTCAGGTGTTGGAAGGCTGCTGTTAGGTCTCCCCAGAGCCTTCTCTACTCCAGGATGAACAACCCCAGTTCCCTCAGCCTGTCCTTGCAGGAAAGCTGGCAGCTCATGGTTTGGACAGATTCACTCTGTGCTGGATGGCAGAGCCCAGAGAGTGGTGGTGAATGGTGCCACATCCAGTTGGCAGCTGTCACTGGTGGTGTGCCCCAAGGATCAGTGCTGGGCCCAGTCCTGTTCAATATCTTTATTGATGATCTGGATGAGGGGATTGAGTCCAGCATCAGTAAGTTTGCAGATGACACCAAGCTAGGAGCAGGAGTTGATCTGTTGGAGGGTAGGAGAGCCCTGCAGAGGGACCTGGACAGGCTGGATGGGTGGGCAGAGGCCAATGGGATGAGATTTAACAAGGCCAAGTGCAGGGTTCTGCACTTTGGCCACAACAACCCCAAGCAGCACTACAGGCTGGGGACTGAGTGGGTGAGAGCAGCCAGGAGGAAAGGGACCTGGGGGTACTGATAGATAGTAAGCTGAAGATGAGCCAGCAGTGTGCCCAGGTGGCCAAGAGAGCCAATGGCATCCTGGCCTGCATCAGGAACAGTGTGGCCAGTAGGACAAGGGAGGTTATTCTGCCCCTGTACTCAGCACTGGTCAGGCCACACCTTGAGTGCTGTGTCCAGTTCTGGGCCCCTCAATTCAAGAGAGATGTTGAGGTGCTGGAACATGTCCAGAGAAGGGCAACAAAGCTGGTGAAAGGCCTGGAGCACAAACCCTATGAGGAGAGGCTGAGGGAGCTGCAGAAGAGGAGGCTCAGGGGTGACCTCATTGCTGTCTACAACTACCTGAAGGGAGGCTGTAGCTAGGTGGGGGTTGGGCTCTTCTGCCAGGCAACCAGCAACAGAACAAGGGGACACAGTCTCAAGTTGTGCTGGGGGAGGTCTAGGCTGGATGTTAGGAGGAAGTTCTTCCCAGAGAGAGTGATTGGCATTGGAATGGGCTGCCCAGGGAGGTGCTGGAGTCACTGTCCCTGAAGGTGTTCAAGAAAAGCCTGGATGAGGCACTTAGTGCCATGGTCTAGTTGACTGGATGGGGCTGGGTGATAGGTTGGACTGGATGATCTTGGAGGTCTCTTCCAACCTGGTTGATTCTATGATTCTATGATACTTCAGCCCTCTGATCATTTTCGTGGCCCTCCTCTGGGCCTGCTCCATCAGGTTCATGTCCTTCTTGTGCTGAGGGCACCAGAGCTGGCCACAGTACCCCAGGTGAGGGCTCACCACAGCAGGGGGAAGTGGCAGGATCGCCTCTCTCGATCCTGCAGAACTGACTGGAGTTTATTCATCGAGCTACTGCAGAAAAGGCAAAATGGTATTTTCCACTTTTTAATTAAACTTGTTCTAAAACCACCCTAGCCACCAGCTGGTGAGGTACAGCAGAAAGATTAAAAGAGAAAAAATGGGAAAAAAAGAGGGCAAAGAAAGAAAAAAGGTAATTAAAGAGGCCTTCTTTGCCTTGACATTGGATAGCTGGGTTTGGCCTTTAGGTGCCTCTTTCCAAATAAAAGGCAGCCCCTTGGTGATCAGATGAAATCACAGAGGACAAGACTCACTCTTTCCACCTCCAAAGCTTCCACTAAACCATTCAAACAAGTAACCTCCCTCTGAACATTCAGTCCCAACAACAGAGGGAAATGTAACCTCTATCACCATGAGACTCCCAGGAAATCGACACCTATCAACTACCAGAGAATAATTAAGAGAGGATAAAAAGACAGCTGCCTTCCCTCTGTTTTTTAATCACAGATCCATCCCCTCAAGAGATTGCTAGGTCAGAAGAGACTTAGAAAAGATTAGCCTTTTCATTAGTGTCAGGGGGGCGAGGGGAGAGTTGCAATCACTTACACCAGGTATGTTTTTGTCAGCAAGGCAAGCAGCTAGGTAGTGCCTCCTTGCCTGCTGTTATAATTGAGATTATAACTGAGATAAAGTCTGAGCCCAGAAAGCAAAGGAGGCTTTCCAGAGCAAAATACACAAGAAGAAATGTAAAACAATCTTGATGCAGTTAGGTTGGCAATAAATTTAAGTTAGTCTGTTTCAAATCATACTTTTCCCTAACTTGTTTCTCTGCTTGAATATCTTCAGAGCTGTCTCCAGGCACAGCAAAGCACCTAGAGCAAGAACTTAACATCCACATTGTTAAGATCAGAAAATAATAAAGGCTTTAAAAGAGTATTAATGAGCTTTCAAATTCCATTTACAACATCTCATTAAAAAAAACAATAGGTTTGGTGTTTATATTATCACAGTATCACAGTATCACCAAGGTTGGAAGAGACCTCATAGATCATCAAGCCCAACCCTTTACCACAGAGCTCAAGGCTAGACCATGGCACCAAGTGCCACATCCAACCCTGCCTTGAACAGCTCCAGGGACAGAGTGTGGAAACTAAACATGCACTTTTGACTTGGATGTGTAAGTCAAAGCTTTTTGGTTTTGATTTTGGGTGGTTTTGGTGTTGGGTTTTTTTTTTTGGTTAATGAAAAGAGTTAACAAGTTGCTCAACTGAAACATTTGATTCAAAGTAATGAGCTTGACGTCCTGTTAGACACAACTAGAAAACAGAGGAGTGCCTACCCATGATAAAATAGTTTCACTCCACGCATTTGGAATTGACAGCTGCACAGAACTGTGGTAAAATCACGACTGCCAGCTGATACTTTCAGTATACCATTTTTCCACTCCACCAGTGTTACTCTACAATTGCTTCTCCAGAGATTTTAAAGCACAGACTCACAGGAATAACCTCTCTCAAAGAGGCCACAAGGGAACCCAAGAAAAACTTAAAAGGGTTTAAAATGGGCTAACTTAAAATATCAGTCCCAAAGATTGGCAGCTTAGATATACTAATCTCTAATTAGTCAGCTTAGTTCAGAACAATGACAAAATGGAGGATTTTGTTCCCTTTAAGTCTCTCCAGCTCTTCATATCTGAGCAGTTATAAGCCTGTACCTCCACTCACACTGTAATCAAAACTGAGCTCAATTGCAAAGTTTCAAGTAAGAGAAGGAAATAAGCATCCACCTCAAACTTTGGACTTCTTGCATCCATGAAACACCCTCTCTTGCAAATCAGACATTGTAGAAGGAGAAGGGAAAGAGGCAGACATGATGAGTATAGCAGCCTTACAACTTTTGTCACAGAAGTTGGATGTGGTCCTGATGGCTCTGCCCCTGATGCTGTAGAACAACTGAGAAACCCTTTCAGAGTATTTCTAAGGAGCAAAGTCACCCATGGAATATGCTTTCCCAAGAGGGCCACTGATCATTCATTGTTTACAGAATTCAAATGAAGACTGGATTTTATTCATATTTTGTTAAGCACTCAGATATTATGACCTCAGCATGAGAGCAACGTGGCAAAGTTCAACAGATAGGTGTTATGCAGGAGTTTCAACTAGGCAAGCAAAATAGCTCTGAGCTACTAAACATGGAAAGGATTAACTACCCTTTTTAAACTTTGATTCATAGCTGACTTCATATCAAGTAAATAAGCCAAGCTCTCCTGACAGTCCTTTGGAAGCTCTAACCCTTAAATAAAAGATAAAATGCAAACCTCTAGGCTTCTATGTTGCAGGAAGATAGGTGGCTGCTTTGGAGTTTCCTGTAGGACAGAAATTTCAGTCTAGTCAGCTTTGAGACAGAGCTTGTTTAGAAGAATAAAACAAGTAACAAAAAATTGTTATAACAGACTCTCACAGCACAAAAATCTCACCCTTTAAAAAAAAGTACCTGCTTTGGTTTGTTCTGCCAGTCAGAAGAAAGTTTAATTCATAGTACATAGAATCGACCAGGTTGGAAGAGACCTCCAAGATCATCTAATCCAACCTAGCACCCAGCCCTATCCAGTCAACTAGACCATGGCACTAAGTGCCTCAGCCAGGCTTTGCTTGAACACCTCCAGGACGGTGACTCCACCACCTCCCTGGGCAGCCCATTCCAATGCCAATCACTCTCTCTAGGAAGAACTTCTTCCTAACATCCAGCCTAGACCTCCCCTGGCACAACTTGAAACTGTACAGCCCTGTTACACTGCCAACGAATATTAAAACCACAGCCAAGTGTTTGGATGCATGTTAGGCACAAACTCAAGGGGATGTGCTTTCTCAAAGTTCTGAAAGTAAAAAATCCCAAACTTATTGCCTTTAACTACTTTTAACATGCATTCATTAAGCCAGCAGCGTCCTCAGGTGGCCAAGAAGGCCAAAAGCATTCTGGCATGGATCAAGAATAGCATGGTCACCAGGAGTTAGGGAAGTGGTTGAGCACTGTATTCAGCTTTAGGCCCCTCACACCAAGAAGCACATTAAGGCACTAAATTGTATCCAGAGACAGGTACCAAAGCTGGTGAAGGGTCCAGAGAACAAATCTTTAGAGGGGCAGCTGAGGGAATTGGGGTTGTTTACTCTGGAGAAGAAGAGGCTGCAAGATCTCATTGCTATCTACAACTACCTGTAAAGAGGTTGGAATGAGGTGGGGGTTGGTCTCTTCTCCCTGTTATCAGGTGATAGAAAAGAGGAAATGGCCTGAAATTGCATCAGAGGAGGTTTAAAATGGGTTTTAAGAAAAAAAAATCCTTGCAAGGGTAGTCAGGCACTGGAACAGGCTGCCCAGGGAGGTCATGGGGTAACTGTTCCTGATGATGTTCAAGAAATGCATGGAGATTGCATTTCAGGATGTGGTTAATAGACATGATGGTCTTAGGTTGACAGTTGGATTCTGTGATCAAAACAATTCTATGATTCTCTAAATCACTGTCTTTTTATTTACACTACACATTGATGTACACTCCATTTATTCCATAAGGAGTCAGACTCAGGATGCTGCTGACTTTGATATTTGATGAAAGAACAGCACTATGAATTATTTGCTCTGTAGCTTGGTCTAAGCCAGTAGCTCACTGGCACATCTAAATGGACTCCTAAGGTAAGTAAGTAGTAAAAAATATCATCCCCACCCTAACAACTCTAGTTTTACCAGCAGCTGTCTAGGCACATGAGGACAGGCTACAAGAATTGGGGCTTTTCAGTCTGGAGAAGCAAAGGCTTTGAGGAGAAAGTGTAGTGGCCTTCCAGTATCTGAAGGGGGCCTACAAGAAAGCTGGGGAGGGACTATTTACAAGGTCTTGCAACGACAGGATGAAGAGGAATGGGATTAAACTGGCAGAGGGGAGATTTAAACTAGATGTTAGGAAGGAGTTCTTTACAGTGAGGGTGGTGGAACACTCGAACAGGTTGCCCAGGGAGGTTGTAGATAGTCCCTCCTTGGAGCTGTTCAAGGCCAGGTTGGATGAGGCCTTGAGTGACCTCATCTAGTGGGAGGTGTTCCTGCCTATGGCAGGGGGCTAGAACTAGATGATCTTAGAGGTCCCCTCCAAACTAAACCATTCTAGGATTCTATGTAGCTATGGCAAAAAGAATCTGGCAGAGCTGGATATATTGCGAGTGAAGCAGCTGCACAACAGTGGTGACACAAACTTCTCTCAGCAGTAACTGCTGTGTGCACAGCAAAAGAAGGGAGCACAGAAACAAACCAAGAAACCAACATGCAGCAATTACATCATCTGGAGAATCAGCATTATTAAAGATCATATTAACCATAACAGTAATTCACTTAATGCAATGATAATTTTATTGAAGGAAAAACACTCCCAGCATTTATGAATAAAGACTTTGCTTCATTACAGACAAAATATTACGGTAGGAAAAAAGATGTTTACCAAAGTAGAAATCAAGCAGTTTAAACACATAGAAAAGGCACAAGAGCAAACAGAACCAGTAAAGAATTTCCAAGAGTTTGGGTTTTATTTTACAAAACAATTCCAGAGCTGTTAAAAAAAAATGTTAGCACATTACAGTGAGGCACATGGTTTTAAGAAAAATAGACCATTTCTGTGCTCTGTCCTCCACGGTCAGCATTTGATATGGCTGTAAACATCAGTATTTAAGGCTTAAACATCCTCCTCCTCAGTTCTGAGAGTGTAAAACAGCAACGATGATCTTACTTTCAACAACATGATTAAGTACCAAAACTAAGCAATAACCATTTGTTGCCAGAAACTCTTTCAATCTCTTAGCACACAGGAGAATGAGATGAGATTCAAGAGCCCACACTGCTCCAGAAGGCAGCTCTAGAAGGACAGGATTTTCAGATTGCATGTCAGCAACGTGCTGCTACAAGCCTTCAAATGCACTGTGCACCAGCTGTGATACACTCACAGGTTACAACCAATTCACACCTCTCATTCTGCACCCAGATGGAAGTCACACATAGCAGAGTCTCTCCCTTTCCCCAGACTTGCATAGTAAAGTACTCACACATGAAGCCTAAGACTTTTTGTTTTTTAAAGAAACAGAATACCCATGATTTCTCAAATTTCAACTTGATGCCTGAATTTGTTCCTTGTTTTTTTTTTGTAGTAGCTCACGAACAATCTTATTACTGTAAATACTAAACAAGATGAAATTGCTGTAGAACCATCTCAGATAGTACCAGTACTCACAATGAAATTCATCACATTAACCACGGCAAAACTTCTGAAGTAATGGAGGGGGGAAATCCACATTTTAATGTATACAATCATTGTTCTCTGGAAACAGCTGGCTATCAGACTCCCCAATTCCATTTCTACCATATCCAGAAAGTTGGCTAATCCCAGATATGCACATTTCACATTAGAGCTGTATGCTAAGGCTGCTTGGTTAAGGTTATGTTATCAATGTACTGGAAAATGTAAAACAAGTGGCTAGGCAACTTGACCAATATCAAAAGTAGTCAAAAACCGTCTTGAAGAACATCAAATTCTACAGGGATGGCCATCCACTATCATTCAAGATTCTTAAGGAAAGTCAGCCTTAAGTGCTGTAGACAACTCAGCAAGGAAGGAGCTTTGTTATTTATAACACAAATGTTTGCAGTAGAGTGAATATAAACATTCCTGCCTTCAAGGACATTCAAAGAGAAAGCTAGAGAAGGCTTCAGAAATGCCACCTGCATAGCAGATAACCAAAGATGATGGTATCAAAATTTAACACAAAGTTGTTTTAATGGTAAAAAGGTATAACCTAATTCATATTGAAACTGGTCAAGAAGGAATATTCATACAGTAGTTTAATTTCTGATGATGTAAAAACTTATAAAGTAAAAAGCAGAAAAATCTTTTGCTGCCAAACTTGGCAATAACCTGAACACAAATACTTAGAAATGAGCAAGAATCTGAAGAGTTTTGTTCTGATAGAGTAACTTCAAATCAAAACTGCTTGTAGAGGAAGCAACAAACCCTGAGTATGCTTCCTGTATTGGCAAGAATATGGCAAGTCTCTTCTACTGCCTGACCTCCACAGAAAGAGAAAACACCAAAAGGCACTCTAGTGATCCTTATATTTTTGCCATCTCTCCTTGGGTTCCCTTTCTTTAAAGTTACAGTTGCTTAGCCTCCTGTGCTGTCAGACATTTGTTCTGCTTTCTTACTGGAAAAAAAGGCTGTGGAGCTGAATTACAGCATCAGTTCAAGTTTACCTGATATGTATGGGTTGCTTCCTAAATTTCCTACCTGTAAGTGGTCGTGCTCACAAGAGTCAACTAAAAGGGTCCAGCTAGTGAATATGCAACTTGAAAAGTTGGTATGCAGCATATCCAATTCCAGTGTTCTTCTAGAGGAACTGCTAGAGAGTCAGGGTGCCAGAATCCTGCACAATTGAATCAGGGAGTAAGCAAAAGGCTTTTACTTCTCCTAATGTGAAGTATTCAAGGAAAGAACCCCAAAAGTCAAATTTCATTATGTTGACTACTAATAAGCCTGGAACAATGGTCAGAGTTAACATAACTTTCCTGGACAGTAGAAGGAGAAACATGCTGTACTAGCAGCATTGTCCAGGGACAGCCAGAAAATACTGGAACGTAAAAGGCATCAGGGTTGCACTTCAGCTGCCCTTATACAAGGGAATTCTGTAAACATTATGAAAGACCTAGTAAGAGACTAATATGGATCCTTTGACAGATGTAAATTAGATTATGAACCTACTCCCTGATAAGATACACATCAGTTTAGATACTTGCCTTAGATCAGTCAGGGAAGAGAGGTATCAGTATTGTTTAATTCACACTCTCCCTTTGGCATTCAACTAATTCTTCCTTCAACAAAAGTAATGCTCAACCTAATTATTTCAACACTAACCTCCAAATCCTGAGCAGTGGGGAGCACTAAGACATAGCACTCAAACATCATCTTGTGTAACTGATTCGTCCCAGTAACAGTGGCATTTTCCATTCAACTGCCTTTGTAACAGTAACTCTACACAGCTGGAACGCAGAGAGAGCCTGGTAAAAGTGGCTTTTCACACTACCCTCAAAGGAGAGTATTTTTGAAGAGGATCCTACCAGCAAGATGGTACTGTGCTTTATAAATTATTAGAAGGACACTTAGGCTTAAGATTTTTGAATTAACTCAATTTCTAATAACCTTCTGGAAGCCACAGAATTATTTGGCTTTATTATTGCCAAACAGATCTAGGCTTTCCCTACATTACAATATTTGTAGTACAAGTTGGGTATATGCCTGCCATACAAACACAATGCTGTTAAATGACTAAACTCTTGGTAGAGGGAGGAAGAGAGGCTTCAGCTCTAAGTCCACTGGATAATAGACACTGACTCCAGCAAGACAGTTTGGCAATGGGAAAGGTGAAAATTAAACAGTATCCTGCACAGCAGAAGCAGGAATCTGTGCTCAGCTATTAAACAATGACCACTGCAATGTTGTGGGAGTAAATGATTATACATAGCCCAGAAGAGACTGTAGAGTGGCCTTGGAATTTGGAAACTGACTGCTCAGCATTTGTTCGAAGCTAGCAACTAGATTGCTACATGCTTTCTTTGCTAAAGAAGACAAGAGAACGCTTACTTTCTCCTTAAAGCTGATGAAGTTCACTAGCTCAAGAACTTCAAGAGAAATTAGTGATCCCACTTACAAAAAAAAAAAAAAAGAAAAGAAAAGAAAAAAAAAGGAGGTTTAATTTATTTACAAGTTCAGAAGAAAGTCTTCTCCCTGGCCCAGACTGCTTAAACAATAGCCTGCTTTCAGCTTATCAACACTTTGTCCCTCGAGTAAGAACATAAATAAATTCTCTCTGCTTACTTATGCCCTCAGCTTCACACTGCTCCTATGCTACAGCTAGGGGAGAAAAGAGGCACCTTGCTTCATGTGAACACTTCCACTTTCCTACCATGTATGTACTGCCACTAGGCAAAGACTTATTCAAGTTCCCGGCAACTGAATGATTGTGTTAACCTTATTTTGTCAAGTGCTTTTCCCAGAGGAGCAGGTTTTTGCAGATGAAAATGTCTCTTTTGCTTATTTTAAAAGAAACACCATCAATCTAAACTGAAAACTATAAACTTCAATAAAGATGTAAACATTTCACACTTAACTCCAAAACAGGGGTTTTTCATTTAACTCTTTTAGAAGGAAAAGAAAGAATATAAACATTCCCTTATCTAAGGCAAACAGTGCAAAGATTAAGTAACATAAGGCTATTTTAAAGACACCAACAAGTTGTCAGGAAGAAATCAGCCAGCAACTGACTTCTTTTTCCAGAAAAAGAAATCCTGGCATGGTCCCATCAGTCGAGGTCTCCGTTTTACAGATTTCTTGTATTGCTTTGTAACTTTTGCAAAACCAAACAAACAGGTGATTTTACACAAGAATTATCCTAACGGATGCTGGATCCCTGTCTACTTAATTCTTCAGACAGACTGAACTTCATTTCATCACAAGCACCCTTTCCTACAGACACCATTGCTTACGCAACCGAGCAATTGCATACACTGGATTTAACACAAGGGGCTTCTAGCAACAAGCTGAAAGGCACGTGTTTAAGACAGAATCAGGAGAACACATACACAGTGATCATTACACAGTTCTACTGAACTTCCAGGAACTTTGTGAAGCATACAGTATTCCTGTTAGGTCAGACAAACAGAAACACATTTCTTCACAGCATCCCTAGAGGCAGGAGAAAGAAAAAAAGAAAACAAAATGAGTCACCTCGGTCATGCTGCTTGATGAGACTCATTCCATGTTGCTGTCAGACTGACAATGAGGACTTTCAAGATCAGATGTATATTAATACATGTGCTGCCACAATTTGCACAGCTAGATGAATGTATTAGAGTCAAGTGGTCTTCTCAATGCCCACCTGGCCTAAGCGCAATGGACATGATCCCTCTAAGCCTGTTCTGAGGTGAGGAACTGAAGGAGGATGGGAGTGATGGAGCAAGATAGGCAACTGTGCGTGCTCAAACACAGAGCAGTGCTCATGGGGGAGAACAGGAAAAAAAGTACACAGGAGAACACTCTTGTCAAGTAGCATTTGGGGTCAATACTTAGGCATTCCAAAAGGAAATCTTGAGGAGTCTAGTGTGTGGTCAGCATGCATACCTATTTTTATAGGAAGCCCCCTCTGTTACAACTGTCTTCTCCCACCAGAGAAGACACTTAGCTTCATTTTCAGGTTGAACTGCATGTATTTCCTCCCCCTAAACACCAGCATGGAAAAACTTCTAAAGCCATACATTACAACACTTCTAGAAACTAATCTTCTCTATCCTTAAACTTCAAGATGCCAAAAAAGTGAAGGAATAAGGAAGCTTACCTTGCATATGGTATAAAGGAAATGCTGTACCTGAGAAAAAAAGATTTTAAAAAGTTATTCCTCACGTCTGATTTTATTAGACTCACAAACAAGTAGAGCCTCTTTGATGCTTTCAATGGGTAACTGTAACATAAACAACCAAAATGAAGCTCTGAGTTTGTGATCAACAGGAATCAGTACCCTCACAAATAATTTTAGCCCAGTCAGGCTGTGAAGCACATTGGTAAAATCAGGAAGCGTATTGTGGAAGCATTTTAAGTGATCCTCCTGCTTGAACCCAATATTCTTCAAGCAGGTTAAGTTTTGGGTAGATGTCTGCATCAGTTTCTGTACTACTCTGACATGACACACAGCCTATGTTAACTGAAAGAACAATTTCATTGGCATTTATGGGTCGTTTAACAAGACATACTCAGAAGAGCGTGAATGAGGTAATACCAAATAGGAAGCAGTAAATACAGGGGAAAAAAAGTAGGTTTTACTTCAGGTTCATAGAATTAAGCATGTTCAAAGGAATTTCCTCCAGAAATAGAGTGCTGAGTTCCATCTCCAAAGCTTCTGAGATGGTGTGAAAGATCAAGAATCGGAAGTCAGGTCCTCAGTGATGCACTGCTTTGCATCTTGTGGAACCATAAAGTAAAATACTTTGCTTCCCTCTAACTCAGGCAAAGTCAAAATCCACTCACAACTCAGCTATTGACATTAGATACAATAGCTGCTTGACTGTGTGGGGAAGAAATTACTTACCATGCCAAGGCAAAAAACTGCATGATGCAGAAAAGGAGGGCAAGTCCTTGCTTATGCCACTGAAGGAGGAAAGGGGAGGGAGGGGAAACACAGCAGGTGAGACAACAGTGTAAGAATCTTATTTTTAAAACATACTCGAGCTACATACACATATAGAACTCATACTCACCCAGAAAGCTGAACACAGTGTTAGTATGAGACACAGCTAGAAGAAAACAATTTCTATTAAACATAGAAACAACTCCAGTTTTTACAGATATTGCAACATCAAAGTGGGTTCCCTCACAGAGACAGAAACAGATTACATAATGTCATAGTTTCACCCTATTCAGTGTAACAGTTCCCTCCTTTTTCAAATTGCTCTTGCTATTACATTACTGACATGCATTAAAGTAATGAGCCTGCTATCTCCAGAAAATCACGGATCATTAAGGTTGGAAAAGACCTCTAAGATGACGAAGTCCAACCTTCTACCCAAAACCTCCATATCCTGAAGTTCCACGTCTACTTACCTTTTGAACACCTCCAGGGATGGTGAGTCCACTGACTCCCAGGGCAGCTTGTTCCATTGTCCCACCACTCTTTTAGTAAATTCATATCCAATCTAAACCTCCTCTGATGCAGCTTCAGGCCATTACCTCTTGTGCTATCTTTAGTTATTTGGGAGAAGAGGCCAACACTGATCCTTTCAGGAAGTTGTAGAGAGCAGTAAGATTTCTAAGCCTCCTCTTCTTCAGGCTAAACAATCCCAGCTCTTTCTGCATCTCCTCATAAGACATGCTCTTCAAACTCCTCATCAGCTTCACTGCCCTTCTCTGTACCCACTTCAGTACCTCTTTCTTATACTGCAAATCAAATTGATTTTATGGCTGCAAAAACATCAAGAGGAAGAGGTTCCTACAGTTCTTCTGCAACGTCAGCAGGCTCCAACTTCATTCCACACACTTCCTGGTGTCACAAGTTGGCACCACACTCCATTGTTGTGTGTAGGTAAGCCTTTTCCATTACAACTCTAGTTTTCCTGCATCTCTACATGCCACACTTACTGTTGACTCTCAAGGTTACTGTGGGACTGATGTTGTGTCGCTACTTAACTCTTACCAACTAAAGCTACAATATACTTTCAAGCACTTTCAGTTATCACTTACTAGCTCTCACGTTTAATAGCAAGTCCAGCACAGTCATCCAAACAGGGACTTCTTTCAGAGTCACACAGAGTTAGTCTTGAGGGACAGTCAGCCATTCTGGATCACTTTTTCTGTTTTAACTTCAGTTTTAACAGAAGCTTCCTTTTAGCGCAAGTTTTCATTTTCACTTTAAGACGCAGCAGCTCATTTAGCCAGGGCAGATGCTGACATTTATTCTTCCTCCATCAACATCTACCAGCCTCTTTACACACAGATACCATGTGCTACTACAGATTAGATGATGCATTTTTCTGCTTGAGTGAAAGAGTTCTGCATACTCAAGACAGTAACACGTGGATTGCCAAAGAAACAATACACTTGCCTCAACCATGATTATTAGCTATAGTTCTTTCATTAGTTTTAAAGGTGGTAATTTGTATATTGGCATCAACACCACATCATACATTTAATAACTGAGTTCATTCCAGTGAACAACATTTCAAACACTCTCCTGACTCCAGGCATCCTAAGTACATACAAAACAAACACACCACGCAGTAGGCTTCCTGCCTGCTGTTGATCTGGAATCATACACAGTCAATTTCTCAAGCTCCATAAGTTGCCTGCAGCCTCTGTGGATGTTTAAAGAGGAAGAACTGATGCCAACTGAATGCTCTGAAGACGTTCCCACTGAAATGAGGGCAGTTTCATACACGTTAGGTTTTTTTACTGTACGGGTGACAGAGCACTGGAACAGGCTGCCCAGAGACGTTGTGGAGTTACCTTCTCCAGAGAGCATCAAAACCTGCCTGGACATGGTCCTATGTGACCTGCCCTAAGTAGTCTGCTTTGCATGGTGGGTGGACTCAATGGTCTCAGGAGGCCTCTTCCAACCCCTACCATTCTATGATTCTGTTAAATCACCTTCCAAATTTTAAATTATCCAAGAGAAAAGGGGAAAGTAAGAGACACATGCACTTTAAAAAGCATCAGCAATTGTCACACATACACCCTCAGTAGACAGTTGGCCACAATTCCCATCTTCTGAAGATAAAAATAATTCCAAGGGCTGACTGCAGCTGAACACTGCATTTGCAGTTTCATTGTCACACAAGTCTCAAAACCTGAAACAATCAGCTACCTGAGAGGATTTCTGTATTTTTAATGCAAGATGACCAAGGCATAGGGATTTCTCTGTCGTCAGGAAATGATGATTTTATCAAGGTAGAAATACCTACAGAGCTCTTTAAAGCAAGTCAGACAGAATAAAAAAATACAGAATTATGCAAAATAAGATACCAAACAAGTTCTATAGCACAACCTTTTAAAGACTAGTTTCCCATCTTTCTTCTTTTACTCAAGATGAATGTTTGATGTTGTGACCTCAACACACCAAAAAGGCAGGCACGTGCACGGTTCACACAGGCTAACCACAGACCTTTAGTGCTCATTCAGTGTAACAACCTGGCTTCAGCTCAATCTCTCATAATGAGAAGGTGGTATTCTGGTGCTACATATACTTTTCCACAATAGCAGATGTGCAAGATAGTTGATGGAATAAAACCAACACACACAAACCAAGGAGCAACCCACCAGCATATATGAAAGGACTTAATAAAACTGAAATAGTTTACAGGTCAGCATAAGTTAAAACAGATTCCTTTGATACTTACTAGCATAACAGTGGTAGCAATTAAACGTGTGGGCTCAAACATCCTCTTCAGTTGTTTCATTGGTCCCATTAGAAAAAGAGTGCTGTGAAAAACAAAACAAAATTAATACAGCAGTAGAAAGGCAGAAGAGAAACTAGGCAAGATTCTTACTTAAGAAGAGTTCTTTTATTAAACTGTCTGCTGTACATAGCGTTTTGGTAATCATTGCTGCCTAACAAAAGAAATAGGATATACAATAAGACAAAATCCATCTCTGCTTTTTTTTAAGGTATTTATTTGATTATTTTATTCATGTTTGATCAGTAATAATTAACCTAAGCAGAGCAGAACTATCTAGCTATCTGCATACGACAAGGTCTGCTCCAATTAGATCACTCTTGACAGATGCTTTCTCAACCTGCTCTGCAGTAACACCAGGGCTCTGCACGGATTGCAAGGGTAATCCAGCTCAATTCCTCTACATAAAGGAATAGTTTCAGACTCTGATAGCTTACCAGATATGCAGCCCTCATGTAAAGCCCTAGTGATTGATACTGCACAAATTATACAGGGTGAAAGATTTATATAAGCTCACAGTTCTGCCTTATCAGTATACTGCCACATGAATATATTATGCCAATTTAACTTTTAGTGCTTTCTACCACCTTGTTGAGTTTCCTCAATCACAGAAGGCTGAGTTTGTCACAAAGTCAGCAAGGTTATGCCTCAGGAACCTAAAGGGCCAGGAAGGCTTATTTAACAGACAGACTGTCCCAAATATATTCACCAAAACATACATCAGCAAATGTTGAATGGCAAAGAATTATTGTTTTTATCTTGAGGGGGAAAAAGTACCAGCAAAAGCAAAGCAACTCTGCTCAAATCATGAGTTTGATTCTTCTTTACTGATGACTTACTTTTACCTCAATTGCACTGCTAATAACGATAATCAGATAAGCATTTTCTTTACCATTTCAAGGCACTGCTGGGGAAATGCTGCACTTTAAAATTCAGCAACACAAGAATGGTCTTTGTCAGCAAATCTTGACACACAAATGCAGCAACTATCATTCTGCTTGAGCTTCTCATCTTTATTATTGAACTCATAGATAAATATTTTTACCTCCCAATCGATGCAATATTCCCCAGGGTATAGAACACCGCGAAGAGTGTCAGCCCTTTCCTTGGTACCCACAGCAGACAGCTACCCTAAAAAGGAACATTTACCAAGAAGAAAGGAAAATTATAAATTAATATTGGTTTTAAATTGCAAAAGAAGTATATCCAAAAAGCGTCACAACACAAAAGAAGCCTTAGGAAAACCCTGAAACGCAAACTGCAGAATCAGACATATACAAAAGTTAATTGCATTCTCATTAAGACTTGGTGCACTAGACCTAGCTGGAATTGAGTGAGATGTCTCCCCAGAGACTCAAATAAATAAATACAAAAACACAGAATTGCCTGTTTGGAAAAGACCTTTAGATCATGGGGTCCAACCATAACCTAACATCTCCCTGTACACAACACTTGGACCACGTCTCTAAGCTCCTCATCCAAACACCTCCAGGGATAATGTCTCCACCACCTCCCTGTGCAGCCTGTTCCAGTGCCCAATGACTCTTTTAATGAAGAATTTTTTCCTAATACCCAAGGAAAATCTCCACTGGTTCAACTTGAGACCATTTATTCTTGTTTATCGGTTGTTACCTGGGAGGAGAGGCCAGTCCCCACCTCACTACAATCTCCTTTCAGGTAGTTGTAGAGAGTGGCAAGAGCACACAGCAAAGACACAACTATTTGGGCTCCTGAAACTCAAGTATCAGGGAGATCTGGCAAAAAAAAAGGGGGGGGGGGGCTTACCAAGACAGAGAACAAGCATCCTATTGCAAAACATGCAATGAAGCCTTTCAATCTGGTGCCCCAACTTAACGAAGTTGCTTCAATAACCTAGAAACGAGGGAAAAAATAAAGAGTGCAAGTTACTAGGTACCGATACAACCTCGGTAAACTTCCTCCGAGATGTTGAACTGTGCCGTCCTAGCTCAAAGGGAGCCTCGGCTTCTAAGCTCCCCCTCGGTCGCCCATGGGAAGGAAGCGCAGCCCTGTCGGGAGTGAGCCGGGCAGTGCCCGAGGACGGAGCGCTGCCGCCCGCCCACACCGGCGCCGGGAACGTTTTCCCTTTCGATATTCCACCGGCTCCCCAAGCATCTGGCCGAGAAGGGCGGCTATCTGTGCAGCCGGCTTGGTTCTCTGCCTACAACAAGTACGGGCAGGGGTAGATTCCTGTTTCCCCGCCTTATTTCAGAACTCTCTACTACGAGTCTGCATGTATCCAGCCGGCTCACTTGGGAGACGGAGTCATCCCCTCGCACAAAGCCCAGCAGCCAGAGCCCCGTTCCCAGGCAGCGCAACCCCTACTCCCGGAGCGAAACACAAGCATTCCTGGGTGCAAAACGGAAGGTTCAGAGACCGGCTCCGCCCTGACGGAGCCAGAGGCTCAACACCGGGCGGAGGCGGCACAGGCCGGTCCCGCCGACAACGGACCTTCGCCGCGGGACGGCCCCGGCTCTCCCTCCCTGCGTGCCTGACTCCCGCCGCCCGGGCCCCGGCGCGCAGCTCCCCTCACACACACACACACACACAGACACCCGCCCGACGGGCAGGCAGGTGCCGGAGAGCGGAGCGTTACCTCGGACAGGCCGCTTGGCTCCTCCGTGTCCTGGCCACTCAGCACCCGCTTGAGCTTGTCCATGCCTGCCTCGGCCGCAGCAGCCCTGCCCCACGCACAGCCGGACCGTCTTCCCCCTCCTCAGGCGCTCCCAGCTCCACCAAGCGCCGCGCCGCCGTAGACACCTGCTCTAGCCCGGTAAGGGAAGGGCGGCGGCGCAGAGGCTGCCGGGGGATGTAGTTCGCCGGGCTGGCCAAGCCCGCACCCGGCCGTGAGGGGCAGGCGCCTCCGGGTCTCTGCGAGCGGCGAAGGACCGGAGAGTCCTCCTCCACTTGCTGAGGCGGTGCCCCGCCGTCACGGGGGTCGGCCGAGAAGCACCGAGGGTCCGCAAATGGTGTCAGCTGGTACTGTGCGCCCTTCCCGGACACTTCAGCCCTCCTGTGACAGCTCTGCAGGGGCGGGTGCACTAACCTCAGCCTGCGAACCTTCCTGGTCAGGGAGATGAAGAGCGAGCAGCCTAGCACCGAATCCCAGGTTCATGTGGCAGACACACTATCTTCGCAGCAATTTATGCGTTTGATCTGGGTCGCTTATAAAGACAGCAGATGCTCCACTCTCCCTAGGAGTCAGGCGTTCCTTACTCTTCTAAACTGGCTCAATGCTTCCAAGACTTAATGTCATGGAAAAGAATCATAGAATGCATTGTGTTGGAAGGGACCCTCAGAGGTTATCCTGTCCAACTGCCCAGCAATGAGGAGGGACATCGAATCAAGAGAATTGTCAGAGTTGGATGGGACTGCAATGATCACCTAGTACCAACCTTCCTGCCATAAGGAGGAACACCTCACGGTAAATCAGGTTGCTTAGAGCCTCATCCAGCGTGGCCTTAAAAACTTCTAGGGATGGAACTTCCACCACCTCCCTGGGCAACCTGTTCCAGTATCTCACCATCCTTATAGTGAAGAACTTTTTCCTAACATCCAGTCTGAATCTACCCTCCTCTAGTTTGGATCCATTCCTAGTCCTATCACTACCTGACACCTTAAAATGTCCCTCAACAACTTTCTTGTAGGCACCCTTCAGATACTGGAAGGCCACAATAAGGTCTCCTTGGACTTTTCTCCAGACTGAACCCCAAATCTCTCAGCCTGTTCTCATAGGAGAGCCACTCCAGCTCTCCAATCATCCTCGTGGCCCTTCCCTGGACCACTGAGGTCTCACAAGTGGTGTAGAGGTGGAAGAATCACCTCCTTTGACCTGCTGGACACACTTATCTTGATGCAGCCCAGGATATGGCTGCCTTTCTGGGCTGCAAGTGTGCACTGGCAGCTCATACCGAGCTTAACATCTACCAGCACCCAAGTCCTTTTCTTCAGGGCTGCTCTCAAGCCAGTCACTGCCCAGCCTCTATCAGTGCCTGGGATTGCTCCAAGCCAGATGCAGGACCTGTACTTGGTTGTCAAACCTCATGAGATTGACGTCTAACTAGATCAGGTTGCTCAGGTCTCCGTCAAGTTTGACCTTTAATGCCTGCAGGAATGGAGCCTCCACCTCCTCTGCAGGAACCATGTTCCAGTATTTCACTACTCTCGTTATGAAGACTTCCTCATAATGTCCAGCCTAAATCTATGCTGCTCTAGTTTAAAACTATTGCCTGAGATAATAGAGTCCATGTCCACCATGAGTCTTACTTCTTGTATCCCAACTCCTCCCTCTACTTTCAAATCAGTTACTTGACAATAGTGAAGCTAACAGACATAGTAATAGATACTTCATTTTGTTACCACTACTGCAGCTCTTCCGTTGTTGTGATAGAGTCTCACCTTATTTTCATAACCAGCTGGGGGATCTGATGACAGGCAAAGGAACACGGACACATCTTAACCAGTGTGCAGAACTCAGCATCACAAATAGTTATTTCAGTTTATTTTCCTCAGATAAAAACAACTATAAAATGTTTGGTACATTTTATTTAGTGAGACACAGGAAAGAATATAAAGTGTCACATGTTAAACATCTGGAGAATCACCTCACCCCCTCCCCCTAAAATGATGTATGCAAAGCAGTACTCTTCTGTGGAAGATCTGAACTAGAGAGATTGTGGTACACCAGTTTATACTGCTGCTTCTGAATAATCTGTGTGGCTGAAGAGTCACACAAAGCTTCAAGTTTTACTTTGTAGTAACTGTGAATTTCTAAACATGTTCTTGTGATTTCCCCAACACGTGTTCCACTTAAATACACAGCACCCAAAATAGATAATCTATATCACAGCTCTATATAGTCAAGATTCAAGTCCATTCAAGACAACTGTATCAACAGGTATGTATGATGGATATGATAAAAATACACAGGATAAGCTAAACATGCAGAACACCCTGCTCAATGGTAGGTGTTGATTCTGTGGGTCCATTCCCGCTATACTTTAGCCCAGTGGAGCTCGATGTTAGTTAGCATCACTGGCCAAACCCAAATAACAATTTTAATTAATGAATGCAGATATAGTTTCCTTCAAGTTAGTGCTACATCACCTCTCCTCTTACTGCTAGCTTTAAATTATGTTTTTAGAAACCTTTAAGACATGTAAACCAATATATGCTTACAGTAAAAGAAGTGCCATGATTTACTTCTACCACCTTTCACCTCCATTTGTTGTTTCCTTCATTTTCATTCTCTCCCCACATCTCTCTGTCACTGGAGTGGACGTAAATAATCTTCTATTACCAAATTAATTTAGATCACTTCTATGCTGCATTCATTTGCAGCCCCTTCTTTATCCTGACATTAAAATCTTTAGGAAAGAAATGCAAGAAAATGAAAGCAGCCAGCAGAATTTAGGACTGAAATCATGAATACAGAGGACCTGGCCTCGGTTTTGAAGTGCACATAAATTCACTCACCTGGATCATGTCTAGCTGATAATTTCTTTCAGAAAGTGTCTAATTTCAGTTCTCTTCACTCATTTTTACTTGTGGATCAGAAGACTTTCTGCACTACTCCTTTCAAAGGATTCCAAAGATAAGGCTAAAGGTGTATTCAGGAAAAATTCATATTCTAATCCTAACTTTTTACAAAGCAATCCTCACAGACCCTCAGTGAGGTAGGCACATATCAACTCTCATTTTTACATATAGGGCACAGAGAATGGGTGTAAATCAGTGACAGTGGGGAAACTGCAGTTAGTTCCTGCCTTTCAACTTTTTCCATCAATTCACTAGTCCAGATTGGCACAAATAAAAGTGAAACAAAATGAGTTGTTTGTTTTTATTAAGAAAACACTTAGATGGCAGTAGACTAAAAGCTTCATGTTCTTCTTTAAGTGAAAACAGGTTCTCAAAAGACCTGGTTAAATACCAGGTTTTGAGGTGGGTTGTTTCTATTCAGCCATGCAGTGTAGAACATGAAGAATTTAAAACAAGAGCCCAAATATATCAGAATACGTACATATTTGTATTTGCCACCACCTTAAACCACAAGGCCTTCTTTCTGCTAGAGTCACTTGCTTCTTGCACTTCACTCATTGTGAAGACAAGTCTGTTTAGCTCCCTCATTCTTAAGCCAAGCCTTCAACATAACTGAGGATTTCCAAAAGCAGTATGAGTATTTAAAGTTTGATTTACAAAGTGTTGAGTTAAAACCGTAACTGTACATCTGGATCATACTTCTATTAATATCAGAACTTACAGAATTTTAAAGATAAGCCAAAATGATTTATCTGGAATACATCTTCATGTCTTTTTAAGGCTGTATGTTTCTCAAATTGCAAATACCATATCCTTTAGGGATTACAGACTAAACACCCCTCTCTTTCTCAGCCCTAACCCCCTCTGCAGTGTAGCAGTTTGAGTGTCAGGGCTGTATAATCATCTAACCATCATAAGCAGGCACCATTTAGTATACTAATACACTATATGACTGCAGCAGCAGACTCCAAGTAACAGTCTCCAGAACTGTCTAGAGAAATTTGGCTGACATGAAATTAAACTAGCATTTGACTTACCAATATGTACCTCTGTTAACCTCCAGCTTTTCTCCTGCTTTGGAGTTAATGCCTCACAAACAAGGTAGTTTTACCTTTATGTAGTGTTAAACCACATTTTTGTTTTTCTCCTTAAACCTACCTTCAGATTAAATGAATATTCTTAAATTAGAGTCTGGATCATATACTCCAAAAAGTAGCTTTGTAAGCTATTGGCTTGCAGTAGGGGAAGCCAAGCAAAATGCTTAGTTTGGGAATGACAGCTCAAAATAGATGCAGAGATTTTTTTTTTTAACTGTGGATGATTTCTCAAGAAAATCTGAAGCAGCAGTAACAAAGTCTTCACAGAAGTGTTTGTGGTGGAGCATCTAGATCATACTCCTGCCTAACCAGTGAACTAAGCAGAACCCAGACTCTTAATCATGAGAGTCTTTCTCTAAAGCCATTGAAAACTGTAACTCGCCATCAATCTACCATTAACTCTGGTACAGGATTAAAAAAACCAAAACAATCAAACAAACAAAATAACCTCAACAACAACAACAAAAACCCCAGATCATTAGCAAAACTTGCTTGAAATGTTTTCTCTCAGGGCTACAGAAAAAATAGCCAAATTTTTATTCCACTGATAGTGAAACTGCCCCCCATGGCAATGGTTACATGATCACGTTATCTCCAGCCAAGTTCCAGTCCGTATCAAGTCATATTTAGTTAGACTTAACACATGTGTCTTCCAGTGGTGCTTCTGGTTTAGGCTGCAGCATTTCTGGGAATTCTAGTTTTTCACAGATTGTCTCCTTTATGGGCAAATACTGAGAGATCTCATTAGGCTCCGTGAACAGGGAAGGTGGAACGTGCTAAGAAGCAAAAAAACTTAAATTAAGTGAGTGAGTGAAAGGAAGGAAAAACAACAACAAGAAAACAAGGCATTCAGAATCCAACCTATTACAGTCAATTAATCTAGAATTTACCTGATTTAAGCACCTGAAGTGATTATTCACATCTGTCTTATCACTTCAAATGTACATACAGTCTTTTTACTCCTTGTGTGTAAAAAAACAAGCTAAGGAAAGGTATTTTTTTTTTTTAAGCAGCAGATAAGAATGCAAGAAAGGCAGAGATATTCATGAACAGCTACGACTGAAAAACAAGGGGAAAAAAAGAGTAGTATTTATCATTTGAATCTAACAAACAGTCTTGTTGAGATTCAACTTCTAGATGAGAGCAGGATAGCCCACAATGCATCCTATGCTTAATGTTTTCTAGCCATGGCAATATGCTCTTTGTAGTAGCTCGGATTTAGCTATTGATAACTGAAATACCTCAACATACATCTTAGTTTTATGAAACCCACACATTTAGCCTGGAGAAGAGGAGGCTCAGGGGTGACCTTATTGCTGTCTACAACTACCTGAGGGGTGGTTGTGGCCAGGAGAAGGTTGCTCTCTTCTCTCAGATGGCCAGCGCCAGAACAAGAGGACACAGCCTCAGGCTGCGCCAGGGGAAATTTAGGCTGGAGGTGAGGAGAAAGTTCTTCACTGAGAGAGTCACTGGACACTGGAATGGGCTGCCCGGGGAGGTGGTGGAGTCGCCGTCCCTGGGGCACTTCAAGGCAAGGTTGGACGTGGCACTTGGTGCCATGGTCTAGCCTTGAGCTCTGTGGTAAAGGGTTGGACTTGATGATCTATGAGGTCTCTTCCAACCCTGATGATACTGTGATATTTATATGAAGTATTAAAGCTCATTGGATTTTAATTTCATATTTGAAGAAATTAGATAGTTTAAGTTAGTTAATCAGTATTTTTTTTCTGGAGATTCCTGTAGACAGCTTAATTTCACCACAATTATTTGGTGACAAAAAAAAATGTAATACCTATACAAAGCAAACCACCTTCAAACTTTCTAACAACATTCTTTAAGAAATTAATCCAGAACTATTCCTATCCAACTGGCATTTTGGATACCACTAACACAGAAGGAATCATACTTCCGTTTCAGTTATTTCAAACCTAAGTGAAGCAGCAATCAGTTCTGCTTTACGGCTGCAAGCTGATCTAGGGAACTGAAAAGCCATAGAATCACTAAGGTTGGAAAAGACCTTTAAGACCACTGCATTCACCCATTATTTAACTGTACAAAGTCTGGTGCTAAATCATGTCCTTCAGCACATTTCTGTCTTTTTAACTCTCCCAGGGATTGGGATTCAGCCACCTCCCTGGGCAGCCTGTTCATTATGCCTTTCCTCTCTAAAACAAGAGGCAGTAAAAATTATTTAACAGCATTAACTGATAATTTCTAAACATGAAGTGAATTAAAACCTAGATCACAGATGTGTACTTCAAAACTCAAAAAGCTCACATCTGGATTTAGTCCTGCCTATAGGGGTTACATATTGTTTAGGAATTATACAGTTTCCCTTGATCCAAAAAGCAAAGCATTTTGCAAAAACATTCCCTCAGAAGGTTAGTAACACATTAGCCACTTTTTACAGGTGGAGAAAAAAACAAGGGAGAAGGAAATTAGCAAGAATACCCAAGATGAGGTGCTGGTTCAAGAATCAAAATCAGCAAGTGCAACTCCAAATGCACCACAAGTTATTCTGAACCACTACTACAGCTTTATGGTGGGCTATTCACTTGAGAAAAACTGAATGAGTCTATTACCAAGCAGATCTTAACCCCTAATACTACTTGCAAGCATACAACAAGCCTGGAAGTGGCTGGTTGGCACATGGACTATACCTCATTTTGTGGATGAACAAAAAAGGAATGATGAAAAAATTAAATATTTTTTTTAATCTTGTTAACTCTAAGTAGAAAAAGTAACATAATTCTGTAACTTCTTATATGATCTGACCATTTACAAATGCAAACCTGCCCTGAAATCGCAAAAATAAATGCTACATAAGCAGAAAACATTTTTCCTCTGTATCAATTCCAACCCCAGCAAAGAATGACACACAGCAGTTTCTATGCTGACCATAAAACAATCTTAAAAAGCAGACAGAAAATACAATACCTTCAAACTTGATATTTTGCTTTCTCTGGATGTGTATTCTCGCAGCATGTAGGCTTTGTCAGCCTAATGGGAAAAATAAAGAGTCAAAAGTAAGAAATTATCATCTAGTATCAGTGCACAATGAGCATTTTAAATACACTGAATTTAATAAGCATTTGAATTTGGTTGACCAGCGATTTTCACCTGGGAGCAGAAATGTATGTTCAAATTCACAAAGCAGAAAGATGTTTAACAGTGGTCTCCTTCCCAAGAATCACCTGAGTACATGTATGAAAAAAAAGTAGTTCTCTGAATCTTTACTCAGAATTCCTACAGTGTGAATACACCTAGACAGCATAAGCAAACTGCAACTCCTAGAACTCAGTGTAGTGTGGATGCTTATTTGTACAGTAAAGCTTGCAGTCATGTAATAGACAAGCCAAAAGAACTTTACTTAGAGCCAAGGATAAGAACAGAATCACACTATTTATGGTTCCCTATTTTTCCTCTTGTACTTCTTCTCAAAAATATTTAAATGACTACTTCACATGAGAGGTGGCCTACTCTGCTCATACAATACCTACCCCATGGCACCCAGCACTTGGCTGCACTTTCAGCATCACCACAATAAAATACATTTGAAAGCTCAGTTCAGGTAACCTCTATGCCCCCAGATATGAGCAGTGAATTACAAGAATGAGAGTGGATCTTCTCTGAAAGTAACATGGCAAAGGAACATCTATAAAACATTCTAATGGTAAATAAAAGTTTACCTCATGGTGAAGCCTTGTGTCATTCATCCTGATAAGTACGCCATCAACTCGCAAGAAGAACCTCAACAGCACAAAAAAGCTGGAAGGCATAACTCTCTGCAAAAATAAAGATGTTCCATTCAGCATTACTTTAAGCATGTACTTATCTACATTCAACATTTACAACAAAGGACAGTATGAGGGAACTTCCAGTAATAAAGTCAACATTTGGGCTGTTGATAGACTACAGCTATCAGTGAACAGCAAGGCAGGCAGTGTCTCAAAAGATGCTTAGTCAGGATACAGATGAGGGAAAAACTGTTCCTCAAAGCAATTGACAGAAAGATTTCAAGACAACTTAGTTGCCAGGCACATTGTATTTCTGAGAGAGAGGATAAAACACCTTACATTTTAAACTTCTGTCCTGATTTTGTTGGCACAGAATCCTAGGCCAGCCATGGGCTTGCAGGCCATTAGCACTTTCCAGTCAGCCAGAGAAGCTGCTATCCCAGCTGGTATCCCAGACCATAACCATCACATTCAGCATAAAAGGGAAGTTTGCTGGTGACTAGAAGGCCTCCTACTTGGGCTCTTCCTCTGCCTGCTTTTCCCCATCACTGGAGGTGCTCATTTGCCATTCTTCTGAAGGAACTGCTTTCCTATTTATTGTGAACCTTGTGTATTTATTGGGCAGAGTACAATTTTATACACTTCATACTGGCACTGGTATAAGTTTGAACGTTTCATTAAATCTGTTTTCATTTCAACACACAGATCACACCTGGAATACTGTGTCAAATTTTGGGCACCCCAGTTCAAGAGAGACAGGAAGCCATTGGATAGAGTCCAACAGAGCCATGAGGATGACCAGGGGACTTGAGCATCTCCTCTACAGAGTGAGAGTGAGAGACCTGGGGCTGTTAAGTCTTGAGAAGACTAAGAAGGGATCTCATCAATGTCTATAAATATCCAAAGGGTGAGTGTCAAGTAGATGAGGCGAATCTCTTTTCTGTGGTGCACAGTGATAAGACAAGGAGCAACTGGTCCAAACTTGAACACAGAAGATTTCACCTCAACACAAGGAGAAATGTCTTTACAGCGAGGGTGACTGAGGACTGGAACAGGCTTCTGAGAGAGGCTGTGCAGTCTCCTTCTGTGGAGACTTTCAAAACCCACCTGGATGCATTTCTATGTGGACTACCCTAGGTGATGCTACTTTGGCAGGGAGGGTTGGACTTAATGATCTCTAGAGCTCCCTTCCAATCTCTAATCTTCCGGGATTCTGTGATCTCCTCTCTTTTTACCCCATCCCTTTTCTCTGATGGAGAGGGGTCAGCAGGTGATAGAACAGCTGCCATAGTTTAGCTCTAGATACATGCTAAACGTAGCAAACTTTAAATTCCAGAAGGAGCACACTGCAAAAAGTGACTGTGTTTTGCATACATCAGCCAATTGAGTCATCAAACATCTTGTATACATCTCTCACTACTCACTATTTTTACACTCAAACTTGATACTCCATGATCATGAAGTTCATCTTCAAATAGAAGTACTTCTTCAAAAAACATAATTTGTTCCCTGGCTTTCAATTTCTCTGTATTTATGTGTTCTGTAGTAGGGACAACCTAAAAAGAAAAAAGATTGACAACAGTTAGTATATTAATTTGTTGCCAAGCTGCATAAACTTCACCCTGACTTTTAAACCCCAGAATTGATAGTTTTAGAAAGGAAAAAGTTTTCAGGGCACTAAGCTGAAAATATCCCAGATTCTTAAGAAAAAAAAAAACTAAACCCAAACTTTCCAGAGGAATATCAATCAAAGTAAAAAGCAACAGCTAAGAGTGGAAAAATCTGAATAGACTTCCCTCTGGGTACAGGCTCAGTAGCATTTCCAGCTGCAAACAATTCTACTGACTTTCTGTATTTCAAAACATTTGAAGATGCCTCATGTGTAACACACAAACAAGAAGTTTTGGGTTATAAACAGGATTCTATGCATTTAGTATCTCTAGCCCAGTACAGCCCTGAACAGGATTCTAATAAATTGCTTTCACAGAAATCATGTACATGTATGATTTCCATCTTCTGGTGTCCATAGACACTCAGGTACTTCTGCTGCTTATAGACTATGGGAAAATAAGATATTGTTTATTTCTGTACTGCACTTTTAATTCCAGAAGAACTCCAGTGATCTACAGCTAACACAATCCTAGTGAGTTAATACAGACTGTCTGCTTAGTAGCAGGCAATCCACATGCAGTGAAGAAAAGCTGGGAACTTCAGTCTTATTTTAATGAAATAAACAAAAGGGAGGGCCTGTAAGTGTAATTATGAATCATAGAATGGTTTGGTCAGAAGAGAGCTTAAAGATCATCTAGTTCCAGCCCCCCTGACGTGGGCAGGAAGACCTTCCCCTAGACCATGTTGCTCAAGAAGTGAACATTGCAGAAAAATGAGTAGCCAGATCTATACACCCCCTTAGTCAAACAGGCAAATGACAGAGTAAAGGTACTAGAGAATTACACAGATTATAGTTCTGTGACAGCTCAGTGCTTCAGAGAGACACCCAGCAAGTGCTGAAGGTTCCCATGTGCTTTAGTTTCCAAGAAAGTCCTCGCTAAGAGACACAATGATACCTTTTTACATAACTCTAAAATGCTTTAAAGACTTCACTCTATTTATTAAAGTAACACGATTTGCTGAGAGACTTGAAACACCCAAACTAGAAAACATGTAAGATTTCATAGAAGCCTCTTCAAAGGTAAATGATGGCTTTTAAAAAGCGGCTTGTGTTTGACTGAAAGAATATGCAAGCAGCATTCAACGAGGAGAAAAGAGTTACCCTTAACGTTGCAGTATCTCCCAGCAAAGTTCCTTTGTAATCTGTCGTGTAAGTCCAGTCATATGGCCTGACAACCTCCTTACTGTGTTCAGTCTCACTCCTGGAGAAGTTGAAGGAAAAACAGCATGCTTTGTAGCACATTCTTTTAAAATCACAGCTTCACTTATGTATTACAGTTCCCACATTCTGTCTGTGTTGCAGTGATGACACCGAGACTTCACCATACAACGTCGCTTCCTCCACATCTGTTTCTATAATAAATTAGTGTATTTGGTTTGGCTGAGCTGGAGTTAATTCTCCCCAGAACATGTTTTGCAGAGCTGCAGCTGGGTGTTGATAACACCCCAGTGTTTCGGCTGCTGCTAAGCCAAACATCGAGGCCATGCTTTTCCAATGTTCCTCTGCCCCAAGAGCATGCTAAAGGATAGGCAGGATCTTAGGAGAAGACACAGCCAGGCCAGCTGACCCAAACTGACCAAATAAGTATTCCATTCCATATAATGCCAGCTCAGATATAGAAGCTAAGTGAAAGAAGGAAGTGTGGGGACATTCATTGATGGCATCTGTTCTCTGGAGCAACCGCTATGCATATTAGAGCCTTGCTTCCTGGGAGTGACCCAACATCACCTGCTGATGGGAAGCAGGGAACAACATCTTTCTTTGCTTTTGCTTCCATGTGCAACCTTTGCTTTGGCTTTGCATCTTAGCAAATTGTTTCCTTCTGACTCCTGTACTTTTCTTATAGTTTCCCTCTCCCCTGTCCATTTAAGAAGGGGAGTGATAGAGCAGCTTTGGTGGGCATCTGGCCTCCAGCCAGGGCCAAACCACCACAATACAAAACTGTTACTAGAATTCCTCTGCTAACACTCTCTCTGTCCTAAGAGTCAAAATAAAGATTTTACTTCCATAGTGTTGAAAACTTTCTATCTCATGGTAATTTTTTTAAGGAAGCAAATAGCAATCTGCTGGTAACATACATCATGCATTAATGTTGCTACTTGCCTTAGTTTTCACAACAGCTTTGATTTCACTTTGTGTTTTATCTCTAGATGTTCTGCAACTACTTAGGTAAACGCTAAGCACTATAAATAGTTCTCATGCATGACAATTGTTCAGCTATATTCCTCAGGCTACAAGTTTGAACACTTTGAAATGCCACAAAACACAATCTTGCAATGCTTGAGGCTCTATGAGTTTGAATAAACAGAAACAGCATCATGCCACATTAAACTTGGTTATTTTAAGAAAGGTAAGAGACAACTGAAAAACATAGCAGATTCACTTTAACAGGTGAGGTGATCACAGGAAAGAAAAGCTAAGTGACTTCTGTGATCACACACAGTATGTAGGGTAGAACCAAATGCAACATCACAGAATCACAAAATCGTAGAGGTTGGAAGAGACCTCTAGAGATTGAGTCCAACCTCCCTGTCAAGGCAGGTTCACCCACAGAAGGTCACACATGAACACATACAGGTAGGTTTTGAACATCTCCAAAAATGGAGACTCCACTGCCTCTCTGGGCAGCCTGTTCCAGTGCTGTCACCCTTAAATACGCTCTGTAAGAGCTCAGTATGTTCTTTCCTTAGCCTCTCTATGACAGTTTCATACACAACACACCAGTACTTGCCCACTTGGTGATAAAATACTGTACCTGCTCTCTTGCCACTCCTCTGCACAAGCCACTTTGATCATACCTTGACAATTATTGACACATTTTAAAGCATCTGTTGCATTGAACTCAATTCCAAAACCACGATCATGCTGTATTCTCAGGATATTGTCTCCAAACATCATCTCTGGCAGGGAGGGCATGTGCAATTCATCAGCCAATCTGCACAGAAAAATGGAAGTCCCATGAAGAGAGGTCAGCTACAGTTCAGTGAAAGCAGTCCTTGTATTGGAATACATATGTAGACCATGGTAATTTAGAAAGCCAGTCCTCAATATGTTCTGCAAAGGTTTTATTGCTTTCTCAGTTTGTTTGAGACAAATTGAACACTTATTGATCCAAAATGACTTTTCCACCACTGATGTATTCCTAAAGCATTCCTTCTCCATCAGGTTTGAACAGAAGTCCCATACATGAGGACTCAAATATCTGGTAAGCATGAATTAGCAGCTTTCAAGCTATGGTAGCAAATCCCTGTGCATTACGTGTGTCCAAAAGCAAGTTTGGAGAACGAGCGCTCACTGAAAGCAAGTTTAAATTCACTACACAGTAGCCCATATGTTCAAAAAAGGGACTGCAAACAATCCTGGCAGAGTATGTGAAATGTGCAGAAGACACTACTGTGCTCTACTACTTTCTCCAAGCTAACAGAGAGTAAGTAGCAGTATTTGTACCTTTAAGTATGAAGGCCACAGACTCGACTGAACAAAATACCACATGAACTAAGTCAGTATGATCCTTGCAAGAAATCTCACCCATCCTATCTCTTATTTTACATCAACCTCTACACCAGTTTATATGTGTATATACACACATACAGACTCCCTATTTAAGTAACAGAACCACATATTACACCACTTTACATACATACTGACCTTAGTTTCCAAAAGGCTTCAAGTATTCTTTTCCTCTCTACCACTATCCACTTTACTTATCAAGATAAAAAAGAAATACACAACACCTGGAGAGAAGAAGACTGTAGGAAACACACTAATTATAAGGGGAATGCGATCATGGCAGCTTTCACATGGATAATGAGGCATTCCTGCATCAAAGTGGTTATTTCTGCATCCTCACATGCAAAATAACATGCTAACTGAAGTCAAACACAAGTATTGAATAGAGCTGGAGAATAAGATCATCTGTCTTTGCCAAAGAAGGCAGAACAGTATCATGAACTTTTCCATTTCAGGAAGTGTGGGCCTGCTGACTCGAAAAGACCAATTCCAGTTCATTGCTATGACATATTTGATCCTTCACCTTTCCACTGAGATCACTGAAGGATATTTTGTGCTATGTCTGCCAGAAACAAAGCTCCTGCAGATATTACTGACATTTCCCAAGCAATAAAAAAGGCAAAATGTCAAGAGAAGTACATTAAAAAAGGAAGCTGACTGAAACACTACAGCTGGGTGGATAGTTCTTGACTTGTGCGATTTGAAGTGCAGAAATTGTATGGGGGGTTTCATGCTGTAGGTACCAAGACCTATAGGTAAATGGCTAATTTTGAGCTTCCCTACCCTGCAAAATCTTCAGTGTTCTTTCAGTCTCGTGTTGTGGCTCCTGCAACTTTACTTTTCAGGCTTTTAAAACTGTGTCTCTCAAAAACATCTAAACAGATAGAAGTACTTTCTGAAAATTACAGAGGCAACTATTTTAAAGCAGCTACAGTTAAAGAACTTGAATAGATCAGAAGATGAGTAGAGCACGTAGTTTGATTTCTAGACTGGCAGTTCACATCTATCTTCACAGATAACGAAGAGAGTTAGCATCCTGCTGACCTTAACAGTGAAGTCCTTCATTTTTAAGAGATAGCACCCTACAAAATAAGTCCTACAGAATACATATAGAAATTAGATACTGTAATAGTCCTCCTTCCCTGCAAAACACTGTTACAGGATATTGTCTGACCTTAACAATGAAGTCCTTCATTTTTAAGAGATAGCACCCTACAAAATAAGTCCTACAGAATACATACAGAAATTAGATACTCTAATAGTCCTCCTTCCCTGCAAAACACTGTTACAACTTACCTGGATCTTGAATCCTCATTTTATTAAAATCACTAAATCACATGAGTCAAATTTTCTTATCTCTAACTGCAAAAGCTACAAGACTGTTAGTCTAAAGCCATTAGAGAAGATTATTTCAGGCATTGAATATAGGATGAATGTGGGAAAAGGAACACAATTTCAACCTGATTTAAGTCAGATATCCAGTTAAAAAAATAAACCCAATATAATGGTGTCAAATTTTTTTTTACACAGTTCACTATAACATGGGAATTTACCAAGAAAATTGCCCTCAGTAAAGTCAAAAGCACTATGAACGAAGATATACTTAATGAGACAAACAAGGTTTCCATGTATGCATTCCAGAAACTGACAGCAGGAAATATCTGTCAAGTTCAGCTGCCACTAAAGTATCACAGTATCACCAAGGTTGGAAGAGACCTCATAGATCATCAAGTCCAACCCTTTACCACAGAGCTCAAGGCTAGACCATGGCACCAAGTGCCACGTCCAACCTTGCCTTGAAGTGCCCCAGGGACGACGACTCCACCACCTCCCCGGGCAGCCCATTCCAGTAGCCAATGACTGTCTCAGTGAAGAACTTCACCTAAACTGCCACCCACAGATCAGCTGTTCAGCTCCACGTTTGTAAATCTGACTGAAGCACTTGATGCTGGCACAGGAGCATTTTCTCCAACAGTTTGACAAGCAGCAGAAATCACTGTTACAAGAAAGCAAATCATTTTAATGAAAGTCATTACTTGGAAATGGCTTACAAAGGTGTGTGAAGTATGTTTCAAAGAACCTTAAATCGCCATTAGAAAGTAATTAAGAAAAACTGGCTGCTAATCAACAGGCTTCAGCCCACAAAGACACAAATCCCCACAACCGTTAGCAATCGCTTTTAAAAAGGTATTCTGGAAGCTTCAAGCCAAGTGTCAAGCTTAACCTCGAAGAGAGAACAAAACCTTCTGCAAGCCACTAAACCAAACAGCGTCTTTCTCGCCCACAACAGGTTATTGATTTCTTGTGCAAAGCAACAAGACATCCCAAAGCCCTCGCTGTCAAGGAGTGAGGTCCGGCCTCGTCGAGGCTCCTCCCCACGCCTCAGCCCTACAGCTCACCGGGGAGGGAGAGCAACAGACGTACCAACGTGTACCCCCCCACCACCCACCAGGCAGCCCCCCAGGCAGTCCCAAGCCCCATGCCCCACCTCTCGGCCTGCGCTGACTTCATAATGTGCGTCCGGGCGGCGCTCAGCTTCCACGGCCCGAAGGTGAAGTCGCGCCGGCTGCTCTGGAAAACGGGGTGCATAGCGGAGGCGAGGAGCAAAGCCCCCCGAGAATACAAAAGGGACCAAAAAGAGCGGCAGTGGCCAGGCCCACTCCACCGCAGCCGGCAGCACAGAAGAGCCGCAAAATCACCTCCGGCAGCGCCACCGACGCACACTTCTGCTTCCGGAGGCAGCCACCGTGCGCGCAGCACGGAAGCTAACGGCGACGGGAAGTGATGTGGTGGGTGTAGGCAGTGAGGGCGGGAGCGCAGCCGTCGGGGCTGTGGCCGCGGTGTGGCTTGGCGGGATCGCTGCTAGCAGTCCCTGCGCTGCCGTGCTGCGGTCGTGGGTAGAGCGAGTAGCCGGGCGTAAAGTAGCAGCGAACTCACCTGGGCCCCTGTACCAGAGGAACCGGCCTGCAGCGGCCGAAGGAGCTGATGCAAAGCGTGTCTATGGCTGGCTGTCGCTTATGTTTCCAGCTGCAGTTCTGAAGGTAGTTCGCCGAGCCCAGCCCAAGAGCGGCAGGGCAGCTGTGGTCCTGCCACAGCGGACAGGCGCAGAGCTCGCTGAGCTGGACGATTGTGCACCATCGCAGGGCTCCTGCGGCGGTGCCGCTGGCAAATGGATAACGGCAGTTACCGAAGCTCTTTAGCCCCGATGCATCATCGCCAAAGGTAGCGATTCATCAAGCGCTACCTGGCTGCTTTGGGTTCCAGCATAAGGGACGTGGTTTTGCTGTTTTATGTACTGTACGTGTGGAATTTCATACACTGCATATTCACTTTAATGCCATTCAGATAATTCTTTACATTAAAAATGCAGGCACAGTAAACAATACTGTAGAAAAGTGTCGGTAGTACGGGTTGAGAATGACAATTCACTATTCCAGCACTGGTGGCTGGTTACTGGTGTTGCTTTCCTGCATCCCCTAAAGGACACACGAGCTCCCTGGGAACTTGGCACAGGGGCACAACACGTGGGTTCAGCTCCTTGTGTTGGACAGGCTACAGCACCGGAGCAGACACTGACCCCAGGAATGTGATGACTGAGTCATAAGGAACTCAAATCTCTTCCAAATCGGAGAGCAACCAAAAAGCAACACCCAAGTCAGAGCGGTCCTCTGCCCCATAAGTTCCATGTCAGGATATGGGGAAGCTGGAGGTTGGGGATGTGCATGGCATCTGATTATCCTTCACCCTTCATACTGTGCCCACCTGTGCTTTGCTTCAGGAAGGGTGGAAGAATCCTTCCCAAAATTCTCTGTTGCTTATAATTTTAGGAGAGTAATTAGGATCTGCCCCGTTGTGATGTGATTTGCACTGTGTGCAGTGCCAGTTCACTGGCATTATCTACGGGATTTCCCTCTTTCAATTGGATTCCTGCGTTTCCATCGATGCAGAGCTGTGAGGAGCCCTGCGGTTGTAGAGGAACGGTGTCTGTGCTTGGGGGCTGGCCCGCGGTGTAGCTGCAGTGCCCCACCGCAGCCGGGTCACGGTGGGACTCCCTTCGGGGACTGAATGGAGAGGCACTACGCACGGAACGGGGTGTGCTGGAGGGTTCTGCACCCCATTCGCCTCATGGGAGCCCGCCCGCGGAGAAAATGGCGTGTGGGGAGGCCGACAAGGGGGCGCGGCGGGATGAGCCGGTGGGGCGGGACGGGACGGGACGGCGGGAGGGGGCATGGCCATGGCGGGCGAGGGTCGGGCCACGGCTCAGCGACACTGTATTGGCGGCAGTGGCTCTAGGGGGTTTGGGGTGCTGTAACCCGAAACCTCTTGCAGCGGCGACGGTGAGTACGGTGGCAACCGTGGCGGCGGACAGGTGGGAACGGTGGCGGGACCCGCTCGCTGCTGGCGGGACCGGGAAGGGTGAGGGATGACTGGGAAGCGAGAGGCGCTGCCCCTGCCCTTTGTTCGTTGCTGGAGAAAGCGTGGGGGCAAAATGGCGACCCCCTCCCTGCCCAGCGCATCTTCATCTCGCCGGCTTTGTGAGCGTGTGTCGGCATGCCTGGCCGGACGGAGCGGGGATGCTCCCCAAGCCCCGGGTGGGACGCCTGCCCCCGAGGCCGCCTCCTTCCCGCGGTCCGCAGCGGGGCCGTTAGGGGATGGGGCACAGCAGATGGCCCGGGGCCGTTTCCACGGTGCAGAAAGGCCGCGCCCCTCGGGGGTAACCAGCCGCCCAGAGCCTGCAGCAGCCCAGAAGCACCGGCGGCGCTCACGGCGGCGGGGCGGGCGGCCTCAGGGGGAAATTTCAGGCGAATCACTTGCGAACAGTCGGCGGGCAGTTTCGTAGAAGGGAGACAAGTTGCAAAGCATGGCCGAATAACGTCTCTACGCTCTTAGGCAGGCACAGATGAAAATGGAAACAACGCAGCTCTCCAGCCAGACATCGCTGCCCGAGGCCCCAGCAGCCGTGCAGACCGAGGCGTTTCTGTGAGTAACTGGAGGCCGTTGGGAAGGGATGGGTGGGCACAGCCACAATTACCTGAGATAACTTTTTCCGAGTCCCTAACTTCCAAGAAATACAAATGTCAACTTCGTATTAATCGATCTCATTTTGGTTTGCATGTTTGCATTTTTGGTGGTGCTGTTCCTGCAGTCTGCTGATCTGCAGATGGGTAGAGGATTGAATGAAGTAGATAGGAGTGCTTCCTAGAAACAGCAGGGAAAAGCCTGCTTAGGAATTTAGAGAAATGCTGAGGCTTCACAAAACGAAGTTAAGGGTGTGATGCTAACACTGAAAAATCAAAGATGAGTGGTTCTCAAACCAGTGGGATGGATGATAACGCGAAGTCATGGGTTAAAGATGCTCAAACATTTCTGTAAGGTGGACCCAAGCTTAATGCAAGGAACTGTCTTTCATACCTCTTGTACAATGAACCAGTTTCCCATGCCTTTTGGTATTGACAGAAAAGTAGAAGCACCACTGCAGCTAAAGTGATTGTGAACATGGAGAAGTAATGTTAGGAGAGTATGCACAATGATCCTTAAGTCTTTCAATGTTACTGAGAAACTATTGAGAGCGACTCAGCAGGGTATGACCAGCCAGGCATCCACAGACTGCCATCAGGTGCTGCATGGGCAGAACACAAGGTAATGATGAGGATAAACAAGCTGATTTTTTTAAAATTACCTTTTTATTTTTTTTCCAAGTGAGAGAAACAAAGGCTGACAATGACATTCTTCTTGTCTCTTCACAGCGTAAGTGAAGGGAAGGAGATGCACAGTTGATAAGTATGACTTATAAACAAGCAAAATCCTTAGAAAACTTCTGAAGTAAAATGTGCTAATTTTCTTCCTTGTTTCCCCCTCCCACCTCTTTTTGTCTTTTAGACAGTTTCTTCCCAGTTCTAGGCCTGGCTGTGTCACTGACAACTTTGATATATCCATAGGCAATATCCTGCCCTATCACTTCCCCATCTAAAATGCTTTCCTGCATCCTACAGGTAAATTTTAACTAATGCAGGCAAAAGGTCCTGAAATATTTGGAGTGAGTTTGAAGAAATGTTGCCTGAATGTTTCTGAATGTTGTTCTGCTTCCAGCTGCTCAGCATGTCTTGGCTGCTCCAGCTCTGCACGCTCTGACCATGAGCAGCAATTCCTCTCTCAGCAACGTGAAGGGCCTGAGGAACCTCACCACTCAGGAAGACGGGGCGGTCAGAGTCACCGAGTCCATTGCTATAATAGTCATTGCTATCTTCATCTGCTTGGGCAACCTGGTGATTGTCGTCACCCTCTATCGGAAGTCTTACCTTCTCACCTTGAGCAACAAGTTTGTGTTCAGCCTGACCCTCTCCAACTTTCTACTGTCTGTATTGGTGCTGCCTTTTGTTGTCACCAGCTCCATCAGGCGGGAATGGATCTTCGGAGTGGTCTGGTGCAATTTCTCAGCCCTGCTGTACATGCTGATCAGCTCAGCCAGCATGCTTACTCTTGGACTCATAGCTATAGACCGGTAAGAAAGGCTTTCCTAATGGATCGTTGCTTAGGTGTTACACAGAGTGACTTGTTGCCTGCTCATAGAGTTGACTTCTGTATATGCAGCCATTGAGCCCCTCTAGAGTTGAGAAGCATTGCAGTGGATAATGCTATGTTCTGTTGTAGTAGTTTTTTTTTCCCTTGAGCCCTCTGTGAAATGCTGATAAAGAAAAAAAAAATACTATCAGTAATGCATGCATCTAGAATTTTGTGAAGCTGTCAGTGGTATAATAACATCCTACTTGAGAGAGAAATAACTTAAAATTCCAGATTATACCCTAAGCGTGCACTCACATGTAGGGGCAGATTTAATAGTTGTGTTGAGTCTTCAGCCAACTTCTACAGTCCTGCCTTCAGTGATACATGCAAGTGATTATTTTTCTAAACAGGTCCCTGAGCCCACTTCAAGGTTTGGAGAAAAGCAAACTAGGTTTCAAGGTCATTAGAATATGTTATTTTTTACTGTCTTCAGTGCTCTTGACTCTTTCTCTTCTTGTCCATCAGGTACTATGCTGTCCTGTACCCAATGGTTTACCCCATGAAGATAACAGGCAACAGAGCAGTGGTAGCTCTTGTATATGTGTGGCTGCATTCCCTTATTGGCTGCCTCCCTCCTCTTTTCGGCTGGTCATCTTTGGAGTTTGACCAATTCAAGTGGATGTGTGTGGCAGCCTGGCATAAAGAGGTTGGCTACACTGCCTTCTGGCAGATCTGGTGCGCGTTGCTGCCTTTCGTGGTCATGATGATCTGCTATGGATTCATATTCCGTGTGGCGAGGATTAAGGCCCGCAAAATCCACTGTGGTAGCGTGGTCATTGTGGAGGATGATTCCCAGAGGAACGGGAGGAAGAACTCCAGCACCTCCACATCCTCTTCTGGCAGCCGAAGGAATGCTTTCCAAGGGGTTGTCTACTCAGCTAACCAGTGCAAGGCTTTCATAACCATTTTGGTTGTCATCGGTGCCTTTGTGATTACATGGGGACCTTACATGGTAGTAATTACATCAGAGGCCCTTTGGGGAAAAAACAGTATTTCCCCTGCCTTGGAGACATTAGCTACGTGGTTGTCCTTCTCCAGTGCCATTTGCCATCCCCTAATTTATGGACTGTGGAACAAGACGGTGCGCAAGGAACTACTAGGAATGTGTTTTGGGGATCGGTACTACCGTGAGTCCTTTGTGCAGCGGCATCGGACATCAAGGCTATTCAGCATTTCCAATAGGATCACAGGTAAGACACATGGCCACAAAACACTCTGCCTTCATACCAGTGAGAGCAAGGCTTAATGTGTGCTTGGTATGTTTCAGAGCTCTGACTGCTTCAATGGCTTTGAATTCTCAAAGTTGAATGTTCCTGGAGGTTTCATCTGGTTTTTGTTCTGGTTATCATAGATGCTTGAAAGGAGGACATTTTTTTGGTGGGAGTTAGCCTCTTTCTCCCACTGTAGTAAATTTTTTTCTGCCAGACAAGACATACTCATGTGGTTAGTAAAAATTACTTAGCTTTTTCTTTCTCAGCAATTTCCTTTTATAAGCCTATTGTTTTGAGTTACCCAGATTTGAGCACTACCTATAGAATGTTTTGCAGCACTTGTTCTTTGGTTCCTGGCTTTGTGCTCTTTGAGCTCTTTGAGCTTCACTGAAGTTAACATCAGTGTTACTATTCCTGTAAATTGAGTTTTTAGGCTCAGTGGTTGTAAAGAAATAGCTTATTCTTTTACAAAGTTTTACTTAGTTTAGATAACCAACAGCTTCCCAGGCTGCAGGCTGAGAGCTTCAGTTTGCCTCTGAGTTTGGTTGGTGGTTTGGTTTCTTTTTAAGTAGCAATGCAATAAAATTCTGATTTTTCATGGTTTCAGAAGCTTTCAAAAATGGCACACCTTCATGGGGTCCCTTGGGACATTTCTTGCAGAGGCAGGAAGGAAGAAAGAAGATCTAAACTGCAGAAGGAAACAGAGAGCATCAAGGCATCTGTTATCTTTTACTCAAGCTGGGATCATTGGGAGAGACTCCCATCTAAATGAAAGAGTTCTACAGCTGTAGCCACATCACAAGCAGCAGGAATTCTCTTAGCACTCCTCCCTTTGGCAAATCTGTATTCAGGAGATGCTGTGGATACTCTGGGATCTGACGTGGGAGGGAAAAGTCAGGAAATTTACCTTTCCCAGGGATAAGAAGCTGACAGCTTCAAGTTTAACAGATATATTAGCTGGAGGCTGATAGGGAAGGAAAAAAAGTAACCCAGCCAAACCCACAACAGAATCTTGAATGGGATCCAAAGACCTAGAATACTAGAATCCCTTCCCTTTTGTTTTAGGGATTTGAAAGAAGCCAGGCATCTTGGTGCCTCAGCCTTGCTCATGAGCTTCCTGGCACTTGAGTTTCTTTCTAGTCACAGCTGGTGGTGCCTGCTAGGTTATTCTCTGTCTAGAAGGTGTCTGGCAAATACCCCATCTGTCTGCATGTGCTCTGTGTTCAGCCTCTGGGGGTGATAAAACATATGCAGTTGCAAAAAGAGTGGGAGGGAGGTAGTGTGGGTAGAAAGGAAATTTGCCACATGGAAAGACTTCAAGGATACCTGAAAGCTGCTGACTGGATTTCTTAGATGAGAAGTCCAGGTGTTGTGCACTCTGCATCAGCATGATAACATTTATATGTAGAATAAAGACAATAGTGTGAGTATTACTGAAAGAGGTTTTTACTATTGCAGGCCTCTTAAACTTTCATTGTGTAACAAGAAAACTGTCTTGCAGATTTGGGGCTATCTCCTCATCTCACTGCCCTCATGGCAGGTGGTCGGCCATTAGGAAACAGCAGCAGCACAGGAGACACAGGCTTCAGCTGCTCACAGGATTCAGGTAAGCAGAACTCTTCTGCTCTCTTTTCTTGGGCAGAAGATTGCACTTGAGCTTGGCAGAACTCTCTGGGATAGTCTGTATTTACACACAGATGACATGAAGCATTTGTTCCAGCTGTTACAAAAAACTGCTGCATTTGCTTTTTTTCTTCCTTTGCACTCCTATTTACTTGGAAAGCACTGTTTGCTCCAAGGAATGATGACTCTCCCTGAACGATGTGTCCTGAGAGCAGGACTTGATGCTTTTGTGATCATCTTGTTCAGTTATTGTAATTCTTCAGAGACTTTCCCTATGTCCACAAGGAACAGAACAACCAAGTGCTGTGGAGAATGTACTTCTGTTTCCTTGTTTTATTTAAGAGACCTTGTCTTGTTCATCCTGCAGTATAAACACAAACGCCGAGGAAAATTTCAGCTACTTAAGACTGTGTCACTGCTTAAGGCTTCTCAACTGAATAAAGGGAAAAATACTTCTGCCAGTAACTTTCTGTCCAGATCTACAGCTAGAGTTTTCTGGCAGTGAATCCAGCTACCACTCCTTTACCGCACTAGTTATTTTAAAGAGTATTTCTGCTCTGGAGACACCAGAGGGTGGTATTCTAACATTTGCTTGGTGTTAGAGACTTGTTTCTTCTATAAAGGAGATCTGTGGAACTGGGGTTTGTTTTGGTAGGTGTTTCACGCTGGTGGTTTTATGCCTGTTGTGGGTATTCTGCAGCTGTATGCGACAGAGTAGAATAGAATCACAGAATGCACTGGATTGGTAGGAACCCTTGAAGGTCAGCGTGTCCAACCACCTTGCAGTCAGCAGGGCCATCCCCAACTAGATCAGGTTGCTCAGGGCCTCATCAAGGTGGACTTCGAATGTCTCCAGGGATGGGGCCTCCACTGTCTCTCTGAGCAACCTGCTTCAGTATTTCACTACATTCATCATGAAGAACTTCCTCCTAATGTCCAACTTAAATTTACCCTGCTCTTGTTTAAAATCATTTCCTCTTGTCCTATAACCACAGGCCTTTATAAACAGTCTCTCCTCAGCCTTCCTGTAGGCCCCCTTCAGATACTGAAATGCTGCTCTAAGGTGTCCCTGAAGCCTTCTCTTCCCCAGGCTGAACACGCCCAACTCTCTCAGCCTGTCTCCATAGGAGTGGTGCTCCAGCCCTCTGATCATCTTTGTGGCCCTCTTCTGGACCCACTTCAGCAGGTCCATGTCCTTCCTGTGTTAAGGACCTCGGAGCTGGACACAATACTCCAGGTGAGGTCTCACCAGAGCAGAGTAAAGTGGCAGGAATCGCCTCTCTCGACCTGACCTGCTGGCCAGACTTCTTTTGATGCAGCCCAGGATGTGATTGCCCTTCTAGGCTGTGTGCACGTTGCTGACTCATTTTCAGTTTCTCATCCACCAGTGCCCCCGAGTCCTTTCCTGCAGGACTGCTCTCAATCTCATCATGCCCCAGCCTGTGTAAGCTTGACAAACCTGACCCAGTTAGGAGGATGTTGTGTTAACCATCTTTTGAGGAACAGTACTGAGCAGTTTAAACAAGTTAAACTGCATGCACACTGAATACTGCTGGAAGTGTGACTGTTATGGAGGGGGTACAGTCCATAGCCTGGGAGTGATACACTGTGAAATGCTGTTCCTACTGGATGCCTTTGTTCTGAGGAACTAGAGGGCAGAAAGAAGTCTTGGTCCCTCTTCAGTGCCGATGCCATACATGATCCTGTGGCCTCAGAAGCAGTTGCGTCTTTATCTGCCCTGGTAAACAAAAGCTGGGATTTTTGTGTTGTGAAACACATGAAAGATAACATAGTAGAAGTGGAAAAAAATCCAAGGGATGCTAGCTGCACATGAAATATGACATGAGAGACCTGAGTCCTAAGTGCTAGAAATAATGTCTTAAGATCAATTACTCTAATGATGAAGCTCCACCCTTCAAGAATAAGATGATCATCTCTTCACTAGCCTCATTTGAAAAAGTACACCAAAATTCTGCTCCATTTTGCAGACAGCCTCAGACCCAGGTGATCCACAGAACAGCACAGAAAATCAGTAGGGCTTTTTTTGGACCATTCTTTGGTCCTCATTCTCTTTTGTGTGTGCTGGAGGGAGCTGTATGACATAACATGGAAGTATCACCCTTAAAAGTTTTATCTCTTTCATAGAATCATAGAATGATGTGGCCTGGAAGTGACCTCCAAAAGATGATCCAGTCCAGGGACATCCTCAACTAGACCAGGTTGCCCAGAGCCCTTTGGTATATCACAATGAATTGTCAGCAAACACTAGACTGTGGAGGAGTATGTTGTATAGAGGTGCATCCTCAGTGATGTCTTCTGCAAAATGGATGCTGCAAAAAGAACAGATTTGGGAATCAAAAGCAGTCAAGTGGGTGAAGGAGATTGTGACATCACTGTTTGGAGGAGTTAATGAAACCTGTGCAGGCTGTTTGTTCTAGGCTTGTTGTCATGTTGCAGGAGTAAATGGACCAGTAGTAGTGGCACGTATTGAGTGTCTGCATGCCGCATCTTCCAGCAGCAGCTTTCCTGAGGTCTGCTGGCTCCGCACTGTTCCAGCGTCTCCCTAAAAATGCTTGCTACACTTCTCCCTTACGCAGCAGAGCCAGCATTGCAAAGGAGATTTAGGCTGCATGCAGTCTTGCCCTGTGTGTGATGGCATTGCAGAGATACAAGGATGAATTTTCTCATGCTTGTAAACTCTCCATTTCACGTTGGAAATGTGCAAAGCAAATGCAGGGAGGTGAAATGAAAGACTCCTAAACTGGAAAAAAAGACTCCTCAAGCAGAAGTAATTTCCTAACCAGTGTATTCCTTAGAATGTACTTCAAGAAAGTCAAAATAGGTTGTTGGAGACAAACTAAATGGAACAGAAAAATTCTCTATTCCAGAGTTCCACCCAGGTCTGATTACAAGCACAGCATTTGGCAACTATAGTCCTTGTCTATCAGGTAGCCATTTTTAACCTCTTCTATTCATCAGGAAAGAGGGGAAGTTGCCCTCAATTTCACCCTTTATTTACTGAAAGTAAGGCTTCTTCTTTGACTGGTGTCTCATTGACATTACAAGCTCTGCAGCTGGGCATTTCAGAGCTGTTTGAAATTTTAGATGGGCAATGAGATAAAAAATAGAAATTTTTTCAATGAAAACTGATGGCATTCTTTTTCTGGACAGCTTAATTCAAGCTGAAATTGGTTCACAAAAGCTGAGCTCAAACATCTTTTAGAGGAACTGCTATTGACTAAAAAGTTTTTACCATCACTTAGATAATCTTTCTTAGTGCTACCCTGTTTTAGTTGAGAACTCTTGCTTTGTTTCAGGAACAGATACAATGCTGCTTGAAGATTATAGCTCAGATGGCACTCATGTCCCACACTGCATCTGTCCTCCTCGGAGGAGGAGTTCAGTGACATTTGAAGACGAAGTAGAGCAAATTAAAGGTGGGATTAAGGGTAAGTATGGAAATGCTCAGAACCAGCTAATTGCCTGCTTAGAACGCCTCCCAGAACCTTCATAATTGCCTTAAAACATAGATGATGACTCTTCACAGACATGACTATTCATGCAGGTACAACAGATCAGGTCTTTCTTCCAGTCTCAAGTAGTAACAGACAAGAATGAGAGTTAAAATCTTGTGATTCCCTGTGTACACATCATTTAGGTTTTTCAGCAGTATTCTCTCTTCAGCACCACTCCTCTGGTGGCTGTTGTGGTCTGTTTTAAATTTCTCAGGGAACACTTTTCCAGCCCCCATACTTTGATTCCTTTATCCCAGGCTTTCTCGTTTCCTGCCTTCTCTCAGCTTTGTCATTCACAGACTTGAAATTTTTCCATTTACAGTTTTTAATGGTCTGAATAGACTTTCAATCTGTTTTACTTTTTAAATTTAACTTCTACTTACTTTACTGTTTCTCAACAGATATGGGTGAAAAATAAATGCACTTTTTATTGTCAACTCACTTGATGAGGTGCCAGCAAAGTGTTGCTGGCTCATCGGTAAAATATGGCATAGTTTAATTGCAGCTGATATGGACTAGAAAACTTGATAGTAACAGTTGAATTTACTAAACAAATGGTTGTGGACAGTACAAAAATGGAACAGACTGCCCTTAAAAATCAAGTGATAATAAAACCTGACCCATTTTTATGATTCTGAAATAACAAGAAGACTCTTCCTGTGGAATTTTCTCTTCAAACATCTTGGCAAAATTCACTTTTGCCCTTATCCCAGCATGAGTTGATTATTTCCTTGGACAAATATATTACCAGACATTTCCCATTATCTTTCTGAGAGCAGGCATCTTACTTTTCATGCAGTTTAGTGAAAGAGGCGTATCTTAGTGCAAAAGTTCCCCACAGGTGTAGCAGTTCTCCCTGGTATGTCTCAGGGTTTTCAGAACTTCTTGAGACTTTAAATTATTTCATCAGCTTCACTGAAGAATTGAGGACAAACATCTGTGTCGCACAACATGTTGGTGGGTAGAGAGGTAGATAGATTCTAAAAGCAACTGTGTCAACACTGGAGATTATGTGTATCCAAAGTAATAGAAAGAAGTCTGCAGCTACAGTCTTCAACCTTTCCTAGCATGGAGAGTTCTACATCTTTCCCTGGGAAGTGGAGTTAAGTCTCATAATGTGGCTGGAAGAAATTTAAGCCTAAGGTCAGCAGACTGATGATTTTAGTTACTGTTAGAACCTCTTGAAAACTGGAGACAATCCATAAACACAGTGCCTGGCATTTGGGCTTAAAGTGTAGTATAAATAGCTCTTAAATGTTATTGTTCATGTCAGCGAAGTGTGAGACCTTAGTCCAAGTGCAGTGAGAATCCCTGTAAGGCTGTAAATTGTTCTTACGGAAGAAAAAGTACAAACTGAGGGGTTTGTTCCTGTCTTCTGTGTGGACTCTTGTCTGATGCCAAACAATTACAGTAGTCCCTAGTGCTGGGCTCCAGGTAGTAAGCAGAACTCAAGGTGTCAAATTCAGCTGGGTACAAATTCAGACCAATGGGTTCCTGCACGCACTTGAGATTTAGAAAACCATTCAGCATACACTTATTTTAAAGTTAAATATGTTTAAACACTTGACTTCACCAGGACTTTTTGGTTTTGTTTTTTTTTTAAGTTGAATTGGAGGTAGATCTTTATCTGCTTAACCTGTCAAGATGGCCTGAAGCTTCCTATTTATAGAATGGTTTAGGACCTCTAGGTACTTCAGGGTAATTATTTTGCAGAAAGCATAACCATTCCTTCACAAAAAATTCAACATTAGTCTTCAAGTATTTGTGCAGGCATGCTCATCAACTTAATTTTCTGATAATGTTGCACCTTTTTTTGTGTGTTGTTCTTGCCTTAGAAGCCGCAAAGAATTCTGTTTTTCATGTAAAAGCCGAAGTCCATAAATCTCTGGACAGTTATGCATCCAGTTTAGCAAGAGCTATTGAAGCCGATGTGAAAATCAGCTTGTTTGGAAAAGATGCTTTACCAGGAGCTCTGTTCCCTGTGAGAACTTTGCCAGGAAGCACTATGAACCCACGTCGGGGTGTCAGGCCCCATGCCAGCCAAAGACTTCACTTGCAGAGCATCGATGAAGGGAATGTTTGACCAGGAGCACTGAAGTAAGAGAACAGAATGAAACCACTAAACAGGACCTACTACAGCTGTTAGTTTTTCAGCAGAAGCAGGGTTCCCTGTCAGGATGTTTTCAGTGGTTTTTTTCCAGCACTTGAAAAACAGCTGAATTCTGATACTTGTTTACTGTTTAGGGGTGCTATTGACTCTTCTGTGCCGTGTCTTAAATCTATCACACAATGCATAAGAATGCAGAGTTTCATTTCTTCCACCAGATCAGTAGTCTGTTGAATTTTAAGTCCATTATTGGCCAAAGCCAATACAGGATGAGAAGGAGAAATACATGCAGTGTTTAATTATTGTGATTCTTTTCTGACCACCAGGATAATCAGATTAGAACTGGAATGCTCTGATAGGAGCTCATTCTTTGGACACTCCATACAGCCTTACATAGACTCCCAAATGAGGAGCACGGACTTGGAATCATAGAATAATTTTAGTTGGAAGAGTCTTTAAAATCATCTACTCCAAATCATCAAACTCAGACCACCATGGACATTAAATCAGGTCCCAAAGTGCCATGTCCACACATTTCTCAAACGCTTCCAGGGACTTGACCCCACCACCTCCCTGGACAACCTATTCCAGTGCCTGGCTTCACTGAGGGCAAAACCTGAACTTTTCATACAGATTATGGGCCTGCTTAGATATTTCTGGCTCATCAGGTATCATAGTATTAGATCTGAGAATGGACTATGAATTGCTTCTGTTATGAGCTGCCACCTTCTCTAGATTTAATGAGTGGAAGCAGATCTGTGCTGGAAATTCGATAAAAATGGTATTTGAGATAATCATCAGTGCTGAGTTTTTGGTTTCTCCGAGAACTTCAGTTTACTTCACAGCTTTGTTTTTACTAAAAAGGCACTCTATGGTAAGTTTGACAAAATATAAATGAGGTATTACCATTTCATATCCAAGAGACCATCTTTTCTAGAGAGAAAAGTTCTATATGTTTGTATGGGTTTTTCTATTCATGAGGGAATGTAGTGTTTAAGCTATAGTTACCTCAGTGCATGTATTTCTTGGAGTATTAATTCCTTAGTCTCTGAAATAAGGACATTTGGCACTTAACATTGCACTTTGCATGTTCTTAAGCACTGTACAGGCATTATCATGTTAGGCCTTTGTGGGAGGGTTGATTAGCCCTGCTTGCCAAAGAAGGAGAGCTAGGCAAGTCAAGCTGCTGGCAGTGGAACAGACTGCAAAGGTGGAAAAGTCTGTTATGAAAAGGATGAGTGGATGGTACAAGTATGCCCAGCTTGAGGAACCTTTCTGTGCCTATCTAGGCTGGGCCCTTCCTTACTTCACTGGGGGTCTCCAGCTTTGCCTTATTGCTTGTTTCAAAGAGAGGGAGGCATAAGCGAACAGGATAAGTTCTTGTGGGTGTCAGTAGCAAGTGGACTTGAGGACCAGTGGTTTGCATTTGTTTACTCTGTGCCTGCTCCCCCATGCCTCCACGTTTCACCATAAATGGTTTGTATGAGGTTTTGCAGCAGGTTGTTTGGAATTCAGGGGTAGAATGTTTCCATCTGAGCAAAAACCGTACGCTTGTTAAATTGTGGCCGTGTGCGACTTACTCAAAGGTAGAGGAGCAAGCTGCTTTTGAAGCAGAGCCTCAGTCCACTACTGTATTTAGACAGCCTATTTGTCTTTGTTTCTGACTCAGAAGTGTATTTCAGCACCAGCTTATGTCCATCTCTGGACAAAGCAACTTGACTTCATGAACTAGTGTGAATCCCATTGCATTCCCATGTCAGCTAGAACCGCATGCTTAAAATTCAGTACATGGTCTGCTGATTAAGAACAGGCTGTTCAAGAGCACTGAAGCACCAGTAAGATGGTTCTTTGCATAATGCAGGAATGAAACAACTAATAATAGTGAGGTCCTCAATTTCTGTGTGTTTTAGTTCTAATGCAATAGACACCTGTCAGCACTTGTTAAAAAGAAATAATTAAAAATCCCTGCATTTGCCAGGAAATATCCTTCACTGAGATCATTATTGCTGCTATTAACATTACAATCACAGTTTTGTTAGTAGGCTTGATGTACCTCATCTGCATCCCTTTTCTTTGATGCTCTTGCCTCGGAATAAACTGAGTAAAGCTGTTGCTGGGTGTGCAAATTGAGGTGAAGCCAGTGCTAGTCCCAGACGCTGTACATCTAGGAGGATAAATTCCAAGGCACGTGTGAAAGTACGAAGTTTGTTAGTATTGTGTAAAAAAGCACATTTTCCACACAGGTACTGAGCCAAATTCAGCCTTCAGGCAGGTCAGGGGGGTTGCATCACTTCACACCCTGGGTTTGGCTGTCAGTGCTCATGTCACCCATCCCTTTATGTAGTGTAAATGTTAATGGGTTTTGTACACACATTATAACCTGTTGTTGCCAGAGTCATTATCTCACTTGAATTGTCATTAACCAAAGCCACTAAGAAATGGACACGTTTTGTAAAACTGTATTGCCCATCTTCAATAAAAAAGAAGAGATAAAACTTTTATTTGCAGCTTCTGTGGTGTTTTGCTTACACAAATGTTCTTTCACCTTGCACTTAACGTGTATTAAACCAAAGGACTTCGCATGGAATACGTGGAGGCACTGATGCCTCACCACGTGGCTACTTTCCGGCGTGCGGCAGCGGCCGCAGTGCCCCCGGAGCAGGTACCGCCTCACGGCCCAGGCGGAGCTTGAGAGCGGAAGGACTCGCTGTGCGTCCGGCCCGGGCACCGCCTTGCGGCCCGGGCACCGCCTTGCGGCCCAGGCGGAGCTGACAGCGGAGGGTGCCGCTGTGCGTCCGGACCGGGCACCGCCTTGCGGCCAGGGCGGAGCTGACAGCGGAGGGTGCCGCTGTGCGTCCGGACCGGGCACCGCCTTGCGGCCCGGGCACCGCCTTGCGGCCCAGGCGGAGCTGACAGCGGAGGGTGCCGCTGTGCGTCCGGACCGGGCACCGCCTTGCGGCCAGGGCGGAGCTGACAGCGGAGGGTGCCGCTGTGCGTCCGGACCGGGCACCGCCTTGCGGCCAGGGCGGAGCTGACAGCGGAGGGTGCCGCTGTGCGTCCGGACCGGGCACCGCCTTGCGGCCAGGGCGGAGCTGACAGCGGAGGGTGCCGCTGTGCGTCCGGACCGGGCACCGCAGCGGATGGGCCGTGAAGGAGGCCACGCCCCCCCTTCGCCATGGCCTCGTCCCCCTCGGCGGCCGCCAGCCAATGGCAGCGCTCCTTGCTCTTCCCGCCCTTTCTCCAAGCGCTCGAGAATCAACCGCGCGGAGCTGGGGGCGGGAGCTGGGCATTCGCAGACCAGCACTGATTGGCTCCACCGCCCTCTTGCCCCGCTGTGATTGGGCGAGCCCTTGAGCTGAGCAGGATTGGCCACTTTCAAAGGTGGTCGTGGCCGCTGCTGCAGAGCAATGGAGGCTGTGCCCTGCAGCAAACACGGTGAGGGGTGAGCCGCTGGCCGGTTTGGCGCGCCGGCCCCGGTCTCCTTCCTGCGCCTGGCCTGACTCCTCGCTCTCTTTTCTGCCATTCAGGGTCCCTCTGCCTCCTGAAGACGGGTGTCCGCGATGGCCCAAACCAGGGAAAAAGCTTCTACGTGTGCAGAGCTCAGGGTCCGGCGGTCTGTGACTTCGTCCTACCGGCGCCGTAGGTTCAGGGCTGTGGGGTCGGAGGGCCTCCTGCAGCTCTGAGGAGAAGAGTCACACCCACTACTCTTCTGAAAGAACTCCAATGCTAGGCCAGACGTCGCATGCTTTTGCTTTCTTAGATGTGTAGTCTTGGCGAAGATTGTCTCAGTAGCTTGTCACAAGTCATGTTTTTTGCTGTTCATCGAGCAGCCTGTGTTGTCGTTTTCATGCTTTCTCCTTTCCTGTTTTCAGTGTTCCTGCTTCTTACTGCCTGATTCATGAGGGATGCGTGGTGGAGTTACAAGTCCTTGTTCAGCACCAAGACAGAGATGAATACCAGTAAGTTCCTCCAAGTGGAAAAAAAAAAAGCTCGGATGTTTAGGTTTGAATATTTCACAGATTCATAAAATAGTTTGGGTTGGAAGGGACCTTAAAGATCATCTTGTTCTAACCTGCCTGGCATTGTTGTGAACACCTTCCACTAGACCAGGTTGCTCAAGGCCTCATCTAACCTGACCTTAAACACCTCGAAGGAGGGGATATCCTCAGCTTCCCTGGGCAGCCTGTTCTAATGTCTCACCCCCCTTATTGTAAAGAATTTCTGTCTAAATTTACCCTCCTCAGGCTTCAATTTGGAACTGTCTGGTGGCAGCTGACTTGCAGTTTCCTTCCAGAACTAAAAAGCTCTTCCAGCCTTGAGGTCTTCACTTAGCAAGTTTCAGAATGGTTGCTCTTTTTATTAGCTGTTAGATTTATACCATCAAATCATGTTTATTTTTAAGATAATTGAACATCCAAGACTCATGACGGTTGCATTGAATTCACTTGTTTTAATTTTGATACCCTTGTTGCAGCAGTCCTCCTTGGCTGCCAGTTTAAATTAAAAATCACATCCAAAGTTCTTTCTGTTCCCGTGGTGCTTTAAAGGTGAGGTGGCCTAGTTATACTAGTAACTAAAATAATAGCTGTTCCCTTACACCTTGAAATCATAGAATGCTTCTGAGGCTTTGAGGATAAACAGTATTTTTGCCTGAGTAGTTACTGTTTTTTATAGTTAAAATACTCTTGTTGACTCAAGAACCAAAAAGCAGCCCAAAATACTAGGAATCTTTATCCAGAGAACAATGCTTTTGTAAAGGCTATATTGCCAGTGTTCATGGCCTTTTAGTATGTGTAAATCTGGATGTAAAGTACACGTGAAAAAACTTGTCCCTGCAAACTAAGTTTAAAGAGAGCTGTAGCCAGGTGGGGGTTGGGCTCTTCTCCCAGACAGCCAGCAACAGAATGAGGGGACACAGTCTCAAGTTGTGCCAAGGGAAGTATAGGCTGGATGTTAGGAGGAAGTTCTTCCCAGAGAGAGTGATTGGCATTGGAATGGGCTGCCCAGGGAGGTGGTGGAGGCACCGTCCCTGGGGGTTGAAGAAAAGCCTGGCTGAGGCATTTAGTGCCATGGTCTAGTTGACTGGCTAGGGCTGGGTGCTAGGTTGGACTGGATGATCTTGGAGGTCTCTTCCAACCTGGTTGATTCTATGATTCCTTTACTGACTCCAAGTCTTGTTTTATTCTTTGGTAGGTTGTTCTACCGATGTCTTAAGAGTAAAGCGGATGGGAAGAAGTGGTGTGGAAGTGTCCCATGGCAGGTATGAATGTTTCATTTGTACTAGTATAATAAGTATTAACTTATTCTAGCATGACTTTTAATTCTTTCAACTGTAATCACCTCTGTGGCTACCTAGTGGAGCTGTTTGTATTTTCTAAATGAAAAGCTATTGGCCTGCTGTAATCCAGATGAGACTTCTTTTAATCCAGATTTGTGTCAAGTAATCACTGTTCCTCTAGTCTTGAAAGAAACTTGATTTTGATTTCTGGCAGTCTTCTCTTGAGGTTGATGCAGTGGGAACTTGATCCTGAAAAAATCCCATTGGAATGGAAAGTAGAATATCAGCAGTTTTGTTTTCCTTGTAAAATATTTATCTTGATCCTGTTAACATGATAGGAAAGATGATGCTTGCAGGAAACGAGATCTTGCTTGGGAAGATCAGTTTGTATGTATAGTTAGCAGGCTTTAATAGTTTATACACTGGCATTTATTCATATTTTTTGCAGGATCCAAAAGCTACCAATGTGTCACAAACCCTGAAATCCCAGCCCAACATAGCACCTCTCTTCAATCCCAGTGGCCAAAGAAATCCATTCAAAGTGATAGACAAGAATTGTGAACCACCATCCTGGAAACAAAGCAAGCAAGGAGATGGAGAGGAAAGTAAAGCAAAAGAAGTAAAAGCAGAGAAAGAAAGTGCACTAGTGTCCTATAAAGAAAAGAAATCAACCTCTGATCCCTCCAGAGAGCAAGAACCTCTAGAAGGGCTGAAATCTGAAAGGAAGCAGTCCATGGTGAAGACTGATGCAGAGTTTAAGGAGGGCGCAGTGGAAGAATCTATACTTGGTCATTCTGAGACTTGCAAAGGGAAAAAAGTCTTTCAGAAGGAAGAGAAATGCAATGACAGTGACAGAGTATTCAGGAAGCCTTCTGAACATGGGGAAAAAGAGCCAGGTGCAAGATCAAAATTCTTTACACAAGGATTTGGAAAGCAAAGTAAAAGTGGCAAGCCTCTGGAGGAGGAGCGGCTTGGAGAGAAAGGTTTAAAGAGCTACGGGGGTAAAGAAACCAGAGGGAAGGAACATGCTTGTCAGAAGACTGGAGAAAAGAAACTGCTGTCTGAAGAAGATGCAGTTTCCCCAGCAATACCACAGTTGGTATTGCAGCATGCTGCCCCGAATGGAGGAGCAAAGACAGTGACACAAATCGGACCAGAGTTGGGGCAGCCTCTTGATAAAGTCTCTGACAGTGATTACTCTTCACGTAAAAGTCAACCTAAGAACTCAGATGAGTGTTTGCAATCAAGAGAGATTCCTTCAGAAAAAACAGGGAAGAGTATGCAGGGGATGCCTTTGCCAGGAGCTGCACCATTGCGTCACATGCAAGGACCCCAGGATCCTAAAGCTGTTCACAACCATATTGTAGTCCAGCTGAAACAGAAGAAGGTAATTTATTTCACCTATTACACTGTTCTGTTGTTCTGTGTTGAGTGTGGCTTCCCTTATTTGTGACAGGCACCAGAATAGGGTATCCTATCACATCAGGACCTCAAAATACTTAGATGGTTTAGGAAGATGAGGCATGGGAAGGAGTTCAGCCTAGGAAGAAGTTTTAAGTCATGTATCAGACAATTGCCCCTAAGGTAATACAACCTTCATTTGAGGGTGTTCAGATTTGACCTGCCTGAGGTTGTGTCTGTCTTTTACTCATGCAGTAATTTGTGTAAGATGGAGCAGTGCACAGCCAGCTGAACCTTTTTAAATAATTTATGTGTTTCTGATGGTCTCTCTTGGCCTTGTGGAGTGAGAATCATCTAACCCTGAATATTTACAGTAAGATGAAATAAATTACCTGCCCGTTTGCTTTTTAAACCATTCTTAGTAGCTGTGTTCCTTATTTTTCTTTTATTATAACCCCCCTGTTTGCCTAGAGTTCCAAACAGAACTTCAAAATAAACCAGTCTTGGAAAGAAATGTGCAGGTAGGCTGAACGTTAGGTACTTGAGAACTGTGAAGATTGTCCAAGTCTACCTGTTCATCCTTCAAAGAAGGGAAGGCCCTACATCCTTCCATCTCTTGTTAAGTACCCTAATGCTTAATTTGTTTTCTTCTAGGAGACTTAATCACAATGAGTGGCTTTTAGAAATCGTAGAGCAGTATCAGAATTGCTATGGCATGAATGTTTTTAAACTTCCAACCTGAGCTCTACTGGCAGAGAGCTCGGTAAGCACACTCAGGTTTTGAATTCTTTTTCTTTCTTTTACAGAGTACATTGGCTACAGTGAACCTACAGATGCTGCCAGATAAAGGGGAACGGTTATTAAAGCAGGTGCAGGATTTGGAAGCTGCACTTGATGCTCTGAACATTTCAACAGCAGATACAACTGAAAAAGGTGGGGGTAATTTGTTATGATTTGGTTTTTTTCACCCTAGAACTTTGCAGAACGGTTTATCTTACTGTACTTGTTAATACTGAGGAAAAATAGCATAAACTTGCATATTGTATGTGCTCTCTGTTAAAGCTTGTCTGATGGACATGTGCTTAGTGTAAAAGTTGTCTGTTGAGATTGAAGATGACAAATGTTATTTGCTACCATATGTTTCTGGGAGAGCATGAACAACTCAAACATTGGCTCTGAAGTGTGGTTGCCCGAAAGTGTTTCCTCTCATGAACAGGGCTACTAGTTCTATTTCCAGCCTTGTCTATGTGACTGAGAACTTAGCAGTGAAGTGTGAACTTCCTTTTTGCTGTATGGAACCAGGCTGCTTATGCCTATTTTGGCTGTTGTGTCTTAGAGTTTCAGCTGCCAGGTACACGTAAATCATCTGCTGTGCCATTCCTGTAAAATGATTTCCTAATTCTATTAACTAGTATTAATCACCTATGGTAGAGAGTCATGTTGCTGTTACCTGTATGATCACCTCAACAGGAGAGTTACTTTGTAATCATAACATCAATTGTGGTGAGGACAAGATCCAGTCTGACAGCTCTGGAAACAGGATCTCTAGCAAGGAAGCAGTAATTCACAAACTATTACACAATAAGCACTCCAAATGTTTTATGCCATATCTGGTTTTAAGCAAGACAAACCTTTCCATAAAGGAGAGAAAAGCTTACTGTTCTTGGCCCATTTGTTCTTGGATATTTAGATAGTTTTTGTGACCAAAACATAGTCTTCAAAAGGAATAAATCCTTTGGGAAGAACTTGCAGAATTGTTCTTATTTGTATTGTGATCTCAAGTGCAAAAATCCTCGTGTTGATATAAACCACACACTGAGGTCTGAGCTGAGCTGCATTGCCTGTCACATAGGAGCAGGATCAGAGCATGCACATGAGTAGCTCAGGTGCTGTGCTAACCTCCTACCCTGCCGTTATTTGTCACATAGATACAACTAATTGTTCGTACTTTGCATGCAGACTGTTGGACAAAATCAAAGTCCTTCTCTGTCCTGGCATGAAATGCTCTGAGGTCCCTTGTGCAACCTTTTCAACCTGCAATTCTTTTCCTCTTAAGGGGAGAGTAGCACAAGCAACATCTGTCACAAGGAATCTTTGCCTAACCCATTTGGCAGGCCAGGTGGTACAAAATTGACTCCACCACTACCACTCCAGGATCCTACAGCAAAGACGTCTCCAGGCTCACACTGTCAACTCTCTGTTGCTGGTACTTTGGGTTCCAGTGAATATTACAACCACAGTTTTGGAAGTAAGTAAAGAAAGACTTCATTTATTAAAGAGAGCACTAGAGAGAACTTTCTGAAATAATCCTTCAGTGTGTCAATGTACATGAGAGTAGTAAACCTTTTTTTCATTAGTCTAAGCTGCATAGAACCCCACCAGGCATCTGTAAGTACTGAGATCCATCTGACACAGTCTCAAGTTGTGCCAGGGAAGGTCTAGGCTGGACCTTAGGAGGAAATTCTTCACAGGGAGAGTGACTTGCCATTGGAATGGGCTGCGCAGGGAGGTGGTGGAGTTCCTGTCCCTGGAGGTGTTCAAGCAAAGCCTGGATGAGGCACTTAGTGCCATGGTCTAGTTGATTGGATAGGGATGGGTGATAGGTTGGACTGGATGATCTTGGAGGTCTCTTCTAACCTGGTTGACTCTAAGATTCTGTGATCTGCTTGAAAGTTAGTGTTGTGTATCTTTCCAGTGAACTTTGGTATGCAGAACCTATATGGAGGAAGAATGACAGAAGACCGAATCAAGGCTGTACACAATGCTATAAGTGAGGCTGTTAATCATCTTCACAAATCCCTCGAATCTTGTCCAACTGAGCAGACAGCAGCTGAAGATCCCCCTGGATTGAAGGTGAGTGGGCAAGGATGAAGGATGTCATGCTGATCAATGAAATATTATCATTTCAGTGATCATAGAATCATAGAATGATTTAGGTTGGAAGTGGCCTCAAAGATCATCTAGTTCCAACCCCTTGGCACAGGCAGGGACACCTCCCACTAGAACAGGTTGCTCAAGACCTCATCCAGCCTAGCATTGAACACCTCCAGGGAGGTGTTCATGCAACCAGAGAGGTTCATCCACAACATCCCTGGGCAATCTGTTCCAATGTCTCACCACCCTCACTGTAAAGAACTTATTCCTAACATCTAATCTAAACTTTCCTCTTCCAGTTTAAACCCATTACTCCTCATCTTATCATTAGCAGACCTTGTAAACAGTCCTTCCCAGCCTTCCCCTAGGCTCCCTTCAGATACTGGAAGGCGACTGTATGGTCTTCTCGTAGCCTTCTCTTCTCCAGGCTGAAGAGCCCCAACTCATAGCCTGTTCTCATAGCAGAGGTGCCCCAGCCCTCTGATCATCTTCATGGCCCTTCTCTGGACTCACTGCAACAGTTCAATGTCCTTCTTGTGTTCAGGGCTTCAGAACTGCACACAGTACTCCAGATGGTGTCTCAGGAGAGCAGAGTAAAGGGGGAGAATCCCCTCCCTTGCCCTGCTGGCCATGCTTCTCTTGTTGCAGCCCAGGACATGGTTGCTGCCTGGGCTGCACGTGCACACTGCCGGATCAAGTTGAGCTTTTCATCAACCCAGACCTCCAGGTCCTTTTCCTCAGGGCTGCTCTCCAGCCATTCGCCACTCAGCCTGGATTTGTGTTTGGGGTTGCACCAACCCAGATGCAGGACCTTACACACTTGGCCTTGTTGAATTTCACAAGGTTGGCCCGGGCCCACCTCTCCAGCCTGTCAGGTCCCTCTGGATGTCATCCTTGCCCTGTAGCAAGTTGACTGTGCCACACATCTTGGTGCACTCGGTTCCTCTGTCCATATCGCTGACAAAGATGTTAAGCAGCACTGGTCCCAACACTGACCCTGAGGGATGCCACTTGTCACTGGTCTCCAGTGATTCCTCAGAGCATCCTGTCCTTTCAACTTTGAAGTACTTTGCAGGTTTCATCCTCCTGCAAGGGTTGCTTTCCATCCATGAGAATTGCTTCAGATAGTCAATACTTATCACAGTATCAGGGTTGGAAGAGACCTCACAGATCATCAAGTCCAACCCTTTACCACAGAGCTCAAGGCTAGACCATGGCACCAAGTGCCACGTCCAATCCTGCCTTGAACAGCCCCAGGGACGGCGACTCCACCACCTCCCTGGGCAGCCCATTCCAGTGTCCAATGACTCTCTCAGTGAAGAACTTTCTCCTCACCTCAAGCCTAAATTTCCCCTGGCACAGCCTGAGGCTGTGTCCTCTTGTTCTGGTGCTGGCCACCTGAGAGAAGAGAGCAACCTCCTCCTGGCCACAACCACCCTTCAGGTAGTTGTAGACAGCAATAAGGTCACTCCTGAGCCTTCTCTTCTCCAGGCTAACCAATCCCAGCTCCCTCAGCCTCTCCTCGTAGGGCTGTGCTCAAGTCCTCTGACCAGCCTCGTCGCCCTTCTCTGGACACGCTCAAGCATCTCAATGTCCCTCCTAAACTGGGGGGCCCAGAACTGAACACAGTACTCAAGGTGTGGTCTAACCAGTGCAGAGTACAGGGGAAGAATGACCTCCCTGCTCCTGCTGACCACACCATTCCTGATGCAGGCCAGGATGCCACTGGCTCTCTTGGCCACCTGGGCACACTGCTGGCTCACGTTCAGGTGGGTATCAATCAGCACCCTCAGATCCCTCTCTGTCTGGCTGCTCTCCAGCCACTCCGACCCCAGCCTGTATCTCTGCATGGGGTTGTTGTGGCCAAAGTGCAGCACCCTGCACTTGGAGCTATTGAACCCCATCCCATTGGACTCTGCCCATCTGTCCAGGTGGTCAAGGTCCCGCTGCAGAGCCCTTCTGCCCTCCAACCCAGTCACATCTGGCCCCAGCTTATTGTCATCTGCAAACTTGCTGATGACTGACTCGATGCCCTGATGTTTAGTGCTTCAGAATATTTAGTAGTAGTGCCTCAGAAAAAGCAACAAACCCACAACCATTTGTATATGAGTGTCAGAGCAGAGGCAGGTGACTAGTGAGGAATAGAGAATATTGTTCTTTTCTTCCACTTTGGTCTCCCACTGAGCTATAAGAAACAGTCTATTGAAAACAGATTTGCAGATCACCAAGTTCATAGAACCCCACAGACTCCAGAGCCATCTGTTCTGATCTGCCAAAGAGCAGCTATATCAGGTGGTGCAGAACACATAGCTAAGGTTATGTGCAACATGTTGGAAGGTGCATGCCTCTACAAGACAATGTGTTCATGCATGCATGTTGTGTCATTTGTCACATCCTCTCAGGACCTTCTCAGCGAGGGGGAAAGCCATGTAATATCCTATGATGATAACGTGTAGTCATTCATACTATCTTTTAAGAGCCTTGAGAAATGGGGAAGCATTCTCAGTCTCTTTCCAAGACAGCAGTGTCTATTGTGAGCAGGGCTTACTTGAGTGGGTTTTCCATCTGAACCATGCCACCTTTATGTGTTCACAGAGCGCTGTGAGGTGCTAAGTTGGTTTGTGCATGAAACAGGTGCAATGCTGATGTGTTCTACTGCTGACCTTCTCTGCAGGATTTGCTTATTTTGAGTATGTATGTCCATATAGGAAAATAATAGGAAGGCAAACTCCTTGTAGTAAAATTGGAGGAGGACTTTGGGGTATTACTTGATGAAAAACTTGGCCAGCAATGGTCAATTGCAGCCCAGAATGCAAGCATGTCCTGGACTGCATCAAAAGAAGTGTGACAGCAGGATTAGGAAGGTGATTCTGCCACTCTGCTCTTGTGAGAAACTACCTGCAGTACTGTGTCCAGCTCTGGTGTCCCCTGGCACAAGAAGGACATGGAACTGCTTGAACAGGTCCAGAGGAGAAAACAAAGACAGTCAGAGGGTTGGAGCAGCTGCCCTGTGGGAACAGGCTGTTAGAGTTGGGGCTCTTCAGCCTGGAGAGGAGAAGGCTCTGGGGAGACCTTATAGCAGCCTTGCAGTAGCTGAAGGGAGCCTACACAAAAGCTGGAGAGGGACTTTATGCAAGGATGTGTAATGACAAGATGAGAAGGAATGGATTGAAGCTTGAGGAGGGTAGATTTGGACTGGATATTAGAAAGAAATGTTTTACAGTAAGGGTGGTGAGACACTGTAACAGGTTGCCCAGGGAGGTGTTCAGCCAGGCTGAATGAGGCTTTGAGAAAGCTACTCTGGAGGGAGATGACTCTGCCCATGACAGAGGGATTTGAAGTATCTGATCTTTAAGATCCCTTCCAACCCAAATCATTCTGTGAACGTATGAACTTTAGTAGGCTGGTTCAACTGGATAATTTGGTACACGAGAGAGGAGAGTCTTACCTTTGCTGGGTATTTCCTTCAGATCCTCTGTCTCACCCTCTCAGGTTCCACTGCTGCTGCACCAAAAGCAAGCACTTGCATGGCTGCTCTGGAGAGAGAATCAGAGGCCACATGGAGGAGTTCTGGGTAAGCAATAGAACACCAAAGCACCTCGAAGGGAACACTTATGGCAGCAACAATTTGGCACATAACCTACTTGCAAATGAATAACTAGTTGTTTGGGAGAGATGTTGAAGGGCCTTGCTTTTCTGTGCCCTTTTGATCAGTTACAGCTGTTAACCCATTACTATTTCATGGCCTGAAATGGTCATGTGGGTGTTGTTATTTCCTGGTAGTTACTACTGCAATATTTACATCAGTGTAGATCTGAGCTAGAGTGGCTCATTTCTGCAGGTTGTGACATCATCTCTGTCTTTTTCCCAGCGGATGACATGGGCCTGGGGAAGACTCTGACGATGATTGCTCTCATTCTGGCCCAGAAGCAGCTGAAGACAGAGAAAAAAAATGATACATCAGAAATATGGCTATCCAAATATGGTACAGATGTTTTTTTTCTGTCCTACAGCACATACACTACCATGCAGTAACATTTGAAATGCCTCAAGCATTACATATTAATGCCTCATAAAACAACAGACTCTCTGTGCTTACTTCCCTTCTGCAGGAAAACTCCATTGGGCTTAAAGTTTACTGCACTCACGTGAAAAGCCTTTGTCTTGATCAGAGGCATTTGTTCTTCCAGTAGATGTATAGGATTTTGCAGCTCATTACTTTGTGTTGTTTTGAGATTTATATCTTTTAGAGATGAGTTTCCTGAACCAGTTAAAGCCAACATTTGCTGTTGTGAAAAAAAGTTTTTGCTACGTACACAAATATATGCATAGTTCTCATGAGGACTTCAATTAGTTACTAATTACCTCCCTGTAGCTCGTCACTCCCTCTCTCATTGCCCCCTCTCCCCCCTTCTTCAGTGTTCTGTCACCCTCACAGTGAAAAAATTCCTCCTCATGTTTAAATGAAACTTCCTATGCTTCAGCTTCTACCCATTGCCCCTTGTCCTGTCATCAGCCATCACTGAGAAGAGCCTGACTTCATCCTCCTGGCACTCAACCTTTACATATTTATAAACATTGATGAGGTCACCTCTCAGTCTCCTCCAAGCTGAAGTGATGTGTTAACATTTAAGTGGAGTTTTTCCCAGCCAGAACTAACAGCCTCCAAAAATGCAATGTAGAGATGTCTGCTTCACAAACAGTGCGCAAAGGAAACATTGACCTGTTAGTAGTTGTGAATTTCTAAAACTTTAATGTTTGTTTGTCATCTAATGTGAAGGCACTGAAACTTGTCTGTGATGTTCCCCTGCAGATTCCACTGTTGTCCCTTCCTGCAGCACCTTAATCATTTGTCCTGCATCCTTAATCCATCACTGGAAGAAAGAGATTGACAGACATGTGTGCAGTGGCAGACTGAGGGTCTGTTTGTACCATGGACCAAACAGAGATAAACATGCAAAAGTGTAAGTGCTAAACCATAAATATGGCTAAAAAATACTACTTAGCAAGAGATTGTGTACATAGAATCAACCAGGTTGGAAGAGACCTCCAAGATCATCCAGTCCAACCTAGCACCCAGCCCTAGCCAGTCAACTAGACCATGGCACTAAATGCCTCATCCAGTCTTGAACACCTCCAGGGACAGTGCCTCCACCACCTCCCTGGGCAGCCCATTCCAATGCCAATCACTCTCTCTGGCAACAACTTCCTCCTAACATCCAGTCTATATTTCCCCTGGCACAACTTGAGACTGTGTCCCCTTGTTCTGTTGCTGGTTGTCTGGGAGAAGAGACCAACCCCTACCTGGCTACAACCTCCCTTCAGGTAGTTGTAGACAGTAATAAGATCACCCCTGAGCCTCCTCTTCTCCAGGCCGAACAACCCCAGCTCCCTCAGCCTCTCCTCACGGGGCTATGCCTCAGGCCTCTCACCAGCTTTGTCGTCCTTCTATGGACACATTCCAGCACCTCAACATCTCTCTTGAATTGAAGGGCCAGAACTGGACACAGCACTCAAGGTGTGGCCTGACCAGTGTTGAATACAGGGGAAGAATAACCTCCCTTGTCCCACTGGCCACACTGTTCCTGATGCAGGCCAGGATGCCATTGGCTCTCTTGGCCACCTGTGCACACTGCTGACTACATCAGAGTCAAAATTCAGTGGCTTTAGAACTATGAGGAAAAATGAAGTATGTGAGATACAGAAGGCCAAGCTCATGTCTGCTGTCAAGGTAGCAACATCTTTATGGCCTGTACCCATGCTAGGTAATTGTGGTACAGGCTGATCTTAAAAGTGTCATATTCTCAAAACCATCTCTCTTGCAGAGATTGTCATTGGCCATTTCCTTGCTTGTTCTTTGTGGTTGTGTTTTTTTTTAATAAGCTGTAGGTATAGACCAGGAAGTTTTCTACACCAATTTAGGCTATGCTGAGTATTTCTAGGTGCCAGATTTTAAGCAGCATTTGTCTTGCATGGTGTGCATTCCATGCCACTGGCTTTTACTGTCTCCTTGAGGTTACTTTGTCTACATTCAATATCCATATAATGGGGACAATGTGTCCATTCCTGTGTGACTGCTGTGAAGCTCAGCTTTCTGTAAAACTCTGCATTTCAGCTCTTGTAAAAGTGCAATGTTCTGGAACCTTCAGCACGCATTATGTCTCTCTTAAAAATGAATTCCTCATTTGTTCTTCTGATCACTACTTTTCTTTTATGCAGGCTCTCTGGATATGATGTTGTTGTCACAACCTACAGCCTTGTCTGCAAGGAGGTTCCCACGAGCAAAGGGGAAGGGGAAGTCCCTGCTGAGGACTATGATGTGGAGGTGAGAAGCCATGTTGTTGATGGGGGTTGCTTTAGCATTTTCTTCTGAGGCATTACAAGCCGTTATGTATTTGAGTAGCACCTTAGGTATGCTGAAGTGAGCTGTGGGCTGTCTATATTTTATGTTTTTCTTTAAGCTTGCTGCTGAATTTGCACATCAGAAATAAAGCAATGAGACAAAGTGCTGTGAAGTGCAGCCAGACAGTGGGGAAAAATATTCACAGTAAACCTGTTCTGTAGTAATATAGAACATGCTCCTGAATCAGTGTGTGACAGAATGGTAGGGGTTGGAAGTGACCTCTGGAGATTTGAGTCCAACCCTTGTGCCAAGGCAGGTGCACCTAAGGTCACAAAGGAACACATCCAGGCAGGATTTGAATGTCTCCAGAGATGAGACTCCATCATTTCTCTGGGCAGCCTGTTCCAGTACTCTGTCACCCTTAAATTAAAGTTTCTCCTCATGTTTAGATAAGACTTCTTACATTCAGGTTTATGTCTGTTACCCCTTGTCCTGTCACTGGGTATCACTGAGAAAAGACTGGTCCTGGCCTGACACTAACTCTTTAAGTATTGATCACCACTGATGAGATTCCCTCCTTAGTCTTCTCTTTTCCAGACTCTGAAGATGCAGTTCTGTCAGTCTTCCCTCACAATAGAGATGTTCTAGCCCCCTCATCATTTTTGTAGACCTTTCCTATGTCCTCTCCAGAAACTCCCTGTCCTTGAACTGATGACAGTGTATTATAGATGTGGCCAGTGGACTGCTAAAACGTCTTAAAAAGTAGTTTTAACAGCATAGTGGTGGATCTCTTCTCCTTTCGAGCTGGAACTGTGAAGGAACACTAGAATATCCTGAGTTGTGTTCTGTACTGCTTGCAGTGCTACAATCACTTGAAACTGTTGTGCTCTGGCTGAGGCTCAGTCTGGACTGAGGCAGCTGACATGCTGTGCTCTCAAAAAAACAGCAGCATAATTGCTAGGCTATGAAAAGATTGAAGTGGTTGCTCAATGCTAACTGACCTTGGCTACGCAGTATCCTGATAGTGGATATTGTCTAACGTCTGTGTACAGATCTAGGTGTAGCTCCTAAACAGGCCTTTGAATTTCCTGAAATTTTGAGGAGAGATCTACTAAACTGTAGAAAGATGAATTACATGTGGTTTTTAGCCCCCAGCCTGGAAAAATTTTACTCATGTGAAATGCCTGTTACAAAACTTTATGGAAGCTTTGGAGATAATTCTTTGAGAGCATCTCTTACATGACAGCAAGAGCTCAGATTACTGCAACCTAGCATCAGGAAGAGGCTTTTTTACTGAGAAAAAACTTTGCCTGAAGCTCTGTATAGAGTCTGGCAGGTTTATTACTCTGAATTATACCTTGGAGATTCTTACTCTGCTTAAGATTCAACAGTCTCAAGGTTATTACTCTGCTTCTTCTTTCAGAGTGGGTCATCTCCCTGTTCCCCTCTGCTCAAGGTAGCTTGGGCTCGAATTATATTGGATGAAGCTCACAATATTAAAAACCCAAAGGTTCAGACCTCTATAGCTGTGTGCAAACTGAGAGCCAGTGCCAGATGGGCTGTCACTGGGACACCAATTCAGAACGACTTATTGGACATGTACTCTCTCCTAAGGTGAGCTGGCTGCACATGAACACATGGATGGGGCTCTAAGTTCAGTAAATCTTCCATGATAAGTACTGAAGCTGTTTCTAAGCTTGAGTGTTCCTAAGGTATGTGGGGTAGTGAGACCAGCTACATTAACACTTCAGACCCTGGATTGCAAAGACTGTGGATGAGGCATTGCAAAGGGCTGTCCATGTCGATACTGCTGCATGTGGAAGCAGAACAGTTACAGAGGACATCTACTGAAGATACCACAGAATATATCTGATTGGAGGAGACCTCAAAGATCATCTAGTCCAAGTTTTGACCCAGTACTGAAGGCTCACCACTAAACCATGTCCCTTAGCAACAGGTGCACATGCAGCTTGAATACCTCCAGAGGTGGTGACTCCACCACTGCCCTGGGCAGACTCCAAGCTAGTTTTCCACAAACCCAATTTTAATGAACAGAAGTTTTGTGCAATAATCCTTGTTCCTACCAGAGCAGTCTAGGAGCACCTTATTAAAGAGTATTGTGCTACAGGGGCATTGAAGGAAAATGTGAAAACTTCAGCTTCCCTAAACAAATGATAGGTTAAATTCTTTGCCTCTCATTGCTGAAAGGGAAAAGATTATGTAGCATGTTGGAGCACCAAAGACATCTTGCACTTGAAATTAATTCTGGATAATTTTAATTCATTTTCAAGGAAGAGGTATGGGATTCTGAAATAACAGATGTCAAGTGCCCTGCATCTTGATCTCCTTCATTTGCTTTCACGCTCTTAGTGTTGGTAAGATTTTGAGCAAACAAGTTACCAACACCGTAACACTAGAAGTGTTTGACTGCTCCTAGACAGCATCTGGAAATGGTTTGGTTTGAATAGCAAGGAATTTGGTTCTGATCACTAAAAAGTAATTGAAGAACTTTTCCCTTGGTATGAAGTCTTCTCCTCTGTCATAGGTTTCTACGTTGCTCTCCTTTTGATGAGTACAAAGTATGGAAGTACCAGGTGGATAACAACACAAAGAAAGGAGGAGAGAGGCTAAGCCTGTTAACCAAGAGCCTTTTATTACGGAGAGCTAAGGACCAGCTGGATTCATCTGGCAAGCGCTTGGTAAGAACTGCATCCTCCACAACTGGACAATCATTCCAGTTTGCTTGCACCAGCCCGTTCTGTGCATGCATGAATTTGTTAATGAATGGGTTTTCTTGTGTGCTGCACTCTTGAGCAAGAGTTGAGTACATGCAAGTAGAGGTCCACTTAGTGGAAAGTTAAACCTTAGCCTAGGTCCATGAGATAGCGTACATCTCTGAGAATCAAAGGTACTGCATGTCCAGTGGATCTGGTGCATGCTGTGGTGCTGGTTTTCTGCACTGCATTTCTACTTTACAGATAGTCTTTTAAACTGAGCATTAGGTCCTTGGTGTGTCTGTAAGCCTTTAAAAGATGTTGTGTTGGTGTACTGTCTCATTCTGAATGTGGAACTGTGAAGCTACTTCTACAGTGCAACAAGTTAATCCCTCCACAGTAGTTCTCCAGCAGTCTGTCCTTAACAACTGCTATTGTCTTTTGTGATAGGATGATTAGAAATACAGATTTGTATCTTGAGTGTTAACCAGATTACTTGGAATTCTGTGACTATCAACGTTGAATCCTAGTTGCATTAATACAAATAACTAATGCAGAAACAGCTACCTTCTGAGATTCAGAATACTGTGTTATATCTTGGAATGCTCATTGTTCGTGATGCTGTAAAAGTTTTTTGCATTATATACGACTGGCTTTGTGTATTTTCACTTCAGGTACCTCTACCCCAGCGCAGCACACAGTTGCATCAGTTAAAACTTTCAGCAGAGGAGCAGTCTGTGTACAATGTGCTCTTCGCAAGATCCAGGTATAAATGTGGATATGAGGCATTTTGTGGCTTTGTTTCTTACTGATATGGAAAAAGACAGAGGCATCCACTTCAGATAAGAAGAGCTTTGGGGCAAATTCCTGTTAATTTCTTCCTCTTTGACTACCTGTCAAAAATACATTGATTGTTCTGGTAATAGTTGAAACTAGTTTCTGTTGTCCCATATGCTCGTGCCATGAATGAGCCTTGTCTTCTAGCCTTACACTTAATCTGATTGATTTCAAGACTCCAAAGACATGGAATTGCAAAAGTAGTTCTTAGGTTATGATCATTTGGCAGTAGTGGTGGGATTGTATCCTCTAGGCAACCACTTAAACTTGATGATCTCAAAGGTCTCTTCCAACCTCGACAGTTCTATAATTCTGTGTGCCAGGACCTGTAAAGGAGAGTATTCATCTTCTTTGCTTCTATGCTGGCCTCTCCAGATGGACGTAAAACAAGCCAGTGGAAAGTAGTTTTCTTCTGGGAGCTCTTCCAACACTCTTGCTGTAAAGAGTCTTCGTTCTTTAAAATACACATTTAAAGATGTCCTGTTATGAAGACTCTTAGTCACTGAGCCGTGGCTCTTGTTCCAATAAGTAGACTTCCCTCCTCGTATGTTTTCCATAATGAATCCTGGTTTGGATCATATTCAAATGAAACAAAACTGGGGTGTGTTGTGATAATTTTGTGATGAAATGTTTAATGAAATCTTCCATACCTTAATGCATCATCAGCTTGGGCATTAAGCTTAAGCACCTCTGGCAGTTTCTCCAGCTGTAAATCCCACAGTCTTTTTCTTGTTTTTCCAGGTCAACACTACAATCCTACCTAAAGAGACAAGAGCATAAAAATGAAAGCAGAGAGTATGCTTGTGGTAACCCATTTGAGAAAGGTTTGAGCACACGGTCCCCTGAAAATACTTGCAGAAGTGACTTTTAAGTGCACACTTAAGGAGGGGAAGCAGACCTGGGAAACGATCCCCTAATGTTAAGAAGAATCGTGCTATGGCATTCCAAAAGTCTATTCCTACTGTTGTTGCTCTGGGCAAATCTATTAACCTCCTTGGGTCTAAAATTCCTTTCTGAAATAGAGGTCTAATTGCTTGCAGAAGAGATGTCAGTGTTACTGTAAGGTGTGGTACTCCTCAGTTGTGGTTGTTGTCTGGATTGGGTTTTTCTTAAAGTGGGTTTTGATGGTTTCCTATAGTAAGTTAGGTATTTGCTTCCCTATTGGTTCCTGTCTCTTACTGATGAAACTGAGAGGTGCTTGGAGATGCCTCCAAGAGTTCTTGATTGTTTTGTCTTCCTTCCTTGGCAGTTGCACAAGAGTTTGGGATCAGTCAAAAGGAATTTATAGCAAGTTCCCAAAGTGCCTCCCAGGTCTCAAGTACCGTTCATGTCTTGTCCATCCTGTTGAGGCTCCGTCAGTGCTGCTGCCATCTCTCCTTGCTGAAAGTGGTAACTGCCTTGGCTTGTAGTAGTGTGGGGTTTTTTTGTGGAGGCTTTTTAAAGTGTTTATATAAGTCAGCAGACTTTGTAACACCCTTGCATCTCTTAGCTGGAGGTGTATGAATTTGATCCCTTTCTAGGAGTGTGTGTTTTATATTCCAAGAGGTTTCAAGATGGTCACACTTCAAAGTGAAAAGTTCCCTAGCCTGACCAATGTGGCCAGCTGTGTCTCTGAAAATACCTTTATTCACATTTTTAACAAAGGTTATTTAAATGTCAAATCTTGATCTTAACCTGGCCTTGAAAAGTGCACAAATCCACTCTAGCCTGTTTCAAAGGCTTATGTATTGGAGAGCTTTGTGTCTTGACTGAAGCTGCCCTGCATGAAGTAGACAAATCTTTCAGAAGTTCTTTGCTCTGTCATATAAAGCAGCTTCAGATACTAATGGAACACAAGATATATCTTCTAACATCTTTAATCCTGCAATTGCTAAATGCTGGGGAGGAGGAATTTAATGAGACTGAACCACAGAAAATGTCTGAGTTTGCATGATTTCCCTACAACTGCCCCTTCTTGGGGCAAAAGAATGGGCCAAAAGAAATGTTGATCTGACCCAGGAGTATTTCTTCACTGTTCTGTCATCTTGCATAACATAGTTTCCTTCAAACCCACTGTCCTCAGCAGACATTGTGCAGAACGCGGGTCAGTACTCAATTTGATCTGATGTTTGACTGTGTTATCTTATTGCTTACTTGCAGGCTCTGGACCAAGTTAACTTGAACAGTGAAGGCCTTTCCCTCTCTGTTGAGGAACAGCTTAGTGCTTTGACCCTGTCTGAGCTCCAGGCTTCTGACTCCAAGTCAACAGTTTACCTCAATGGCACAGCTTTTAAAACAGATCTTTTTGAAATCACCAGGGAGAGCACCAAGGTACTCAGGTTGTGGTTTTCTGACCTTCCTTGAGATGCTTACATTTCAGCACTTTGCCTTTTAATTTGTTAACGAATTGTCACACCTTGATAACTGCTGACTAGGCTAAGTTGGCAATTCAGATAAAATCAGGTGATTTTATTGATAGTCTGGTGAACCCCCTTGGGAAAGACTTCAATTCACCAGTTGTTGATGGAGACGTCTAATAAAGCTGAGAATATAGTCTAATGAAGTGAGAATCTGACTGCTGATAAACTGTCAGTGAAAATCTTGAGCATTGGATTCACAAAAGTTTAGAAAAGATGCATAGGAGGGCATGATGATTGTGTAAGAGCTAGGAAAACTGAGGGCAGCAGCAGGAGAGGTGGCAATAAAAGCTGCTTATAGGAAGACTGGAATCTAAAAACCATGTTTGTATGGTTTGATTTTTTTTTCTTTGTTTTCCATGGTGGAAGCATTCTTAATAATTGTTACTAAAGTATCTTGACAGTCTAAGCACAGAGGAAATTCCAGTTGAAGAGTTTCTTTCAATCACTTCCTATTCTAGGGAAGAATATCCAAGCATCAGCTGAGTTATGATAGTATGAAGACTAAATTTGTTGGGATATTTTGTCTTGCAGATAGCTCACCTCTTGTCTGAACTGAAAGCTATTCAGAGGCACTCAGAATGCCAGAAGAGGTTAGTGGACATGTCTTTTTCTTCAGTCATAGTGCTTGAGAATGTCAAGAGACTTCTTGACAGCAGGAGAAGTAATATAAGCCAAATGAATACAAATCTTCTCATATGGTAACATAGTTGCAGTGCTGCAGTATTGGGTAGCTGATTGTGAGGAAATACTTCTGATAAAAAAGAGAGTAGTTTAAGAAGTAAATTGTAAATATAGGTGAATGTGTGAGGAATCTCAGGCCTTGAGGCCTAAGAGGAGTCTTCTCCAAACGCAGAACTTGGTAGAAATTTGATTGTGCTGAGAAGTACCTGTGCTCTGCTCTGCAAACACCACCCCCCTCTCCCCCACAAAAAAGTGAGGAAATGCAGCAGTGTACCTTTTTGAGATAAAGAAATACACTGATCAGAGGACTTAAGTGCCACTCAAGTCCTGTGGCTCTCACTAGGCAAGATCTGTGTCTTTGCCCTCCACCACACTGCACTGTTACAGGATTTTCTGCTTGTTTTTGCTAAACTATGCAGAATGCACTCAGAGGTGTGTGTCTGCAAAGTAGTTAAAGGTGTGTAGCTGTGCTGGGAGTAGATTAGAAGGGAAGTCCTGTTCTTGAGCAACTCCAGAGTTGCACCATATGTAGACAGCTTTTTACCAGTCTTTTTCAAAAGCATTCCCACTGTAAGAAATGAGACCTCAACATTGGTTTTGTTTTCTACCAAAAAGTTACCGAACAAGTGATTGCCTCCCAAAATGTTTAATCTGAAAGGTGAGGTGTGGGGAGTGAGTGGCTTAGGGGAATCTGAGTATGGTGTTCTTGGTCCATTTTGCAGAAAAAGCTCAGAATTGTGATTGGTAGGTGGCAATGTAAAATCAAAAAACAGAGGTGAAAGTTGTGGGCTTAATTTGTTTGAAGATTATTAGGTATTAGCTTTCTACAGCAGGTTCTACTACTGCACCTACAGCTGAAACTATTTCTAAAGTGGAAAGGGACTTGGCTCCAGGGTGCAGTGAGGAAGAGTGCCTGAATCGTTGTCTCTTCTTGGGTGAGACTGCAATAACTGTTACAGTACACACAGAGAACTTGTTCTAACTCCCTGTTCTCTCTTTCCAGTGTTGTTGTCTCTCAATGGACGAGTATGCTGAAAGTTGTGGCTGTGCACCTCCAGCGTCTAGGGCTGAAGTATGCGACAGTAGATGGCTCTGTCAATCCTAAACAAAGAATGGATGTGGTAGAAGAGTTCAATAACAATCCCAAAGGGCCTCAGGTATGCAGTTAGTGCAGGACAACAGTTAGGAGCACTGCTATGAGCTATGTCTGACTTTGTGTTCAAATGGGAGTTTGTCACAGAAGAATAATACGAAAAGCATGTTGGGCATTTCCAGCTCATGCTTCTGCATTGGAAGATGTTTCTTTCTGTCTGTCACCTGCTTGCCAAGGAGCCTGTAAGACTTTACTGCTGTTTTTCAATATATCAGATACTTTTAACCAGACTAATCTTTTTGAGAGGATGACAGCTGAACCTGAATGAGGCTGAAGTTGGCAAAAGCATATCTCGCCCCAGTATAAAGATAGGAAGATTGGGTTTGGCACAAGAGAAATGGATTTTGCACACATGCAAAGTGAAGTGACCTCGTGATTTCTTTCACTTTTTAGTTGTTGGGGGACTAAGGGGAGGTGAAGGGGTGTGTGGTTGTGTGTATTTAAATACTTATGAACTAGTTGTTGAAAATAACTTCCAGCGTGGAATTTTGGTCAAGGAAAGAAAGCTTGCCACGTTTTTATAAAGACATCTGAATCCAAATTAATTGTTCATACTTATTATGCTTTCCTCTGGGCTCTGATGTTCCTATGATTGAGGCAGGACAAGCTGTCTTCCTGTGAGGATGGATCTGTCTGAAAGAGGAGGATATGGTGCATTAGCTTGTTCTCTTTAAATTTCTTGAACAAGCTGCTGTCTGCAAAATAAGTATTTCTTCTTATAGCTTTTTATTTAAACAAAGGAAGACTTTTGCCAGCTATGTGAACAGCTGACCCCTTAAGACGAGGGTTTTAAGGTACCATTCCATGAAACTGAGTAATTAATATATATCTAGCAAGTGTCTCTGACCTTAATTATTTTCCTGGTGTACAAGGCACCTTGTCCAAATTATCTGCTGTGCTCCCCATTTCTCCACAGCTGGTCATCTGCTTCTAAATGCTAAGTTATTTGGAAACAAAGTGAAAGGAGCAGCAGGTCATTTCAGTCCAGTTGCCAGCATTTTATTATTATTGTTAATTTGAGAGATAGTGCTGATTGGTCCCACTGTTGGCAACAGGCTGTCATTTGAGTGGGACATGGAGAGTCTGACCTTCTTACTCCTTTCTCTGGTCTCTAAAGAAATGTATCAGGATAATAGATATGAAATGATAGGATAGGCTGGCCTCTCAGAGCCATAACTTCTACATCCAGGCTTCTGTGTCTCATTGAGTAACATCTGTCAAGCTCCCAAATACGTAATAAATACAGACATGTAATACATATATGTAACAAAGAGATCCTTTGATTCAAATTAATATGTCAGGTATATGAAGCACTGATCTTCTGGAAACAAGCTCCTTAATGTAACTCTTTTTCTTTGAAGGTAATGCTGGTCTCATTGCTGGCTGGAGGTGTTGGTCTGAACTTGACTGGAGGAAACCACCTCTTTCTTCTTGACATGCACTGGTAAAGAGAAATGAAAGTTCCATCCTGGAAGATGGGGGGAATGATGCTTGCTTTCTTGCCACATGTACGGTTTCTGATACCGCTGAGTCAGGAGGGGAATGTTTAGCTGAAAGTAAAGCCTAGTGATCATCTGGGGAAGAACAACCCCATGTAGCAGTACATACTGGGAGCTGATCTGCTGGAGAGCAGCTCTGAGGCAAAGGACCTAGGAGTCCTGATGGGCAACGGGATGACCATGAGCCAGCAGTGTACCCCTGTGGACAAGAAATCCAATGGCATTCTCAGATGCATTAAGAGGAGTGTGGCCAGTAGGATGAGGGGGGTTCATCTCCCCCTCTACTCTGCTGGTGAGGCCTCACCTGGAGTACTGTGTCTAGTTCTGGGCACTCCATTTCTTTGTGAACTGGAGTGCCCTCTGGCAGAAGGGCTGGACTCAAGCTTCAGAGGTCCCTTCCAACCACTAGCGTTCGATGATTAGTTGTGGAAAAGTGTTTTGGGGGTTTTCAGGGCTACAAACATAGTGCGTGGGAGCTTGTAATATTTATCTTGTCTCTCATCAAATTCAGGATCACAATGTTTTGTATTAATGTTGTCCATGACATCTTACAAACTGAGGCAAACTAACGTGCCTCAGTACAAAATTAGTAGCAGCATGGAGGTTTTTCTACAGTGTGGAAGTTACGCCAACAAGTATTGCTTGCAATTGTGTGTCAAAGGCAACCTTTTTCTGATGTAAATATTCTTGAGCAAAGGCCTTCCCCACTGGCTACTTGGCTTTTTCTGCCTACTAACTACTGGCCAGAAATACTGTGCTACATGGAACAGTGGCGTGATTCATGCAGCTGACTTTGTGTGGAGTTGTAGCACACTTGTACCAAGGGCAAAGGGAAGTACAGTCAGGGTGAACATTCATGCTCAAGCTAGGAAACCGAAGGTAACCTGGGAGCAGTTGTAGTCCTGCACAAGAAGAAAATGAGACAATCTGGAGCTTCCATTAGGCATGCACAGACACTTAAATATTTCAGTTATTCCTGAATACAAGGCCTTAAGTTGATGGATTTGTTTTGGGGTTTGTTTTTTATTACCTTGCAGGAATCCTGCTCTTGAGGATCAGGCGTGTGACCGCATTTACAGAGTGGGTCAGCAGAAGGATGTTGTGATACACAGGTCAGGATTTTCTTTAGCAGCAAATGAGGTTGTTGCCACTTACTGTCTAGCTTCAGTTGATGAGACAAGGCCTTGGTCTACATGAAAATGTTTCTGTGTGGCAGTTGTCTGCTTGTTGCTGTCCTGATAGGTAGCAGTGGCTTATTGCTCTTCAGCCTGTGGCAGCTGAATGTCCCCAGTTCAGGCACCAAACCATTTCTTTACTCTTACTGAGTGGAGAGTTTTCACTGTGCTCCCCAAGCCTGGATCTTTCTAATATCAGTAACATAAACAAATATAGAGCACTTCAAAAAAGTGACAAAGTTGGCCTTTAGAAAAAGCATCTATAATCATAAGCAGTAAATGTTACACAGCAAATTCAAAGGAACTGGAATCTAAAATACTACTTTGTGTACAATGCTTTTAGTATAGCAGCAGCTAGCAGTTATAAAACGATCATTGCAGGATTTTGTCACAATTACTGCTGCTTCAGATGACCAAAGCTGAGGCTTAAAGTACATCAGATACTGCTTATTTCAATTGTTAGAGTATCTGGAAGTGAGAGCACCTGTTTGCTGTGTACAGGTGTACTTTGTCAGTCATGCAGTAGGCTGTTAATTTTTAAGTGAGACAAGTCTTGGGAAAACAGGTAAGCATTATAGTAAATTTCCAAGCAGTTGAAATGGTGTGGCTTTGGGTTGTCATTTTTTTATCAGGTTTGTCTGTGAAGGAACAGTAGAAGACAAGATCCTACAGCTCCAGAGGAGGAAGAAAGTTCTTGCTCAGCAGGTGCTGTCAGGCAAAGGGGACACCTTTGCTAAGCTCACTCTGGCTGACCTCAAAATTCTCTTTGACATCTAATTACAATGCACAACAGAATGTGATTTTATACCTACAAGTAACTGAAGATTTAAATGAAGGACTGCTGGTTTAAAGTGGTTCTTTATTTGAAACAAATAACTACCTTTTTTTCAACTGTTCCAGAAACAGAAGTTACCAACTTCAGTAATTTGGGTACATGATCTAGTTTCAATGTTAGAAAGAAATTAATAAAGTTATAATTTAAGCTATTGTTATAAAACAAGTGAATATTAAAACTGTATTTGTTTCTTTCTTGGTTTCCTATTTGTGCTTTTTGGATAGAAAACCTTCCTCTTTGGAACAGAAAAAGCACAGGCATAAGCAAAACAAAAGAGAGGAGCATGAAGTAGTGTTACAGTTCTAAGGCTGTGCCTAATTTTCCAGAGGAATTTTGAGTCTAAACAGTTTTAGGGATCAGACACAGAAAAATGCAAGGTAAGTTTATCTCCTTCCATAAGACCACTGAATATCTTTTATTTTGCAGCACAGGCTTCTTTATCTCTCTCTGCCTCCTACTTGTTTCTAGCTTCTCTACCCTGCCTGTCACCTTGCATATTGCCTGCCTGATATCCTTGATTGGATTTGCAAAGGGTACAGGGAAGCAGGTAGAAACAGAAGCTGTAATACAGCCCTCTGGGTCCTTTGTGTCCAGGAGAGTGTATTACTGTGCAGAGGAGGAGAGAGAAAGAGATAAAATATAGCACAATACCCCTTGTACAATTGTAAATATACCTTGTACATGTTTATTGCCTTTTATGCTTTTAGATTTAGTCTACTTTTGTAAATACAACTTAATTTGACTTCCAAAATTCTTAGTAAGAAATTTACTCTTGGGGGTAAATTTCTGATTTATGGGTGGCAAATACAAACCAGAACAGGTAGGAAGGTTCAGAGGTTGAGCAGGCATGAAGGATGCAAAAAAAAATGAGTACTGTGCTATAGGAAGACTGTAAACTGTAGAATGTATTGATTACAAAATAACTTCTTAACAAAATTAAGGAAGGAGGAATAGTTCACTTCCCTTCTTTTGTTCCTTAAGAGAACTTTTTATGTCTTAATTGAAGAAGCATTTATCTACACTACTTGAGGCATTTATTCAAGAAGGGAAGTAGATTTCTGTTATGTTCCAATGAAACAAAAACTGAATTCCTGATTGTTCTATTTTCTGAGTGTTAATGTAAAGTTGCCTTGGTGCAAACTCTTGAATATTTAGGCCATTTGTCCTTAGAAGATGCTCCATTTTTTTTAACAGTAAATGAGCTGCAAGTCCTGATTAATGGTTAGTACTTTGTCTCCTACCAGAAATGGTATGTGCAGGTGAGTGTTCCAGGCATTTTTTGTTTAACTGGTAGTGCATCTTCCCTGCTTCCATCCCACTCTGCTTTGTGGGAGCTGACAGCACTGTCAGCAAATGGCAGGAGTGACTGACACACCTGAAGGCTATAGAATCATAGAATCAAGAGACCTCCAAGATCATCCAGTCCAACCTATCCCCCAGCCCTATCCAGTCAACTAGACCATGGCACTAAGTGCCTCAGCCAGGCTTTTTTTGAACATCTCCACGGACAGTGACTCCACCATCTCCCTGGGCAGCCCATTCCAATGGCAATCACTCTCTCTGGGAAGAACTTCCTCCTGACATCCAGCCTATACTTTCCCTGGCACAACTTGAGACTGTGTCCCCTTGTTCTGTTGCTGGTTGTCTGGGAGAAGAGGCCAACCCCTACCTGGCTACAACCTCCCTTCAGGTAGTTGTAGACAGCAGTGAGGTCACCCCTGAGCCTCCTCCAGGCTAAACAACCCCCAGCTCTTTCAGCGTCTCCTCATAGGGTTTGTGTTCCAGGCCTCTCACCAGTTTTGTTGCCCTTCTCTGGACATGTTCCAGCACCTCAACATCTCTGTGGGACCTAGACAGGCTGAAGAATTAGGTGGGGGGAAATTTAATGAAATACAACAAAGACAAGTGTAGCATCTGGCTAAGAACAACCCTGTGGACTGGTATAAGCTGGGGACTGATCTGTTGGAGAGCAGTGCAGAGGAGAGGGACCCAGAGGTCCTGGTGGATAGAAGGGTGACCATGAGCCAGCTATATATCCTTGTGGCTAAGAAGGCTAGTGGTATCCTGGGGTGTATTAGAAGGACTGTGGTTAGTATGTTGGGAGAAGTTCTCCTCCCTCTATTTTGCTTGGCATACTGTGTCCAGTTCTGGGCCACTTAGTACAAGGATAGGGAACTGCTTGAAAGAGTCTGGCATAGAGCCACAAAGATGATGGAATGGACATCTCCCTTGTGAGGAAAGGCTGAGGCAGATGGGCCTCTAGCTTGGAGACTGAGGGGTGACCTCATTAATGTTTATAAATATGTGAAAGGCAAGTGTCAGGAGGACAGAACCAGGCTTTTCTCAGTGATGTTCAGTCACAGGACAAGGACCAATGGGTGTGAGCTGGAGCACAGGAGGTTCCATGTGAACATAAAGGAAAATTTTCATGGTGGGGGTGACAAAACACAAAGTGGCTATCCAGAAAGGTTGTAGAGTCTCCTCTGGAGATGCTCAAAACATGCCTGAACATGTTCCTATGTGACCCATCTAGCTGATCCTGTTCTGGCAGGGGAGTTGGAATAGATGATCATTTGAGGTCTCTTCCAACCCCTAACATTGTGTGCTTGTCTATTGATTACACTATTTCTCTGGGATTTGGCACAGCTTGCACAAGTTCAAAGACCTTAATGTGCTGTGGAAGAGTTTCTACTGCTCAGTGGTAGGGCATGATAAGCTAAGAGTGCTGATATGAAACTAGATGTTGGTTCATATAAATGTAGACTTGTTTCAGTTAAAGACCTCCAAGATAATCAAGTCTGTTACCCTAAGACCACCATGGCCATTAAACTATGTCCCAAAGTACCATGTCCACACCTTTCTTGAATGCCTCCAAGGATGCTGACTCCACCACCTCCCTGGGCAGCCTGTTCCAATGCCTGACCACTCTTGCAGGAAAGAAATTTTCCCTAATACCAAATACAAACCTCTCCAGCACAATTTCAGGCCATTTTGCTCTCTTGCTATGTGATACTAGGGAGAAGAGACTACTGTTGTATGATCATAGAATCACGGAATGGTAGGGGTTGGAAGTGACCTCTGGAGATCAAGTCTAACTGCCTTGCGAAAGCAGGGCAACTTTTCCATTCTCCCCCATGGAATCAGACAATTTGGTGCCCTCTTGTGGAAAGGAGAGATCTATTTGAAAATCAGTGGTTCCTGTTAGTACAACAGTGTCCTCGTGGACTATGGTACAGCTGTCAGTCTTTTTTTACCTGCCTTGGTATGATGTGGAAGCAAAGGTGTGGAATTATTCCAGTGTATTGCACAGAGCCACAATTTGGGGCAGAGGAAAGTAATTTGTGTTTTTTGTGTGCCTATGTCTATAAATTCAACCATGGTGGAAGTGTCGAGCAGCTCGAGTCTTCCTTGAGAATCTTATTCCTTGGGATCCAAGGAAGGCTCTGCAAGTCAGGCACTTTAACAAGAATCTCAGTTTGAGTAGCAGCAACATCCTGTTCATCTGCCTTGTTACACTGGTTTTCTGGAAAACAGAACTCCATAAAATAGGAATACTAAAATACTTTGTGTTGCCTACCTCCACCTGGGGCAGATGTTGCCCCAACGCCATTGTCCTTCCTTAGCCCTTGTCCTGCCACAGTAGCTTACTCTGCCGTAAGCCTCTGCTGTCCTTACGCGAAGCGCTTCCTCTCCCGCGTATGTGCGCAGTGCTGTTCGTAGGACGGGCGAGATGTAGGGTCAGGAAGTGTGGGGGCACTGGTGGACTAGTGCCGTGGCACAGCCGAATTGGGCCGACTGAGACATCCCACCAACAGTCAGGATGGCCGAGCGGTCTAAGGCGCTGCGTTCAGGTCGCAGTCTCCCCTGGAGGCGTGGGTTCGAATCCCACTCCTGACAAGTGGTTACTTTTTGTTTCTGCTTCTCAATGCCGTTTTTGAGGTTCTAGACATCCTGATCCAGTATGAAGTGTCCCTGCCCATGGCAGGGGGGTTGGAACTGGATGATCCTGTGGTCCCTTCCAGCACTGACTTAGTCTATGATTTCACGATAAAAGCGGGCGCGTGAGCACAAAGGAGCTGTTGTTTGGGTACTGCGGCAGGCGGAGGAGGAAGCTGCGTAGTGGACACGTGTAGTGCTCTCATACGTATGCGTCTGATCTTTTACGTGCTGACATCAGCACTCAAGCCATCACAATGTCCTAGTGGCGTTGTGAAAGGACACTGCAGAGTGGCCGGTTAGCTCAGTTGGTTAGAGCGTGGTGCTAATAACGCCAAGGTCGCGGGTTCGATCCCCGTACGGGCCAAGCGCTCTTTTTTTATCCCACTCTTTTGTTTTCTGGTCTGCTTAGTTATACCCAGCCACTCACAGCTTCCATTTTGTTGATAAACACAGCTCAGCAGTGCTGCTTCCTGTAGTGGAAGAGAAGCACAGAAGAAAGCTCTAAGAGTATAAAGTGGTCCTTGTGGAGTCACATCCAGTGCATTATGGTTCAGCTAGTATGCAAATTAAGCTGAAAAGCTGCTGCTGCGAGTTTGTCCTGACGAGCCGACAATGTTTCCTGAGGTGGAGGTGTTGTCTAGTGGGAGAAACTGATAAAAGTGAGGATACATTAAAAAGCGGTCCTGCCAAGAGAGCCTGGCTAGAGTCCTGTAGCTGCTGCAGGAGCGGATATTTTAGCCGAGGTCAGGATCCTTCAAAACAAGTAGGTGAAGACCCCATTAACGACGCAGGCACCGCTGGGATTCGAACCCAGGATCTCCTGTTTACTAGACAGGCGCTTTAACCAACTAAGCCACGGCGCCGTGAGAGCCGCCGCAGGCCCCGCCTCACCCTGCCCAAAAAGGCGGGAACACTACGGGGGCACCCAGTTCCTGCCGTTAGCCCTTCCCTACTGGTGGGACAACTGCCGTTAGGGGCGCCTACTGTGAGCTGCAACTGCCAGTAAGCACTTCAACGTTCTTTCATCTCCTTTTTTATTAGCGGCAAAACCTTTTACAATGTAAGAACAAGGAGGAGGAAAACAAAACAGCCCCCCAAACCTGTGAGGGCAGCAGGAGCACCAGCAGAAGGATATTCGGGATCACGAAAAGAAATAACCGTAGTCGGCAGGATTCGAACCTGCGCGGGGTGACCCCAATGGATTTCTAGTCCATCGCCTTAACCACTCGGCCACGACTACTGCTTTTGAGTGTACTTTGGTTTCCCGCCTTTTACAAGTTGCACGATCGTCATCCTGTTCCACCTTCCCTATTTGTGCAGCAGACATGGTGCCACCCTGCAGCTAGCACATTCTTATCCTGTCTCAAGTCACCACAGCTGGGCACAGGGACAGGGGAGGGATGTGATGTAGCAATACATATGTGACATCACGCGAAGCCACTGATAGGCTGCTGAATGATGCAGTGAAAATGCACCTACACAGGGCCGGTTAGCTCAGTTGGTTAGAGCGTGGTGCTAATAACGCCAAGGTCGCGGGTTCGATCCCCGTACGGGCCAGGAAGTGTTTCTTTTTATTTTCTCCTGTTTGTTAGTTTTGGTTTGGTCTTTTTTAAGACATCGTACACGTTATTCCCCCAGAGTGTCCTGCCAGAAAGTGCCCTTTGTAGTTCACGTGTTCCGGGAGCACTAAGAAGCAAAGACCTGCAGCAACAAACAGGGCAGAGCACTGTAGACTGCACTACAACCTCGGTCTAACACCCCCTTCTCATGCGTTGCACCCACTGGGAAGGAGCAATTTAGCACTGTCTCTGCTAAAATGCTCACGAGCACCGCCCGGGGCAGAAGCCAGTAGTTGTGGGGGTGAGGTGCTGTGTGGAATTACAATAAAATAAACTCCTGCCGTGACTCGGATTCGAACCGAGGTTGCTGCGGCCACAACGCAGAGTACTGACCACTATACGATCACGGCTACTCAACGCCCGGCGCCACTGGTGCACCCACAATAACATTTTACAGTTGCACCCATCCAGCCTTAGCACTGGCAGGGAGGTTCTACCAGAAAACCGGTGAGGAAAAAAATAACGACGGCACTAGGTTTGCAAAATGGCAGCGTTGACTCCCCGTCGGGGAATCGAACCCCGGTCTCCCGCGTGACAGGCGGGGATACTCACCACTATACTAACGAGGAGCGAGCTGTGAACATCCTGGCATGCAGCAGTCCAGAGGGTGGAAAAGCACATGAAGCAAATGGCGGATAGGGCAAGTGGCCTCAGGGAGATCTGCCGCACTGACGTGATCAAGGTACTCTGGGTTGCAAAGTGCACTGAGCTGAGCTCTTGCTATCTGCCAGGCTTAATTCCTTCTGAGTTTGAAAATGATGTTTGAACTGAGTCCTGATTCATGGAATGGTGGGGCTAAACTGGAACACACACACCCCCCACCCCAACCCAGCAACCTGTCGACTATTGAATCATAGAATGCATCAAGTTGGAAGGAACCTTTGAAGATCGTCCTGTACAACCTCCCTGCAGTCAGCAGGAACATCTCCAACGAGCTCAGGTTGCTCAGAGCCCTACTAAGGTTGACCTTGGATGTCTACAGGGATGGTGACTTATGGAAAATTGACCCCGCAACTCCAGGGAGTTACGAAGGAGGTATATTTATTACAGCACTAGGTACAGGGGGGTCACTGCACCTAACCTGCACACCCTACGCTGGCACAAGACGCTATTTATGTTACAAAAGCATACATACTCATGATAAAAGGTAAGGTTATTACAATTATTTCTTAGAATATTCATTAATATAGGTGTCCTCCTATTCTCCACTCCAGTTCTGCCCTCCAATGCTCTTCTGATGGTCATCTGAGATGAAGGCCAGTGGCCTTCCTCACAGGTTTCTTTTCACCTTTGGTCCAGTTTTGCAGCTGGCTTCCTTTATTTGCTTCATTAGTTTGTTCTGGTTCCTCTTTATAACAGCTATTCCTGCCTTCTTCGGTCAAAAAAAAATGCAAACCTTGACTTTCAAAGTGGCATATTGCAAGTGTCCAACTAATGGTTACAAATGCCTTTGCAAAGCTTAACATTTATGGTTACATATTATAACTGTTCAGTTAATTGCTACAAACATTTTCTTACTCCTTTATCGGAATGGGCATCTGGTCTTTGGGACCCTGTATTTGTGAAACTTAAGGGGCCCTTTACCAATATTCCTTGGTTTTATACTTTTCCCTTCATCAATGGGTCCTCAACCACATCTCTGGGCAACCTGTTCCAGTATTTCACCACTCTCATTATAAAGAACTTCCCCCTAATGTCCAACCTAAATCTACCCTGCACTAGTTTAAAACCATTGCCCCCAGTCCTATCCCTATATGCCCTTTTAAAAAGTCCTTCCCCCAGCTTTCCTGTAGGTCACTTCCAATACTGATACTACTCTCTGGCAATACATGAAGGACATGGCCATGATTTGATGGGTGGCTTACTGCATTCTGAACTTCAAAATACTTCTTCCAAGGCACACTGCTTTTTCTCTGGCTAGGAAGGCAGCTTAACCTCAGTCAGGTTGCTGAAGGCTACAAACTCTAGGGGGGAAAATGATGTTTGAGACTTAGTAGAAGTGTTTTTCAGATTGTGCCACAAAGTTGGCCCTGTGTAATCAGTTTTCCTTTAAATACCAAAAAAAAAACCAACAAAAAAAAACCTCCCCCCCCAAAACCCTAATAATTTAAGATATAAATATGAAACTCAGCAATATACTCAGCGTTCTTTCTCACACTATCTGATTCTGACTAGCAATTTTCTGGATCCTCTAAAGCAGTCACTGCAAACTGGCTCCTAAGTGGAGGAGGCAAAACTGTTAACAATCAGCACACTTCACTTGGCTTTGAAAATCTGTAGTTTCTTCCTCCATAAAAAAAATCTAATTATAATATACAGCCTGTGGTCTGCAAAGCAAACAGTTCTGCTTGTCATAACCTAGAGTATTAACTTCAGCTTTGTGCATTCTACAATCTTTTTATCAGTGCACAGCCCTCAGGTGTTATCTAGGTTTAGTGCAAAACTGAGAGGCTAGAGAAACTTAACAGTAAGTCCAGGACTTATTCTGGTTCCCAAAAAGGCAGGCAACCTTGTCTGTCTCAGTGTTAAGGGGAAAAGGCTACTATTTTGCTTGGGATTTTTATGTACTTAAATTCCTCTAATTATTTGGGAAAGTCAGGCCAAGTCTTTTAAGTTTTAATTTAAGGGCTAACAAATAGGACTTAGTTTAAGTCTGTCATTATCACAGTGTCACAGTATCACCAAGGTTGGAAGAGACCTCACAGATCATCAAGTCCAACCCTTTACCACAGAGCTCAAGGCTAGACCATGGCACCAAGTGCCACGTCCAATCCTGCCTTGAACAGCTCCAGGGACGGCGACTCCACCACCTCCCCGGGCAGCCCATTCCAGTGTCCAATGACTCTCTCAGTGAAGAACTTTCTCCTCACCTCCAGCCTAAATTTCGCCTGGCACAGCCTGAGGCTGTGTCCTCTCATTCCGGTGCTGGCCACCTGAGAGAAGAGAGCAACCTCCTCCTGGCCACAACCTCCCCTCAGGTAGTTGTAGACAGCAATAAGGTCTCCCCTGAGCCTCCTCTTCTCCAGGCTAACCAATCCCAGCTCCCTCAGCCTCTCCTCGTAGGGCTGTGCTCAAGGCCTCTCACCAGCCTCGTCGCCCTTCTCTGGACATGCTCAAGCATCTCAATGTCCTTCCTAAACTGGGGGGCCCAGAACTGAACACAATACTCAAGGTGTGGTCTAACCAGTGCATTGTACAGGGGCAGAATGACCTCCCTGCTCCTGCTGACCACAGTTACCTAAGTAGTTTTTAAGCTTGTGAGTGTCATTTTGGTTTGTGCGGGATTTTTATTTGGGGTTGGGGTATTTTTTTGTTTGTTTGACCATTTTTAAGAGGGAAAATCACTTTATGGCTTTAAGGATGTTGCTAGGTCATGTAGGAAGAAAATTAGAGAGGCAAAAGCTCAGTTAGACTGGCCACTGCTGTGAATGATAAGAAGACAAAAAGAGGGGTGAGGAAAACCTCCACTCTTTATTGGACACGAAGGGGGAAGTAGTGACTAGAGATGAGGAAAAGGCAGAGGTGCTTACTACTTTCTTTGCCTCAATTTTCAATAGCAAGGCAGATTGTACTCAGGACAGCTGTCTCCTCAGCTGGTAGGTGGGGTCAGGAAGCAGAGCAGCCTCCCTCTAATCCAGGAGGAAGTAGACAGGGACTTGTTGAGTCTCTTGGATCCTCGCAAGTCTATGGGACAAGATGGGATCCATCCTAGGGTGATGAGAGAGCTGGCAGATGAGCTCACTAAGTCACTCTCCATCATTTATCAACAGTCATGGCTCACTGTCCAGCAAAGGGCAACAAGGCTGGTGAGGGGGCTGGAGCACAGCCTTGTGAGGAGCGGCTGAGGGAGCTGGGGTTGTTCAGCCTGGAGAAGAGGAGGCTCGGGGAGACCTCATTGCCATCTACAACTACCTGAAAGGAGCTTGCAGGCAGGTGTGGGTTGGTCTCTTCTCCCAGGCACTCGGTGACAGAACAAGAGGACACAGTCTCAAACTGTGCCAGGGCAGCTTCAGGCTGGATGTTAGGGAGAAAGTCTTCATGGAAAGAGTCATTGCCCATTGGAATGGGCTCCCTGGGGAGGTGGTGAAGTCATCATCCCAGAGGCTGGATGAGGCACTTAGTGCCATGGTTTAGTTCATTAGAAGTGTTAGGTGATAGGTTGGACTTAATGATCCTAGAGGTCTTTTCCAAGCTGGTTAATTTTGTGATTCTGTGATTTCTTAAATGTTGTTGAGGATTCAGGCAAGCTCAGGACATCTGATTAAAACTGTATGCTGAAAATATTCCTTAATTGTCTATCCCAAAATCCTCAGCAATGGCTCCATTGTGAGACAGCAGTGTCTTGTCTGCACACAGATCAAGTTATGAACGGCTACCATTGTCAGCTTAGCGTACTATGGTAAAGACTGTATGGTTTGCAGGGGAAAATGGAAACAGGGCTGTAGGTGGCACAGATTCTCTCCTTGATGTTTTTCAACAATTCAAGCCTTATTGGTTGGAAAATGGAGCTTGTCATAAAAATGTATTGAAGGAAGACATGGCTCAGGGATTTTTGAAACTGCTGTCATCTTTGAAAGGTACAGTGGCTTTCCACTTCTTCCCTTCCCAGAACTTGATTGTAGAAAAAAAAAACAACAATTTATTTTTCTCTCTGTTCCCTTCCTGTTTTAAAAGTTGCCTAGTTTTGAGAAAGTCCTTGCAGTATCAGGACACATCTGTGCGCATTTGTGACACTTCTCTCTGCAGCTGTTGCCCTTCTTTTGGTGTCTAATATGCTACTTTTATTAATGTATTTTATGATGGTACTTACAAAGGAGACGGTAACTGAGGAACTCAGCACTAACACAGTTTGCGAAGCAAAGAGCTTCGAATTTGATGACCTCCTCCTCCTCCAACTCTTTCCTTGGCTCACCAGTATGAACATATTTTCTGTGCTTTTCTAAAGTAATGCCTTGAATTTCACATGCATCTTTCCAGCTGGGGAAGGGTTCACATATATACAGAAAACAGGGCTCATCAGAGATTTAGGAAATGAGCCTGGTCTCCCTTTTGTGGGTCATCTTCCTTGAGACCGGCTGTTGCCACTCCACAGAGAACCCCCAGGTTCACTGCAGTGAGCTCACCACCAGCAGCCGTAGGCCCAGGCCTCACCCCAGGCTTCGGGCATGGCACCTCCTCTGCTCTGCTGGCCAGGCCAGAGAGCTGATTTGGCGGCAGGACACCATGTGCTGTGTGCTGGGGCCCGAACGAAAATGTCACATCTCCGCTAAGTTCATCCCTTGTCTGCGGCCCCCTCGTAGACGGCTGTTGAGGTGTGGCTACTGAAAAAAGGCATTGCACTACTCCTCGTTAGTATAGTGGTGAGTATCCCCGCCTGTCACGCGGGAGACCGGGGTTCGATTCCCCGACGGGGAGAGGGTTTATGTTTTTTACCCTCCGAGGACCGCTTCTGCACCTCCTTCTTCTGCCGGAACCGCGGTCGCAGTCATGCAGACGATTTGGAGCGGCTCCAGAACGAAGTGCACGGGGAAAAGCGTGGCCGGTGTGTGGTCCTGTCGAGTTGCTCCTTGGCACCGGTAAACGCAACCCGCAGACCGGAAGATGGGATCAAGGACAAAGGTGAAAAAAAAACCAAACCAAAACAAAGTAAGCCAACAGAACTCCACCAGGTGGGAAAGTCTTTCTTTTATCAATTCGTGTCACCCCAGTAAATGCCCACGATGCTCTGCACAGCTGCTTACCGCGACTCGCTGCAGCGGTCCTCGAAAAGAGTGGGCTCGGAGCACGTCCCAACAACTGCACCAATTCTAGTGCCAGCACAGTGGGCCTGCAGGAGCGTCTGAGCTGTGGGAGTGTTCAAAAACACCCTGCACATCAGGCCGGTTAGCTCAGTTGGTTAGAGCGTGGTGCTAATAACGCCAAGGTCGCGGGTTCGATCCCCGTACGGGCCATGTCTTTTGAATACGGCTAACTGTTGCTTTTTTGGTACTTTATTTTACAGTAAGTCATGTAACGTAGAAGCAAACTCGGTAGCTCCCAAGGGGAAACTTGGCTTTGGCGATCAAAGGGCAGCCGTTTTGGTAGGGCTCCACCTCACACTGTGCAGGCCTTGGAAGTGACTAGCTCTTATGCACTAGAAACTGGTTAGAGATGGCATTGTACTAGGTCACGGAGGGAATCTATGCAATCTATTTCTTGTTAGTATAGTGGGTAGTAGTCCTGCCTGTCACCCAGGAGACTGGGGTTCCATTCCCCGATGAGGACAGCTATTTTGTTGGGACAAATGGGCAGTCTTGCATTTTCATGGGACAAGGAAGGAGATTCTCCCTTGTCTTTTCCTTAGGGGGCAGTCAACAAGGTTCATGCTGAAGAAAGCTCAGCCTAGCACAGGGAGAAGGGTGAAATGCTATCTGGAGGAACTTAGGGCAAAACCCAACAGCTGTCTGATCTGCTCCTGGCCTTCTTGACAAAAGAGCTGGTTGCCTTCCTGTCTTAATCCCAGCTGAGACACACAGTGCAGGAAGATCATCTCCCTGAAGTTGCCAGCTGCCAGGCTCCACTCTCATCAGGCGAGACTGGGGTCCCAACTCAGAATCTCCCAGTTACACTGCTGTAGCACATCTTAAAGCATTCCCCACCACTAAAGTTAATGCAGAGAGTAGCAAAAGACGTAATTAAGTACCACCTTTTTCACAGCTTCCTGAAAGCAGAGTTTGGGTATGATTTTGAATCTTAATATTCCCTTTATTCTTTTAAAAAAACATTTCTAAAACATCTCAACATTTTGTAAGGGTAAGAAGTGCTATTTAGGCACAGATAATGCTCTCATTGCACTGGGGGAACACTTCACAGTAGTTTGCCATTTTGCAGTCCAACAAATGATCTGAGGAACTTTTTAAGCATGCACTGTGGTCCTGTGAGGGTAGTGCCTGTCCTTCACAAGGCAAAAATCAACATAGGGAAATAACATTAGCTGATCAATCTTAAACAAGTTCACATATCTGCAAGTAATAACAAGTTGCAAGTAAATAACAATTAAGGCACCAGGTAAGAGTATAAATAGCTCTATTAGAACACCATGCAACAGCAGTTTGAACGAGCTGGTGTTTTGCAGGCATTCGTGTTCTTTCGTAATGGCTCAGTGTCAGCAGTCTGTCTTGCTCATGATCCATGTCAGTGCACCCAGTCTTTGGGATTACGCAGAACCTCCAAGATTTCTGCTTCTTTTGAGCTCTCTGGGGGTATGTGCATGTACTCCCACCTGCAGGGAGAGGAGAAGCTCACTCAGACTGCCAGCTGGATGTGTTTGGACTTGAGTCGCCTGTTCTGAGAAAGCTCCAGCCACAGCTGACAGTCTTGGATTAGGTGACAGATATGACCACAAATCATTAAATCCAGTAAAAAAAAAATAATCAACCAAATAGACAGGAGAAATGTTAGCTCCATCTTTTTCCAAACTTTGAGAGAGGCTGGAAGAACAAACAGCAATGACCCCTACCCCACAATGCCCTCTACCTCCCAGTGCCCACCCATTTATTTGCAATGATATTGCAGCAGTCTCTTGTGACACACAAGTATTACAAAGATGAGCAGAAAAGGAACCCAAACAATTTTGACAGTAAGGACACAGAACCTGTTCTTCCACCATGTGGACTAGAAGCTCTACAAGTCCTTGTTGAATACTGGTTTTAAAAACAAAGGTGATGAAAGTCCACTTTTTATTGAAAAGGCCATTAAAAGAGGCATGACAGAGTAAGAAAAGTGTTTGCAGCCACAAAGGGATGGGACTAACTTCTTTGATTTTTTCCCCTAAGAAGGACCCATTTATGCTGTGAAGTGACCTATTTACATTGAAGGAAAACAAAACTACATCATCCCAGCAATGGAATTAAAATATGAGAGCATGCTACACCACCAGGTCAGGGACACTTCTAGTAACAGCAGAGTGATGAAGCTATATGGCAAGAACAGGACTGCCTTCATGGTTAATGGGTAGCAGGCAAAGGACAGTTTTCATAATGGAAGTCACAAATTAAGATTATGAACTTCATGATCTGGTTTGTGCTACTCAGCATATATAAAAGCAATCACAAAGGGGGCATAAACAGTACATGAGACAGTTTGCTGATATTGCAGGATTAAGCACAACAGTTAAAATCTAAGAAAGCATCTGAGAAAAGCCAAGCAACTGAGCAATAAAACAGTAAATGAAATTCACTGTTGATTGAAAGTGATGTACATAGAAAAAAAAAGTTACATATTGTGCTAGTTTGAAGCTAATTGGAATATTTTAATGAAATTAGATAATTGGCTGTGAAAGTAAAATAACAGTGACATCTCTATCACTCATTTGTTCTGCTGAGGGAGAGAAAACCAAGAAACATAAACCAAGTCAGTCAGCCTCTGGCTGCTGTTTGCTTCGCTAATTCTTCTGCCTGGACCTGTATAACTCCAACTAATCTTTCTGCTTTTAACTTCTTATATGGCTTCCACATCTCACCCCTTGCACATAAGAGATTCTGAAATAAGGGGGGAATGGTGGAGAGAAAGAGAGGAGTTGGTTTGACAGCCCTCCTGGGTGGTTCTGCTGTTCAGGAGGTGTTTGGTATTTCTGTATTACATTTAACTTGTATATTTACAACTTATATAGTTGTAAATATCTGTATATATGCTTGTAAATTGTGCCACATTGTAAACATAGCTTCATTCCTTAACTCCCAGCCAGCTGAGTTAGTCTGGTAAATTCATGGGGAGGGTGGGAAACTCCCCAACATAAACATTAAGGGACTGAGTTAACTTTTGTTGCTCAGAAAATATCCTGGCATCGTAATTCAGTGAAAAAGCCAGCTCAATGCTTAGCAGCAGTCAAAACCAGCAAACAGCATTTTAGGATTGTGAAAGGAATAATGAACTAAAATATCATGATACCATCATACAAGTCAGCAGCACACCTGCATCTTGGATACACATATGTAGTTTATGCTATCTGCTCCTTATCCCCAGTTCAGAAAGGGCACAGAAAACTTAAGCTTAGAGAAAGTGGCAAAGGTATGGAACAGCTACTGAACAAAGACTAAAAAAAGCAGGACTTGCCAGCCTGGAAAACAGACAAAAACCCAGAAGTCTGTAAAATATTAATTATAATGGAGAAAATCAACAGGAAGCAAATCTGGTTACTCACTGAAGAGTCAAATGAAAGTCACTGGGTTCAAGTAGGAAACACAGAAGCACTTTTTCATAAAACGTACAGTGGAAATCCTTGCAACATCCTTCTCAGGACTGCCAGAAGCTCACATGGTTTCAAAGCACTACTAAACAAAAAGCTCATGGAGCAAGGAGGGGAAATCTCTCAAGAAGTACCAAGCACAGAAAGTACCACTTCTTGACAGAAAACCTCTAGACCACATATTACAGGCAACTGGGTGAGTGTAGTACATCAGAGAAGCATCTGCATGTATTTAGCCCTTCCAGTATCTCTGTTAAGAAACTGGACACCATGATAGGCTTTGATTGAATCCTGTACAGTATTTTAATAAGAACAGTGCCTACCTGCAACTCCATATAACCATGACCTTACCTTGCAGTCAGAGGCAGAGACATAAGAATGCTTTCAATCCTAGAACCTGGTGTCAGGAGGCCAAACTTTGTACCTCTGTCATAAACCAAGTTGAATTCTACGTACCTATGGAGAGTGAAGAGATGCAACAGAAAAATAAGTTGGTTACCAGAAGGTTGTGTCATCCTCAACTAGCAGACATCAAACAAAACCAGGCTGTCTTTCTGCTGTGTTGGGTATCAAAATGAACCCTGTCCTGGAGCCAACTGTTATCCAGCATCCTCTGTATAGAACTGAAGGTGTGACCTTTCCACCCCACAAAGTACAGAAGTAATGACCTTAAGCTAGCAGACTAGAGCAGACAAACTATACAAAGGACAGCATTCTCCATAGTATTATTAGCTCACTTCTCCCAGGTCTCAACACTGCTGGCAAGCTCAACAACAACTTTAGCTTGGTTATGTTAGTACTCTTTTGTGTGGTGATCCCAGACATTAAAAAGAGCCTTAAAGGAAAGTCAGAATAAGATTTTGTCTCTTGGCAGACTGGCAGACCTGGAGAGAAGCAGGCTGGGACTTTCAAGTGCCAAAATGATTTTCTGTCCCCAGCACAGGAACAAGGATAATTCTGAAGCAGGGATTATCTTAATAACCAGTACTGAGGTATTAGTACTTAACAGAGGTTCAGGAAGGGAGGAGCTCTTATTGATCTGCAGAAACAAGAGAGCATTACCTAGCCCAATAGCCTGAAAACAGGTCCACGGAAATAAGCAGGCCTTAAAAGCTGGTCCTAGCTGCAGCTTAAAAAGAAGCTACTCCCCCTTACAGCCTTAGGAGGCTTGCAAAATTCTGCCCACAGGCTGGCTCCTGAAAGCCCAACACTCACTGGAACAAATGAAGCACTTATGCCTGAGTGACTGAGGCAGGCCAGTGATCTAAACTCAAATGCTTATGCTCTCTCTATGCTATGCTCACAGATTTCTGTGCAGAAGAAGCAGAAACTGAAAAAAGACTCCCTAGTTCTGCACAAAGCACATGCACTACATGTGGATATGGGACTTCGGGACAATGTTTAATGGCCATGATGGTCTTAAGTTGGTGGTTGGACTCAGTCTTAGAGGCCTTCTCCAACCAAAACAATCCTATGGTTCTATTGTATTTTCTCCATATGCTTACACAATCACAGGATACAGGGAAAGGAGTACAACTCTATCTATCAGCATACTTGAGTTTTTGCTGCAGAAACAGTTGTTCACTTTAGTAACCCTCCAAAGTCTTTCAGGTTACAGTGACTTTGCATCATGCCAAAAACCCAAAAACTCTCTTTATTCCTTTACAGAGCTCACTGCCTCCTCATTTCAATGCCACAATCAAACTAAATATATTAAGAAGTTAAAAGTACTCTTGGGTGCAGTTATGACTTTCTTGGGTTTAGCTTCATTACTGAATAGGAAGCATGACTCCTTCACCCTTAGCTCCTCATGTCATAGGGCAAGTCCTATATCCCACACCATGAGGCTGCAGGAAAGGGCAGAATTCAGGACAAGGGGAGCACATGCAACCCTTTGCCTTACAAAGCAGCAGCTTCTCTTGGTTTTTGAAGCAGCTGGAGAGAAGCCATGGCATTTCATAGGAGTTGCTCTTGCTGCAACATGAAAGAGTGGGAGATACAGATGAGGGCATGCCAATACCTCCTTTGCATCCTCTTCAGCAGTCAAGCATTGGATTCGCTCTGTGCATAAAAATACTGAAATTCTCTTGTGAGCCTTAGAGCACTCATGCAAACTTAGCCCACAGGACACAAACTTGCAACCATTAAGAACCATCTGATTCCACCTCCCTTGTATTCATTTGCTCCTTCAGTACTCACCGTCCTCTCCGAAGCTGCTGCCATAGCTTTTCCTCTGGTGTGAAGGAGTCACGGCAGTGCTTTTTCACAATGGGAACATAACAAGGCACAACAGCTTTGGCACAGCTCTTCACAAACTGGAATACTTCCTCCTTGGAGGGAGAGTCCATGTCATCAAAGAATATGCCTCCAATCCCCCTTCGCTCACCACGGTGTTTGATAAAGAAGTAGTCATCACACCTAGAAGCAGCAGCAGAGGGTTATTAACACGGGCCACAATACTCAAAGAAATGAGCAGAACTCCAAGCAGCTACATGGCACAACAGAGTGCTAGCAAAACACTGATGACAAGTCAGTCCCTTCAGTGCCAGGCCTACTGCTGCTTCACTGACTGCCACCAGCCAGGATGGTCCAGCACCCTCTAGAAAGCACTCCCACCTTCACTTATGGCAAAAACCCTGATGGTATGGTCCCTGCCAAGCTACACATCACCACACAGTCACTGAACAGCTAACAATCAAATGCCACGGCAGATGCTTCCATGTGGAGTGATCCAATCCACACCTTCTATCTACACAGAGGGACACTTGATCTCAAAACTTCACCCTCAGAGCTCTTTCTAGATTTCACTGCCAAAATTATATGTAGATACCACACTGCTTGTACAACTTTGAGAAGAACTCAAACTTGTAAGAGAATCTCTTTTTTTGCCATTCTAGTGAAAGAACTGCTTTTCCTCATCAAAACTAAAAGAAGCTAAAAGCCCAAGACCAAAGAAGAAAGCCATTATCACTTAAGGAAAAATCAAAAGTGAAGAAGCATTGCCTGGAAAAAGACTTAATAGTTAAACCTGGAAGGTGGGAGTCATTGTAGCAGTGACTCTTCATGGCTTATGTCCACATTTATGAAGGATTAAGTGCACCTTGTCCTACAACAGAGGCAATTAATCTCTTTTGTATTTACTGGGAGTATGCAGATGTGCAATTCCTCTAAGTTAGTGATTCATTCTCTCCACACCCTATCTTTCTTATGGTTGCTTGCCTGGGTAGCTATACCCTGCAAGCAAGTCTTTACATGGGGAAACAGAAAGGAAGAAGCAGAGACCATCACAGAATCAATCACAGAATAGTTTCGGTTGGAAGATTTGGACCTTAAAGATCATCCAGTTCCAACCCCTTCACCACGAACAGGGGCACCTTCTAAATGAGTAAGCCAGGTTGCTGACAGCCTTGTTTATCCTGGCCAGTCTAAATCACAGAATCAACCAGGTTGGAAGATCATCCAGTCCAACATATCACCCAGCCTTGTCCAGTCAACTAGACCATGGCACTAAGTGCCTATCCAGTCTTTTTTTTAACATCTCCAGGGATGGCAGCTAGTTCCTTAAATCTGCCCTCCTCCAGCTTTAATCCATTCCTTCTTGCCCTGTCACAACAGCAAGGAAACCTTGCCTTCCTTTGAGACCTTTTTTTTATATATATTAATCCATCCACAGTTGCTGTTCACAAGCAATAAAAATGACATGGCCATAGCAGGACAATGTGGAGCTGTAAAAGCTAACCTAAGCTAAATAAAGGGATAGTCATCTTTCTGGGTTTTTTTTAACTGCAGCAGGAAGAGTTAGGAAAAAAGGCTGAGCCAGAAATACAAAACCTGGCCAAAGTCTAAACCGAAATCAGGGACACAGTGGGTGAATTCATTGTGTGTGGGGCCACATAACTCCCAGAACCACTACAGTGGTGAACGTAGTAAGAGCATTTATATTGGATAAAGGTAGGAAAAGGGGCAATGCTAATTACTAAAAGCTCTGGCAGTGAGAAGCACATGTCCCAGACAGGTACTTCTTACAGCAAACAATGCAGAGAAAACTGCCTTTGTCCATGGGATACAATTAGTCCTCTCCTGAGCTGCCCTCAGACTAAGAATGAGTGTCCTTCTCTCTGAACCCCTGCTAGCCCACTTAGGCTGCAAACAACCTGACCATTAAGGCAGACACTCTGAACATGCAAAAAACTCCACAGAGAACAAGACTGTAGCTCTAAGCTGTGCTTCTCAAATAAGTGGTTGCCACCCAAGTTACAACACCCACTTTATCTTCTGTCCACAGGTAAAACCCGGTAGCTTACAAAAGGGTAACCCCTCCTTGCTGGACACCACAGCCTGCAGCAGATAGAATTATCAGACACAGAGCAGCAAGCCCCTCCTAGCAGTGAAGGATCTTACTACTTGTATCAGTCAGCTCAAGAAGAATGCTCAAGGTTTGCATCTTTAGATTAATATGCTGTTGAACTCTCACTGGGTGTGTCACTGGAAAAAAAAAAGTACAGCTCCATCAAAACTATGAAGCTTCTACATCAAGAATATCTCCTCTAGCTACCTGGCAAAAAAAACCCCAAAGGTCATGAAGGTCACTCTGAAAGCAGAAAAACTGGAGTGGAATATTCAGCCCTGGCCCACAAGCTCAGGCTAACGTCATGCACATTTACCATGAATTCGCTGTAAGCAGAATTTGTGCAAGTCTTTGGAACAGAAGTCTTGGTTTAACATCAGAGGCTACCATTAAGTTGCCTAGTGAAGTTTGTGCTTTAAAAACCTCATAGTCAGCTCATTTTTTATTTAACCTATAGAGCTATGATCTTAGTTGTCAGTTCTCTGATTTGAAAAACTCAGGCCTTTGTAAAAAAAAAATAGGCTCAAATTATGTTTTGCCCTAGTGCACATGTGCTAGTTTTCATTAAGGTTTGCTGATACTTTTCAAAAAGCAGCAGAACCTACTGGTCCTAGAGCACATTTAACTGGAAACATCCAGTGTTGCCTTCTGCTCTCACAGAATGAACCCAAGCACATGTCTCCCCACGTACCATTTCTTGTACTTGGGATACAGCTTCAGGTCATGCTTGTCACAGGCTTCTTTCAAAGTCTTGTGGAAATGCACAGCATCCTCTTCATTCAAGTAAGTTGGAGTGAGATCAGTCCCACCACCAAACCACCACTGTTTAGTTCCTATGGGAGAAAGTAACATTTTTCCTTTTGAACTTCCAAACAGCAGTATGCTGGTAGTGGTTCACAACAACTAACTACTATCTTTACAATATGAAACAAGACATGAGTTGCTGGAGCGTGTCCAAAGGAGGACAACAAAGCTGGTGAAGTCTCTAGAAAACAAGTATTATTAGGAGCAGCTAGAGGGAGGTGGGATTGTCTAGTCTGGAGACTAAAAGGAGACCTCACTGCTCTCTACAGCTCCCTGAAAGGAGGCTGGAGGTGGGGGTCAGTCTCTTCTCCCCAATACCAGGTGGCAGGGATGTGAGGTCAGAAACTGTGCCAGGGTAGGTTTAGACTGGATATTGTGAAAAATTTATTTTCTGTGAGAGTGGTGAGGCATTGGAACAGGCTGCCCAGGGAAATGGTGGCATCACTGTCCCTGGAGGTGTTCAAGAAATGTGTGGACATAGCATTCTAGGACATGGTTTCATGGCCATAGTAGTGTTAGGTTGACAGATGGACTTGATAATCTTAGAGGTCTTTTCCAACCAAAACAATTCTTTGACTCTGTGATTATTCATTGGTGTCCCTAAATCTCAATCAGCAAAAACACTGACTTTGATACAGTGTGATGACCAATGACCTCAAGAAACCATTGCAACAGATTTCAAAGCAGCAAACACCATCTGCACAGTATTTAAAGCCCCTGATCCTAACACCCATGACAGGATAGGCTGGCATCTTGTGGCAACTTCAAGAATTCAGAAACATTTTATTGCATGAAAGGGAACATCATGATTAAATGCAGGGAAGTAACTGACTAAAATGATCCATAATGCTCCAGGAAAAAAAAAAAAAAGAAAATGGAAGAAAACTCTCTTCTTCTTTCTTGGAAGTATATCCACTGCCACAAGACAGTGGTGGGGTCTCACTGTTAGACCACTTAGCTTGCAGTGGTGGGGTCTCACTGTTAGACCACCTAGCTTGGAGCCCCCATTTCTGACAGCAGAAAGTTGCAGAAACTCAGGGATAAAAGGCACAAAGCAATTAGAGAAAGATGTTTCTGACAGTAAGTCCTGCCCAGCTTCTGAGACAAAGGTACCACCTGACCAGAACACTTATTGGTCCTTCACAGACCTTTCTTCTAGTAAATTCCAGAATTGGCTCTTTGAATATATTTTACACATACTTGAAACAACCTACATTTTAACTTATATCTGGAACCCCTGATGTACTCTGCATAAAAGCAAAGTACAAACCCCTTTATCAGAAGAATGCATCACTCTGATTTTACAAATGCACAAATGAAGGCCCAGAGATGCAATGCTACACAACTGACTCTTTGCACACCTGAGAACAAACCTGGACCAGTTCTTTACCTCTCACCCTAGCTGTGCATTCTTGCTTCATTCATCTAGAATCATCTATTCATACGCGCTCCACTAGAATGAAATTCTTACCATCTGCTTCTTCAATCTCAAAGTATCTGTAGTTGAAGTGCATGGTTGGAACATGAGGGTTCTTTGGATGGATAACAGAGCTCACACCCATGGCGCAAAAAGGCAGCTTCCCTAGATAAAAAGATGCACGAAGATGTTCAGTTTTTTGGGTAATTTATTCTCATTTAAGGAACATCACTATCTTCTCCCTGGTTTCCAAGCTACTGTTCCACTACAAGAAAATTCCTCATGGTGGGTCACCACAATTATTCATGTGCAATGTGCTTCTCATCCACACTCCTCTCTGCACCCTAACTAAACGCTCCTTTTGGTGTTTGTCCTATTATGCAACAGCATGTTAGATAAGGAGCACTTAAAATTTAAGGCTGCTATAGCTTTTCACCACACCCAGTTCTCGCAATCAACCTTTGCTACACAAACGTGGGCTGAATCCTCTTTAGTCTTCAAGTCTTTTGGTTCTCTCTGCCTCTTTGGTACACAGTGTTGAGCTACGGCGTTGTCATTATTAAGCAACCTACACTCACAGTACACTGCTTAAAGCAGGGCACTCTGACACCCAGCGTTTCAGGAGTAAGAAAGTCCACCTGCCAGACTTACTGGCTCGAAAGCACCGATTCGGCCTTCTTCACGTTCTATTCAAAGGCCAGGCTCTGCTTTCAAGTCCCCGCAAGGGAACACCCAGGTGAACGCATCCCTGTCCCCGACACCACATCCCCGCCGGACACTTACCGTCCTTGGCTTTCAGAGACTTGCCCCTGCTCCGCATCTGCCGCGCTGCCTCCTCGGACAGGAGCCCGAACACGACCGACACGTTCACGCCCGCCTTCTCGAAGACCTCGCCGTCCTGCAGCACGCAGCTGATGCCGCCTCCACCTGCCAACACCAGGGTCACCCTGCGTCGGGGCTGCCGCCGACCTCCAGGGTGCCTGAGCTCAGGGCGCCCCTCGCAGACCCCTCGTACCTTCCTTCCTCTCCCAGGTGTCAACAGCGAAGGAGGCGCCGGGGTCCAGCGCGGCAAGGGCGCGGCACACCTCCCCCTGTGTCTCCATGATGAGCAGCTCCATGCGGCTCCGCAGCTCCCGCCGCCGCCGCCGCAGCTCCCGCAAGCCGGTCACCGGGGGAGCCATGAACCGCTGCCGCAGCTCCTCCTCCTCCTTCTCATCCTCCTCGGCCGCCGCCATCACGGCCCGCTGCCACTGCCATAGCCCCAGCCCCAGCCCACCCAGCGCCCCCGCCGCTGCCAGCACCGCCCGCCGCCCCCTGCGGCCGGCCGCCGCCTCCCGCGGCGCGGAGCCCAGCGCCCGCCGGCCCGCCACGGCGGCCAGCGCGAGGGCGGGCGGGCAGCGGGCGGCGCCGCGGAGCAGCTGAGCGGCCGCCGCCATGACGAGCACCACAGCCGCACTACCGGCGGGCCGCGGCCGGGGCGGGGCGGGGCGGGGCGGAGGCTGGGCTGGGGCGGGCCGGGCCGCAACGCGCGGTGTATAAATTCGTGACCGGAGGCGGGAGCTCACTTCAGCGTCCGAGCGGGGCGGTCGGTCGCGGCCGGGTGCCGCGGTGCGGCGTGTTCAGCGCCCTGTAGCTGTCCGGCCTGGATTTACGCCGTGCTGCCCGCCCTGTGCGAGTGCTGAGGCCTTGAGAGGCAGCGGCGGAGGGAGCCTCAAGCGCCGCGGCTCGCCTGGTGCGGCGGTGGGGACAGGGCTGCCGTCCGTGGGCCCGTGGCACGTTTCTGTCCATGGGTATTGAAAAACCCGGTTCTGTCAGTGCAGCTGCTTGAGACTGCACAGGCGTCGTGTGAGTAAAGGCACAGGGCTTGGCGTGGCTGCGGCAGGTGTAAAACTTCTTGAGTCACTCTTGAGAGCGCAGGGGAATTGGTGACCTGTGCACGGCACTATGGGCTTTCAACTCGAAGTAATAACTCCTGAACGCTGGTCAGAACAACCCTCAGTACCATTCCAGGTCGGGGAACGATAATATTGAGAGCAGCCCTGCAGAGAAGGACTTGAGAGTACTGGCGGATGAGAAGTTTGACATGAGCCAGCAAGCCCAAATGTCATTCTGGGCCGCGTCAAAAGAAGCGTCGCCAGCAGGGTGAGGGAGGGGATTCTGCCGCTGACTCTGGTACCAGAGACCTTACCTAGAGTATTGTGTCCAGCTCTGGGACCCTCAACAAAGGAAGGATATGGACCAGAGTAGGTTCACCAAGATGGTCAGAGGGCTGAAGCATCTCTCCTCTGAGGACAGACTGAGAGAGTTGTGGTTGTTAATCCTGAAGAGAAGGCTCTGTGGAGACCTTATAGTGACATTTCAGTATCTGAAAAGGGCCTACAGGAAGACTGAGCAGAGACTGTTTCCCAGAGCATGTGGTGATAGAAAAAGGGCCAATGTTTTCTCTACTTGAGCAGGTAGGTTTAGGCTGGTCGCTAGGAAGAAGGAAGCTCTTTACAATGAGGGTAGTGCGATGTTGGAACAAGTTGCCGAGAGAGGCGGTGGAGGCCCCGTCCCTGGAGACTTTCAAGGTCAGCCTTGATGAAGCCCTGAGCAGTGGGATCTAGTTGGAGATGCCCCTGCTCACTGCAGGGTGGTTGGACAATGTGGCCGTTTGAGCTGATCCTGTAGCTCAGACATAGGGGAGAAATGAACATTCCAGGGATAGGCCACATAAATGACCTTCAAGGGTGCTTTCAAACCCAATGCATTCTGTGATTCTTTCTGTGATTAGAACCCATTTGGTTTGTGGGGCTGCTAGTGTAGTGCAATGGGAGTATTTCCAATACATTTGAGAGGGCATACACTTAACTTTCTCCATTCTTTCCAAAGTTGAGCCTTGTTTTACTTCCTCCTCACAAAAGAAGAGTTCAGATTAATAACAACTTTGAATATTGTATCCCTTAATGGGTTATCCATTTTTACACTTGTGTGCATTGTGGTAGTGAGGTTGCAGTGAGTTTCTTGTACTGAGATCCAGCTCTAACACCCTATTCCCTGCCCTTGTGACAGTGTCATAACATTTTTTTGTCTCTTACTGCCACTGTAACTGTTTATATTGACTGAATGCAATGTTTGCTGTTATGAAAGTCCACCAAGAAGCCAAAATACACATGTTCCCATCTTCTCTGGAATAATCGGTATGTTGTTTATGGTTAAGCTAAAGGAGAAGCTGAGTTAGCTCACAAGTCTTAAGAGACTTGTGTCTCTGACTATTTCTGAGTAACAGACATATGCTGTGATTGTGGGCTTGAAACTGCTGTACCATCTTGGCAGTTCTACAGAGCTCCAGAGATTTACAGTCTTTGAAATGCTCCTGCATGACTACAGAACTGAACTTTAGACTTGTAGATCTAAAATCATGATCTCAGGCTGCCCAAGGTTCAGTAATACCCCCCAAGAAGCCTTGATTCTAAGGGCAGCAGATAGCACTACACATTTTAACATGGTATAAAATAAGATATTTCCCACTCTCACAAGGGAGATGCTAAATTATCTTTGCTGTGGTAACCACAGGAACTTGAGTTAGAAGAGCTGCAGTGCTGGTTTGATGTCTTCTGTATCTATAATTTTTTTGATGTAAAGCATGATGGCAAGATGAAAGCTGTGTCACTAGGTTCAAGATCATCTTTAATCAACTGGACTGAATCATGTGCAGTAACTTTGTAGCTGTTCACATTTGTTTTGTACAACTTGCTGCCATTTTAAAGATTTTTACGTTAGAGAATTTCACAATCTGTGCTTGTTGATCAGAGTTCTGCAAGACACACAGGAGTGAACATCTTAGAGCATTCAGCAGGTTTGTAACAGAGTTATTAAAAGTGAAATGTTAGAGAAGAAGTAGCTGTATGAGTGCCACTGCCCAAGATAGCATTAGCAGGAGTGCTAATGGCAGGAAGGGTTGTCATGTGTATGTGAAGAATCAGCAGAGAACTTTAGGATGGGAAAGCGGTTTCCATGGAGAAACGCTTGCCCATGCTGACAAGGAAGATGACCAGTGTTAGAATCAGAGGCAGTACACAGGAAGGGTGCTGTGATAATTTAGAAGTTGTCAGTTTGGGATTAATGATGGTTTCTGGCTGTGGCATTGCTGTCCTGGTGATGAGGGATTGTTTTGCCATCTGGTAGAACTGTAGGCTTGATGTACCGTTCTAATCTTACCCTTACACTGTGCTATAGGGGTAAGGTTGGGCAGGAGTTTCATGAACGAGGAGACAGAGTAGTTTTCCTGTATTGATGCTAGAAAACTAATTATAAAAACTCTTATTATTTTAATTACTGTCAACAGATTTTCCTTCCTTGTACCGTTAGTTCATCTTAGTTATAACTACAGGTTTTACAGTGGCTATCATTCTGTTGACCAGATCTAACTATCAGATGTGATTTTCTCCATTGGGACAGATCTAATGTAGTAATTCTTCTCCTCAGAGTTGGCAGAATGACATCTGTTACCTCAGCATAAAAACCTGGTGGGATTGGAAGATCTGTCTTGAGCAGTTTCTTCTTCTCTCAGAACTCTGAGAAACTGTGGTGGTTTAGGTCTTCAAACTAGCACAGAAACAAGGAAATCACTGTTCTTTTGTGTAGCTTGAAAAAAGGCGCCTTAAAAAGGTCAATCAATAAATGTTTTGGCAGCACTCTGTTTTTAGTCTTGTCTAAGAGGAGTCACCATCTGTTGAATCACGACTTTCACTTCCTTTGCCTGCATTTCTTAATCTTTCATCTCAGTCTATCCCTGTGAACGAGGCAATGTTACCAAAGCAGAAATGATCTTGCTGGGTATGAGGCCAGGGACTGCAGAGGCAAGTTTATGAAGAGGGACCTGGGAACTAGGTTGGAGTGGAGAACTGAAGCAGCTCCCATATTGATGGGGTACTTTGAGGGAGAGCAGATGGCAAGGGCAGAGAGTAGAAGTTTCTGGGGACAGTTTCATAGTTAGTTTGGAGACCACTAATGTTTTTTAGAAGTTACTTTTCTCAAGTGGGCTAAACTACTCCAGGGTAGCCCTGTTTGGTACAGTGTGGTTTATAAGGATTGAAATGGGTTTGAGGAGCAGGCCAACATATTGAAAGCTAAAGAATCCATTTGCTACTGATGCTAGTGTCTGCCAGGAACTTTCTCTGTACAACTTCTTACCAGAGATATCAAATGCTGATGGTGTAGCATGTTATAGGACTGCCACACCACTTTGCATCAGACTTCCTTTTTTATCTAAGTCAGCCTGCCTGGTCATGAGTTCTGTGAGATTTGTCTCTGGGTTTTAAATGAAGCAGTATCCCAAACAATTCTGGATCTTAGCACCACGTTATCTTCCCCTTCTGGGTATTTCTTCAGTTTCACTATTTTTCAGTGTAATAAAGCTTAGAGCTCTGTCCTGATACCTTCCTTCCCTCATTCTTCAAAACTACCTTGAAAGTCCCTAGACTATCATATGATCATCACTGGTTTTCCCCAAAGAGCCTTATTTCCTGGACACGTCCTTAAGGTTATTGTCCTGAATCTACTTGTTGCAAGAGAGCTGTTTTCTGCTCTTACTTGTGGGAAAATTCCTGCAACTTTTTGTTCTCCCACAAGTTTCAAATTTTTTATCTCTTCTAGATTTCCTCATTCTCCATTAATGTGAGACATTGACCAATCACGGCAGCACTATGCCTGCTTCTTGGAGAAATAAAATATCTCCCTGTAAGTTTCTTAGTAAGAGGCCCTGAAGAAGTTTCCTTGTCCTCACCTATCAAAGGAACATGTAGGAGGATGGCTTTTATGTTTAAAACAAAGGGCCATGTGAAACCCATGCCTTTGATTATTAAGAAAGGTTGGGTTTTACGTCATAAAGTTGAGTGGCACAGTATCAAAATTCATTTTAAAGCAGGGCTTTAATCCACCACTGTTATTACAGTCACTATCTTAAACAGATAAGCAGCTGTGTCTGTTAACTGGGGAAAGTGGAGTATGCAGACATGATGCAACAGCTGAATGGTTGTTCTCTTGCCTTACCCTGGTATGAGTGTGACTCTTCTCTTTCATTGTGATCTATTTCCTTCCCATTTTATATTTAGCTGTAAGAAGTGAAGGAAGGGATATTATACGTACAAGATTAACCTATCATAGAATGCATTGGGTTTGAAGGGACCCTTGAAGGTCATCTTGTCCAACCACCTTGCAACAAGCAGGGACATCTCCAACTAGATCAGATTGTTCAGGGCTGCATCAAGCTTGACCTTGAATGCCTTCAGGAATGGGGCCTCCACCACCACTGGGAAACCTGTTCCAGTATTTCACTACCCTCCTTGAGAAGAACATTCTCCTAATGTCCAACCTGAATCTACCCTGCTCTAGTTTAAAGTCATTGCCCTTGAAAACAGTCCCTCCACAGCTTTCTTGCAGGCCCCCTTCAGATATTGGAATGCTGCTACAAGATCTCTCTTGAGCCCTCTCTTCTCCAGGTGAACAATCCCACTTCCCAGCCTGTCTTCATAGGAGAGATGCTCCAGTCATCTGCTCATTTTTGTGGCTCTCCTCTGGATCCCCTCCAGTAGGACCATGCCTGTGTTGGGGATTGCAGAGCTAGAACTGTGCACCAAGTCCTGCAAGCCTGTGGAGCATTATCTGAACCATTCAATGTAACCAAAGCAAGTTATTTTTTATTACTGCTGCAGCATTTCTGTAGCTAATTCAAAAACATGTCAGTGTATCCAGGTTTAACACCATTTAATACTCTTATTGGTATGTGGAAGTGTGTAAGATAAAAATGTTAATTCCTACTATGCTTTCAGGTCAGTTTTATCATAGGATTACAGCAATATTATGGATGATTGTGGGGGCTTTATAGAAGCATGAATATTTTAGAGAGCATGCACTTTTTTTGAAGCATAATCTTACAATGTAGGAAACATGCAAGGCTCTTAACTTCTTTTTTAAGTGACTGGTTTCTGTCTAATTTGAATTTAGTATTTTGGATGAGCTCTATGTAGATGTTATTTCAGTGGCACTTTTGTAAAAGACAAATTATTTAGACTGCTCAGTGGTTTTATATGATTTAATATGTTTTAGGTTTGGCTGTACATCCAAAGCCCTGCCCTGTGAAGCCAGGATGAGGGGAAGCGGAGAAGCTGTGATAGAGGGAATCAGGGGAAGACATCTCCCTGCTCCCAGGGCTGTCGTTGGTGGACTCAGGCAAGTCCTTCTCCCAGGCTGCATGCCCTGCCAGGTATGATGTGACACAGACCCTGTGATGGAACATGTTTGGGAGGGCAGGTGCTTCTCTGCTCCTGGCACCTACTTTCTTTTGTCGGTTTGGCTTTCAAGTGCCCTCCTGTTATGTGTGACAAAAAAGATGGGTGAGCTGCAGAGCAAGTGAGCTCTTTCTCTTGGGATTTGCCCCTACCACACACGTGGGCTAAGCAGCTGTAGCAGTTCAGTAGAATTTTCTGATTAAAAAGAGATGATAAGAGGAATTCACACAATCAGCAAACAGCATTGTGAGCATCTGATGTATTCCTAAGTCCCTGAGAAGTTCCTTCCTTTTATAAGTGGAGTAATAATACTGCTTTTCAATCTAATGTTTCCAAATACTATTCTTATTGTGAAGATAACCCTCAACCCAACTATTGAAGCTTTATAACCTTCATGTCACCTTATGTGAGAGACTGAGCCAAATTAATAAAGAAATAATATATTGTTATTATTTTTGTGCCTTATCCCCTGTTTTTTTTCACACCACCAGTTTTTTATATTATTTTTTTGATACATTCTCCATAAGCTCAGATAACAAGTAGCAAGTTACAACTTGTACTCAAGCAGTTCGGTATTGATTGACTTTTTCAGTGCTGACAATCTTTGGATCTTGAAAAATGTTTGAGCTAGCAGGTTTTCAAACCCATTCTGGAAGTACTGGAAGGGGAACTCCAGCTTCTGTCATTCAATAGCTTGAGCAGTTTGTTTGAAGGAAACCTTAGGCTTACTCTGTAAGGTAGATCTGCAAGATCTATGAAGGCTTTGGTTATTATTTAGCAAGTTCAGAAACTATTGAGGTTCAATGTGTTCTTTTCTCTCTGTAACTTTTCCCTGTAATTTCTGGGTATAGTGACTGCAAATGAAAAAACTTAAAAGGTTTTCATATGTCTGTATATCTCCTTCTGTACTTCTAAATCCAGCCTCCTGCCCCATCTGTTGTGGGGCTGATTGTGGTGACAGTGGTTCTACTGCTGATAACCTGGTATTCAGTGTATGATCCATGAGTGGTTAGAGTGCGGATTATTCTAGCATGGGACAAGATCACAGTATCACCAAGGTTGGAAGAGACCTCATAGATCATCAAGTCCCACCCTTTACCACAGAGCTCAAGGCTATGTCAGAGTATCTGTTAAACTCACCAGGCAGTAAGCTTACATTGAACAAAGGCAAGTCCTTTTTACATAGCACAGGAGAAATAAACTGTGAGACTGATGTGCTCAGGGCATGATGGAAACATGAGGTATAAAAGGTATCAATTATCTTGAAAAAAAAAGCTGAATGAAATCACAGAAAGGCTACTAAAAGCACAGATGCAAACCCAGCTTGGTTCTATCTATCCATGAACAGCAAATTACCAGAGCTCACTAGGGTTTATTAAAGGAAGAGGCAATCTTGCCCTATTTTTTGTCCTCTTTCCCAAAGTACTTATTACTGGCTACTGTCTGAGAAAGGAACCTGGTTTTTTATAGATTTCATTTGGTTCACCTATGTTGCTGACCCCTTACATCTGTGGAACAGGAGCAGGATTCATGGCCAAGGACACTTTTCTTAGTGTGCATAAAAAAAAAGTCATCTCCTGAGCTCCACCACAACATGTTCTCACTAGGTTAATATGCAAGGTTAAGCATAATCTGCTTGACCTAAGCATGTTTCTTAGTTAAGAGCAAAAGTGTGTTGAATCTGGGGATGGTTTGAGAAGGAAAAGTAAAAACATCAAGTTACTCTTAATTCTGCTGTGGTCTTACTTGGTTAGCTCAAAAGCATTCAGTAAACAGCAAGAAAAATGCAGGCTTCCAGTGTCACCCAAAGCCAAGAATGTAATCCACAGTTTGTCCTTAATCCCATGAGGATCATCTCAAATGTTTCCAGTGCTTTTGGCAGGAATATTAAATTACAAAATCTAGGATAGTTGCCAGAAGCAGGGGAAAAAATAAAAAAGGAAGGTTCACTGTAAAGGCAATGCCCCTGGTCTGTGCTTCTGCAGGATCAAAATGGCATGCCATTCTGGATGACTGCTTTGAAAGAAAGCAAAAAGGCAGTTTCTTGTAAGTGTCCTTGAGCAATCCAATCCAATTAGTTCCCATTACTAGAATATGCACTGGTTGGTGCCTGATAGCAATTCAAGGAAGTGAAGCTGACTGTCTTGTCAGTATATTAAGCTTCTCTGTTATGGAGGTAAAATTACTTATCTGTCTCATTTCCAGCTCAGACTGAGACCTGAGCCTGACTTCTCTTTTGTCTCTGTTGGAAAGAACTTGCAGAACACAGTGGGGTTGCTTCAAATTCACTGATAGAGCCAAGGCTGGAGTTCAAAGACCCATTTTTTGTTGAATTTATCATAAGAAGGTACTTAGACCTTTACAGAATCCTTAACTAAATAAAGAGTTCCAAGGTGAGTTGGAGAACTGTAAGCTCTGTTGTGTGTATGTCAAGCCTCCTTTGACAATTACATGCAACTCAATACTGGCTTTCTTTGTCAAGATTAAAGTCCTCTTTTACTTTATAGAGTGCATCTTTAGCCATTTCTGATGAAACTGTTATACTCGAGTACTAGTAGAGGAAAGGACAAACTATAGACTGTTTGTTTAGTTGATATAGGGAAAACATTGTCTTACAGCATTTTTCTTCTTTCTCTCTTCATACTCACTGTCCCACATAACTGCTTTTCCAGGGTCTGCGGAGGAGTGTCTGGCATTTGCATCTCTTCTAGGCAATAGTCTAATTGCTTCTGCAAGAGATAGAAACACCAATGATTTATTTAGTAATACATTTGAATTTTGTCACTATTGGTATTCTCTTCCCCATGCTTTATTGAAGAACTGCCTTTGAGATCAGCTAAGGATTTAATTTAGAAATTCCAGCTGTACCTTACCCAAAATACACATCCTACAGAACACCAAATGTATGTAGATATCCTTTATTTGCTATTGATTTAAAATAAGAGGAGTCTGAGCTTCAGACTTGAGATATTTTCAGTGCTTACCCTATTTGGGTCCATTGATGCTATAATGACACAAAAAATGTGGTTATGTAATGTTGGTAACAGTATTTTATTGCCATACTGCTTAGCACTAATGCCAAAAAGTCTTCATGTATGGTGCTGTACTCTACTGGTTCTCTCCCACTCTTTAAGTGTCTTCTCTCAGGCACCACATGACAGAATCAGTCTCTTACTTTCCATTAAGTATGGAGTGAAAAACACTTTTCTCCTTCATGTCAAACAGCTGTGTTTTTCTACAGTGGTAGAAGAGATTGGAGAGGAGGAAGTTCGGAGCTTAGCTTAATTTAATCTGGTCTGGAAAAGAGGAGGCTGAGAGGAAAACTCGTTGCTCTCTACAACTATCTGAAAGGAGATTGTAGGGAGGTGGGGATCAGCCTCTTCTCCCTAGTAACAGATGATTGAACAAGGGGAAATGGCCTGCAATTGTGCCAGGGGATATTCAGGTTGCATATTAGGAAACATTTTTATAGTGAAAGAGTGGTCAGGCATTGGAGCAGGCTGCCTAGGTAGGTGGAGGCATTACTGTCCCTGGATGTGTTCAAGAAAAGTGTGCACATGGCACTTTGGGACATGTTTTAACAGCCATGGTGGTAGTAGGTTGACAGTTGGACTTGATCTTGGAGGTCTTTTCCAACCAGAACAATTCTATGGTTCTAAAAGTGTTGACCTTAGAGCTGCTTTCGTGCTCATTTTTCTTGTATTTTCTTTATCTGGGAGACATTTATGTCTTCCAGCTGGGACTTGCCTCTGGCTGGGTGTCACACCTTGCAAAGCAAACTGAGTTTTTAGGGTGCCTAAAAGACCTGTGTGTGCTGTTGTGTTTACATCAGATATATTAGAAGCCACATCCTGTGTCACATACACGCTTGCTGCCACACATAGAAAGCAGGATGTATTTTCCACTTGTTACTCAAATGCTGATAAACCTAAACATGAGACAGCATCTGACATGTTCTCTTGATTCTTTTGGCAGCTCTGTCCAGATGAAGGGGTTGAAAGAACATTGAAACTAGAGGGAAGGCAATAGATCAAGTATGTGAAAAAGCAATGCATGCTCTGCCTCTCTTGTGAAAAAGGTAGATCTAGTTTCTGGAAAGTTTTGGAGGCACACAGCCTATTAAATCTTCTGCACATGTTGCTGGCAACATTAAAGTTGCTTTAAAAAAAAAAGCCCTTCTGTCTATATATAAGCTCCTGGGGTTTTTACTTATAAATCAATAGCTACTTTTGTCAATGAAAACTGTGAAATGCATTTTTCTTGTTATCTGTATACCTAATTACATGTTTGGTTTTTTTATTGTTGAAGATCAACTCGACCTTTTCTTAATTACACAGAGTAACTACTTAGAGTGCTAAGAGTAGCAAAGCAGTAGCATTGGCAGAGAGAAGAAAATTGAGGCTTGCCAATTGTTAGTGTTGAAAATGTACATGACTGAGTGACAGCCTAGTCAGCTAATTTTGTACAGCAGCTATTTTGCTTTGTAACCTCAGTTTTCAAAACCTTGGGTGCTTAAACTATGTCAAAGCAAGTTAAGAAGATTTGCTGAGAAAGCCTACCTTTCAAAGACTGGCATTTAGACACTCATATAAACTCCAGTTCCTCAATTGCTATGTGTGTTGGTTGTGGCTGGGATAGAGTTTATCTTCTTAACAGTGGCTGGTTTGGGGCTGTGTGTTGGATTTGTGCTGGAGACAGTGTCAGAAATTCAGGGAGGTTTTAGTTACTGCTGAGCATTGCCTATGCAGTCAAGGCCTTTACTGCTCCTCACACCATGTCACCCAGCAAGTGGGATGAGCGTGCACAAGATGTTAGGAGTGGGGCATAGCTAGGACAGAGGATGCAAACTGAGCAAAAAGAAGTTACATGCCATATGACAGTATGTTCAGTTGACAAATCTGGGGGAAGAAGGAAAGGAGAATGTTTGGAATTATGGGAGTTGTCTTCACAAGTCATAATTACGTGTGATGGAACTCTGCTTTCCTGGAGATGGATGGGCACCTGTCTGCTCATGGGAAGTGGTGAATGAATTCCTTGATTTGCTTTGTTTTCCTTTCCTTTCATTCACAGCTTCTGCTTCACCTGTTAAACTGTTTCTCTCAACCCATGCATTTTTACACTTTTACTCTTCCAATTGTCTCCCCTGTCTCAAACAAGAGGGATTGAGTGGCTGAGTGTGGGGAGCTTAGTTGCTGGCTGATGACAAACCATAACAATCTTTTTTGGCACTCAGTGTGGAGCTTGAAGTGTTTGAGGTAATAGGTTTGACTGGAATGTACTAGGTCAGTTTTATAGCTGTTTGACTGTTGACAGACTCTAGTGGCTCCCTTACTGTACACTAGAGTCTGGTGTTCATCAGAAGCTGGCTTTTGCTTATGCCGCTTGCTGTACCACCATGCTTCTTATCCTCCCTCTTCCTCTGCTGTGCCTGGGAACATTCTGATACCAGAAATCATAGAATGGTGATGGGCCTGGGCTGGCAGATGATCAAGCATTGCTGCTGTACTGGACAGGCTGAAACTCTGGTGTGAACTTGAGTTGAAGGGTCTGTGACCTGTGAGTGAGTCCTGAAGTGGCTGTGGCTATGAATAAATCCAAAGCACAGCAAGTGTATCCAAAGCACCACAAGGTGTGGTGGTTCAGGAGTTTCCTTCCCCCCTGCTTGGGATCATCAGACTAGCTCAGATGGCTGGAAGTAAGATGAAGCTATATTTTTACAGCACCTATTTACAAGTATATATATACACAAATATTTACAATCATGTATAAGTTAGGAGTAATACAGAAATTCAAAATCCCTTCCTAGCAACAAGACTGCTCAGGAGGGCTCCATACCCCCCTTCTCACCCCCTTTATCTCTGACAAAATAAACAAAGTAAGCCCCAGGTAGCTCACATGATTAATTGCAGAGATCAGAAGGTGAGATATCAGAGCCAATGAGGAGTTAAAAGGAAATTATTAGATTGAGTTACACGGACTCAGGCAGAAACAGTAACAGTGAGCAAGGCAGCCAGAAAAGACCAAAGCAAGCAGCAGCCAGGCACAGACTGAGAATCTTGTTTTATGTTTTGGCTTTTTATATCTCTAAGTTATTACCAGTAGGTAATATAGACATGAGTATTATTTTATTTTCACAGCAAATTATCTGATTTCTTTCATTAAGATATTCCAATTAGCCTCAAGCCAGCACACAAGTCTGTGGCCATAGTTATCTGTGCTGCAACAGGTACAACTCTGAAGTGATTACAGCTAAGGATAAGCTTATGTCACAGCAGACATGCCCCTGAAGAGACTATGGCATATAGATAAGGCTCCACTTGGAGCAGATACACCCCTAGAGTTCTGTGGTTCATGAGTAAGTCTGAGTCAGAGCACAGGCATGGAAAGGAGTATGTTGCAGTGTTAAACCCTATAACCTGACCCAAATTGTTGTAACCCATGATTTAGCTGTATGTCATAGGAATTACTATAGCAGGAACCACCTGAACCAATGGAGAACAAGGCTTACAAGAAACAGTGCAAGTGCCCCATTTTTGCTGAGCATCTGTGAAGTGGAGTCTGCTGCAGAGGACAGATGTTTCATATGCCTGTGCTGCCAACAGTGTTATGTTGTCATTGCAGTGTGGGTGCTTACAGTGCATAGACAGAGTACAGGAGATATCTGAGACTAAAGCAGACCCACTAAAGATACTGAATAATTAGTTTCATTAAAATCAGAAACAAAATGCCAAGCATTTAAACAAGAAGTGCTTGTCTCTTATTTGTTCTATATACAAGATGAAAAATCAAGTATGATTAATCTTGAAACACAATCTCAGGCTTGGAGTCCTACATGTAAAAAAGAAAAAGGACACGTTCAATAACTGAGTTTGAAGCTTTCAGTAACTCCAGACTTCCAAAGCTTCCAGACTCAGCATAAGAGGATCTGAGGAGGGTGGAGCCCAAACCTCTTTTTGCAGATAAAGGGAGAGCCTTAACGAAGAAAAAGAGGGATAGCACAGCTGGCATGGTGTGTGTGTATATATACATGTGTGTATATATATATAGGCTGGTGAGGGAGCTGGAGCACAAGCCCTATGAGAAGTGGCTGCAGGAGCTGGGATTCTTGAGCCTGGAGAAGAGGATGCTCAAAGGGACCTCATTGCTGTCTACAACTACCTGAAAGGAGGCTGTAGCCAGGTGGGGGTTGGTCTCTTCTCCCAGGCACCCAGTGACAGAACAAGAGGACACAGTCTCAAGTTGCACCAGGGCAGGTTTAGGCTGGATGTTAGGAAGAAATTCTTCGCAGACAGAGTAACTACCCATTGGAATGGGCTACCTGTGGAGGTGGTGGAGTCACCATCTGTGGAGGTGTTTAAGAGGAGGCTGGATGAGGCATTTAGTGGCATGGTTTAGTTAATTAGAAGGGTTAAGTGATGGGTTGAACTCGATGATCCTAGAGGTATTTTCCAGCTTGGTTAATTCTGTGATTAATTAGTTTGCTTGTGTAAAACTGGTCTCTCAACAGGAGTTCTAGGAATTCTTTCTTTCACAGAAAGAGTGGTCAGGCATTGGAATGGGCTGTCCAGGGAGGTGATTGAGTCTTTAAAACTCTGGACATGTGCTAGATTGTGTCTGTGCTAGATTGCATAGTCCTGCTCTGACAGGGGGGTTGATCCCTTCTGGCTCCTAACATCCTGTGATCCTGTGAAAAGTCATTTGGATGTGGTGCTTGAGGATATGGTTCAGGGTGAACATTGTAGTGTTATTGGTTGGGCATTATGATTTTGAGGATCTTTTCCAACCTGAGAGTTTCTGTGATTCTGTAACTTTAGTGGAGTATTGCCAAAATAGAACTGTTGGGCACCAAACAGGATCTCAGAACTTCAGTTTTATTCATGTGCTCATTGACATAGTTTGTAGTAGTCCCTTCAGAAATTGTGACAATCACCTATATTCCCCTTAGAATGACACTGTAATTTTTCTTTCTGCATCTTACATGGTATTGTGCAGGTTTGATAAACAACCTTCCTTACGAAGCATTAGCGTGTTGCTGTAATGTGTAGTGCTGATGTGAAATTAAATAGCAGCAGTTTTAAGACTTGCACAGCTTTGGGGGCTTTCTTAGTATTTTTTTGTATGATCATGTTCATTTTTGCCTTCTAGCAGTCTGGATAGCAAGTGGGTGCTTTTAGATGAGAAGAAACTGGTGATTTCTATTTTTCTTTAATGTGTTTTTTTTTTAGTTAGCATTCTTGAGGCATGTCAGTCAAATCATACTGATGGCAAAACATTGAGCAGTGATTAGTGAACCCTTCAGAGAATGTAGGTGAGTTCTGCTTCACGTTACATTCTGATGAGCAGAAGGACAACCAGTGGCACTTTCAGAATGTTTGCTGGTGCTGTGAGCTTCAATACTTCGGAGATTTGCTATGAGCTGGACCATATTAAAACATCTTAGTTTCCTGTTGGCAAAGCATACACCTTTAAAAATGACAGTGACAACCAAAAATTTTGGCCGCAATATCTTGGACATAACTTGTTCATTTCTTTAATATTTTTGAAAATGCTGAGGACCTACAGTCCTGGTTTTTACTGCTGAGAGGTACTTCCACATGGGACCTGAGAAAACTAGCATAAAAACAAAAGAACAAGGGAGGAAAAAAAAAAAAAGAAAAGAAGAACAAATCTGCCAGGGGACGTTTAGGTTAGATACAACTACCTGAAGGGAGGTTATAGCCAGGTGGGGGTTGGTTTCTTCTCCCAGGCAATCAGCAACAGAACAAGGGGTCACAGTCTCAAGTTGTGCAGGGGAAAGTATAGGCTGGATGTTAGGAGGAAGTTCTTCCCAGAGAGAGTGATTGGCATTGGAAGGGGCTGCCCAGGGAGGTGGTGGAGTCACCATGCCTGGGGGTGTTCAAGAAAAGCCTGGATGAGGCACTTAGTACCATGGTTTAGTTGACTGGATAGGGCTGGGTGCTAGGTTGGCCTGGATGATCTTGGAGGTCTCTTCCAACCTGGTTGATTCTATATTAGGAAAAAGTTCTTTACTTCAAGAGTGGTCAGGCATTGTAATAGGCAGCACAGGGAAGTGGTGGGGTTCATGAAATGTGAGAACATAGCACTTTGGGATGTGGTTTAACAGCCATAGTGGTGTTAGGTTGATGGTTGGGCTTGTTCTTAGAAGTCTTTTCCAACCAAACAATTCTATGATTTGTTGTTTCTATGATAATGTGCTTCAAGCTGAGTATCCAAAAATTACTCTGAGTCACTAAGTAATTAATACACACACTAAGGGTTCAGCTAGTCTTGCTGTTCTGCATTTAGCAGTGTGTAACATTATAGGGCTCCTTATCTAAGTGTCTTATGAGCTATGAAATACACTAGATATTAATAGTAGTCATAACTAAGGGATATTGTTTGGCTGCTTTTGAAATGTGACTTTGATGAGATCAGATCTTGCAGGGCTGGATTTAGAAATCCAAAGTCTAGCATTACCCTTCATTGTCTACTGTAATTGTTCTGGTCTAGACACAGTAGGTCCCTGCAAAGTAAAATAAAAACCGAGATGCTTGATTCAGTGACTGACATTTGCTCAAATGGTGTTTACCACTCTGCAGTGTGGAATTGGAAATGAGGTCTCCTTGTGCCCTGTCCTATGCAAATATTCTGAAAGGGACAATCTTTTCCACGTGATTCTCTTATAATTATATTGCCTATTGAGTAAAATTTTTACTGGAGCACTTGAGATGATCAGCCAAGCATAAGAAAAATTTAGGAGATACAATGTTACTCAAGCCATCCATTCAGAGATGACTCAGTCACAAGATATCCTTAAAATACATAACTTGGGGTTTTTCTCTATTTGTCATCTTGCCAAGGGGTTCAGAGTTTTCAGCTTTAGATCTTTAACCAGGCTGATGAAAGATAGCTTTTATCAAAGGAGTTGGAAGTCATGTGTAGTCATGTGATTGCATGAGTTTGCCTTCAGAAAAGGACACTAGATGTTACATAATTCAACATCATGGAGTAGCATTATTGTCCTTTTGAGTTGCTCTTCAGAACCAGGCAAAGATGATATTTCTAGGTATTGTTCCTAAGCATATGAGCAGACCCTCTTGTTGCTGCATTCTCAAGCAGTGATAGTGAATCTATTTTATAGCTATAGGGAGATCACATTTTGCAGCATGTGGGGGTAAAGCATATCTTGGAGCAGCACACTTGTGTGTGAATGAACGCTCCTGCAATGGCACACCCACATTTCTTTTTTGGGGGCTGTGTGTCAAAGCAGGGCTTGCAAAATACCAGCTATGATTCAGGCACTCTCATGACACCGGAGCAAGAAAAGTGAACGTTGTTGAGAACCGTTACAGTATGCAGCTATCCTCTTTTTGATTTAATCTTGATGGCTCATCCTCTGTGAGCAGCAAGATTCATGACATTTAAATTGGAGTCTGAGTGAATTGATTCTAGGATTTCTTTAGTGGCTTTGGTATAGCGTAAAAGCCACACACTCCTAAATGCCTTTCCTCTCCACTGGGCCTTACAGAAGGAACTGGCAGTTATCAGATGTGAACCTTAGATCAGATCTACAGCCTGTCTTGGTAGTAGCCACACACTTTAAAGCACTGAAGTTCTGAGTTTGAGGCTGGGACTTGGAGGCTTGTGAACCTTCCTTATGTACAGAAGGAGTATCGTGCCTCTAGGTACACTTTATTTCCATTCCCCAGTATGCAGGTTAAACCAAACTGCATTATATTAATTAGACTAATACACCTTATTTCTTCTTACTGGACTAAAATTTACATGCTTACATCATCTACCACTTCTTCTTGTTGCCCAAAATATATGATGTATCAGAAAGTGTCATGTGATGAGCTTGTGCTGGCACTCATAGAAAATAACAGTGCAACAGTTCCAGGCAGAACCTGGGGTAACCCTCTTCTGTTCAACTCTGGTCTGGTAAATTTTAAGTACTGCAGCAAGGCCACATTACACTGGCCTGATGGCTGTCTTAACCTGAATTAGGATCTCTCTTGGTTTGGGGATTTGTGTGGAGTTTGGAGGTTTGAGTGTGGAGTCTTGGGACTGTTTCTGAAGGGTATGTTAAAGAATCTAAATTATTTGGATTCCTTATGCATGGAAGGAAAGAAATAGTAATTAGAAAAGCAGCTAACAAGATTAGAGAAGACTACAGGTTTATGGATGAGGAGACTTGAAATCGGGGTGACATAACTTTGTGGAGGTCACACCAGAGCCCCTGGCAAGGCAGATATTAGAATACAAGTTCTCTTGGCCACTTTTCACTGTTTATTCATACCTACATTCTTGTATAAGTCAGCAAAAACATGTGTGAGGGAGAGAGGGAGGAGACTAGCTTATTCCTGAGCCTGTGCTGCTATTTCACAATCAGTCTGTGGCTGCCTCTTGTGAGTTTCCAGATGCATAGTATTCAGTTCTCCCTCTTGGTAAACAGAATTCAGGTGCAAGCTTGTGTACCTACACACTTCTAGACATATCTTAATTTTGGACCATTCATCAACACATAATGGCAAATCCCATAAGCAATTTGAAGTGACATAGGGACTTTACTGAGCCCATGTGGCGTGATTTGTTCCCTGCAACGGGAAGAGTAAGCAACAGGTAGCCATATTATTTCTAATGCCAGCAGGAAATCCCATTTATACTAAGTGAGAAGTGAATTGCTTAGGTTGCAGGTTGGACTGATAGTTATGACCCTAGTAACCATTCAAGTGATGTTTATTATTTTTCTAGCCATTCAGGGAGCAATCATTATCAGATGAATTCTGGAGTATCATGCTTATTTTCTTAATTCAGTCGAGTGCTTCTAATACATCTTTGGTTCATGCACATTTCCTTTACCTTGTGCTGTATCTCTTCCTCTTGCTGGCTTTTTCCTCCAGCAGAAAATGTTTCCTTATGAGAACAGACATTTGAATAACCTCCCAAGGGAAGCAATGGATTCCCCTACATTAGACATTTAAGACTCAGCTTGACAGGGTGTTGGACCATCTCATTTCAGCTTTACTATTGCCTAGAAATGTGGGACCAGACATTCTGTGATGTTGCTATATTTTGCATATATCACAGCACAATATCTGGAAAGATGTGAAATATTCTGATATGACAGAGAAGCTGTGTAGAACCACACCTTTTTTTTTTTTGTTTCATGTGCATTTAGTATAATACCATCAGGTTTCAAGTAGAAAACGTCTTTAACCCAAACATTGAACACACCTAATTGTCCTCCTTCTAGCTCTGTCATCATTGTTTCTGTTCACCCAGACAGACTGGAAAGTGCCTAGATCTGAAGGAAACACTATGAAATATTTTCACTATCAGTCTGGATGACATAGTGCAGCAAGTGGTGAACACAAGTTACTGAAATCACACAAAACCAGGCTTTGTCAATCAGCATTAGGTTTTGGGTATAGTGGGGTTTGTCCCTTCTACCTCTGTTTATTCCACCTTGTCATGATCTTTCCCAGATGCTTATATATGCACTTGACTTGGAAAAAATCTTCTGAGCGGATGAAGATGATTGTTTTGCCTGCATTTTCCAGGAAGAAATCCTGTGTCAAGGTCTGCCTTTAAAGTTGGATTGAAAAGCTGACAGGAAGTTGATCAAGACAGTTACATCAGTTTGACTCTTATCAATTTAATCAGTATGGGTACCTTTTGTGGACCCCTCCCTAAGTCATAAAGAGCTGAATGTGATTCAGTGTCTTTTCTTTTGGTAATTCAATTTCAGATTGTCAGTCTGCAAAGGTAGCTACTTTGGCTAAAGTCAGTCAAGTGAGCAAGCACAACCAGATCTTGGCTAGTTGTCCTCTTTCATGGAGCACGAGGATCACTGTTGACATTCTGAAGATGAAGAAATTAGCATCTCTCATAAATTAATTCATCCTTTCCTATTCATGCCACAAGAAAAATTACATTGATCAAAAGGGAAAGAACATCAGAAAAAAACAATGGGTTGGAACAGTTGTGCAAAGATGAATTTTTTCTGAGTGTGATGGTTTGGGTGTTCCCTGGCCCCCCCATACTTTAGAAATCACCAGACTAGACTCATTCGGCTCTGGAAATATGAGTGAAGCTTATATTTACAGCTAGCACAATAGACAAGAAGATATTTACAATATATAGAATCATAGAATCAACCAGGTTGGAAGAGACTTCCAAGATCATCCAGTCCAACCTAGCACCCAGCCCTATCCAGTCAACTAGACCATGGCACTAAGTTCCTCAGCCAGTTTTTTCTTGAAGACGCCAGGGACAGTGCCTCCACCACCTCCCTGGGCAGCCCATTCCAATGGGAAATCACCTCCCCTGGCACAACTTGAGACTGTGTCCCCTTGTTCTGTTGCTGGTTGCCTGGCAGAAGAGGCCACCCCCCACCTGGCTACAATGCCCCTTCAGGTAGTTGTAGACAGTAATAAGATCACCCCTGAGCCTCCTCTTCTCCAGGCTAAACAGGCCCAGCTCCCTCAACCTCTCCTCATAGAATTTGTGCTCCAGGCCCCTCACCAGCTTTGTGGCCCTTATACAGTTATAGACAGAAATATACAAGGTAAAAAGGTAATAAAGAAACACAACTCCCCTCCCAGAAACCTGAGTCCCCAGGAGGGGCTCTCAACCACCCCTACACCTTCCCCCTCCCCCTCTCAACCTTACCCCAGTCCTAAGGAAGAATAGAGATTCGGCCAAGAGGTTAAGAAGCAAAGGTGGGTTAGTCCAAATTGAGGGTGTGTTAGAGAGATGCAGCTCAGTCAGCAGCCCAAGCCAGAGTGAGAGAAAATGGTGAGAGTGTTATCTAATGTTTTCATTTCTTGTTCAGCAAGACTGTGAGCAAAGTAGACATCACCACTGTTTTCCTTTCACAGCCTGTAATCTACTACTTCTCATCAAAACATTCTAGCTAGCTTCAAACTAGCACACTGAGTCACTGATGTTGGGAACAGCTAGCTGCCTTAAAAGTAAGCCATTTTTGCAGGAGCAAGACAGTGTTTGGTACTTCCTGTAAGATTTCAAATGTTACAGTTAGAGGACATGTTTGGGCCCTTGAATCAGGAGCTAGGAGCCTTCCTCGCTCAGTGTCTGCTGCAGAATGCCTAATGTTATCATGAAATATTTTGTAATGGCAAAGTATCATCAGGAACAATGTGTGGATAAAGTGATTTAGGAGCATGTTTCAAAAACTAGAAATGTTCTGAGTGGACACTGCAGGAACAACACCTGTAGCTGGAAAGGGCCTTATGGAAAATTCCTGTGACTACTAAAGCTTTGTAAGCAACAGCAAAAGAAAATAAATAAAACAAACCACTGGGGGGGAAAAAAGACAGCAAACCCCCCAAAACCCCACCACTCCGTGAAAACAAGGCAAAACAAACCCCACCCCCCAAACAACTAAGGAAGAAATATCTCTAGAGGACTTTCTTGTATGATGCTTAACCATATTTGTCAAACTTGCATGTAGGGTGGGTTTAGACTGACTATTAGAAAAATGCTCTTTACAGTCAAGAGTCTGTGGAACAGGTTGCTCAGGGAGATTGTGGCTGTCCAAGTCCTTGAGGTGTTTAACATCATGTTGGACAGGGTCTTGAGCAACCTGGTCTAGTGGAAGGTGTCCCTACCCATGGGGGGGCGGGGTTTGGAACTAGATGATCTTTAAGGTCACTTCCAACCCAAAGCATTCTATGATTCTTTGATACTTCTGTGTGGTAATTATATTTGAACACTAAAAGCCATATTTTCATGATGCCCTCTATTTGCACGTGAGCATTCGCCCTCTTGGTTTTAAAACAAACTCTACAAAGCAGGGGAAAGAGATTCTTATGAAATCAATTTAAATACTAAGAAAACAGAATCATAGAATAGTAATATGCTGCTTCTTCCAGGAAAAAAAAACCTGTCTGTGGAGGGGTGCTGCAACTCAAGTTTTCTACACACTGATTCACGGAGATGCTAGTTTGTAGAAACCTTTCTAGTTGGAGATGTTCAAATATTCTTTTAATGAAAATCACCTTCCAAGTAAAAGGAAATTAAATGTGTTGCCAGTTCTTGAAATATTAATTGATATAACACTGGAAGAACTCCAAACACTTCCTGATCATAAGAACTTGTCTTCTTCACTAAGAGGAAATGGTGGAGCCACAACTTGCATGCAAGTACACATGTGGATCTGTCTTACCATAAGGTGACCATGAGTACATTTATGTTAGTGAGTAGCACAGCACAATAGGAATTGATTTGTGGAAGCAAACAAAGTGCTGAAGACCCAGTGCTTTTTCAACGTGATTAGTTTGGACTGATGTTGTTCAGGTCCCGTAGACTTGACTGTCTTTTAGCAACTGGAGCATCCAAGGTGAGGTTATCAAGTACGTATCCTAGTTTCATTTTGTCCAAAAGTCCATGTGCTCTGGGGCCTTTCAGTAACATGAATCCAAGTGCTGAATGTTGGAGCTATTGAGAGACTATCTGAAAAGCACCTTCCTGCTCTTAAAACAAGTACTAGTTTTGGTACCCTTCCTCAACTGTCAGCTACACTGAGGTAAAACCCTGGTGTAACAGTAATACTTCCATTTTCTTTAAGGAATGTTCATTGTAGCCAGGTGGGGGTGGCCTCTTCTCCCAGGCAACCAGCAATAGAACAAGGGGACACAGTCTCAAGTTGTGCCGGGGTAGGTATAGGATGGATGTTAGGAGGAAGTTCTTCACCGAGAGAGTGATTGGCATTGGAATGGGCTGCCCAGGGAGGTGGTGGAGGCATCATCCCTGGAGGTGTTCAAGAAAAGCCTGGATGAGGCACTTAGTGCTATGGTCTAGTTGACTGGATAGGGCTGGGTGCTAGGTTGGACTGGATGATCTTGGAGGTCTCTTCCAACCTGGTTGATTCTATGATCAAGATCATCATAGGAGCACTGAGTAAAGTGCTCTTTGTGATTAATGTCAAGGGTTTTTTTTGTAATCTATTTCCCTGTCTTTAAGTCCAGGCAAAATAGTCTTTAAATATGTATTAAGGTCTTTACACATTGTATCTTTGTATCTTCTGACTTTGTTCCACTTCATAATACCTCTTAGCCCACTTCTAATTTTGAGAGGTGGTCAGTGATTTAGATCAGACTCAGGCTTTACACCATCCAACAAAAGCATTTTCAGAATTCTTTAGAATGTTTTTCTTGTTTTTTTTTTTTTTTTTAATAGTTCTCATTTGACTTTCACAGATTGTTACATGAATAAAAGTGTCTGCTGGCTTTGTTCCCAACTATGATGATAGACTGGGTCATTGCCAGGGGTTATCGTAAGTCATGGCATATGTTGAAGCCATTTATGAAAAGCTGCATATTCCTTTCCAGTTCAGCCTGGAGAAGAGGAGGCTGAAAGGAGACATCATTGCTCTCTACAGCTTCCTGATGGAAGTTGTAGTGAGGTAAGAGTTGGTCTCTTCTCCCTAGCATCAGATGATGGGACAGGAAGAAATGGCCTGAAACTGTGCCAGGGAGGTTTAGGTTGGATATTAGGAAAAGCTGTCATTGGAACAGGCTGCCCATAGAGATGGTGGAGTAACTGTCCCTGGAGGTATTCATGATACATGTGGACATGGCAATGGTGCTCTTAAGTTGATGGTTGGACTTCATGATCTTACAGGTCTTTTCCAACCAAAACAATTCTATGGTTCTACATGTATGAACATACCAGAACAAAATGATTGCATTCCACAATTTGTTGACTGAAGCTGAAGCAGCAGCTTTTACCTGTGGAAGTATTTTCAATTTTGTACATGTCTGTAAACCAAGTGAAAAACTTGTTCTATAATAAATTCTGTGCAAGAGGTCTTTTAGGATCACTGTTTTGGCTATCCTAGTGCTACAGGAGTAGTACCTCTTGATGGGGACATAAATACTGTCTTCCACAACAGTATTTAGCTACACCACACCAGTAATGCTGTTGCTTTTAGCCTAAGTAGAGACAAAGCATAAGTGAGTTCTGAGAACTACATAAACAGGAATAGCAAAGCTCAAGTAAAAGAGATCTTTAAAAAATACAATTGATAGCAGTAGAAAAGTTTAATGGAAACTTTTTGCTTTTCTTCCAACAGTTTCCAATATTGGAGCCAAAAAGCTTTGGACAAACTGATGCACCAGACTAAGAACAGAGAGCAGGGGAGTTAGCTTCAATACAGGGATGATTTTTTTCAAGGAGTTTTGGCATTTTGTTTGTTTGTTTTTAATTTGAAGAGTAGATCATGGGATCAGGGAAATCTCTTTCTAAGTGACTCGAGAACTGGACAGAAACCAAGGATGTGGATTGTGAAAAGACTGAGGAAGGAGGGAACCTGGGAACCTTTTGTATGTGTGTTCTTTCCAGAGGCAGGAAAAGAGAATATTGAAGTATCAATTAGATGCCTGAGGAGGAAAACTGAAGTATGGGAATTTTCATGCTTTAGAGCAGAGCAAAAAGGAGGGAGCTTGGCAAGAGGATATGAAAGAGAACAGGAGTGCTGAAAGGGCATCCACATGGAAATTAGTCACCTGAGATAGGAGGTAGGTTATAGCTCCTGTATATATAAATACAGACATCACAAACTGGAACACGTTTGTGCCATAGCGAGTATCACTCTTCATTTGTGGGAATGCTGGCCTAGAGTAGCTTCAGTAGTTTTCTCTGTTGGTTTTATCTTCAGCTGCCAAGAAATGTGTGGCATAGCAGCTGTGCATTAACCACAGAATCATAGGTATTGGAAGAGACCTCTGAAGATCATAGAGTCCAACCCTCCTGACAGAGCAGGATCACCTAAAGCAGATCACACAGCAACACATCCAGATGGGCCATGAAAGTCTCCAGAGACAGAAACTCCACCACCTCTCTGAGCATCCTGTTCCAATGTTCTGCCACCCCGAAAGTAAAGAAGTTCCTCCTCAGTTTAGATGGAACTTCTTATGTTCAAGTTTCTACCCATTACTTCTTGCCCTGTCACTGGGGACCAATAAGAATAGTCCATCTCCATCTTCCTGACACCCACCTCTTAGATATTTGTAAGCATTCATAAAATCTCTCCTCAGTCCCCTCTTCTCCAAGCTGAACAGCATGAGCTCTCTCAGCCTTTCCTCATATGAGTGATGTTCCAGTCCTCCCATCATCCGAGTGGCCCTGCACTGGACTCTCTCCATAGTTCTTTGTCCTTCTTGAGCTGGGGTGCCCAGAACTGGATGTAGTACTCAGAGGGATCTGATTTAAAAAAACAAAATGTCCATAGGGAAGGGGGGAGAGGGAATGGTGGATGTATGCATATGATTCCTTAGGCCTGTGTAGCTGGCTGTGTCCTGTGATCTGGTGGTGGCGCTAAATCATGATTCAATAGGTAAGAGAGATCAAGAAGAGTTTGAGGCATTTCCAAGTAGCTGTAACAGGTTTTTAAAGGTGGTCATTTGCTGTGTTTCAGAAACCTTCAGAGCTTCCACTCCACTGGTGGAGGGAGAATGTTAATACCCAAGACTATTAATATGAGTTTCAGATTTAATGTCCATTTTGCCTCCATCAGCTCCTTTTAAACTTTGGCCATCCATTAGCATTTATCAGATCTGCTTTGGATGTTACTTGGAGATCCAAGCACAAACAGAAGTACCTGTGTTGTGAAGCTGTTGGCTAGGCAGTGCACCAAGGCTATATTACAGAAGGAATCTCACAGGTTGTTTGGGGGGAGTTTCCCTCTTTTTTTTCTGTCAGTTCCTTGCAGTTCCTCCTCTCCTGAGAAGGAGAGTGTATTAGGGCACCTGATAAGCACACTAAAAGCTGCTAGTGCTACGGAGATGGTGTTCAAAACTTTATGGACTCTCACCATTGCTGTTAGAAACCAGCTGGGTCATATAGCACAGCCCAGACCTCTGTTGTTTCCTCCAGGTGTTTTCCTTTGTAAGAATCATTAGTGTAACATTATGCTGATTGAGTAATTCAAGCAATGAAAACTTGACTGTTTTTGTAACTACTTCTGTTAACAATGTATTCCAGTTATTTCATTCTTGAGATGTGAACATGACTTCGAGCGTGGCAGATATTTCTCAGGTCACTCCAGGAACCTACTTACGCAATTGTTTGGTAGTTCTTGAAAATATGAGTCATGTACTTTTCTGATTCAAAGTCTCACTGGTGAGCTCCTTCTTGCTACTTGTCACCTTCCCACCTCGACATGTATTTGTGCCTGCTTGCACAGGACAAAATGTTTCTTTTGTTATCCCAAGTGACCTGTCCCTGCAACTGTTACATTACTGTAAGTAGTTTAGGTCCATTTCTGAGCAAACACCTAGCTGAACACTGAGCTTACCTGCCTTTTTTGTTTGGTTGTTGTTTTGTTAGGGGTTTGGTTTGGGGTTTTTTTGTTTGATTTTGTTGTTTGGGTTTGTTTTGACGTTTGTTTGGCTTTTACAAATTACACTCATATGAGCCAACTAAAATGAATTTTCAGCCAAGATGCTACAAATCTGCTTGCAGTTCTTTCTACAAAGCCAGCAGTAATTACAAATGAGGGCTTTTACAGATTGCACTCATATGAGCCAACTAAAATGAATTTTCAGCCAAGATGCTACAAATCTGCTTGCAATTTATCCTCCTAAGTCAGCAGTAATTACAAATGAGCAAATATAAGTGTCAAGATTTACATGTAGGCAAATGAAGAGCAGGACAAACAGATAAAATTATCAAGCATGCTTCTTTAATCTACATATGTGCTATTATTTTTAATAGAGTGGAGTCTTTTGCTTCTTACAACAAAGTTATTGGCAGAGTTGATATTGACAATTGAGTTTATTGTGTTCAGTGATAAAACACGTAGCAAGAGAAGCCATTTGACAGTGTTGAGCCTACAGGCATATAAACAAATGACAGAGGATTTGTATTGTAAGTGTCAATAAATTTTGGATTTGTTGAGTGTTGGTTGGGTTGGGTTTGGTTTGGTGAGTTTGGGTTTTGTTGTTGTTGTTTTTTGGGTTTTATTTAACTGTGTTTTAATTGTTTGTTTAAAAACTGATGGTTTAAAATCCTGGACATTTTTTTCCTCTAATTGATAGAGCATCAGCCCAAGTACTAGTAAATGTGAGTTTGACCATCCTGTGTAAGTGAAAGCTGCAAAGAAACCTGTACCAATTTTGAAAAAACAAAACCCACCACCACCTAGCTTGTTTAGCTGAAAAGAAATAATAACAATCAGAATTGCTTCATCAACTAGGAAGGGAAGAAAGGTTCCATGAACTGGATATTAATAATGGTTTGTTTATCTTTTTTACATTGTCAATTACATTTTCTGTTCCTTTTCAGCAAGGCTGTTAGGCATACTAATAAAATAAATGGAGCTCCAAAGTGGAGCATCTTTTTTTTAACCCTTGGATGAAAAACAGCAACAAAAAAGGTGGTTTAAAGCTCATGGTATAAAATTTAAATACATGTGTGGGAGTAAAATTAGTTTAGACCACAGACAAACATCAGGATGGCCAGATCTGTAATCTGCCCAGTATTTAAATCAGCTTGGCTGTCTCTTTATTGCCTCTGAGGACTGTGGATACACTTAATCTCAGAGATACTGATAATTAAAATAATCTGATTCAGGCTCTCTGTTGAATTGCAATTTATTTGAGTTCTTACTTAGTGAAAAGTATGAGGGTTTTTTTCTCCTGTTGTTTAGAGAAAGATGGTTTTACTTAATCGGTGTGATCAGCTCAACAGCCAAGCACTGCATCTTCAAAATTTTCAGTAACACTGATTCCTGAAGAAGTACTGAAGTAGTAAAGTGAATCAGCTTTAACAGTGGTCATACCAGACAATGCTTTTGCAAATCTTCACCTAAAATCTTTTCACTGCAGCTTTAGTATTGTTTTTTTCCTTCAACTCTATTCTCATGGCAGAGGTCAATACCATCTTTGGAAATTTTTTTTCCCAAATGTCTCAGGAGGCTTTTCCTCTTCAACCTAGTTACTGTAGTATCTGCCATTATTAATTACCTCTTGTTCAGACTTGTATTTACCCACCTGCCTTTAAAAAGACACAGTTCTGACACTTCCCAAACCAGAAGCAGGAAGAAAGAACAGTAAATTTGCATTACAGACAGTTTGGAAAATTGCAAGTCTGTTTTCATTCCAAAATGCAATGAAAGATAATTGCTGAGCTCTCCACAGAACAGCAATCTGAAAAATGCTGTCTTGCTAATTTTAACAAATTAGAACTGAGGAAGATTAAGAAAGTGCATCCCATTTCAAAAAAAACCCTTGGGTTTGCTGTAGAAGCTATGGTTTGTTTGTTCCCTTTCAGCCCACATAGTGGGATGTCATGAGAGGGAGGGGAGCATCTGTGATTCTATGATTTCTACAATTTGGTACAAAGAATCTGACAATCCTGGATACTCCTTCCTGAGAGAACTGCCAGGATGTGTAAGGTTGTTGATAATCCTCACTTGGAGGGAGGAAAAAAAAAGTCTGCTTAGTAGGCTGTCTGCAGGCCAAGACACCAGAAGTACTCTCCAGTCTCTCTGCTGAACTTCTGAGGAGCTGAGTAAACCCATAACAATTCAAGCAGGATCCCAAGGGAAAGGTGCTTCTTGTCTTTGATTTAAAATGTATTCCTTAAAGTTTACTAACAACTGTAATTGTAGATAAGGAAAAGCAGGCGATCTGCATAACAATGGTTAAAATGCCAGCAGTGACTGACTGACTGACAGACTGCAGAGTTAAACGCGGCTAATACAAATCTTGCACAATTTCTGCCTCTTGGTGTCTCTCACTGACATCATATCTGTGCTGGCTTAAAATAAAATTGATCTTCTTCCTCAGTTTTATAGCTACAGCCTGTCCCGAGCTTCTTACTCCTAAGCTCTGAAATGCTTTCACAGTCATCTGACTGTTATCAGCAGGACTCATAGATTCCAGCAATCAATGATGGGTCTGTACCATGCCACCTCTAAACTAAGCTCTAATACTGGCTGAAATTCTTTTATCAGATACTTTGGACATAAGCAGAAATTACAGTCTAAAAATAGTGGTTGAAAAAAAATGAACTGAACCTGTGCAACGTCAGAGAAGTCCAACCCTTTTTTGACCTTTTTTTGTTTCTTTGTAAGCCACCCTTTTCCTTATTCTTCTTGTGGTGTGGTCTTCTTCCTCTGTGTTTGCTTACTGGTCTGAAAGACCTGATAAATCAAGATATATGTTATCTTTTATGTGGCAGCACTTTGGTGTCTTGGTTCAAGAGACACAGCTGGGCATGTCTTTTGAAGAGGGGAAACAAATCACCTCCTCTTTCTTTTTTCATTTCCCCCCTCCCCCCCCCCTTGGGAAGCAAACCCCTTCCCACTCAGAGTAGCAAACTGCAGCATTGAATTACATTTATTTAGCAGATGCCGCTTAGCACTGACAGACACTTTGATAAGTTTTAAGTGAGTATCAGGTGAGCTCTAGTGACAAGTGATAATTAAGCTGGCATGAAGGTTTTAGTGATCAGTGACTTTTCAGTCATTTTAGATGGAAGAAAACCTCAGAAAGCAGATTGTGTTAGCTACCACATTTGATGAAACACTGTCTCTTCACAAGCAGACATGGCAGTGGATGAATCACTTTTGGAATAATAGCCTCAGGTTAGAGTAGAAAACTGGAAATGCTGGAAAGACTAAAGGTAAAGAAGCTCTGTCTGGAAAAGGTGAAGTTATGAGTTCTCTTCTTCCTGAAAATACCTCATTAGTTCTTGGTGTGACTCCTGCAAATGCCACCTCTGCTTCTGTTAAGAGATGAAGGGCATGTGACTAATTCAAATGTTCGCATCCCGTGTTATTTGCCCCTTTTGCAAAGGTCACAGGAGCCTTCCTTCTGATAAACTGGACCTTTTGACTTCCAGTATCAATGTTTGAGATGCTGCCCTCAGTTTTATCTGTCATTGTTTCTCTGTTTTCTCTTATAAATCACTGTCCACAATTGCTTGTCAGCAGCAGAGGCATGGTAGCCCTGAGGTAATTGTAATGTTTGTTCCACATGTCCATGACACTAGTTCTTCCCAGAGAGAGTGATTTGCTATTGGAATGGGCTGCCCAGGGAGGTGCTGGAGTCACCATCCCTGGAGGTGTTCAAGAAAAGCCTGGATGAGGCACTTAGTGCCATGGGCTAGTTGACTGGACAGGGCTGGGTGCTAGGTTGGACTGGATGATCTTGGAAGCCTCTTCCAACCTGCTTGATTCTATGATTCTATCAGAGTGATAGGAACATATCCACCTGCAGGATGTGGACACTACTGCTGATTTTTAGATAAATCATTCTGTCACCTAAAGGTAGCTGTCCACTTTTCTCTGGTTTCTCAATTCAGCTTTAAGTGTATGTTTAGGCAAAATTTAAGAGGCAGCAGCCCATGAACATTGTCTTTGTTTGCTGTGGGGATACCAGGCATCCTAGTAGATCTTTCAAAGCACTGTATTGGGAAATCCTTAACAGAGCTATTGATTATGTAGAATCACTTTGAGACAAACTATTAGATATATACATTAGATTTAATTTGAATTGTGACTTATGACCATCCCAGATAGTGTTATTCACATTGCTCTAGCTCATGGGATAGCTGACTCAACTGGCAAAGTAAGGCTGTTTGTCCTAGGTAATTTAATTCTGTAATTAGCTTTTCTCTCTTCCTATGTGCCTGCAGAATCAGCTTTTGTTCAATTATATGCATAAGGAAAAAAAAAATAAAAAGGCCTCTCATCAGCTGAGCTTCCCAGTTACAAAACAGGGGGGAGGTGGGGGGGGGGGGGAGGGGTAGAAAATCCTTGGCAGAAAAATAAAAAGAGAAAATGTTTATGAAAACAGGTAGTGAGGTGGATTCCTCTTTTAGATGTATTGATTTAAAACTTGTTTCAGTGACATGAAATGTAGTTTTATATAAGAATATCTAAATACAACTATCTAAATAACTAATGCAACTATCTAGTTGTATTGCAGTGACAGGCTCCACTTGTGCTTCTGGAGATAAGACACTTCCACGTGGTCATGCCAAGTCCAACGGCCAACTGCAAAACACAAGTAACGGTGCAAGCCCCTCCTGTGCCAGGGGGAGAGTAATGTAACTGAGAGTTACTTCATTCTGGTCACACTTCTGTAAGAGAAAAAGTGAGCTTGCAATCTCAGCTAGGTGACTATGTGTGGTTTTAAGTGTTCTGAGTTAACCCTTCCATGCTTTTATGGGAAGAAGGAGAGAGGTGAATGACCTCGGGTTTTCAAATGATGCCCATTGTGTGGAGAGAATCTCATACTTAAGAGTTTTCACCCACTTATTTGTACACTTAAACAGTATGTTTAGGCAGATAAATACCTCTGCTTTCTAAATCTCACTTCCACATAATGAAAATCAAGTAGAAAATCATGATTTCTCTAACAGGGCTGTGAAACTTAAGTGGCATCGTTGTGCCAGTTAGGCTGCAACCAAGAGAGCTCCTAAAATAGGAAGATGTAACCTGACCCTGCGCTCCCTGCAGTGAACTGCAGAGGATGAGAGCTGCTCACTGCACCACTCTGAAGAATATGACCCTTGATGACATAACAGAGGTCTCCCTTCTGATTCTGTTGTGCTTTCGACACTCCGTGGAGACTGGAGTCTAGTTCTGACCGTACTGGATTCACCTCTGCTGCTAGAAGAATTTACATTTAGTTAAGGATCAAGGTTAAATATGCCTGCAGTAACACAAGAGTTGGTAAAATGTAGTTCGAGTGTGTGCCAAGGTCGGCGCCGGGGGGGGAAGGGACTGTGTGAGCTGCCTAAAAGCTCCTGCCAGCGTTTTTAGCTTGTACCCAGTGAGAGCTGACTAAGCAAGCAAGACTCCTCTGCTGAGCTACAGGGTCCTCTGAATTATTTGTGCAGCAGAATTTGGCTAAGCACCACCAAGAGTCTGGATTTAGGACGTCTCCTTTTTGTTGTATATACTGGACTGCTGATTTTTGTTTGTTTGTTTTCATTCATTTCAGGTGGATCACCATCATTTCCATGCTTATAGCACAGATCCAGAGCATGGACAAAAACACCACGGAGACAAAGACAGGAGGAGAAGCATACTGAGCTCCATTCACCAAGAGCGCAGGTACCTGCTTCCAACCTATTTATGCCAATCAACAGGAAATGAGCAGGGAATTTTGCCCTGCCTTGTGCTGCAAGTGGGATACACCAAACCACTTCTGGTTATCCTTATGGTTTCCTGTAATTTCCAGTTCAGGCTGAAAAGACCAGTGGTGTTATCTGATTCAGTTCTTTCATTACCACAGATAGCTACGTGTAACAGGCATGTGGATATTTTAAGTACCTAAAACGTCATCTGTCTTGGTTTTGTAAATTGAGGAAAGGAAATCAGTTTCAGTGTCTGATTCCTGGCTGACAGGCTTAAGTGGGCTTTATTCTAAAAAGTAGGGAAAGTCTAGATGTATGTCTGTGTCTTTTAGGAGAAGGAGTTCTGGAAAAAAAAAAAAAAAGGTGGGTACAAATCGGGTTTCCAAGAAAGAGAGGAGGTGTTCCCTTGCAGGACTGAAGGTGATGGCTGCCAGACATGAGGACGATGTTATGAAGTGGCATTCTTTATGGAAACGGGTGTGAAGAGCAGGAAGGGAGAGGTTTTGCAGCAGAGGAGCCTAGTAGTACTCAGAGAATTCTAAGGTCTGAGGTATGGCTGTGCAGACTTAACATAACAAGTGTCCTATTTAAAAGTATCCATAAATCATTCCTTCATAACCCCCCAAATTATGTGTTGCCAAGGGTCCTTTCAATGCTTTACAACAAACTTGAGATTTGTAGGAAACTGCCAAAGAGCCAAAGGATTGCGTGCTGCGTGCAGATAGAGGGGCAGAAAGCAGACCAAGGGCACCAACAAATCACTGTGTTTCTGCTCTGGCAATGAATTAGTTAAATTCGCAGTTAGTTTTTACCTCTTTGTTCTCCTGCCAGCGTTGTTTAGCTGCTCTCACAGGCCAAGCTGCTCATTCTCTTGTAACCCTTCTCTACATCTTCTCCAATTGTTTTCTTATGGAGTGTGAGAGCCTAAATCACATACTGTGTTCTGGGGAAAACACCAGAGTCTTGTGCGCCTGCAGCAGTTCTTCCCTACCTCTAGCAGAGAAATATTAACTTACCTAAGGTATGTTCTCCTTTTATATGAATGACTGAAGATTTCTTTATTTACTTCAATTAACTTTGACCTGTCCTATTTCATTTGACTTTTGACACATCTGGCCTTAATCCTATGCATCTCTGTCTCTACACCACAGCTATCAAGTATTGAATTTGTTTTTTTTTCCACTTATGTTGGCTTAAAATGCTTCACAAGAAGATTTTTCTCTTGTGTGGAATTTATACGGAGGATAGCTTTTTTACCTTTGATCCAGATACATTCCAATCTCCCTCCTCTATTCAAGTCTTTCAGCTCTTCAGACAAATTCATTAACGAGTTTCCTTAATTTGACAGTTTGCCCTTCTGAAGTGGAAAATTTAATTATCAACCTGCTTCTGTTTGTTCAGTTTGTTCAGTTCAATGTAAATGGAAACAGTTGCTAAATACTCAGCCCAATGCTGTTGTCTCTTTTTCATCTTTGTGACTACTAACAAGAAACTTGGCAGATATGGTACACATGGCTATCTGGTCCCAGGTTTATTATTAGAAGTGTTTGTTTCCCAGACTGTATCTGGGAAGTTAAAACTGATCATGGCACAATTCCCAGGAGTGTTCCTATAATAACGTTTCAGTGACAGACCTCTACTTGCACCATTATATTTTAGTGACCAACAAGAAAGGCCAGGTTTTAATGAGGTGTCCAAATCACAAACAACCACCCTCCAAAAAAAACAAAGGCTGTGAGCAGGTGGTCTCTACTGCTGGAAGTGGAGCTTCCTGATCATGGTCAATAGGGAATTTTATGATGAATGAAATGATGATGTGTTAAATGACAGATGGCTTATTTTGTAAAAAAAATGCCAAGATCACTTGATAGTTTCCACTTCTCTGGGTGAAATGGCTAAGCAGTGGAACAAGAGTACTGTACTGAGACTGCAAACCTCTTGGATATTGGCATGTTGATCATATTCACATGAGTCACATCAGCTGCAGCTTGAACTCTCAAATATAAGAAACATGCAAAGCATTTTTCTTCCCAGCCTGTGTCTGTCTCTCATTGAAATTAGCCTGCTGTTCATGTATGACAAGGCTTCTGGCAGATTCTGGTCTCTTCTCACAGGTAATTACTAAGAGAACAAGAGGGAATAGCCTCAGGCTGTGACTGGGTAGGTTTAGACTGGACATTAGGAAATTTTTTTTTCATGGCAGGAGTGGTCATCATTGGAATGGGCTGCCCAGGGAGGTGGTTGAGTCACCAACCCTGGATGTGTTTAAAGGTCATTTGGATATGGTGCTTGGGGCTATGGTTTAGGGGTGAACCTTATAGAGTAGGGTTATCAATTGGACTTGATGATGATCCTGAGAGTCTTTTCCAACCTGAATGTTTCTGTGATTTTGCCATACCATTCCTGATTTACAGTGGCTTGCCTAGCCTTTGTGCCCTCCTTCATCTTGCAGTCTAATCATAGCAATTTGGTTGTTTTTATAGCTCTCTTTTGTGTCTTGTCTTGCTACTTTTGATTTTCAAGCACAGACCCAGTCTGAGTGGTACCTAGAGGAAATATTATGTACCTATTCCCAGATCTTTGGCTGCTGCAAACTGGTAAAGGAATACAGGTCAGTTAACACTGTCCAGAGAAGTGGACCAAACGTTTCAAGTTGGAAGTTCATAGAATTAAGAGCTGCAGTAGCTACCTTAGTGCTTGTAATAACAAGCTGACTGTGCAGGTGAAGCCATCAGGACACGGGGCAGAAACTTGAAGGTCTGAAAGCCAGAATGCTGTGCTGTGCAATGGAGGGCCAGTGGGAAAAACATGAGGTCTTACTCATAGAATGCACAGAGAAAGAAACTGGGCATTAAGGTATAGTTTTAAGCATGGTAAAGGCATCGACATGCTGGCCTCTTGTTGAAAAGGAAACAAGGAACAGTAAGTCCTGGCATAATACTGTGAGAATGACAGAGCTATAATAAAAGGGCAGATCTTTCATCTTACAAAAGCAGCTTGTATCAGTCATCCAAGCACATGAGGCCAAATGAATAGGGGCACAGAGCCACGGGTTTAAGGACTTCTTGTTCATTCTGAGCTCAGAGTCTATCTACATTTGGCACCAGGGCTGTGATCTAGCAGAGATTGAAAATTGGGGTCTCTCACTGCTCTCCACTCCCTGTTTGGTTACTACCTCCTGTGAACCACCTCACTTCTTTCCATCTCCCAGTCCTCCCTTGTGCCAGATGCCACAGCTGGCATTCTCTGTGAACAGCAAGTCCACAGTATGTTCTTCAGCTATGACAAGGGGACTTCCAAGTCCCTGTCAGATGGGTAGGAGAAATGGATCTGGAGAGGTTTTTCTCCTGCGTGGTGAAGAAGCATCAACTCTTGTCTTCTTTCCTTGAGGAAAGGAATGTTCTCAGTGTTATGAAACTTCTGTTTGGCTTACCCTTGGACACAGATAGAGTCATAGAATCAACCAGGTTGGAAGAGACCTTCAAGGTCATCCTGTCCAACCTATCACCAAGCCCTGTCCAGTCAACTAGACCATGGCACTAAGTGCCTCATCCAGGCTTTTCTTGAAGACCTCCAGAGACGGTGACTCCACCACCTCCCTGGGCAGCCCATTCCAATGGCAAATCACTCTCTCTGTGAAAAACTTCCTCCTAAAATCAAGCCTATACCTCCCCTGGCACAACTTGAGACTGTGTCCCTTTGTTCTGTTGGAGTCATGCCAACTGGTATTCATTGGAAGGATGGTAGGGATAAGTGGGAAACTTAGCTGGAGTTCCACTTGACAAGTGTCAATTAATGGAAACAAGGCAAGAAGTGGAGAGGAGGAATAGGTGGTTTAATGTTGCTCTTGACCTTATGAAAACCAACAGCTGCTCAGGACACATTTTCAGTAATTTTGCAAAACCTTTTCCTTCTTCCTTCCTGTTGTTTTGCTCAGAGTGATCTTCAAGTGGGTGTGTTTTGACACATTTCTTCTTCTGCACATGCCTAGTGAAGCACAAGGCTGTTTAGAGCCTATTGGGTAATGTATTCTTTATGGACTTGCAGATCCTCTTATGTATAGGCACATGCCCTAAGGGCTTCACCTTGGTTAGCAAATAGGGCTTCCTGATGTGCTCATCACTTCAGATTGCACTAGATGGGCTGGCAGGGAGGCTGTCTCAGCTTACCTCAGTCGTCTCCTTGACGTTTCTTGCCATCATATGTTTTATTTGGGTGTGTTCTCTCTCCCAGATGCAGTACAGGAGCACTGAACAGCTCAGGGCACGAGAAGGCACTCTGCACTTGCTATAAAAAGCAGTCTTTGGGGACCATAAGAGCAGTCACAACCTAATGTAGTTCTTTGGTTGACCAGATCTTGCAGAAGTGATCTTGAACTATGTGGGGGTTGCATGCTATGAACTCATGACAAATGCTGTGGGTTCTGATTATATGTCCTAGAGCAACTAACTAGATTTTTTTAAAAGCTTTTGAGACAGGCTTTAGCAAGTCATCTCCTGGCAAAGAGTCTTTGGAATAAATGTGCAACCACACACCAGTGACTAAACAAGCTACGTGAGGACTAGTGTGCTTACTATAGCTGGAGTGGTCAGTGCAATGGAGAGCAGTCCCCTAGCACCTAGAGCATAGGGACTGAAAGAAACTAGGAAGCAGAGCTGTGCTGAAACAAGTTTTGGGGCTCAATATCAGAAATCTGGGCATTTACGGGACTCTGGGCTGGTCTCAAGGTGCAATGTAAAGATGTTTAGGATCGTACTGTGATGGAAGATAGTAAAGGGAGAAAATTAGTGGAGAAGGGATGGCTGTGACAGTCTGTATTTGTATGCATGCATTAATCTCCTAAAGTAATTACTAAAGGGGGATTAGTTTTGTGGCATTTTAATTCTAGGACCAGAGGTGTGTGATAGACTGCATGGTGCATTGCAGACATAGAGCCTGAGCACTCTTCTTGCTTATTGGGTTGATGGCCAGGAAATCACTTTCATGATACTGCACCTTTCAACTCTGTTTATTCCATATCCTCCAGTTTTGCCTTCCCGCTATTCAACAGCTTTTTTCTTTCCATTTCCTGTAATTATTATATTTCTCTGGTCCTGCAACCCAGGATAGAGTCTGGCTGCAACATATTCCTGGTCTAGTAGGGACTTAGGAGGTACATAGTTTAAATAAGACTCCTCCTGAAACTTAAAATAAGATTCCTCATGGAACTTAACTGAGGCTCCATTATATTTGGATTTATTTTAGTTGTTGCTTTGCATTTAAAGGTTTCTGTGGCTTTTGTGTTTGGTTTGGGGAAAAGTTTGTGTCTCAAGAACTTATTTAGAACTGAAATAGAAAAAAAAAACCAACCAAATCTGTGGACTCTTTGGTCACATGTATTGGTTTTGCTTGCAGGAGCATTCATTTAACTTCCTGACAGTCATCCTTTTCTAAAGCATTTTGAAGTCTACTCATTGTTTTCAAATCATTGTTGACACTATTTGTGTGCAGCAGAATATATAACACAGAAATGATTCCTTATACTTTTTGCCAAATAAATTAATTGCAGATTACTTTTTAATTTCTTGTACAGCTCATTCTAAAAATGTCTAGAACTAATTTTCTTTTTTTTTTTGCACTATATTAATTGTTTGGATTGTCATTTGAATCCTTAAATTTAATTTGACATATTTAGATGACAACAAACACTAGCTTTCCTTTTGTTGTTGGTTTTGGACAGTTGCCAGGAGAAACTGAAGTGAAATTATATTATTGTAAATGAAATGATGACATTACTTGACCAGTGTAGTTACAGTTTGGGATTTTGCACTTTGTTGCACATAGAAACATATGGCCAACAAAGCTAGGGAAGCATCTGGAGAGTCTTAAGAAACATCTGAGGGAATTGGGTTTTTTTGGAGAAGATGAGGCTGTGGGGAGACCTCATTGCTCTCTACAGCTACCTGAAAGGATGTTGGATTGAGGTGGGGGTCAGTCCCTTCTCCCTGGTATAGGGTGTTAAAATGAGATGAAACAGCCTGAAATTGTGCCAAGTGAAGTATCGGATATTAGGAAACATTTATTTCCTGTTAGAGTGGTAGGACAGCACTGGTCAGACCACACCTTGAGTACTGTGTCCTGTTCTGGGCACCTCAATTCAAGAAAGATGTTGAGGTGCTGGAACATGTCCAGAGAAGGGCAACAAAGCTGGTGAGGGGCCTGGAGTACAAATCCTATGAGGAGAGGTTGAGGGAGCTGGGCCGGTTTAGCCTGGAGAAGAGGAGGCTCAGGAGTGATCTTATTACTGTCTACAACTACCCGAAAGGGCATTGTAGCCAGGTGGGGGGTGGCCTCTTCTCCCAGACAACCAGCAATAGAACAAGGGGACACAGTCTCAAGTTGTGCCAGGGTAGGTATAGGCTGGATATTAGGAAGAAGTTCTTCACCGAGAGAGTGATTTCCCATTGGAATGGGCTGCCCAGGGAGGTGGTGGAGGCACCATCCCTGGGGGTCTTCAAGAAAAGACTGGATGAGGCACTTAGTGCCATGGTCTAGTTGATTGGATAGGGCAGGGTGATAGGTTGGACTGGATGATCTTGGAGGTCTCTTCCAACCTGGTTGATTCTATGATTCTTCAATTATCTTTGAGTGACATTGGAACAAACTGCCGAGGGTGGTGGTAGAGTCACCATCTCTAGAGGTGTTCAAGAAATGCGAAGACAGGGCACTTTGGGATGTGGTTTAATTGCCAAAGTGGTCTGAGGTTGGTGGTTGGACTAGGTGATCATAGAGGTCTTTTCCAGCTGAAATAATTCTATGATCTGTATTTGGATATCTTAAGAAATATAAATAGCTGTATCTAAACACATTCCTTCAATGCAAAGGAATAAAACTGTGAGCAACACATCCTCTGTTCACAGTGCTACATCTTCTGTGGACTTTGGCTGCAAATGAAAATCCTTAGCTCTTCTTAGAGTTAGATTGACAAGCACATAACTTAAAGCCGTCTGTGAAATCAAATGACTTCTTCTAAGTCATCATATAATATCACCATAGGAACACTGCATGTCTAAGTATCTTCAGAGATGTGATGGTAACTTGAATTGACTTCTCTGAACCAGTGGCACTACCCAGCTAGTAGCACATTCTTGTCTTTCATCCTGTTGCTTTTCAGCCTGCCCAAAGGTCCATGTTAGACAGTTATCAATATCCAGGTTAGCTAGAGCGAAATTAGCTCACACCCATGAACTCATGCACAAATGATGCAGCTGCAGCACACACATCCTGTCTGGAACAGAGGCAGGAATAGCATTCATTTCCTCAGGGTTTCCTACACTTCTCTGTGGTGAATTCTCCCAACATCTTGTCCTGCAAAAATCTGGTGTATCCTGAGAGTAAGTCTATCCCATATCCTAAAACAAAGGCAAAGCCAGAACAAAATATACTGGGCCATATAAATTAAGACTGACATGAAATGTATGAGCAAGGGCACCGAAGGGGAGTCACATTCTTGCCTACAATACTTAGATGAATTGAAGGGTAAGGACAGAAGAGATGAGAGCTAATAAGGAAAAGATAAAGCAGAGTTATATAAACTAATTTTGGAAGGTGGGTAATTTAGCCATATACTTTGAAGCAACTTGGTTTTGTAAAGGCCAGGATATGAAGGGTGAATGAAAGCATGAGAAACCTCATGGGAGAAAGGGCAAAAGTATGAAGGTATTTTGAGCTCAAAGAAGAAAAATTATAGAGGGCTAAACTCTGGTTCCCTGCCCAGTACACACTGGAAGCCATCTCAGCAGGCTAAGGAGTGGGATAGTCCCTTAAGAATAGACAGATTTTTCTGCTTATTTTTACTCCATGTATGTTCAGGCTATATAAAACTGCTGCTGAGAACAAACTCCACCTCTGGTCTTTCCCGAGGGTAGCCACTGAAACAAAGCTGGGAGCTGGTCTTCCAATAAAGGAAGTACCTTGTGATAAAATGCTAACATTTGAAACAGGAGAGGACAATGACATCATTAACAACTTCTTGGACTTCTTCTAGGACGATGCACTGCTTTGGGCAAAATATGACATTGAGGCAACACATCATTCCAGACAAACTGGTTCTTGCTGTCTTTCCTTCTGTGCTTTGTTTTAATCTCCTGTATTATTGGCAGAATTATTTAACTTTCTTGTCAAATAGCAATGGTCTGTTACATAAAGTTAGGTGAGAAAAATTTCCAGGAGCCCCACGGCTTTCTCCCAGGTTGGTAATGCAAGGCAAAGCTTCATTTTAGCCCTGGCAGCAGACTTCAGGGAGATAGTTCCTCCTCCGGTGGCTGACTGGAAGGAGGTACTTGAGAAGGGAGATCCCTGAATCCGAAATCATAGAAATAGCTTGAGTTGGAGGGTACCTTAAAGATCATCTAGTTCCAACCCTCCTGCTGTGGGCAGGGATACCTCCCACTAGCCCGGGTGGCTCAAAATCTCTTCTAACCGGGTCTGAAACTCTTCCAGGGATGAGGCGTCCACAATTTATCTGGGCAACCCGTTCCAGTGTCTCACCACCCTCAGAGTCCAGACCTTCTTCCTAATGTCCAATCTAAACCTACCCTGTTCTAGTTTGAAACCATCACCCCATAACTGCTGTGACTTCCAGAGGACTTGGCTTCCCCGTGACTTGCCTTCCTGCCATACATCCCCAGGGTGGGAATCGGTTTGTTAATTAGCTGTTAATTCCTGGAGGCTGAGGCAGAAGGGGCTAGAAAAGTTCCTGCGGTGAGTGGGCAGCTCGCTGCCTCCGGTCTGCCAGGTCTCCCGCCCACCGCGTAGTGGCGGGCGCGGAGGGGGAAGGCTCCGGCTCCCGGGGAGGAGGAACAGCGGAGGCTGCGGCTCCGGCTGGATTTCAGTCAGGGAAGATACTCTTTTTGCAGGCAGGGGGACGGGGTAGCGCAGTGGTGTTCATGCGAGTCTCTGTTCCCCCGGAAAGCTTTGGAGCAAAGCGAGGAGGAATTTCAGCAAGCTGGAGCCAAGTAACATCTGAGTCTAAACACACAACGTGCTTCCTTCCTTTTACGTTTTCTCTTGCAGATGGGGCTCAGCTGAAGCGAAGCCCTCCTCTTCATCGCGATTGTTAACACCGCCGCACCAGCATCGGGCTGAAGCAGTTCTGGTTAGCAGCGAGAAGTTGTGCTCTCTTCTCTCTATCGGCAACTGGTGAGTGGACACCTCTGCTTTACAAAGTGTAGCCAGTTCTGTCAACTGTTGCACAGGCTAAGAAGCTTTGGTGGATGATGCCTGAACCCATAGGATTGGGTACGCTGGAAGCTCTTGTTCCCGAATTCGGCAGCGTTTCTGTCGTGAGACATCTTCTCACCACGCTCTTGAGTTATTTCAGACGGGAAAGCTTTCAGCTAATCGTATGTAAAGCCTATGCATGCCTCCAATTTTAAACCTCCTTCAGGTAAGCCCTGATGGCAGCAGCTGCCAGCAGCATTGCTATTCAATGTAAATTACCCCACGTTCAAAGGCAGAGCCGCCTGTTCCGATACTGTGGCGTGTTCCTCGGTGAAAGCATTCAAGGAATTACTTGAACTTCCAGAGGGATGAAGCCTGCCTCTACAAGTCTCCTTTGAACAGACTACAATTGTAATCAGTTAGAGAGCTGCTGAGATGAGATGTCCCAGACCTTTCCCAGAGGTTCCTGGGAACTTCCTGGTAAAAATTAACATCGCGGCATAGCAGGGACCCGCTCACCCGCGGGGATGAGCCGCAACAGCCGAAGCGCCGCCGCCGCCACCCGACTTCACGCCGGCGGCGTTTGGATGTGCTTGATGCCGCTCACGGGGGGCGAGTGCTGGGACTTGCCTGCACCGAGAGAGAGGCCGGGCTAAGGCGCTGCTGCGGCCGCATGCGGGGCCGGGGCTTGCCGCCGGCCGGAGCAGGGCCCCCCGAGAAGAGGGCAACCGTGAGCAGCGGAGCCTTTCTCCGCCAGGTAGGCGGCCAAGGGGATTCTGGGAGAGCGGGGGCCGTGAGATTAAGGGGACATCCCCGTTCCCCCGGCGGCCCTTGCCGGCCGGGGGGCGGGGGAGTCGCTCGCCTTATCCCCGGCCTCCCGGAGTAGCCCCGCTCCGCGACAGGGCGGCCAACGGAGCCAGAGCCTGCCCTAGCGCCGCATGCCGCCGCTGAGTGAGGTCCCGCCGCCGCCGCCTCGGGGGGCCCCGCGGGCCGTGAATCGCGGCTGGCGGGCGTGGCTGGCGGCGGGAAGCCCTGCCGGGGCTGGGGGTGGGGTGGGGGGAACTAAGTAGCGGCGAGGCCCAGCAGGCTGCAACGGGGCTCTGGAACCGGGCAGGCAGCAGAGTGGGCTGATGCAGATGGAGATCAGGAGAAACCCCCGGCTGAGCTGCGGCGGCCGGCGGCGGTCGGAAAATAAAATTTGAGGAGAGAATCATGGCTTCTGCTAAGCTGCTTGGATCCGGTAATCCCACCGTGTTGCCATGGCTGCCGGTCAGGCAGGTTCCGAGAGAGAATCGCTTTTAGCGGGGGTACCGAAAGGGAGGGAGGAGGCTGCCCCTTTGGAAATGCCGCAGGCCTGGGGGAAGGAACAATGGCCCTGGGTGGACTCTGCCTTAAGCTATGCAAATCTATCGCCTGTAGTTCAGGGAAGAAAAAAAAAGCCCTGAAGTTTTGTGTTGTCTCTCTCTCTTTTTTTCCCCCTCCTAAAGTATTCGGATTATTATTTGGCTGTGGGGGTGGTGTTTCTAATTTTAGTTATTGCGAGCTGTGAGATCAGCCCTGCTGTCCTTTCTCAAATTAGAATTTCCAGTGAGATGAGCAGCTAATCTATATCGGAATTTGTGGTTGTTGCACTCCTCTTAGCGAGCTGAAACTTTGCGACCAGGCTCCTGCCGTTTCCCTCTGCTTTCTTCACCCGCTTTATGCCAGGCTATTCTTATGTACAATGTGGTTGCAAAACTCTTTAGAAATGAAGAACTTGACAACGGGACCAGATTGCATGTTTTATTCTGACAATTTCATTGCAGCTGAATTGTGCAAAAAAAAAATATACATAAAAAAGATGTAACTTCTGCTGCGGAGAGTGCCATGTGCTGGGCCGGTCACTCATAAACTTAAAAAGCCCTGAGTTCAGGGAGGGCTTAAAGCAAAAGGAAATGTGTATGGAGTGAGACTTCCTACCCGTCCATTTTTGAATAGGAAATATTTCTGATTAGGTCACAGAAGTGTTACTTCTGAAACTAAAATTACTTTATTCCATATATAAGACTGCACCAGCTGTATCCTTGTTTTTTTTTCTTCCTGAGCGCATGACATAAATCCACAGATCTTTCTTTTCCAGGTTGATGCCTCTTCAGCATATCTCTTTCTTTCCTGAACTGAAGCAGTCAGTTAAGTTACTCTTTTAAGCTTATAGCTGTTTATCGAAGCGTTGGTATTCAAGGTGGCTAAGTCCCATGATTTCCCTGAGGGTCATATTGGCTACGGGAGAACTCTGCTGCGTGTGGGACGGGTGAATCAGCCCCTAAGACTCTGGAGACTCATCGTGTCCAAATACTCTTTTTAAAAGCAGGAGGAAAGTTTCTCTATGGAAGCAGCTGCCTGTTGGGGAAGTTCCCATGGGAGCAGATGCAGAGTGTGTATGCAAGATGGCAAAACCTGAAAGCTAGCAGGAAGATCACAAGTGCCTCCAAGTCTTAAGTTGTAAAGAAGTGGGGAAATAAGTGATTTATGGCGTCTTGACTGAGGCGATTGGCGAGACATTATTTTCATATGTACTTTGAGTACTGCTAAATGATGGCTTTAGCAATTACCTAGGGGAGTTGCATGAGCAGGGAAATACAGCAGCCGAAGTGACAGTGGCAAATAATTGAGGTGCTTCTCCTTCACTGCTTCCTCGGACCTACATTTGAAAGCTTACAAGCAGAGGCATTTAGAGGATTTTGGATTGTTGCTGATAATTTCTGGATGGAAGACAGCAGGGAGTGGAAATAGTCTTTCTTATAGCTTCTTTGTGCCATTAATGCTCTTCTCCTGGGTTTGTTTTAATCGTTAGTTCATGGGCATACCATGATTACTGCCTTTCAGTAAAGGTGTGATCTGTCCTCCCAAGAGAGGCTTGGGAAAGTTCTCATAAACATTCTTTGGCTGATTTGTGATTTTTGTGCTAACTGCTGCTGGGCCTGGAAGAAGAATGCAATAAGATGGCTCATTTGGAAATATAACTTGAGACCTCTATGAAGCAATCCACACCACTGACTCCAAGAGACTTGTGAGGAAAGCCTCTTTTCTTTTTTCCACCATCCTCAGTATAACTTGAGCTGGAGTACAGGATCTTGATTCATCTTTGTACATTAACATTAAGGTAATTTTACTTATACACATGAAAAATTGTCTTCACTGTGTGTATGATGCAAGACGCTCCACTGTGGCTTCCTAGTTAAGTGTGTTTTAGGAATGGGCTCAAGACTATGTGAAATATCTCTCTACAAACATCTTAACACCATTTTAGCTAATTTGGTTGAAATGTGCACTGTGCATCTAAGAGGAGTTTAATTTATTAAGCTTATGACAGCTCATTTCTCATTCATTTAAATGATTTGTTCATCAATGTATCTACCTTATAGAGAAGCGAGTGAATAATACTTGGAAATTAATTTATGTGGTAACTGAGTATATAGTGGGGTTTGTTTTGTTTTGGTGTTTTTCTTTCTGAAAAAGAAAGTCACCATTTCTTTAGTCAAATGACCAAGAACTTTGCCACAGAATAAAACCCCCCTGAATTTCCCCTTTAATCCAGTTTCTTCTATTTTTGCGATGTTACATATGACTGCTTCTGTACCTATTCATAGTCTTCAAGGGAAATGCAATTCTGTTAATTGGTATGTGATTTTTTTTGAAGTGTAAAGTCATTATCCTTCTACAGAAATACCTGAAACCTTGACTTTTCTTGGTTAAGAGGAAAATGTGGTATGCAGGCTGCCATTTCCTTTATAAGTCACTTCTCAGTAGTGTGGAAATTAATCTGCTCTCCCTTTCTGTTTCCGTGTTAATCACTGATACCAGTAGCTACTAATTGTGCAGAGCAGCTGAAAAGCTGGAAAGTGACTGGTGTGTACTATAAAGGGAAAAACAACACATGGCTTGCATGTGGTATATTTGCTCTTTTAAAAGGCATTGAGCAAATGCTGATGTAGATTGTGGTAAAATACTTTGTGATAATGCTTCTTGCTGTGTTTTATATCTATTAGCTTAAAACATCCTGCCAATCTGTTTGGGTGGGATGGATCCTCAGTGTTTGAAGTCGGTCATTCCTTGGTCTTGAAAGTACAAGTGAAGCCTTTATCTCAAGAGCAAGACCCTTTACTTTTTACTGCAACAGAGGAGGAATTTTTATGTGTCTCCCAGATAATACTCAAAATTTGTGTGTGACTCTTCTGTGTTGTTTCTGCTGCCAACCCTGACAGCAGACATAAAGCTGGAGTACATCGTGCTAGAGTTATTCTTTACATTCCAGAATCCATGGGGATCCAGGAGGAGCAAGGCAAAAACTTGAATAGCCTAGCCTCTGCTTGCCCAGGCTGGAAAACTTGAGAAGCCACAAAGCTCATCCTACCTCGTATTAGGAGGGCAGGAATTAAGTAATCAAGGAATTGATTTTTAAAAACTGACAGGACTGAAACGCTCAGACTTTCTCATTGAAACTTACAGTGCAAGTTTCTATTCCTCTAGCAGGAATGTGGCTTTCTTTAGGGCCACTGGGAAACTTTATTTGTGAAGTGGGTGGCTAGAAGACTTAGATTACCACAGAATCTTCAACTAATTTTTTAGAAAACAGTTTGTAGCCCATGTGAGCACAGGTCAGTTCAGCTGCTGCAGAGCTCAGAAGAACTCTTTGTTAGGCTGGGTGGGCAGGCAGACACTTCTGCAGTGCAGCAATGGACAAACCGTTGCTTGCTTTCAGTGCTGCTTCTCAGAGTCCCACAAACAGCAGTGAAACGAGAACGGTGTGAAGGGCACATCATCAGCTTACCAGAAGCCCTGGCAGAGGAAATATGCATGTGTGATGGCCAATGCAAAATGTTTCTTTGTATAAAATACAAATGATGTCACACATGGAGTGGGGAAAGAGAAATTCCTTTCCCAAGAAACTGAAGTCACAATTTTGCCATTTTCTTCCCCCCACTCCTCTTTTTTTTTTTTTTTCCTAATGTAATTGTTGCTTTTTGTAGCTCCCTCTTGGGTAGTTAACTTTTGCAGTTGCACTGACTCAGCTTTTATAGCTGCATTATGACCTGCATGGGAGAAATCATCTGGTGAAGGAAAGGGCCCTAGAAGCACTCTAGCATGGAGCAAGGGATAGTGCAGAGAAATAACTGGTGGGATTTTCTCCCTGCAGTGAGAAAAGTGCTTGCTGCTTAATGTTGTTGCTGAATGAGAAGACAATCTTATTTATCTTTTGGCAGTCAAAAATAGATTCTTCTTGTTTCTTTGGAGTTCTTGAACTTGCCTGTTCTATGATCTCCACCAGTGTCACATCTGAAGACCCTGGAACCGCTATCACCTCAGTCTCCACAGTGCTTCAGGTAGTCTGAAGTCAGCAAGCAGGAGGAGGGTTATTGGTGTAGATGGGAGATACTCTGTAGGGTTTCTTTGAACGTAACATTTGCACAACATTAAATAGAGGCACAATATTAAATCTATTTGATGAAGTACCAGAGCAAGTTGAGATTTGTCTGTATTGGTGAATGCACACAAAGCTTGCTAGCATGTGGTAGCTAGTCTTGGTTGTGCCCCCTGTGTAGACAAGTTGTTGCCTTTTCCTTAGGAAAAGCCTGGTGTGTGGGTTGTTTTTTTTTTTGTTTGCTTGTTTTGTTGTTGTTTGTGTGTGGTTTTTTTTCTTTTCCCTGGAAACAGTGGGGGGAAAACTGTAGTTAGCTCTGCTTGCCCAAGTGTTTTGCAATATTTAATGAGGCAGGGAGACTGTTACTTGTCTGAGCTGAAAATTTGGAAGGCTGCATAAGTCTGTTTTTCTGCACCCCCATCTCCACTCCTCCAATAGTATTATCACCCTTGGCAGCTTTGATTTCCCATCCTCAATAGCTCGGGAGCCTCTGGACTCTATCTGTAGTGAAGTGTCCTGTGATTCAGCAGCTGCAATGTAGCTGTGCTACTTCACTCTCCTGTCCTTTTTTTTCTGCTCTATTTCCCAAGTGTAGACATTGGCAGGTCCATGAAAGGGTGAGAACAAGAGTAGGCAGGGATGTTATCCTCCAACTTCTCTATTAAGGAATTGTAGATTCTGCAAGTGGAGCGTGTGGACAAGGGGAATGGACCTCAAAATGTCCTCAGTGTTCTGTCCCTAGATGTCACCTCCCTCTGTCACTGTTGGAGACAAAGCAGTGGGCTAGATGAACACTGGTCTCATAAGCATTTCTTGTGCCTGTGTTGCTCACTTAGTGTGGGGGAGTGCACACCAGTTGTGTAAACTAGGTTTGCGGTAGCCAGAGGGCTACAATACTGTTCAATGTAAATGCTGCTTGTAGAGTTTCTCAAAACTGATTGCCTTTTCTTGCAAAACATGTCAAAGAAATACTGTTACCTCATTGGAGTAACTTGAATGGAATAGCTGCTATTATTGCTTCCTTTGTTTTGTGCTAATGACATGTCATGGTGTGTTTTCAGTTTGGGACATTAGATCTTAGGTGGCTCAGCCTCAAATTTTAGGTTTTGTGTTAGTTTAAAGATTTCTTGTCTGATTTGAGAATGTTTTTCAGAGCCTTTTGGAAAGTGGAATGAAGTGAAATAGATTATGCATCTTATTCTTCAGATTTCACAGAGAGTATTTCCCGTAATACTGTTTGGTGTCAATGACTTTTCAAAGCTTATCTATTCAGTGACTGAAAAGACTATTAAAAATGTTAAGATAACTGTTCTGGGAAATTTAGACACTGCAATGTTTGATCAAAGTTTTTCAAAGTTTTAGTGTTTTTTTTTTTTCCTTTATTTTCCACCTCTAATGGTTAGAGCCTCTTGTATCTGCCACACAATTGTGCGATGAGCAGATACAGTGAAATCAGGTTTCCAATGTCTTTCTGCATGTAGACTTTCTGATCTTTAATGAAAGATGAGCTTATAGGATTTCTTTGTTCTACCCGGCTGCCTGTTTATTTTCACATACTTACAGAGGCCTCCAAAGCATTAAGTTCCTAATCTCCTGTCAAATTTGACTGAAATTAGCCAAAAGGGTTCAAAAGTTCTATAGGGAAGGAAGGACATTCATGCGTGCATACAGGGTATGACTGCATAAATTCTCATTTCATGCTAAGAACATGTGCAGCAGAACAGAACAAAAAGCCCTTTACTGTACTGCATTTCATGCTCTAATGGAGTTCTGTGTCCTTTGTGTCATGAATAGCAATTCATAATGTTGGAGGCTGATCTGGGTTTGGTGCGGGCAGCGTAGCAAGGAAAAGATATCAGTAGGCAAGCAGGACAGCAGTTCCTGCCTGCAGTATGTCTTTCTCTAGAGGACTTCCAGTTTTATGCTGAAGCAAGTATCAGACTTCCTATTTTATCCCCGCTGCAGCATGGGCCAGTTTGGTTATGGAAGAGCAAATCTGTGCCACAGGAGTCCATCACCCTGCTGTGACTCATGGGGAGATGAGCCCTGTGTTGTCACAGGGCTTACTTTTATCTCCAGTGGGGGTACAGCCCTGGGTGAATCCAACGCTCAGCAAAGGTCGGGTAGGGGAGGACAGATAATCTCTTTGAAAATACTCAGGTCCTGAGGAAACTCCTGTTCATTTTATCGTAGCATTTAAGGACTGCTGAAACTGAGACTCAAACTGCCAAAATAGACACTGTTTCACCCACAGCAAACCAGGCTTGGCTTGGAGAGAAACAAATCAAAGTGATGGAGTGAGCTGATGACATACAGCAGAAGGTACTGTGTGAAGCCATTGCTGCAGCAGAGCCAGGCTGTAAGCCAAAATAGACACTGTTTCACCTACAGCACACCAGGCTTGGCTTGGAGAGGAACAAATCAAAGTGATGGAGGGGGCTGATGACATACGGCAGAAGGTACTGTGTGAAGCCGTTGCTGTAGCAGAACCAGGCTGTATGTGTGCAGTCTACCTTGCAGAAAAGCTACCTGAATGCCTGCTGCCTCTTAGCTGGGTTCACAGCAAGTCTAGCCACTACAGGGCAGCCCAAGCAGGAGAGCTGTGAGAACTTGAAAGAGGATGTGTGGGTGGGGTAAAAAATGATTTTTGACTTCCTTCTGTTTTAGGGGTGACCTTGGAAGAGCAAAAAAACCCAAACAAACCAACCTTCCAGGAAAATAGGAAAAAAAAACAACCAAAATGGTGATATATCAGTTTTCATTTTTGGGGAGGAAGTGGGTTGTGTTTAAATTCAGGGAGGACTGAAATCTGGAAGTCCTAAATAGGTGTCTCTGCAGCACTGAGTAAAGCATATAAGCTTTCCCATCATTCCCTACTGACTCATTTAGGCTGCTTTCCTCTCGACAGATGGCAAATGAAGATTACTATCACAGATAATTAGCTTTCCTCATGTATAGGTAAGGAAATGAAGGTGTAGAATTCAGGGCTTTATACATCACTGTGGCATGAATACCCACTAAAAGTCAGCACTGCAGTATGGGCTGTGGTAGTGTTGTTTTGTAGCTCTTATTGTACAGAAATGTCTAAATGAACTTGTGTGAACATTTCCATGAGAAGCTGAGTTCCTTTACAGCAGCTGACAGTTGCTCTGTGACCAGTTCCATTTTTCCCTCCCCTGGTCTTTTAGCCTGTTCCTTTCTCTTGGCTTTTTGTTGTGAATTTGATTTCAGCTTTGCCTAAGGAAGATACTCTGAATGCTGCCCTCAGGCACACCTGTATCTTTCTTTGCTGTCCTCGGACAGCTTCATTGCCTTGCAAATTGATTTTATTTTTTCCCCCCTAAATCACATCCGGACTTACCAGCAACTTTTCCCATTCAGAGAAGATGGATGTTATGACTTTGTGCTGCATTAAATATTCTTCAGGACTACAATTTTCAGCTATACAATAGGCATCTCGTAGCTCTCAAAATCCTCAGGTTAAGTACTGTTTGGATACTGTATGTACATGGTGGTTTGCTCAGTATTGACATTTGAGAAATGAAGCGAAGCATTAAAAGCCTTGAGTGGATCAGATGCAACCTCCCCTGCAACCTGGACAACAGTTCTTTGTTAGCTCAAAAAGCACTTTACCTCCAGAAAGCATTCTCATAGTTGTGAAGTCGCTCATTAGAGCTTTTCTTATTTCTTCCGTTGTAAATAATATTTTCTGAGCTTTAGTGCTGCATACAAAAGAGGCTTTTAAAAGCAGTTGTAGTGTTTATCATATTCAAGCTTTTCCAGTTTGTCACAGTCAGTCTGGGTTTAGCTTTCTTGTTAGCAGTTGCAGTGTGTATTCTGATTAATTCTCAAGATCCAAAGGCAATGCGAATGTATTGCCTATTGAATTGAGAGCAGAGATACATGGCATTAAAGGTACTAGAGAAGCTATACGTTCTGTTGGTGTCCTGCAGCTTTCTCCTGAGCTGTCAGGATGGATGCCCTGGGAAGCTTCCAAGCATTAGCAATAGTGTAGGCTAAGTGCCACTACTTATCTCCGTTTTCCTACTGAATTAATGTAGCTTTACACTTTTCATTGACTTGCTTTGCTGCATTCCTGAGAATCCCAGAAGCTCTCCGTCGCCACACATGCGTGGAAGCAGATGCGTGGACTTGCAGAATCTGCTGCTGGGGTAAACTCACCTCAAACAGATGGAGGTTTTTTTGGGGTGGATTGGTGTGAGGTGGTTTTGGTTTATTTTAATTTTAAGCAGTCGAGGCAAGGTAGGGAGCAACACAGCAAAAAACCAGCAAACATGACATGTTCTGGGCTCTTACTTCTGCCCTTCTTTGCATGTTATTGAAATGAAAATTAAACTGTTCAGGTTTGTGTGCTGATAGGAGCACGTTCACACCTGTGTGTGGATTAAGAGGCCCAGCAAAAACCTGCTTAAGGTAACTTGCTGCTTTTAAGACTGTGGGGACTAAAAATTCTAATATAAAGAGCTGCAGCATCAGGTAAAGGCAGACTGTAGCTGGACTTAATCAGGACTGCGGCTTGCTACTGTGAAAGCTAGTCACACAGAAAGCACCCATGGCTCTTTAGAAACAGACTCTGAGAAAGTGTTCTGATTTGCTTGGAACTTACTGGAGCATTTCATTCTCCAGGTGCTGGTAGTCCAACACATAAATTAGCCATCTTTGTTTATTTTTTCTTTTAAGATAACCATGTTATTTCCCCTGCCCTTGAGAGTCCTAATTTCACTTGTGAGTGTTTGGGGTTTGGTTTGGTTTTTTTTATGTGTGTGATTTATCTTAGCCTAGAGTTGAGATTTTCTTTACTTCCCCCTAGATCAGTTTAGTTTCATAATTCCCAGCCATTTGTGTGAGAGCTGGGCTTAAAAATGACTAGCTCCAAATCAACCAGAGCTAGATGGTAGATGTCCTAGGCATTCTTAGAAGACAAAGTGTGCCTTGTTGTAGGGTTAGCTTAATGCTGTAGTGAATGTGCACCTCTAATACAATAGACTTCTTTGCTTGGGCCTTTAAATATTTAGATTGATCATGATTTCTAGGAGGGGAAAATATTGTGCTCACATGGTTTGTAAGTGAACTGTTTAGAAGCCTGACTAATTTGATTATTTCCAGTCTTTTCTCCTTCTACTTCTTTCCATCTTTTCTGTGGGAAACCTAAGAAGGATTGTTTGTTTGACCTCAAGCCTCTGACTCCGCAGGCCCTGGTGGACAAAGAACAGTGGGTGTGAATTGAGTAACTGATGTTGTGGTGAGGTATATATGTTTCTCTTAACCGTTTTCTGTTTCTGTTAAAGCAGAAAAGCATTAGGTAGTATGCCTGACCCCTTCTCCTTTTTTTTTTTCCCTTAAAAAAAATAGCAAAGAAGCAAAACTCAGAATTGTAGTGTTCTCCTTCAGGAAGGGCACTTCAAGCTGACAAACCTTTCCAGTTACACAAGTCAAGGTATAAGAAGCAAACAAACTCTGACTCTCAGAGCACGTTGCTTGGCTTGTTTATATTCCAGTCTTTCTGGAAGACAGGCTGAAGGGAGATGGGAAGTATAGGCTGAGAAGGAACAGTGTTCACCACAGTATGCAGGAGGAGCTGTGTGGATTTCTAGCACCTGTTCTCTGTGTATTTTATTCTAGCCGGTATCATACTGACACCTGTGATGTGTAATGTATAAATAGCAGCCTAGCTTAGGCTGACTAAAGCTTTAAAAGGTTAATCTGGGAGAGTGTAACAGGGCTCAAAGAAATCTTTCAGCTAAGGCTGTATTACTAAATTTGTGATTTAAAAAATATTTTATTTTTAATGTGTATCTAGAGCTGGATTTGTGATGTTTGCTTTGATTAAATCTTTGGCAGTTAAGGAATCAGAGACAGCTCACACCTGCTTTGGACTTAGCATGCATAGGTTAGGAATTGGCTGTATTCTAAACAGTGCAGTACAAAACCAACTATCTCAGTGGCTGATGGGCATGGCAGTAACTGCTGGTCTGTGTGTGTTCAAGTGCGCTGGAAGAGGATAGAAGACACACACACAAAAAGCTAAATGTCTTGGGGGTGAGGCCTGCAGAGCAACAGGATAAGGAAAAGGCATGCAAATGTGTTTCCCAGACCTATGCCCCTTTACATAAATTAACCATTTCCTTTCAGTTCTCGTCTCAAGGCACAAAATCAGGCAAGAAGCTGAGGCTATGGACTTAATCTTTTCCTTGATGTTAATTTAAGGCAAGTTTTCTGGGAATTTGTGGTACTTAAAAGGCATTATAATAATCCAGTAGTTGTTACTACTGTTCTTTCTCTCACAGCAACAGGCTGGATTTAGATGTACCCAGGGCTGACTTAAACTCAAGTTAGCAGTTTTTAACTGTGTCACAAAAGGTTTGCTTAGGTTGGGAAAGACCTTTAAGATCAGGTCCAAACATTAACCTAACTTCACCATATCCACTGCTAAAGCTCCAAGGCATTTTGGAACATTAGGGAATATTGCTTACTGTATTGGAGGGGGAAAATAATTAACATCAACATTTGCTGGCTGAGAAATAAAACCCCAGATTATTTTCTTTTCACACTTGTAGGTTTAATTATGTCTACACCATGCAGTGTAGCCTGCTGTCACCTTGAGCTGGTGCCAGGGATCCACACTGCATTGAGATAATCTAAGCTAAAATATTAGCTTCAGTCTCAAGGGTGGCATAGCAACCCTGTGCTAGCCCCAAGCTGGTGGTAATATGTTCTGTCTCTTAACAGGGCTAATTAGTTCAGCATCAGGCAGTTGCACCAAGTACTGCTGCTAGTTGAGGGCTATTTCAGTGTTAGCTAATGCATGTGCTCCACTACGTTTTGCTCCTCATGTTGTTTTGGCAGGATGCACTGGCTGATGCTTTGTACTCCTGTTTGTCATCTGTGGAACTAGTATTTGGTGTCAGTATAAATGACATGAACTTTTGCATTGATAGGCCCAAAAGTGATCTCGCTGGGAAACCACATCAGTAGTGGCACCTCTGAGACCAGGGTCACAGTAGGTTTTTGCAACTTGAAGTGCATCAGTAAGTTTTAAAAAGCTTGTAGTAACTTGACCTAGGCTTATACTTGTGTCATCCTGCTGTCCAGGAAACAATCTTGAGTACATGCAAAGTAGCTTCACCCTCTACTCTGCCCTTGTGAGACCACATCTGGAATACTGTGTCCTGTTCTGGGCTTCTGAGTTCGAGAGAGACCAGAGATATACTAGAGAGTTGGACTGGATGATCTCTAGAGGTCTCTTCCAACTCTACCATTCTATGATTTTTTTTTTCTCTTACTCTGGATTTTCTCTTTTCTGGTCCTGCCCCTACTGTGGGGTACTTGTAGAAGTTCCTGAGCACTCAGGCAGAGGTGGGTAAGAGGAGTGGTCAAGGAACTTAGACCACGGACCAAATGATACTGTGCTAGATAAGAAGCAGATAAGAACAAGAGAGCATTGGTGTGGTGATAAGACTGTAAAAGTAAGTCAGGACCTGCAGGCTTTTTTCAGCTTTTGCCAAACTCTCTGTACTAATGGCATGTCTTCCTGAAGGGTTACAAGCTTATGTTTTTAAGATCTTGCCTGAAATGTTAGAGAGCTTAGGTTTGACTGGAACAGGCCACCATACCTGATTTCTTGCATTTAAAGTGGTAATAGAAATGAGGTGAGAGAAGAATGAGGGGTTGGAGGGGTGCAGGTGCTGCATTGTCTGTTATGCTCAAGATACAGAGATAAACTGTGTTTTCTCCTGGGCTTGCAGCTTTCTGAAAGGGAGCTAACTTCCCTCTTCTAGCTGGCCTGTGGAGGTGAATGATGATTACACAAATACAGTGAATTTGAGTGGACTTAGATTCTTAGAGTTTGAGCTTATTGGTAGCACTGCAGTCACACAAGAGTGAAAGTAATGCAGAGATTTGGAAGACTTTGGCCAGAAGCAAGATGAGATGGTGATTGTCAATGAAAAATACTGATTAAGTTGCTTTTCCTTCTTGCTTGACCCAGCTGACACTCATGTTCTGGTAAAGAGCAAGATGCTGGTGTCTGTACTTAAGACAAAAGTAGAACAAAACAGTAAAAAATTATCCACAAATGGATGATTTTTGTGTTGCTGTCTCTTGAGGTATGGAAGCTTCACCATTACCATGGTGATGAAAGGGAGAAAAGGTCAAAGGTGGGCACATCTGTAGTCTACATCTCTCCCCAGCAGATTAATGTCAGCAGAGACTACATTTCTGACTGTAGCTGGTAAAGAATATTGAACATTACTACCTCTGTAATACTATACCTACTGAACAGTTGCTTGCTGTTGAGTACTTGGTGAAAAGACTGTCTTGTTTCACAGATTGCATTGGATTGGAAGGGACCCTCAAGGTTCATCATGTCCAACTCTGTTTCAGTCAACAGACCCACCTCCAGCTAGATCAGGCTGCTCCTGACCTCGACAAGTCTGGTCTTGAATGTCTCTTAAGAATGGGGCCTCAACTGCATCCCTGGGCAACCTGTTTCAATATTTCACTGCTGTCATTTCAAGGAATTTCCACCTTATGTCCAATCTAAATCTACCTTACTCCAGTTTATAACCATTGCCTCATCCCATTGCTACAAGCTCTTCTATGCAATCCCTTTCCAGCTTTCCCATGGATCTCCCTCAGATATTGAAATGCAGCTGTAAAGTCTCATGGGAACCTTCTTTACTCTGGGCTCAACAACCTCGGCTCTCCCAGCCTGTCTTTGTAGGAGAGGTCCTCCAGCCCTTTGGTCATTTTTGTGGCCCTCCTTTGGAGCACTCCATCAGGTCTGTTTCTCTCTGGTGTTAGGGATCCCATAGCTGGACACAGTACTCCAAGTGAGGTTTGAGCCGAGTAGAGCAGCGGAATCACCTCTCTCAGCCTGCCAACCACATTCTTTTGATGCAGCCCAGGATGCGACTTGTCGTGTGGGCCTGCAAGTGCATGTGTCTTTTCAAGTCTTCTGCAGTAAGAGTAAGGGGAAATGCTTTGAGGAAACAGAATAAACCTTCCTTAATAAAGAGAAGCTGTCTCTAGGGAAAAAAATACTATCCTTTTTTCCCAGTTGTCAGAGATTTTTTTCTGATGAAGTAGCTTACCACTTCGAAACGAGGTCATTGCTGCTGGAGTTAGAAATGTAGTTTGCATTCAAGGGCAATTTTCTAGGATAATCCAATGTATATACCTTCCTATTTAAAGTTAATATTTCTGAGGACTTCCCTTTCTTCTGAAACTAAAATCAAAAGGATCATTTGAAATGTAGGAGTGTGTGAGGGGGAAGGCACTAGACTAATTCAGAACTTTGAAGACTGCTGCAGGGCTGGTTTTGTCTGCTACAGCTTTTCCTTTGTCAAAAGATGGAGAATTAATGAACTGTACATGTACTTAGATCAAGATCTGGAAGGATTAATGATTAATAGTGTGCAGATTTGTCAGAAGAAATATAGATGTGTGCCATACTGTGCTTAGTTTTGAGACGATGACATGAGAAAACTCCTCGGTTGTCTTTTTGCTGCACGGTTGTTCCACCAGGCATGCACTATATCTTGACCAGAAGGACGCAGTGCTGCAGGACTGGTGATCACAAGCAAACCCTCAAAATACTGACTACATTAAAAAAATCCTGATGTTTCTTTTAAAACTTTTTAGTAGGTGTTTATGTACTTCTTCTGCTGTCACTTTAATTTTAAGGTCTGCTCAAAGCACATTTTCAAGCTTGCTTCCCTTCCTCCCCCACAACTAGAAGGGCTAGGAATTTGATGTCTGACTGAGCTGAAGCTTTCCTGCTGGCTGTTGCAGCAGCAAGAAGATAAACTGCCACATGATTGGGTATGGAGCTAAGATTGTTATAAGATGAGTAGTGTTTACCAGTTCTTGGGTGTAAATACTTACTGGTTACTTCAGTAATAGTCAAAGGTGCCTTACAAAGTAAGTAGAACAAATGGAAGAGCCTCCTACTGTGTCTTACCAGCAACCTGATTTTAAGCAAGAAAGCAAAAGGAAGGCTTACAAATGTTACACAAAAAGGTTATCATGGTGTGGTCCTGTGATTACCCAGTCCCAACAGCTGCAGTTTCCTTCATGATTATTCTGTGGCACAGCTGAATTAACTGCATATATAAGTTGAAAGATAAGCAGAGGATATGAGAGAGTGGCTCCTATCAGATACCACTCTTACTGAGGTAGCAGAACAGAAATTAACTGTGAGTAAAGATGCAGCTCTGACAAGGCTGTTGGTTCTCCATAGCTTCTGAGGGAAGAATAGATTAGTCTCTGGTCTTCTCTAATTTGTCATATAACCAGATGTGGTATATAAGGTGAGTTGGTGTGAGCTGGAGTGGACCAATCTGTTCATAGCAGATGCAGACTGATCTCTTAATACTGTAAGACTCCATCTTGTTTGCTTCTGTGGTGGTAGCTCTGCCTCTGTAGGCACTGGGAAGTCGAACAGTGGAAGTTAGCTTAGATTCTTATTTAAAAATACTCATCAATCTTTTATGCATCCTGCTGCCAGCTAACACCATGAACATCTGGTGTTGCCATGCGATGTGCCTCACCTCTTTCTTTGTGTGGGTCACTATAGGGGTTTTAGAAAGAGGAGGGGATTGAATAATTGAGTTTCAGCTTTGTCTTGTTCCACTTAACTGACTGACCTTGACCTAAGGGCACAATGACCTCCTCAGGTTAATGGGTTTACATCAAGATGCTGAGTTTTGTGTTTTGATAAAGAAGCTGGAATGGAACTGTCATTTTACGTCTGACCTTTGTCTTTTCAATTGCCTACTTTCTTGTGTATCTCTGGGAATTTTCTAGTATGATATTTGCACAAGAGGAGTTTGTTTTCCTTTTGACTTTCTGTAACACTCAGCTGTTTCAGAATAAGAAGGGAAATGCTGTCTGCATCAAGAATACGCCTAGAATAATTTCTCCTGTGAACATGGTTCTATATACTAAACCAGGTTAAGAAAGTCTCCACTATAAAGACCATCTTTCTTGATTACAGAACTTTCTCTTCACAGCACTGAATGAAGCCAGGCACTGGTGGGTGGGATAGTGAGAAGATACCATGTTTTGTTCTGAAGAGCTGAGTTAGATACATCTGTAATGATGCTACATTCTCATGTCCGTGCCAAGCCAAATGTCCAACATAAGATGCTGCAAGATTTCTTGTCAGCCTGTTTGAAGAACGAGGTTGATTTCTGTTCTCCAGTTTTAATGATATTTTCATATCTTTCTGTGTGCATATTTTTGTAAACACTTTACAAACAAAACAGTCCTTTTTTGTTTTCTCTGTTGTGAATACTGTTACCTTTTAAAAGCAAAAATATCATCGTTTATGGCCAGCCTTGCCTCATCTTTTCTCTGATTAGCAGCTTGGCCTAACTTCAGCAAGGTCTCTTGCATTGCAGTCAGCAAAATTAGCAATTTAATCAGTTGTTAATTTAGTAGCTTGATCTGAAGAGCTTGCTTCATTATGTTCTGTTGTTTAACTGCAGTTCGCACTGATTGAATTAGGGAGGAGAAAGTAAACAGTTGACTTCCACTTGAGAGGGATATTTCAGCAAACTTTTTCAAAGCAAATACAATGAAATTTTAAAAAGAAAAGGTGCAGTATCTTTTTCAAGTAAATCATAGAATCGATTAGGTTGGAAAAGAGTTTTAAGATCATTGAGCCCAACTGTTAATGTAGCACTGCCAAGTCCACCACTAACTCACCACTAATTGTCAGCACTTAACATATCTGTTAAATGCCTCCAAGGATGCTGACTCAACCACTTCCCTGGGTAGCCTGTTCAAATGCTTGATCACTCTTTTGATGAAGAACATTTCTTTTAATATGTAATCTAAACCAGTCCTTGTGGAGCTTGAGGTTATTTTCTCTTGTCCTGCCTCTGGTTACTTGGGAGAAAAGACCAACCTGCACTTCACTATAACCTCCTTTCAGGTAGTTGTAGAGAGCAGTAAGGTCTTCTCTGAGCCTCCTTTTCTCCAGGCTAAACAAACCCACTTTCCTCAGCTTTTTTTCATAAGGTTTGTGCTCAAGGCCTTTCATGATCTTTGTTGTCAGTCTTTGGACATGCTCAAGCAACTTGATTTCCTTCTGGTTGTGAGTGACCCAAAACAGAAGACAGTATTTGAGGTGCCACCTCACCAGTGCTGAGTAGAGGGGCATGATGATTTGCCTGCTCCTGCTGCCCACGTTGTTCTGATCCATGCCGTTGGCCTTCTTGGCCACCTGAGCACACTGCTGGCTCATGTTCACATGGCTGTTGACCAGCACCCCCAGATCTTTCTCTGCTGGGCAGCTTTCCTGTCACTGCCCCAGGCCTGGAGTGTTTCGTGGGGTGGTTGTGACCAAAGTGCAGGACCTGACACTTGGCATTGTTGAACCTTGTGAAATTGACCTCAGCTCATCAATCCAGCCTGTCCAGATTCCCCTACAGAGCCTACCTACCTTCAGGCAGATCAACATTCCCCTCCAGCTTGGTGTCATCTGCAAATATACTGAGGGTGCACTTAATCCCCTTGTCAAGATCACTGATAATGATGTTAATGAGATCTGGCCTCAGTACTAAGCCTTGGGGAGCGCTACTTGTGACCGTCTGACAACTGCATTTAACTCTAACCACAACTTTTGGGCCTGGCCGTCCAGCAGGTTTTTAGCTCAACAAAGTGTCCACATATCCAAGCTGTGAGCAGTCAGTTTCTCTGGGGGAATGCTGTGGGACACAGTGTTAAAGGCTTTACTAAAGTCCAGGTGGAAAACATCCACAGACTTTCCCTTATCCACTAAGCACGAGTCACCTTGTCATGGAAAAAGATCAGGTTAGTCAAGCAGGACCTGCTTTTTGACTGGGCCTGATCACCAGTACATGCCATGTGATGGCACTCAAGATGCTGAGCCAGGTGCTGTCCATGACACTTGACTAAAGCCAGCAGATGAATTTTCTTCTTGTTTCAGTTTTAGGAAAATAACATTTAAAAAAATTATGGCAAAAATGTGGAGTTTGCTCTAGAAGTTTAGAGTGACTGTCAAAAGTCTGCAGTGACCCTTCAAGGACAGTTGGAGCTGTGAGGAAAAGCAGTGTTAATTCCTAAAGAGGGATGAAAGTTTGAAATTGAAACAGCTGCAGCCTGGGACTGTTTCGTCCATGTCACTGCAGAACAGGCTGGAGGATATGGTTAAGGTTGATAGAATATAGCTTGATGGTTGCATGGTTCTGTTACTAGTAGGTACTGTTATGAAACCCCACGTTTTACTCTGCAATTAAATTCCTATGAAGGATGTGGGGGGAGGGGAAATAAGGAAGTAGTAGTGGCTTGTGCTCAAGTCCTTGTAACAGTTCAGTGTTATTTTTTCAGGGTGAAGCTTTGTGAGGGACAGTAGTTTTGTTTCTCCATTTCTAGTAACAAAGTGCAGATCTCTGTGGTAGTTTTGTAGCCTCTAGTAGAAGGCATGCTGTTCAGATGTACTGGCATAAAGAATATTGCTGTAAATCACTTGGATTCTATCTGCCTTGACTTTTTATTGCTTTAGAATGGTTTGATACAGGCTTAAATTAACAGCAACTCCTAAATATTCTAAGCAACAGGGAATTAAAAAAAAAAAAAAGAACTTCCCCCCCTCCCCCAACAATCAAACAAAGAGCAACAACAAAAGCAAAGAGATGAAAAAACTAGCAACCAAAAACCTATAAAGCTGAAGGCTTGGAAAATCAATCAGCATTTCTGGCCAGCCGTTTGTTACCTTCAGTTTAAGACATGCAAGTAGATATTTATGCATTGTGTGCATTGAACCTGTTTTCTGTAATAAGGGGAGAAAAGAATGGAATGATAACAGCTTTTGAGCATATTTCTACCGTAGCTTCTGGCCAGAATGGCTATTTTGGACTTTCACAAAATGAAGCAACAACAGCTCATTCATAGCTGCTGAAAGGGCAGCTCAGTGTGTTAGACGTGGGCATTGCAGAGCCTGCTTTTCCCCCAGAGTGTCTTGCCAGATACATGAGCTTCTGATGTTTTTCTGGTTTTCTTTTATTAGACCATGCAGTGAAATGAAAAATCTGTTAAGAAGCTAACACTTCCTTAGCTGTTTCTCCATAATTGAATAAGTTTCACAGATTGAGTCCTAACTTCTCCTCTTTACTTTGTGATATGCAAAAATAGAATTTTTCTGTCACTTTGAGCAACAAAATCTGGAATGTGTCAGGAGCTAGAGACTGTAGGGTATGAGAGCATAAGCAGACAGCTTCAGTGCAGCTTTCAATGTCCAAAACCAGAGCATTCAGTGATCTTTAAAAGGCCAAAAAGAATTTGAGCAGCTGATACCCTCTTCTGCTTCATCATAAATCTACCTCCTGTGAGGTGATGGTGTTTATTTACCCTTGGAAACTGATGGAAGCACAAGAAAGATAAGTGCCAACTTCTGACACAAGAGGCTGATTTCTTTGAGGACAGAGTGCTTCTGTAAGAGCTCATCTTCCTCCTGCATCCTTAGGGACAACCTAGAGTGAGGTTTTCTCAATGCTTCTGTGCCAAGCATGCATGTGTGGTAGGTGCAAAGCAGCATTAAGTTCCTGTCAGAGGGGACTTAGAGACATCAAAGAGGAGTGACCTCCCTGGCAAATCGGTGGTAGTGGAGAGCAGCAGTAATAATGAAAATTTCCTTTTGTAGGTTTCAGTTTGCTTTATAAAAGTTCACCTTAGCAGTATAACTTGGATTTAAATGTCTTGGTTGTTTTTCTTACATTTCAGGTCTACCAGTCATGAAACGAATTCTTCTGTGTTTTATCCTGGCTGCTGCTGTTATGTATGGTATACTGCATGGAAATCTGTGGAGAAACAACCTCTACTGGTATAGTGAAGATTTGTTTGCTTGTAATCACACACCCATGTTACTGAATAGCAATTTAATAGTTGTCAACAGAAATGATTACTGCTCTGTGTTTGTTTTGTGTATGAAGTTGTTGGGTTTTGTTGTAGTGTGAGGGAATGAACGTGATTGTTCTGTCGCTACTTACCTCGTGTCACTTCTAAACCTTGTAGTCAGTTTGAGCCTGGTTGTATGGAGAGCTCAGGACCTCAGAGGTAGGGAGCCCCTCTGAGTTTTGTGTCCAGTTCAAGAAGGACAAGGAACTACTGAGGAGAGTCCAACAGAGAGCCGCTAAGATGATGAGGGGATTGGAACACATACCTTATGAGGAAAGGCTGAGAGAGCTGGGGTGGATGGAGCCAGGCTCTTCTCAGTGGTGTCCAGTGACAGGACAAGAGGCAACAAATGCAAGCTGTAGTACAGGAAATTCCACAGATACATAAGGGGAAAAAAAAATCTTCATTTTGAGGGTGGTGGAGCACTGGAACAGGCTGCCCAGAGAGGTCGTGAAGTCTGCCTCTGGAGGCATTCCAAACCCACCTGAATGCTTTCCTGTGTGATTTATTTTGAGTGATCCTGCTCTAGCATGGGGATTGGACTAGATCATCTTCAGAGAGTCCTTCCAACCTCTCATTTGTGTGTCATGTGTCCATATCTCCTTCCACTCTGTGTGTGCTTAGTGTTGGCCTGTTCTTTAGATGTCTGATAAATGGCATGGGAGAGAGCTAACCCACACATTGCAATAACTGCAGATGTAGTGGGCAGCTTTTGAAAGGCTGAAATTTGTTGAGTCCCAGTGGTGATCTTGTGGGAAGTGAGCCTTCACTGTATCCAGGCTGCATGGGACAGGTGGTTTGGGACCCAAAATTCAGGGTTGAGTTTCCTTTGGCTTTTGCACAGCTGTCCCTAGGACTGATGGTTATGTTTGTGTTATGAAGATAGTGATAGCTTTTAGAAGCAGTGATTGATGTGCCCCTATTGGTCTTGTTTATAGCATACAATTAATACAAATTACTTTCTGTTGTGGTTTCTATTTATAGCAAACCACAGTGTTGTGACATTTCCCTTTTTGCAGGATTAGCTTTTATGGACAGACTTCCTCTGTGAGGGCTCCTCCTTCCTATGAGTCTAGTGGAGTTACCCAGTAAGTTCAGTAATCGAGTGTCTGTGATGGGGTGGGGACTGGTTGATTTTTGGGCAGGTGGGAGGGATTGAGACTAAAATCTGTAGCCTTTGTCTGCAGGCTCCCTGTTCATTTGGTTATTGTACAGGTGTGTCTATTGTCTGTTTCTGTTATGAACACAACTGTAAGACGTCTGGCAGAAAGGATTTTGTCCATGTCATGTTTCCAGTACTTGGTGAATATTTTATGGCCACTTACAGTGACTGTCTGTAGCAAGCAGTGAATTGTTGGAAGGATGTTTGCTTACAACTTCCAAATTTCTGCAATTCTGAGTTACTATTGATTAAAAATAGCAGGGAGATGAGGGCAACTTTTGTGCTTAATATTTAATAAATCAGAGGTGAGGCTCACTTGTGATAGGCACATGTGTATATTAAGCAGATCTTGTGCTAGTAAATGCCTGCAGTTGGGTTTCTGGGACTAACGAGTGCCTATGCTAAAACCTAAAAGCAGGCTTCTGTTCTCTCTGAAGCTATCTGCAAAATGCCAGCTGTGAGGCTGATGCTGGAAAGCAGGCAGCTGGACAGCTGATCCATTTCACAGGATGCTTTCTCAGTGTCAGTATTCATGTGACAACTTGAGGTTACCAAAAGCAATTAACCTTAATGGTCTGTTGGGTTTGTGGTTCTAATGTGGTGGTTTCATCCTTCTGTTCTTAGTGCAGCCCAGGCGCACACATTGTGCACGCTGAACTTTACCCTCCCTTCTGGGCTTTGTATTTGCTATTAATTGGGCTAAATCATTGAGGTGGGAATGTGCTGAAATGTGTAAGTTCTAGCTTTATTAGAAGGGAGTGACCTATCCAAAAGAATGTAATTTTCCTTGAACTATCTTCTCCAAACAAGACATCCCTCTGTTCTGAGGAGGGCAGTTGATGCTACTTAGTATGGCCACAGGGACGATTCAGCCCAGATGTCCTGCTTCTCTGCAGCTGGTCCTGAGATTTCATCTGGGGATATGACTGCTTTGATAGCTGCTGAGCAAGAGGAGGTCACAGAAACCTCGGAGCAGCACCACAAGATAAAACCATTTATAAGTAAAAGAAATTGTACCACACTAAGAAGGATACATCTTTATCACGCAGACAGAGGCATCATGAAAATCTGGTGTGATGCTAACTCAGTAGTCAACTTTTACTAATTTGGCTTGTCCAGATTTTACTGCCTTGTTGCTCCCTGTGCATTCCTCTCCTTGTGATTTCTTTGAAATTCGTCTTTTGCAGGTTGCCACCTACAGCAGTGGAGAGAAGGAATGCACTGGATACTTGTCTTCTGAAACCAGCATTTGAATCTTTACTGGGGTGAGTCTTCTGTGGGGAGAGGGGGAAGGAAAGGCTGTTATGTCAGTCCAAAATATGTAAATAGCCCATTGTTATTTCCACGTTTTGATTCATCTCTGGAAGTACAGCTTTTGGCCTTGGGTTTGTTGCTGCTTTTCTCAGTTGTGGCAACACAAATTGTTTAGCTTTCCCCTGATTAGCATCTGAGCAATACCAGACATCTAGCTCAACATCCTGGTGTACGTACCAAATAAATATTCCCTGTGCAGATATTCTAGTAACAGTGTAAGCATTTTCTTGATTGAATTTAAGCTTTTTTTTTCTCACACATTTCCTGTAGAAGAAACCTTCTTGTCCAAGACTGAAGCTCAGTCACTCTGCTAGTATTAACCTGAACTTTAAGGTTTTTTTGGTAGCTAAGAATTTCTGTAGTAATCAGAGATCAGAGAACTTTTGAAAAAGTCTTAATTTTATTTGGAAAGAGGACTAGGAAATGTGCAAAAATCTGTGATGATATAAGATTCTTCTCCATTCAATGAAAGTTTGATGACATTTGGGATTAGTCATGTTTTTCTTCCTTTGATGGTGTTGTTGAACTGTGTATAGGTGTCTTTAACTTTAAGGTGCTCATAGGAAGCTTCCCTTATAAAGAAGCAGTTAGATGAAGATAGAGGTTCGGCCCAAAACAAAGGAGGCATCTGGTCAGAAAAATGCATCCTAGAGGTTTTGTGAGGAAATACCGGGAGTTTTTTGTTCTTAGAAGCACAAGTCTTAAATAAGAGATCAAGGAAGTGCTACAAAACCAGAAGGGCTTTATCATTGGCTTTGTGTTTTACCAGGATGTTATAACAGATTATGGCCCTGAGAAAGCTTGAGAAGATGTTTAAACCAAGTCTTGGCTGAAGGAATGTTAAAGCTCTGAGCAAAGACACCGTTGCTGCTGTTAGGTGTTTGCTGTTTATTTGTTTCCTGGTTTTTGGGGGGTTTGTTTGTTTTTTTTCCCCTTGGTCCTTTTAGTGTACAAGAGAATATAGCTTTAATTAATTGCTATTACTATTTTAAAGAACAAGTTTGTTCTGCACAAAGTAGTCCTGTAGTCTTTGAGATGAAGACCTGGCCTGTGCACTTTGGTAATAGCCTGGGGAAGCTGAAAGGATTTCTGACCTGGCAGAATTGTTTATGAAAAGAACCAGAGCTACGAGAGGTAGAATTAAGAATCTCTATGCAGTAGGTAAATTATTTATTGTGTCTAAACTTACCAGCTGCTTCTGAACAGCAAGGCAAGTTATTAAATTTCATATGGGTGGTTGGCACGATGTCTCAAAGTTAGCTGATCTTATTTAGTTAACCTGTGGCCCAGTTCTTGGTGTGTGGCCTGGCCTGTGGTGTTTCATTATTTAGGTTTGTGGGGTGTTTTTTCACTCCTTTTTTCCTCTCCTCTTTCCTACTGTTAGCATCATCTGACTATGTAGAGCTTAAAGAATGAGGCACTTGATTTGTGAAACTGAGGGGGAGGATTTTTTTTAACAGTTGCTAATATTCATAATGGAGAAATAGGTCATGTGGGGATTTATGATCAAAACTAGAAATTTTTTTCCCACTGTGGTTGTATACTTCTATGTTAACATTTTAAGATCTGGGATGCAGGATTGCTGCAAAGTCAATCAGTTCAGGGAGTGGGTGCCCACTTCACTCCTAGATGAAGCCAAGGGTGTGGTAGTGGGGACAGGATATGGTTTACTGTTCATTTATTTGGCTTGACATGGCAAATAGGGTAGTAAGGGTCCCCTCTCTGCTATGAGATAGGCTTTGTGTTACTGTCTTTTGAAGAAAGAAGTGACTCATGCTTTCTTGACAGAGTATGGTATTGTCATGTTCTAGTTTGCAGGAGGAATGTGCTTTTGAGAGAAGCCTCCTTGTGTTCCTCATGTTCTAATCTATGGGTGGCCCTGGGCTCCTATCAGACATCTGACTTCTGGCTAAGCCAGAAGATGCATTGCAGGGCCACACCCAATGTGCTGTGACACTAAGGGGTCTTGAATCTGTAAGAACCTGCTAGAACTAGCCCAGAGTAAAAGAAAACCACGAGATAGGTGTAATGCAGATGCGAGAACACTGTACTTTTCTTGCTGTATGACTATACCCTTATTGCTCCATATTACTTGATGCACAGTCATAAAACACTGTTTGGAATAGGAAGACAGCTCAAACAAGTTGATGGCTTCAGGATATGATATTTTTCAGTTAAAATGCCTTGATTCAAACCTGTTATTTATTAAACTGCTGTAAGTAGTAAGAACTCTTAATTTTGCTTGCTGACTCTGTTATGTACTTTTCAAACCTGATGTTATTAATTCTCTTCCTGGGTTACCTATTCTCTTTCAATATGCTGTTTTATAGTATAAGCTTTCAGACATGGTTTTAATGATTGTGTAAGCTATACTAGCAAGGAGATCATCTGATCTTACTCCCTGCATGTATTTTCCATTTCTCAGTCTTCCCCTTTTGACAGCTGCTTTCTTTCCTTGCATTCATGAATTTTCTTCTTTTAAAAGTGGCTGATACTTGAAGTAAAATAAAGAAGGCTTTAGTAAAATTAGTTGTGTGAGCTGTAGGCTTACTCAAATGTATTATGTGGATTTTTTGAAACTTCTTCTTTTCCCTTTCTTAGTTCTGACAAAATATACCCGTTCCTGTGTGCCAATGATTTTATCAGAGTGGCGGAGTTCCACGGGAGTGATAAGTTTGAACTACCTTACGGAATAAAGAGAGCAGGTTTGTGTTCCCCATGCTCCCTTCTTTTAAAACAAACAAACAAAACCCCAAACCAAATATCTAAATGATGTGTAAAGCCACCTTAATCTCTGGCCTTAGTCTTTCCTGTTCAGTGATGTCAATCCTTCTAGGAGTATCTAGTAATGGAGTGGGTCCACAGGAGTGCCACGAAGATGATTAGAGGACTGGAGCACCTCACCTATGGGGGCAGGCTAAGGGAGTCTGGTCTGTTCAATCTGTAGAAGAGTAAGATTTGAGGAGACCTTATAGTAGCCTTCCAGTACCTGAAAGGGACCTACAGGAAAGCTCAGGAGGGACTTTTACAAGGGCTTATAGTGATAGGATGAGAGGGAATGGATTGAAGTTTGAGGAGAGTAGATTTAGATTGGAGATTAGAATGGAATTCTTATAGTGAGGGTGGTGAGACACTGGAACAGATTGCCCAGGGAGGTTGTACCTCCTCTCTGTAAGTATTCAAGGCCAGGTTGGATGAGGCCTTGAGCAATCTGGTCTAGTGGTGAGTGTCTCTGCCCATAGGAGGGGTCTTGGAACTAGCTGATCTTTAAGGTCCCTTCCAGCCCAAATAATTCTATGAATCTATGAATTTAGTCCTTTTGTCCTGGGACCTTCCTGTTGGACTTGCATCTCTTAGTAGAGGAGCTTCAAAAAGTTGGGAGTGAGGAACACTGGAGCTTATTGATCTCCCTTTCGTCTGTCCATGGTCCATACAGTGCTAAAGATACTTAGCTAGTGCTTTGCTAGGTGAAGTAATATTTGGGTCAATGTGATGAAGCATGAACAGCATGTCTAAGCAGAATGGGATCCAGTGTCCTGCTGAAGCAGAAGCCACCAGGTTGGGACAGTTACACCAGCAAAATTTCCTCTGGTGTGAGAAGCTGGTCCAGTTAAAGGAAAATTGTGTCACGAGGGCTGCAGTGAGAGACTTCTGCAGTTACATGGCTGCTGTACCTCTTTGAAGTTTTTGCCTACTCATACCTCCTGCTTTTAGTCAGGGCACAATAAACAGGGACAGAGACCTTAAGGGTCTCAGTTGCCCTGTTAGGGAGGGCTGTAAAATCTCAAGTCTCAGGGTTTTGGTTTTTTTTAACACTGAACAATGCACCTTCTTAGTACCCTGTGGAGCTGAACTTCAGACTCTTGATTAGCTCTTCATTAGCATAACAAGGATCGTGCATTTTCCTATAGCTTTTGGGCTTGTAATGAGGAAAAGTACTTTGAGTTGTGGACTCTTCTCAAAGGCACTCTGAGTGTGCACCAGACTTCTGCCCACAAAGCCTTTTGCCAATGGGCACAGTCCGGTTGGATGTCTTTCAAGGTATGTCACGTTACTGTCCCTGACTATGTGGCTTCTCCTCTTGGTTCAAGGCTCCTTCTGTTTCAGTTGAAGGTGGATAGAAGGAAAACCAAAGTCAAGTAGGATGCAGGTCGTGGGAGATTTTCTGGTGCTTTTAAACTGTGCCTAAGATGTTTATTATCATTGGGGAGTTTCAATGCAAATGCTATACTCTTTTCTGACAGCAAAGTGTTGGGGGGAGTGTTAGGGCAGGAAAAGCTTCTCAGAGAAGAGCTCTAATAAATGTGAATTTCTTTAGCATCATTGTTTGACCTGGGGCCCTAGATTACAAAGTTTCTTATTCTGAGTTTTTAATGCACAGCACTTAAAAACTACTGCCTGGAACTCAAGATGGGATGGTTGCTTTTATATTGGAAAGCAGCAGTGAACATTTTCATCAATCTTCTTTGTGTTTACTTTCTAGAGCAGTTTTTTCGTTTAGCCCTCTCGAGACTGCAGAACTGTGGACTCTCCAATGAAGAGGATAGGTGAGGTGGTTTATTTACTACTGTGTCTGTTCATTACATTTTTCATATTTATCTGAAATGTCAATGCTGCTATGCTGACATTGCTCAAGCAAGCCAAGTTGCAGATCTGACCGAGTGTGTCCAAGCAATATGTAACTGGTTCCAAGATTTAGATAAGTTTGGTTTCTGGCCCCAGCCTGCCAGAATTAATTTTCCTGTTAGGGACCTTAAACTTTCACATTTCTTTCTAGGGGTTTGCTAGCTGAGTGTGATCCTGTAGTATCCTTTTATACTTGAGGAACGTGAAACTAGCCCTTAAAAACTGAATGTCATCTCCTATTTCCAAGTCATTGTTAGTGTAAGCTAGAGAATGTTTGTGATAAGCAGATGCAAAACAATAACTTTCTACACAAAAGAAATCTTAGGCACATCCTCATATCATTGTATCTGCTAACCTGCTGTGCACTTTTGAAATGTAGGGAGCCAGGAAAGGCTGTTCCTGGCATTTTGGGAGTAGCAAGGGTGTGGCATGGAGTGGAGCATGCCTTAGATAACTTGCTTCCCATACATTAGATTGCCCTGGTTCAAATTTCTTTGTTAGAAGGTGCTTCTACTGGGCTGTTTGTGTTGGTTGGTTTTGGAGGGTCTTTCCATGTGTGTGTCTTGCCATTGGGTTAGTTTTATGTTTTAGTTTTCTGGGTGTTGGGATTTTCTTTTGGTTTAGTTGTTTTTGAGGTGTGTTGGTTGGTTGATTTTTGGGGTGGGGGGTGTCCAATTTGTTTTTTTTAGGTGGTGTGTGGTTTTGTTGTGAGGTAGTGTAGTAGGGTTAGCAAGTATACTAAAATCCTGTTTCCCAAGTGATACAAATGACTCCTTAGAATTGCAGTCTAGCAAAAATGGGCTGACAACCTGCCATGAATCATGCTAATATGGAAACTTCTGAATGAAAGTCATGCTGAGGTTGGCTGCACTTGGGTTTGTTTTTTAATCAAGGAGATCGAGCAGAAGATTGTTGCTTCAAGCCAAATGACAGGATCATATTTTAAGTAAACCTGTTTGGAATATGATCAAAATAATTGAGATTCAAGCCTGAGACTTCTCTTGATTTTTATTTTTTTTAAATACCCAGTTCTTCTTTACCTGTTGTACTCCTTCCTTTCCCTGTGTTTAGTGTCTATTTCTAGGATGCTCAGATTTACTCTTAAGGAAAAGTGGGAGAAAGAGGCTAGTCTTTCCTGTGGAGTTTGAAGGAGGATGCCAATGCTGTATTAGACACTTCATCATATTGCAACTTTTGGCTTGTACAGATGCTTGCAGTGCAGCACAGTACATTTTAAATGGATGTGCCTGTCCTATAGGTTAAACAGTAATAGTTTTTTAATCTTTGAACATAGTTTCTCTGATATGTCCAATCTAAACCTCCCCTGTCACAGTTCCAGGCCATTTCCTCTTGTTCTATCACTAGAGAGAGGAGTCTGACCCCTGCCCTACTCTAACTTCCTTTCAGGTAGTTGCAGAGAGCAATAACGTCTCCTCTTGGCAGCTTCATAATGCTGCTGCCTAATTCAGCCTCCTTGATGGAAGAATGTGAACCCTGTAAATTTGTCATGGGGCAGAGTGAGGGAATGTACTATCAAGTATTTTAACAAGTATTCAGCTTTAAAAGCACCAAATCTATGGCCCTCATATAGGTGCATTTTGTGTAACTGAGGTAAAACTCTACATAACGAGACACAAATGTGGTGTGTGGTTTTGTGTTTTATTTGTTCCTGAACAGTGCTGGTTTCCATACTTCAATGGCATTTTCATTGTGTAAAGGTCTAGCTCTCCAAACCTGGAAGTGAACAGTGTCACTGGCTTCAGTGAAATGGGCTGCAGGAGAAGAGCTTTCCAGGCTAAGGCTGTGTCCACAGAGTAACCTCTGAACACCTGTTCTCCCCATTTCCTCACCATTACTTGCTGGACTTTTAGGATTCAACAGCAGTAAACTCTTACAAGTGCATTTACACTATTCTGAGTCAACAATATGTGACCTCTGCATCTTCCTTTTAGCAAATAACCTCAAAGGAAATAATTTGCATTCCTCGGCTGACTATGTGAATATGTGTTAAAGGAGTTGTGGTTGAGATCTTCTTTTTCCTTCTCCAGAGAAGCAGAATTTCAGTGCAATGTGGAGGATGCAAGCCTTCTGACTTTTAAAGGCTGCAATATTGTTCTGCTATGCACTGGGAGAAAGTTTCTTTAAACATTTCACTGTATAAACAAAATATTGAAAGTAGTTCTTGGCCTTGAGATTGAGGAGCTTTTGTACACCACATGAATAGAGCAGTGCTTCGAGTGACTTAAGGGGCTGCTTTTAGACGTTGGAGATCAGTTACCGTGCAATTTGCATCAGGATCCATTTGCACTCTAAGCAGATCTCCAACTGCACTCAAACTGTTGCTGTAGCAGATGTTCGCTTCAGTCTTTCTATTTTAGTTGTAGCACACCTGATGTTTAGTGACATCTAAATTTATTTCTCTTCTTGCCAATGTATTGGCATGGAGAAGGGATGAGTGTTAGTCACCTTTTGGGTTTTTTTAATACAAAAATACTATGATAAAGGTAAATTTAAATATCTCCCAATTAAGTCCAGCTTTGTTTATATATCCTTTTTACTGCAGGGAAGTTGGACTAGATGACCTTTGAAGGTCCCTTCCACATAAAGTTGGCAGCCAGTCACTAGTGGTGTTCCCCAAGGATCAGTGCTGGGCCCAATCCTGTTCAATATCTTTATTGATGATCTGGACGAGGGGATTGATTCCAGCATCAGTAAGTTAGCAGATGACACCAAGTTGGAGCAGGTGTTGATCTGTTGGAAGGTAGGAGAGCCTTGCAGAGGGACCTAGACAGGCCGAATGGGTGGGCAGAGGCCAATGGGATGAGATTTAACAAGGCCAAGTGCAGGGTTCTGCACTTTGGCCACAACAACCCCAAGTAGCGCTACAGGCTGGGGACAGAGTGGCTGGAGAGCAGCCAGACAGAAAGGGACCTGGGGGTACTGGTAGATAGTAAGCTGAAGATGAGGCAGCAGTGTGCCCAGGTAGCCAAGAGAGCCAATGGCATCCTGGCGTGGCTCAGGAACAGTGTGGCCAGTAGGAAAAGGGAGGTTATTCTGCCCCTGGACTCAGCACTGGTCAGGCCACACCTTGAGTCCTGTGTCCAGTTCTGGGCCCCTCAATTCAAGAGAGATGTTGAGGTGCTGGAACGTGTCCAGAGAAGGACAACAGAGCTGGTGAGGGGCCTGGAGCACAAATCCTATGAGGAGAGGCTGAGGGAGCTGGGGTTGTTTAGCCTGGAGAAGAGGAAGCTTAGGGGTGACCTCATTGCTGTCTACAACTACCTTATGGGAGGTTGTAGCCAGGTGGGGGTTGGTCTCTTCTCCCAGACAACCAGCAAAAGAACAAGGGGACACAGTCTCAGGTTGTGCCAGGGGAAGTATAGGCTGGATGTTAGGAGGAAGTTCTTCCCAGAGAGAGTGATTGGCATTGGAATGGGCTGCCCAGGGAGGTGGTGGAGTCGCTGTCCCTGGAGGTGTTCAAGAAAAGTCTGGCTGAGACACTTAGTGCCATGATCTGGTTGACTGGCTAGGGCTGGGTGCTAGGTTGGACTGGATGATCTTGGAGGTCTTTTCCAGCCTGGTTGATTCTACGCTTCTAACCCAGATGTTCCAGTGAGTTCTTCAGGACCAGGGAATGCTCTCACACACGGGTACCCTGCTCTGGGTACAGTTTCAATACTTTTATTATAGCTTAAACACTAAAACCATAGTGAGAAAGGTATATACACATTACATACAGCTCACCTCCCACAGCCATAGGGAGATATTACCATGCTGAATAAGATGTGACAAACAATCCCAAGTAGCTCTGTTGATTGAAGGGCAGGTTATACTCACCCTACCGCCCTGGCCAGCAGAGCTCCCGAGATGCGTAGATAGCAGAGCCGGTCAGCTGCTGCCTCGGAAGGTAGGCGTCCTCACCAGGAGCCACGCCATCATGGTGGTGAGACTGGTGCTGCTCCAACTCACCTGCCCACGCTCTCAGCTTGTGTGTGTTCAGAATTCTGTGGCACGTGTCCAGTGCATCCCAGAATTCTGAACCAAGGAGAACCAAACTTCTTTACTTTGGAATCTGTTCCGTGCCATCTTTCCCTACTGCTCATGCACATGCCTGCAAGCCCTGCTTCCCTCGGGTCTTATCTTTAGTAACCCAGTGATTATCAGCTTGTTGGAACTTCTGATCACACGCCAACCAACTCTTCCCTCTAACACCAGACCATTCTGTGATTCTTTGTCTCCTTTTTTGTATGTTGGTTCCCTATAATACTCTGTGTTTGGTGGTTGTTTGGTTTGTGGTTTTGTTTTCACTCTAGCATAACCGATTTCCCTCTCTGCTTGTCACTGTCTGTGGAATCTGTGCTACTGTGGACTTATGTTTATTACTGGGCACGCTTGAATACTGGAGGTGGTGGTTGCTCATGGGAGGAGACAATTCAGAAATTCATGCCAGACTTCCTGTTTGAGTTGGCCCACTTCAACTTCCTGAGCTTGACAGAGATTAAATGCTGGTCTTTCTAATTTGTGTGACTGTATTTGCAACTGTAGTCTTGTACAATTAATCAGGAGTATTTGGTCTGCTTGTTGACTTTATCCATTTCAAAAGTTCACATACCAGTGTTAGAAGTGTTATTGGTTATTTGAAGGCAGCTGATAACTGTTATGAGTATGCATGTTAAGGGTCCTGGACCTTGAAGGCTTTATCAAAAATTCACTCTGTTTTCCACTGCAGGTAGTGCTGCTCACCTCTTAGCCATCAACAAATTCTAGCTTGCATCTGCCAGTAACAGGGAATAGGGTTCAGGTTTGACTTGAGAGCAACTCTCCAGCTTCTGTAGATGCATGAACCTTGGCTGATTAGCTCTAAAGCCACGTGTTATTTTTACCCTGCCTGCCCTTAGTATGTCCTTCTGTACAGTGCAGAAAGGAGAAACTAAAGAGCTCTTCAGTTTTATACTAAAGTAGAAGACATTATTTCAATAGCTACAGACTGACATAGTAAAGAAGCTTTTAAATCATAGCCTCCTTTTGGTAGATGGTTTGATTTACAGAAGCATGCTGTAAGTGACAGGAAAACATGATGCAGTCATACACCAGTCCTCTGAGTTTTTTCTCTGCTCCCTCATTCCACCTTCATCTTCATAAATCACAGTTTTTGTCCAATCTTCCTTTTATCCTTCTTGTTTCTCTTCACTGTTGCTTCTCTGTAGCCCAGAGCTTTGAGCTCTGTGATACAGCTGCAAGTAACAGAAGTGTAATTCAGAAAAAGAGGAACTTCTGTTCCCTCGGTCAACTTTTCAAGAGGCACATGTTCATCAGCCTGCTTTCTCAGGATATCATAAAACTAGACTGAAAAACTTACTTGAAAATGGACTGAAGCACTCCTGAGGTAGAGAAGGGAAGGGTTGTGTGGGTGTAGAGGGAATGGGCATACTGAGGACAAGATTGTGTTAAAATGCACAGAAGCCGCGACTGGGAGCGACCGCAAGGATCATCTGGTCCAACCTCTCTAGGTAATAGCAGAGTTGAAATTTGATGGCCCAGTACCCTGTCAAGCAGGGTCCCTCACTACAGGAAGAACATGTTGGTGCTAGATCATGTCCAGAGAAGGGCAATGAGACTGGTGAATGGTCTGGAGCACATGACCCATGAGGAATGTCTAAGGGAGATGGGGTTCTTTGGTATGAAGAAGAGGAGGCCAAGGGGAGACCTCATTGCTCTCTACAGCTACCTGAAGGAAGGTTGGAGGGAGGAGAGGGCAGCCTCTTCTTGGGGGTAAGGACTAGATGAAATTGTTTCAGGCTGTGCCAGGAAAGGTTCAGGCTGGATGTTAGGAAATACTTCACTGTGAAAAGGTAATCTAACATTGGAATGGCCTGCTTAGAGCACTGCTGGAGTCACCATCAGTGATGGATGATCTTTGGGGTCTCTTCCAACTGGATGTGTTCTGTGATTCTGTATTCAAACTGTCAAGTGTAGGCAAGTCCACTGCTTCCCTTGGGAAGTGATTCCAATGTCTAACTGTTCTCATGGTGAAAATTTTTTGGTGGATTCCAATCAGAATCTCCCCAGGAGTAACTTGTACTCATTACCCTATGTGTTTTCCATGTGAGTCCTTCTAAGGAGTCTCCATGGTCCTGGTAGCTGCTCTTCATGTAGTCCATGGTAGTAAGATCTCCCCTGAGCCTTCTCTTCTCAAAGCTGATCAAAATCCAGTTTTCTCAGCCTTTCTTTATATGGCAGTTCTTGCAGTCCTCTGATTGTTCTTTTGCTTCTGCTTCTATTTGTCAAGCTACTTGACTCCTCATGTGGGGGCAACAGAGTTGTTCAGTTCTCCAGTGAAACTCATGACACAATACATGATCCACCCTGATGGTAGCAAGTTCTATCTTTAGCAGACAGCAAAACGCAAGCCAATAAAACCCATTCGTTTTAGCCATGGTTAGACCTCCAGTCCAGTTCATCTCACAACTGCAAAAACACTAGCACAGCCCCATGGGGTAGAATCACAGAGCAGCTTCTCCCCTGACTGAGGTCTGAGCTACTGAGTTAGAGGGACCTGTGGCATTAGCTGGAAGTCCTTTTCTGAATGCTTGGGTTCTACTAAGCTACTCAGGAAACACTAGAAGAAGGTGTGCCAGCTTTTTTTCCATGTCACCCTGCCCTGAAAGCTGCATTTAGCAATACTATTTACATAGATAGCTATTTTTAAAGGTAATTCCCTCTGCAGATGTGGCCCTAGAGCAGCAGGTGTGAAGGTGCTGTTCCAACTTTTTTATCTTGTTTTAATACAGTGCTTTTTACAGTTAGCTTTGAGGCCAAGATTCTCTTTCCCTGTGCAGCACAGCATAAACAGTTCTGAAGGAACTTTCAGTACCTGAAATGGGCCTACAGGAAAGCTGGGGAGGAACAATTTACAAAGGCTTGTAGTGATAGGATGAGGGGGAATGGCTTTAAGTTTGAGGAGGGTAGATGTACACTGAGTACTAGAAAGAAATTCTTTATGGTAAGTGTGGTGAGACACCAGAACAGATTACCCAGGGAGGTTATGGATGCCCTCTCTCTGGAGATGGACAGGACCCTGTTCTAAATTCAAAAGGCATTATTGTTTTGGCTGTTGTATAAGAGATGTTTTATATAGCTAGTTTATATACTGGTTTATATACTTAGTATACTACAGTATACTGTAGTAAGTGTGGTGAGACACCAGAACAGATTACCCAGGGAGGTCATGGATGCCTCCTCTCTGGAGGTGGACAGGACCCTGTTCTAAATTCAAAAGGCATTATTGTTTTGGCTGTAGTACAAGATCTGTTATATATAACTAGTTTATATACTGGTTTATATACTTAGTATACTACAGTATACTGTAGTAAGCGTGGTGAGACACCAGAACAGATTACCCAGGGAGGTCATGGATGCCTCCTCTCTGGAGGTGGACAGGACCCTGTTCCAAATTCAAAAGGCATTATTGTTTTGGCTGTTGTGTAAGAGATGTTTTATATAGCTAGTTTATATACTGGTTTATATACTTAGTATACCACAGTATACTGTAGTAAGTATGGTGAGACACCAGAACAGATTACCCAGGGAGGTCATGGATGCCTCCTCTCTGGAGATGGACAGGACCCTGTTCTAAATTCAAAAGGCATTATTGTTTTGGCTGTAGTACAAGATCTGTTATATATAACTAGTTTATATACTGGTTTATATACTTAGTATACTACAGTATACACTGTTTTATATACTTAGTAGCACTGTCTAATGTGAATCTAGTCTTGTGAGACACAACTTTTAATCAAGCATATCCCTCTTATGACAGCACACAGTTCAGCACATGTTTAAACCTGTTCAGACAGTACTTTCTAAATAGAGGAAGAAAAGTCAACATGATTCATCTGAAGAGCTGTCCTGTGCCATTGGGCTGCATTTTTTTTCAGATGTACAATTCAGAGGCCTCTGAAGTGAATTGTGAACATCAGTCCTGCTGCTTTAGCTTATGTTAAAGATCTCTAGAGGTCTGGAGTTGTACAATTTTGCACAAGTATCTTAGTTTTTTCTCAGACATATTCTGTCCTGGTTGATATACCCATAGAATGGGACAAGTTTTTCAGCATCATGGAAGACAATCTAATGGCAGCTGTATCACCAAGTGGTTGGTTGATAAGCAGCAAACCAGTGGAAAAAGGACATGTATAAAACTGGTTTCACATGATAGAAACTGTCATAAATAAAAGGCATAAACCTACATTCATGTAAAATAAGGCTTTTAATAGAGTTACAGAAATCAAGCAATGTACAGGCCTGGGTGTGTGGGGAGTCTCTGCTCTACCCTAACACACACCTTTTGGTTTTAATCTTCTCTTTTGATATCCTATTTTAATACATATTCATTACTAATTCTAAGAAAAGGTTGGATTTTTCTTATCAGTTCCAAGAATGGGAGGTGTCTCTTCTATGCATGTCTCTTTTTATCTGGTGGTCTTTAGTGGTGAAGTAAGGGGTCTTCCTCAAGTGACCTTTTCATGAACCTGGAACTAGTAGTGTCCTTTGTATGGATCTTCCTCTGTTTGCTCATGCACAAAGGCTGTCTCACTCACCTGTTTTCCTCCCCCATCAGCCCTTCTAGTTTCTAATTATCTATTGCTCTGTTATCTTAAGCTAAGTGCACGCTTTTGTGGTGGTGCAAGGAGGAGTGCAGCTCCATTCAAAATCCCCCCTCCCCCCTGTCTGTAGCCTCTTGCCATGAATTGATCAGATGAAAAATATATATCTCACAGAAACCATTTGCTGACTTTGTCAATCCCTTGAATAATGCAGCTGCCTTTTATTCCTTTTGTTTGTTTCTGAAAGCAGCTGTAATATTTGATACAGGATTGAGGCCGCTTTGTAGGGGCCAAAGTAAAAGATACATGACAGCAGTCAGTAAACAAGCCAGCTAAATGCAAATATATCACAAATAACAATATGAAGGAAAGGAAATTGTGCATATAAACAAGTTCTGTTTCTTCCACAGCATTGCCTGCCGACGATGTGTTGTGGTTGGTAACGGAGGAGTTCTTCGAAATAAGACCTTAGGGGAGAAAATTGACTCCTATGATGTGATAATAAGGTAAATAGAATCTCCATTTTGTGTATGTTCAAAGAATTCACAGACTTTTGCTGTCAGCTAACAGCTTTGGAGTTCAGGTGTTATCTAAATGAAAAGTTATAAAACCTCCTGTTTTGCTCATTCTGTCACAACCTTCACTTAAAAATATTTAGGGAGAAAATGGATGTGTGGTTTATTGCACAGACTGATTGATACTTGTGAGGGAGGATCACTGGCTGGTCACTCTGCCTTGAGGGATGGTCAGACGTCTTCTGGATGGATCAATCATGTGACAGCCCAGAGCCCTGTGTGTGTCCCTCATTGTAAGCCAGCATCGTGGGCAGCTCTGCCTCTTGCCTCTCACACTATTCTTGTCTTACCCCTCTGCTGGCATGTGCCTTGCTCAAAGCAGACTAAACAATGCTTGTGCTGGGAAGTCCACCTCAAGGCATGCCTGAGCTGGAGGGTGATGCTGATGTCTGCCTCTTTCTGAAGCATGTTAGGTTCGTACTGAAAGTTTATGAACTACCAGAGGATGGTGGGGTCTAAAAAAGAGGCATCTGGACTAGGGAAACTGGGGAGGTGCTCAGAGAAGAGCAGGAAAGGAGAGGGTAGGGAGGGGGGAAGGCTCAAATGCCAAGCAACATGAAAACAAAAAGATAAATGTTTCTCCTGTGAAGAAAGTGAGATAGTAACTGATTAAATAGGCATTCTGCCTGGAAGTCACCCTGTAGATAGTGTGCTTGAAATCTTTTTGACTAAAATCTCTGAGCTGCCATTTCACTTTGTCTTTAACATTGAACAGAATCTCATTTTTGTAACTTTGCCATCAATCCTAATGCTTATTTCAGTAATGGTATTTCAGTCTTCAAGCACTACCATTAAAAAAAAACCTGTATACAAAACCTGGAGATTGATGTGCATTTGAAAATGTGTTGATAAAGTGGAAATGAATACATGCATGTGATACTTTGGGTGTTACACACAGCCCCTCTCTTATGGAATCATCCAGACTAGACTCAGCCAGCTGGAAATTAAGGAATGAAGCTTTATATTTACAGCTTAGCACAATATACAAGCAGATACTTGCAATATGTACAGCTATGTACAGAAATATACAAGGTAGAGGTAACAGAGAAATACAACAGCCCTTCCAGAAAACAAAGTCCCCAGAAGAGGCTCCCAACCACACTTCCACCTGCTTTCCACCCCTCTACCTTATCCCAGAGTCTGCCTTACGTGCAAGGTGGGTTTGGAGGATTGGCCAGGGAGGTTAGAAACCAGAAGGATTAGTTACACAGCAAGCAGGCCAGGGAGGAAAGTACAGACACTAGCTGCAATGGAGACCCACTGCATTATCTATGTTTTGTGTTCTTGTTTTTATACATCTCAGCAAGCCTGTGAGTGAAGTAGACATCACCAGTGTTTCCTTTTCACACCCTATGGTCTAATTCTTGTCACCAAAATATTCCAGCTAGCTTCAAACCAGCACAATACAATTCTTCAATTGTAGCTACTCCTATAAACTTGAAACTGTAGAAAGTGACCCAGATAAAATCCTCATTCTTAGGAAACATGACTTGCCTGACAGCTTTATGAAAACAAATCAAAAAACATCTTCCACTTATTTTTATTTTATTTAAATTGGTCCATTTATTATTGTAAACCTGAAATGGCAAATATGGCTTTGTTTAGATATTGAAACATTTTTCTCCCCATCCAACAACTGCAGCTGACCAAAATGCAAACACCAGTCCATTCTGCCTAGGAAGTCTTTAATTCTTTGTGACAATGAAAATATGAGGATGAATTTCATGTAAAACTAATTTCTGTAATTCAGTAAATCAGTATGTAGATGGATTATGGTTATTTATATTCTTGAGGAGGTAGTTGTCTTCTTTCAAAATCTGCAGGGTCAAAACCCCGTTTCACAAATGGATGAGCTCAGGAGTTTCTCCAGGGGTCTGGAATAGTCTAATTCCAGAAGCCAGAAGGACAAATGCAAACCTTTAGTGAGGTGTGTCCAATAAAGATGTGGACATGGCACTTAGGAATGTGGTTTAATGGCCATGATGGTGTTAGGGTGATGGTTGGACTTTGAGGTCTTCTCCAGCTGAAACAGTTCTGTGATGCTATGATTTTCAGTGTAGTATAACCACACACTGTGATACAAAACAGCTCCATGGATTATTTTGAAGCTGTTTCAAGTATTTGGGCTCCCTGTAAATCTGTTCACTCTTCCTATAGTGGACATCTTCCTCTGGACTGCTGTCACACATTTAAAAACAGCTCTGAATTCAAAACTTTTTCACAGATGAGGCACTCTCTTGTTTACTGTGAATGGAAAGGTTCTGTTTTCATTCTGTATTTTATGATGAATTCTGATGAAACTTTGATGTATTTGTCTGCACACCTTTGTTTTGCAAACATTGTCTCCTAAGCACTGTGTTTCTTACTCTGAGCAGTCAGCCATGCTGGCAGGCATGGAGCATAGAGAGGAGCTGCCTAAATTATCCAAAGAATATGCAACATGCTTACCAAGCAAGTGCTACAAGAAAAGAGGCTGAAACACAGCCCCTTTTATACCTCGGAGCAGAGACCTTACCCACCTGCTCACTGCTGCTGCCTTGCTATATCCCAAAGCAGTGGTGGCTGGGCAAGTAATATTTTAAACTAAGAAACTCAACTAAACTCCCTAAATAAATTAAAAACTCAAAGAAAGATGTATCAGCATCTGGTACACAACCCTAATCCCTGCTTGCTGACGACAGTGAAGAGTATTAAAGCCTTCTTGAATTGCCTCCAGTGTGACTCTGATCATCTTAATAGCATGAACAGAGCAATAGGTAATTTTCCCAGGCAGATACTCTCCTAGGTCTTCTCCAATGTCTGTGTTTGAGCCAAATCAGAAGAATGCCTGCTCAAGTGATGTGATAAGCAATCGCGTGATTGTATTCTAAACCACTTTGGCCAGGTTCCCAGGTGTGCTTGATCCCTGTGAGTTAGAGGTTGAGTGCACCTGATAACCGCTTATCTAGCATGTAATGTGATAAATGCTGGGCCTCTAAACCCTCCTCTACCTGGTCATGCTGCCTGCCCTGCATACTCTGTATGTCAGCCATGCAGTAAGGACGTGACTGGGGTAGTCATAGAATCTTTTTGCTTGGCAAGACCTTTCAAATCAAGTCCAACCATGCTAAACTGTGTCCCTCAGCACCTCATTTCTGTCCTTGAAACACCTCCATGGGAGAGCTCATTGCAGTATTTCAGAGCCTTTTCAGTAAAGAAGTTATTGCTGTCTCTTCTCTCTGCAGAATGAACAATGGCCCTGTTATAGGGTATGAAGAGGATGTTGGGAGGAGGACCACCTTCCGTCTGTCTTACCCTGAATCTATCTTCTCAGATCCCATCCACTATGACCCTAACACAACTGTTGTTATTATAGTCTTCAAACCACGTGACTTGAAGTGGCTTTGGGAGATACTAAGTGGTCAGAAAATAGTAAGTTTAACTATTTGTGCACTTTGGCTTAGCTTGACACACACTTCTGAAATATCTGGTTTGCTCCTAAGCTTAGTCACAGAATTGCAGAATGGTAGAGATTGAAATGGACCTCTGGAGATCATCTAGTCCAGCCCTGTTGTCAGAGCAGATGCACCTAGAGCAGGTCATGCAGCATAACATCAAGGTGGGCTTTGAATGACTCCAGAGGTTGGAAGCTCCACCTCTCTGGATAGTCTACTCCAGTTCACCACCACCCTGAAAATATGGAAATTTTGATCACTCTATCTTGTATTCTGATCAGTATCCCTTTTCTGTAAATGATTCCATTCTCCTTTTAATGCACATATTTGATCAGTTCCTTACACCAAAGCAATTTTCCTCTGGAAATACCTTTTTATTCTCTTCCTAGCACTGCTTCATATTCTGCAATACATAATCCAGACATTCTCCAGATTATTTTATACCACATACATGGTGGAATTACAGAATGATGTTGGAAGTAATCTCTCTCCAGAGGTCTTTAGTCCAAAACCTCGTTCAAAGAAAGTAGGGCCAAGTTCAAAGCCATACCAGATTCTCAGGGCATCATCTAGGTAAATTTTCAGTATTTCCAAGGATATTTTTACAACCTGTTTCAGTGCTGCAGCACTCATGAAATAACACTGCAGCACGCATGAAATATTTTTTCACTTCATTCTATACCTCTGAGAAGAGTTTGATCCTGTCTCTTTTTTAACCCCTGACAGACAGTTGAAAGTGTGCTGAACAAACCCAGTCTTCTCAGACCCTTCTTGTTTGATATGCTTTCTGTTTCTCCCACCTGTTTCAGTAATCTTCTGCTGAGCTTGCCCCCATTTGGCACTTGCCCAAGCCCAAAACATCATTTGTGAGATTGCAGAAAGGCACATCACAAAGCACTTCAGAATGATAACGCCTGTCTACCTGATCTCTCTGCTTTTATTAATGTGGCCAAGCCCACAATGAGCACTTACTATGCCCTGGGCACACTGCTGGTGCCTGTTGGGACCTTCCTGCAAAGCTGTTTGCCAGTCAGCCTCGACCTCTGCTGCTGCAGTGGGTCATCCTGTTATAGGAGCACAATTTGGCACATGTTTGTGTTTGAACTCTGCGATCTTCAACATTTCTTCCTCAGTCCACTGCCCTTGGGTTTGACTCTGGTTAAAGTTGCTACAAAGCCAAAATCAACTGTTTATAGCTGTTAAAAGTGTGCATTTGATTGCATGTTACAGAGTGCTAAAGGCTTTTGGAAGAAACCAGCTTTGAACATGATATACAAATCTAGTCAAATCAGGATTCTTGATCCCAGCATCACCAGAAAGACTGCTTATGAATGGCTTCATTTCCCAACAAGGTTTCCCAAGAAAGAGGTAGGATTTTTTTCTTTCTGTGCTTTTCAGTTTTGTGCAGCCAGATGTGTACTCAGAGGTAATAATCTCTTTGTTGTGGACTACGCTAGAAATGTCTTTTAGGTTCACTTTGCAGTAGTTTGCATTTAGCACTCAAGAAAGATGGGAAAATGGAACCCAGGAAGAGAGTGGGGAGCCTTGCATGCTGGACTTATATTCATGGATGCTATAACTAGTGTTAAATGAGAATGTTTTTTGTGGACAGGCATTAATGTCTTTTACAAAATTAGGAAAAGCAGACAGGCATTGGAACATAGCAGATCCCAACAGCCTCTGGAAATATACAAGGAGTCTTGAATGATGAAATGTAGGATGTGTTTTTAGTTTTGTTTGTTTTGTTTTGTTTTTAAAGCCAAACAAAAGGCCACAGAACAAACAAAAAGAAGCCTCACCCCCGCCCAAACAGCACAAACCAACACAACGCTGAAACCCACCCCCTGCACCAAACGATTGAAGCCCCTCAACAACTCAGTCATTCTAACACTGCTGCATTTTCATGCTGATGGAGATGGGTGAGAGCTGGGGAGCACACAGGATATTCCAACCCTGTGCTAATGGCATGTGTCTAGCAGCATTCTTGTGCTTACTGATTTGATGTCAAGCATTATAATGAGCTAACCAACAATTTGGATGTGAAAATATGTTCTAAGTGTCAGTTTAGGACTGAAGAATGTTCCTGATGAAAGGTAAACCTTCAAGCTGGAGACGTCCCTTGAGCAGCCAGGACTGACCACGTGCTGTTTAGCACAAATAAGGTTCCCTGGGGTCACATCATGGCACAGAGCTGCTCCACAAGACTCAGCCAATTGACATGTGTGGAAACATTTGACAGACTGTTTGTTTGTGTGTGTTTTTTTTTCTGGGGGGGGGGGAGTTTGTATGTCCTTTTTTTTTTTTAATTAGAAATTTCTTTCCTTTTTTGAGCCTAGTAGTGACACTTCCCTCCCTTATTAACTGTTGAACTGGAATACTCAGTTTAGCTGTGTGCTTCCTGAGGCTTCATGGCATTTCAAGTCTTCAGCAGGGGTGGGAAGGGACCACAGTAATATTTGGGCGCCTGTCTCCTAGAGGGCTCCAGAAATCCCCCTTCTTCTTGTGCTCCACTTTCAGTGAGAGAAAAAGTAGGACTGGTGCTGTCAGTGAGCCAAACGTGTGGTGTCCTGGCACAGCAGCACAAGGCTCTCGGTTGCTCTGGGTAGCTTGCATGCAGTCTGGTCCTCTCCTGCTTGCCGTGAGCCTGCCTGTGCTTAGAGCCCTTTTCCCACCACCTACACATCCTGCTTGCTCCATCTCGGGGGTTTTGCATTCCCTTGCTCCTGGCAGCCCCAATGGTAAAGCTCAGATGTACTTTTCCTTGCTGTTCTTTCAGTCTCTGAGGCAGGCAGTGGCTGGGTGCCTGCACATCTGCGGTTGCTCTGACGCAGCTCAGCTAAGCTGCAGGTCATGCCTCAAGGATCCCTGTTTTCATAGTGACATTTTGCAGGACTGGCTTTGGAGCCCTCTGCCCTGTAGCACCTTCCTGGAGAGCTCTGATGCTGCTGTTGCTGTCCTGTGCTTCAGCTACAAGAGATCCTAAAGATTACAATTGTTTCTCTGCTGTCTGTCATATCCATTAAGACAGCCTCATGTTCCTTGTGTGCACATCTGTGCATAGCCCAGCAAGCACCTCTGTTTCTCTGTAACAACTGTGATGATGTTAGCAGAGCTGGGAAGAACAACTGCAAAATTTGATGTGATGCTGTAGTGGTGAAATCAGAAAGTGTTCCAGTGTCCTTCCAGGGCATATTCCACTTAAACAGGGCTGGCCAAACAAATTCCATTACTGGCCCAGGATGTCTGGATATAGCTTAGGTGCTAATCGCAGGATCAGAGAATTGTTTCAGCTGGAGAAGACCTCCAAAATCAAGTCCAACTGTTAGCATAACACCACCATGGCCATTAAACCAAAAGTGCCATGTCCACGTGTTTCTTGAACATCTTCAGGGACAGTGATTCCACTACCTCCCTGGGCAGCCTGTTCCAATGCCTGAGCACCCTTTGTGTCAATTTTCCTAGTATCTAATCCAGTGTGAGAATGCATTTTAAAACTAGTGTTGCTTTTATTTCTTCCCCCCTCCCCCTCTTGTATTTTCTGTTGAGGTGAATATAACCAAAGATAAGCAGAGTCAGTTTCAACCTGTGGTATTTCTGATATTCCAACTAGCACTAACCCTGACATGTAGCATTCCTACCATAATTCTTGGGCCCTATTTAGTGTGGTTATTGCGACAGAGTCACCATTAACTTTATGCTATTGTGTCCCTGGGGCAGAATCATAGAATCATAGAATCAACCAGGCTGGAAGAGACCTCCAAGATCATCCAGTCCAACCCTATCACCCAGCCCTATCCAATCAACTAGACCATGGCACTAAGTGCCTCAGCCAGGCTTTTCTTGAAGACCCCCAGGGACAGTGCCTCCACCACCTCCCTGGGCAGCCCATTCCAATGCCAATCACTCTCTCTGGGAAGAACTTCCTCCTAACATCCAGCCTATACCTACCCTGGCACAACTTGAGACTGTGCCCCCTTGTTCTATTGCTGGTTGCCTGGGAGAAGAGGCCACCCCCCACCTGGCTACAATGTCCCTTCAGGTAGTTGTAGACAGTAATAAGATCACCCCTGAGCCTCCTCTTCTCCAGGCTAAACAGGCCCAGCTCCCTCACCAGCTTTGTTGCTCTTCTCTGGACATGTTCCAGCACCTCAACATCTTCCTTGAATTGAGGGGCCCAGAACTGGCAAGAATGTTATTTTGCTTACTGGCAAGAACCTTGGGCACCATGATGTGTTTTAAGGTGATGTTATTTGGATTACTTCAGAAATAGTATAACATTACAAAACACCCTCTGCATAAAAGGGGATAGTTAGTTCTGTGACTTTAGGCCTACAAAGCTCATGTTAGTGATTTTTTCCTGGGGATTTGGCCCTGTATGATACATTACAAAGAAATATTTTTCTGTATCATTGAGTGTGTTTACTTTCTACTTAGAGTTGTCCAGTGCTGCTTTGCCTGCTTCATTTTCAGAGGTACATGAATCATAGAATGGTTTGGGTTGAAAGAGACTTTAAAAGATCAGTTAGTTCCAACCTTCCTGTTATGGGCAGGGGTCCCTCCCTCTATACCAGGTTACTCCAGGCTTCATCCTACCTGGCTTTGAACACCTCCAAGGAGGGGGCATCTATAACCTCCTTGAGTAGCTGTTCCAGGGTCTCACCACCCTTACTGTAAAAAATTTTTTCCTTGTACCCCATTTAAATGGATCCTCCTCAAGCTTCAAATCCATTCCCTCTCATCCTATCACCACAAGCCCTTGTAAAAAGATCCTCCTGGAGTTCTTGTATCCCCTTTAAGTACTGGAAGATCACTGTACATTCTCCCTGGAGCCTTCTTCTCTCCAGGCTGAACGGCCCTATCTCTCACAGCCTGTCCCCATAGGTGAGGTGTTCCAGCCCCCTGATCATCTTTGTGGCCCTGCTCTGAACCCACTCCAACAGTTACATGTCCTTTTGTTGGGGACTCCAGAATTAGGTGTAGTACTCCAGGTGGGGTATCAAAAGAACAGATTAGAGCAGGAGAATCACCTTCCTCATCCTGCTGGTCACACTGCTTTTGATGCAGCCTAGGATGTTTGGCCTTCTGGGCTGCAAGCACACGTTGCATTAAAGTTAGCCTTGGGTAAGAGAGCAAAAAAGTAGGTGATTTTTTGAGTTCAGATGAGGTTTGATTGCAGTTAGTGAAAATGTTTAGCTTATTTGGTCTCCAATAAAATGTTTTTTTTTTAATTGAGAAGGGCATTAGTGCCTGAAAGTTTTGTCCATTTCTGAGGGTATACTTTCTCCTCAGTTTGGTCAGGCAAATGGAAGAGTTCACCTCTCTGTACCCACCTTACCTCTTCTACTTTCTTAGATCATTTGAGCTGCTGCTGGCAGGAGTCATATACCTGATCACAAGATAAAGCAGGTGGTTGCAATGAGTTGTTCTCTGCTCTTGTAAGAAAATCTAATTTTTCATAGAGTTCATTAAAGTTGGAAAAGATTAAGATCATCAAGTCCAGCCTCCTACCCAACACCTCCAGGACCATTAGACCATGTCCCTAAATGGCATATCTACTCATGAAGGTCCATGGATAGTGACTTCACCACCTTCCTGGGCAGCCTGTTCAGTGTCTGACCATTCTTTCACTAAAGAGATTTTTTCTAATATCCAATCTAAACTTCCTCTAGGGCAACTTGAGGCCATTACCTCCTGTCCTGTTGTTAGTTACCTGGGAGAAGAGGCTAACATCAGCCTCACTACAACCTTGTTTCAGGTAGCTGTAGAGAGTTTTGGTTAGGTATTCTTAATTTTGCATGTTTAAAACCTGTTTAGGACCCATTCTTGATATTTTACATTGCATTTACTTCTGAACTGTCTCACTGCAGGGAGGAATTAAACCATTTTTCACTTTTTCCTCTGAAGGAAATAATGAGAGAGGGTCTAAAGCTGTGTTCTTCTGAAATTTCCCTGGCTTGAAAAATTTCAAATGAAAAGAAGTTGATGCAGCAGTGCATTTATGCATTTTTAGTTTGTTATGAAGATTTGAGGCATGCCATATTTTTTATGTTTTTTTGACTCTCTATCATTGAGAAACTTCTGAACACATCTACTAATTCAGTCAAATTTGACCGAGTGGAATGGTCTTTAGCATAGTGAAGACTGAGCAGTTTCATGAAAGTAGGACAAGCAGAAGGATGAGGAAGCTTTCCTTGTGTTTCTGCCAAGGAAAGGACTACAATATGGGCTCAGCCCACACTAGAAACCAGAGAATCCCAAGGGAAGCCAACATGGCAGATAGCCCTGGTCATGGAAAAGGTGCGGGCAGCATCTTACTCATTATGAGACACAAAGAGGTGAAACCATGAAACCAAGTGTCTGTGGAACAGCCAGGCTGCCTGATTTCTGCTGCCTGGGCTCTTAGACTTGCTGCTTCCATCCAGCTGCCAGTTATTTATGTATGTGTGCTCTTTATGTTCCATTTTAGAAACCCAAGCATCCAACCACAGGGCTCATTGCCATCACCCTAGCATTTCATATGTGCCATGAAGTTCACCTGGCAGGCTTCAAGTATGACTTCACTGACAGAAACAGTTCTTTGCACTACTATGGCAACGACACAATGTCTCAGATGATGCAGGTATGACAATGTGGATAATGACATTTGTGCCTCTTGTGCTGCACTGTATTCTGCAACGTCTGCATGAGAGGTGTAGGCTTCATTTTGCATTACTGGGGTTATCCTTTGGCCAGGCAGCTCTTGTTCCTGGAGGTGTATTTGCTGCCACTGTCAGAACATGGAGAGTGTTGTTTCTGGTTGCATCTTTTTCTTTGGCAACTGCTTGCACAATTTTTCTTAGTTGCCAAATTTGTTAAAGAGAAAGAAGAGTAAAGTGGGAAAGGAAGGTGTGAAAGGCCTATACACTTGCAACTGAGAAAAGAGCTGGAGTTCAGAAATGGAAAGCAGAAAAGCACAGCAGCTTGTAGAGGGTGGTAGGAAAAGAAGGAACTGCATGCAGGAGGGGGAAAGCCACAGCTTCTTAAGCGGGGAGCTACAGGAAGCTGGCAAACATCAGGGGTGTCTTCTCCCATTCTATGGAGAAGGATCTCCTGCTTTGCTATGGTCATACCTCTGTTTTTATTTTGTTTTTGTTGTTGTCTTCATCTCTGTACTCTGACTCCAGCTCAGCCCTTGACCTCAATTCAAACAGTTTTCTATGTGCATGTCCAGTGTACGTAGGGAATTTCTCTCCTCCTCCCTTTCCTGAATAAGGAGGGTGGGGGCAATGTCTGTAGAAGCCTCTCATGTTTCTGTGAAGACTTATGGGTGCCTGCTGCTCTGAGATTTTTCTGACACTGAACTTCCCCTCACTCAGGTTCCTCTTTGGAGGTGCTTTTTCACTTTGTGTGCAAAGCTAGGGTGAGGTTGCTCACTGGGTTGGACACATATAAGTTTCTTAAACTCAAAACTTTAAAACCAAGCAAACAACTAAGGAAAAACTTTGTAATTAATTCCTTAGTGGTGCTGAGCTGCAAATGCTATACTATGTAGGTATGATACTTTAGCATTTAGATAAATTTCAACTCACTGGTCCAGTGTGCCAGATTGTCAGTCAACTTACTTCCCTTGTGCTGTCCTCCACTAACTTCAGTGGTCCTTTTTGTACCCAGGATCTGGATACAGCACAGAAGATGTTTTTTGACTTCTTGAAACTGTTTGGCAGAACACACCTAATTTACAAGTGTTCAGTGTGTGCTTTTCAGGAACCTACACTGACCTTTAAGAATTGGTCATTTTCAAACTAGTTGTGCTGTAAATGTAACTATGCAGTGGTTTCCTCCAAGCACAGGGAAGAGTTGGGAGAGTTAGTGATGGAAGGACTTCTCTGAGAGCACATCTCACCTATTCTTGCCACTGAAGTGTCATCCCCTGTGGTTTGTGTCGAATCAATTTTTGAGCAAGAGTCACTCACTAGTTTTCTGGGGAGACTCTGCTACATCATTTGCTAAGAAATCTTTTCCACAGAGCTGTCCTCCTCTCCTCTTCCAATGACCATGGTAATTAAGGGGTGAGGCAAACAAAGTGATGTTTCTGATAATAACTTGAAATTATTCTTTCTTTAATTACTCTGTCACATCTCTCTAGAATGAATACCACAACATCAATGCTGAGCAGAAATTTTTGAAGAAGCTTATAGACAAGAACTTTGTGGTCAATTTGACATGAAAACTGAGTGGGAAATGCAAAGAACAATCTCTATTTTCAAGATCTGAAGTTGAAAAAAGATTTTTGTAATGACTTTTTTTCAAGCTCAACGTAACTGTTTACTGTGGAAAAGGAGCATGGAAACTTCACCAAGGCAGAAGTGTCTCCTGAGCCTGAGGGTAATGGACTATTGCAAACAGTTAACTGAATTTCTGTGAAGCTATTTAATAATGGGAAAACCATGAAACTTTCAGCTGAAAGTATCAGGGATATATAAAAATGTGATGCACATCACTTATTTATCAGCAAGAACTCTCTCCAAATGATCGATTCTCTGGAATACTTTTGTTTCTAATAGAAGAACAAAAGACTTACACTGTCAAGAGACTGAGATGACCAGTGTTTAATTTAGTAGATGGATGTAAAGTCTTGAATGTCTGTCTTGAAGTATGAAAATGGCTTTAAAATGATACCTATAAGTCATTACTGTCTGTTTTGGAGAAGGGGGAGCATACAGCAATTACAGGCTGGGTCTGCCCTGCCTGGGAGGAGTACACATCCATCTTCAGGAAAGAAGCTGCAGCTTCTGCACTGGCCATGGACTCTGAACTGTTGCCTGCTTTTGCCGGAGGTGAAGAGCCTTTGGTCTGATCTGTGGAGGTGCTGGTATTGACATGGTTTGTGTTATGCCCAGGTTATGGAAATCCATACTCCCCATGCTGCATGTCCAATGCATTTTACAGTTGGTGACTTGACTGGGAAAAGACAGAAGAGTTGTCCCAGCTGCGTGTCAGTTGCTCCCACCAGACCACAGCAGAAGTGTGAGCTGGGACAGAGATGTTCAAGGCTGAGTTTAAATTTAGAGCCAATGCTTGCTGGATTCCTAGATCTCCAGAATGGGATCTCTCATGTATCTTTCTGTTTGTTCCCCAAGAATTGAGGTGTATTTGTCCGGCCCAGCACAATCTCCCTCCCTTGAAATGCATTGCTAAGTAATGAATGTTCCTGGTTTTGGCAGAGGAGTGTGTCAGGGACTACACAAGATGTACCTCAGTTGAATTATCATTTGGCTTCTGTTTACTTCTTCCTGTCTTGACATTTTGGTTTAAAGGATGTGGCTGAAAGAAATAATTTACCGATGGGGACTTACTTGAGGTTTTAACTGAAGCATTTAATGGGACATTTGTTTCCTGTATTGGTCTGTCCCAGACAAGCCTGCTGATTAAGTTAAATCTGTCTGGGAATGCTCTTGACAACTGCTAGAGAAGAACAAGTAGTGTGCTGTTCCAGTTCTCTCATAGGATGTATATATTTATGTTCATTTTTTAAAATGGTGATAGATTTGCTTGAAGAACTTTTGGTTACATTGATCAATCACACCTATAGAAAGAACAAAAGTCTACTTCCCAAACAAACAACCCCCCCAAACCCAAAACAAACCAAAAGCCAAACCAACAAAGAGTCTTTGAAGTTGGTGGAAAAACCTTTGCTGCTTTTTAAATAAAACTGTGTAGGGTTTTGTACATTTAGGAGCAGTGGAAACAATTCCAGTATGAACACAAAACTCTAGCAGGTCAAGAGCACAGTGTTTGTGTTTTCAGAAGCTGAGCATTGAACACAATTTCTTTGCTGCCCCACTCTAGAGTAATGAGCATTGAAGTGACCAAAGAGTCCTCTTTCTTTTCCCTGCTTATCTTGCTAAGTGCAACTTCCCACATTTCTCATCTCCATCTTTAGCTCTATGGCTCTGCCATTTGGGAATTGGTGAGGGTGGTGTGCTTTTTGGAGAGGAGCCACGACTTAAGGGGAAGAAGCTCGTGTTTTAATTTAGTGACTCCTGAGCTCTTTGGTGTTTCAAGCAAATCAGGCATATCTGAGGTAACTCCAGGTGTCATAAAAATCTGTGATGCAGATGAGGAAGGACCCAGATATGTCCTCAGCAAGGGACGAACAGTGCCACAGTGTTCTGCTATCTGGATGTATGTCCCTCAGACATGCTGCTGCAGGGAGTTGCCCCTTGTCCAGCCACGTTCAGAGTGGTGGGCAAGAGCATGGAGGAGAGGGGTATGCAGGAGGTCCTGGGTACTGGAGCAGGTGACTGTAGTGGTGTTGGTGATGGGGAAAATGAGAATTACTTCACCAGGTGGCAGAAGGGCTCTTACTGAGTCCTCTGGGTCCTGTCTTGTCCTCTCTGTGTGTGTCCCATTGTGGTTTTTTTGTCTGTTTGTTTTGGTTTTGTCTTTTTTTTTTTTTGATGGATTGTTGTGGGTGGGTTTTTCCCCTTCCTTATTTTTCAAGGATCTACGTTTCTGAGGCTCTGAGGAGGTCTTTGTTTTAAAATCTGAATACCAACAAGTGGAGTCTCCTTCAGGAAACAGTCACACTGCTGTCTTTCTCTTTACTGGCATTTATTTCTCATTACTATTTCAGTTAATTAAAGGCATGTCTGTGACCCTGCGTCCACAGAGCTGCAGTGTTTCAAACTACTGACAATAGCAATTCCATGTGGGAAAATGCTGAGGTAAGGCTGTTTGCAAAGCTGGTGATGCTGTCTGAGTGCTCTTTATGGGGCATCTTTGGTAGATCTCGCAGCTGAAACAGAGCCAGGCAGAAACAGCTGCCTCTTCTCCCTCAAAACCTAGAGCTGATCCTAGAGCCAGGTGCTCCCAGTGCTCTCCCACAGGCTGCCTCTGCAGATCTAGGCAGGTCCACGTAACATGACACAGTATGCTGGTCATGAAGATTGTGTCCAGGAGAGCTTTTGAATTTGCCCTCTCCTTAAAGTGCCTGCTTCTTGTCATGGTGCAGGCTGCTTCCCTCTGCCTCTCCATCCCTGTCCTCAGTGACAGGAGGTGGGTCCTTATCTCCTTAGCTTTGCTTTTGAGAAGATGTCTTTATTTTCTCTCCTGTATTTCCTCTCCAGAGATGCTTTCTGCTAATCTGATTTCCTTCTCCTAATTTTCCTAGGAGGTTTTCTGCATAGTTTTTTTTAAATTTTAAAGGACAGTGACATAGTTCTGCTATAGTTAGAATCCAAACAGAATAACTGGAAAAAAGGCTACACGGAAAAAAATGGTGTCTCCCACATCAGCTTTTTTTTAGTCTCCCTAAGATATTTATTTAAATAACACATTTGGTATTCTTGGTGCATTTAATGTGGTGTCTGCAAGCACTTATTGGCTGCTCTTTTTTTATTTCTTTTCAATCAGCCTTGGCATTTGTGTGACAGACTTATTTTTGAAACTAAGCAGCACTCCCAGGGTTATTTTTCTCACACTTTTGTGCTCCTTTTCTTGCTGTATGAGTTACAAAGTCAGATGGTTTTGTCCCTTCTTCTAGCAGCCTGCTGAATTTCAGGATAACAGCCTGTCGAAGCCAAGGTGCTCCTGTGTTTTATATGCCACCCCCTTCAAAATGCTGCACCATCAGAAAGACCCACATTCAAGGTACCCAAGCACACAAACCACAGGTGGGGGGTGATATGTGTCAGCTGAAAGCTCTGCTTGGCTCAGACTTTTAGGGGTGTTTTTGTTTGTTTCCTGTCAGGAAGGTTTTTTTTTTTCCTCTGCTGTAATAATTAAGGAAAGTACAGAGATACACCTTAAGAAGGAAGGCCCCAATTTATTGCACTAAATATGGATCTGAGAGTGCCTAAAAGGTATGACTAAATGACATTGCCAGTGGCTGTATTGGTGATAATAAAGAATCACAACTCTGGTCTTTAATACTCAATAGATGGTCCCTTTTGTTCCCTGTGCCACACTTTTTAACAGTGCCCTGACAGGTAGTACAAGTACCTTAACTTCTGTGTGGAGTCTGATTTTTATTTGTTTTAAAGAACATAGGAAGCTCAACATCTGTTTTTGGTATTGGTAAATACTTATTTGCCATTTGTCTTAAGTTTTATATGTCTTTGAAGTGCCAGCTCTATTTGGAAGACATCCTTGCAGTTGTTCCGAGCAGCATTTTGAGTGCTACAAATGGAAAAAGATTCTTTTCCTGTGAATAAAAGCTGTATTAGGAAATGGTGCCCTCAGGCTTCTTTCTGTAAGGTCAGTGCTCTCTGTGTGTGGATGTGTGAGTGTGCCCAGACCCATTATTCATGGTGATGGTATGTCAAGTACACATGACCTTGTCTGCCAAGTTTTAGAACAAACTTTGGTGCTCAGTAGAGCAAACTGAGCTGAAAATCTTTGAACTTCAGTAGGCTGAGCTGTACTGCAGATGATCTCTCACCAGGCTCAGCAACAGAAGGGACATAGTTTTTGTGGGTAAACTGAACAGCAGCATCCTCCTGATTCTAATTTGTCCTGGATTTTTGACTGTCTTACAGAATTAGAGAGTTGTTTGATTTGGAAAAGACTTCTAAGATCATCAAGTCCAACCATTAACCATGTCCCAGGTGCCATGTCCCTGTTTTTCTTGAACACCTCCGTGGATGGTGACTCCAACTTCCTGGGCAACCTAATCAGATGCCTGACCACTTTCAGTAAATTATTTCCTAATATCCAACCTTAACATTCCCTGGCACAATTTCAGGTCATTTCCTATCACCTGATACTGGGGAGAAGAGTCTGACTCCCACCATACTCCAACCTCCTTTCAGGTAGCTGCTGAGAGCAATGAGGTCTCCCCTTGGTCTCCTTCAGACTACTAAGCAATCACATCTCCGTCAGCTTTTTCTCTGTAAGATTTGTTCTCTAGACCCTTCACTTACTGGGGATTTTCAGATGAGTGCTAAAATAGAAGATGTTTAAAACAGAAGGAGGAGGACAGTTATCGTGATACTTTTCATGTTTGTTTTTTTCTCTCTTCTCTCTGTGCAGTAAAAATGAGTTGCTGGATTGTGGAGAGCAGTTTAGCCAGTGCCTTCAGGGAGTCTAAGCGAGATCAGAAAAAATATTGCCTCACTGAAGAGTTCAGTGACATTCAGTTAAAATTATTTGATGCATTCAATTTAGTAATGGTAGTTCAGTTTACCAGCCTGGAGGAAATGAGGTGAGACTGAGGTGGGGAGACTTTCAGGTGAGTCTCAGGGTGGGAGCTACACCATGGGTTCTAATTTACTCTCCACAATAGAGACATGTTTGAGTGTGCATCTCCCAGTCTAGGCAGCCATTTGATTGGATAGGGCTGGGTGATAGGCTGGACTGAATGATCTTGGAGGTCTCTTCCAACCTGGTTGATTCTATGAAAGCCAGCTCTGGCTTTTGGTGAGCACAAATCCTTGACAGCACACCTCTGTGATGTCTGGTTCTGTGGGTGCCCACACTGTCCCTTTTGAAGATGCATTCCCATGTTGGCTGGGTGCCCCCAGCTCAGTCCCCACTCTCCCACAGAATCAAAGAATCATTAAGGTTGGAAAAGACTTTTAAGGACATCAAGTTCAACCGTAACCCAGCTACCATGGCCACTAAACTATATACTGAAGCACCACATCTACATGCTTCTTGAACTCCTTTAAGGATGTTGACTTCCCCCCCCTCTCTGAGCAGCCTGTTCCAATGCCTCACCAACCCTTTCAGGAAAGAATTTTTTCCTAATATGTAGTCTAAAGTTCCCCTGGCAATGGTGCATTGCTCTCAGCCACATGGGGCAGGTTTGCCAGTAGAGGGTAAGAGGATGCTCTTTTTCTTTGTGTCAGGCAATCGGTGGTTTCAGAGTGTCTTTTGTAGTCTGAAATGTGGTGGCTTGAATGTTTGCTTCTAACAATTCTGCTGAATGAAGACAGGATTTTTAGTATTTTTTTTAAAAGATATTTAATAAGATAATTCTTTTTCAAATCAGTACAAAAATTTTAAATACAAAATTATTTGCTTTTGACATATCTCATATATTTTGGGAACACAGCGAAGTCACCAGTGCCTGGTGAACTGTCTGTCCGTTCCTGCCACCATTCCATAAAATTTCTGAGATAAAGCACCACATTATATCACTGGAGTCCTTAAGTCAATGTTAGACTGCATTAAACTCTGCATTTAAATAATGGTAATGCCAGTTAAATCCAATCTTAGTTCTGCATGAAAAATCTAGTTCATTTTTTGAATCAAAAGCAGTAGCGTTAGCTAAAGACATTGAAGAAGTGATGAGTATTTAACTCTTTCAACTAGCATTAACAGTGTGTGATGTGCAGCACTGTACAGGGAACCACAGCAAAGTACACTGCCCTTTGGAAAGGAGTAGGAGGTGAGATTAGCACCATTGATGAGCCCACAGCTCTTGCAGGGAAGTTGCTTTCCTCATGTACAGAAAAGATGGAGGCCTGCAGGTTCTCCTTGACCATTGGTAACGTACATAAATAAGGCTGGAAATCAGCTTTTATGTGAAATGAAGTTCTTGGGAAGTTCGTGTGATTTGTATTGCTGGGAAAGTTGCCAGTCGATCTCAGGCAACAAATGAGTTAATTAGCAAACATTGCTACTTCTGGTTTGCCTAGTCATTGTAGAGGAAACTGATTTCATTTTCACTGAGTGGCAGAACAGGTGTCTCTCCTGACAAGCAAACAGGTGCTGGTCCTTAGCACAAGCACAGACATCCCAGTGAGTTTATACCGCCCTGCAGTATTGCCATGCATTGGCCAAAATAATCAGGGGGCACAAAGCAAATGGGGAACCCTTCATTTTTCTCTCTACCTCATCTAACTTTAGCTGTGCAAATGCAAATAGAGGCTTTTTGAGTGCTGTGGCATTTGGAAGGGATCCCAGCACCCCTTGGAGTCAGTGGTGGTGTTCTGGGTCCAAAGCCTTGTGGGGAACAGCTACACCATCAGTATTCCTTTTCATTATAAATAAATTGTACAGGGAAACAAAACAAACCCAAACAAGAAACCCTGAAGGAATATTTCATATGGAGGGAAAGGAAATAAAGGCTTCCAACTAAGAGGACTTTTGCTTTTGTCAAAAAAAAAAACAACACACCAACCAAAAACAACAAGAAGAGCCACTCAAAACTTTCCATAGAATTTGAGACAGACCTGCTTGGGTTTCAGTCACTGCTTTTCATTTCATAACTATGGTTAATGCAACAGTCAAATACGCAGCACAAGTGAATGGCGTACACTGATTCGAACCTTAGCGCTGAATTATCGTGAAGGAAATTAAGTAAGCATGGCATCACAGAAATACATAATTACAGCTAAAGTGCCCCCACCCCCCCCCCCACCCCCTTGGGTGCAAAACAACTGTTTGTGAACGTGATAAACACCTCCAGAGATGTTTACCACACCGTTTATGTATTGACCTTTTTCTGTTTCCTTCGTAAGTAGCTGTGCATAATGTTAAACCTTGCCCTTGTGTGGGTTTTGTACAAGGATGATCCAAACCGGTCATAAAATGCATCTTTCACGGTACAGAAGTTTGAAAGCAGAGAAGGAAAGTGTTGAGTGTGTGTGTGTGTGTGTGCGTGTCGGGGTTTTGTTTTACATGGGATACAATAAATATCCTGAAAAAGACGAGTGAACGTACTGCCCGGCATAGAGTCCTGCCGCCTGCTCGGATGGCATCTGAACGTAAACCTTGTCTCCGTGCATTAGCGGGACGACAGCGCTGCCTGACGCCTGGTCAAGGAAGCCCTTCTTGTACTCGTCGTAGGTGTACATCAGGGGCTCGTTGTTCTTGAACAACGCCACCCAGACGCTGGCCCCTTTACAGTGGACGTGGTAGGCGAAGTAGTAGATGCCGGGGATCTCGCAGGTGAAGATCCCTGTCTGGGGGTTGTAGTTCTGCCGGCCGTTGTAGAGGAGCTTGTCAAACTTCACCGGCACCCCAACGCGGGGAAAGGGAGTGAGGAGCTCCGCTGTGAACGCGGGCATCTCGTAGACGACGCCGGCAGCTTTGCTCTTCTTGCCCTTGTAGCCGTAGGGGGGCTTGAGGCCGTCTATGCCCGGCCCCGCCTCGGGCAGGTACTGTCCCACGGCTGGGGGAGTGGGCGGGATGATGACTGGGGGCCCCGGGGGCCCGGGGGGTCCGGGTGGCCCCTGGAGGCCTGGCTGGCCAGGAGGACCGAGTGCCCCGGGCTTCCCTGGGGGGCCCTGCAGCCCCGCAGCGCCAGGCTTGCCCACGCCAGGGAAGCCGGGGGGCCCGGGCAGGCCAGGCTCTCCCTTTGCCCCTGGCAGCCCCGGGGGCCCAATGGGACCGCTGGGCCCTGCGATGCCGGGGATGCCTGAGGGGCCCTGAAGGCCCTGGGCACCAGGGAGCCCTGGCTCACCTTTGGGCCCCATGAGCCCTGGGACGCCTGGCAGCCCGGGTAAGCCTTTGTGGCCAGCTTCCCCTTTGGGCCCCGTGGGGCCTGGCAGACCCCGCAGCCCAGGGGCCCCCACTTCCCCAGGGAAGCCTGGCTTCCCCGGGAACCCTTGCAGCCCGGGTTCACCCTTGGGGCCCACGGGTCCTGGGGGCCCCACAGCACCACCCTCCCCTTTGGGTCCTGGGAAGCCGGCAGCGCCTGGGGGGCCCATGAGGCCCGGCAGCCCTGGCTGGCCTGGTTCCCCCGGCGGACCCCCCATGCCAGGTGGTCCCGCATGCCCCTTCTCCCCCTTTGGTCCCAAGGGCCCTGGCAAGCCACCCATGCCACGGTCGCCTTTGGGCCCAGGGAAGCCTGGCTTCCCAACCCCAGGCATGCCGGGGGGCCCAGGTGGGCCTGGCAGGCCTTGCTCCCCTTTCCCCCCTGGGAAGCCCGGCTGGCCAGGGACCCCATCCTGGCCAGGTTTGCCCACTCCGGGCAGGCCAGGAGGGCCTTGGATCCCAGGAGCCCCTGGAGGCCCCTGCAGCCCCAGCTCTCCTGGGGGTCCAGGTTTGCCCGGAGGTCCCTGTGGGCCAGGGAAGCCAACCATGCCTGGCTTGCCAACCCCTGGCAGCCCTATGGGACCAGGGGGGCCAGGCAGCCCAGGGGGACCCTTCAGCCCTGGTAAGCCTGGGATCCCAACGCCCTTCTCCCCTTTTGGCCCTGGGATCCCAGGGGCTCCTGGGGGCCCCTTCATGCCAGGCTCGCCCTTTGGCCCCGGTTGTCCTTGCAGCCCCGGGGCGCCTGCTTTCCCTATGCCAGGAAGCCCGTGAGGCCCTGGTGGTCCTTGTGGCCCAGGGATTCCCATGGGCCCAACCTCCCCCTTGGGCCCCATCTCCCCTCTCGGCCCCGGGGGCCCCATGACCCCGGGTTTCCCTGGCATCCCAGGCAAACCCGGCTTCCCAATTCCTGGATATCCTTGTGGCCCTGGTTTGCCTTTGGCTCCTGGCACGCCGTGACCTGGCAATCCTGGTGGCCCTGGTGGCCCTCGTGGTCCAGGCTCACCAGGGGGACCTTGCTCGCCCCTCAGACTGCGCATGGGTATTTCTGGGTCAGGGAGAAAAGAGAAGAAAAGGGAAGGGGGAGGGATGAGAGGTGTTGGCAACTGCATCCTTTGAGAAACACAACGACGGTTTTGAGCCAAACACGCTTGCTGCCGTGCTTCGTGGCTTTGTGGCAGGTGGGGAGGCAGAGCTGGCTAGCGTGCTACAGGGTGGTGGTTGGATTGGAAAAGATGTCCCTGCTGTTTGTATACTCTAAACTTGCATGGGCAACAAGAATGATCAGGGGACTGGAAGAGCTGCCATGTGAAGAAAGGCTGAGAGAACTGGGTCTGTTCAGCCTTGAGAAGAGAAGGCTTAGGGGAAACCTTATTACTATGGACCAGTACCCCAAGAAAGGCTACCAGGTGTATGGAGCCTCCCTTTTTACAAGGAGTCTCACGGAAAATATAAGGGCTAACAGGTACAAATTACTCCTGGGGAGATTCCCACTCGATTCCAGAAGGAAATTTTTCACCCTGAGAACCGTTAGGCATTGAAATCATCTCACAAGGGAAGCAGTGGATTCCCCTACATTGGACAGTTTTAAGACTCAGCTTGACAGGATGCTGGGCCATCTCATTTCAACTACACTGTTACCTAGAAAGTTTGGGCCAGATGATGCTTGGGGTCCCTTCCAACCTGGCATTCTGTGCTTCTGTTTCCATAAAGTAATTATATTTGCTGATTTTTTGCCATGCAAAAACCATTTACACTTTACTAGTGATTTCCACCTCTACAATCTTAAGCAGCAAGATCTGGGGGTCCTTTGTCCCCTATTGCTGTAAATTAATCTGTTTTTAAGAGGTTTTGCCAAAGGTCACAGGAGCTGCTTGGCGCTCTTGTGCTGTAAGGGGAGTTCTGGCATAAAAGTGCTTTTCCTGGAGGGACTTGCACTAGCACGATCAGCTCTAAAAGGCTGCATCAATAAGAGGTTTGTATGCAGGCATGACTGCATTTCCACCAAGGCTTTGGTTCCCATGAAGATATTACTGGAAACCTACAGCTTTACCCAGCGTTGCTAAGCTCCCACAGGTTTTTGGCATAGCCACATCTAGTTAGAGCTCTTCTAAACTCTTCATGAAATATTTTTATTGTCCAAACCCACATTTTTGTGTATGTGACCACTTTAGCGTTGCAGGTCAGGGTGAAGGAGTTGCTGTGTGGGAGTGCTTGTGCTGAGATTGGTTGCTTTTCAAGCTGCAGGCTTTTTGTGTTAAGTGAAAAGTCTGCTTCTTTCTGGCTCTAAAACGGATAAAGAAGTGAGAGGTTTGGGGAAGGCTAGGGATAAGGTTTCAGAACAAGAGAATTAACTGTTCTTTGGAAAGCAGGAATCCTCCTTCCCTGCACATGTTGTGTTTTACGCACGTAGAGAAGCTCCTTTGCTCACTCGATGAGTTTGTTTTACTATAGCCAGTTGTGCTTGTTCAGATACTCCCAAAACAGGCCCTGAAATGTTCCATTTCCTTCTGAAGCCAGTGGAGGCTGTGGTTATGCTGAACCCTCAGTAAAACAAAGAGTTAACCAGCTTGTCTGAAGATGCACAGACATTTGCTGTCCTCAAAAGGCTGTTCCTGGCTGTCCTTATTTGTATTGCTTTCCTAAATATCCTAATACTGTCTGAACTTCCTTTACTGAACACTGAAAGCACTTGGACATGCAAACTTGTGCAGCAATGGTGACCTACAGCAAGAGGGCTACAGGGTCAGGAGAGCAATTGTATGTTTTTTTTTCTGCAAACCACTAAATCACAAGATCTGGACAAATCCAGACAAACCCACAATGTTCCTGTCAATTTGAATCTTGAGGCTCTGAGCTTCTATTTCACATCTGGTTACTGCAGCAAGAACAGGAGTGTCTCCAAGCAGGACCCCAACCTCATATGCCTGGACTGTCTTAGAGGATTTTCTGCAGGCAGGTGGTATTAGGAGGCTATTCCTTGCCTCCAACACCCAAACAAATCTGAGGCCAGCCTTGGCTGCTGGAGGCTTGTCACAGGCAGGGGTGCTCAGAGGCTGTGCTGCAGCCTGGAGGATGACTGTGGCCTTGATATGGTGACCCCATGGCCAGAGGCTGCTGTCCACCTGTGGCTAGGTACCAACCTCACCAAGTCCTTGGGGCACCTGGGTGCTGTGCCCAGCCTGCAGCAGCAAACTTCCCATTTTCTGTCCTCCTGGATCAAAAAGTGCTGGGGGCACCAGGCAGGACTGTGCAGGGGTGGTGAGGCATGTGTTGAGCCTACCTTTCTCTTTCTTGGGAGCCATGTCCTTGCCAAGCAGAGGCATCTGTGGGACCTCCTTCATGTACTGAGGCAGGTGGGGGTACTCTTTCCCATACTGCATGTGGGGCATCTCCTTGCCCATGTGCTGCATTGGAATTCCTTCTTTGCCCAGTGGCATGTGAGGTACTTGTTGTCCAAGAGGTTGGTACTGGGGCACTTGGGGTGGCAGCTGCTTGATCCCATAGTAGGCACCACCTTGAGCAGACCTCACCAGCTGTAGGTAAATGGTGACAGCCACTGCCAGCAGCTGCACAGGGAAGAGCAGCACAGCCATCACCTGCAAAAAAAAACACACCAAAGTCCACAGTTGGCAGAAAACATTTGTTTTATGTCATGCATCTCCCATTAGGGCCATCTGGCTCTTGCTTTCTGCAGCAAACTGGACCTAAACCTCTGAGAACTGGCCCTGGTTTGTGTGTTGCCCTGAAGGATGTTCTGCAGCTGGTCTGTATCTGGTTTCTTAGAGTCTTACTCAAATACTACTGTTAGAGCAAATGTCTTTACATGCATTTAGTTTCATACTCTCCTGCACACCGTGAGTGATGCCCTCTGTGGTTTCTTTGTACCAGGACCTGCTCCCTCCCATCCTCAAGCTGCAATTTGCTGCTGTCTTGCTTGTGACACAAGGTTTGGGAAGCACAGCTGCAAGCTCCAGCACAGGTAAGCAGGGTCACGTGGGAGTTTCTTGAATGCATTCTGCTCATGAAGGCTAAACTATCAGTGCTTATCCTGCTATGGTTTCCATATCTCCGTTTCTTCAGCTCAGATCTGTGCCTAGGATTGTGCTCCGGGGCTGCAGATTCCAGCAGCTCTCCATTTCTATCTCAGCTCCTTACTGGCTCTCCTCTTAAGCTAGGTCCTAATCTTCTCAGCGTTCACCCAGGCGAACTGGGCCATCTAGGGGCCGTCTGGGCCATCACGGCCTTTAGTCAGCATCAGGCAACCCAAGCCTTTCTCCGACGTTGGGCGGCCACTTTCTGAAGGTCTTTCCTGCTGCAGGCAGCCCACCCCAGCACCTCAAATTTGCTGCTAATGCAGCAAAACAGCATTGATTTTCCTTTCTTTTTTCTTCGATATAAAAATAGAAGTTTGGGACTTCTATCCCAGCTACTGTTGCCTTTCCTTTCTGCAGTAAGTGCATTAGCAGCAGGTAAGCAGCAAATCAGGAACCAGGAAAGCCCCAAATGAATGCAAATTTGGGGGCAGCCTGAGGTAAGGAGACTCCATGTGTTTGAGCGATTTGCAGTTTGTCCCATAACCAACTCAGCAGGCAAGTCCTGCTCTTTTCACATGCACATGGCAATTACCAGGCCCAATGGCTGTCTGTCCCTCTGTCCCTCCTTTTCCACCACATAAAGACACTTTTCACCCAACCCAGGCACTTGGAAAAGCCCCCACCATGCAGACACACCAGAGGAGCTTTGCCAACCTGCTCACTGGGACTCACTCCAAGCAGCTGCTGAGACCAGGTGTGAGCAGGGTGTTTTGATGAAGCAATGAGGGATTTGTACCACCTGCTTACTCTCTTATCCTTTCCTGGCATCCTGGCTTACAACAAAAAGCCCTTCAGTCTGTGGCAAAGGGGCTCAGCACCATGCTCCCCGTGCCTTGGGAAGTTGTCTTTTGGGAGGAGAAGCTTTTCTGCCTTTCTGGCTGTGGCTGTTTTCCACCTGAGCTCAACTGCTCACAGGACTGATTCTGCATCATGCAGGAGAACCCTCCTCGATTGAAGGACATCTGACACAACACGAGCTAGGATACGTTCTTGCAGTGACAGTACAGAGACCTGGCTTTGGGCAGCTGAGGCCACCACTGAGAGCTGGGGGAAAATATAAAAGGTAAGTGAGGATGGAAGGGGTAGCAGGTGGCTCTGCTTGCTTCCTCTAACACTGCATAGTCTGCAGCAGGCCTCCAAAATGGGCCTCGCAATAAGATGGGAGAAGACAATGCAACACAAGAGACTCAAGGCCAGCAGGCAAAGGGTGTGAGCAGGTTGCAGGGTGGCTGTGAAAACGTGCTGAGCACACTGGCAGGTCAGTGGCACCACAGGAATCCAGAATTTCCCCATTTAACAAGTAGGCTAGCATAGACCATCCCAAAGAAACCACTTCTCTTGCTGTCCTGTGCTGCGGTGAAGGTTACTGACCATGAGGTAACACTGGGTCTCATTTAGTTCTTCTGTTTTTACTCCTGCTCCAAGTTCTCCATTCACTTTGCATTAGTAAAGTACCTGGAGAAATGCTCACTGGTCTTTTAAACATTTGTTCTCCATTTTGTTCTAAAAGATCTAATCTCTCAATGGAAATCACCCTTCCTGAAGGTGAGTGGAAGCTAAAGCAGTGTAGTTAATATGTAGTTAAAAAGACCAGGAGAAGGTTAATATTTTCTATACTGATCCTAAACAGACTAACAAACTACAGAAGAGATGGAACTATGTGTTAACAGCAAAGGAAACTACTTTAAAAAATGAAGTATTGGTGAATAAACACTAGATGGAGCATACGTTGCACAGCTGAATCTCTAGGCACTTCTCCTGCCAGGAATTTAAGGTCTTGGATAGAGCCAGCTGCCATGTGGCAGAGCCAAGACTTACAGGAGTTTGTAAGTGTAGTTAAAGCCCAAGCACAGTCGCTCATCTTTGTTCAGCAAAGGCTTCATCTCCAGTGAGCTGGATCTGGCTTTTAGCCCATGGCTGCCTGCTTTGCAGTCAGCTGAAGGGTTATGGCCTTGGGACGTGGTATTTCTGCTCAGTGGCACTGGGCTGCAGGACAGCCTCTGCATGATCAGTGACCATGGTTCAGCTGGGACATGAGAACATTAACCTGCTGCACTTTCACCTGGGCATATAGACCCCAAGAAACCCTTTTTGGGTGGAGAGAAGGTAGCTGCACTCTTATCTGTTGGCCTTTCTGTGCCTTAACTAGTAACTGGCTGCAGCTTTGACTCTCTGTAGATGAGCAGAGTAACACCAGGAGCCTGCAGAGAAAGTCCCTGCTACTGCAACATATGGAGCCTTCTGTGCATCTCTCCCAACAGAAAAGCACTGCCTGTATGAAGAGAGAAATGCAACAGAACCTTTTGTCAAAACCAAAACTAGAAAATATTGAATGATTTAAAATTGCTGAAACCTACATATATGAAAGACAGGGTGGACTTTGAAGAATGAGGTTATTAAATTAGCTTCTTGGCCACTTCATTGTTCTGGTGAGCAGTTTTGGGGTGTTTGTTTTGGTTTTTAAAGATAACTTCAGTGGAATAAGTGAGGAAGGAAATAGGTAAAATTCCTTTGGATGTGGTTGTTCTCCTTGTTTTTATTACAAAACATAGGCTTTGTGTGTGAGTGGGGGTTATTTGAAATAACTGGAGAAAAACTTCTCTATGGGGAGACGTCAGCCTGGCTGCAGCTCGGGACCAACTCAGCCTCCTGCTGCTTCTGCCAAGCTGCCTTGGCCATGCCAGGCGTCATGCAACACACCTGCACTTTCACAGGCATGACCACGCAGCACATGAGATGGAAACTTTGAGGGAGATCAGGCAAGACTTCCACAGATAGGAAGGCTCCAGAAAATGAGGTGATCTCACTACATCTGTGTTTCCTTCAGTGTTTTTTGACTCAACATAACCAAAACAGTGTGGTTTGGAAATGACAAATTGCTTCTCATCTATTGATTTTGGCTGGGGCTGGTGCCTGTGAGTAGCTGAGGTGGAAGGTGGGGGTTTATTTACTGAACAACCTCAGGATAGCTGGACTTGGCCGACATCTTTATGGGAGGAGGTCAGAGCCTCCCCAGAGGCCTCGTATGAACTGTCTGGGTCTTGGGATCTGCTGGAAGCACCTGGGAAGCTGCCCGTGTTCGGAGCTGGCCGTAGAACTTGTCTCTCCCCCTGCTCCCAAAGGAAGGAGGAATCAGACAAAATTAGTCTTGATGAGAAATGTAGTAGAGGCATGTGTGTGACTGCTACTGCTCACTGCTTCCTGGCAGTGGGTCCAGCTGGATCGTCACTATCAAATACCGTCACCATAAGGCAAGCCTGCCCTGAAGCATGAGATGCCTGGGATGGTCCTTCAGTATTTTAGCTCATTGCCAGTCTCATCCCACTCAGCTTCTCTAAAGAGTTTTCTTGTGTACTGAGAGAGAGAGGTCAAATGTCTTGTTTTCTGCTATGCAATTTGATTCCGAATGCCTGGGTGCACAACTGTCACTGCTTGAAGATCTCATTAGGGAACCACTGGTATCTTTGAACACATGAAAACTACTGAAAATCTTGCTCTTGGTTTTTAAAAGAAATGTGTAGGTCATAAGTGTTGGCCAGATTCTCTAGAGCTTATGAAGAACAAAATATTCCCAGCAGTGACAGGACTTACGTAAAATACTAGAGTGAGGAGGAGAAAATCCTGTGCTGATGATGCAGCCAAAGAAGAAGACATCTCACACCCTTCACTCAAATCCAAGCAATTTAGAGATAATCTCCAAACATGTTCTGCTCTCATGAGACCCCACCTGGAGAACTGTGTGCAGAGGAGGGCCATGATGATGATCAGAGGGCTGGAGCACCTCTCCTATCAGGACAGGCTATGAGAGTTGGGGCTCTTCAGCCTGGATAAGAGAAGACTTTGAGGAGGCCTCATAGTAGCCTTCCAGTATCTGAGGGGGGCCTATAGGAAGGCTGGGGAAGGACTATTTACAAGGTCATGTAATGATAGGATGAGGAGTAATGGGTTTAAACTGGAAGAGGGGAGATGTAAACTAGATGTTAGGAAGAAATTCTTTACAGTGAGGGTGGTGAACAAGTTGCCCAGGGAGGTTGTTGATGCTCTCTCCCAGGAGGAGTTCAAGGACAGGTTGGATGAGACCTGTTCTAGTGGGAAGTGTCCCTGCCTAGGGTGGGGGGGTTGAAACTAGATGATCTTTGAGGTCACTTCCAACCTAAACCATTCTATGTAATGTGATCTGATGTGCTTCCAAAGATGTCCATCATCAGAGCAATAAGCTGGCTCTGGAATGGGATTTTCCTGAGTTCCTGTCAGAAAGCAATGGGAATGTGTCTATGTATTTATGGTAAGTCAGAGTATGCATCTTTAGAGAGGCCAAAGGTTTGGAGAGAGCAAAGTTCTACCTTAACTATTTGAATGGCTGAAGGAAGACGGAGGAGAAGCAATTGTGTCTTCACAGTGTCTGACATGTCATCCTGCACCAGTCATTCAGATTAAGACACAATAAAAGTTTTGCTTTACCTAGGGTGGGGCAAGCCTCTCAAGGATGGAGGAAGATTATCCTAAGCCACAGCGTTCAGCTGCCTGTGGGTGAACTTGTGTGGTTGGCTCTGTGGGTGAGAGACAGTCTCTGCAAAACCCCACATTTTTACAGGCAATGCTCAAGTGAGAGCATTTCTCAATAATCTCTTCAGTAGAACTGCTCTCCTGAGGAAACTAGAAAGGACCTTTCTCTGGCTATTTGCATCTGTCAGTAGAAACTGAAGACAAAACACAATGTACCAGCAGTGTGGTGTGAAGAAATAACGGCTGGTTTAGCTTAATTGTGTAAAGGGTGTATGGAAAGAGTGATGCCTGTCCACATGGGACTTGAACTCATAGGTTGTCATGCAAAGAGTGGAAGCCAGACCTTGATTTATTGCTCTTACAGGGAAGTGATTGCTCCTCAACCAGTTTTGGGGTTAACTGAAATTTACTTGTGTCTTGGACCCTCTGCACTGCTTGCTCAGAGATTAGCCTTGTGGGCTTCATTTGCCACACGTTGCTTTTGAACTGCTGTATTTCACAAAGAGGCACAAGGCATGAGCAGATCTTGGTGACTCTTCTGCCTCAGGGTCCCTTCCACAGGCACTGCCTAAAGCTGCAGGGACCTGTTTCCAACTGCGCTGAGGGGATAGATTTGCTAGTGTTTAAGTTTCCTCATGGAAAATGACTGCTGCAAAGCAACAATTCAGTGACTCTGCAGAATTTGTGCCTAGAAGAGCACTACTAAACCAGATTTGGTGCTAAAAACCTACATTTGCTAGGATGTTTTTGACTGGAGATCAAAGGTGGTCAGGAACACTTTGAAGCCACCTGGATAAATGATTATATTAGCGAGTATCATAGAATTATTGAATCATTTTGGTTGGAAAAGACTTCTAAGAGATCATTGAGCCTAACCATAAACCTAACACCACCATGGCCATTAAACCATGTCCCAAAGTGTCCACACATTTCTTGAATGCCTTCAGGGATGGTGACTCCACCAACTCCCTGGGCAGCCTGTTCCAAGGCTTGACTACTCTTTACGAAAGAGTGTTTCCTAATATCCAACCTAAATCTCCCCTGTCACAGTTTCAATCTGTCACCTGATACCAGCCTCCTTTCAGGGAATTGTAGAGAGCAATGAGGTCTCTCCCCTCAGCCTCCTCTTCTCCAGACTAATCAATGCCAGTTCCCTCAGCTGCTTCACATAAGACTTGTTCTCTAGACCCTTCACCAGCTTTGTGTCCTTCTCTGGACGTATCTACAATGGTGTAGCCAGGGATGGCTCTGCTCTTGGGGGTGGGGAGTGGGGCACAATTTCAAGGGAACATTATGAACCTCACTGAAGTGTCTCTTTGTCATACAGAGATGTGCGATGATGGCATAATGCAATGGAGATGGCAAATCACGTGGGAAGTTCCATGTACCACAACTTCCAGGCAGAGGTTCATGGCAGCTCATGGGGAGTCAGACAAGGGCTGGTAAGAAAATGCTGCAGAATTTTTACAAGCAATATCTATTTTTTTGGTCTGTTTTCATATTTAGTGTCATTTTAGTAACAAATAATCTACCCTGCTCCTGTTTTCTACAACATGCTTCCCTTAAACTGCTGGGTTATATGTGCCAGTGTGGGCACACCCCCACCTCATACGTGTTTTGCCAAGGTCCTCACCACCTGAAAAGCATTCGATTGATCACTGGGCATCTCATTTGTTTTTGAATTTGTGAACTAATTTTGGTTAGCCAGGTACCTCTCTTCTAAGAAACGTTACCTCAAAAGGAGAAGAGCAGCTATTGAGGCCTTAGTTGCTGTCACTCAGCACCAGTGAAGAATTCAAATGGGGGATGTCTATAGATGCGAAAAGCCAACACAAAAAGGACACGAGTCTGTTGGAGAGGGCCAAGAGAAGATCCACAAAGATGGTCAGAGGGCTGGAGCACCTCTCTTATGAGATCAGGCTGATGGAGTTGTGGCTATTCAGTCTGGAGAAGAGTATGCTCTGGGGAAATCTTATGGCAGCCTTCTAGTGCTTGAAGGGGGCCTACAGGGAATCTAGAAAGGGACTTTATGTAAGAGGCTGTGGTAATAGGACAAGGGGCAATGGTTTTAAACTAGAGCAGAGTAGATTTAGATTGGATATTACGAAGAAGTGCTTTGCTATGAGGCTGGTGAGACATTGGAACAGGTTGCCCAGAGAAGTTCTGGATGCCTCATTTCTGGAAGTGTTGAAGACCAGGCTGGATGAGGCTTTGAGCATGGGCTCATTTAGTGGGAGGTGTCATTGCCCATGGCAGGAGAATTTGAACTAGATGATCTTTAAGGTCCCTTCCAACTCAAGACATTCTATGAAATGTTGGTTGCTGTTCTCAGCAGCAGTGCTGCAATGTGTAGGTGATTTGAGCAGTGATCTTCCCAGCAAATTGCAATCCACAGTTTTCAAAGGCACTATTTCAAAACTTAATCTCGGCTATGATTAATCTCTGGGTCATTAAACTCCATTGAGGAGTGATTTAGTCACTGAGTACTTTCTGAAGGAATCTGATGATACCCTGTACTGCATGGCAAGTGAGTCAGGAAAACCCAGCTAATCCTCTGCTTGCCAAGTGAATTTGTATTTGCTCAGAGTTTAGGGTGCCATTTAATGCACGCATTACCACTTGACTATAAAGCTCTCTTCTGCCTTTCTGTGCCAAACAAGTTTTTATGTCATTTGGACAGATGTTTATTTCTGAGTTGGGCCTCTCACTACCAGAAGAATCACAGTATCACCAAGGTTGGAAGAGACCTCACAGATCATCAAGTCCAACCCTTTACCACAGTGCCCAAGGCTAGACCATGGCACCAAGTGCCACATCCAACCTTGCCTTGAACAGCTCCAGGGATGGCGACTCCACCACCTCCCCAGGCAGCCCATTCCAGTGCCCAATGACTCTCTCAGTGAAGAACTTTCTCCTCACCTCGAGCCGAAATTTCCCCTGGCGCAGCCTGAGGCTGTGTCCTCTCGTTCTGGAGCTGGCCACCTGAGAGAAGAGAGCAACCTCCTCCTGGCCACAGGCACCCTTCAGGTAGTTGTAGACAGCAATAAGGTCACCCCTGAGCCTCCTCTTCTCCAGGCTAAACAACCCCAGCTCCCTCAGCCTCTCCTCGTAGGGCTGTGCTCGAGGCCTCTCCCCAGCCTCGTCGCCCTTCTCTGGACACGCTCAAGCATCTCAGTGTCCTTCCTAAACTGGGGGGCCCAGAACTGAACGCAGTATTCGAGGTGTGGTCTGACCAGTGCAGAGTACAGGGGCAGAATGACCTCCCTGCTCCTGCTGACCACACCATTCCTGATGCAGGCCAGGATGCCACTGGCTCTCTTGGCCACCTGGGCACACTGCTGGCTCATGTTCAGGTGGGTATCAATCAGTACCCCCAGATCCCTCTCTGTCTGGCTGCTCTCCAGCCACTCCGACCCCAGCCTGTATCTCTGCATGGGGTATTAAGGTGCTGGAGCATGTCCAAAGAAGAGCAATCAAGGGAAGTGCCTTGAACACAAATTCTAAGAGGAATGGCAGAGGAATCTAGGGTTGTTTAGTCTTCACAAGGGAAGGCTGAAGGGACACCTCACCACCCTCTACTGCTGCCTCAAAGGAGGTTGGAGCAAGGTGGGGGTTTATCTTTTCTCACATGCAACACGTCACAGGACAAGAGACAATGGCCTCAAGTTGTTCCAGGGCAGGTTTAGATTTGATATTAGGAAAAATGTCTTCACATAAAGGATTGTAAACCATTGGAACAGGCTGCCCAGGGAAGTGGTGAATCCACCATTCCTGGAGGTATTTAGAAGACACATGGTGCTGAGAGAAATAAATGGTTTAGTGATAGTGGGTTAGAAGTAGTTGTGTGGCTGTGAACTCTAGGTGAGCAGTTGGGCTTGGGGATCTCAAAGGGTCTCTTCCAACCTCAAGAGGTCTATGATTCTATGAGTTCAGACTCAGACTAGGTGGGGATCTCAAAGGGTCTCTTCCAACCTCAAGAGGTCTATGATTCTATGAGTTCAGACTCAGACTAGGTAAGTTCATCTTGGGGGATTTCTTTCAGAAAATGCAGTCATACTCCACCTAAAAACACAGAGTGGAGGCAAGCAGATGGAACCTGACACAGATGTCCTTGAAAGTTAACCAGTTTCATAATACAAATCAAGAGCAGGAGGACAGTAAAGGAGAGTGCAGCCCTTGTGTGAGAGTTTAACCATGCTGTTGGCAGGAGGTGGTTGCTCTGTGCTTGATTTCAGCTCAGGGAGGATTGGAGTCCTGCATCACTTTACTTTGAATGGTGTCTACAGCTTCACTGAAAGTGATACCTGTTCCTTGAGTAGGCAAAGAGATCACTTTGCTAAAGGCTTTGCACATTCAGAAGGCAGGGAAGTAGGATTTATGGTAGATGTAATCCTGCCTTCTTGCCTCTTAGGAAACTCTTCCACAGAGTTTATTATTTGCCCCCCCCTTTCTTTTCACTGTCCTCTCCAAGGAGACAAAGTAGTGTTGAGTGGTCTGTGTTGAGTTTAGATTACCAAGAAACAGCTATTCTTCAGTATGTGAAAAATAAATTTAATCATATTTTGCTCAAGGTCTAACAACTGTATCTGATTATCATGTGGTATTTATTAAACCTAAGACAGTCACAACGAGGATTGTCATAACAAACATTTTCAAATGCATACATGCATAGACCTGCTGCTGCTGGGGAATATTCAACATGTGGCAGATGCCTGGTTCTTTTTTTTTCTTTTTTCTTTTTTTTTAATTCAAAATGGTGCCTACAGTTGGTAAGAGAAGTGTGAAAAATGTAAACAAACAGTTTAATCTCAAAACCTGATGATCATCTATAAGACAGCTTTAGCTTCAGTGGTAATTATATGATCTTTTCTTTCAATGGGTGGGGAGATCTCTGTTTATTCATTTGCAAATCTGCAAGGGCCCCTAAGATGATCAGATGGCTGGACCATCACTCCTGAGAAGATAGGCTGAGAGAATGGGGTTTGTTCAGCCTGGAGAGGAGAAAGTTCTGGGGAGACCTTAGAGCAGCATTGTAATATATAAAGGGGACACACGGGAAAGCTGGGGAGAGAGTGTTTAGAAGGGCTTGCAGCAATAGGATGAGGGGCAGTGGTTTTAAATTGGAGTGGATTACATTTAGGTTATGAGGAAGTTGTTTACAATGAGGGTAGTGAAATCCTGAAACAGGTTGCCCAAAGAGGTGGTGGAGGCCTCATCCCTGGGCACATTCAAGATCAGATTTGATAGGGCTCTGGACAACATGGTCTAGTTGGAGATGTCCCTGCTCACTGCAGGGTGGTTGGACAAGATGACCTTTGGAGGTCCCTTCCAACCCTATGCATTCTGTGATTCTCTGACAAGAAGGAGGTATTAGGCCATGTGGGTGATTATGTTGCCTTTAGTCTTCTCCCCATGCCCAGTCTGCTGCAAGCCCACCTACATGGGTCTGGGTAGGCATCTCCATCTCTCTCTGCAAATCTGGGTGTAATTACATTGACATCTCCGCAGCCCCTAACTTCCAGGCACAGGGCTCTGCTGACTCAATGCAGACATGAAGCTTGTGATTTATGGCGGTTTTCAGATTCCTGGCGCTAGTAATTGATTTCCAGGGAAGTGAGTCTCTTGCGTGTCTTTGAGGATCTGGCCCAGAAGCTGTTTGTTGGGAAATGCCTGAAAGCTACTTGCAGTCAGATGGCAGGGAGTCGTGACAAGCATCAGCATGCTGGGCATCGCTGGCCGGGTGACCACAGTCCCTGGGGACGCAGCTCTCTTGCGTGGTGGCATGTACTTGTTTGCGCGAATCACTGCCTGACCTCGGGGTGGGGAGGAAGGACCAACATGGGGGAATGTTTGCAGAAAAGCATGCGACTTTAATTATGGGATTAGAATTAATTATAGGTAGGATTTAGCAAATACCTGCCTTTGAATACATTTTCCTGTTCTCTGCCATGCAGCATGCACTTGAATCCTCTGCCTAATGCTCTCTTCTGGGCAGTTTGCCTGCAGTCTTGGTGGTGGGCAGCTTTGATGGAGACACTTAAGCAACTGCCACTAGCTCCCCCATTCAGTGACCAGCTGTGTGAGGCACGTAAACTCATGCCTGATAATGTGGAACACACAAAGTGATCAAAGCACAGAGTTTCCTCCCTGCTTATCGGTGCACAATCGGGCTCCTGGCGCTGTGCCTGGGACTGGCAGCCAATGAGTCCGAGCACAGGCTGTTTGTTCAATGTGGGAACTGAACTGAAGTGATCCTGCTACCAGGTGCTGCAGAATGATCTCCCCATGGGGCACAGGCTTTGACATCCTCCAAGGATTTTGATGTATTAGATGTAATGGTTTTGCTGTGTGTGGCTCACTGGCAACGTGGCTGCTTTTCATGGAAGTGCTTTTAGAGTTATCCAGCCATCTCCTGGGGGCATTGTTAGTTTGGGGACTGTTCTGATGAAAACACTTTACTTCTACTGCCAGTCCTCTACTCCAAAATAAATACAAACCACTGAAGATGTGCTTCAGACTGAAGGGCTTCATCCAGTAGGCTGAACCTCAAGGTGCTGATAATATTGAACCTTCCTTGGTGATCACTGATTGTGAAACAGTGCAGACAGGGATCTATAAGCTTTCTTTGGAAACCTCCCTTCTTGGCTGTTGCTCATCACCCTTGGCCTTACTCTGGCCTGAGACAGAATCACAGAATCATAGAATGGCTTGAATTGGAAGGGACCATAAAGATCATCTAGTTCCAACCCCTCTGCCATGGGCAGGGACATGTCCCACTAGAAGGTTGCTCAAAGCCTCATCCAGCCTGGTCTTCAGCACTTTCAAAAATGAGGTGTCCACAACTTCTCTGGGCGACCCATTCCACTATCTCACCATCCTCATAGTAAAGAACTTCTTTCTAATGTCCAATGTAAATCTACCCTGCTCTGGTTTAAATCTGATAGGTTGTGCTGGCTGCACGCAGCAAAAGCCTCCCAAATTTTCATGGTACAATTGTTATTATGGTAGAACAGTCAGCAAAGTGCATCACAGCATTTTATTGGCTTAATTCAAAGCAGTGCCTCTAGCAGTGCTGCTGTGAATTAAACTCACTGCTATAAGTGTAAAAAGTTTCCATTTCACTACCTCTTGGTTCAGCCAGCTACAGCTTTGTGAACAAGCCACACGCTAGCAGTTGGCTCTAGATGACAATATAGAGTTTAGTGTTAAGCTTGTTAATGCTCCATCTTATTAGAAATAGTGAGTAGACAAAAGTGAGAGTAGAAGATTGTCTCTTTATGTGGCAGTTAATAAAATAAAATATATCCTCAGTCTTCATGTGAATGCTTAAAAGTGGCATAGTTTTATTCTGAAGAATATCTGCCAATTTTACTGCTTAGAGAACTTTTAGTTCTCCATTTGATTAATCAAAAATAATGTACTTAATGCAGAAAACCCTCTTTGTGAAGGTGCATTGAGCCCTAAAGACACCAAAGGTCATCTTAGGCTGTGTGTATTTTACTCTAACATGAGCATGGTTTAGGGTTTTCTTTCATGTGTAGGTTAGGCATAAGGAAGAAGTTCTTGACAATAAGGGGAGTGCAATACATCTGCAAAACACAAATAGATACTAGAGTACCTATTTTTCTAAAACAATTCCCAAGAAGTGGCAACAGAAATTAAAATCCTGGTTATAAATGTGCTTTTGGTAATGACAATGATTGTCACAGATGCTGCAGCATAAATAATCTGTCTTTTGATTAGATTAAACCTCATGTAAAGCAGTGTGGATGTCTGCAGATGCAGTATCCATGTAGGCTTGATTTTTCAGAGCAGCTAAGCTATGCTTGGTGACAAACTTGAGGACACAAGTTTAAAGTGTCTAGAAACTGCTCTTGTGCTTCTCTTGATCCTGAGGCTGTAGCATGTGCTGCTTCAGTCGCTGGTGCCATTTGAGGTCTGACTAGCCCTTCACAGCTGCAGGCACCTTGCTGTGGTGTGACATCCTGAGCAGATAGAGCCAAGCTGCAGCTTTGGGTGAGGCAAGTGTCTGGCTCCATTGCCACTGAGGTCCAGCCCATGCTCTGCAGTGAGGCATTTTAGGGGATGAGGTCTCCTGGCACCCCGAGGGTGCCTGGGGCAGGCAGGAAGATTGGCTCTGTGGAAAGGGCTGAGTTTTAGCCTCTTTCTTGTCAGCGATGGAACAGGGACTTCTCTAAAGTTTAGAACTTTATGTCTTCTTCTCTTCCCTACCCTTTTTAGCACTGCACACATACTGGTTAAATTGAAGAGCTTCACAGTGATCTAGGCAGGAGAAATTGATCCCTAACAGGGCATGAAGATCATGAAGTCTCATTAAGAGTCTTTTCTGTGTGCACTGGTTCTTTGGCTGGAGTCTTTTGGTTACAGAGAATCTTTCCTTCGTGTGCCCCTTTCTAGGGCCTTTGCAACCTTTGCAACGTTTACTGTAACAGTCCTGGGAGTTCTTGAATAATAAAGCAAGAAGTCTGTGTGGGACTCTGAAGTACGTGGCCTGATCTTAATTTGAAACAATTTATTGTTCCCTGTGACTTCTGTTGCAATCCTGTGGCCTTGCATGTTGCCTTCTTGCCATAAAATTTGCTTGATTGCCTCTTTCTGAAACTGGCACAGCATAGCATTTCTGTTCCTTTTCTCACTTTGATGGTAGACAAAATGTGTTTTCTTGGCTCTCACTCTCATGCAGCTTCATGACCTTTTATTTAATTTTTTTAAAATAAAGTAGGCTCTATTTCAGAGATGAATTTTTACCACTCACAATATTTGTTTGCTGTGCTCAATGAGCTTGTCAAAAGAGCAGCTTCTCCTTTATTCTTATTTGTCGTGTCCTAACTTTGCAGCTCCTTGCAACCCCAAAGTCCCAGTCCAAGAGAGATAGGAAAACAATCACTAATGTCTGTAAAATGTTTTTCTTGAAACCAAAAACTCCTCTCTGCCAGACAATAATTATTGGAAGATTACTTGCCATTAAGAAGTTTCCTGCCCTTCAAGTACTTTGCTCAAACAGTGGAAGAAATGATCTTGCCTTAGAAGGGTAAACATACTAATCTACTCCACCCAGACTGAAATCAGAAGGAGGCTTTAAAATTATTTAGCAACAGTTAATTTTTGATATAATAGGACATTACAGATATCACCTTATTCCATGGGATGCGCTGACCTTGGTGGTGACCTGTCACTGCACTGCTCACAAACATCTAGCATATATTATCTCATGATCGTATTTCCTAAGTCACAAACACCTAGCATATATTATCTCATGATCATATTTCTTAAGTCACAAACATCTAGCATATATTATCTCATGATCATATTTCCTAAGTCACAAACACCTAGCATATATTATCTCATGATCATATTTCCTAAGTCACAAACATCTAGCATATATTATCTCATGATCATATTTCCTAAGTCAGTAATTTGTATTTTTGTTAACATTACTTTTCTCAGTGTGTAATGAGATTGAAATAGCCACACCTAAACACTCCATTGAATGGTTCAGATGGTTTCAAAACTTTAGATTTTCATAAAAGAGCCTTTGTCCTCTGGGAAGGTTGAAGTTGAAAGTGCTAGATGATTGACAGTGGACCTACCAATGCACTTCTCTTCATAACCTGGCACCTTGGATGCAATCACCAACAAAAGCTCTGCTGTACCCCTCTGCACAGCCACAATGAGAGTGATTTCTCATTGGAATGGGCTGCCCAGGGAGGTGGTGGAGGCACCGTCCCTGGGGGTCTTCAAGAAAAGCCTGGCTGAGGCACTTAGTGCCATGGTCTAGTTGATTGGATAGGGCAGGGTGATAGGTTGGACTGGATGATCTTGGAGGTCTCTTCCAACCTGGTTGATTCTGTGATATGATATGATTCTATGATAATGGCTGAACTACACACATACATCCCTGTGCTATGCCAGATAGGTCTGCCCATTAAAGACCTTCTGTCTTCTCCTGTGCCGAAGGTAAGAAATGCTTCTTAGTCAAGTCTGCTTCAACACATAACCACTCAACTAGTCAATGGGCAGACTGTAGTAATTGTTACTTGTTAACAAGTGATTAAAATAAACCCCAAAGAATATACTCTAAAAAAAGTCCAAGAAAATGTGTATAAAATAATTAACCTCTGTAGAATTTGAGATATTTATTGGAGGGAATTTGTAGTGTATCTCTTGCATGAAGTGCAAGTATTGTAGAGCAGTGAGAATTTTATATAGAGGCATTTGAGAAGCCTGGCAGAGGGAAGACTTAAAGTAGATGTTAGGAGGAAGCTCTTTACAGTGAGGGTGGTGAGACACTGGCACAGGTTGCCAGGGGAGGTTGTGGATGCTCCCTCCCTGGAGGTGTTCAAGGCCAGGTCGGATGAGACCTTGAGCGACCTGTTGTAATGGGAGGTGTCCCTGCCTATGGCAGGGGGGGTTGAACTGGATGCTCTTTGAGGTCCCTTCCAACCTAAACCATTCCATGATTCTGTGATTCTAAGTGTTAACAAGTACAGTTTTACACAGATGTCATTTTTCCCACTCTGCAAGTGCAGAGAAAAGCACAACCACCAAAAATGTTTTGTTGTGAAACAGCTTGCAGCTTTGGTTCAGTGAATACTTAGAGTAAATGTTTGATATAGCTCTTAAAAGCACAGTAGAGAAGAAAACACTTTTGAAACACACACACATGTAAGGTCCTTAGAGGTGTTAAAAAACTTGTAGACATGGCCCTTCAGGACATGGTTCTATGGCCATGGTGCTGTTAGGGTGATGGTTGGACCTCAGCCTTAGAGGTCTTTTCCAACCAAAATGACTCTATGATTCTACTCTATAAAAGACCCTCCCACCTCACTCACACATTCCTATCTTCTATCCACGAAAATACATGGTCATTGAAACTCCAAGGATGTCACGAGGCAGAATTAATTTCCCAAATGCAATCCAATGTGCTGTGGTTTAAAGGACTTGAGATTACCCTATCTGTCAACTTGGAATAACCCAAACAAAGCCAAACACTGAAGAGCAAATACTATTGCTCACTCAGGTCTCTCAACTCTAGTCCAAGAGAAACAATGTTCAGCTCAGCCATTTGGAGCTTGATGACTGGTAACTGTGAGACTAGCAAACAGACAGCCTATAAAGCTGGTCAGCACTCAGCTGTCCTAACTGTTACAAAATCTCTGCAGCAGGACCTGGCACTTCCTCAGTGCTGCAGCTAGGACAAAGGACCATGCCAGCAGAAATAGGCTGACAAACCTGTCGCTACCCAGCTGCTAAACTGGATCAAAGCAGGACTCAGCACTGCAGGACAGAGGTGGGGGCTGGAAGAACTCAAAAAAGCAGGACTGCAGGGGGAATTTAAAGTCCATAACCAAAATCCATATCCCTGATCAGGGACTAATTAATTGTTGCTTGAGCCAGCAAGTCACTAAAATCCTCCTCAAGGGCTGCTTAGTCCCAGTGCACAAACCCTTCTTAGTTCAGGACACGGACCTGAGGCTTTCCTTGCCTTCTGACACCTCTCAAGCTTTCAGAATCTCTCCTGACTCCTCTCCAGGCCTCCTTGTGTCTGCTGTAACCTGTGTCAGCTCCCACCCAGCTCCCGGTAGCTGGCTTACTTGGGCGTGCCTAGAAGTTAGGAAATGCACACTTCTATACCCTTTGCTAAAGGAAAGAATTAGATCCCTCTTCTGCAGCCTAAAGACTGTGAGCTTTGGAAGAGGTTTGTGGGCTGTAAGTTTAGAGCAGAAGCACCTGTTTACTTCATTCACCACAAGGTACTTAAACCCAGGAGAGAGCTAGGGTTTAGGATGCACTGCAGTCTTCAGCTTTTCCTATTTGGCTGGCTTAGGCAGCTCCCCAAATAGTGGCTTTTGTGAATCCCCCTCTGAGGCACTTAACTCCTCTTACATACATGCATGGAGTCCTGGCATCTCATTCAGGCATGTGGACTCCATTATGGGGCCAGATGCAAACATCCTGTCATGGATTAGGAACCAAAGGGTTCTATATCCTGGGCTGTCAATCGGCTAAGGCCTCTGCTTTCCCTGCCCAGTCTTCCTTTTTTGTTTCAAAATCTGGGTTTTTTGTTTTGTTGTTGGAAACAGCTATGTATTTTTAAACCTTCTTCTTGTGCCAGGGCAAAGCAGTAGCTAAGGCACACGCTGGCTACTCTCAGGGCAACACAGTTAAGACAACAATGACTAACTTCACAAAGTCTGGTGCTAGAAAAATCAATGCATGTAAATGAAATACTCTTCTGCCCCACAACAAATTCTGAACCAAAGGTTCATGGCTACCTACAGTGGCCTAGCCAAATGAAAAATCAATTTGTTGGGCAGGAGATTCAGTAGCAAGGAAAAAGGAATCCTGTTTCTCCAAAGAGCTGAAGAGCAGTGCTGACAATGATATTCTCTTGTTTGGTTTGTAGGGCACCTACGTTACTTTTAAGTTAATTTTGTGTTAGGTTAAGAAGTCTGCTCAGGTTTTCCTTCCATTACATGAAGAGGGCCTACAAGAAAGCTGTGGAGGGACTTTTTTACAAGGGCTTGTAGTCATGCAACAAGGGGGAATGGATTTAAGCTGGAAGAGGGTAGACTTAGACTGGATATTAGGAAGAAATTCTTTACAGTGAGGGTGATGAGACAGTGGAGCAGGTTATCCAGGGAAGCTGTGGGTGCCCCCTCCCTGAGAGTGTTCAAGGCCAGGTTGGACATGGTTTTGAGCAACCTGGTCTAGTGATTGCTGTCCATGGCAGAAGGGTTGAAACTAGATGATATTTTAAAGTCCCTTCCAACCCAACTCATTCTATGATTCCATGTTAGTGGAAATCATGTATTCTTAACAGGAATACTAATATGCTTTGTGCAAGGCTTGTTTAACTGTGCTAATGAAAGAGATAATTTGGAGAACATAATTATAGCCCAAAGGCTCAGTGTTTGAGAAAGAATTTTTTTTTTTTTTAGGTCTGAGCTGTATTCCCTGAAAATTGTTGCAAAATTCCCAATAAATGAAATAACAAGCTGATTAGGTCCTGCAGAAATGAACTCCCTAAAGGACCATACTCTCAAGTTGTGCTAGGAAAGTCATGCAAGGACTGATATTTGCAAAAGATCCATCTTTCTGAGCTCCAAGAACCCCTGAGGGATACTTTGGCAAGTGACAGTACTGGACACTGGGTGCAATTTAGGCTATATTTAGAGTAGGCACACTTTACTGCCAAAGGAATACTAAATCACAGAATCATAGAATTGTTTTGGTTGCAAAAAGACCTCCACAATCATTGGGTCCAACTGCCAATTTAACACCCAGAAGGCCATTAAACCATGACCCAAAATTTCTTGAACACCTCCAAGGGCAGTGATGACACTACCTCCTTAGGCAGTCTGTTCCAATGCCTGACTACTCTTTCAGTAACTATTTTTCTCCTAAGATCCAATCTAAACCTCCCCTGGCACAACTTGAGGCCATTTCCTCTTGTCCTGTCACCTGATACTGGGGAGAAGAGGCTGACACCCACCACATTGCAACCCCTATTCAGAGAGTTGTAGCAAGGAGCAAGAAGTCTCCCCTAAGACTCCAAAAGGCTTCAGGCAATGTGGCAAAGTGCTTCTGGCTGAGAAGCAACCACACCAGCAACTCTGAACAACATGCTGGGATGGTAAGCCTTGACATGCACACACACACATGCATATGCACACAAATTAAACCATCAGTAAGAATTAAAGAAATCAAAACCTCCCAAGTCAGCTTTGCTGGTGTTACTCCATCTATATGAATAGCTTGTAACATAAGTGTTTCAGGCTGAGGACCCCAGAGTGCAACAGCTTCATGGCAGACAAAGGAAGAAGCACCTGGAGGAAAACTGGGTTATGAAAGAAGGGGAAGGTGTGAAGGAACTAATTGAAACACCAGAGACTTAGCAGTTTTCTGCTTGGAACTGAGAAGTAATCTAATTTCTTTCATCTTCAGTGATTGAAGCTTTAATTGATGAATCAGCAGTGACCCTACTGCACAAAAATTTAAGAGCTTTTATAATCTGTGGTATTTTATAGCACCCTTGTTTGCTCTTTCATTAGATACTATTTTCATTAAGGGTTTTTGGAACTAACATTTCAGACAGAGGAAGTGACACAACCTTAGGGAGGATTTTCATCTCTACCTTTAAGACATAGTGGGAAAATATACAATAACAATGCAGATTTGGATAGATTAGTTTCAAACAATATCTATAGAAAAAAAGCCAAATATCACCCTCCTTTTTTCTTCTATTTGACCTAAAAGGCAGAACTGCTAGTCATAAGAATTAGGAAATTTAACAAAGCTACCAAAAAAAAACCAACCCAAAACCAACCAAACAAACAGCACCCAAACAAAAACAAACTGCAGTAACCCCCCAGATAAAGCCAAAACTCAATCAACCAACCAAAAACCAAACCAACCAGGCAAAAAAAGCAAGCCAACCAAAGACAAAATTCTCAGCTCAGGGTCTTCCGTTTTTTGGCAGTTCTTTCTTTAGCCTGTTTAGCCTCTAGACTGGATGAGACTGGTGAGGGGGCTGGAGGGAAAGTTATACCTGGGAAGATTGAGGGAGCTGGGGTTGTTCAGCCTGGAGAAGAGAGACTTAGAGGAGATCTTATTACACTTTACAACTACCTAAAGCTCTTCTCCCAGATGACTTATGACTGGACAAGAGGGCATGGTCTGAAGCTGTGCCAGCAGAGGTTTAGGCTGGATATTAGGAAGCACTTCCTCACAGAAAGGGTGATTAGGCATTGGAATGAACTGCCCAGGGAGGTGGTTGAGTGACCATCCCTGGAAGTCTTTTCATAAAGACTGGATGTGGCACTTGGTGGCATAGTTTAGCTGATGTCATGGTGTTGGGTCATAGCCTGGACTTGATCTCAGAGGTCTTTTTCTGCCTCAATGATTCTGTGATCTAATGTGTGTACAAATCTCACAAATTACTTTGCTGTGAAATTCTACCTATGTCTCTCCCCTTCCTGAATTCCTTCCTATATCTCTTCTCTTTATGACTGATAGCTATGCCTCATTTTGTCCTTTCTTGTGCTTAAAATTTATCCTCCAAACAATGCAGAGTCTCATAACAGTAGTGAGTTGAAAATGATTTGCTTTTTTGATACTGCAATAATGATTACATGCTGTTAAGCCTTTGGCTTGCAATGAACTCTTCGTTTTGATTCAATGTGACACCTGAAATGGATGCATCTTCAAAGGACTAAGCCATGAGAAATCATCCAGAGGAAGGGCAGAGGTTCATGTTTTCATCTACTCACACTCTTAAGTATATGGTGACCATGCAACAGTGATGTGCATTGATAATGTACTGATAACTGTTGTGGAAGAGAAGACAAACCTACTTATTTTTCATTTCAAAATGCAAAACACAGAAACACAGTACCGTTGAAGAATTTTCTTGGCTACCTTTACCTTGGCTGCCTCACACTAAAAATGACTGATAAAATTCAACATATTTTGACTCCTCATGACTACCAAGGCTTAGTAATTTACCTTGGACAAAGATAAAATGCAGAAATCTGAACAGACATGATGGAAAACTATATGCATTAGTGACTGGAACTTGAAGGAACTTGTGTCTTAGCAGTTCCTGTACATCAGTTACACCAGTAAGTATCTGGTTTTTAAAGTAGAAAGGCATATTTCCTAGAGTTCAGTAATTCAGGCCTCCACATGATCTGAAACAGATTTTTCTCAAGTGATTCCCTTAATTAGTTCCACGTGACAATTACCAACATTAGAAGCTTGTGAAATTCACCAGTGAGGAAACTGTTCCCTTGTGCAGACCAGTTTACAAATCTAGGTAACTTCATTAACTTTTAATGAGAAGTCCAAGCCTTTCTAGTTGTTAAATATCACAGTATCACCAGGGTTGGAAGAGACCTCACAGATCATCAAGTCCAACCCTTTACCACAGAGCTCAAGGCTAGACCATGGCACCAAGTGCCACGTCCAACCTTGCCTTGAACAGCCCCAGGGACGGCGACTCCACCACCTCCCCGGGCAGCCCATTCCAGTGCCCAATGACTCTCTCAGTGAAGAACTTTCTCCTCACCTCGAGCCTAAATTTCCCCTGGCACAGCCTGAGGCTGTGTCCTCTCGTTCTGGTGCTGGCCACCTGAGAGAAGAGAGCAACCTCCTCCTGGCTACAACCTCCCCTCAGGTAGCTGTAGACAGCAATAAGGTCACCCCCCTGAGCCTCCTCTTCTCCAGGCTAACCAATCCCAGCTCCCTCAGCCTCTCCTCGTAGGGCTGTGCTCAAGGCCTCTCACCAGCCTCGTTGCCCTTCTCTGGACATGCTCAAGCATCTCAATGTCCCTCCTAAACTGGGGGCCCCAGAACTGAACACAGTACTCAAGGTGTGGTCTAACCAGTGCAGAGTACAGGGGCAGAATGACTTCCCTGCTCCTGCTGACCACACAATATGTTTGAATGGATCTCACCCTCTATACACCCAGACAGCCATGCAGTAGACTATGGCCTGTTTTTCTTAATCAAACAAAACTACAATGAGAATTTTGCTCAATTAAGAACTGAAGGATTTGGCTAAGTTTTACAGTCAGTTCTTGGCAGTAGGAAAAATGGTCTTTCCAACAGTAAGTGCCAGTGCAAAATATTTTGGCAAAGAACAAATGTCAATTTAGAACTAAGAAATTACCTTTTTTTTTTTTTTCAGGCAGTAAAATTAGAATCACTCTGGTTTGTATTAGCTTAAAAGCACCCAAACCTGGGCCTATTATTGTGCAGCCAAGTAAACAGGTACCCGCTACACTGGCTCAAATAAAATAGGATTTTGACTGCAGTGAAGGTGATTCCTATATATGAGCAGAATAACCAATATCACTGAGTCCTGACTTTTCTGTGTGCTCAACTTATTTGTAGTGGTACTTTTCTGATGTAGAAATGATCACGGTGGGCAGCAGTGATTGTTAACTGTTAACTGAGTCTGTTGTACTGCATCTTATCTTGCTAATGAACAGCTTTACTGGTCTAAGCCTTTCTAAGCTAAAAGGAAAGTTTCCAAAGATGGAAGAGTCAGATGATAAGTGGGAGTGTTGCTTTCCTTTAATTATTTGCAAAGGAAATGTTTTTCTTATCATGTTTTTCATCTATTCAAAACTATACCAAATTCCTCCTGGAAACTGGGCTGGAGATGTCAGGAGAACAGACATGATTTCATAAAGCTGAGATCTTTTTGTTTTTCACTGACGACAAAGATCCCATTTAATTAAATGAAAGCAGCCTTTGGAAGCTCTGTTGATGTACAGTCCTATAGGCAATAGGAAAATGAGAGAAGAACCTGTAAAGCAAACCTATCTATAGGCTGGGGACTGAGTGGCTGGAGAGCAGCCAGGAGGAAAGGGACCTGGGGGTACTGATAGATAGTAAGCTGAAGATGAGCCAGCAGTGTGCACAGGTGGACAAGAGAGCCAATGGCATCCTGGCCTGCATCAGGAACAGTGTGGCCAGTAGGACAAGGGAGGTTTATTCTTCCCCTGTACTCAGCACTGTTCAGGCCACACCTTGAGTACTGTGTCCAGTTCTGGGCCCCTCAATTCAAGAAAGATGTTGAGGTGCTGGAACATGTCCAGAGAAGGGCAACAAAGCTGGTGAGGGGCCTGGAGCACAAATCCTATGAGGAGAGGTTGAGGGAGCTGGGGGTGTTTAGCCTGGAGAAGAGGAGGCTCAGGGGTGATCTTATTACTGTCTACAACTACCTGAAGGGGCATTGTAGCCAGGTGGGGGGTGGCTTCTTCTCCCAGGTAACCAGCAATAGAACAAGGGGACACAGTCTCAAGTTGTGCCAGGGTAGGTATAGGCTGGATGTTAGGAAGAAGTTCTTCACAGAGAGAGTGATTGGCATTGGAATGGGCTGCCCAGGGAGGTGGTGGAGGCATCGTCCCTGGGGGTCTTCAAGAAAAGACTGGATGAGGCACTTAGTGCCATGGTCTAGTTGACTGGCTAGGGCTGGGTGCTAGGTTGGACTGGATGATCTTGGAGGTCTCTTCCAACCTGGTTGATTCTATGATTCTATTATATCAAAAGTTCAGATTTGACTGTTGTTTTACAAGGAACTCCCAAGAAAACATGCATGTGGATCCCATTTCCTGCAGAAGTTTGCTTTAAATGCTCATGAAATCAACATTTCATTCTGCAAAGATTTCTGAGTTTAGCTAGAAGTAGGGCTGTAAATGCTCTGCTCACATCCTTCACGTGGCTTATCTGATGCTATCAACTAACCCACTTCATACCTGTGGAAAAGACTGCTCTCCTTGGCCTGCTAGGGAGCTCTTTAGGCCAAGTGTCAGCATTGCAATCAGATCTATACATCTAGATTATTTGTGTGCTGGAGTTTCTCTTGCCTTTGTGAAGAGGAAGTAATTGAGTTGCAGAACTCCACCAGTACATATGAAGCTCACTGAATTTTATTCTCTAACAAAAGTATTATTTTGTAAATGGAAAGGAAAAAAAAAGGAATCAGATACATATGGTTTTTATATTTGAACCCTTTTAATTATATTCATTAATTTTGCCAAATAATGTGACACAGACAAGTTAGATGTAAGCCTTTATATAATTTAACCAAAGTGATCACATACATTGTGTTCTGGATACACTTAGTACGTTTGTTTTTTGTCCAACCACAGCAAAAAAAAAAAAAGGCATGGGAGGACCCAGGGTTTCCAAATGTGTTAAACTCATTACAAAGACATTTTAAACTTACTCATCATTAAGTCTTGTTTATCCTTGGTGATGATGCCTTGCTGACTAAAAGTAATATCCTAAATTGAATTGTCTTGTATAGAAATGCAGTGGTGCTATCCTTTCCCTGCCCCTCTCCCCCTCCCTCCCTTTGTAATTATATTATAGATGATTCTCAAGGAAAACATATTTTGAAGGTTAGCAGACTTTAAAATGCACGTTTGTGGTGCTGTTCAGCTGTGTGCTGCCAAAGGACATGTGTTAGAAATAAGCTGAGGTGGCAGTGTCACAATGTCAGACCCAGAAAAGCCAGCATTTCTTACTTGCAGATATAACACAGACCCCACAGTTACAGTCTCTGAATGTGGAACTGCTGCTCTGAATCAGGATGGTGAAACAGACACGTGCTGAATTTTCACTGTTCTCTAAGACATTCTTTCCCACAAGGCTGAGGGGGAGTGGGTTAGAAAATGCTGATCATGAAAACACTGCCTCCTATGAGGATGTGCTGCCCCTAGAGAACTAAGGAAATACCTGGCTTATACTTTTCCCCAAATGATTGCTGAGGATAGGTGTAGACATGCTAGTATCTGAAAGAAGACCAAAGGCAGATTATGGACTGTCTGGTATTGCTAAGTTAAGTAATGAATTGGCTCCTGGCTCTCAGAACAACTTCTGTGTTGGACTTGAATCCCACCTGTTCCTCACATCACACAACTGTGGCAGGGGGTTGCAGAATTCTGGTTGTGAGTCCTGATCCAGTCAGTCTGGACACCTTCACTCAAGAAGTAGGCTTCAGTTTTAAAAGAACTAGAGATTTTTAAGCACAGTCTGGACACCTTCACTCAAGAAGTAGGCTTCAGTTTTAAAAGAACTAGAGATTTTTAAGCACACATGTGAGGTGGTTCAAAACTACCTCTGTGACCATAGGCATGTTATTTACAGCACTATTTTCCTTTTGTGCCTAAGGAAAAGGCAGGCCTGATCCACCAGCCCCTACTCTCTCTCTGGATATGTATGTGATACTTACTGTCACTCCTCAATTCCTACCTTTTGGCCTGTTCTAACTCCTGCTTACAAGTTTCTCTCACCTTAAGTATTACTTGGAGAAGCAAAGGAGCACTGATGAGAAACAAACCCATAGGCAGTGGAGTTTCTTGTAGTGTCTTAATGTCCCTCAGGTCACATACCTCATTCAGGACATTAGATCTAGGGTTCAGGACTCCAGAAAGGGTCTATAGTTCAGGAATATAAATAACTTGGTGAGCCAGCCTGTGGTTGGGCATCAAGATGGTGCAGCTTGACTAGCTAATGGTATGCATGCTACCCAAATAGAATTAGATCTTTGATACCTCTGCAAAACACTGCAGATGCTTCTAGAACTGCTGTATAACTATTGCCATGTTTTGCCAGTATCCTTTACTCCCTCATTTGTAAAACGGGTCTCAAACTCAGTTAGCTCTGAGTGATGCTGTAAGTATGCAGAGAATTTCATGAGGGTCATCAGTTTTATTTTCTCATGCTCATGAATGTGTAATGCACTAATTTATGGACAGAAGAAATGTTTGGTGGCAGTAAACTCTTTCATGTGCTACATTGTTTCTCACAGTCCCTACTCCCTTCGGTTCATAAAATCATGTAACAGCTTGAGTTGGAAGGAATCTTAAAGAGCATCTAGTTCCAACCTCCCTGCCATGAGCAGGGACACCTCCCACTAGACCAGGCTGCTCAAAAGCCTCATCCAGCCTGGTCTTCAACACTTCCAGGGATGAGGCAGCCACAACTTCTCTGGGCAACTTGTTCCAGTGTCTCACCATCCTCATCATAAAGAACTTCTTCCTAATGTCCAATCTAAAGCTACCCTGCTCCAGTTTAAAACCATGGTTCCTGGGTCCTATCACCACAGGCCCTTATAAGAAGTCCCTCTCTAGCTTTCCTGTAGGCCCCCTTCAGGTGCAGGAAGGCTGCTTTAAGGTCTCCTGGCAGTCCTCTTTTCTCCATGCTGAGGAAACCCAACTCTCTCATCCTGTTCTTGTAGTAGAGGTGCTCCAGCCCTCTGAGCATCTTTGTGGCTCTCCTCTGGACCCACTCCAACAGATCAATGTCTTTCCTGTGTTTAGGACTCCAGAGCAGGATGCAGTACTCTAAGTGGGGTTTCACAAGAGCAGCGTAAAGGAGCAGAGTAAAAGGGGAAAGCCACCTTCCTTGACCAGCTGGCCATGCATCTTTTGATGCAGCCTAGGACACAGTTGGCTTTTTGGGCTGCTAGCACACATTGCTCATGTCAAGCACCTCATCAAACAGTAATGCCAAGTCTTTCACTGCAGTTGACTATTTACAGGTCTTTCTGAACCTTCAATGTTAAATAAAGCTGTGCAGAGATCCCAAGTCAGTCCTGATAAGCAGACACATTTATTCAGGTTTTCTTCAGGACTATGAGACCCCAGAGAATAGTTTCCTGAAATATGTCAAGAAGATGAGCACTCAAGATAAACAATATAGTGAAGGCAAAAATAAAGCCAACTAAACCAAGACATCCCCCCCAACATTGCTTGCTTAACCAAAATCAGATGGATTTGTCGTTGAGGATCCCAGAACTGGAGATGCTCTTTTTTTTCATTCAAGGTGACATATTTTTTCCTGTCCTTGATTTTGTGTTTATCATAGTGTCTGAAGCAATTATTCAAATCAGTTATTCTACTTCATCCATGCAAATCAGAGCTATAGCTGCAGTTAATATGAAGCCATAGGTGCTACCCCCAGTTTTTCTTAAATCCTCACTGTATTACTTAACTTCTACATTCTGTTGCTTACTCTGAATTCATTGCTCGGTCTATGTAAATGCAATTCATTAACTCTATTTTACTCCCTCACAAGGATCTTCCTTATGCCTTTAATTACAACAACTTCCAAGAACGTTTGCCATCACAGTCTATGATGTCATTAAGAGATGAAATAGTACTTTACAAGTAAAGGGACACATTCAGAAGGCTGGAGCACCTCTCCTACAAAAACAGGCTGAAAGAATTGTGGCTGTTGGTCCTGAAGAAGAAAAGACTTCTCAGAGAACTTACATGTTTTCAGTATCCAAAGGGGATCTAGGGGAATCATAGAATCAACCAGAGACCTCCAAGATCATCCAGTCCAACCTATCCCCCAGCCCTATCCAGTCAACTAGAAGGCTGGAGAGGGACTGCTTGGAAGGGCTTGTGGTTATGGGACAAAGGACGATGGTCTCAAACTGGAGCAGAGTAGATTTAGGTTGGATTTAATGAGGAAGTTATTTACAATGAGAGTGGTGAAATACTGAAATGGGTCCCCTAAGGATGTGGTTGAGGCCCCATCCCTGGAGACATTCAAGATCAGACTGACAGCCTGATCTAGTTGGAGGCATCTCTGTTGACTGCAAGGGGATTGGACAAGATAACTTTTAAGGCTCACTTCCAAGCTGATGCAATCTGTGAATTTCTTTGTCATGACATTATAACTTACCCTGAATTACATCACTATTTGGTATGTTTTGGAGCCACCTGAAATTAGCTTGCTTCTTTAAAATACCTGTTTCCTCCCAAGTTTAAAACCACCAGAGCAACCTTTTCCAGTACATTTCCAGGAAATGCTTTGGTTCTAGAAAAAAACCACATGCTTCACTTAAAATTTATATCTTATAAAAATAAAAATTGTAAGAAGAAATTGGTCTTACTGGAAGGAAAATTTGCAACCACCCTACATATTGTCAGAGAAGACTAAAGTTTTAGTGCCTGATACTCATCTCTAATATTTATGCGTGCGATGTAGAAGAAGCTGGAATAATATGACTGAGTAGAAACAGCAACTGTGTCTTGTTTGTAACGAGTCCACCTTCTGAGAAACAGCAGAGGAGCTCTCCTTTCTGCCAGCTTTTCCAATAAGGCATTCAGTAAGACTGTAAAAGTCTTGGGAGGAAGGAGTTGAAGAATGTAAAGAAACACTGACCAAAAACTGCACTAGCCTGATGAGCTTTAGTCCATTTTTACAAAAGAGTGTAATTAGGTCTGCTGTAATTGTTTATTTTAACTTCAATTTTAATCATGCAAACCCTTGACGTGCTGTAAACAGCCCAGTTTGCTGAAGGGTGAAAGAAAAAACATCAAGGCATGATTTGGGTGAAATGGATGCACTAATATCCTGCCACATGCCTGCTTCCAGTGGTCCAGCTGAGTGGGGAAGGAATGCTGCAGTCCTTATATCTTTAAACATTCAATTGCTGGTACCTCCACCTCCACCCTCTCCCAGGCTGGGTAGAAGAAGCCAGCCTGGGGCCTGCTGTCCCACTGGCTGCCCCAGGCCCTGTGGATTAGCCCTTTGCTAAGGGGGGGGGGTCAGGAAAAGAGTCCTACCACAATCAGTGGCACCCACCTTCAGGCTGGGCTGCTCAGGTTGAACCCTGCTTTGGAAGCTCATCTGTTGTGACATAATGGCTAGGAAGTACTAATGAGTGGGGGGAAAAGGAGCTGAAAGGGTGATGGAAATGAAACTCTGAAAGCAGGGGGAAGATTGGCACTTGCATGGTTGCATAAAGGAAATACTGTTATTCCTAAGGAAAGGGTGCTATGTCTACACCTATAATGTAAGGCATTTATCTCTTTCACACCAAAGTCACACACGGGTGTTCATCTAGGCTAAACACAGACATTACACTGGGAAGTCCAGCGACAGTCAGCTTGTAGGAGCAACTGTAGCTTTTGAAGCTTAGTTTGGAGTCTCCAGTAGAGAAAGCAGGCTTGACATTCAAACCCCATCTTGTATAATGTTTCTGATTCCCCATACAGTCAGCATAACCAATTTGTGGTGCTAATAGTAAAAGAGAACTACGTGTTTATGTATCCTTCTTGGTAAACCAGGGTGAGAAATGAACTGTTAGCAAGTATATTTATAAAATCAAAGATGCCAAAAGTCTAATGTTGTAGCAGAGTGTCTGAAGATCCAATGCTTCTTGCCGATGTAGATACAGTATTTCAATACTGAAAGGTGCTGCAGCTGACTCAAATGTCTGTTGGATCAATTTTTCATCAGTATGGGCTGTCCCAGCAATGCCCTGTAAGCAGGGAAGTCTTGCTGCTGAGGCTGTCCCATAGGTGGCGTGAGCCATCCACCCACCCAAGCTCAGTCCCAGGCCTAACATTGCTTCATCTTTACAATAAAAAGCAAAATAACCAAACCACATTTGTTACATAGGTGCTATAGCCCCTGCTGGCTGGGGCACAACTGCCTTACACTGCCTTTGAGCCAGAACTACCATGTCACGGTAAATGATAAAGATATTTCATAGAATCATAGAATCAACCAGGCTGGAAGAGACCTCCAAGATCATCCAGTCCAACCTAGCACCCAGCCCTATCCAATCAACTAGACCATGGCACTAAGTGCCTCAGCCAGGCTTTTCTTGAAGACCCCCAGGGACGGTGCCTCCACCACCTCCCTGGGCAGCCCATTCCAATGCCAATCACTCTCTCTGGCAAGAACTTCCTCCTAACATCCAGCCTATACCTACCCTGGCACAACTTGAGACTGTGTCCCCTTGTTCTGTTGCTGGTTGCCTGGGAGAAGAGGCCACCCCCCACCTGGCTACAATGTCCCTTCAGGTAGTTGTAGACAGTAATAAGATCACCCCTGAGCCTCCTCTTCTCCAGGCTAAACAGGCCCAGCTCCCTCAGCCTCTCTTCATAGGATTTGTGTTCCAGGCCCTTCACCAGCTTTGTTGCCCTTCTCTGGACACCTTCCATTCTGATAAAGGTAAAACTGCATCTTCAGACACAGTATTCACCTGTGTCTTTGAAAGAGGAAGGTCCTCTCTTCTCCCAATTGCTTTGATCATCTACAAACAGATCATTAGAAACAGCACGTTCCTGCTATTGTCCAGGAAAGATGCATTAACAAATCCCTTTCTATTTTATATAATGTTTTGGGCTGACAGGGACCTTTAAAAGTCCTCCAGTTGAACCTCCCAGCAGTCAACAGGGACATCTTCAACTAGATCATGCTCAGAGTCTCATGTAATCTGACCAGGAACGTTTCCATGGACAGCGCATCGATTACCTGTCTGGCCAACCTGGGCCAGTGTTTCACCGCAGGGTCACAGGATGTTAGCAGTTGGATGGGACCTCTGGACATCTTCAGGTCCAACCCTCTGCCATAGCAGGACCGTATTTTAGGATCTGGATGCACAGGAATGCATCCAGATGAGTCTTGAAAGTCTCCAGAGAAAGAGACTCCACAACCTCCCTGGGGAGCCTGTTCCAGCGCTCTGTGACCCTTACAGTAGAGAAGTTCTTCCTCATGTTGAGGATTCATAGTAAAAAAATGTCTTCCTTATATCTAGCCTGAATCTCCCTTCTTTTAGTTTAAAATCATCACCCTTTGTCTTCCTGTCTTGTAGCCTGTGCTTAGTTTTTCAAACACTATCCCTTGTCTGTCAAAAAGGACTTTGTGTTCTTGCTCTCCTAGAGATCTATCATATTGGAACATGCTTTGCTCTGAGCACATCAAAACCTGCAGAATTTTGTGCTGGTGGGTAGAAGATAGTCAGCACCAGCCCTTTGCTCTTATCTTTCTATATTTAAGGAAGAAAGGGAAAGAATTTGAGTGTTTCTGCAGTTCCTGTGGAGTTATACCTCCCAATTAGGGATCACATTTATTCCTGGATAGGCTTAACCACAAGTGTTAGTGTTTCACACCTGACCACAGTAGAGGAGGTACCATGTACATTCAGGCACCTGTTCTGTTCTGTTCAGCACTACTAAGCCTCAGAACCAAACTGTCCATATCTAGGCAAAAAGTGAGGGCAGAGAGGAAATTGAGAAGAGAGGGAAATGAGGATTGTCTGGAGAGACTTTCTGTCTTCAGCTCTTCACAACTGCTGAATGTTTGGTTTCAAGCACAGTAAAGAAAACCTACTGAAGGGACTCAATAACAAAATATGTTTTGCATCTCGGGGCACAAAACCACCAGTATTGGGAAGGCTATGAAGGAATATTTTGCACAGCAGCTGGAACAAGTATTCTGCCTGAGGTGGAAGGACAAGGTGTGAGAAGTACCCAAACACCTAAGACTGGAAATAGACCCCTCATGACACTGTCAGGTATGGCAGTGGGAGTTACAGTGGATATCCCACTGGGCAGCCCTCAGCACCTATAGGCATAACATGGTCTTGAGTGTTTGGCATTCGTGACGTGCATGACAAACCCCTATCGTGTAATCATGCCGAGATATGCCAGGGGTTGCAAACCTAGGAACGAGAAGAAAATCTTCATTTGGAAGATTAAAAGAATATGCTTTGCAAAAAATATAGACAATACCTGTCTCACCTACTGTCTTATTTTTACTATGTAATCCCATTCACGCTCCTAAAATATCTCTGAATATTCTAAGCCCAGGAGAGACACACTCAAAGATAAGATTAATAAGGAAGTTTTTGTCTTAATTTGTTGCTTCAGCAGTACAGGCCTGAATATAATGTTTTGTCTTAGATGACCTGGACAGTCTTTTCCAACCACAGTGATTCTGTGATTGGAAATAGTGACTTCAGAAAAAGCAGCAGCTGCACTCATGTCTTAGGTATACAGATAATAAAACCTTTTTTTCCCCCATTTCTTTCTTTTTGAGGTTGCATAGCTCCAGCTAAAGTCCTTCCTTGGTTTAAATTCAGTTGAGTTCAGGAAACAAGAATATCATTGTCAGTGTTTCACAGGTCAGAGCTGAACCTTTCCTAAAGACCTTACAGTAATATCCAGAGGAGGGAATGAACTCACCACAGACTGTAGGAGATTTCTCAAAAAGGCATTTGATATTTTGATGTGACTGTAGATTGGTTGGGAAAAGAGGAATGTAACTCATTGAGAGTTGATATTTTAAGACTCTTCTTCATTGTGCTACATTCAAGAAAACTGCAGACTGCTTGGCCTAACTGAAGCTGGGTAAGCCTCTGAGATTATCAAACGTCACATGAAAAAATACCAGGTGAGCTGGGGCTGAGTAAGCGCTAAAGCTGTGCTAGGATGGCGTCTCCGCAGAGAACGGTAGCTTCCCCTGTTCCTTCAGGCTAAGCAGGGATGCCAAATATACAGAATTGGAAGCTGTCTATCACTTTTTTTTTTTTTATTTGCTTGATACTGTGCAGACAGCAGAGACAAAATAGCAAAAATGCTTGAAATCCTTATGACCTTTCACTGCAAACTGTGAACTTTGTCTGCTAAACTCAAGTTCCTGTTCACACTGCCCGGAAAGGCTCCATGCTGTTGCCTTTTCTTTGCCTTTCCAGCTTGTCATCTATGAGGGACAGCTTTACAAACACTGCACAGGAGGAGGGACCTGAGCACATTCCAGACCTTTTGCAGGTTCAAAATATGAAGTCTCCATGTTGTGTATTGCTTAGAAACAGATGTAATGTGAGTGCAGTAGCATGAAAAATGATGTTTCTACTCAAAAGCAATTGTCCTACAGAAAGCCTTAGCTCTGCCATCAGCTGGGATGGCTCACATGTTGTGCACCAATGCCATGCTGCAGCATAGGTGACCCCATTTATACCATCCCTCATTTACACCACAAATGTAAGATGACTACAGAGTAAAGAGTGTAAAAATGCATTCAGGAAACTAATGAATCAGCTCCTCAACTGAAATATTCCTGATTTCAGCATGGTACTCCCAACATTCACCTGTTGCCTGCAAATCATGAGTTAGGCTGCTGCAGTGACCAGATACAGAGGACATTTCAGATGTATACAATAGAAACTGTGAGATAGAGTAGAAAAGTGAAGATGACTGAGCACTGACATGAGTTGCCCAGGGAAGTTGTGGAGTTTCCATCCTTGGAGATTATTCAAAAGCCATTCAGACATGGTCCTGAGGAACCAATCTAGATGTCCCTGCTTGAACAGAGGGATTGGACAAAATAAACTTCAGAGGTGCCTTTCAACCTCAACCATTCTGCAATTCTGTGACATTGTTCCTATGAAAGACTGCTATCAACTGTATTAATTGACAATATCTGCATAACATTTGCAATTGAGAAAGGATATCCTTAATCTGTTACTTAAACCCAACAATGACACTGAACTCTTTTGAAGTTAAATAGAAGCTTGAATTCTATAAAACAAATATTTTAGCTGAACTATCATTATTAGCTGGGTAATTCTTCTGACTGTGTTTCAAGTTTAATTTCACTCTGAACTTCACAAGAAAAATATTAATAGAATTCTGTGCCTGAAGTCTGTAGGGTCTAAAAAGCTGTCTTAAAAGGCGACATTTCCAAAGAGACTCCTGTACAGAAAATACATCAGTGTTTCTTGAAGTGAGGTCAGCAGGAATCATGACATTGATAAATAATGCCAATGAGGCTTTGGAAAGAAGATGGTTCACTTAGTGCCATTTTTCCCTTGAACATGGCAGCTATGGAAAATGTGTGTAAAACATTTGTGAAGTGCTGGCTGCAGGGATATGCTCTGGTACATTAGTTTCCCAAATCATAAAGGCACACTGTCCTAGTCTTCTGTGAGCTTTCTGTTCCCATGTAGTGGTTTGGGTGTTCCCTGCCCCCCCACATTGTAGAAATCATCCAGACTAGACTCAGCCAGCTCTGGAAATATGAATGAAGCTTATATTTACAGCTGGCACAATATACAAGCAGATATTTACAGTAGATACAGTTATATACAGAAATATACAAGGTAGAAAGGTAATACAGAAACACAACTCCCCTCCCAGAAACCTGAGTCCCCAGGAGGGGCTCTCAACCACCCCTTCACCTTCCCCCTACCCCTCTCAACCTTACTCCAGTCCCAAGGAAGGACAGAGGTTCAGCCAGGGGGATTAGGAAGCAAAGTAGATTAGTCCAGAATGGAGGGTGAGGTTAGAGAGTAAGATGCAGCTCAGCCAGCAGCCCCAGTGAGAGTGGTTATCTGTGTTTTTATTTCTTGTTCCTATACATCTCAGCAAGTCTGTGAGCAAAGTAGACATCACCAGTGTTTTCCTTTCACAGCCCGTAATCTAGTTCTTCTCACCAAAACATTCTAGCCTGCTTCAAACTAGCACATCCCAGTAGAAAGGTCTGCTGCCTACTGGCTTGAGGGCTCTTTTCAGACACCTTGAGTTAGCTACTTCTCTTCACCTTGCAAAGGAGCAGCCACTGAGCATCACGAGTTAGAGTACTACCAAAGAACTTATTGCCAAAGACCAAAAGCGAGCACATGTGTGCACATGAGGCTGTCTGGGCAGCAGGGGACTAGAGAAGCAGAGGTTTTAATGAGCAGCAGGTTGTTCAGGTCTCTGCTTTGCACAATCTGGGATCATAAACTTGTCATCATGGTTGCAAACAGCAAGCAGGAGGTATCCGTGGAATATGCCCAACTCTAATGATTTGTGGAGGCAAGCTCATCTTGTTCTTTTTCTGTGTTCTTCTGTACTAGAGCTTTATGTGTCAATTGTCAAGACAAAAGCCCTAAACAAGCCCCTCTTTGAAACACAGACAAACGACCATTGGGTTTATTTACAGTAATGCTTGGATTAGTTAAAGAAACCACATTCACCGACAGGAAAGAAAAGTAAATTTCGAAGCTATTGAATAACACTGCTATGTTTGGAAAGGATTTTTCTTTTGTAATTCCCCTTTAGTTTCCTCTCATCCAGAACTGCTGGTTTTCATGAGTAACTAAAGGAGTCTAGCAATTGACTCTTGTAAAATCGATGGTCCTGGAAATGTAAGGTAACATTTCCATAAACACTGAGTAATTTGAGGTTAAAGTTCTACTAAAAATCTTTCAGGACTTCCAGCTCCCCTCAAGTCAGACAGGGAGAAAGCAGAGCAGTAAACCAATCATTATCAGGGATCAAATGGGGGAACATAAAGTACAAGAAAATGAGGAGGAAACTGAGGACAGAGAAGATGATGAGGTTAAAGAAGTTTATACATGGAGAGGCATAAAAGGCAGTTCAACAGGAAAAAGAATAGACAGGAGGAATATCAGACTATATAAACCAAAGCATTACTTTCAGTTGCTTAGGTTTGCTTTTCATTTTGAGGTATGACCTCAGTAAACCCACAGAAAATTGTGAAACTTCATCACCTGATTCAACGCCTCTAAAATTCAACACAAACCAGAGCTTTTGTTGTTGTTTCTTCACTGCTTCCTAATCAGATTAGAAAGTGTCTGAAATTAAAGTGTGCATTCTGGTATCCTTTCTGAACAGTTTTGCTTTCTTCATATCAATTGTGTCTTTTTTTTTTTCCCCCTTCAGTTTAAAACTATTATTAAAATACCACATTTGGGTGGGTAGTGACTACCATGACACTGTGTAGAAAAGCAAAGCAATCTGAAGCAAACTAGGCATTCTGAGTACATTTTTCAAATATCTTATTGCTTAAATAAAATAAACTTAAATCCCTTCGTCTGGCAATTACTTTCAGATGTTTGATTGTTTATTTTTCAAGGACTGTCACATCAATCATTTAGAACTGACAAGTACTATTCCAATTTCTTCACAAGTTTGCTCTAACATCTGCTTCCTGCTTTATGTTAGGAACTACACACTCATCTGCATTGTCTCTCATATTTATCTTAATTTTGCTGTCTTTTATTTTATTAGAGGAAAAACTTAGAAGAGCTGCTTGTGGTAAGATTTAGTTACAGGAAACCCAAAAGCTAAGCCTCAGTTTCAGCTGAGACAATTAGACTGTTGATTTTGGTAGCAGCTCAGAACTTCTACTGGACTCAAATACCTTTCAATTCTATCTGCCAGATTGATGCTTGTCTGAAATCTTTCTCTGCTCTTGTCGCAGACAAAGGACTTTGTTTCCTTTTAATTTGAGGGATATTTCTATCAATTTCTGAATGTTTTCTGAAATTCTTTTCTATTCTCTGAAATAGATAAAAAAAAAAAAACAAGCCAGAACTTTTATCTCTTTTTAAAGGCTTTTTTCCCCCTCTCCCTCCCTCAATCTCTATGAATTGTTGAGGACAGGTTTTTTCTCAAACCAATTTTGGCATGCTTGAAAAGTAGTAGGTGCTGATTTTTAACTCTTAGCTTAACTGTTGCCTTTTTCTGCCTAGTAAGTATATTTAATAGCTCAGATTGCTGTTTCACCTGCTGTAGGTAAAGGATTCTAAAATACTGAACAGGTTTGACAAAATGCTCTATGTTACTACACAATACCAGAGGATCAAAAGGTTTGAAGAAATTGCTAACCCAAAAAGATGTGTTCTTATGCAGTCTTTTCAACAACCACTGTAGAAACTTTGCAGCCAGGTTATCAAAGTTCACTACCAATATTGAATGGATGCTTTATTGCTAGGTGTATTGGGCTTTATAACCTTCTTACAGATGCTCTGGGAAAATGTAAATATTAGCTAGGAAGTGTTTTATTCCCTATTAATATTTTGTGGGATGGAGTCTTGGGCTCTATAATTTCTTTTTTTATTTCTATTTTCTTTTTTTGGTAATTATTCTTCCTTTTTTCTGTTTGTTCCTTCATTCTTTTTCTTGTCAGGCTTATGTAGCACCTGACATTGGGTGAGGCACAGCAGCTGATGCTGGGTGAATGGTTACCAGGGACAACTCCAGTGGCAGATGCTGCCAGAGATCCTAATGTCCTGGCACAGCACCAGCCTGCCCCAGTGCCTGGAGAAAGAAGCTCAGTGGGCTTTCAGAGATGAGTGTCTGCCAGGGCTTGATGCTCCAGAGTGGTGTGTTTGTAGAGTCATGTTTATATGACACTAGTGGTTTCATTGCAGACAAATTGTGTAGGACTCCTCCACACGAGAGAAACATGAGCCAAAGTGGAGTTCATTCTCCTTAAAAGATGTTCAGAAAGACTGAGGAATTCAAGTGATTCATTCTTAACATGTGGATTCTTTTAATTAGCTATCTAGAAACCAAAACAGAGTGAAGGACACTACTGCAATGCAGCTTCTTAAGCAATAATGCATTTTTCCTTCCAAAAGTCACACTTGATAACAGACAACAGTCATAGGCATAAGATGACTGTGGATACTATGAGCTAATGTCTAGTTGTCAGAAACTTTTCCATTAAGGCTCAGAATGATGTTTAACATATTCTTCCCATTATTGAGCTAAACTAAACATTGCATTAAACATGGATTTCCCAATGCATGTTGCTGCTGTTTATCTGTACGTGTGCATGCCTATCGAAGGAGACACGTGTACATCTGCATTTTGTACATCAAAAGCACATCAGTAGCTCTTCCCAGCATATAATGGTTTGGGGCATCTCTTTTTCTTTCTTTTTTTTTTTTTTTTTTTTTACTCTTTCCTGACCATAAAAAATAATAGATTGAAAACATTCTCTAAACAAACAAGAAATGCCAGAATTACATGTTCTCTCCTATTAAACAATGGAGAATGACTGAGAGGGTAGATTTCTTAGATTACCTAGGGAAAAAAAATGCTGCTGAGGATCATTACCAAAATTTACATAACACATATTTTTCTACTCAAAATCCAAAAGCTTTAGTGCATAGGGAACACTTGAATGACATCACAAATCCTGTGTGGGTGACATAGGTGGTAGCTTTAAGGTATCTTCGTTTTTAAGAGGTTTTGCTCTGGTTTTGGCATTCTGTATAGCTCATTTAGAATTTCAAAGCTGGATATACTTACATTTAGATTTCAGGAAAGGGCAGAAGGTTGCCAAGTTATTTGCTCTTCACTTTAAGGGACCTGGATTTCCTGACTGTGTTTGGCCTGTTGTTACTTTGTTGATTTTAAGCTGGTCCCTAGGGTGAAAAAAAGAAATGTATGAGCACACTATCCTTTTTTTTTTGACTGAGATATTAAGGAACACTGGCCAAGATCTTCAAACATAGAGGCTTAACAGTGTTTTAACTTCATGTTCAAAGTTCTTATTGAAGGTCTACTGTTCAGAAGTATGAAAATCTGGCAACTCATTCACTTTGAGCAGCCTTTTTAGTTACTCAATACTTGTGAAAACTGATGTAGCAGTTTGAATATGAACTAAAAATCCTAGTGTTTGGTATTTTTGTTGGCAATCCTGTAATAATTATGCTGTAAATCAAAACATGGGTTTGGATTTCAAGCAAAATGCCTCAGGCTTTGTTCCCACCCTTCTACAGAGACACTGCATAGCTTTTTTCAGATTACTAGGTATAAAATGATCAGTTTGAAGAACAGCTGAAAATTTTTTACTTAATCTCATCTTTCTCTACATGTATTGCACCCATGAAAATGCGCACACAAACTCTTTCATGCAATGTGCAGTTTAAAATCATTGGTTCTCAAGCAGCTTGGTTTGATATGATGTGCTTGGAAATGCCATACAAAGCCCCAGGAGTGACTGCACACAGCATGTGAGGATGCTAACAAGGTGAGCCACAGGCAATGCTGAAGTCCTACTAAATATTAAATATGCTCATCTGCTTAATAGGCTAGTCACTCTTATGTACCTCACCTGGCCTGAATCCCACTGACATAACTGGGAAGTGACTCTGCAATTTGGTGGGTTCAGCTGCCATCAAAGTGTTTAGGGTCCAGTGTGACAAAGCCCTGCATGGTGAATTCTGGAAACTTGTGTTCCAGCTGGAGTGTGAGTACATACTTGAGTGCTTTGCTGGATCAGAGCTACAGAGGTCCCATCACCTCTCTGAACAGCCCCTGCACTCAGCTTCTCAACATGTTCCATTTTCTGCCCAGTGCCCATCCTGTGTAAATGGATGGGTTATTAGAAAAGCATCTCTTTGATATGTAGGGTGAAGTTCTTCACATGCTGATTTGCTTTGGTGTTGAAAATTGAGATATCTGGCATAGCGTTTTCATTTTTCTGTATTTTTACTCTCCTGAGCCACTGCTTTCCTAGTAGTCAGTAACTCTGACTGAGGCCAAGGGAACTGGGGATGTTTAGTCTGGAGAAGAGGAGGCTGAGAGGAGATCTTATTGCTCTCTACACACCTGAAAGGAGGTTGGAGTGAGGTGGGGGTTGGTCTCTTCTCCCTAGTATCAGGTGATCAGGGGAGGGAATGGCCTGAAATTGTATCAGGTGAGGTTTAGATTAGATATTAAAAAATTCTTTACTGCAAGAGTGATCAGGCATTGAAACAGTCTGCTCAAGGAGATGGTGGCACCACTGTCCCTGGAAGTGTTCAATGAACATGTGGACATGGCACTCTGGGACATGGTTTAATGGCCATAGTGATTGATGGTTGGACTTGATGAACTTGGAAGTATTTTTCCAATTGAAACAATTCCATGATTCTATCATTCCATGCAGCCAAACACACCTGAAGATACCTCTCCATTCACCTTAAACATTTTATCTGCCAGAGCAAAATGAAAACTCAAGAGGAGTGGCTCCTAACCTCTACACAGCTGGCACACTGCCACCCACCTGAACATGAGCCAGCAGTGTGCCCAGGTGGCCAAGAGAGCCAGTGGCATCCTGGCCTGCATCAGGAATGGTGTGGTCAGCAGGAGCAGGGAGGTCATTCTGCCCCTGTACTCTGCACTGATTAGACCACACCTTGAGTACTGTGTTCAATTCTGGGCCCCCCAGTTTAGGAGGGACATTGAGATGCTGTCCTGGAGTCCTGTACCCCTAAATTCCTCTCCTGCCCGGACTTCGGGGGGGAAGGGGAAAAGCCGCCTGGTTTCCCCCCCCCCCCCGCCTGCCCTGCAGCCGTGAAGGGGGCGGGGACTGCCCCGTGAGTTCCCGCGCTGGAGCCAGGCTGGGATTGGCCGTGCGCTTTCGCGCCCAAAGTGTGGTAACTCTGCCCTTTGTCTAGCGAAGGGTATAAATATTGGGGGTCTTCCCGCCTTTGGGGTTCCCGCTTTGGATTTTGCGTGTGCCTGGACGAGTTCGCTCACTCTCCTGTGCCTGCACTGCAGAGAGACCAAAGGACTTGCCTTGGTGTTAGGCACACCTTTGTCTGCCTAACGACCCTTAACGACTCTTAACGACTCCTGTAGCCGCTGGAGGAGGAAGACCGACTGCACGAGCCAGCCTGAGTGAGTTATTTGGCTTAGCTTAATTTAGTAAGAAAACCGCTATTAATTAATAGCTGAGTCCTTTTCCAAAAAACTGACTTCCAAATATATATAGTCAGATTATTAATGGTATCCTCGTAGAATTCTCATGCAACTGAACCTGTTTATCAAACGAAATTAATCTTTGTATATATAGTTGTGGGGGCGGGGTTTGTAAAAATAAAAAATATCTATTTTTGATAAATTTTCTTCTCGGCCACGTATTTCTGCCCTCCGCAACAGATGCTTGAGCGTGTCCAGAGAAGGGCAACGAGGCTGGTGAGAGGCCTCGAGCACAGCCCTACGAGGAGAGGCTGAGGGAGCTGGGATTGTTTAGCCTGGAGAGGAGGAGGCTCAGGGGTGACCTTATTGCTGTCTACAACTACCTGAGGGGTGGTTGTGGCCAGGGGGAGGTTGCTCTCTTCTCTCAGGTGGCCAGTGCCAGAACGAGAGGACACAGCCTCAGGCTGCGCCAGGGGAGATTTAGGCTGGAGGTGAGGAGAAAGTTCTTCACTGAGAGAGTCATTGGACACTGGAATGGGCTGCCCGGGGAGGTGGTGGAGTCGCCGTCCCTGGAGCTGTTCAAGGCAGGATTGGACGTGGCACTTGGTGCCATGGTCTAGCCTTGAGCTCTGTGGTAAGGGGTTGGACTTGATGATCTGTGAGGTCTCTTCCAACCCTGATGATACTGAGATGTGTCACGGGTAGTAAGACTGCTGCAAGACTACACTGAACTTAAAGGGAGGAAGCATTTGGAGAGGAAGTAGAGCAAACAGTACTGATTTCATATGAGAAACTTGTGGCTAGCTTGACTGTTTTACCTCAGATTTATCCAAGCCCATCTGAAATGTACTGACTTACTGCTCTCTACAATTAGCTGAGAGGAGGTTGTAGGGAGGTAGGCACTGGTCCACTGGTCTCTTCTCACAAGTAACTAATGATAGAATGAGAGGGAACAGCCTCAAGCTGTGTTGGGTGAGGTTTAGGCTAGATATTAGGAAAATTCCTTTCACAGAAAGGATTGTCAGCACTGGAACAGGCTGCCCATGGAGATGGTGGAACTACCATCCCTGAGTGTGTCTAAAAGCTGTGTGGATCTGGTGCTTGGGGACACAGTGTAGTGACAGATTTGGTGGAGTGGGTGAAATGGCTGGACTTGATGATATTGGAGGTCCTTTCTGTCCTGGATGATTCTACGATTCTACAACTGTCCTCTGTTTCATCTGAGTGCCACACCTGGGCTATTTTAAGGTCTCTCTTTCAAATTAAATTTTGGTCAAAAGAAAATTGAATCTTGTAGGCAAAGGAGCATTTTCTGCCAGAATCACAGGACCACAGGATACTAAGGTTTGGAGCGGACCCAAGGAGATCACCAAGTCCAAACCCCTGACAGAGCAGGACCACACAATCTAGCAGAGATCACAGAGGAATGCATCCAGACAGGCCTTGAAAGTCTCCAGAGAAGGAGACCCCACAACCTCTCTGGGGAGCCTGTTCCTGTGCTCTGTGACCTCTACAGTAAAGAGGTTCCCCCTTGTGTTGAAGTGGAACCTCTTGTGCTGCAACTTACACCCATTGCTCCTTGTCCTATCACAGGGAGCAAGTAAGAAGAGCCTGTACCCTGCTCCTGACACCCACCCCTCAGGTGTTTATAAATATTTATTAAATCCCCTCTCAGTCTTCTCCAGACTAAAAAGCCCCAGGTCCCTCAGCCTCTCCTCATAAGGCAGTGCTCCAGTCCCCTAATCAACCTTGTGGCCCTCCACTGGACCCTCTCCAGCAGATCCCTGTCCCTCTTCAACTGTGGAGCCCAAAACTGAACACGGTATTCAAGATGGGGTCTCACGAGGGCAGAGTAGAGGGGAAGGAGAACCTCCCTTGATCTGCTGGACACACTCTTCCTAATACACCCCAGGATCCTGCTGGCCTTCTTGGCCACAAGGGCTCACTTCTGTCCCATGGATAACTTGTTATCCACCAGCACTCTCAGGTCCCTCTCCACAGGGCTGCTCTCCAGCAGATCACCTCCAGCCTGTACTGGTGCAGTTTATTATTGCTCCCCAGGTGCAGGACTGCACTTGTCCTTGTTGAACCTCATTTGTTTCAACAAGGCTCTCCAGTCTGTCCAGGTCTCACTGGATGGCTGCACAGCCTTCAGCTGTATCAGCCAAACCTCCCAGTTTGGTGTCATCAGCAAACTTGCTGAATAGACTCTGTCTGTCCCCTCATCAGTGTCATTGATGAAGATGTTGAACAGGACTGGACCCAGCACTGATGCCTGGGGGACTCCACTGGTTACAGCTCTCCAGCTGGATCTGGCACCATTGATTACCATTCTGGACTGTCTTGTAACCAGTTCCTAATCCACCTCACTGTCAGCTCTTCCATCCCACACTTTCTGAACTTGTTCACTAGGATGTCCTGGGAGATGGTGTCAAAGGTTTTGCTAAGGTCAAGGCAGACTACATCCACTGATCTCCCTGAATCTACCCATTCAGTTATGGCATCACAGAATGCCATCAGGTTAGTTAAGCAAGACTTCCCCTTGGTAAATCCATGTTGACTACTCCTGATAACCTTCTTGTCTTCCAAGTGCCTTGAGATGCCCTCAAGCAGGAGCTGCTCCATCATTTTTCCAGGGATGGAGGTGAGGCTACTGGTCTGTAGTTTCCTGGAACCTCTTTCTTGCCCTTTGTGAAGACTGGAGTGCCATTGGCTCTCCTCCAGTCCTCAGGCACCTCTCCTGTCTGCCATGATTTGGCAAAAATGATGGAGAGAGGCAGAGCGATAACCTCAGCCAGTTCTCTCAGTGCCCTTGGGTGCATCTCATCAGGGCCCATGAACCTGTGAATGTTCAATTTGTGTAATGGATCCCTGCACTGAGCAGTGGGGAACATTCCCTTCTCCAGGCTTCCTCTCCTTCATCCAGGGTCTGGAATACATAAGAGAGTTCAGCCTTAGGTGTAAAGACTGAAACAAAGAAGGCATTCAGCAGCTGTGCCTTCTCTGCATCCTCAGTTCTCAGTGCTGCCTCCACATTCAGCAGTGGCCCCACACCTTCCCTGTGCTTCCTTTTCCTGCTGATATATTTGAAGAAACTTTTCTTGTTCCCTTTTACTTCCTTTACCAGCTTCAGTTCCAAGAGGGTTTTGGCCTTCCTTGTTGCCTTCCTACATGCCCTGACAACTTCTCTATATTTCTCCCAAGTGACCAATCCCTTCTTCCATGAATTGTAAGCTTCTTTTTTCCCTGAGATTTCCTTCAGGAGCTCCTTGCTCAGCCATGCAGGTCTTGTAGCGTGTTTACTCAATTTTTTACTCAGGGGAAGACACCTAGCTTGGGCTTGGAAGAAGTGGTCTTTAAAAATTAACCAACTTTCTTGGGCTCCTTTGCCCTCCAGAACCTTAGCCCATGGAATTTCTGCAAGCATGTCTCTGCAGAGCACAAAGTTAGCTCAGCAGAGGTCCACGGTTGTAATTCTACTTGTTGGTCTGATTCTACCCTGTATAATACTAAATTCCACCATGTCATGATCACTGTCCCCAAGGCTGTTCCCAACCTTAATGTCCTCAACCAGTCCCTCTTTATTAGTTGATAGAGAGTCCAGCAGTGTACCTCTCCTTGTTGGATCCTCCACTACCTGCATCCAGAAGGTATCACTGATACACTGCAAGAGCCTTTTGGACTGGCTCTGCCTGGCTGTGTGAGCTTCCTAGGAAATATCAGGATGATGGAAGTCACCCATGAGTACCAAGGAGTTAGCTCTAGAGGCTACCTCCAATTGTCTGTAGAAGGCCTCATCAACATCTTCCTCCTGGTTTGGTGGTCTATAGCAAACACAACAATTTCACCTCCTTTCCTACACCCCTTAATTCTCACCCACAGGCTTTTGACCTGTTCTGCCTGCCCCCTTGGATAGAAGTCAGCACATTTCAGTTGCTCTTGCACATGGAGAGCAACTCCCCCACCTTGTCTTGCTGGCCTATCCTTCCTGAACAGTATGTAGGCATCCATGATAACATTCTAATTGTGGGAACTGTCCCACCATGTTTCAGTGATGGCAATTATATCATAGTTATTCAGCCTAACACAGATCTCCAGCTCCTCCTGCTCCATGCATTGGTATATAAGCACTTCAGGGAGGGAGTTAATCTACTGGATTTCACTCTTGCTGTTTGACCATTCCCAGCCTCTTCCATGGCCACCAATTTAGCAGTAAGATCTGCATATGCTGATTCCTCATTATTTGATTCCTGTGGTCCATCTCTGTAAGATTTAAAGAGTTCTTGTGTGTCCCCAGCATGCCTCAAGGTAACAGACTGAAGGCTCTTGTTAGTCTCCCACCCTGATGTGCCATCTCTTGCATCCTCTCCAGCACACAACTCATTGTTATCTACTTCCTCTGAGATAGCAGTGCCCCACAATTGTCTCAGGCTTGCTTATAATAAGCCTGCCCTTCACGCTCCCCACCTTCCAACCTAGTTTAAAGCATGATTAAATAGCCCAGCCAACTCCTGCTATATAACTCTTATTTCACTTGTGGAGAGGTGCACCCCATCTGCTGCCAGCAAACCTAGTATTATGTGGGGTAATCCGTGGTCAAAAAAGCCAAAATCCTGCTGAAGGCACTGGGCTTGAAGCCAAGAGTTGAGCAAGTAGCTGCTCCTCTTTCTTTCTGGGTTAGTCCCTTCAACAGGAGGATAGAAGAGAATACTACCTGTGCACCCACTCCCTTGACCAGCTCACTCAGGGCCCTGAAGTCTCTCTTTATAGCCTTTACTTTTCTTCCTCTAAGGTCATCATTGCCTATCTGGAAGGTTAACAATGGGTAGTAATTTGTGGGCTGTATCAGGGAGGGAAGCCTTCTTATCACATCCCTGACCCAGCCCCCCAGTAGGCAGCAGACCTCCCTTTGGAGTGGGTCAGGTCTGCAAATTGGACCTTCTGTTCCCTTCCAAAGGGAGTCTCCTACAACAATGACTCTTCTTTTTGATGTAAGACGTTTGTATGACAGGCTTAGGCTTCCTTAATTTTGGAAATTCCTCCCAGCCAGATGATTCACCTTCATCTCTGGCCAGCTGCACCTGCAGGACATCACACCTCTTCTGCAGGGGCACCTGGGGGGCACTGTTAAGAACTGAAGCAACACTCCCACCACATCGGGCAGGGACTTGTTGCCACAACCCCTCATTGAGAGCGTAAGGGGAGTCTGGGGCATGGAAAGTGGACAAGGCAGGAGCTTGTTTACTGTCTTGACCATGGACTTGCCTCCACTCCCTCTTTTCCTTTAAGTTACTAGCCTCAATCTGACAGGAGGTGGATATGGGGGATACTTGACCCTCAGTATCTTTTAATGGGTCACCCTGTCTCTCCATGGGGGCTGCCAGGGCCTGGCACCACCTGTCTATCTCTTCTGCTTCCCTGATTCTTCTACGCCTGGGAACTTCATCCTTTAATCTTTCAACCTCATCTTCCAGCTGTGCTGCTCTTTTGAGCGGAGAATCTACCTGCTCACAGCACACACAGTTTCCCGGTGATGCGGAGAGACTGAGACATCCACTGCAGCCTGTGGTCTGCATCATAGCCTGCTTCATTTCATCCTCTGTCCGTGTTCCCATCTCCATCTTTGCTGGCACCAGGAGCCTGCCCTTCTTCTGTCGGTTGGAGACCACGATGCTTACCCGCTATGGTAATCTGGTCTATAGGTGCATAGGTTAGGTTTTGGGTTGCGTGGGTTTTTTTAATTCCCCGCCCCTCAGGCGCTGCTCGCCGCGTCCCAGTGAGGAGATGGCTGTGACCGAGGCGTTCGCACCGCTGCGGGAGCGAGGCTCTCGCACCAACAGCCATTTACCTTTGGCGCCGTGCCCTGGCTGCACCCCCACCCCCGTCACTAGCCCAGCCGGCGCGGTGCCCTGGCTGCACCCCCACCCTGTCACTAGCCGAGCCGGCGCGGTGCCCTGGCTGCACCCCCACCCCTGTCACTAGCCGAGCCGGCGCGGTGCCCTGGCTGCACCCCCACGCCTGCCACTAGCCGAGCCGGCGCGGTGCCCTGGCTGCACCCCCACCCTGTCACTAGCCGAGCCGGCGCGGTGCCCTGGCTGCACCCCCACGCCTGTCACTAGCCGAGCCGGCGCGGTGCCCTGGCTGTACCCCCACCCTGTCACTAGCCGAGCCGGCGCGGTGCCCTGGCTGCACCCCCACCCCTGTCACTAGCCGAGCCGGCGCGCTGCGGACAGCCCTCGCCGCCGCCGCCCTTCGCCCGGGCTCTCCCGCCCTCAGAAGCCCCCAGGCCAGCGCCAGGCCCGGACGCAGCGAGTGCAGAGCGCGCCCCAGCCGGCCCTCACCGGGGCCTGCCCTCCGCTGCGCTGGCGATCGCAGTGTATCTGCCCGCGTAGCTCCGGAGTACATTGTTACCGAACAGCCTTTGAGCTTCATGGCTTAGCTTGGAAATGCCCTCAAAGATCATCTATTTCCAGCTGCCCTGCCATGGTCAAGCACAACTTCCGACCTCATCCAGCCAGGCCTTTTTTATAGCGTCTGAAGTTGCCACACCATGGCAGCCAGGTGGGTGCCTTTCTTGTAAAGCCCAGAGCCCTCAGAAACCCATGGGCTGCTTTTGAGTCCCTTTGGTTTAGATTACGAATTGGACTAGTGATGGCAAAGCTGCCTGCTCTCTGGCATTGAATTTATTTCTTATTGCCAGCTCAGTTCTCTGGCAGTACCAGATCTGGCACTTGCCCTTGATCCGCTCTGACTTCGGTAGATAATCCATGGTGATTTCCTCTTGGTTCCCTCCGTGTCTCACAGCAGGACTCCCGTTCGGTTTATGATGCAGTTTAGCTGCCACGCTGCCCCCTGGAGAACTGTGGGTTATTGCTAACTGCTTTCAGCCAGTTCACCTGAGCTATACAAAGAACAGTGCGTTTGGCATCTTTCTGAGAGGACTTTAAAGCCTTGAGTAATTGTCAAACAAGTCTTCTCCCTCAAACAATGAGTAATTCAGAGCATACCTATACCCATTTGGCACTTTTGGAGACAACCTAGGGGCCCACACTTCAGCTCTGGATACAAACTCCTCTGCAACTTACAGGCGTTTAGGTTCGGGCTTTGGCTTAGCTATTTGTGTGGATGAAGGAAACTCACTAAGCCAGAAGTAGCTTTGAATAGTTAGCAAAATGGAGAGCTGCCAGGCTGAAGGGGATGGCAAGAGACTTTGCCTGTGCCTGAGGAGAGAGGGATTAGACATTGCAGCCAAACAGCTCATTCCTGCCTCCTGTTTGTACCATCCATGCTGCTGTTACTGGCTTCAGGGGATTAGAGAGGGTAAGGGAGTGCCAGTGTGTACCATAGGGCCTTAGCACAGCAGCAGCAATCACATCTGCCCTTTCTACCTCCAGCATCAGCATTTCCCTAACTTGATGCTCTAATGCTGGCCTAGTTCCTGTCCTTTCAAACCAGGACTAACCCCTGCTTGACAATCAAGGAGGTACAGAAAAATGTGTATATGATGGTGGAGATAGTGGAAGTGAAGGTCCTTGGGTGTTCTGCCTCTGGGAAGGAGGGAAAGGGAGGAAAAGAAGTGACCTAAAGGAGAAGAGGCAACTGTAGAAGCAGAAAAAGTGCCCTGTCCCTTCACAACCTCCATGCAGTCTCTCCAGTCTACAGAAAGCTCCTACTATATCACTGACACAGCCCTCACCTTTGCCTGTGATGTGCTGGGCCACCTCATTTAAACTAAAATAATTACCTAGAAAGGTTGGACCAGATGATCGTTGAGGTTCCTTTCAACCTAGCATTCTGTGTGCCTTTCCCCATGCCACACCACCACCACTACCTGTACCTGCCTTGCCTGCTTCAAGGATGTCCTTGGTCAGTGCTCAGAGTTTGGTTTTGCTACACAGAGCAACCAACAAAAAGCCAAATTCTGTCTCCAATAAATCACTCAGCAGCCTCCCACTGATTTTTCTTAGTGGGGCTCCTGGCTATGTAGAGCTGTTATTCTCTTTAAAATTCATCTGCTGTTACTACTACACAGCTCTTCCTATCCTGAGACTAATCACTGCATGTGCATTCTTCCACTTAACTGCTTTCAGAACAGAAAACCTATAATGGTGCAAAATTGTAGGTTTTTTTTAACCTGAAAAAAATAACCTCATGAAAAACTTTCTACTGATACAATCCCCATCCCTCTTGTGTTATTCAGTCACATGAGGATCCCAATACATATATATTAGGACTATTTAAGTAACTTCCAAGTCTAAAGCCATAATGTTGAGGAACATGAAGCAATGGGAGGTATCTTTTCTACTAATTTTGGCTAACAGAAAATGATGTAAACTTTGCTGGCTGTTTTGTTTGTTTATCTGGGAAAGTAGATGGAGAAAGAGAGGGTATCTTTGAGTCCTAATGGGCAGTTTTTCTTTGTCCAGGAGGGAGTTTGGATTTCTGTATTATTTCTGATTTGTATGTAATTGTAAATACTTATAAATATATTGTGTATATATGCTTGTAGATTTTGCTTTGCTGTAAATATAGCTTCATCTTCCAACTCAGCTAGTCTGGTAAATTTCAATATTGCAGGGTGTGTGTGTGTGTGTGTGCGTGTCCTAACCCACCACAGAGGAGCAGTGGGAAGCAGAAAGTTGCAAGGAGACCAAAGCCAAGGATAGAAAGAAGAAAGAACTCTTTATACACTGGCTTTTTATCCCAATTACGAAACAAAAGGAATAATATAGATTTATCTTTGTTATTCTTTTTGCATCCAATAGCCAACTATTTACATTTTTTTAATTTAACATCTCTGGCAAGTTCCTATTCCTTGCCTACAGTTAGACACAAAAGTGAAGCTAAGCCTCAAACCATAACATAAGTCCCAAGAAGGCTTCCTGGAGAAGCAAAGGGGGGAGGGAATATGAAAGAGACAGGAGAATGAGAGAAACTATTCCTTAAGCATTATATTTTCTGTTTGTTTCATTTCATTGCTCCACATTGAAGAATTACTTAGTGCAAAGCTGTAGCTGGAAGGAGAATTTATTTTCTGTGTACTAAATCTTCAAACACAGGTGACATGCACTCTCCCTTTCCACTGTGCTGCTTGCAGGTACTAACTGGGTGTGGAAAATAACATCTTGTGTTTGCAATTCAAATGCAGGAAACACAAAAGCAGAAAGGCGGGAAAAGTACTTTGTCCTCTCTCTTAACACAGGCACAGCATGAGCACTGGTTAATTTAAGCAGCCACATAAATGTAACTTCTATTTTAAACATGTATTTAAGTCCTGCTGATTAAATATTCAGTTTAAGGGCAAAGTAGGTTTGCACTGAACTAGATCTACTTAGTGAAATACTTTGGTCTGGTGTTCGAGGGAGAAAAGAGGGATCTGGTTAATTGCCGAAAATACCTCTAGCAAAATCCTTGCTCTACTTACTGCTTGTGCTGTTTTCTAGTGATTGTTCTGTGAGAGAGAACTACTGTGGAATAGAAGGCTGGTCTGGAGAAAACTCACAGGAATATGTAGACATAATTAACATTTCTGGAAATAGTACTCTACCTACAACTCCCTAAACTGTATCAGAAAACACTGACATCCTGGAACTTACGTTTGCAATTTCAAATACCAGCTTTCCAAGCATAATTAGTATCCTTGTAAATGTTTCAGTATCAAATTTGGGACTCACTTTGGACAAGCCAGTCCTTAAACTATACTTTTTTTCCCCTCCCTCATTTATTATTTCCTTTTCCAATGTTCCAGGAACGACAGCTGTGATACTTCAAGCTAAGGAATAATAAATTCAAATAGCATGTTTAGAAGTATTTATTACATTTAATTACAATATATGTATAAGTTGCTTTCATTTCTAATTCACTCTTTTCTCTTAACATTGTTCCTTTTTTGGTTTTGCTTAAAGTACCTGTAACACACAAACACTTTCACATAGCTACAGCTTTGCTCTAGCACACACAATACGGAGGGTAGAGGATGTGGAAATTACTTATGACAGATGAATCACATTAATGTGTAGCTCTAAGCCATGAGAAAAATGAGACACAAGGCATGGGGAATCAGAACAGATCAAACCTCTTAGTGCTTTCTCATCCAAACCCACAACTGTCTGTTGAGGTGCAAAATGTTCTTTTTTCAAATAAAGTGTGAGAAAAACACAGAGATTTTTGTACTGCAAATGCTGGCAGCACACAATGTTGCAAGTATTTCCAATAATTTGAGACACTTGAATCATAACCAAAACTTTAAGCAACAGTGAGGTGAAAACATTTTTATAGTCCTTCACAAAAAAAACAACCCAACAAATCAACCAATCAAAAAACAAAACTAAAAAACCCACAACCAAGAACCTGTCCCAGTTGGTTAAGAAATGGTGTGCCAAGTTTCTACCAGTGGCTGATAATAAAAACAGAAGCAGGAGAGGTCATGACATCCTCTTGTTTTGTTTTGTTTGTTTTTTTCTCCACTGTAGTAAATTCACACTCATTCAGATAATACTTCTGTTATCATCATCAGATTTCTGTGCTCCTAAAAAAATCTTGTATATTCTATTTTTGAAAAGAATCATTCTGATTGCCTTTTATAGGTGCATGTACTTGGTCTGGACTTGAAATGGACAGAAGTGTGACCAGCAGGACGAGTGAGGTGATTCTCCCTCTCTACTCTGCTCTGGTAAGACCCCACCTGGGGTATGCATCCAGTAACTTAAGGGGGCCTACAAAAAAGCTGAGGAGGGGCATTTTACAAGGGCTTCTAGTGATAGGATGAAAGGCAATGGTTTTAAGCTGGGAGAGGGTAGATTTAGACTGGCTATTAGGAATAAATTCTTTACAGTAAGGGTGGTGAGACATTGGAACACTTTATCCAGGGAACTTGTGGCTTCCTCCACCCAAGGTGGATAGGGCCTTGAGCAACCTGGTCTTGTGGAAGGTGTCCCTGCCCATGGCACAATGTGTTAGAACTAGAAGATCTTTAAGGTCCCTTCCAACCTAAACCATTCTATGATGCACTACCTTGCTTCCTGTTTAGAAGACAGTAAAAAGTACTTGTCGCATTAAATAGGTTCTCAGTAAGTTACCACTCACTATTAGAATCATAGAATCAACCAGGTTGGAAGAGACCTCCAAGATCATCCCATCCAACCTAGCACCCAGCCCTATCCAGTCAACTAGACTATGGCACTAAGTGCCTCAGCCAGGCTTTTCTTGAACACCTCCAGGGATGGTGACTCCACCACCTCCCTGGGCAGCCCATTCCAATGCCAATCACTCTCTCTGACAACAACTTCCTCCTAACATCCAGCCTATACTTCCCCCAGCACAACTTGAGACTGTGTCCCCTTGTTCTGTTTCTGGTTGTCTGGGAGAAGAGACCAACCCCCACCTGGCTACAACCTCCCTTCAGGTAGTTGTAGACAGCAATAAGGTCACCTCCTGAGCCTCCTCTTCTCCAGGCTAAACAACCCCAGCTCCCTCAGCCTCTCTTAGACTTAAGATGAAACATTAATCACTCCACCTGATGAGATCAAGTAATATTGTCAGTCATTCAGCTCACTGCTGGGTGAACTAGGTGTTCTGCTTCCTAAAACCTAAGTATTCTCTTTTTTTCCATTTCTTCTTCTTGACCTAGCATGCAACAGAGAACATGAGTAGGCAAAATGGTGAAGACCTTAACCAGCCAATGAGCAAACAAGTGCTTTATTAGAGACCTGAGAGACAATACAACCTGCTAGGTTCCAGTTCAGGAAGATACTTCAGTGAGCAGCGATCTAAACATGCGTGCAGAGATGTGCATTTGTGAAGTGTAAACTCTTCGCAAGTACTTTACAGGGATGAAGTGGAGCAGTGTTTCTCCTCATGACAGTGGATGAGGTAGGTAAGGGCTTAATGCCTTTTTTTTTTTTTGCTCTTCCAGCTAATAGCAAGGGCCCTGTTTCTACCTACTCCCCATCAAAATCTGTCTCATATGATAACTGAAGTAGCTGTGCACACTGCATACTATGTTGTGTTGGGCTGGTCTTATGCCACTTTTTCATACCATGTAGGTAGAGTTTAAATGTGGAAATTGAATAGGCAATTTATGGAAAATCAACATGAAGGATTAAGAATGAAAATTTAAGAACTAAATGTGTGGTCCTAGCCAGACAATTCCTGTGGACTTTATTCAGAGAAATATATGGCTAAATAATTTGAACCCATCACAATGCTTTGAATATCTACTTGTAAAGGTGTTCCTGTAAGTCCATAAAAGCAAGTTCTTCATTTTCTCTATTTTTAATTTGCCTCATCATGCCTACAGAATTTTTCTGCCTTCTCCATTTATGCAATACTTCCAACTTGTTCTATAGGTATAAAAAGCATTTCTTATCACACATCCAATATTAATAGTTTGATTCATTATGGTTAGGCTATTGTGGCATAATTGCAGCTTGCTTCCAGGTAGATATAGTTGTTGCACTTCAGTGTACTCCATGAAAATCCAGCCACTTAGGTTTTGTTTGCTGGAGACTGAGATACCTGTCTTGAAGTAGACATAGACACTGGGTAAGGACAGGTAATTTCTTTGGTGATGCTGGAACTACCACAAAACGTGCTTGTTGTTAATAGCTTATAACTGTCATAAGCCTCTCAGGTTTTTCAGTCAAAGCAATGCTTACAATACCACCTCCCCAGAAAAGGTTTGTAGAAGCATGCTGGACTGCAATTAAAGAGTAGGCTTCTGAGTGCCAAGAAGATTATAGGCAGGTATTATGGGTCCAGACAGAAATTTCACTAGGCCTTCTAGACAGAATTACATATCACCGCATGTTTCTACACCATGAACTTGGAAAGAATTTAAATTTATGATGAAATCTAAGCTCTGTTAAGACTACTGAATTTCTGCCTTGATTTTTTTTCCTGGTTCTAATGAATATATACAAAGATTTGCTAGTGCTAGCCAAGACTAGCATATGTGGGAGAGGTATCTGTAAAAGGAAGCAGTAGATACACAGCGTGTAAATGGTAAAATGGTGTAATTTTACCAGGTTATTAATGTCTGCCTCTTAAAGTCACAAAAAAACCAAACCAAACAAACAAAGAAAAAAGAAACAAAAAAAAAAAAAAAAGAAAGAAGAAAGAAAAGTACACTTTCCACTTTCTTATTGCTGCCAATCTCAACAAACCAATTCTTTATCCATTCTGGAATTTTTATCAGATTAGTCTCATGTTATAAGGAAAATGAAGTGAAATGCACATTTTTCATAGAATCTAATAAAAAGTCAGAACACATAACTTTCAATGACCAATGTGCTCTATTTACCACAGACAAAGGTAGTGTTCCTTACCCAAACTGGCACCAGCCAATTCTTGCTGCTTTGTTCCTGTGTTTGGCTAAGCTCCATGAGCCACACCACATCCTTTTAAATAATTTGCCTTAAAAAAAACTGACAGATATAAGGACTGTACTTACTTCCAGCTAATGTATTTGAAAAAAAATGTTTTAAACACCATTAAATACAATAGTGATGACATATTAGAGCGGAGAACAACCTTGACTGTCATTTGCATGCTCTTTCTCGGCAGAAGCAAACAAACAAAAACCAGAAGTAAATTCTGTTCTCCATTGCTGACACCCAAATAATTAAATATTGTATACTCTGTATCTTTGATCTTTGGCAAATGGAAAAAGGTTAATGGAGATGCAGTTAGAACCATAGAATCAGTCAGGGTTGGAAGGGTCCACAAGGATCATCTAGTTCCAACTCCCCTGCCATGGGCAGGGACACCCTACCCTAGATCAGAGTACTGATCACTCTACCCCCAGATCAGTTTCTAGATTACCTACCCTGGATCAAGGTACTAGATCACCCTACCCCTAGATCAGTTTCTAGATCACCTACCCTGGATCAGGGTACTAGATCACCCTACCCCTAGATCAGTTTCTATGCTGGCATTACAGAATCTCACATTATAAGGGAAATGCAAAACTTTCTTGTTCAAGTTTCTAGAGCAATGAGTTGTTAATTAAAGATGTATCTTTATATAGTTGAGAGTAATTAAATGTCATACATGGAGTTATGTGCACCACTAGTTTATTTGCTGAATCAGGGGCCTAAATTAAACTGGTGGAAATGTGCCCATACCTAGCAGAGAGTAAAATATCAGCTGCAGACAAGCATGGGAATTTTTTCTTCCAGAATACATTTTCTGTATAAGTAAAATCAAACCAATTAAACATATTCAGACAGATGTGTGCTTCCTAGTCAGACTGGGATGAAGAAATCCAAAGGAAAAGGTCTACAATTAGTACAAAAAAGTACAAATGTTATATTTATATTTCATCATAAAGTGAAATGCTTTCAGGTTTCTAGATGATATGTTCAAAATGCCACTCTTGGAAATAAAATGTTTCTGTGGATTTTAAGTATGACCTCCCTTTCATCCCCCTTAGGGATTCATGCTGTTTGTTGTCCATTCCTTTTAAGGCAAGATTTTAGGAGTTTCCCATTACAGGCAAGCAGGAGAATTCCTTTCCGTGCTAATATAGTACCCAGTAAGCTTATGCCAGTGGCTAATTTGGTCATCGTTACAGTACTACCTAAATATTCACGTATTTATCTTCACAAAACCTTTTAAGATAGAGAAGAGAAACTGCTCCCATTCTGTGGCTGGTATGAGGCTAAATCCTTTCCTTGATGCTGATTATAAGGTGCCTAAGAGATGTGTGGCACAGGAAGGAGGTATTCCCTGCCTCAGGGTAGTGCCTTAGTGAACCACTTTTGGTTTTTACAGAAATATAAAGCCTTATGCAGGACCAGCAGCACGAACACTGCTTGTGTTTGAAGAAATCACGGCACATCCCACCTCTTGACCTGTGCGTCACTTGGGATATGTCCTGTGATCTGTGCCAGATCTCATGTTCCCCTGCCCCTTGCCTCCCTAAACCCAAAAAGCATAGCCTGCATTTTTCCAAGCTCTGAATTATTTTTATCTTATGAATGTCATTAGCGAATTAAAACTTACTGTGCGCTGTGTTTCTACCATGCTCGGAATTTCTATTCCAAAACTTTATCAGTTGATGTGATTATGTAGGTGGTATTTATGCATGTGACTGTACTAGACTCCCAGCAAACTAAAAGGCTTTAAAGAGACAGCAGTTATAAAGTGAAGTGTGTGACAAGTTAGAAATAATTCTCAGATGCCATGCAGGAATGATGAAATAAACATTTCATATCTCACTGAATGTATGTAACTAATAAAACAGGCAGGTAAAAATGAGAATGTTAACTAATGACCTTAAAATAAGCTTTTAAAGATTTTCCTCCAACTTATACAACAAGAGAGAGCACAAGCACTGCAAAATGCAAAATGAACTTTGACTTAGCCAAAGCCCTACAGGCAGTCTAGAAACTGATAAAACATTTGGACAGAAACATAACTAAGCAGAGATTCTGGAAATAATTCAGCTATAAAAAGCTACAGGAGATCAGGCTTTGATGAACTCCTGAGACAATTCTATAATGAATAAAAATACATACTAGTGCTAATTCTAAGGAAAGATACCTCTTCTGAACTGGGCAGAAAGATTTTGCTAATAAGAAGATGTGTTTCACTTTAAATTAAATAAGTTCATAATGGTATTTGTTGCTCAATTTTATGTTACGTATAATAAATGTAAAACTGAGTCCAATGCCAGCCTTTTCTGACAAGAAGGATTTGACAGAGTGGAATGGATTTGCTACATCCAAGCTGTTCTCCATATTGTAGCTATCTGAATGTGGTAAGGTTATCTTGCCTATCTGAATAGGTGCTGGAATGGACTGCCCAGGGAGGTGATGGAGTCACCATCCCTGGAGGTCATTAAGAAAATATTAGATGTGGCACTTGGTGGCATGGTTTAGCTGATGTCGTGGTGTTAGGTTATAGGTTAGACTTGATGATCTCAGAGGTCTTTTCCAGCCCCAATGATTCTGTGAAAACATCTCTGTTCCAGAGTTCACATTGCAATTAGTAACAAAATCATGTCTGCTTGCATGTGGGAGAACAAGTCGAGAAGTTAACCCCTCTTTCTTTTACCTCTAGCATTTTAAGCTGTATTAATTTGAAATCATATGCTATGTCAGTTACAAAACCGTTTTCTAAGTGAGTTCCATCTTCTATATGACATCAGTGTGACAGCACAGAGTGACCTATCTATACAGTTGTAACTTCCAAGATATGTATCTCCATTACCTGCAGATAACTTAGATGTTACAGGTATTGCAAAACAAATCTGTCCTATGTTTCCATGGCTTAAACTGAGAGTTTAACAGACATGACTTGGACACCAATGAAGATATTGAAAAGATGATGGGGAATTCCCAGATACTTAAATATTGCAATTGATTTCTTATGTTATGTTCACTAGTGGTAGTCTAAACCTACATGGGAGGATGGAGTTAAATTGAATCACCATCTTTTGAAACTGGAAAAATACCAGCCCTTGTTCCTTTAAAACTTAATGCAAATAAGAATACAAAATTATTTATCTTCCACAGCAGCTGGTTAATGCTCTTAATTTCTTAATAGCATAAGGTTGCCTGGATAAGGTTTTGGTTTGGCAAACATTAAAAAGGTATTTCAAATCTTAGCAGGATAGCAGGCATGTTTAATGGATTCTGTATTTGGTTATGATTACAGTAAAAGAGAAGTTATGGTTATTTGGAATTTGAAATTGGACTTGAATAGGATGAGGTCTGATAAAGGATGATGGGTCAAGCTGCAAATCTGACTGATAGATATAACTGTGTTGGGGATCAAAACTAGCAACTGAATTCCACAGTCTGTTCTTATATCACTGTTTCTGGGTGAATTTCTGCTGGGGAAAGAAGCATAAAATTTCTGAGTATAATGGGATGACACTGACAAAGAACAGAGGAAAATGAGATATGCTTAAGCTCCTCAAAAATGACAAAGAGAAAAATGAATCTTTCATTCTTCTAAAATGAGCAGTTCTTTGAAGAAAGATAGAAATATAGCTTTGTGGGTTGCTTTTCCCCAAAGATGAAATATTCATTAATTAGATGTATGAATTCTTGCAGAGAGCAGCACTTTAGTGAACCTAAATGTCTCTAGCAGAAGATGTGGAATGTGATGGTTTTAAGAATCAGTGTATCACCTATGTGGTAGATGTTGTTCTGAGAGTGAAAAAAATGATAGGAGTAAATTGGGCAGAATATGTAAGGATATGTAGTCAGCTTGTCTTCAGCAGCTTATGAGCACAGGAAAAATAGCCTTCTGAGATAAAGAGTGAACAAGAAGCTGTATCAGCTAGCAGGCAAATATTCTAAAAAGCTCTGTGCTAATGTCTTTCCATCTGCAAAATGATTATATTAACATTTACCTACCTCATAGTGGGAGCTGAAAGAGCATAATTAGCATGTGTAGTGATTTAAAGGCCTTGGGTTGAAAGCTGTGCTAGAGGTCCAAAAAATCAGTTATTTTCTCAGTTCTCAAACGATTTGCTTACATGCTTGCAACATGCCAGTGTAGAAACCCACCAAACACAACGTGGTATTGGACAGTCCACTAAATGAGATGCTCTACAGTGTAAACAATAGTTCTACTTGGCAGGGTGCTTTGGAAGATCCACCCATGTTAAAGCTTTATTGCAACTCTGTGGCTATACAAAATACAAATCAGCTTCACTTTATGATTCTATTAGCGCCAAAGCCTCTAAGGAACAAAGAGCTAAAGTCTGGAATGGAGCCAGGAATTCATTCCAGCAGCATGCAATCTCATTTGGGTGGATGTCACAACCTCCACCTTGGTCTGAAAGCTCAGTCTGAGCCAGAAGAAAATACATTTTTAATAAGGCGGATAATACGGCAAATGCTGGTATTTGGGGCTGCTAGCAAAGGCGCCTGCTGACAGTTGGCATGGATAGCAATGGCACTGGCTAGACTGAGTAAGGGGAGAGGTGAAATCTGATCCTTAGTGAAGTCAAGGGAAGTTTTACTGTATGCTTCAGACATACCAGAGTTTCTCTTACAGTAATTAATGGGTATCTACAAGGTTGTGGGTAGTTTATGAAACTTCTATACAGAGGCAGATGTCCATAATGTCAAATAATGTGAATGCCGAGATACTGAAAGAGTATAGTTTGCATAATAAATACCTAGTAGAAAAAAAACAGATGACATTTTGCATTTAAAATTGATTGATTCCAGCCACCAGCAACAGAACAAGGACACACAGTCTCAAGTTGTGCCGGGGGATGTCTAGGCTGGATGTTAGGAGGAAGTTCTTCCCAGAGAGAGTGATTCGCCATTGGAATGGGCTGCCCAGGGAGGTGGTGGAGTTGCCATCCCAGTAGGTGTTCAGGAAAAGCCTGGCTGAGGCACTTAGTGCCATGGTCTAGTTGATAGGACAGGGCTGGATGATAGGTTGGAGTGAATGGTCTTGGGGGTCTCTTCCAACCTGGTTGGTTCTATGATTATGCAAGTCCATGGACTTTGACAGAGATCAGAAATAATTTATCCAAAGCAGGCGCTGAGGAGTCCCAGCTCTGAGTTTTGGTTGTGTATTTTGCCTAACACCTCTTTCTTCCTCTCTATTTTAGTATTTTCAGTGCCTTGCGTCTACATTTTTTACTCTTGAAATTGTATCCAAAAATGTGAAGCTTTTAATAATTTGACAATAAAACCTCTGCAGCTGATTCTGCTAAAACACTCTGTTTATTCTCTAAAGGGAGCAAATTTGCATGCAGAGTTTTGCGTTTTCTGAGAGAATATTTCTGTTGAAGTAGTATCTTCCATTAAAATTCCAGAATGCTTGTTCAGGAGGCTGGTTTTACAGATCGACTTTCACAGGGAGGTGATTGTCCCCTTGTACTTGGCCCTGGTGAGGCCACACCTTGAGGACTGTGTTCAGTTTTGGGCACATCAATACAGTAAGGATGTGGAGGTTCTGGAGTGAGTGCAGAGGAGGGCAATGAAGCTGGTGAAGACCCTGGAGAATTAATCTTCTGAAGAGTGACTAAAGGAGCTGGGGCTGAGAGGAGGCTGAGGGGAGACCTCATGGCTATCTACAGCTACCTGAAAGAATGTTGTGGAGAGGTTGGTACTGGTCTCTTCTTACATTTTATTAGTGATAGAACAGGAGGGAATGGCCTCAAGCCATGACTGAGCAGGTTTAAGCTGGACATGGGGAATTTTTTTTCATGGCAAGAGTGGTCAGGCGTTGGAATAGGCTGCCTGAAGTGGTTGAGTCATCAACCTGGATGTGTTTAAAAGTTGTTTGGATGTGGTGCTTGGAGATATGGTTTAGGAGTGAACCTTGTAGAATAGGGTTATCGGTTGGACCAGAGGATTTTTTCCAGTCTGAATGTTTCTGTGATAAGCTGAAAAAAAGAGTTAAAATTGATTGGTTGTGTGCTTCCAGGGTATAACATCATTAAAGCAGCACACAGACATGAGAGGTTTTTATGCAAAGCCTGGAGAGCAGCCTGACATCTTATTTCAAACCTCGTGCAGTCAGCCATTAACCTGCAGCAACAGGCACAGAACACAGACAAGAAAACCATTGAGAAGGCACTATTGAGCTGTTCTTGCCTATGATCTGTGCAGAAAATTGTCATGTTGCCTTGAGGTGATATAACTCACACCCAGGTAAAATGGAAACCTGAAAGGTCCAGGTGGAAGAGTCATGCAATTCCCTTTCTACATAAGCATCAGCAGCTAAGATTTCCCCTTCTGGTGCTTCAGGATTTAGTTATAACTGTCCCTAATGTTTGTACCTCACTATGGTCCTTAGGTTCTCTCTTTCTGGTTGAAGATGGAGAGATGATGGACAAGTTCCTGTGCAATCTGATCTAGGAGAACCTGCTTGAGCAAGGGAGTTGGACTAGATGATCTCTGGAGGTCCCTTCCCCTACCACTCTGTGATTCTGTGGAGAAATTACAGTATCTGATGTACTTCTACTAAAATCCTGGTTTTGGATGAACTCACAGTGGCCAAGCAGTACCATAGCAGTTACACTTCCTTTCTGGTGACTAGAGCAGAATAAAAGCTTGTGTTCATGTGAGGGACAGTAACTGAGTTACTATATCAGAATGACTGTTGCAAAGCGATTCTACCACCACAATGAAAGCACGAGACTAAGTCATCTGTATTTCTGTAAGTCCTCAAGAGATGCAGCAGCTGCTATCTCATCCCAGTGAACTGTGTGGCAGATGAACTCCCCAGACTGGTTTCAGAAAAAAGGTCCTATGTGCTTAGGAAAATATACTGTGATGTTTTGCAGTCCACAAAAAAGGGCAGAAGAACTCAGTGGGTTCTGTTTTCTTCCCCTAATGTAACTGGTTGTGACGGGCAGTCTAGTTTTAACAGATGACTGTGCTTTAAGGGAAAGTGTAATTATAATCAAGTGTCATGCTGCATGACAGGTGACAGTTCCACCTGCTCTAAACTGATGCAATCACATCACATGTCATAATGTCTTTTAAATTTCAATAAGCACACTGTTTCATTTTTTCCTGCTTTATAGTATTTTCTTCCTAAATCTACCTCTAGATCCTGTAATAGTCTTAACATATCTGCAAATCTACTACAGTAGCTACTTTATTTAAATAACAAGACTGCCCCTTCACTGTGGAATTAAGCAACCTTTGTTAGCAGCAGTCTGGCATGGTGCTTAATTCTGAAAAGGTTGTGCAAAACCCAGGCTAAACTATTGAAAGAATGTTAAAAAAAACAACAAACAAAAAACCCACACCAAAAAAGCAGAACTGAAAGTTTGCTCTGTTGCAGAGTGAATAGACTTCCATTAGGTCTGTAAAGCAGACCTCATTGATCAACGGCTCTCAGGCAGCTGTTACTTTCTCAGCAGAAATGTTTGTCATTGTTTGAACAAGTCCTCTGACTTTTTCACTGCATAAAATGGTATCAGTAGAAAATTCTGTGCTCTACATGACCAAGAAACCATTTCACCGTATTTTAAGCAAGTCTGTCACTAGTGCAGTAAATATCAGTATCTTTTACACTGTATTTTTATGGCTTACACTGAACTGCATCCTACTGAGCTCAAAATCTTTGAAAAACGGGGTTTTTAGAAGGGTCAAACCACCCACCTCATCTCAGTCATCTCTTTGGAAGCTATATTAAAAAGTATTTATTTTCCCATGTCATGACAGGTCTCAGAATTAGAGCTTCCAGCACCTACTGCTGGTTTTCTGAGACCTTTCTCTGAACTGAAGTGCTAATGCATTCCCTCTTGCTGCCAGTGACAGTGCAGTTTTACAAAAGCATATCTTCAAGACATTTGGTTAGGAGACTCGAAGGAAGTGCACAGTGTATTTCACAGCATGCACTGTAACTGTCCTTTAGGGTGATTTGACATGACCTCTTCTCCCATCTATCAGCATCTTGTTATGTTAAAATGACAAGGTGTCAAATCACCAAGGGAAAAAGGCAATATGGTCTCTGTACAGGTAGCTAAGGTAAGAATATAGATAAGAATCTGTGGCCTATGCAGTGGAAGTGAAGATAGACCCACAGGCGGTCAAAGATGTATCACAGAATCATAGAATGGCTTAGGTTGGAAGTGTCCTTAGAGGTCATCTGCTACAGCTTCCCCACCATGGGCCGGGATGCCTCTCAACTGCTGCTCAAGGCTTCATCCAAAATGGTCTTGAACATCCCTAGAGAGGACATGTCCACAACCTTCCTGGGCAGCCTATTCCAGAGTCCCATCACTGAAGAGCTTCTTCCTCAAATGCAGTCTACACCTACTCTTCCTCAGCTTAAAACCATTCCCCATTTTCCTATCACTAGACAGCCTTAGGAAAAGTCCCCCTCCAGCCTTCCTGTAAGATGCCTTCAGGTATTGCAAGGCAGCTCTAAGATTTCCCTGTAGTCTTCTTTTCTCTAGCCTGAACAACCCCAGATCCCTCACCCTGTCCTCACAGCAGAGGTGTTCCAGCCCTTGAACAAGAAGGACACGTAACAAGCCAAAAGATTATCATGGAAGCAAAAGGACATAGTTGGCTAAGAAGCAATGTAGACTTGAATGCTGCAAATAACATCTGCACCGGTCTAAGAGAAAAAGAAGACAACAGAAATGGATAGAATGATGAGGCAAGTAGGCAAAATTTGGAATATTTCAAAGAAAATATTGGAAGCCTTATGCCTGAAGATAAGAGCTGTTTCTGCAAAAGATATCAGAAAGTGACATGGGGAGATTATCCCTATTTGGCCTAAGCTAAGCTTAGGGTTTTGCATTTCTGTATCCTACACATAGATGAGGTTGCTTCTCTCAGCCTATGCAGTACTTTGATTATTAATTAACCTCAGTGCCTCTCATGAAAAACTCAGGGACTACAACCAAGGACAACTTGGTGAGTACAATCAGTACAACCCAGTGTCAGCAAGGGACAAGTGATCAGTCTTTAAGTTTTGTGGGTGGAAAAGCCTGCAAATCATTCCTCCGACAACAAATATATGTAGAGGTGGGAACAGCCCACTGACAGGAGTGTTAGCAGGTGAGAATGCTGTTTTCCAGTGAGGCTTTAGAAACAGTTGGAGGTGATTATCACTGTATTTGGGGGCACACTGAGGTGCCATAGCTAGAGGAAATGAAATGCTGCCTCTTTTTGCAACAAAACCAAGTGCCTGTAACAGCCAATTTTGTGCTAATGTTTAGAGCTGAAGATCCATTAGCTTACAGCCAAGAGTTGCTAGGGTAAATACGTTGTTACTACCATTTCAGTGTCAGGAAGCACAGGAAAAGGGAGAAAATTGTCTGCCCGAAGGCTCCTAGCCTAGTATAAGCTTTAGGTTTCATGACTTGTTGGTCAGCCTGCGTAGAGGCAAGTAACTCTTTGTGCAGAGATCTTAGCAGCCCCCAAACCCATTCCCACTCTGTGAAAAAAATCAGTTCATGTCAATTTATATTTCATTTTGTAACTTGGCTTAGGACACAACTAGGCCCCAGTAAAGTTAATATGTTTTTTATCATTTGGTTCTGTACTAAAAAGTTGAGTCAAGTTTTATATTTAATGTAGTGTGAGTAAATAACTACATACATATATATGTAGGGCAATGAAGCTGGTGAGAGGCCTGGAACACAAGGCCTATGAGGAGAGGCTGAGGGAGCTGGGGTTGTTTAGCCTGGAGAAGAGGAGGCTCAGGAGGTGGCCTCATTGCTGTCTACAACTACCTGAAGGGAGACTGTAGCCAGGTGGGGGGTGGTCTCTTCTGCCAGGCAACCAGCAATAGAACAAGGGGACACAGTCTCAAGTTGTGCTGGGGGAGGTCTAGGCTGGATGTTAGGAGGAAGTTCTTCACAGAGAGTGATTGGCATTGGAATGGGCTGCCCAGGGAGGTGATGGAGGCGCCATCCCTGGAGATGTTCAAGAAAAGCCTGGCTGAGACACTTAGTGCCATGGTCTAGTTGACTGGATAGGTCTGGGTGCTAGGTTGGACTGGATGATCTTGGAGGTCTCTTCCAACCTGGTTGATTCTATGATTCTGTGATTCTATATCAGCTCAGTATACATGCAAAAATGTCTCATCTTTGCAATTTTCCAAGGATTCAAATAAATTCCTTATCTGTTGATATACAGATCAGTAGTTCACTGCAAATGTTTATATAATGAGAATGCATGTAGATAACCTAATAACCTGTATCATTAAGTAATATAAAGCCATATAAAATTGAAGGTGCACTAATTTGCAATATTATTACAATGCCTAATTTTCTCTGAATTTAGTTTTAAGTTAAAGGAATTTCTTAAATCTTAGCCCTTTCCCAACTTTTCAGAAACCTGAGAGCCTCCCTTTGAAGAGCAGATGTTGTCAGATATCAGGGAGTTAAGCTGGATGTCCTTGGTTTAAAGTTACAGAATCACACAATCACAGAATTAACCAGGTTGGAAAAGACATGTAAGATCATCAAGACTAACCTATCACCTAACACCTTCTAATTAACTAGAGCATGGCTCTAAGTGCCTCATCCAGCCTCCTCTTAAACACCTCCAGGAATGGTGACTCCACCACCTCCCTGGGCAGATCATTCCTCTTCTGTGAAGAACTTCTTCCTAACATCCAGCCTAAACCTGCCCTGTCACAGTTTTAGACCGTGTCCTCTTGTTCTGTTGCTGGTTGCATGAGAGAAGAGAGCAACCCCCACCTGGCTAGTGCCTCCTTTCAGGTAGTTGTGAGAGCAATGAAGTCTCCCCTGAGCCTCCTCTTCTCCAGGCTTGAACAACTCCATCTCCTTTAGTCTCTCCTTTTAGGGCTGTGCTCCAGCCTCCTCACCAGCCTTGTTGCCTTTCTCTGGACGTGTTCAAGCACCTCAACATCTTTCTTAAATTAGTTGCTAATGTCTATCTCATCTACTGTCTCCTATACTCAATTTGTGAGCAATGTGTAGGAATAGATTTGATTCATTATAAGTGAAAAAGGATGGTGAAAGCAAGTAAATATGTTAGTTAAACCCCACAAGTATTAAGTCACCTCAATTTGTTTGTCTGGTAAAACTGGGTGAACTGAGGCCAGCTTGATTCACCACCAAAATCTGAATCTGGAACCAACATTGGATTTGCAGATGTGCATAATAGAAGTCCCTGGAGTTTTGAAATAATTGACTTTAAGGAGAGGCAGGAAGAATGTAAACAGCATTGTTAAGCAGACTAAAGTTAATCAGTTGCTGTCATTACTATTGAAATCAGTCTCAGTTTGACACCATGTTGATTTACTAATTATTTTGTCTAAATAAAGATTAAATTATTTTTTCAATTTTACTTAAGATTACACAAATCCAGGACATTTCTGAACAATCTTCTTGCTTATAAACAACAAAAGGAAGTGATATCATACATGGGATTAATGGCTGAGTGAAGTTTTTGCGTGTGCAAGGATTTTCATTTTGGAGCTGTCAGGGGAGAAGGAGGTATTACCACCAAAAGAAAAACAGTGTGAGTTGGAAGGAAGAGTGATGAAAATATCAAGCCTGTATTGAAAACACCAAGCATCTCATTAGATGCTGTGCTTGTAGAAAGGGCTTTCTAGCTGTGAATTTGAGTTCTTGGAAGCTATCACAACAACAATGCTGTAGTGAAAAAAAGAGAGAGACAATGTCTCTCTTTCTTGCCTCTCTGTTTATGTAGGCTGTCATCCAAAGCTGTCAAAGATTCAAGCCCTCTTAGCAGAGCTTTTCCAGGTGTTTTCTGTCTGGTGGAAGTTTACAGATAGGCTGATTCAGAAGTGCAATGGCTACAATTGGGTTACTGATGTTCAAGTACATTTATGCTTCCGTTCTCTGGTATTCAGCTGAGCCACAGAGTATCTTTTGAGTCATTTAGATCTGCATCAGCCCTTCTAATGGGAGTGATGTACTTTACATGTCAACACAGACTAACTTATCTGGCTCATACATTCTCTCTTGGAATGCAAGACTGAAAATAGATGCCATTTTAATACTTGGCTTTCATTTAAAGATCCATCTGTTGATGCCTGATGGAACATTTTTAAACACTCCATTTAGAAGCAATTTTGCTCATATGTTACACATTTCTTCTAGTCTTCTTTTTCCAGCTTAAATCAGCAGGAAAAAAAAAATCAGCTGATGAAGATTTCAGGTTTTTATTCCAGAGTAATCAACGATGCTGTTGCAAAGAGAACTTGTTTTTTAAAAGCAGTGAACATTTATGTCTCACCTTCCTTACTGTTTGGGTTTTTTTTTTTATGCTAACTCTGTTATTATACTTGATACAAATGGTGATGATATGCCTACATTTTGAAAAGTTCTAATCCTCAGTTCAAGACACCTAAGGCAATCTTGTTGGCAGAAATGGGTGGGCAGCACTTGGTGAAGTTTGACCTTGCTGCACTATCTGCAGTTAGGCACTTGGAAAGCCAAATATCCCAAAATGACTCTCTCCTTTGAATGTGTATTCCTGTCACCTGATATGTGTGGAATGAAGCAGCTAAATATGTGCCCACAAACTCTGAGTGACAAGAATTAAAATGGAAATCAGTTTTATAAATTATGACTGATGGTTCAAATGAAAAGTAAGTTCCAATCTGAGATCTGAAAACAGCCTAAGAAAAGATTGCTAAGGAACTCCATAAGCATAATTCTGTTTAGCAAATGTAAACCCTTTTATTACCACTGTTACTCAGACTGTAGCAAATGGTCATGGTGTCATAGAATTTCCCGGATTGGAAGGGAGCTCTACAGGTCATCTAGTGCAATGCCCTGCAGTAAGCAAGGACATTCCCAACTAGATCAGACACCTCAGAGCATGATCAAGCCTGACCTTGAATGTCTCCAGGCACAGGGCCTCCACCACCTCTCTGGACAGCCAGTTCCAGCATCCCACCACCCTCATAGTGAAGCACTTCTTCCTCATGTCTGATCTCCATCTATCCTTCTCTAGTTTGAAACCATTGCCCCTTGTCCTGTTGCTACATACCCTCCCTAGCTTTCTTGTAGGTCACCTTCAGATATTGAAATGCTGCTATAAGCTCTCCCCAGAGCCTCTTCTCCAGGTTGACCTCAATTGAGGTCTCACAAGAGCAGAACAGAGTGGCAATTGGCCTCCTGGGCTGCAGGTGCACGTTGCTGGCTTAGGTCCAGCTTCAGTCCATGAGTATCCTCAAGTCCTTTTCCACAGGGCTGCTCTCATTCTCATCATCCCCCAGCCTGTATTGACAGTGGGGATTTTCCCAACCCAGGTGCAGGGCCTTGCATTTGGCCTTGTTGAACCTCACGAGGTTCACCTGAGCCCTCTTCTCCAGCTTGCCCAGGTCCCTCTGGAAGACATCTCATCCCTCTGTCATGCTGACCACACCACTCAGCTTGGTGTCATCTGCAAACCTGCTGAGGGTGCACTTGATCTCACTGTGTAAGTCATTGATGAGGATATTAAACACCATTGGTCCCATAATGGATCCCCGAGGGACACCAGTTGTCATGAATTAAGGAGATTAACCAACCAAAAACCACTGTGTTGAGCTAAAACCCAGTAAAATCAGTGAAGGGCATATGTCTGCTTTTGCTGGAATGAGACTTTAAAAAATGTAGAAGGAAATTACTTTTTGCTGGTAAAGAGAAATAAAAGGCAAAATCTCAAGTAAACAGAGTATAGTTAGTGTTTGGGCCTTTTGCTTTCCTTACAATTCTTCTGCCTATCATGCTGAGAGATGCATCACCTTATCCTCAGTGCTGCCTCTAGACATATCATGTGTAAGAAGGCCATTGTGAGCAGCCAACATGGTTTTACCAAGGGTGAGGTCATGTTTGAGCAACCTGATAACTTTCTATGAGGACATAATTAGGTGGATAGATGATGGTAGAACAGTGGATGTGGTTTATCTCGATTTCAGTAAAACATCCTCACAGCCAAACTGAGGCAGATGATTGAGCAGTGAGGCAGATTGAGAACAGCTCAAAGGAAAGAAGTCAGAGTTGTAGTCAATGGGAGAGAGTCTAGTTGGAGGCCTGTAGCTAGTAGAGTCCCTCAGAGGTCAGTACTGGGACCAGTTCTATTGAGTGTATTCATCAAGAACCTGTAAGAGGGCACAGAGTGCACTGCCAGAAAGTTTGCTGATGACATCAAACCGGCAGTAGCGACTGACACACCAGAGGGCTCTGCTGCCATTCAGTAGAACCTGGGCAGGCTGCAGAGTTGGGCTGGGAGGAACTTAATGAAATAGAAGAGGGACAAGTGTAGACTTGCACAAGGGAAAGAACAACCCCATAGACCAGTAGAGGTTTGCAACTGACTTGTTGAAGAGCAGTGAAGGGCAAAGAGACCTGGGGCTGTGGTGGACAGAAGAATGACCATGAGCCAGCAATGTGCCTTTGTGGCCAAGAAGCCCAGTGGTATCCTGGGGTGTATTAGAAGGACCATGGTTAGTACGTTGAGAGAGGTTCTCCCTCTCTACTTTGCCCTGGTAAGGCCACATCTGGAATACTGTGTCCAGTTCTGGGGCTTTCAGTTGAAGAGGGACAGGGAAGTGCTTGAAATAGTCCAATGCAGAGTCACAGAGTTAATTATGGGAGTGAAACATCTCCCTTATGATGAAAGGCTGAGGGAGCTGGAGCTCTTTAGTTTGGAGAAGATTGAGAGGTGATACTGTTAATGTTTGTAAATACGTGAAGGTTGGGTATCAGGAGGATGGAGCCAGGCTCTTCTCAGTGACACGCAGTGACAGGGCAAGTGGCAGTGAGCACAAACTGGAGCATAGGAGATTCCACATGAACATAAGGAAATTTTTTTTCACCATGAGTGTAATGAAACACTGGAACAGACTGCCCAGAGAGGCTGTGGAGTCTCCCTCCCTGAAGACATTCCAAACACTCCTAGATGCGTTCCTGTGTGACTTACACTAGGTGATCATGCTCTGGCAGGGGGATTGGACTAGATGATCTATTGAAGTCCCCTCCAACTCCTCACATTATGTGATTCTGTGACAATCTGAGCTGTGGGTTATGTTATAAAGAACTTTGGATATTTAACTCATAAAGTGGGAAACCCAAACCACAGAAAGAAGAAACATCAACTATGTCTGCCTTTGCATTTATTCAGTCATTTGGTGGACTCCTCTTAGCAGCCTCAAATGAATGTTGAATTGGTATCACATTCTTCTAACCAAATTGCTCCTTTTGTCTGTATCCCAAATAGTGCTTGGTCTTCAGCCCACAGAATGACAGCTTGTTTGCTTCGTTGTTTACAGAACCTCTTAACATGATACCTACAGCTTAACCAGTGAGCTTTGGCCAATGTTTTCTAGATGTCATTGCCTGAAGCTTGGAATTTTTTAGAGGTGCTGAGCATCAAAACTTTTTAGAGACTTGAAGAAAGAACTGTTGCTCAGCATTTTATAGCTTAGAGTTAGGGACTAGATGTTACAACACCTACCTACAGAGTTTCTATCATATACATACAAGTAAGGTGAATGTTTAGGATATATTAATGACTTATGATGATGATGAGAACAGTATGGATATATTATATGTGGATAAAGTTAATTTGTCTTTTTCATTCTCTCTTCAGAGGAAATTGTAGATGCTAATTACCTGTTAGGAATGAGTTCTTGCATTAGAATATGAGTCCTCCATGTAAAAGCATACATTTGTTTTGTTTGGAAAAGGCCTCTAAGATCATCAAGTCCAACCACCAATCTCACACCACCATGGGCATTAAACCATGCCCTAAGGTGCCATGTCCACATGTTTCTTGAACACCTTGACAGATGGTGACTCCACCACCTCCCTGGGCAGCCTGTTCCAATGTCTGACCATTCTTTCAGGAAATCGATTTTTCCTGATATCCAACCTAAACTTTCCCTGGCACAGTTTCAGGCCATTTCCTCTTGTCCCATCACCTGATACTGGGGAGAAGAGACTGACCCCCACCTTACTCCATGCTCCTTTCAGGGAGTTGTAGAGAGCAATGAGGTCTCAGGCTCCTTTTCTCAACACTGAACAATCCCAGTTCCCTCAGCCACTCCACATAAGATACATTCTCTAGACCCTTCACCAGCTTTGTTGCCCTTCTCTGGACATGCTCCAGCATCTCACTATCCTTCTTGTAGTGAGGAGCCCAAAACTGAACCCATTATTCGAGGTGTGGCTTGACTAGTTCCAAGTACAGGGGCACAATCACTTCCTCACTCCTGCTGGCCACACTGTTGGTGATCCAGGCCAGGATGCTGTTGGTCTTCTTGGTCACCTGAGCACACTGCTGGCTCATGTTCAGAAAGCTGTTGACCAGTAGCTCCATGTCCCTTCTGCTGGGCAGCTTTCCAACCACTCTGCCCCAAACTTGTAGTATTACATGGGGTTGTTGTGACCCAAGCACAGGACACAGCACTTGGCTTTGTTAAACCTAACAAAACTAACCTTGGCCCATCAATCCAACCTGTCCAGTGCCCTCTGTAGAGCCTTCTTACCCTCAAGCAGATCAACACTCCCATCCAGTTTAGCATCATCTGTGTTGACAGAAAGAATGTCTGGCAGTGCCTCTGCCTTAGGCTTGATGCTGTGGGAGAGCTCATGTTCTAGGACCACAGCTGTTATGTGAACAAGGTTGGTGCAGGAATCAGCACAAAAGTAATCTGATGTTTTTCAACTTTCTCTCCCTTTACTGGGTAATGAAAAAAAACCCCAAAAAACAACCAAGAAAACCCTCTGTCTGCAGTGATTCCATAGAAACCCAGAGTGGCTCATTAATATCCATATGTGCATGGATCAGCTCCTCACCAGTCAAATTGTGCCAGAAGTAGGCTCTACAGGAGTAATTTTTTATAAGGTCAGGTCTGGATTAACTGTTTTATGGAACAGCATTAAGCAACAGACTTTGCTGTTGAGTCATTAGGGAAGAAATGATGCTATGTGAAAGAGTGGGCTCAACTTCAAATTCCATGTCTGAAGCCATGAGAGGTCAGGATTTTTCAGTGTGAGAAATGTAAAGTGGAGCTTAAGTGTGTCTAAGTTCCAGGATTCAAGCACATTTTTAGCATAAGAATGTTCATTATGAAATGTTATTTTATTCAGATTTCAAACTTTGCCTCTTTTCTTGGTCGGGTTTTGATTTATTTTTGGTGTTTTCCTGCAAAACTGCCTGGCTCATGTTACCTAAAACAAAGATCCTCTCAAAGTCACAGTATAGGAGTAAGCACCTTGGAACAGCCTTTCCTGAGACTTTGGTTCTTATTTTCATTCAATTTTAAACTTCAAGCATCATTAGTCCCCTAGTAAATGATTTTGTCTTTCATGTTCTACTTGTCAAGAGGCCTCATCACAGGACAAAGTTCTTGAAGACACCTATGAAGTTTAGGTCCTCCCATGCTTAGGTAGCAGTTCAGTGGTGGTTTTCAGGATGGCAGCTTCAGTCAAAACTCTGCATGTTACAGGTGGGCCTGGTTTTATTCTCTGACATGTGAATGACCAACTTTTTGTAAGACAACCTGAGACTTTTATTGACAGTGCCCATGCAAATACATTTCTCTAGTCCTATCTCTCTAAAATAAAAGCAAAGGTAACTATTCCTGATTTTTGCTGAGAGAGAAAGTATCTTCTGTTTACTATAGAGTTTGTGTATGGGCATATGCCACAAACCAGCCACTGGAAGTTAGTTTCACAGAATCACAGAATTAACCAGGTTGGAAAAGACCTTTGATATAATTGCATCCAACCTATCACCTAACACCTTCTAATTAACTAAGCCATGGCACTCAGTGCCTTATCCAGTCTCCTTTTAAAGCACCTCCAGGGATGGTGATTCTACCACCTCCCCAGGCAGCCCATTCCAACGGCAAATCACTCTTTCCATGAAGAATTTCTTCCTAACATCCAGCCTAAACCTGCCCTGGCACTGCTTGAGACTGTGTCCTCTTGTTCTCTCACTGGTTGCCTGGGAGAAGAGACCAACCCTCACCTGTCTACAACCTCCTTTCACATAGTTGTAGACAGCAATGAGGTTCCCTCCGAGCCATCTCTTCTCCAGGCTAAACACTCCCAGGTCCCTCAGCCACTCCTCGCAGGGCTGTGCTCCAGCCCCCACACCAGCCTTGGTGCCCTTTTCTGGACACATTCCAGCACCTCAACATCTTTCTTAAACTGAGGGGCCCAGAACTGGACACAGTATTCAAGGTGTGGCCTAACCAGTGCTCAGTACAGGTGCAGAATGACTTGACTGGTCCTGTTGGCCACACTATTCCTGATACAGGCCAGGATGCCATTGGCCTTCTTGGCCACCTGGGCACAGTGCTGGCTCATGTTCAGTTAGCTGTTGATCAGTACCCCGAGGTCCCTCTCTGTCTGCTGCTCTCCAGCTATTCTATCTCCAGCCTCTAGAGCTGAATGGGGTTGTGGCCAAAGTGCAGAACCCAGCAATCAAACTTGTTAAAACTCATGGCATTGGACTGCACTCATCTATGCAGCCTGTCCAGGTCCCTCTGCAGAGCCCTCCTGACCTCTAACAGATTGACACATGCTGACAACTTGGTGTCATCTGCAAACTCACTGATGCTGGACTCAATCCCCTTATTCAGGTCATCAATTAATATATCAAACAGGACTGGGCCCAACACTGATCCCTGGGGCACACCACTAGTGACTGGCTGCCAAGTGCATGTGGCACCATTCACCACCATCTCTGGGCCCAGACATCCAGCCAGTTCTTAACCCAGCACAGAGTGCCCCTGTCCAAGCCACAGGCTGCCATCTTGGCCAGGAGTTTGCTATGGGAGATCGTGTCAAAGGCTTTGCTGAAGTCCAGGTAGACTACATCCACAGCCTTCCCCACATCCACCAGGTGGGTTACCTGGTCATAATGGTCAGGCAGGACCTGCCCCTCCTAAATCCATGCCAGCTAGGTATGATCCCTTGACCATCATGTAGGTGTCCTGTGATTGCACTCAGGATGATCTGTTCACAGGATCACAAGATGTCAGGGGTTGGAAGAGACCCAAAGAGGTCATCGAGTCCAACTCTCCTGATAGAGCAGGACCATACAATCTAGCTCAGGTCACAGAGGAACACATCCAGACAGGCCTTGAAAGTGTCCAGAGAAGGAGACCCCACAACCTCACTGGGAAGCCTGTTCCAGTGCTCTGTGACCCTTACTGTACAGAAGTTCCTCCTTGTATTGAGGTGGAACCTCCTGTGCTGCAGCTTATAACCATTGCTTCTTGTCTTATCACAGGGAGCAAGTGAGAAGAGCCTGTCCTCCTGCTCCCACCACACAGCCCTCATATATATATAAACATTTATTAAATCCCCTCTCAGTGTTCTCTTCTCCAGCAGTGTGCCCAAGTGGCCAGGAGAGCCAATGGCATCCTGGCCCGCATCAGAAACAGTGTGGCCAGTAGGACAAGGGAGGTTATTCTTCCCCTACACTCAGCACTGGTCAGGCTGCACCTTGAATACTGTGTCCAGTTCTGGGCGCCTCAATTCAAGAGAGATGTTGAGATACTGAAATGTATGAAGCTGGTAAGAGGCCTGGAACAGAAGCCCTATTTTAATGCCAGGCTGGATGGGGCTCTGGCCAGCCTGATCTAGGGTAGTGTGTCCCTGCCCCCGTGGCAGGGGGGTTGGAACTAGATGATCCTTGTGGTCCCTTCCAACCCTGACTGATTCTATGATTCTGTGATTCATTGCTGTCTACAAGTACCTGAAGGGAGGTTGTAGCCAGGTGGGGGTTGGTCTCTTCTCCCAGGCAACCAGCAACAGAACAAGGACACACAGAGTCTCAAGTTGTGCCAGGGGATGTCTAGGCTGGATGTTAGGAGGAAGTTCTTCCCAGTGATTGGCATTGGATTGGGCTGCCCAGGGAGGTGCTGGAGTCGCTGTCCCTGGAGGTGTTCAAAAAAAGGCTTGATGAGGCACTTAGTGCCATGGTCTAGTTGATTGGACAGGGCTGGGTGATAGGTTGGACTGGATGATCTTGGAGGTCTCTTCCAAACTGATTGATTCTATGATCCCATTCTATGATCCCATTAGCCACAAGGGCTCACTTCTGTCCCATGGATAACTTGTTATCCACCAGCACTCTCAGGTCCCTCTCCACAGGGCTGCTCTTCAGCAGATCACCTCCAGCCTGTACTGGTGCAGTTTATTATTCCTCCCCAGGTGCAGGACTCTGCACTTGTCCTTGTTGAACCTCATTTGTTTCAACAAGGCTCTCCAGTCTGTCCAGGTCTCACTGGATGGCTGCACAGCCTTCAGCTGTATCAGCCAAGCCTCCCAGTTTGGTGTCATCAGCAAACTTGCTGAATAGACTCTGTCTGTCCCCTCATCAGTGTCATTGATGAAGATGTTGAACAGGACTGGACCCAGCACTGATGCCTGGGGGACTCCACTGGTTACAGCTCTCCAGCTGGACCTGGCACCATTGATTACCATTCTGAACTGTCTTGTAACCAGTTCCTAATCCACCTCACTGTCAGCTCTTCCATCCCACACTTTCTGAACTTGTTCACTAGGATGTCTTGGGAGATGGTGTCAAAGGTTTTGCTAAGGTCAAGGCAGACTACATCCAGTGGTCTCCCTGAATCTACCCATTCAGTTATGGCATCATAGAATGCCATCAGGTTAGTTAAGCAAGACTTCCCCTTGGTAAATCCATGCTGACTACTCCTGATAACCTTCTTCTCTTCCAAGTGCCTTGAGATGCCCTCCAGCAGGAGCCGCTCCATCATTTTTCCAGGGATGGAGGCAAGGCTACTGGTCTGTAGTTTCCTGGAACCTCTTTCTTGCCCTTTTTGAAGACTGGAGTGCCATTGGCTCTCCTCCAGTCCTCAGGCACCTCTCCTGTCTACCATGAGTTGGCAAATATGATGGAGAGAGCAGAGCGATAACCACACTGTTCCATAATCTTGCATGGCACTGGGGGTATGCTGACAGGCCTGTAATTTCCTGGGCCCCTAATTTTCCTAGATGACCTGCTAGTCATTTGTCAATATCCTGAATAGGATTAGGCCAAACTTCACTCAGTTGTGTCTTACGGGACAATTTTCAGCTATTTTCCAGGAGTTTATAAAAGCTTGGTTAGTTATTGACTAGGTTGAAAATAATTTAATGACTTGGAAGCTGTACAGCATTTTAAAAGCACACACAAAATAATTGTTCTAAAGGCTGACTGTAACAACAAAAATAGTCCATGAAATGTGAAGATGGAGAAAAAAACTTGCAATATTGTGGTGATAGAAAACAACTGCTAAGTCCCTCAAAGCCTTTGTAATGTGGTACACCTGATCTCACTTAACCCTTCCCACAGCTGATTTTCTATGGTACATTATTGCCATCTCTCTGTCTTTAAAGTGATTCAGAAGCCTCATTCATTTGGCTTGTTTGATAGTTTGTGCTTGTATTTTTATGTAAATATGTTTGATATCTAGCTTTTAATGAAAAACATTCTGTCTGAAAACTGGCAAGACTGAAACAAGAGGCTTTTTTTCCCCCACTGCTATGCTTTTTTTGTGGTTTTCTCTTCGTTATTGATAGAGCCAAGCAACTACAACCCTAGAGGGGCCATTCTGGAGCTGGCTGCTTCTAAGTAGTTAAGTGCTCTTGATTCTTGTTGCATGTTTATTACAATTTGTTTCTCCTTTGTCACTCTCAAGGAGACAGTGAGTGGAATGATGGGTTTCTGAGCCAGAAGGAGTGCTAAGGCTTTTGAATTGGCTTTGTATGTGTTGTTTAATTTTCCTGAGGGAAAAGTAACAATGAGTTCAATAATAAATAAATAAATAGTTTAAAAGTATCATAGAATCATAGAATCAACCAGGTTGGAAGAGACCTCCAAGATCATCCAGTCCAACCTAGCACCCAGCCCTAACCAATCAACTAGACCATGGCACTAAGTGCCTCATCCAGTCTTTTCTTGAAGACCCCCAGGGACGGTGCCTCCACCACCTCCCTGGGCAGCCCATTCCAATGGGAAATCACTCTCTCTGTGAAGAACTTCCTCCTAATATCCAGCCTACACCTACCCTGGCACAACTTGAGACTGTGCCCCCTTGTTCTGTTGCTGGTTGCCTGGGAGAAGAGGCCACCCCCCACCTGGCTATAATGCCCCTTCAGGTAGTTGTAGACAGTAATAAGATCACCCCTGAGCCTCCTCTTCTCCAGGCTAAACAGGCCTAGCTCCCTCAGCCTCTCCTCATAGGATTAGTGCTCCAGGCCCCTCACCAGCTTCGTTGCCCTTCTCTGGACATGCTCCAGCACCTCAACATCCTTCTTGAATTGAGGGGCCCAGAACTGGACACAGTACTCAAGGTGTGGTCTGACCAGTGCTGAGTACAGGGAAAGAATAACCTCCCTTGTCCTACTGGCCACACTGTTCCTGATGCAGGCCAGGATGCCATTGGCTCTCTTGGCCACCTGGGCACACTGCTGGCTCATCTTCAGCTTACTATCTATCAGTACCCCCAGGTCCCTTTCCTCCTGGCTGCTCTCCAGCCACTCAGTCCCCAGCCTATAGTGCTGCTTGGGGTTGTTGTGGCCAAAGTGCAGAATCCTGCACTTGGCCCTGTTAAATCTCATCCCATTGGCCTCTGCCCACCCATCCAGCCTGTCCAGGTCCCTCTGCAGGGCTCTCCTACCTTCCAGCAGATCAACACCTGCTCCTAGCTTGGTGTCATCTGCAAACTTACTGATGCTGGACTCAATCCCCTCGTCCAGGTCATCAATAAAGATATTGAACAGGACTGGGCCCAGCACTGAATCATTTTGGTTGGAAAAGACCTCTGCTGATAACTTTTGTTTTTGCCAATACCACAGTTTGGAAGGAAACCCAGAACCCAGAGGAAAGATTTCCTTTTAATACTTGGGAGATTTTTATTGTATATCTGTGCCTTTGAAATGAACTTCTTCAGTTACTAAGGTCTTGGATATGCATGAATAAAAGGCAATTGGGGAAAAAAACCACAAAAAGCTGTTTGGTTGATTTTAAAAATCTCTTCAAAGTTAGCTGAAATTATTTTCTATTTAAAAAATGCAGATAGCTAAAGCCTCTTGCTTTGTCTGTACCTTTAGGCCCACTGAAAACAGTGAAAGGTGGGGGATTTTTTGTGAGGGATGTGGACTCAGAGTATTTAACCATTTTTTGTTTTGCCACCTATTCCTGTCCTCTTTACCATACTGGCACTCATTTTCCCCCCATCTGGTATCTGTCAGTAAAGTCAAGGCAGATATGTTTCAAAGGCATTGCTTAGCTCCCCATCTCCTGAAATTCACAGGATCACAGGATATTAGGGGTTGGAAGGGACCCAAGGAGATCATCGAGTCCAACCTCAAATTGTGAGATTACATTAGAATTTTGCATCTTACTTACTAAATCTGCCTATTTCAAGAAGTGTAGAAATAATTCCAAAAAATATGGACAAAATGTAATCCAAATGAATGAATGTTGAAGAGGTTAAAAAACTGGCTTTGAACACAGTCAACAGCTTCGTGCATTTTGATGTTTTATCAACTTCACAAACACTACCAGTGTCACCTCAGCAGGTGACTGTAGGAGATGGATCACAGGGAGCTAAACTTACTGTGCTTCCTTCCTATGTCTGTTCCTAGAGCTGAGAGGAAAAGTACCTTGTGTTCCTAATTCTGAGAGCTCTCTTTTACTTACCTCCAGACAAAGAAATCTACCTGGTATTTCCTATGTTTTTCTGGGATCTAGAGGTGTATTTGCAGAACACAAAGAGCTAGGATGCACCAAAGAGTCCTGAAATGCTTTGATTTCGTAGAATCACAGAATGGCTTTTGTCAGAAGGATCTTATAGATCATCTAGTTCCAACTCCTTTGCCATAAGCAGGGATACCTCTCACTAGAGCAGGTTGCTCAAAGCCTCATCCAGCCTGGTCTTCTGCACTTGCACGAATGAGGTGTCCACAACTTATTTGGCAACTCATTTCAGCATCTCACCATCCTCATAGAAGAAAACTTTTTCCTACTGTCCAATCTAAGCCTACTCTGCTCTAGTTTAAAGCCACTGCCCCTTGTTCCGTCACCAGATGCTGTTATACATAGTCCCTCTTCAGCCACCTGCCTCATTCCTTTTCTCACTTGAGTTTAATAGCAATATGTGCAGTGAGGAGGAATAAAACATTCATACTTATATTTGTTTTTGAAGAGGTTTCTGGGGTTTGTCCTCTTAATATTGCTTTATGGACTAAGATTGTGCTATTAAAAATAACCTCAGGTGAGAAAGCACTTGTGGATATTAGGAAAGGTGTCTGTATCTGACTCTGTTCACCTTCCTTTTATAAGTAAGTAGAAGTGTTATCTGAAAGCAAATTGGTAAGCTGTGTCCTATGTGGGTGGTTTTAGTATTTGAGTGAAAGCATAAGAACTTCACACAAATGTTTGAAAATTACAAAGCTTGAAATATGTCTGCAGTGGATGTAGTTGCACTTTAAGCCACAAAGGACTCTGACAAGGTACATACTGCTGTGAGAACTGCTCATGACTGTCTGAAGACCACTTCATAATTTTTCTTGTAGCCTGGAGATTATTTATTTACTTTCAAATTTGTGGACTTGAACATTTTAAAGGTTGTTTTACTATTTTCTAAGGCATGGCCAGTAGGACAAGGGAGGTTATTCTTCCCCTGTACTCAGCACTGGTCAGGCCACACCTTGAGTACTGTGTCCAGTTCTGGGCCCCTCAATTCAAGAAAGATGTTGAGGTGCTGGAACATGTCCAGAGAAGGGCAACAAAGCTGGTGAGGGGCCTGGAGCACTAATCCTATGAGGAGAGGTTGAGGGAGCTGGGGTTGTTTAGCCTGGAGTAGAGGAGGCTCAGGGGTGATCTTATTACTGTCTACAACTACCTGAAGGAGCATTGTAGCCAGGTGGGGGGTGGCCTCTTCTCCCAGGTAACCAGCAATAGAACAAGGGGACACAGTCTCAAGTTGTGCCAGGGTAGGTCTAGGCTGGATATTAGGAAGAAGTTCTTCACAGAGAGAGTGATTGGCATTGGAATGGGCTGCCCAGGGAGGTGGTGGAGGCACCGTCCCTGGGGGTCTTCAAGAAAAGCCTGGCTGAGGCACTTAGTGCCATGGTCTAGTTGATTGGTTAGGGCTGGGTGCTAGGTTGGACTGGATGATCTTGGAGGTCTCTTCCAACCAGGTTGATTCTATGATTCTAATTTTGCTTAATCCTTAAGGTGTAGAAGTGGAACTGGATTAAAAAAAACTCCATGCAGCATAGAATCTAGTATTTTAGTAGTAATATAGTAAATTGTATGATAAACTTTCAGGTTTCTACTACCTGTATAGAATTTTTCTGGAAAGCCTTTCTTTGACAAAAAAAAAGATTATTCCTTCACCTGTTCTTTCAAGTAAATTTAGCATATAGTCATCTTGCTGGACAATGGTATAATAACTAGCATCTGTTTTCCCTTCAGTGGGATATCACAGAATGGCTTAGCTTGGAAGAGACCTTAGAGATCATCTATCCCAGAGAGGCAGGGATGCCTTTCAACTAGACCAGGGTACATGTAACCCAGAATGATGATTGCTCTGCTTTTCTGTCATCTGGGTCATTCAAAATTCAAAGTGCTTTTAGTTAGAATGCATTGCTAAATAGAAGACTCTGCAGGAGGAAGTCAGAAGTAGAAAAGATGTATCCTGCTTTTAAAAAGGCAATATATCAGGCTGTTCTTTCACAAACTCTGTGTTTATCTCATTGCTGGAGATGAGTAAGTAGTGGTAAAACCAGGTGCTAGTAGGTGGACTGCTGAAGAACAAATAATAAAAAGGATCTGAGTAACTGCATTTCCTCAAACCAATTAAGTAGGGCACATATGTGACCGAGTCAGGATGCTGGATGCAGACAGTGCATATGAAGAGGAGGCAGACAGTGCATATGAAGAGGAGACAGACAGGAACATGGCAATTTCATCACAATGGCAACAGCATGGTGCTTTTCTTGGATCTGCCATATTCAGTGATATTCTTAGCATAGCAATCTATTGTTTCACTGAGCTACCCTGTTTCTCTGAATAGATTGGGTTGGGTTTTCTCCTTTCTTCCCTGTCTGCCACAGACAAGTCAACACAACAGTGAAATTCTAGGAAAAAAAGAAAAAATTCCAGAAATGTTCATCTGAATTCTTTTACTGCCTTTAGGCTTCTTTGCTCAAGTTCTAAACAACAAATATGCTTGGTAGATGTATTCATTTTAGTAGCCGGTTCCAGCTGAATCCAGTTGAAAGCAGTCTGTTAAACCTGTAATGACAACTTCTGGCTCTTCAGATGAGAAATGAAGCATTCTGTCACTGAGTCAAGGAGAACATATCTTTTGAAATAAGTGTATGCCATAAGGACACCAAATACTGGAAATGGGCAGCAGTGAATATGCTGAAGACTGAACCCTACTTAAGTAAAATTATTATTGCAGATGTTGATCACAAACACTTTGTTAACAGTAGGAGATGGGCAAAGGGAAAAAAAAAACTTATATTTTACCACTTTCTAGCTGGATTTTTTTACAATCAGCATTCATATTTTGTCACATTGTTTACACTGTGATAGGCCTACAGAAAAAGTTTTGGAAATAAGCTTTTGGATCACTAAAGTAGCTTTAACAGTTCTCCTTTATTTAGGACACAATTTGCTGTAGGTCTCAAGGTTAACTAGTGGACTGAAGATGAATTCTTCTGTCGTGCTCAAAACCAGTGTAACATCCACGTGGCTAAAATCCATCCACTTTGTGAGCCAATTAAGTTAGCAAAAGGTAATTTCAGAATGAAAGATGAACTCCTATCCCTGTCTGTTTTTTCAAACTAGGCTATTCCTAGAGTTTTTTTCCTTTAAGCCCAGCCTATCCATAATTTCCTTTCCTGCCTCAGTCTAGAGTTTTCTTTGTTAAGGGAAGTTACCTTTAGATGACACCCGAACAGCTGCAGTCTGAGTTAGCCAACAAGAGAATCCTGGCATGATTTTACATGACAAGTTGAGGCAACAAAAAGTGATTTATTCTTATTCATTTATTTAATTTTCCATTTAGATCACCCTGGACTGGAATGCTTGACAGACTTGAATTATATGTTTAGCTTTGCTATTCTGTATCATTAGTATATGCTTGAGAGAGTACCTTATGAAGCAGATGTTCCTTAGAGAGCATCCATTACTCTGGAACATGGAAGTGTCCTATGTGTTTTTCAAACCAAAAAATCACAACAAATTGCTGCTTGGTAGAGGTAGTGTTCGAGAAGAATAGAAGAGTGAGCTCCTAAACTGTATTATCTTACATTTCCACTGTCATTCACCTCAACTAGTAATAAGGGAGCAGGATTGGATCTTGAAAGCTTCCTTTGCTGTATCACCCAACCGGATTGTGAGCAGCAAAAGCAATGAATTTTGATTTCTTACGGACTTGCATTCTTTCCTGAGGCCAGAATGAATGACTAACAGATGAATCTTGTCTGCCTTTCCCTCTGTGAGAATGCCAAGTTCTGTCTCTACCCACTGCTCGCCCACTGATTTTCAGGAACTTGTGTAAGGATATAATTTTCTTTTAGATGCTAGGCTTCTTACAAGATGAGTTTCAAACTGCCCAGCAAGCTCAGAAGTTATTCAGGGGAGGAACAGATAGACAGGCAGGGAAGCACCATGCAGAGACAAATGTTACTTTCTCTAAAACAACATAATAAACATAGGAAAAAAACCCAAACAACCAACCAAAACCCCCCTCAAAGCCCAAAGAAGCCAAACAAACAAACAAAAACAATACAAAGAGAAGCAAGACTTTCATGTGATACTTCTCAAGAATAACATTGTCTACAGCAGCATTTAAGGACTTGGATAGAAAGTCTTGCAATTCATGTAGATTGTTGAAAACACTAGAAATGGTATCTGGCCCCAGTGAAGGCAAAGGCTCAGCCAAGATAGTATATGAGCTATCAGCTTCCTTTAGCATTTTTGGTAGGATGGTGAGGAATTGCAGATCTTACTGTTGGAAATGTGTGTACACCGTTTTGAATCGCACCTACATGTAGAAGCATTCCAGATCTTCAGAGGTGCCAAAGCTTTTGCTATCTAGCCTGGAGGTTATATCTTATTACATTTCTCTCTAGAGTAAGGTCTCAGTTTAGCTTGCATATACTACACACTGATTTAGCACTTTTAAAAATACTAGGTTTTTTAAACATATTGATGTAATTACAAAACCAAATGTGCATCACTTATTCCTTTAAACCTTTCCACTAAACTGAAATACTTCAGCATTTCTACAGCCAACCATATGATCACTTTAACATTGCATATATGAGGATTACTGCAATAAATCAGATGACTTGTTGGATAGCTTTAGCTTTGCTTCTTCCTTCAAAATAAACTCTTAGTGACTTTGAAAAGGTGTCAGTATAATGCTTGCAAATGCAATGGATGCAGAAAACAGCTGTTCTATAAATACATATTTTTAAAAGGTTGCTTAAGGTAGGGACTATTGTGGTCCTGTTTCTGATTCAGCCTCTACAAGGTTTGAAATGCCTGGCTGGAGGTAGAGAAGGTAAGTAAATAAAACCACTATAGATGTATAATGCTACCATCAGAATTGATGCTGCTTATCCTTTCCACTTCTGCTACTGTAAGTACATAATCATGAGCACATTGTAGGGAATTAGACCTTTCAATTCTACTTACATAGTAGAGGAAGCTGGTATAATGTTTCCTGTCTTGCAGGACTAAAGCATTGGTTGGTGTTAATTATGTTTTCAAGGAACTGTGAGATCTGAAATAAAATAATGTTATGGGCTATTGGTCAGCTAAAGGCTGAAATAGAAAATGCCTGACTTTCTGGAGTTTCAACATCTACAGCCTTATTCAACTCAATACAAGACACCACCAGAAATTAATTGTGTTGCTTTTCACCTTTGTTATGGATGCAATGTCATCAAGAGAAGTGACTGTCTTTGGCTGGTTGTTTTTGGGTGGGTGGGTGTGGTTTTGGTTTTTTGTGGGTTTTTGTTTATTTGTTTACTTTTGTTATAAGTTGGGTAGCTGAAGAAACATCCTGAATGTGAGCCAGCAGTGTGCCCAAGTGGCCAGGAGAGCCAATGGCATCCTGGCCCGCATCAGAAACAGTGTGGCCAGTAGGACAAGGGAGGTTCTTCTTCCCCTACACTCAGCTCTGGTCAGGCTGCACCTTGAATCCTGTGTCCAGTTCTGGGCGCCTCAATTCAAGAGAGATGTTGAGATACTGAAATGTATGAAGCTGGTAAGAGGCCTGGAACACAAGCCCTATTTTAATGCCAGGCTGGATGGGGCTCTGGCCAGCCTGATCTAGGGTAGTGTGTCCCTGCCCCCGTGGCAGGGGGATTGGAACTAGATGATCCTTGTGGTCCCTTCCAACCCTGACTGATTCTATGATTCTGTGATTCATTGCTGTCTACAACTACCTGAAGGGAGGTTGTAGCCAGGTGGTGGTTGGTCTCTTCTCCCAGACAACCAGCAACAGAACAAGGACACACAGAGTCTCAAGTTGTGCCAGGGGATGTCTAGGCTGGATGTTAGAAGGAAGTTCTTCCCAGAGAGAGTGATTGGCATTGGAATGGGCTGCCCAGGGAGGTAGTGGAGTCACCATCCATGGAAGTTTTCAAGAAAAGCCTGGCTGAGGCACTTAGTGCCATGGTCTAGTTGACTGGATAAGACTGGGTGATAGGTTGGACTGGATGATCTTGGAGGTCTCTTCCAATCTGGTTGATTCTATGATTCTATGAAGTGACTGTGAGCAGGGCTACAAACAAGTACACTAGCTCAGTTAGTGTTTATTTCCTGATACCCTACTATTGCTAATTTTAAGCCATTTATATTTTTATTTTTCAAGATGTGACTCACTGAAGTATGTTTCTCAAGTGCACTGCAGCTCTGTGGTACAAACCAGAAATGGAGCATGCCTGTGTTTTCCTTCAAACTTCACCTCATAAACACTGTGCAAAGGCCCCATTTAAACACCCTAATTGAGCATTTAAATTTGCTATAGAGTTATTGTTTAATAAAGTTAAGATCTTACAGATGCCAATAAGCCAGTCTTTTTTGTGAGCAGAGCAAAATGAAATCTAGACATAGATAAATAAATGCTAACAGTTTCAAAGATTCATATGCATGGAAAACTCTGAAGGGTGTCTCAACAAATATTGTGAAAAACATTATCTAATCTATACTTATGACACTATGAGGAAGATATTTGCCTTCTCTTAGGCAGCACTTGTCACAGTGGGAGAAGTGTGCTCTTCTAGTTTTGGCTTCAATTGTATTAGGAAATTACCTGAGTATCTGGTAATACTTTGGTTTAAATGCAAAAAGCTTCAAGGTTGGGCTGTAATGTTGACAGGTCTTTGAATCACAGTGTGCTCTGATAAGGGCCTTGATGATTTAGTTTAGAATATAAAACCCTTTAACTCAGAGGCTGCTTTCTTGTTATACATTTAAAGTGTCAAAAAGAAGTATTGATCCATGACTCAAGTATTACTGCTTTTTAAATACTAGCTAGAATTTTAGACATTAAGTTATCCTCTTTGTGGAATACACTGCTCGTGTGCACACGCACAAAAAGTCCCTATGCTCCTTTGCTTGCCTCTTACTGTTTCCTGCCCTGTCCCATATTCACAGGGCAGGAAGAAAGAAAGACAAGCTTGTTCCCTTTTTGAAACCTTTTATTTGGTTTTGGTCTGGCAAGGAAGTGACTCAAACGAAAAATGTGTTGGCAAGTCCAGGGATTTGTGAAATCAGTCAGAAATCAGACAAATCACTTAAGGAATTGACTGCCGGAAATAAGCTACAAAATAATGAAGCCGCCTTATTGCTGCTTTAGCTGTGTCTCTGTACTGGAATCTTTCCATTAGATACTCATAGGAAAGACAGAATCTGAGTGCCCCTAACAAACCAATAAAATGAATGGGGTCTGTTGCACAGAAATTTACACAGAGTTGACATTTAATATGAACTATTCAGTAGACCTTAACCATGGTGCTGGAAACCCACTTTAAAAACAGTGTACCCTGTCTCCACAATACATGGTAACTATGAAACTTAAACATACATCGTAGGATAAATCCAAGATAGTTCAAAAAAAGGAAGGAAGGAAGGAAGGAAGGAAGGAAGGAAGGAAGGAAGGAAGGAAGGAAGGAAGGAAGGAAGGAAGGAAGGAAGGAAGGAAGGAAGGAAGGAAGGAAGGAAGGAAGGAAGGAGGGAGGGAGGGAGGGAAGGAAGGAAGGAAGGAAGGAAGAAAGAAAGAAAGAAAGAAAGAAAGAAAGAAAGAAAGAAAGAAAGAAAGAAAGAAAGAAAGAAAGAAAGAAAGAAAGAAAGAAAGAAAGAAAGAAAGAAAGAAAGAAAGAAAGAAAGAAAGAAAGAAAGAAAGAAAGAAAGAAAGAAAGAAAGAAAGAAAGAAAGAAAGAAAGAAAGGAAGGAGAAAGAAAGAAAGAAAGGAAGAAAGAAAGGAAAGGAAGGAAGGAAGGAAGGAGGGAGGGAGGGAGGGAAGGAAGGAAGGAAGGAAGGAAGAAAGAAAGAAAGAAAGAAAGAAAGAAAGAAAGAAAGAAAGAAAGAAAGAAAGAAAGAAAGAAAGAAAGAAAGAAAGAAAGAAAGAAAGAAAGAAAGAAAGAAAGAAAGAAAAGAAGGAGAAAGAAAGAAAGAAAGAAAGGAAGAAAGAAAGGAAAGGAAGGAAGGAAGGAAGGAAGGAAGGAAGGAAGGAAGGAAGGAAGGAAGGAAGGAAGGAAGGAAGGAAGGAAGGAAGGAAGGAAGGAAGGAAGGAAGGAAGGAAGGAAGGAAGGAAGGAAGGAAGGAAGGAAGGAAGGAAGGAAGGAAAGAAGGAAAGAAGGAAAGAAAGAAGGAAAGAAAGAAAAAGAAAGAAAGAAAGAAAGAAAGAAAGAAAGAAAGAAAGAAAGAAAGAAAGAAAGAAAGAAAGAAAGAAAGAAAGAAAGAAAGAAAGAAAGAAAGAAAGAAAGAAAGAAAGAAAGAAAGAAAGAAAGAAAGAAAGAAAGAAAAGAAAGAAAGAAGGAAGGAAGGAGAAAGAAAGAAAGAAAGAAAGAAAGAAAGAAAGAAAGAAAGAAAGAAAGAAAGAAAGAAAGAAAGAAAGAAAGAAAGAAAGAAAGAAAGAAAGAAAGAAAGAAAGAAAGAAAGAAAGAAAGAGAAAGAAAAGAAAGAAAGAAGGAAGGAAGGAAGGAGAAAGAAAGACAACTTAGTTGTAGCAGACCAAGTGTGGAGTTCAGGACTGCATGATTTCTTGATGCATTTTAGAGAGTTCATATCTCAAAATACATCACTTTTTCTTCTTTAAGGGTACCTGGTAAACGTGTCCTCCTGATAAACATTCAAGTGGAGTGTTTGTGTCAGAACATCATGTTTGAGTCTGAACATCATGAACACTCTGATATATGAGGAAATTGCTAAACACTATCACTCATGTAAAAGTAATTGTTGATATTACTAAACACCGTGTAAGCTTTGATGAGGTCCTTTCCAACCCAATGCATTCTATGATTCTATAATTCTATGATTACTGAGAGGATATACAAAATTGAGGTCTTTCTTCTCTGTCAAAAACAGCTGTAGGGTTTCTTTCCCTCTTCAGGAAAAAACTGGGTCTTGACAGCATGAGTTGGGGGAGGAGTAGAAATGGAAGCCCTACTCACTAGTTGCACCGCTTATTTATTTTAGCAACTGTCAGGTGACTGGCAGAAGTGTCAGATCTGACAGAGAAGTAACCAGGTGTTACTAGCAAGGAACACTATGTTTGCCTTGTGTGGGAGTTAAAAAGGCACTGGAATTTTTTGTTAGAGGACTTGGCTATGACCTCCATAATCAAAACTTGCCCTCTGCTCCTTACAGTTAGGTGCTGTTGTCAATCATTTTACACCCAAAGAGTGAGGGTGGTTTGTGCTGCTGTGTATAGAGCTGGGATGTCTGTGGACTTATTAGCATTCCTGAAATACCTGAGCTGAGCTGGTGTTGCAATACCACGAACTAGTGAGATTTTCATCAGCTTTCATAGCCTCTCCAGCTTGTCATTGACTCCACTTATAGTTAAGTACTTTCCATGATGTAGAACAATAAAGAAGCTGGGATGAGGCATCAGCTACAAAATAAATGGCATGGAATATCAATTGGAGCTTAAATGGAAATGGTTTATGTCAAGCTGACTTCTGTTGGCAGACATACTAGGAACAGAGAGATTTTCAACTGCTCTGTTCAGTGTACAATCCCCAGGGCTTACTGAAGAAGGTGGTTTGCACACTGCATGCAGAATCATGAAGTTCATGAAGTCGCTCACGACTGAATTAGAGGGCACTTGCCTCGCAAGTGTTCTGGCTGGTGAACAGAGATTCTTTTGCTAGCAGGAAAGGAAATGAGCCAGCTGGTAATTTGGCTCTGCAGTAAGTCTTTCCAGGAGCAACATAACTGCATTATAAAGAAGATGTTTTAGATGTGACAAGATGCTAAAACTAAATTACAGTTTGTTATATTAACTTGATTTCATCCTCTTCACTGGGCTGTTTCAAGGTGGTATTTTCAGTGAGCTTGGAAGCTGTTACAAAGTATATATTTAGATGCCTGATAGGCTTATTCATGGGAATTTAGACTTAGGAAGCTTTACTCCTCTGTTTTTATCAAAGTAGTCACAATACAGAATTATCTGTCCAAACTAGAAGAGGACCTCTCCTATGAGGACAAACTGAAAGAGTTGAGGCTGTTCAGTCTGCGGAAGAGGAGGCTCTGCGGGGACCTTATTGTGGCCTTTCAGTATCTGAAGGGGGCCTACAAAAAAGCTGGGGAAGGACTTCTCAGGATATCAGGGAGTGACAGGACATGGGGGAATGGAGCGAGCTGGAGATGGGTAGGTTCAGGATGTAAGGAGGAAGTTGTTCACCATGAGAGTGGCGAGAGCCTGGAATGGGTTGCCCAGGGAGATTGTCAAGGCCCTGACCGTGGAGATGTTTAAGGCCAGACTGGATGTGGCTCTGGCCAGCCTGATCTAGGGTAGGGCATCCCTGCCCATGGCAGGAGGGTTGGAACTAGATGATCCTTGTGGTCCCTTCCAACCCTGACTGATTCTGATTTTATGATTCTATCCCTTCACAATAGCTGAAGTGGCATACAAGAAAGCCAGGATGGGACTTTTTATAAGGGCATATGGTGATGAGAGGGAATGGACTGAAGCTTGAAGAGAGTAGATTTAGACTGGATATTAGAAAGAAGCTGTTAAGAGTAAGGGTGGTGAGGCACTAGAAGAAGTTATCCAGGGAGGCTGTGGATTTCCCCTCCATGGAGGTGTTCAGGGTTTGGTTGGGTGAGACCTTGAGCAACCTGGTCTAGTGGAATGTGTCCCTGCCCATGGCATGGGGGTTGGAATTAGGTGATCTTTAAGGTTCCTTCCAACCCAAACCACTCTATGACTATATGATAATGCGAAGAAAACAAGAAATGTACCTCAAGAAAACATTCCTCCTGTGTTCCAAGAGGCGATGGGCTGGCTCATTAGACTTTGTCTATCTGGGATGTGCTAGGGTGCAAATCTGCTAACTTAAAGCAGCAGTGTTACATTGTTCACCCATATCTTTGTGTAATACCTGCCAAACTGATTATGGTGTTTTTGGGAGTGTGTGGTATTTGTTTAATTTTTTTTCTGATGATGAATTTCTAGATGAGCAGATGCATGAATTACTTGACTTCTGTGAGCAGAAGGGACCAGAAGCAGGGAAAAGGAAGCTTTCCCTTTGTCTAGATGGGAATGGAAGTAGTACAACTGTGTAAAAGTCCTCCTTTTTCCAATTTTATGCACCTTACACAAGCTCAGACATATATCTGGCTGTTCTAGTGGCTATAGAGGAGAAAAGGCCCTCAAATTTGATTTCTCTCCCTTATGGGTTTTCAGGGAAATCATCCTTCTCTTTGTTTTCTGATTGGCTGTGCATTTGGCTGGATAGAAATATTATAGAAAGCAATTTACAAGCATAGCTCTAAAGAAGAAGGTGTTAGTTTTTTTATTTTAAACATGTAACAAAGCACTGTTGATAGAGAATACTGAGTAGACCTTGCAGTATTATTGTAGTCTTCACCCTGAAACCACCTCAAACACTGACAGGAGGCTTGCCTAAACTGCAGTCCTATCCATAAACACAACCTTCCACAGAAGCATATGGTGGTTCTTTATGTGATGGTCTGTCAGGGCACAGATTGAAACTGGATACCTTGTCATTTGCTGTCAGAAACACTCCATGGCATGGATCAAGCTTGCTTTGCTCAAATGGGAACAGTTTTCCAGTGCCTTCACAGGCACAGGCTTGACACCAAGCTGGGGGCACATGTTGTTGAGTCCAGGGCAGAAGGGCTCTGCAGCGGGACCTCGACCACCTGGACAGATGGGCAGAGTCCAACGGGAAGGCATTCAATAGCTGCACTTTGGCCACAACAACCCCATGCAGAGATACAGGCTGGGGTCGGAGTGGCTGGAGAGCAGCCAGACAGAGAGGGATCTGGGGGTACTGATTGATACCCGCCTGAACATGAGCCAGCAGTGTGCCCAGGTGGCCAAGACAGCCAGTGGCATCCTGGCCTGCATCAAGAATGGTGTGGCCAGCAGGAGAGGGAGGTCATTCTGCCCCTGTACTCTGCACTGGTTAGACCACACCTTGAGTACTGTGTTCAGTTCTGGGCCCCCCAGTTTAGGAGGGACATTGAGATGCTTGAGCGTGTCCAGAGAAGGGCGACGAGGCTGGTGAGAGGCCTCAAGCACAGGCCCTACGAGCAGAGGCTGAGGGAGCTGGGATTGGTAAGCCTGGAGAGGAGGAGGCTCAGGGGAGACCTTGTTACTGTCTACAACTACCTGAGGGGAGGTTGTAGCCAGGAGGAGGTTGCTCTCTTCTCTCAGGTGGCCAGCACCAGAACGAGAGGACACAGCCTCAGGCTGCGCCAGGGGAGATTTAGGCTGGAGGTGAGGAGAAAGTTCTTCACTGAGAGAGTCACTGGACACTGGAATGGGCTGCCCGGGGAGATGGTGGAGTCGCCGTCCCTGGGGCTGTTCAAGGCAAGATTGGACGTGGCACTTGGTGCCATGGTCTAGCCTTGAGCTCTGTGGTAAAGGGTTGGACTTGATGATCTGTGAGGTCTCTTCCAACCTTGGTGATACTGTGATACTGCCTTTCCACAGTTTAGTGGGACAGAATTTATGGAAAGCTTAAATTTACCACTAGGTGCCCAATAGACCTTTGCTGCCCTTTCACAGAGTGTGATTCACTCAAAGAAGAAAGTACTGTGTGCTGGTGTGAGCAGTGATTACTGTGCACCTTGGTTTTGAATATTCCATGTTCAGCACTGCTACATATTCTGAATGGAATTTCCCTCTCTTAAAAGCAACAAAGATGCATTTTTTTTTTTCCTATGCATGTCACAACTGGAAAAAAAAAAAGGCTTACTGATCCCTAAAATTATAAACTACATGTCAGTTGATGATCATAGAGTGGTAGGGGTTGGATGTGACCTCTGTAGATCATCAGGTCCAACCCCCCATCTAAAGCTGGTTCACATAGATAAGGTTGCACAGGACTGCACCCAAGCAGGTTTTGAATGTCTCCAGAGAAGGAGACTGCACAACCTCTGGGAAGCCTGTCCCAGGTGCTCTGGTACCCTCACAGGGAAAAAGTTTCTCCTTAAATTCAAGTGAAACTTCCTGTGTTCTGTTTTGCACCCATTGCCCCTTGTTGTATCACTGGCCACCACTGAAAAGAGTCCAGCCCTATCCCCGTGACCTTTGGATATTTATATGCTTTTATAAGACCTCCTTTCACTCTTCTAGGTTAAAATGTACCAGGTCTCCCAGTCTCTCATAAGACAGTTGCTCCAGTTCCCTAATCATCTCTGTGGCCCTCTGTTGGACATTCTCCAATACTTCCCTGTTTCTCTTGAACTGGGAGTTTGAACTGCTCATGCAGTTTTCTTTAGTTCAGGACAAACATTTCACAGGACTTCCATTCTGCTTTGCTCCTTTTTCATTGAAGTTCTTTAATATAAAGATCTAAACTTAAGAATGGGGTTTTTTTATTCCATGTTGTCTTTACTCTCATTTACTACCTTTGCTTGTCTTTACTCTCATTTACTACCTTTCACTCCTCAAATCAGTGCTGTTGAAATAAGCAACATCCAAAACAGTCACAGTAAAATATACAGGAAAATGAAGGCACTGATTTAACTCTCTGAATTTGAATTCAAATGAGGTACTGATGCACCTCTTCTTGCTGTTTTTTTGTTTGTTTTCTAAAGTTGATCTCTTCTCCCAGGCAACCAGTGACAGAACAAGAGGACACAGCCTCAAACTGCACCAGGGCAGGTTTAGGCTGGACATTAGGAAGAAATTCTTCCCAGAGACAGTGATTGGCCATTGGAATGGGCTGCTCGTGGAGGTGGTGGAGTCATTATCCCTGAAGGTGTTTAAAGGAGAAGAAAAAGATTTCTTCAAATTTCATTGACTTGTATAAGTTGCAAGTTGTAGATACTTCCCAGATTTACACAAATTAGTTATAGAACTATTTCTATTTCTCTTCTGGGTGCTTTAAATACCTTCAAGAACAGTTGCATTTAAAGAGAAGGTTACTTTGCTGGCAAAGCGATTCTGTCAGTGACAGTATTAGAACAAATGGAGGCTGAAGCAGTTTAGGGGAAAGAATACTCTAACTGTGCCCTTACATTTGTAATCTGTATTAATATGTCAAAACAAAGGACACATCCAAGAATATTTCTGTCCCTTCAAAGAGACAGAATTACAACTGAATTCTTTCACAATTTTTGTTTTCTTTTTGGCCAGTCTTTTGAGTTAGGTAATGGAAACGTAATCCTTTGCTGATGCAAACTGTTTTGCAAGACCAACAACTTAAATGTTCCCCTGCTCAAATTTGAAGAACAAAAAAAGATATTTAATATCTGTTGTTCTTCTAGGAAAGCACTCCCAAATGCTCTGGTTAAGCCCCTTCAAGGCAAAGATAAACTTCTAGTTCACAAATGGTATTTAGCAGGAACTATAGTACAGTGTTTCCATCAAGGTAGCAGACTTGGACTGTTCGAGGGGTACATAACTCAATCTGTCGAGGTTAACACTTAGCACTTCACAAACCACACTTAAATTCCTGTCTTGACCTGACTCTTTAGATGTCTAGAAACACCCAGGCCATATTTGGTCTGTGGTTCCTTATGACTCACAGCTTTTGCAGGAACTGCAGGGGAATCTTTGCAAGCACATGAGGATTTTATGATGCTGAGCTTGCACACAGCTTATGAATGGGAATAAATCTTTTCCCACAACAGTTCTTTCAGTAACAGAACTGTTTGGAATGAGTTTGGTGTGGGCTACTGTGTCTATAGCATGACTGTACTTGCTGTGTGTGAGTATTGTGCCTATATGTGGATACTGTCCTGAATACATCCATACATCACAGAAGGTTAGTTCTGTGTTCAGTAACTGCTGCATCAAGAAGATCTAAGTATGATTCTACTTTTTTTTTTCCCCCCAGGCATCTTTCTTATGTTCACTCATCTAAAGAGACAAAACACTAGTGACATGGTACATGGTGAACTTTTCATTGCAAGATTCTTCATTGCTAGACCTCTTTCAGCAGTCCTTCTAACCTGATCTGAGACAGTCAAAATTTGGCTTTAACAGATCCTCTTCCTGAAGTTCATACTGAATAATTATTATATTAAAAATGTTGAAAGGTAGCTAAGCACTTTTTACGTGCATTCTTCCCATCTGGCACACAATGAACAGTAAACAAAATGAGGCTACTAGACTGTTCTACATTTTTCTGCTTCAGATTTCTATACTGAGAATGACTAGGGGACTTGAGCATCTCCTCTATGAAGAGACTGAGAAATCTGGGGCTGTTTAGTCTGGACAAGAGAGAATTGAGAGGGGAGCTAATCACTGCTGTCTACAACTACCTGAAGGGAGGTTGTAGCCAGGTGGGGGTTGGTCTCTTCTCCCAGGCAACCAGCAACAGAACAAGGGGACACAGTCTCAAGTTGTGCTGGGGGAAGTGTAGGCTGGATGTTAGGAGGAAGTTCTTCCCAGAGAGAGTGATTGGCATTGGAATGGGCTGCCCAGGGAGGTGGTGGAGGCACCGTCCCTGGAGATGTTCAAGGAAAGACTGGATGAGGCTCTTAGTGCCATGGTCTAGTTGACTGGATAGGGCTGGGGAATAGGTTGGACTGGATGATCTTGGAGGTCTCTTCCAACCTGGTTGATTCTATGATTCTATGATTCTATGAAGGCGATGGAGCACTGGTAGAGGCTGCCCAGAGAGGTTGTGCAGCCTCCTTCTCTGGAGATTTTCAAAACCTGCCTGGATGCATTCCTGTGTGAACTGCCCTAGGGGATCCTGCCTTGGCAGGGAGGTGGGACTCGATGATCACTGGAGGTCCCTTCCAACCTCTAAAGTTCTGTGAATATCTTGTTCTAGGAATATCTGTACCTAGCTGAGTGTCCCCTTTGGATTCCTGAAAGGCCCTGGCACCAAGGAAAAAGAAGAATTCTTGAAAGGAAGAGGAAATAAGAGACAATAAATACTTGTCTGAACAGAGTGAGGAAAATCCTCCCTAATAGAGTATGCTAGGATGTATTCAAAGGAAATGCTGGAATCTCCCCTCTTAAGGGACTTCAAAACCTAAGTACTAGAAAATGTATTGCAGGGAACAATACTGCATTGGCAGGAAAATTGGATGGATGATCTAATTATTTTCCATCTTTAACTTGTCTACATCTATGAATAATCCAAATCTTGCTAGCTGCACTTTTTCTTAGTAATTTCCAAAATATTGTTGGGAATGGCTTCTTTTGAAAGAAGTAATAACTGTTGTAATTCATCAGTCCTGAGACTCAACAAGTTCTGAACTTTTCTATACCGTGTTCTTTCCAAAATTGTGACATGCTAGGAGTAGAGCTAAGCTCAGGCAACTGTTAAAATAGTTGCAGCTGGTTTCTGCAATGTATGTCTGCAGCTTTTTGAGGGCAGTCATACTGAAGTTTCTAGTGGCTTGGTATTACTCATTTTCTGCAAGTAAACTCGTGGAGTTTGAATAATAATCTTTAAAAAGCCTTGATGCAAATTGCTTCATTCTCTTGCTATCATAGATTTTTCCTGGTATATAATGACAAGTATCTCAGTATCACTATGGATGTGAGTTAGTGTGAGCATAGTTTGTGAAAGGCAAGCACACACCACCTGTGTCTTCAGCAGCCTTGGTAGCATGGATTCATTGCAGAAGGGAAAAGAAAAACAGAAGGCATTTTTTGCAGAATTGTAGATTTTATGGGGTTTGTGTTGTGCTGTTCACCTATAAGGTTTAAGATTTTTTTTTTCCCACTTGTTCAAAGAGCTTTCAGGTTCTCCATCTCTTTATTCCTACCGTCCAAATACAGCATTGTTCATATATGGTTTCTATACGACTATTGATTTTACTTGAATGTTTATTTGTGCCTTTCTCCCAAAATATGAGGATCTGTACACTTGTATAAATAACAATACATGGTTTAGCAAATCAAAGGTGAACTATCAGCAGACACTTAATTTTGTCCCAGTGTGGCAGGTATAACATAAAAGACTGACTTTAAGTACAGTTACCAGACTGTATTACCTGTAGCTGCTTTAAATCAGCTCCACAGGACACATGAACAGATCAGGTAAGCAATGTGAATGTTTCTTACGGTTCAGTGTCAAGATTGTAAATTCTCTAAGAAGGAATTTGTATAACTCTATCCTTGAGTTCAATGAATATTGATAAGCAGTCTTCAGCATGCCATTACTTCACAAACAGTAATCAGTTCATCGTTCTAATTCCTCTGCTAAGGAGTCTCTCAGTGTGTTTTCACAAACAGGAATTGAGGCACACAAATAAGACTCAGACTTTTATAAGGAGTGGGTGGCTGGACTCCTGTTCAGTGGAAATACTCAAAGTTATGTGCCTGAATAATGTGGGTACAAATCCTGCATTCAAGTCTTGCACTGTGTGTTCTTCTTGACACACGTGCTAACTTAACCCCAGAAACATCTTGCTTAGTAAGTCAGTAAGATAGTGCAGTCTAAAAGCAAAATGTCAATGTTAACTTTCATTTAGAAGCAATACTGAGGAACCAAATCTAAGTATCTACCTGTAAAGGAGGACTCACTTTGAAATCCAAGATATTACAATGACTTGTCTGTGATAGACTTTCAAGGCTGCAATTAATGCTGAGAGCCAGTTTGCTTTCACTAAACTCATAAAACTGCCAATCCCTTTGTGGGGAACTTGAGTTAGTCATCACAATGAGAAATAAAATTTTTGAACTGTCCATACTAGAATTCATGGAGTAATTTGAGAAAACAAACATTCATTTAGCTCCTGCTCCAGTGAAACTATTATGATGCACTCAAAATAGGAGCATTCAGCACTTACACAGTATGGTCTTAATCAAGACAAATTTACTGTGAGCCAGGGGTCACCAAAAATGGAACAGGAAGCTTGCAGCTCTCCTTCTGAGCTTGGGTAAACCTTCCCAGCAGTTTTGTATGTCATAGCAACATCTAAATGAAAAATCAGTCAAATTTTAATTTGCCTGTAAGCAGCTGTCCCATATGCCATTAATGATTTGTGACTCATTTAGATCTTTTAAAATAAAGTTGTTTTAATTAGATGTAGCTGGGGAAAATTGTTTCAAGGACTAAACCAATTAATAGTTGAAAATATGTGAAAAAAGTTATAATTAATCTTTTAGACTCGGTGCTAGTAAAGTCACCCCTGAAAGAGCTTCCTAGAGGACATAAAACTGCTGAGTTGGTTTCAACTCAGTTTAACATTTGTCTAAATCACAGAATTTTTTCTAAGAATCTTGGCTCTATTTTTTGCTTGGCTATTTGAACAGTTCTTTGGGTTTTGGAAGATTCTTCTTTTGAATTGGAAATATTTTCAGCCTTTAAAGAATTCCTGCAACTTTTGTGCAGCGGAGGTTTAACTATCTTGAATCATTCCAGTAAGAAAAACACACCTCTGTTTCTTCTCTACATATCCAAAATTTAAAATCTGCTCCTAGCCACTACAAAAGGAAAATGGTATTAGAGAAAGGCGTTCAGTTGTTTGGGTGGTTTTTGGTTGGTTGGTTTTGTTTGTTTGTTTTTTATGTTAGTTTTGGTTGTCGGTTTGGATTTGTTTTGTTATTTTTAAGTAGCTATTATTTTGAGTACTGCACCTCTAAATTTAGGCACCTAATGAGAGGGAGTGTTCCTTTTTTTCAAATAATGTTTTTTGTTACTGTTGAGGCTAGCCTCATTCTACAAAGTGGGAGAGTGGAATTCTTCAGCCTGTTTCAAGCTATGTGCTTGAATCTCTAAGCATTTTGACAGTCTTATATACTTTCTCCCTGCCCGTGAAAAACCACAAATTTCCTACCAAGGATGCGATTTCAAGTTCACTGAGCTGAGAGACTTTATTTGAATACAGATAAAGCACTTAAATTTTTTATTTACCCTTCCTTGAAATGTGCCTGTGATTACTAAAACAAGGGGCTTGTTATGTACACACATAAAATATTTAATAGAAAGGAACTAGTTCTCCAGCTTTGAATAAAAGACTGCGCAGAGAAACTTTGCCAGATGAGAGCAGATCGTTAAGTGCTTTATGAGAAATGTCTTGGCCTATTCTAGTGACTGATGGAACTTGCTTTCCACTTCAGTGAGGCCAACATTTCACAGTTGGATGATGCCCTAGAGATTATCAAGAACACTAAGAAAAATTTCCCATCATCTCTGATTAACTACCCAGAGTAACAAATGTTCCCCCGGGCAACTTTGTCTCAGCTATAGATAAGCACTGCTATGTGAATTTTAATGAAGTGCAAACTCTGCAACAAGCAGGATGAGTTTATCATTGCAACCATCTTGCTTTATAGTCACTGCTATACAAGCTATGTACCATGTTCTATCTATCTAAATAAATAAATTAAAAAATATATATACATATACACACTATATATATATATATATATATATACACACACACACACACACACATATATACTTAGCCAGCAGTGTGCTCAGGTGGCCAAAAAAACAACAGCATCCTGGTCTGGATCACCAATAGCGTGGTCAACAGGAATTGGGAAGTGATTGTGTCCCTGTACACAGCACTGATAAGGTCACACCTCACATAATGGGTTTAGAAGGTCATTTTGGTTCTGGAGCATGGCCAGAGGGAGGCAACAAAGCTGGTTAAGGGTCTAGAGAACAAGTCTTATGAGGGGCAGCTAAGGGAACTAGGGTTGCTCAGTCTGGAGAAGAGGAAGCTGAGAGGAGACCTCATCACTCTCTACAACTCTCTGAAACCAGGCTGTGGTGAGGTGGGGGTCAGTCTCTTCTTCCTAGTGATAAAGGGATAAAATAATGGAAAATAGCCTGAATTTGTGATAGGGCACGTTTAGATTGGATATTAGGGAAAATTTCTCCAATGAAAGAGTGGTCAGGCACTGGAATAAGTTGCTCAGGGAGGTGGTAGAGTCACTGTCCTGTTCAAGAAATGTGTGGACATGGCACTTCAGGACAAGGATTGTGCTGAGTAAATTTACTGGTGGTGGATATGAAACAAGGAGTCGAATTGATCAAGCAGAGGACGCGCATCAGAACTGCTCACTTTCCATCATAGGAGTGCATATATATGTGTTAGTACATGGAAGCCTATACAGTGCAGTTACAGCCTAGGTTCTTTCAGGTATTCATATCTCATCTGAGCCTACAGTGACCCCATAAGTTTAGGAAAAAATGGTCATGTTTTTCCATAGTCAGTGTGGAAAGACTTCTCATAGAATGTTAGTTCACTGCATTACAAAGAACTCAAACATCTAGCACCATGTGTTCTTGCTGGCAGCCTTGTAACATAAAGCTAGAATAATAGTCATTGCTCTCTAACACTGTAGTGCTAAGAACTCCAGTTACTGAATCAAGTGTATTTTAGGGTAGGGAGGATAAAATGAACACAGAAACATCCTAAAAGGGTTTAGTAGAAATTAATTTCATGTATCAGTTATTTGTAGAGGCATTCAGGGCACTGTACTAGCATGAGTGTGGAATGTTTCCATAAAAAAACCCAGAAAGACATCTCCAATCCATTCTGTAACATGAAGAGTGATTTTGTCTTCATTTCTTTTAATAGAAACCCCACACCTCTTTTTTATTTATAATTAGCTATCTATTTTCTTTGACATTAGTAAGTACTTTAAATGCATTATCCAGTAGGAAGATGCCAATAGAAATTAAAAAAAAAAGAGATTACTCTTTTGTTGTTGTAATTATGATAGAATATGTAATTAACTCATGAATATCATGACCACATCTGATTAGAACATTGAAAATAATTCCTAAATTCAGATCTTTCGGTAGATTTGGGATACAAGTCCTTCTTCAGTTGGTTAAAAAAGCCAAACATTTGCTTTCTAAACATATCTTTCCTTAATTATATTCTCATAACAGAAGGGGAAAAAGGTATTTGTTTAACTACAGAAATTAAAACTCATTTGGGTTGTATTTTTGGTTTGCTAATTCATGCTTTTCAGTGTCCTCCTCCTTTCCATTCCTAAGCTGAAGAACTGCTTTTCTTCAAACTGATGTGGAGGCTGTATATGTTTTGAGCTGCAATAATAGAGAGACAAGTGCCTCTTAAAATCTGCATCAATATCATAGAATCATAGAATAGAATGGTTTAGGTTGGAAGTGACCTCAAGGATCATCCAGTTACAACCCCCTGCTATAGGCAGGTACACCTCCCACTAGAACAGGTTGCTCAAGGCCTCATCCAGCCTGGCCTTGAACACCTCCAGGGAAGAAGAATCTACAACCTCCCTGGGAAATCTGTTCCAGTGTCTCACCACCCTTGCTGTAAAGAACTTCTTCCTAACATCTAGTTTAAATCTCCCCTCTGCCAGTTTAAACCCAGTAATTACTCCAGGTGGGGTCTGCCAAGAGCAGAGTAAAGGGGGAGAATCCCCTCCCTTGCCCTGCTGGCCACACTTCTCTTGTTGCAGCCCAGCACACAGTTGCTGTCTGAGCTGCATACACACACTGCCAGCTCATGTTTGAGCTTTTCAATCAACTCAGACCCCCAGGTCCTTTTCCTCAAGGCTGCTCTCCAGCCACTCAGCCTGTGCTTGGGATTGCACCGACCCAAGTGCAGGACCTTGCATTTGGCCTTGTTGAATGTCATGAGTTTGGCCTGAGCCCACCTCTGCAGCCTGTCCAGGTCCCTCTGGATTAGCATCCCTGGGTGCCTCCTCTGTGTGGAGGGAAGCATGTTTTTTCTCATTTTATAGATAGGTAAACAAAGAAGTGGAGAAGCTACATAATCACAAAACCAGACAGACGATCCCTGATATTTGAGATGAAAAGGCAGAAAGGGGTGGTGGTTTGGGTTTTTTTTTTGGGTAGTTTGAGGGGGTTTTGCCTTTTTTTTTTTTAAAGGCCAGAAAACCTCCCAGAATTACTACTGAGTTTATCCTGGGAAAAGATCTGATGATTCACAAGTGTCTCTTGAGCTGCCAGTCTTTTCACTTTGCTTGCTGTGCATGTAGTGCTGCCCATCACCTGTTGTTAATTATAACATCCTATAAATCTAACGTTAGAAGACTAGCAGCGGGACATGGTGCATGCACTGGCTTAATGAACACTCTAGGAACAAAATAATTTTTCAAGAGCTTATTCCTGGATGAGCTTCTATGAATCTGGCATTGTCATGAACTGATATTTCTATTAAGAAAAATACTATTGGATGCCTTTAAACAAACAAGGTCCTGGCTTTATACAACCGTTGCGGTTTGAAACACCCTATGAGAAAAATACTATGATGGGAAGCTATCATTTAATAAATCAAAATAGCTTGCTTGGTAATAAATATTTTTCTTAGAAACCACAATATTCTCTTTCCTACAGCTCGTATGACTTCCCAGTTCCTGCCTTTCTTGACATTACTGGAGTAACAAAGGAACGTGGGAAACAACTCAATATGGTGGAATCATTCAGTTCAGTTGTGCCTACACTGCTGTTAGAACAACTTAACAATGTGTGACTTCAGGCACGGGTGACCAGATTCTTCCCTTTTTCTGGTAGCCACCATTTGGCTGAATGGAACAGTACTACCTTTTTGAGATGAGGAAAACTCATAGGTTTGACTAAATGACCTTGACTTCATTTCAGCTTTATGTTGTACAAAGGGATAAGCAATAATTCCATCTCACAGGCAAGAAACTATTTCTCATACTGTATGAAATCTGAGCATAAAAAAAACCCTAGGAAACAAAGTGTAAAAAAATTAGACACATCATTGCTATTGACTCTGCATTTTGTGTTGGCTGCTCTTCAGATAACTTCCACTTGCATCGATAAACTTGCCTTTGTAGTTAGAAATGAAAAGAAAGCAAATACTAAGTAAAAAAATTAAATAACAGTTCGAAGCAACACACAAAACTTTGTATTCTGCTGTCACTGACAGCAGTTTAAATCCAAATTGGGTCTAGACTACCTAAAGGGACATTGTAGCCAGGTGGGGGGTGGCCTCTTCTCCCAGGCAACCAGCAATAGAACAAGAGGACACAGTCTCAAGTTGTGCCAGGGAAAGTATAGACTGGATGTTAGGAGGAAGTTCTTGCCAGAGAGAGTGATTGGCATTGGAATGGGCTGCCCAGGGAGGTGGTGGAGGCACCATCCCTGGAGATGTTCAAGAAAAGCCTGGATGAGGCACTTGGTGCCATGGTCTAGTTGACTGGATAGGGCTGGGTGCTAGGTTGGACTGGATGATCTTGGAGGTCTCTTCCAACCTGGTTGATTCTATGATTCTATGATTCTAGACACAACTCCTGTGCACATAAATAAGACACACGCACGTAAATAAAATCTATATGAAATATATTGTTGCCCATACACAGATTTATTCTCATGCTTGCTGCCATAAAACATCGAATTGACTGGGCTCTATCTATTGACATAACCAAAGACTGTGAGTTCCTCCAAAACATTTAGTGACACTTTGCTAAAACATATATATTCACTTGCATGGTTGCATGTACTCATATACGAAACCATACACAAGTTTCACTTAAAGAATACAAGGAATAAATCCTTCTCCTCTAAATAATACCACTCAGTACAAAGTCCTTCAAGATTTCTAATGTCTGCTAAGAAAGTAATAAAAATTGTATAAAATTCTGGAGATTCAGCTGGTTTTACTGGGATCCCTTTCACAACACACTTCTCATGTAAAGTATTCTTTCATTTATTTGTTCCACAACTATTCAGTATTCCACTGCAAGAAGCTTTGTGTTCTTGGGTGAGAGATTCTTTTTAGAACGAAGTGCAATGTGGGTACGAATATATTTATATAGTTTCAATGACTTTTTGGCTCTCCTTGCTAGTAAAAATATGGTTTTGATTATCCTTACAACCATCCAGCCCGCTTTAGGAAAGTTGAGCTCTATCACTTTTTACTATCCACATGACATACTGTGCACTCTAGCTGAGATCCAAGGTACTGTACAGTGGACTTGCATCAAAAGAGAAACTGTTGCAACAAACCTTGATTGGAAGCTGAAATGTAACTTGAGGAATATTAATAACAGAAAAGTATTGAAAACAGAGTCCTGGTTTTAGGCAAACGATTTCTCAGTGGTTCAAAATTGCAGTTTAGGAGACAGATAGGACAAAAATTGCTGAAAGTATACAGGAAATATTATGAATCCTTGGAAAAAAAGAATAAATTGGAGTAATGTTTGTTTAACAGGCAGGCTTTAAATTACCTCAAAGAATTATGTGCCACGTTGGTTACTGCCTCGCAATAAAATTCCATTGCTTTGAAAGCAAATGTGGAGCCTGAGGCAGCTAAAAGATATACAAGAATATACCTATCCTCTAACTGATCTTCCTGTGCACCTATCTATGGTTTTGCTTTGTTTTTCTTTTCCTCTTGTCTGCAGTGGTTGTTATATAACCTACTGAAATCTGATTTAAACCAAGATAGGCATTTCTAGAAGACTTTTTTTTTCTTTAATAGGGTAGAAAAGGAAGCTGCAAAGTGAAACAGCAGCTTCTTTAAAGTTTGCATTAATATACTGTGAAAGGCATGCAATTCTTTTAGGGCAATGGACAAAAACCTAACAGTATCTTGCTTACTGACAGTCTGATACATTAAAGAGTGAAAACTAGAAACTTGAAATATTTTAGTTTTAAAGTTAACCTGCTGCTCCACATCTTTATGGCTCGGTGGCTGGACTCAGAGCCACCTTTTCTTTCTCTTTCTTTCTTTCTTACACCAATTCTGCAAGTAAGTGGTTTCCCACCTGCATCCAAGTATTGTAACATGCTATGACTATATCAGGTCTGCACTGGGTAAAGTTCTGCTCTTGAGGAAAGGTGTGGCACTATTAACCAGTGACAGGTAGGCTTTCATAAATGCAGTTTTTCATGCTGTGTGAATAATATTTATGAAATAACCCACTGTACTGGACTCCCATCCCACTAAGTTTGTGCCTGAAAAGCAGTTGATGTCCTTGGCAAAGCCTTCCTCCATGGAATAATACCCTTACATATTCTGGCTTAGCAGATGAAGTTCTCTCCTCATCTCTGGCTTGGAGCTTGTATTGTCATGGAGTTTCTATGCTGCCTGACAAATTAAGATTTTTGACATGATCCTCTTCAATGCCAGTAATTTTCCCCAGGAAATGAATCTTTGAAACTCTTGTTAATTGCACTATTTTGGCATTAGATGTTTTCACTAGTTATGCTCTCTCTCCTCGATGACTTTAGCTTTTAATGCCAGTGCAGCAAAGAATATAGTCTCTGACATAGCCATAATGGTTGTACAGTAGTCTTTTAACAGGCTCTGAATCTAGGCTGTTGCCTCTGTCATGGTGCTTTTCCCTCTATGAAGAAAAATAAGCTGACACTCACAGTTCTTTCTAAAACTCACTTCAGTGTGGTCATCTTAATGCATTCTTGCTAAATATATATTAATAAATGGGGCCTGAATCTCCATGCCTGGTAGCAAAAGGATTAGTTCTCACGTCTTCCACATCAACTAACGCTGTGTGTATAATGTTCTACCCAGAAATGTTTTTACTGGCAGGGAATAGAGGGTGGGAAGGCATCTTTTTTTTTTCATTCTTTTAAAACAACTGAATTGTTAGGAAGAAAATTACCTCAGCTTAATAGAAGAGTATTTCACTGTACTGGTTCTGATATCCAGACTCAACATCCAGTAATGAAGATATCATAACAGCGCTGAGTATCAAATCTGAAGAATTCTGACAATCTGTGGTTTCTTTTTTTTTCTAGAAAGAGAAGGGAAGAATATAGGTATGTTAATACTCTTCCAAATATGCAGGGCAGCAGATTTTTTTTTTTTACTGTACTTGAATAAATAAGCTACATGAAATTTATTTTATTTTCCTCTTTTAACTGTTTTTTTTTCCCAGAATCAAATGTTAACACATTAAATAAACATGAAATGGCACAGGAAAACTGTTAAAACCTGTTGCTCAGGTTACAAAGGCACCATGAAAGGCTTACATTTTGTTTTATTTTTATGAGTAACATTGTCTGCATTCTCACATTATGCTTATGTTAGCTCTAGAATTCACAGTAAACTGATTTTTCCCCCCTCTTTGGACTACTTCATTTATTAGAGTATTTATTTCTGCTTGTACAAAACTAATTTTTATCTCCTCAACAGCAGTCAGTTTAAAGCTTGCTCAGAGTTTTAAACAAATAAAAGCTGTAATGGTGAGAGAGAAAACAGAAACATTTCACTGTACAGTGAAAACTCTTTGGTTTAGCATAAAATATCAGCTAACAACAAAGTGCATCAACGAAAGCCTAAAATCTAAGTAGTTTCCCCCCTGCTTCATAAATAAGTCAACGGCTTTGAAATTTGCACTGCTCTCTCATGAAAACATTTTTCCACTCTGCCTTTTCCAAAAATCAAGAGTTCAAAGCAAAACAGCTACATGTTAGAAAAGAACAAATTTGCCATGACACTTAAAGACATGAGTCAGTGTATTCAGCTTTCTTGAGGGAGGAAAGAGTTATGTTTGCTGTTAAGGCAAGCTTTGCAGTACAGAAGTTTTGTTTTAATAGTTTTATGTATATTGTTAAAATTATTTATCCACACAGATGTTCTGTCTTATGGTACAGTTAAGGGTGTAACTCATGCCTTTTTATCACTGATATATATATATATATATGTATCATATATATTATTTATAACTAAAGTGTGCAACTTTTCTCCTCAGAAAGCAAAGCATTAACATCCTACATTATACAAATGAAGAAATGCAATCATGGACATTAAGACACAGAGTTCAGTATTATTTAGGATACTTGTGGCAGTGTGGAAACCTCTGCTGATCCTTTTTGCACTGAAGAGTGCTACTGTTGTTCATGGGAACGGTGCAAGCAAGATGAGCAGCATGTATGCCAAGGGCAGAGACAAAATGAGATGGCTTTGGGCTGTTGTGGGTAAACCAACTTCCATCTCGAATAAAAAGCATGTGATTTTGTGCCCTCTTAAATGTGAGGTGTAGAACACAAAATATTAAGCAGCTGAACTGCTCCATGTAGTTTTTAAAGCTGTCTAGGAAACTTGGAACACCATTTCCATTTATTTGGAACAAGTGGCTGACTCATTTGTCTGCCTTGAAAAACCTCTGCTTCTGTTGCTCAATGAAACAAAATGGATATTCTGAAAGCAATTCCTCTTGTACAACAGGAAAGAAGTGCAGAAAGTCACAGAGTTCCTATGGATATTGAGTCTGGCTATCCCTGAACATATGGTCTAACAGGAATACCTCTATTAGGTACAGCAATAGCAAAAGTCTTGCTCTTTGTGGAAACAAATCTGGGGTAGGTAGATCAAAGATCTGCTTTAGATCTGGACCTTTGACACAATGTCATATTCAGTACAGTAGAACCAATATCAGACCATGGAAAAAGCTGACATCTGCAACTATGTCCAGCAGCTTAGGCACATCATTAGGATTCAATTTCCCCTTCTTAATATGTAAAGATGTATTAGGACATTCCCTAAGAGCAGTGGGAAACTTAACCCCCCCCCTTCAATTATTTTAACAAATACAGATTAGACATGAGGTATTGTATTTTTTATAGATGCCTCTCTCTTTCTGTTGCTTCTGTAAGATGACACCTGCAAGGACCTTACATGATAGTTACCTATAGTCATAGATTCTCTTTAGCCTTTTTTAAATCCTGTTATTTCAGAGAGGGACACCAAGAGGTTGTAATGTAATCAGTAAAAAGGGCTTTAAAACCTTTTCCATAGAAAAGTTTGTATTTTTCATTTGTCTTTATGAGAGCCCTTAACTAATTGTGCCACTGAATTTAATGTTAGGTATGAATGAGATTGTAGAAAATAAAGGGACAAGGTAATGGAGAGTACCAGAGTTAGTTCTGTCAGATGCAGGCATATCACACTGGTTACAATGGCTAGAAGCATCAGGCAAATAGAGAGAGGAACATAGGACCTTCTACGTAGATAAACCACATTTTGACAGCCTCTGGGATAAAGACAAAAGTGAACTCTGCTTGATAGACAGACTAATTTAATTTTCAATCATCATGTAGTAGTCTGTAAGAGTACTAAGAAAGCCATACTAGGATATATCATGTTGTTGAGTAGTAAGGAGCCATTAGGTGAAGTGCCTTGGTAGATAGAGGGCAGGTGATTCATGCTAGGCTGGCAGTAGGTACACTTGCTGGCTATGTGCAAATGAGGGTGAAAAGTGGGTTGCATCACCCTCTGTCTGGAGCCATGTGTAGTCCTCACTTATGTGGTGCTGTACAGACAGCACAGGCAGTAATATCATGTATGTTCTGGAACCACCACAACCACAGTTCAGCCAGATTTGGTACCAAACACTGTAGTAAGTATTGCACAGGGCAAATATGTATTCTCTCTGGCCTGTGCTTCCACCTCCCACATTATACAAGTAAGCAGGAAAAAGACTCTTAAGAGAGGTTAGGCAAACTGTGTAATTTATATCATTGGTAGTAGGTGGAACATGGGAGACTGTGGGACCAAGACAGCCAAGTATTTTAAGCATCTGTTATAGGCTTGTGCCAGATGCAGGATACCAGACAAGATGTGCCATTTGTCTGTTCTTGAATGGAATTTCCTATGTCCCTAATACCAAGCAAACTCAGTTTATTTATAATACAACTACTTCTGGTTTTGTAGAGATGATATACTGCACATTTCATCTTTTCACTCTCACAATGGCATTTAAACACTTTAAAAGTGATTTATTTAGCTATGTAAATTCCTTCAGGCTTGGAGTGCATTTTGCTTTGTCATGGGTGAATCTGTAAAGGCTGGAAAACTTCTCTGTTTAGGGAGGCTGAGTCATGTAGTTTCTAGAAGTACAGGTTTTTTTAACACTTGTGTGCTTTAAAAATGAGGCCCAAGTTCTTTGTAAGACCTATGTCAGTAGGCAGATTTCAAACTACTATTTTCATGAGCAGAAAGAGAATGATTTGGGAAATGCCAGCTCTTCTCTCCTGAAAGTGGATTTGTCATTTCCAAGCCCCCAACCCCAACTTCTAAGTGATTGTACTTAATAACAGATACCAATTATTTCCCAAACAAATAAGCAGGAATTTCTAGGCACTTTCTTTTTCTTCTTTTTCTCAGAATGTGTCAATTGAAAACTGCAGCTCTTTGGTGGAAAGACAAGCATTAGTTATGAAAAGAATCATCTTTCACTTCTTGATGTGCATTTCTGGACAAAATGAGACAGAAGCATAACCTTCTCTGAATAACCATATCTCCTAACAAGACTGATTACCTGAGAGTTGAGTATTCCACCTTTTAAGTCTCTGTCCTATCTTGTTAATACCAAGGACACAAGCTCCAAACCACACTTTAGCCCAGGTGGAAAAGCTAGTGCTAGGGTGTCTGGACCTAGAAGGAAATTGCAACAGCTTCACAGTAGGAGACCTTGGAACTACAGTAAGCTACTTGTGTGGAAAGGTCAATCTTTATTAACATTGCTGCTAATGTTGGAATGTCCATTTGCTTTGCTTCAAAGGCAGAACAGACTGCACTGTCAACCTTACCCATCTATTTTCACGGGTCCTTTCTGATACCTCCACTCCAGAGTCACATCTCCTCGTCCTTTACCAGCAGGCTGTGTCCTGACCACCTTGTTACACCTCAGACTAAGGCCTTTTTTTTTGAACTGTTGCTAGCTTTCAAGTGCAGAAAAGATGACACCCGAGACAGACTTCATGACTTGGACCCTCAGCAGACCCCAGATTTTCCATGGAAATGTCCTGACGTTTTTCAAGGAATTAAAAATATACAAGAGAACTAAATGGAAATTAAAACCTAAACAAACACAAATCTGCAAGATGAAAAAAGTGAAAAGTTGCAGTTACAGATTTGCTGACAAAAACATGAGGGCCCACAAAATTACTAATTGTAATTGAAGTTCTCCAGTGATAACTCTAACTTTTTAGGTCACAAGGTACATTAATGCATGTGCAATTAACTGAATACTCAGCCATTTCTGCTTCAGCTTTTCTGTTTGCAGAGCTGAGGCTGTAATATTTGACTGGACTATTGCACTCAAGCCCAGTTTCTGACTAGACTTGTTATTACTGCAGCAGATGTCAGAATCAAGTGCAAGCGCTGTCATTCAACAATTAAAATACAAAACACAGCCATCATTTCCCTTATGCTTTAACAGGTATAGACCTGAGAGAGCAGAAAACAAATGTACACACTTGCTACTAGGTGTAATGCTCTGTTAGGAGAGTTTTTTTTCCCTGCTTCCAAACTCCCCCCCCCCCAAAAAAAAAAAAAGGTTCTCCAGTACACTTAGCTGTTTCTAACTGTAGCAAGAAAAGCTACAGCTGCGTAATTTGGCTTATACAGCTTGAGCTCAACCCTCAGAAATAGCTTAGTCTGAGCTGTTTCACAAAACTATTTTTTTGTAAACATTTTCATTCAAAAGTTATCATGTGGTATCTATTCTCCCTTCAAACACACCAGTGACTGGATGCCTTATCTTTCTATTACCAGACTGGTCAGATTTTGACTTGGGAGGTTGTCTGAAAACTAGGGACAGAGGTCAGACAGCACACTTAATGAAAGCTGGACGCTGAGAGCGAGTCCTGTGATAGATGGTCCAACAAGCTGATGTTAAGTGACACACATGGCAGCATCTAGAGGGGCAATTGAATGGCTGTGGTCAGCTTGGAGAGGAATTCCTAAGCTAACCTTGGGCTTATGAGTTTGGAAACTGTCTTCCAATGGTCCATGTACAGAAAAGGCACAAAATACAGCATCCAGGCTGGGCTGGTTTGTTTTTTTTTTGCATGCATTCATACTTTGGGGTAGTCAGAATCTGGAGACAGTTCCTTGCTCTATGTTCAGGATAATCTCTACTGTAGCTAAATCATGCAGCCTACAGAGGCTGCTGTAAGAAGGCTGCTGCTTCCCACAGAGGTAAAATCCAGCCAAGAATAGCATGTGTTTCCTCCTCTGCATCTAGCACAACTGCAGCTAAATGATTGCTTATGTTCAGAAATGAATGAAATGTTCAATGAAAACAAGATTCTTCACTGATGCGACCACTGCTTCTTGATCGTTGCACAAAATGGTGTTGTCTTGCCCAAACGTGCCTGGCTCTCTAAGGATAATGGAGACAGCACAGTGTTTGGATAGCTGCTGTTTTTCCTGAAGAGTGGGGAGGGTGTGCCTGCATGAGGGCATGTTCACAAGAGTTTTAGCCCAGAAAGAAATAGGTACATCTGGAAAGAGCATAATTCAGGTTGCCAGACTCTGGCATTGATACTAGAAAGAATCCTTTCTCAGAAAAGTACCAAAATGTGGCTGTCTGGTTTGCCCACAAGTATCCTGGCATTTTTCTTGGCAGGTGTGGGTGCTGGCAATTATTTGGCATATTGATTCCTGCCCCGACTGGTGTCTGTACTTTCTTTGCTGAAGACGGAAGGATATTCCTGTGGTTAAATCACAGGCCTAGGGATTAGGCAAAGTGGGTTCTACTTAATTTTAGTCTGCATCCTTGGCCAGGTCACTTAAGCAAGAATTTTGTAAAGTGCTCTGGACCCACAAACAGGATCAGGTTTTTCAAAAGCTCTCTGCTTCTACCGAGGCAGTGTCCAGAGGATCAAAGGGTCTTTTCAGAAAGTCTGGCTGTGGCATTGTGAGAACTACTGGGTGCTGAGCACTCATGAAAATCTGGCTCTCACTGAGATGCCCAAATGGGAGCGAAGATCTCCGACAAACCCTCATCATGATGGGAAGCCATCTGAAAATCTGTTCAGGAGCAATGTCTTGAAATGCTATACCAGCAACTTCCTCTGCACCTCAGTTTTCTCTAAAATGAGAGTAGTGTTGCCAGGGTGCTTCTAAGGTGACATTTGCTAATCTACTGTAGAGGATGTCCTTAGATGGTTCTGCAGCCAGGAGAGGGGGGTGAAGCATTTGTAGTATTGTATCTTTCCAGACATACCAAACATTTGTGTAAGCAAGAATGTGTTAAAGGGACTGGAGCAGGAGTCAGCTTTGCTCTAGTACTATTTACAAGCATTTAGGTTCAGGAGCTGCTGCTCTTTGTCTTGAACACTAGAACATGAGTAAAGGCTCTGCCATGCTAGAAGACACAACAAATAGATCAAAAACATGCACCCTGGGAAACCTTTGTGTTAAACAAGCAGCACAGGGAGAATATATTGGCAAGAAACGATAAAGCTGTGCCATTCAGCTGTTTGTCTTCTGAACTCTCTGTCTGTTGAGTACAATAGTTTTATCATTTTCTCTCCTCACATTCCACAGCAGCATTTGATACTTTGAGGGGAATTTCAGCTTTACCAGACTGCTTAGTCTCCTTATATTAGATATGCAAATATAGTAGCATCTTTTGCAGGCAAAGTTTGTGCTTTTGGTTGATTTTGTTTGTTTGTTTGGGGTTTTTGTTTTTTCTTTTTTTGGAGGGGGGAGGCTTTAAAAATTATTTATTTCATTTTATTTTTAAACTTAGAGTGGCCTCAGTTTTGCTGCCAAATGGGGAAATCCAAAGGGTCCTGAATTTCCTGTAGTGCATGTTGGAGCAGTCTTCTTTCTCTTTCTGAGCAGCCTCCCCGCACAGGATGCGACTGTTTCTTTCCAGCCGAGAGTGGAGCTCCCTCTTCTGCCCTCTCCCCGCCCCCACCCTTTAGTTTTGGCCTTCCAGGACCGTCTGCATCTGTGCAAGTTAATGCTCCCCAGATCCTTCGCAAAGGGGCACTGAAGGCTGGCACGCAGAAGCAGCCCCTTAGGCTGTGCCTCGGAAAGGCAAGAAGCCTCAAACGCATTGTGTTTCCAGAAATGCTCCTCAGCTGACTGGGCTGTGGGGACTTTCTGCTCTCCTCAACCCTCGCCTCTCAGTTGGGAATGGGAGGCACAGGCTTTAAATCAATTTTCTGGCTGCCTGTGGGCAGAAAGAGTGTTAACGTCAGAGCTGGCTGGAACCGCAGAGCCACAACGTGAGGCAGGAGATGGTAGCTCAACGCGAGGGGCCCCTCACCACGGCTGCCTGGGCCCTGCCTGCTGTCACCACCCCACCAGGCCATGGCGCCTTCCTTCAGGGCTGGCATGGGCTCAAGCTGGGACTCCTACTGGCAGGTAATGGCCACCAAGCAGGACAGAGGCCTAAGGGTGTCCCAAGGCCGAAGGGATGCAGTGTGGCCTCCTCAGCAGGCTTTGTTGGATGCGGGTGCCCAACAGTCACTCCTGTTACAGTGCTTTAAAGAAAAATGGGGGGGTTGCTGCTTTCCTGGGTAGGTTTCTTTGTTTGTTTAAGTGAAATGTCTAAACTGACTAAATTGAACCTGCTGACAGAAACCCTTGCTATGGTAGGGCCGGAGTAAACAGCCTCACATGGTGCCTGGGGGAGATTTAGGTTGGCTATTAGGGAAAGGTTATTACCTGGAAGGGTTGTAAAGCACTGGAACAGGTTGCCCAGGAAAGTAGTGGAGTCACTGAGGGTGACCATCTCTGAAGGTATTTTTTGAAAGACATATAGATATGGGACCTAAGGGTATGTTTTAGTGGTGGGCTTGGCAGTGCTAGGTTAGCAGTTGGTGTTGATTTTAGGAGTCTTTTCCAACCTAAATGATTCTGTGGTTGTGGAGGCTCCATCCCTAGAGTCATGCAAGGTCAAATTTGATGGATCCCTGAGCAACCTGATCTGGTTAAAGACTGCTCACTGCAAGGAACTCGGACAAGTTGAGGGTCCCCTCCAACCTGATACATTCTATGATTCCACCTTGATGGCTTTTGGGTATCTCATAGAATCATAGAATCAACCAGGTTGGAAGAGACCTCCAAGATCATCCAGTCCAACCTAGCACCCAGCCCTATCCAGTCAACTAGCCCATGGCACTAAGTGCCTCAGCCAGGCTTTTCTTGAAGACCCCCAGGGACGGTGCCTCCACCACCTCCCTGGGCAGCCCATTCCAATGCCAATCACTCTCTCTGTGAAGAACTTCTTCCTAATATCCAGCCTATACCTACCCTGGCACAACTTGAGACTGTGTCCCCTTGTTCTATTGCTGGTTGCCTGGGAGAAGAGGCCACCCCCCACCTGGCTACAATGCCCCTTCAGGTAGTTGTAGACAGTAATAAGACCACCCCTGAGCCTCCTCTTCTCCAGGCTAAACAGGCCCAGCTCCCTCAACCTTTCCTCATAGGATTTGTGTTCCAGGCCCCTCACCAGCTTTGTTGCCCTTCTCTGGACATGTTCCAGCACCTCAACATCTTGAGCAAGCAGTTGAGCAAGCAAAAATCTTTCTTCCCACCATCTTTGCTGGCAGAGAGAGAGGAGCTGGGAAGGAAGAGTTGTACCCTGAGTTAGGGTTTGTGGTGCAGTGACTCTGGAAAGCACCAAGTTGCTTCTTCATTTAGCTTGAGATTTGGCAGGAGTTGAACTCTTACTCTCACGGATGTAACTGATGCTTTGAAGGATAAGGCTGGATGTTGTGAGCATCAATCAAGCTAAAATTCCAGCTCTCAAAATATGCTTAATTAATGGAGCATTGAAAATATAATGGGTTTCTGTTCATTTATTTTTGAAATACTTGTTTTTATGGGATAAACAATTAGTAGAGAGTTGAAAGCATGTGTAGCAGAGAAGATGTCTCTGAGCGGTCGCAAATTGCATGTTTTGCTTCTTTCACAGTCCTTCTGTGTTGTGTTCTTGAGAGCATTCAGCATATAAGTGACAGATGTGATGTTGAAAATAGAACACTTCAAAAGAATCATACATAATACTAATTGCAAGTAAATTCTCATCTCAGTGAAAAGTAGTTTTTGTGCTTGAAATTTGAATCTAAAACCAACGTTGCCCTAATTGTGGAACAGACATACACCACAAGAACTGCATGCCAAAACTAGCTTGGATTTTAGATGCTCATTTGGAGCTAGTTGCTTAAGAGTAACCTAAAACCAAAATGTATCAAAGGCAATATTACAAAAGATAGGTGAGATGAGTGGATCTCCTTTAAACTACAACATACAAAGGTAGCAGATGACTTTTATTGCTAAAAACTTAGAAAAAAAAAATGCTGCAAGTGACCTGTTAATCAAGTATCAGGCTTGAATGTCAGACATCCAGTTTTCTTTATTTCCAGGACAGTATAAACAATATTTTTAACTGAGGCTATTAATGCAAGCTTAGGGAATAATCCAAAAATGTTTTCCATGCTCTCTGACGCAACAAGTTATGCCCTGATTTTTCAAGGATAATTATAGTCTGTAGGAGTTCCTAAGCGTAAGATCTAAGAAAACACTCCTTGCAGTGGTAGCTTGGGCTGTACTGCATAGACCTCCTAAACTGAGCTGTGCTGGTTGGAACTGGAGGAGAGATGAAATTCCTGGTGATGGGCACAAAATTACTTAGCCACTTTCTTCTGTGATAGAACAGAAACCGCTGCCATTTCTGCACCTATATACACACACAGCAAATTAGTTTGGAGATCTTGCTGCCCAGACTTGCATACAACTTTTGTGCACAGTAGGAACTCAGTTCACTATGAACACCTCCATCCTACAATGAAACATATTTTTGGAGCTATTCATCTGGATAGCTGGGATAGGATGGGACAGGATCTTTTCAGTCGTTGCCTTGTTAATTCCTGTTAAGTACTGCTTAATAAGTTAGGGAGGGTAGCTCCTGTGAACTGACACTCAAGCTTGTGAATCCTGCATTAAAGTACCAAGTCTTGTCCAGTCATCTAGAGCAGCACAAATTACATGTCCAGCAAGTATTCCAGTCTCAGAATGCATTCAATTACAGCTGCTTTTGAAAGCACAGATTGATTTTGCTAAGCTCTGTCCACCCTCAGCAAAAGTCTTTCCATTCATTGGAAGGCTTGTGCTATGAGAGCTCTTTTTTTTGACTTTGAGTTAACCAGAACTTGGCTTTGGCCCTTTAAATCCTTCTCCCTATCAACTCAGCAGCCACAGAGGCAGTTTATTACTGAAAAGAAATCTAAGAATCAGTTTTGGCCAGCATTGTCTTGGAAAGTTCATTTTATTAACATGGTTTTGGTTTTAGTTCAAAAACACTTTGACAAGCACTGACATTTTTGGAACCAGTGAAGCACAAGAGACTTGCTCCTAAAGACCTAAGCTTTGCATTTTTCTGCAGCGAACAATGTGATGTGCTACTATGGTAAATTCAATTCTGGCCACTGACTGAAAGGAAGTAAGTAGTGAGTGTTGTGTTTTCCCCCTTCATTTTCTAAAATACATTTTGTGTGAATGCTAGTGCTTGTGGGATGTACTTGCTAACTACTCTTCATTTGCTTGCTTTTTATCTACAGGGCAAGTGACAGATATAATCAAAGCTGGCAAAAACTTTCCTCACAACCCTGCTTTTATTACTTAACTTTCACCTAAACCAGCTACCACTTGACTTTTTGCTGAGATTTGCCAACATGGGTCCCAATTGTGTGTTTCCTATTAATGTCCATCAACTGAAAGTTGGACTAAGATCACCTAATTCATTTACAAAGAAACACTGGGAAATACATGGCCTTTTTTTTTTTCCCTCTTTTTTTTTCCTCCAAGGCAAGCTGAAAGAGAAATTCTGGTCTCTGAGCCACATAAAAGACCCTTGTTCTGATACTCTGCATTCACCAGAGCTCCACACATGGTGAGAAGAATGGAAGGGCAGAACAGAGGTAAGTCTTGTGCTGGCATAAGCAAACTTGACTGCCGGATTTCTTCAGTGGTAAGTTGATTGTATTTGGTTTGAATGTGCCTGGGGCTGTGCCATTTTTCATTCTCTTCCTTTGAAAATTATGTCAAGTAAATGAAAGGCAACATAACCATCTCCATTTCAAGGACTGTAGTGTATTACATATATATGCATATATCTATGCATTGTTGTTTCACATCATAATACTGCATTTTGTTAGAAACTTTTTTTGCTCTCTGGAACTTTCAGTTGCAAAAATGGCCAGCTTCTTTTCCTGAAGTTTCCTATGCAAGCCTACCATTTGCTACTGTCCCCTTCACTTCTTCCCTTCTTTTCAGAGAGAAGAATGCAGCATTATGTTGCTCTAGAAAGAGTGGTTGCTTTTTTTAGTTAGCAGGAAACATATGCTGCAGATGTTTCAAAAATCTGGCTTTTAATGTACCTTTGATACTTCCTATGTCAAGTTGTTAGTTTTGACTTTAATAGGATAGGTTATGTGTATCCTGTATGTTGCTGTAATAACAGATGATTAGGAGCTGGAGTGAAGTGGCATGCCCTTCCCAGGAGTTCATGAGTTTTAGTGCAATGGATATTTATTTCAAATGGAAACTCTCAACTTTACTTCACAGTGACCTGTTTCTCCAGTTGCATAACCAGGCCTTTCCCTACAAGAATGGGAAAGAACTAGCTAGGGGGTTTATTTGGTTGGTGGTGTTTTCTTTTTAGGTGGTACCATTAACTTCCCTTTTTTTGCAAATGTTGAGTTCTCAGAAGCTGATGTTCTGAAGTGTTACAGTTTGGGATTGCCAAGAATATTCGTAGTAGCTGGCCAGATGTCTGAGCTGAGTGCAGTCAGTGTGCACACACACACACACACTTTTATTTGAGATGGGAAAAGTGCACTGTGCATATAATACCTAACTGAAGGATGCTCTAGCTGGGCAGTATTATGAATGGCATAGTTGCTAGCATGCTTCTCAAATCCTAAGTGGAAAGTTTCTTACCTCCCAGGAACTCCATATTATTTTTGAGTGCACTCATGTTGAACTCAGTGTAGTTGTTGATGAGACCCTTTAAAGAATGACGTCCTCAGACACTAGAGTCATCAGTTTACCACATGCGTGCAGCACTAGGGAATAGAACTTAAGACCTTCGCCTCCGCAAACACAGCTGCTCGTCTAGTTGTGGACTTTGTAGCCAGCAGAGGGAACTGACAAACACTCTCATAGGGCTGCTTTATGTATTCTTTCTAACCAAAAGAGGGCACTAATTCTCACTCCCTTTTGAAAAGGGTCCATTACATGTCACCCCTCAGCAATTTCACCTGCTATTCAAGAAGCAAAAGACTTACATTCATCTCGCTTTTGCTATAGAACATGGACTTGCACGAAGAAGTTCTGATCATCAAAAGATGTCCCTAGACTACATAGTGGTATTAATCCCCTGCAGTGCAATTACAAGACATTAAATTCATTACACATCAAGACAATTACAGAAACACATCCAACATTTCAGGAGTTCAGGGAGACCAAGCACAATTGTTTACTGATGTGTGCAGAGAATAGGCACAGTTATTGCTCAAGACCCACAAAAGGCTTTAGAACCAGGACTCATCATTATCTTTTTAAACATACAAAGTTCCACAACTTTTGCTGAAGGAGAATTCTATTAGCACAAAGAATAGATGTCACTTTCTGGAGGGAAAGCCACAAAAAGGCAACAACACACAAAACTCTGGAAAGTGTAAGTGGCAAAAGTTAAGATTCTTTTATACAGTTAAACACAGACATTTGGTACAGTTAAATCAAGAGGACAAGCCAGCTATACTGCTTTTGCCTTTTCATGTTCCTTACTGCAATATTTCCATTGAACCAGTGCTCTTTTAGAAATATGGCATTAGAGAAAAGTAAAAATTATCTCCCTGTAGAAAGAAAGAAACCCACAGCTTTGAATAATTGGAAGGCCAAAATGGTATGGGAAAATAGAGAGAAACATTTAAGATTCAGGAATAAAACTTAATCTTTCCTTCCTTGATGTATGTAACAAGACATAGAATAAGTGGGTAGAAAATTCTGCCTCATAGCTGTGCTTATGGAAGTATGAAAATGGTGCAGGTTTTTTGGCAGGTAGTGACACAACAGTTAATGGTTCTTTTTCTAGTTCTTATCACTCCTGCTAGTCCTCCAGCTGCTTCTCACATCCACCAGTTCATCAGTGAGCAACGTTTACTGGTAATTTTAAACGTAAAGGAATAAAGACAAGGCCTCCACTGCTAGGGCAATTACTCTAGAAATGGAACATGCTGCACATCATTTCTAGTCTGGGGCAGCGCATAACTGCTTCCTTATCCTGCCAAAAGTGGGCCAGTCTCCTTTAACCACACAGGGTGAGAAAGAGGTGGTCTTTTAGTTATTTGTTTATTTACCCCCTCCAAGAATTATTTGGAAATTCTATTAAGGGTTTTGTAAAGAGTTTCACAGGAAGTTCAAAGGTGTTAGGAGTAAATTACTTCTCCAAAAATCTGACACTAGAATTCTCCCTGCTGTTCAGCCCTAATGAATTGTTCAAAGCTGCAAAGGGATGGACTTCATAAGCCTGAATACAAAATGAAACATGGGATTAAAGTGCTGGATTGGCTAAAAAAGAGCTAAATTTGACTCAGTACCATAAATTTTCACTGTGATCATAAGCAAAACACTCCATATATTTAGTATCAGCATGGCCAGAGGAAAACATAACTTTGCCTTGCAGAGAGGTGGTGAAAATGAATTCATGCCAATCAGAATGTCTCTCAAGCAGTGGTAATGGCAGGCCTGTGCATAAAGAGGCAGACAGTGGTATGTTTATCCTGTGTTTCTAGGTATTAGTCAAACACTTTTGACAGCAGTGAGAGTTATGCTAGTAGCTTAAGTAGGCATTAGTGCCCTAAAAGAACACCTAAAAGACTGAAGTACAGCCATTAGGAGAAATGGCTGACCATGGCTGCTTAGCACTTAACTTTGGCTGAACACTTAATATAGTATCTTTACCTTTATTTTGTTATTTTAAACCATTATGGTCATTACTCAAAAGATGTGAATTCCTTGTTCTCCCACTAATTCCCATTTTTTAAACTGTGGTTACAGCACTGTTTTGAAATGACAGTGTTTTTATCTGAGTATCGGTATGCTTTGATCTTCTCAAAAGGAGTTTCAGGTCAGCACAGAAGTCACTCACTATGTTCCTAGACATCTAAGTTCTCTTGGAGACCTGCCAGGTGCAGTTTCCCTTCATCCCCTGCTGCAAAGTGATGCTAAGCCGAATTATCTACTCAGCCTACGAGAGAAATTGCTCAGAGGAGATTCTGATCTAAATTAGACACATTCCTTTGAATGGAGTTTTCTTAGTATGTCCTGCAATCCATTTTAAAATGCCAAAACATTGCATTTCACAGCAGGCTTCAATAAAAAGTATTTTGCTATAGACACATTTCCTGTGGCAAATGCATTTAATTTTTTTCTTTTCCTTGAAAATTACTGCAGAAGTTTTGATTTATCTGACAAGAGTAAAATTTGACAAGAGTAAAACATATTACAGTCAAATCACATATCTGTCTTTTACAAGAGGGAAGTTTTTTTGCAGAGGGAAGGGTATTTGCTATAAAAATCAGATGTTGACTAAAGGAATATGATTGTGTAGCTCAGAAATAGAATGCCAGCTATGAGGCAAACATTGGGCATTCCTGTCTTCTATGGGCAATTTATATGGCTCACCTGGATGCAAAAAAGTTTTACTGTAAGCCTGCTATAGAAAACACTGTACTTCATTTCTGAATAGTTCTATTTGTTTGGAGGTTGGGGTTTTGCTTGTTTGTTTTTAAAAGATACTTATGTAATCTTCCAGGGAAATAACTGAAGGCAGCTTACTTTTTCCTGTTAGTTACAATAGTTAACATATAAAATACAGGAAAAAAAACCTTAGATGCATTATGCACAATAGAGCACTCTACTTGAGTAGAGTTCTGTTGTTGTCATACAGTACTACAGCTTAAAATGTTGCAGCTAATGTGAGCACAGCTATATGTGGACATTATTCTTCTTCAGGAAAAAAAAATATGTGGGGAAAGAACAGAAGAGTCAATTTAGAGAACTGCTTGGCTATCAGGAACTGCAGAATGTATTACACAGAGCACAAACAAACAGTTTACAGCATGCACTCACTGCTTGCTTTTGGCAGTTCATGCTTTCCTACTCTGAGCACTGGAGAGAGGCATTCTAGGATTAGGATTTCTGTAATGGAATTTCTGTAAACAGGTGACTGTGTGTTAAAAGTGCACTGACTCACACAACATGTGAAACTGGTACTAGTCACTAATAAATTCATCTCTCTGAGGATGGATAGATGAATAGAGGGGACTGAAAGTACAGTTTTAAACCCACTTCTTAATGTTTCTGCTGTTCAGTAGCTTTCTCTGAGGCACTGAAGTATTTATTCACCTAACATTAGAAATACCTCTGTGGGCAAAATGTAGATAAAATATAATTCAAGCTGATCTACAAAATTCATAGACATAAGGTTTGTTGTTCAAAGAGATAGAACTTTGTGAAATGTGTACTTTAGGCATACTTGGTATCACATAGTGAATTCCATCAGCCTTATTGCTGTGCTTCTGTGAGGGCTTAAATTCCATCAAACTTTGGTTAAGGGCAGTGAAACCTGTGAGGATACACTTCAGTCTCAAGATGGCTCAATTTGGCTAGTAATAGTAGTAGAAAACTTCTCCTTCCTTAAGTTATAACTAAGCTTTCCCCCCTCCCGGTTTTTCCCCCTCAAACAATTTAAGGAAGCTTCAGATTGCAGTTTTCTTGATAACTTTGGTGTGAGAGAAGGACTACTAAGAGAGATAATAAATTGTTGGAATTACTCTGGGGATACTAATCTCTTCCAAATTAACCAGAAAGGGAGAGAAGACCTTTTCCCAGCCACACAGTGTTTCCCAGCAAGATCTGTTTTTATTTCATTGCTAAAACAACAGACTGTTACTAACTTAAATGTCAGATGACACATCTGAAAAAAAAAGGAAAAAAGAGCCAGCACCACCCAGCAAGGCAGTGCTAGAGTTCACATTAAGGCTTCCTCACAAAAGCTGCTTAGAACAGAAACCTAAAGTAGCAGTAGTCTTACCTTGAGTATACAAGATCCAAGGAGAGAAGATCAGTGGCTCAAAACAGTGGAAGACTGAGAAAGTGCTCTGATCTGCTGCTGGTAGCATGCACTTGGCTTTTATGTGCAGGTGGGAGGAGCTGCTCCCTACGGTAGGTGGGCAGTGAGGACAGCAGGCAGACAGCTTTTAGAAGGCATTGTAGAATAGGTTTTTTGCTCGTTTGGAACAGAGAGAGAGAAAAGGCAAGCTGGATGACACGTAGAGGAGAAGTAGTGTTGGATTTATTTGTTATTGTTGCTTTTTCTTGTACTATTTAGTTAACTAAAGATTTTCTGCTGTATCTGTTTCTCTGAATTATTCCATTTGACTTCTGGAAGGATTTTTACAGCAGTGAGATAATAATGCAAAGTAGTCATCAGAAAAGCTGGTGTTTCCCTCTCTGAGAAATGATAGCTATGAATAAGTGGGGTTGGACTGGGTGATCTTTCTAGGTCCCTTCCAGCCCCTGACATTCTGAGATTCTGTGAATAAACAGCCTTGTGGTCCTTACAGTTTTCTGTGTACTCAGAGTCTGAACTTCCTTCATATTCCAAATGTCTACTAGATCTCAGCTCTGGAATCCTCCTGTTTTTGTTGTGCAGAGCTACCCGGCTTCCCCTTGACACAGCTGTAACATGTTCCATCTACACACTGACTTCCTAGCAGTCGAGAGCAGTTTTATTGTTCCCAGTGTCTGAGTTCTAAACAATTTCCCTAACTGGTATTCTCAAAAGACAAATGTAGCCAAAAAGAAAAACCAGTAGGAATATGCATTCCTGATGGTTTCTGTGTAAAATTATTCATTGTTCATTTTAACTCATTCATTGCTTTCAGGGCACAGTAGAGTGGATGGCACAGCATCCAGACAGTTGTACCCATCTGGAATATACTGATTATGTATTTACACATGTCCCTGTGTGTGTCATCTAGGCCTATATTATTTACCATAATACACAAGTCAAGTCTGCATTATATTGGAACATTACTGAGCGGAGAAAGCCAGAAAAAACAGGAAGGGGTGGACAATGGTGTGAAATCAAGGGAGAGGCTAGAGACACAATGTTAATGTGAAATCTGGGGAGGACCAGGAAGAAAAATGAGTGAGATTCTCAGTTCACAGGGTTGAGATGAAGAAGTCTGTAGAGAAAGTGATGGAGATGAGTTATGATTTATACTGCCTCTTGCACTAAAAAGCCAGATTGGTCACTGGGAAAGGAGGTGTCAGATGTTTACGGAACCTGGGAACTGCCAGCAATATCCTGAATTTGCTCTCAGTGTTAGACACTCGTGTCTGTATTGTAAGATCTGAATATATATACCATGATAGTGTATCAAGTCCTAAGGTGAGCTCTGTGGTAAAGGGTTGGACTTGATGATCTATGAGGTCTCTTCCAACCTTGGTGATACTGTGATACTAAGTTGGGAATGCTTGTTAGGACTTAAGATGGACTCAAACACTGAACACTCACTTCCTTATCTCTTTTCCTGTTAGCACTCACTTCTTTATTTTCTCTTTTTCTCTTGACTATAGTTACTGGGCTTTTGTTTTAGTTTGAAAAAAACCCAAACAGTAGTAGTGAGTGAGTTGATCAGAACACAATTATTTGCATGCCATTTTATTTTGTTCTATATTTTTAGTGAAAGGCTTATATATCAAGCACCCATCAAGTTGCATGTCAGTCTTGTGTGACAGAAGTAGCTGCATAATGCTGGTGTTGCAGCCTCTGTAAGATGTAGAACTGTCAAGCTGGGGAGGATTGGTTAAATTACTAATAATTCTTATGGGTATTAGGTTGCTGTTGGATAGGGCAATTTCTGCCTTACTGCAACTAATGGGAAAACAGAGACATGTTATTTTGTTATTTCTGCACACTCAGTGTATATTTACAGTTCTCTTTAAGAAATTAGTTTCTGCTCTGAAGAGACTACAGTGTGCCTTTAGGAAGGCTTCATGAAGTACTGGTAACAGAGGAAAAGGGAAAGCAACAGTACAAGTTACTGCAACAAGTTTATGTAATTAGTGCAGTTGTGGCACCTTGTAATGGTACAGTTGATTAAATGATGTTTGTAAAGGGGAATTCTACTCAGCTAACATCTAAACAACCAGATATTTTTGTACATAGAGAAAGCTAGGTTAAGGTTCTTGGAAATTAGAGAGCAAACAAGTACGTGTGTCCTTATCTGATGATTAACACTGTTCTTACTGCCTCAAAATTGCTGAGCTTCCTGTAGGTCCCTTTTAAAATCACTGGATACTTTTATAAACTCAGTATCATCTAAAAAACAAACTCCTTTTTTTCTCCCTTCAGAACAAAAGGTTAAAGTAGAGGACTAGCTCTATGTTGATTTATATATATATATATATAGACTCAACTTCAGGTGCTAAGAACCACATCACTTCTTGAAGTGAGTCAATACTCAAGCCAGCTCACTGTATTTCCTTGGCACTTCGTTGTCTGTGCACACTCATCATGTGTCCTACTGTACTGCAGACTCAAGGTGAAGTCAAGTCTAAGCTTGAAGACTCAAGCCTTACCTATTTATACTTCTAGAAGAGAATAAAGTTGGGTTTCTTCATATTTTTTCTTCAAGCAATATTAAAGCACTGCACAAGTATTAAACAAACCTATCAACAAATAAGATAGACAAAAAGTGTTAGACCTATATTAATGATTCTTAAAGCACCACCAATGCAATTATATGGAGGATCAATGATAAGATTAGAACATTAGGCACAGACCTTTAATTTTTTTAGTTAGTGCATCACTTACCTTCCTTAATGAGGTTTCTAGAAGAAGAAAACTTTACCAAAATATCCATAGAAGATTTGATCTAGGTTATCACATGATGGACAGGATTCCAAGGCACACTCTACCAGACTTGACAGTAAATTCAATGTGGATATGTGACAGGAAGGATTGTTCTGTTCTTCTTACTAGGAGCAATATCTAACCCTTCTGTTTTCACCCGTCTTTGAAAAATAAAGTTATAGGTTCAAGAAGCACTTCAGTGTTCTAATTGTCTTGTCCCATTATTGCTCAAAAATGTTTAGATTGATCTTCCATGAGCTTCTAAGAATTGTTCAAGGCAGCCTGGACTTGCAGCCTATGCTTTCCAAAATCCATATCAGTTTTTACTTGCTTTTCTTGATGGTAGGCTGCACCTGTAGCACAGAACAGAACTGTTAGTAAGGGAATCAATTTCATAAAGACATCTTAGACTTGGATAAATTGTTCTGAAACACTTTTGGGAAACATGCAAACTGGCCTTGAACACCTCCAGGGAGGGGACATCCATGACCTCCCTGGGCAACCTGTTCCAGTGCTTCACCAGCCTCACTGCAAAGAATTTCTTTTTAATATCCAGTCTAGATCTACTGGGAGTAGTTCAGTGATCACTCCTGATGAATGTTACCCCATGAAAATAACCTGGCTGAATGTGTTGGTGGTGGATGAAGAAAAAAAATCACCCTGAATAAACTGGGAGGCTGAACCTTTGCAAATAAATGATGATTTATATAGCATTGCAGCAACAGCTCATGTAGCTGTCTAGTTGCTGTTTGGTGGTATCATGAAAATGTCCCCAAACAGATAGCATGGTGGTAGCAGAAGATTACCTATCAAGATCAAGGTGTCAGCATCTTTTTGAAACATAAATCAATCAGAATTAGAAGGAGAGCTCCAATTATAAATACAACTAATAGTAACCTTGGGAGAAAAAAGTTAACTCTTCCAACTGACAGCTATAAGTTAAAACTGCCTTAATTAAGGAGAGAGGAAGACATTTCAGAGTTTTGCTGTGACTGTTGTTGATAGAAAAATATTAGATATGCCTACAGGTTTCTGTCAACTTATGAAAACCTCCTGTTAATATGTTCTTCTTGTGCTAGTTTGAAGCAGGCTAGAATGTTTTGGTGAGAAGAACTAGATTACAGGCTGTAAATGGAAAACAGTGGTGATGTCTACTTCCCTCATAGGCCTGCTGAGATGTATAGGAACAAGAAATAAAAACATAGATAACCACTCTCACTGGGGCTGCTGGCTGAGCTGCATCTTACTCTCTAACCTCACCCTCCATTCTGGACTAATCCACTTTGCTTCCTAACCCCCTGGCCGAACCTCTATTCTTACCTGGGACTGGGGTAAGGTTGAGAGGGGTAGGGGGAAGGTGAAGGGGTGGTTGAGAGTCCCTCCTGGAGACTCAGGTTTCTGGGAGGGGAGTTGTGTTTCTGTATTACCTCTTTACCTTGTCTATTTCTGTCTGTAACTGTATCTACTGTAAATATCTGCTTGTATATTGTGCCAGCTGTAAATATAAGCTTCATTCATACTTCCAGAGCTGGCTGAGTCTAGTCTGGGTGACTTCTAAAGTGTGGGGGGGCAGGGAACACCCAAACCATCACACTTCTTCTCATCTTATTTGACTGTAGGGCCAAAGACACTAACAGTTTCTCCATTTGACCAATGTTGTATTTTATTGACCTATGATTTGAGGCAATATTTTGTCTTCTGTTATGCTTCCCATTATTGTAAGTTTTAGCCAAAGTCTTTCCAAAAAATGTTGCCTTTTAAAGAAGTAAATATGACAGTGTTGTATTTTTTATACAGCATTTTTTCTTTTGTTTTCCTTTTTTTTCTTTTGTTTTCCTTTTTTTTTTCTTTTTACAGTAAATATTGAGAAACCCAGAGGTGAGAGTAAGTGGAGAGAGTGAACAGTTATCAAAATTTATTTCCCCTGCATGACACTGAGAATTTCCTAATACTGCCTTTTGGATTTGTACCTATAGGGCAAGTCAGGTGGTCTGGCTACAAAACCATTGCATGCCAGCCCAATGTAGGATACAAAATCAGGATGCATTTTGAAAGTGCAGATCTTGCCTTCTAGATAAGCAAACACCAAAGCCTAAATGTGCATGTGACGTGAGCATGTTTAGAAGATTTATGTTTTGCTCTTTGAGGGAAGGTTGCAGGAACAGGGTTCAGCCTGGACAACTGTTGGTTTTGGGAGGTCCTAACAAATAGCAGCCTCTAGTACCCATGAGGTTATTAAGAAGGCAGAGGCAGGCTCTTCACAGCTGTGGGAAGACACAGGTTAACAGGCTTAAGTTGAAAGAAAGGAGCTTGTGTCTTGATGTAAGGAAAATCTTTCTCCCTGCAAGAACAATCAGGCAGTGGAGCTGGTTGTCTGGTGAGCCTATGCAGACTCTGTCTTGGTAGGCTTTCAAGAACCAAGTGGATAAAGCCTCAAGCAGTGTGCTCAGAGAGGCAATCAATTTGCTTAGAGATTATCTAAGGTTCCTAATTATCCTGTGGCACTCTGTTGTTGTACAAAAATACCAAGTAACTTTTCACTCAGGTGATTCTGTACAAGAGTTCACACTACTTAGGTTTCAGTTCATCAGTATTTAAGAGACTGGGGTGCTGGCCCAGGGGATGATCAAAGTTGGTAAAGAGTCCCTGTTTGCAAATTCAGTGTCTGTATGTTTGTGAATGATAACCAAAATGTAACATGGAAGTTTATAACTTCTAGTTACGAGCATTAAATAAGACTCATCCTCATAACTTCTAGTTCTGAGGATTAAATAAGACTTGTCTTCAGTTCCACCAGAATGTGCTTGGTGGCAGTATTTTGCATTCTCTATGTGAGCTTTGAGGTACTTTTCAGTAAGTTTCCTGAAAGTTTATTTAACGAAGCCAAGTGGCACATGTTTTGGCTGCAATATATATTCTTTTAAATATCTCTGCCAAAATATTATATTATGGTTTTTTTTTTTTCATTTGAGAAAGATAATTTGTACTCTTTTTCAAATGAAATATAGCATCCTTGGGAAAATGTATTTCTGATCAAAGGAAATATTTGGCCCAGTGACGCTGAACTTGAAAAGGGAATGAAACAGAATGTTAATAACAATGTTTGTGTTCTGTTCCTCTACCACACAGGTTTTAAGGCTTATTTCACAGATTTTGCTCACTTCGTAACTACACAATTAATCAGGTTTGAAAGAATACACCTTTTTTTTTTTTGCTGCATTTCAGCATTAATAAATTATTTCATTTCTGCACACACACACAAAAATATGTATAGAGACAGAATTAAGTGATTTATTTTAGTTAATGTTCAAACTATTTAATATTACAAGAAACTCACTAACCCATAGGAATTTGATACCGAGTATCATAAGAATTACTTCTTCAGGACTGAGGGAAAGTAGTTTTATTGCATATTTGGTCATTGGCAAAATTATTTTTAAAGCTGGATGACTGAGTTTGGTATTTTTTTGCTTCTTTTTTTTCTTTCTTTTTTTCTTTTTAAACTCACAGTGGCTATAAATTATTCTGGAAATGGATACATGGAAACTTTGCAGAGAACCTAAAACACATCTTGCAGTAATGAACCACACTTTCTTCAAACTGTATCACGTTAGTGTTGGGGGAGACACAACATTATTTGACCTAATTTACAGGATCACACGATGTTAGGAGGTGGAAGGGACCTCCATAGATTATTGAGTCCAACCCCCCTGCCAGAGAAGGACCAGAGAATCTAGCACAGGTCACACAGGAACACATCCAGATGGGTTTTGAAAGACTCCAGAGAAGGAGACTCCACAACCTCTTTGGAGAGCCTGTTCAGCGCTCAACCTCCTGTGCACCTCAGTTTATACCCATTGCCCCCTGTCCTATCACAGGGTGCAACTGAGAAGATCCTGTCCCCTTATGTATTTATAAACATTGATTACATGCTGTCTAAATTTTCTTTTCACTAGATCAAAAAGTCTCAGGTCCCTCAGCTTCTCCTCATCAGGCAGTGCTCCAGCTCCTTAATCATCTTTGTAGCCCTCTGTTGGGCTCTTTTGAGTAGACTCCTGTCCCTCCTGAACTGGGGAGCCCAAAACTGAACACAATATTCCAGGTGAGGTCTTACCAGGGGAGAGTAGATGGGGAGGGGAACCTCCCTTTATCTGCTGGTCACACTCCTCAATTCCTGGTAATATGGTGTAAAGGAAGAAAACCAGCTTCTGCTCTCAGTTGTACCATGGCAAATGAGGTCTATCTCCTTACTTTGCTGTGGCTTAAGGCATGTTTAGCAAGCAGAGCCTATCAACTTAATGCTGTTCGAAAGTGTTTCATCAATTCCATTATTCCTACTGATATATTAAGTTGTAATCAATCTTACTTTTATTGATTTTGGTTCACAGTGCAGTGCTCCTATTTTTCTCTTCTAGTGCAGACATTAAACCGTGCTAGCTCGATTCCAAGAAACGTAGGCTGAGTAAGACCTACCACAGTTATTTGAGAGGCTTCTTTGGGTTTCTTTTCTTGCCCTTTTCTTTTTTTTTTTTTTAGCAGTGTACTCTAGTAAACTTCTAATAGAGCAGTCAGCTCTGGAAACAAGTGCTCTGAGATTGCATTAGTATGATTAAGAAGACATTTAGAATCATAGAATCAGTCAGGGTTGGAAGGGACCACAAGGATCATCTAGTTCCAACCCCCTTGCCATGGCCAGGGACACCCTACCCTAGATCAGATTGGCCAGAGCTCCATCCAGCCTAGCCTTAAACACCTCCAGGGGCAGGGCCTCAACCACCTCCCTGAGCAACCCATTCACCCATGGTTAAGAACTTCCCCTTCACGTCCATCCTGAACCTACCTATCTCCAGCTTCGCTCCATTCCCCCTGGCCCTGTCACTCCCTGAAAAGTCCCTCCCCAGCTTTTTTGTAGGCCCCCTTCAGATATTGAAAGGCCACAATAAGGTCACCTCGGAGCCTCCTCTTCTCCAGACTGAACAGCCCCAACTCTTTCAGTCTGTACTCATAGCAGAGGTGCTCCAGCCCTCTGATCATCGCAGTGGCCCTTCTCTGGACACGCTCCAGCACCTCCACATCTTTCTTGTAATGGGGGCTCCATACTGGATGCAGTACTCCAAGTGGGGTCTCAGCAGAGCAGTGTAGAGGGGGAGAATCACCTCCTCGACCTGCTGGCCACACTTCTCCTGGTGCAGTCCAGGATCTGGTTGGCCCTCCGGGCTGCAAGTGCACACTGCTGGCTCATGTTGAGCTTTTCGTCAAGCAGCACCCCCAAGTGCCTCTCCTCAGGGCTGCTCTCCAGCCACTCACTGCCCAGCCTGGATTTGTGCTTGGGATTGCCTTGACCCAGATGCTCTGTCCAACTTGTGTCTCTGATCTTTCATAGAAAACTGTTGAAATCATGACTACTGGGCAGCAGCTAGATCAAAAGAAGTTCAGATATGGATGAAATGTTTTTCCTGACATTGCTGGTGGACAGACACAACACTCAAGTAATTTTCATCTGTATTATTGGTTTATTGTTGAGTAAAAAAAAAAAAATCACAGAGTCACAAAATGTTAGGGGCTGAAAGTGACCTTGAAAGATCATCTAGTCCAACTGCCCTGCCGATCACATCGGAATGCATCCAGATGGGTCATGAATATCTCCAGAGAGAGAGGCTCTGGAACATAGAAGGTTTCACCTCATCATGAGAAGAAACTTCTTTGCAATGAGGGTAATGGAACACTAGAACAGGCTGCCCAGAAAGTGGAGTCTCCTTCTCTGGAGACTTTCAAAACCCTCCTAGATACATCCCTGTGTGAACTACTCTAGGTGATCCTGCTTGACAGGGGTTGGACTCGATGATCACCGGAGATCCCTTCCAACCTCTAATGTTCTGTGATTCTGTGACTCCACAATCCCCCATGGCAGTCTGTTCCAGTGTTCCATCACCCTCACAGTGAAAAAATATTTCCTCATATTTACATTCCTTACTACCGTGTTCACCAGGAGAAGAAAAGGAATACAAAGTGAGCACTACATGACACATGAGCATTTCTGTGTGCATTCCCAAACTGATGCTTCCATCATCTTTTTTCCCCCAACAATCTCTTTCTTGTGAACATTGGAAAAAATACCTTCAAATGATTAATAGAAATCTGTCATCTCTATGCATTATATTTTGGACAAATGCTGTTTCCTAACTGAAGAAACTCAGTTAAGACAATGCTTTGAAGTTTCTAAAAAAATACTTTATTATCTTGTATCATTCTGCATGATGAGTACATTCTCAGGGTGTAATCCTGCTGATGTGAAAATTGGAGCAAGTTGGATCAATGTGTACATTATTTAGTTATTTAATAGTTATTTCCAAATGATAGACCCACAGAGCTGTTGAGGTTGGAAGAGACCTTGGAAGTCATCAAGTCCAACTGTTCGTCTACAGCTCGCAATCCCAATGCTGCTTCTAAGCTACTATCACTGAACCACATCTCTCAGCACCACATTCACGTGTCTACAAGGATGGTAACTCCACCAAATCTCTGAAGAGCCTGTTCCAGTGCCTGATAACTCTGTGAGGAAATTGTTCCTAATACCAGTCTGAATCTTCCCTGGCACAAGCTGAACTGGTTTCTTCTTGTCCTGTCACTTGTTGCATCTTTAGGTAGCCTTCATTAGTGCACTGTAATGCATTCAACAATGATAGACAAATGACTCATAGAATTGTTTTGTTTGGAAAGGACCTTTAAGATCATGAAGTCCAATGGTCAACCTAGCCAAGTTATCCCTAAGCACAACATATACATGTCTTTTAAATAGCTTTAGGGATGGTGAGTCAATCATTTCCCTGTGGAGCCTATTCCAGGGTTTGAGAACCCCTTCAGTAAAAACGTTTTTCCTAATAATATTCAATCTAAACATCCCATGGCACAACTTGAGGCTGTTGCCTCTTGTCATAACACTTGTGTGATGGTTTGGGTGTTCCCTGCTCCCCCCCACACTTTAGAAATCACCCAGACTAGACTCAGCCAGCTCTGGAAGTATGAATGAAGCTTATATTTACAGCTGGCACAATATACAAGCAGATATTTACAGTAGATACAGTTATAGACAGAAATATACAAGGTAAAAGGTAATACAGAAACACAACTCCCCTCCCAGAAACCTGAGTCCCCAGGAGAGGCTCTTGACCACCCCTTCACCTTCCCCCTACCCCTCTCAACCTTACCCCAGTCCCAAGGAAGAATAGAGGTTCGGCCAGGGGGTTAGGAAGCAAAGTGGATTAGTGCAAAATGGAGGGTGAGGTTAGAGAGTAAGAAGCAGCTCAGCCAGCAGCCCCAGTGAGAGTGGTTATCTATGTTTTGCTTTTCTTGTTCCTATACATCTCAGCAACCCTGTGAAGGAAGTAGACATCACCACTGTTTTCCATTTACAGCCTGTAATCTAGTTCTTCTCACCAAAACATTCTAGCCTGCTTCAACTTGTTAGTTGGGAGCAGAGACAGATACCCACCTCACTACAACCTCTTTTCAGGTAGCTGTACAAAACCAAGACCTTTTGCATTTAAGATGGTAATGGTAAGCTTGTTTTTCACTTGTGTTTGTCTTGTAGAAAGACCTCAGTGGCAATGTACTTATCAACCTGCAGAAAGGACTTTCCTATTTTCCTCTTCTCTGGTCCCTCTGCCCTAGGTTTTAAGAGGAACTTGATAAAATAAAGGCATATTGCATGGGATTAATCAAGAACTTCTCTAGTGCAGGCCAGTCCTATTACTGTTGGGGTGATGAAGCAACCAGAACTGTCTTTGCAATAGCAGTGTGCTTCCACTGCTGGAGAAGAGAAAGAGTGGCCCATCTAGTACAGACCCTACCTTCTCCTATGGGATATGTGCAGACTCACACCATATGCCACAAATCTAACAATGTGACTTTATTGCACTAGAACACTTTTAAACTGTTTATCAAACTGTTTATGCTTCTGTTTCCACATCAGAACTCAGTTTTACAGTTTTTTTTTTTAATTATGGGGAACTTGACATTGTTTTAATTCTGTGAGTGCTCAGTTCAAGGTTGTTTATTTCACAAAAGTACGAGAACTCTTCTAGCTAGGATCTGTCATTCATGCAGCTTCAACAAGAACAGGAAGGCCGAGCTACTGAATCTTTAACTCTCAGCCTAGCACGTTATGTGAAAGCCTTTCTGCTCCATCCAAATGCAAAAGCACTTCATATTTTCAAGCATTTATTTATGTTGGAGTGAATGGAGTGCCCAAGTGTTACTTTTTCTCAAACAGTTCAGTTTGTATGTTGCTGTTAACATTTGAGTAAGTGCTAAGCCAAAATATTTTTGTCCCACACACCTCAGATGAAGTTTATGTGAATTAAAGAAGCTTTGTATTTGTTTGGGTTTGGTTGTTTTTCTGAGTATTGTGTTTTGATTTGGTTTTCTTCTAAATGAATGGAACTGTGATTCTGTGAGCTCTCTGTAGCTCCGTTAGGCTTCTCAGGAACAACTGCAGACAAATTCTTAGAGATTTTTTTAAATGAACTATTAGATATACACAGCTGACTATGGAAGGAAGTAAACTCTTCATCAAGTGTCAGCTGCTGTTTGGCAACTCTTATCTGCATATTCTTACTATGCAGCAAAGGTGGGGGAGCTCTGAACAGACAACCATTCAGACATGAACTGGAACACAGGATGTTCCACCTCAACATGAGGAGAAACTTCTTTACTGGGAGTGTGATGGAGCACTGGAACAGGCTGCCAAGAGAGGTTATGGAGACTCCTCTAGAGACTTTCAAGACCAATCTAGATGCATTTCTGTGTAACCTGCTCTAGGTGACCCTGCTTTGCCAGGGTCCTGAACTTGATCTCTGGAGGTCCCTTCCAACCCCTACCATCATGTGATTCAATTAAGAGGAATTAGGTATTAAAAAATGACAAACTTGTTATCCTGCAATTGTTTATATCTGTCAGTTTTTGGCATAGTTTTGCCTGATGGGCCTTATCTAACCATTCCAGAGACATTCTGGTAGGTCCTTGCCCAGCTTTCGGTTTGGAAAGTCAGTTGAAGTCAGAGATATTTAATGATACCATCTGATTCAAGAACAATGGCAATAGCTTTTCTACAGGATTCTTTGTACTTTTCTGGTAGCAGAGGAAATACTATGACTGCAGCTTTTCTCAGGCTTTTATGATGTGTGGGTTGGGGTGAGGAGGACATTGTCATGTGTACTGTGTTAATGACTGGGAGTGATCAGCTGGTTGTTTCCATAGATTTTCTTTAAGAATATTTTCATATTAATATGCTTGCTTAGCTTTATGGAAGCAAGAAAACCATGTCAGACTAGTCATGTGCTGAGCTGTTCTCATATTCCCATCTTACAAGTTAAAACACACTGCTGGAAGACTGTGCAGACATCGTTGTATTGTATCCATGCTGGAGAATTAGAATATGCTCTGAAATTACAGTCAGATTGTCTGAAGCACATGATTTTTTAGTGTTTCTGTAGTTATGGTAAACAAGAGAACACTGGGATGAAGTTACAGGCAACTTGGAGGTGAGGTAATGCACTTCTTTTAAAAGTGAATTTAGATTTTGCCCAATTTGCCTGAGGTTGTTTTAAAATATTAGGTGCGTGGTTGTCATTTTGTTTTATACTCTTCTTATTCCAACTCTTGCCCTCAAAATAGTTTCCTTTTCCCAGCAATACCATTTAAAGTTCTCAGCCCTCTATACTGCAGGTGATGTAGGACAGTAACAGCAACCATCACTGCATGGTAACAGTAGCAAACAAAGATGTTTCATTTTATTTTTTTCATGGTGTTGAGTTCAAGGCCTCACTGTGATATAGACCAGTTTCCATCAGGCCTTTCCACCCATGTTTCTGTCGAACCAGAGAGTAAGTGGACTTTCTGGAATAATCTACAGAGAGAGGCAAGACAGAGCTAATGTCAGACTGCACTGCAGAAGTTAGGTGACCCTATTATATTAGTTATAATTAAAAAAAAGAAATTGCATGACTTTCCAAGAGGAATCAAGTATGGCTGTACTTCAGAGGTGGTTGATTTTTATTTCATTTTTTTTTTTCTTTTTAAAGAGTACTTTTAAGCTTTTGTTTGTTCATTGCACATAGGGTCCCAAAGAAGGTTCTTTACTAACAAATTTATTATCCTATTTATATTAAAAAACAAGCAAACAACAGAACAACAACCTAGTAAAAGAGCAGATCTTGGAGAAGCAGTGTGAAGAGCCATTATCCACAAATTAAACTGATCTAGTCGTAATTGCTGTATGATATTTAGATTCTGTAGTAATTCTGTCAAAACCAACCCAACCCCCAACCCTGACATCCATATAGCATAGAATCATAGAATCAACAGGGTTGGAAGAGACCTCCAAGATCAGCCAGTCCAACCTAGCACCCAGCCCTATTCAGTCAACTAGACCATGGCACTAAGTGCCTCAGCCAGTCTTTTCTTCAACACCTCCTGGGACAGTGACTCCACCACCTCCCTGGGCAGCCCATTCCAATGCCAATCACTCTCTCTGGGAAGAACTTCCTCCTAACATCCAGCCTATAATTTCCCTGGCACAACTTGAGACTGTGTCCCCTTGTTCTGTTGCTGGTTGTCTGGGAGAAGAGACCAACCCCCACCTGGCTACAACCTCCCTTCAGGTAGTTGTAGATGGCAATGAGGTCACCCCTGAGCCTCCTCTTCTCCAGGCTGTATAATGTTTCTTGTCAGTGAAAAACACAGAAGTCCTCATGCAAATCTGAGCTGATATTACTTCAGCACACTTTTTTTTCCTGAACTTGTGAGAAGCAGGACACAGGAGGGTGCTCAAGAGAGGACTACTTTTGTTTTGTTTCTCTTGTTTGACTCAACTTTAGGTCTTAAGGGAAGGGAACAGTGTATCCCAAGAGTGACTGACTTATGGAGGGACTTCCAGCATATGTATTAATTAATTTACTTAAAAATGAGAGCTGGGGACCAGATGCAATCTGTAGGTGGGTTAGTAAGTAAAATGGGACTGTAGTTATACTTACACCTGTCATTTTGAAATAGAAACACTCTGCACACTGGCTACAGAAGCAGAATTGAGGGCATTTACTGAAGATAAATGTTCAGCTTGCTCACTGCTCCCAAATAACATTTCATGGCACAGTATTTTCCACATTCCTAAAGACAATTGAGAAGAAATTATTATATGTATGAGGAAAAAAAATGTGGCATTTTTCTAAGAATTAATATATTTTTTTATTATTTTCCCATTTTGATTTAGCACTGAGGGCTGTGGGTGTGTATTATGATAACTGAGTTATCATAGAATTGTCATAGAATCATAGAACTGTTCAGGTTTGAAAACACCTTTGAGGTCATCAAGTCCAACCACTTGCCTAGAGCTTGCAATCCCACCACTACTGCTAAACCACTACCACTAAGCCATGTCCCTAAACACAAAATCCACACATATTTTGGCTACCTCCAGGGATGGTGATGCCACCACCTCCCTGTTCCAGGGGCTGAAAACCCTTTCTGTGAAGAAATTTTTAACAATATCCATCTGGAGTCTCCTTTGACACAATTTGAGGCTGTTTCTTCTTGTCTTGTCACTTGTTGGATGTGAGACTGCCCCCCACTTCACTCCAACTTCCCTTGAGGTGTAGTGGTAGAGGGAAATGAGGTATCCCCTCAGCCTCCTCTTCTGAAGCCTAAACAACCCCATTCTCTTCAACCATTCCTCATAAGACTGTGTTTGAGGCCCTTCACCAGGAGCAACTTTAGTTGCTTTTTGGACACACTCCAGCATGAAGGTCAATGTCCTTCTGTCAGGAGGGGCCCAAAACTGAACACAGTGCATGAAGAGTTGATGCAAAATAGCTTGATAGTGAATCAGAGAGGTAGCTGCTAGCCTATAATTTACCTCTCTAAGTATTAATCACCCAGCAGCCATTCTTTAGGTGAAACATTTCAATTTTTGCACAATAACTTGCAACCCAACTGGCATTGACTGATACATCCACAAGTAATGGAATGGGTTAATTGCATTCCTTTTGATCAATTCCTCATGAGTTGTCACTTATTTGGTGCTTAACAATACAATGTGAATGGAATAAAAGCATAGATTATGGATATTCAGAGAAATAAAATTATTTAATCTGGGCCCCATCCTCTTTAACATCTTCATAGATGATCTGGATGAGGGCATCGAGTCAGTCATCAGCAAGTTTGCAGATGACACCAAGCTGGGGGCAGATGTGACTGAGTTGGAAGGCAGAAAGGCTCTGCAGCAGGACCTTGACCGCCTGGACAGATGGGCAGAGTCCAGTGGGATGGGGTTCAATAGCTCCAAGTGCAGGGTGCTGCACTTTGGCCACAACAACCCCATGCAGAGATACAGGCTGGGGTCGGAGTGGCTGGAGAGCAGCCAGACAGAGAGGGATCTGGGGGTACTGATTGATACCCACCTGAACATGAGCCAGCAGTGTGCCCAGGTGGCCAAGAGAGCCAGTGGCATCCTGGCCTGCATCAGGAATGGTGTGGCCAGCAGGAGCAGGGAGGTCATTCTGCCCCTGTACTCTGCACTGGTTAGACCACACCTTGAGTACTGTGTTCAGTTCTGGGCCCCCCAGTTTAGGAGGGACACTGAGATGCTCGAGCGTGTCCAGAGAAGGGCGACGAGGCTGGGGAGAGGCCTTGAGCACAGCCCTACGAGGAGAGGCTGAGGGAGCTGGGATTGGTTAGCCTGGAGAAGAGGAGGCTCAGGGGTGACCTTATTGCTGTCTACAACTACCTGAGGGGTGGTTGTGGCCAGGAGGAGGTTGCTCTCTTCTCTCAGGTGGCCAGCACCAGAACGAGAGGACACAGCCTCAGGCTGTGCCAGGGGAGATTTAGTCTGGAGGTGAGGAGAAAGTTCTTCACTGAGAGAGTCATTGGACACTGGATTGGGCTGCCCGGGGAGGTGGTGGAGTCGCCATCCCTGGGGCAGTTCAAAGCAAGGTTGGACATGGCACTTGGTGCCATGGTCTAGCTTTGAGCTCTGTGGTAAAGGGTTGGACTTGATGATCTGTGAGGTCTCTTCCAACCCTGATGATACTGTGATACTGTGATATTTGGGGTACCACCTTCTCTCTGTTCACCGTTGTTTGTGCACATAATAGACAGTAGCTTCAGAGCATGGCAATCTCTGCAAAAAGCTGTCCTCCCACATATGCAAATATTTGTATTCTCCACAGTGCTGACAAGGGCCTTCTTCAGGCACCCTGCTTCTAAAAATAAGTGCACTAATAGCAGAAAATTCAGAATACAGCAAGAATAATGATCAGAGGTCTGTGACTTCTTACCTGCAAGCAAATGTAGGAGAGCCTGGGATTTTCAGCTGATAGATAAAATTTAGGGGGATCAGCCTTAAGAAGTATCTAAAAGGGCTCTGCAAAGAGGAAGAGGTGAACAAACAGAATTTGGATTGATGAAGAGCAGAGTTTGCTATTGTACAAGTTTTTATTGCTGAAGGATTTTGTTTCTTTGCACTGGAAAAGTGTACAGTGAACTTTAAAGACTTCTGAGTTGCACTGGGACTTATCTTGACTGGGACAATTGGTATCAAACACTACAAATGACTGATTGCACTATTTGGATACTAAGTACTTAAGGCTATTGTGATTATGAACAATTTGTGAGCAGTCCATAAAGTGTAACAACCTCACATAAAAGGTTGTTTAAATAATCCTGAATGCTGCAAGTCTGTTCAGTGATTGATTCTGAACTAAAATGGGCTAAATTATTCACATTACATATCCAGCCACATTCACTTCTTGTTTTTATTTCTGAATCATCCATAAAATCTGTTTCCAGGTTTTCCTGTGTGTTCAATCTTTATTTTTCAATATTATTTCCTATGCTAGTATGAGCTTGCATTAATTTTATTAGAAATTATGTGGTTATTTTGAGTCCTGTGTCCAGTTCTGGGCCCCTCAATTCAAGAAAGATGTTGAGGTGCTGGAAAATGTCCAGAGAAGGGCAACAAAGCTGGTGAGGGGCCTGGAGCACAAATCCTATGAGGAGAGGTTGAGGGAGCTGGGCCTGTTTAGCCTGGAGAAGAGGAGGGTCAGGGGTGATCTTATTACTGTCTACAACTACCTGAAGGGGCATTGTAGCCAGGTGAGGGGTGGCCTCTTCTCCCAGGCAATCAGCAACAGAACAAGGGGACACAGTCTCAAGTTGTGCCAGGGTAGGTATAGGCTGGATGTTAGGAGGAAGTTCTTCCCAGAGAGAGTGATTGGCATTGGAATGGGCTGCCCAGGGAGGTGGTGGAGGCACTGTCCCTGGAGGTCTTCAAGCAAAGCCTGGCTGAGGCACTTAGTGCCATGGTCTAGTTGATTGGTTAGGGCTGGGTGATAGGTTGGACTGGATGATCTTGGAGGTCTCTTCCAACCTGGTTTATTCTATGATTCTATGATTCTGTTTTCTGCTGATGTTAACAGTCTCCCATGTCTGTATATTTCTTGCTCCTCGTTGGTAGAGTTGTCAATAAGCAGTTGTGAGTTGTTTGGGAAAAGAAAATATGTAAAAAATACCAGTTCCAAGTTATATTTTCAGGTATTTCAGAAACACTGACTCAAAATTATCTTTCAGTGTCACAGAAAACTGGGAAGCAAAACAATTTCTTGCAATTTCTAAATGATTCTCTTCCCTTTCAGTTTCCTTCCTCTTCCTGAAACAATTCATTCTCTTCCTCAAATCCCCCAATATCTCTAATAAATTAATAGAACAGATGTTATGGGAGAAAATTACTTGATGTCTAGATAATAAGTTTGGAACTAATGATGGCACCTTGCTGTTTTTAATAAGAGAAGAAATCAGGCTCTGTGAGTAAAAGCACCTGTGATGCTAATCCCAAATTTTATATACAGGAGTGACAGGGCAGGTGCTACTCTCTCCATAGTAGATGAGTTGTAGTCTGGATTGTTTGGTGATTATCTCCAAAACATGTGCATTGTCTTATAGGAGAAAATCCTCTACATTCTTATATAATAAAACAAAGTAATTATTAGAGTTTGTCTTCCAACACAGATTTTCACAAGATAATCCTGTGTGGAAGAAAGGGAGTGGGGAAGGAATCTTTTTTTCCTGAAGCAACAAAAGTGATAAGTGGCAACACCTCTCTCTTTTTTTTTTTTTTTTTGGTGTCCACTTTCCCAGGGATGTCTTGTCCAAGTGGCCTCACACTTTCCCAAAATAATTTCCTCTGGCTACAAACCAAACATAAGAATTTCAGGAAAAAAAAAGTTAAAAAAAATACTCTGTCAAGAAAGGGAGAAGATTTTCTGTCTTATGATGATAAAAATGGAATTATATGTAGTGCTGTTTATTTAGCACTTAGGGGTAATAATTATGTGTTAAAACCAAATGGTGGTTTTTGTGTGGCTTCTGTAGATTTTATTCTCTCTAGTTGCTTGTATACATACAGATAGAAAGACCTCAGTGATCTGTCAGACTTCTTCCCAAGAAAATTCTGGCAGTGCTTCTTGCCCTCACCATTCACAGGGCTCCTTCCCAAGGTCTCTGGTGGAAGGATGTGGCACTGTTCAGAGCTTGCTGGCTTCACTGCAGTTTACTCACATGGGAAAAGCAGCTGGTCCAGTAAACAGCACAGGATGCTGTAACCCTTTCATTCCATTTTTTTGATCACTACCATGACTGACCATCAAAAATATCAAATGTAAGGTCTTCACTGGGCATAGGTTGCAACAGTTGAGTATTCCAGAATCTTCCACTACAGCTTCATGCTCAGAATGGAAGTGCCCCAGTGGCAAAGGTGAGATTTATGCTTTGGGTTTTTTATTTCACAGTAATGCCTGCATTCCTTAAGCTGGATCAAGTCTATTCTTTGCCTTAGACAAAAAAAAACCAAAAAGAAGTAATATAAAACAAGCCAGACCCTGTGAAATTTAAAATCTTGATGGATTTAGTAATCTAAATATCTAAGAACACAGCAATTGCACTCTTCTCCTTTAGAGATTTGCTACGGAATGAAATCAAACACCCACCTCCCAGCCACTATTTTCTTGCAGTGAAGAATGGGGGTGGGGAGGAAATTTCTCTTCACAAAGTACTGGGTGGTGATGAAGTCACATGTCACTGGGCTATTCCCTGCATAGCAGCAAAGCTAACCTTCAATGTAGGGACAAAATTATCCTCTGGGTGAGTTGCTGAATCTGAAGTGGAAGTTTGTTTTTTCTAAAAGTCATGGATTCATAGAATGACTTGAGTTGGAAAGGACCTTAAAGATCATCTAGCTCCACCCCAGCTGCCATGGGCAGGGACACCTCATGCTAGACCAGGTTGCTTAAAGCCTCAGCCTGGTCTTAGACACTTCCAGGGATGGCACATCCACAACTTCTCTGGGCAACCCATTCCAGTGTCTCACTTCTCTCATAGTAAATAACTTCTTCCTTATGTCTAATGTAAATGTGCTTCTTTTCCTATCACCACAGGCCCCTTATATAAGTCTCTCCCCAGCTTTCAGGTGCTGAAAGCCTGCTGTAAGGTCTTCCCTGAGTCCTCTCCTGGCTGAACAGTCCTCGCTCCCTCAGCCTGTCTTCACAGGAGAGGCGCCTCAGCCCTCTGACCGTCTTTGTGGACCTTCTCTGGGCCCTCTCCAACAGATTCATGTCCTTGTTTTGGACACAATGTTTCACAGAATAACAGAATTCTAGGGGGTGGAAAGGACCTCAAAAGATCGTTTAGTCCAGCCCAGCTGCCACAGCAGGATCACCTAGAGTAGGTCACCCAGAAATGCATTCAGGCAGGTTTTCAATGTCTTACAAGAAGCAGACTCCACAACCTCTCTGGGCAGCCTATTCCAGTGTTTTGGCACCCTCACAGTGAAAATATTTTCCCTTATGTTCATGTGGAACCTCTCATGGTCCATCTTGTACCCATTGCCACTTGTCCTGTCATTATATGTCACTGAGAAGAGCCTGACTCCATCCTCCTGATACTCAACCTTTATATATTTATAAACATTAATAAGATTACCTCGAAGTCTCCTCCAAGCTACAGAGCCCCAGCTCTCTCAGCCTTTCTTCGTAAGGGAGATGTTTCACTCCCATAATTATCTTTGTGACTCTGCACTGGACTATTTCAAGTAGTTCCTTTTCCCTCTTCAACTGAGGTCCCCCAGAACTGGACACAGTATTCCAGATGTGGCCTCACCAAGACTTGGATTCTCTGCCTTTTAGGGTTTAACTTTGTACAACCTGGAGCGTTGCAGCAATGGCATCTGTAGCCCTTTCCCCTTGTGGAGGGAAAGACAGACAAGCCCTGCTGTCTGTCAGAGCATGCCTCTTGGAAAAACTGCACAAGGCTCCTCAATTCAAGAAAGATGTTGAGGTGCTGGAGCATGTCCAGAGAAGGGCAACAAAGCTGGTGAGGGGCCTGGAGCACAAACCCTATGAGGAGAGGCTGAGGGAGCTGGGGGTGTTTAGCCTGGAGAAGAGGAGGCTCAGGGGTGATCTTATTACTGTCTACAACTACCTGAAGGGGCATTGTAGCCAGGTGGGGGGTGGCCTCTTCTCCCAGGCAACCGGCAATAGAACAAGGGGACACAGTCTCAAGTTGTGCCAGGGTAGGTATAGGCTGGATATTAGGAAGAAGTTCTTCCCAGAGAGAGTGATTGGCATTGGAATGGGCTGCTCAGGGAGGTGGTGGAGGCACCGTCCCTGGAGGTCTTCAAGAAAAGCCTGGATGGGGCACTTAGTGCCATGGTCTAGGTGATTGGATAGGGCTGGGTGCTAGGTTGGACTGGATGATCTTGGAGGTCTCTTCCAACCTGGTTGATTCTATGATTCTATGAACACTGCAGTGTCAGACTGTTAAATGTGCAAAGTGTAAAAGATGGAAATGAGTAATGGGGCCCTCATACTTACAGTAGCTTTCTCACATATGTAAGCAATCAGTAGAGTCAGTTAAGGAAAACGATAGTCCAAATGGGGTAGTGTGGACTTAAACCTGCTGATTACAAAGGAAATTCCATATCTAAGGAGAGGACTACATAAATTCTGGCCTAGAGTAATTAATTCTGTGTTTAAATAAGTGTTCTATTAAAATGTATAACTTACATGGCTGCCTGAGCTCCTGCCACACAATGTACAAATCACTCATTTGCTGATTGACACATGCTGCTTTCCACTTCCATCTCCCACATTGTATTTAGGTTCAGAAACTTGTTAATTTGGACAGAAATATTTTTTTTTTCTTTTTTAACAGAGAAACTGAAATGTTAAGCCAGAGAGAATGTAGTTTTTTTCCCCTCTGCCTAGGCCAACCATATGATGTCAATAGCTTGCAAGATAACAGAATCACAGAATGGTAGGGGTTGGAAGGGACATCCAGAGACCACTGAGTCCAGCCTTCCTGCCAAAGCAGGATCACCTAGTGCAGGACACATGGGGATGTGTCCCAGACAGGTTTTGAAAGTCTCTAGAGAAAGAGACTCCACAACCTCTTCCAGCAGCCTGTCCCAGTGCTCTGTCACCCTTACAAGTAAAGAATATTTTCCTCATGTTGAGGTGGAATTTCCTGTGTTCCAGTTTGTGTCTGTTGCCTCTTGTTGTATCACAGGACACCTCTGAAAAGAGACTGGCCCCATCTTCTTGATGCCCACTCTTCAGATATTTGTAAACAGCAATAATATCTCCTCTCAGTCTTCTCTTTTCCAGACTAAACCTCACAAAACATGGATGGTGAGTGATGCTGGTGGAAATAATTTCACAGGTGTTTGGTTTTTTGTTGTTTTGTTGGCTTTTTTTCCCTGTTGGTGTAGCCTTTTGGTTTTGTTTGGACACTGGAATGGGCTGCCCGGGGAGGTGGTGGAGTCACCGTCCCTGGGGCACTTCAAGGCAAGGTTGGACGTGGCACTTGGTGCCATGGTCTAGCCTTGAGCTCTGTGGTAAAGGGTTGGACTTGATGATCTGTGAGGTCTCTTCTAACCCTGATGATACTGTGATACTGTGATACTGTGAAATGGATTAGAACTCGTTGCTTGTCTGAAAACTGATTACAGACTGAAGCACAAGTATGATGGCATATTTCACAGATTTTAGTATCTTCCTTGAGGAGATGTCAACAGTTGTAGGGCATCACTGTGAGATCATGCTACAGGGGAACCAATCAGCTGAAAGCAGCAGTAGGGCATTGAGGGTTTTCTGTCAGCAAAGAGGTAGACAGTGGAAGAAAGTCTCTTTTCCCATTCTTCCAATTCTGCAGCTGGCTTTCCAGGAAGGGAAAATGTCACTATCACTGGTGAGCTAATTGTGGCAGGTGATGTCATATATTGGTTCTCTTAGAACTGGAAGCAGAAATAATTAAATGATAAATTTTGAATGTGTTATTAAAAATCTTTCAAATACATATTTAATAGTTCGGAATAGCTATTTCAAAAAGCAGTGTCCTTTGTTTTAAAATTCTCCTGGGTATTTTATTATTGTTTGTTTATTTGTTTGTTTGTTTTCTAGAATGATTGCATTCCCCCCCCCCCCCCCCCTTATATTTTGTAATTACTCTATGGCATAGCTGAAAATAGTTCCAGATGGAATTTCCCTCAGATGCCTTCTTTTTGGGGGTCTAAGTTCCAGTGAAAGTCAATGGGGTTTATGCTCTAGAAACAAATTCTCACTTTGGTTTTACTAAGTACCACAGAGTCTGCACGTAAATTGTCGGTGCAGGGGAAGGACAGAATGACTTTAAAGCTTTAACTTGAAGCAGATCTAGAAGACCTAGCTTTGAAGTAGGGACCAGGTCTGGGCAAAAGTCATTGGTATTTTTTCACGTCAGCGTCTGTTGCATGAAGGAAGCCAAAGATAAAGCAGTGATGTTTGTTCACTTTAAATGCTGGTAGCCATGGAGAGAAGCAGCAGCTAACTGAAACAAACAAACAAACAAAAGCAATACCCATTAGTCTTTTTTTATTAGACAGAACAGTTTTGTGCAAGAAAATAAAAGGCATGTAGTCACAATGAATGTAACCACGTTTCATTTTGTTGTGAGGTGGTTACAGTTACAAAATCCCACACCATTAACTGTTTAATCCCAGTATTAGACATGTAGTGGGCATAGTGTGAATGGAGTTTCTTTAAACAGATAAACAACACATAGGAACCTAATTAATTCTGGCTTTCAAATATCCCCTCCAGTGTATGTAACCACCATATATGCTTTCTCTGGTAGCAGAGACCTTGGAATCTGCCAAAGCCATCTAACTGACAGCTTTCTATTTCTTGGTCTGGTGCTGCAGACCCAGAGTGCCTATTCAAACCTTGAGTGTTATCAAGAGAACAAATATTTGCCCCATTAAATAGAAGTTGAGAGAGGCAAATGACTTGCAGAGTTATAGAGTGGAATCCTTTCATCTCAGGACTCTTGAGTGGCTTTTCGATCTAAATGTTGACACTTTGATATCGGGCATCTACAGAAAGGAGTAAGTGAAACTGAAACAGAAGTGGGCAAACATCTTGGTCAGCACTCTGCTCACAAAAACTGTGAAAAAAAAACATTTTATAGATATACACTCCTATAGGTAAAGTTTTCCTAATAATGGTAGCCTCTTCTGAAGTTTTAGAAATGAAACACTTTCAGCATTTCAGATAGAAAAAAACCCCAGCTAAGTATTTGGTAGTATGTTTTCAAATGCACTGTCATTCAAAAAGCCCCTTTCATTAGACAAAACCAAAGATAAATCATAGAATCATAGAATGGCTTGAAGAGACTTTAAAGATCATCTGTTTCCAGACCTCCTGGCATGGACAGGGACACCTGCCACCTGACTGGGATGCTCAAAGCCTCATCCAGCCTGGTCTTCAACACTTCCACGGATGAGGTGTCCACAACTTCTCTGAGCAACCAATTCCAATGTCTCACCACCCTCACAGCAAAGAACTTTTCTTTAATGTCTAATCAAAATCTATCCTGCTCTAGTTTCAAACCATTGCCCCTTGTCCTACCACCAGAGGCTCTTATAAATAGTCTCTCTCCAGCTTTCCTGTAGTCCCCTGTTGCAGTTTTTAAGAGTACCCTTCAGGTACTAGAAGGCTGCTATAAGGTCTTCCCAGGCCCTCTATAAGCTGAATAGACCAAACTCCTTCAGCTCAGCATTGTAAGAGAGGTGCTCCAGCCCTCTGATTTTCTTTATGGCCTTCTTCTGGATCCTCTCCAAAAGATCCATGTCTTTCTTTTGTTGGGGATTCCAGAACTGGACATAGTACTCCAGGTGAGATCTCAGAGGACAAACAAATGTATCATCTCTTTTTATCTGGTAAAACTTGAAGATATATGTTGTTTTATATTGTCATGCTATTGCATTTATATTGTCAGCAATTGCAAAAGTTATCTGTAGAGCCTTGATCAGCATTTCTTAGATACAAGAACTCAGTATTAGCATAATCTTGCCTGACCTCAGTGCGGGGCAAGATAATGGAACAAATCATCTTGAGTGCAATTACAGGGCACCTACAGGATGGCCAAGGGATCAGACCCAGCCAGCACGGATTTAGGAAAGGCAGGTCCTGCCTGACCATCCTGATCTCCTTTTATGACCAGGTGACTTGCCTGGTGGATGTGGGGAAGGCTGTGAATGCAGTCTACCTGGACTTCAGCAAAACCTTTGACACTGTCTCCCATAGCAAAATCCTGGCCAAGCTGGCAGCTCGTGGCTTGGACAGAGGCACTCTGTGCTGGGTTAAGAACTAGCTGGATAGCCAGACCCAGAGAGTGGTGGTGAATGGCGCCACATCCAGTTGGCAGCCAGTCACTAGTGGTGTGCCCCAGGGATCAGTGTTGGGCCCAGTCCTATTTAATATCTTCATTGATGATCTGGATGAGGGGATTGAGTCCAGCATCAATAAGTTTGCAGACACCAAGTTGGGAGCATGTGTCAATCTGTTAGAGGGCAGAAGGGCTCTGCAGAGTGACCTGGGCAGGCTGGATAGATGTGTGCAGTCCAATGCCATGAGTTTTAACAAGTTCTGCACTTTGGCCACAACAACCCCATGCAGCCATACAGGCTGGGGACAGAGTGGCTAGAGAGCAGCCAGACAGAGAGGGACCTGGGAGTACTGGTTGACAGCCAACTGAACATGAGCCAGCAGTGTGCCCAGATAGCTGAGGGCAAATGGCATCCTGGCTTGTATCAGGAATAGTGTGGCCAGCAGGACTAGGGAAGTCATTCCTCCCCTGTACTGAGCACTGGTTAGGCCACACCTTGAGTACTGTGTCCAGTTCGGGGCCACTCAGCTTAAGAAAGATGTTGAGATGCTCAAACATGTCCAGGGAAGGGCACCAATGCTGGTGAGGGGGCTGGAGCACAGCCCTGTGAGGAGGCGCTGAGGGAGCTGGGAGTGTTTAGCCCAGAGAAGACTTGGAGCGACCTTATTGCTGTCTATAACAACTGAAAGGAGGCTGTAGCCAGGTGGGGATTGGACTCTTCTTCCAGGCAACCAGTGTCAGAACAAGAGGAGACAGCCTCAAGCTGTGCCAGGGCAGGTTTTGGCTGCATGTTAGGAAGAAGTTCTTCACAGAGTGATTGGCATCGGAATGGTTTCCGCGGGGAGGTGGTGAGAATTGCCATCCTTAGAAGTGTTTAAAAAAAGACTGGATGTCATACTTGGTGCATGGTTTAGTTGATTAGGTCATATTGGGTGATAAGTTGGACTTGATGATCTTGAAGATGTTACTGATTCTGTGATTCTCTCCTTCAGGTTAACATGGTTCTGACAGACTGTTTTTATTAGTGCAATGATGCTACCTACAGCTGCTGCCTCTAGCTTGGCTGTTCATCTGTCTCTCTGAAGTTGAAGCTAACATTGTGGTTAGGTTATAAATGGGAAAGGAAGTAAAATAGGATTTTGATAATTTTTTTCCTGGGCATGTTTTTGGCTTTTTTTTAATTTGTTTGTCCTTTTTTTTTTTTTTTTTTTTTGCTAAAGGAAGTAGACTACTATTGAACTGTTCCCACAAGCTCATGCATCTTTTGAATTCTACATAAGTCTTGTCTTAAGAGCTTAAGGTGAATATAGGTTTTGTTGGTTGTTTTGCACAGAAGTCAGCTTTATCATACATTAATTATTTTATTGCATGCAGTATGGAGCTGTTTCTGGTAACTGACATTAACAAAATTATCCAGCCACCAAATATCTTCAATTTAAATATGAAAGGAAAGAGAAAGCCTGGCTTTCTCATGTTGAAACATAGTTTCTTCATTCTTTTTCTCATGACAGTGCTCTATTGCATCCTTCATCATTTCTGACAGTATTGTATTTAATTTCCTTTTTGCTCTACCCTGTGCCTACAAAAATAAAAGGAGCAAAGTGACTTTAAAATAAAACTGGCAAGACAACTGATGTAAAAAAAAAAGAAAAAGAAAGGGAAGGGGGTGCCAAACCAAAACCCTGAATTCAAATGCACTCACACAATGGGTTGTAAGGGAGTGCAGAACCAGACCTTGAATTTTGTGGCTCTGATTATGCTCTGGTTTGTTCATAACCCCACATCAAATATTTGGGCTCACAATTACATGTGAAATTTTAATAGGGTAAATGGATTGATTGAAAATACTTTGTGAAGGGGTTATGAGAAAAGACTTATCTAGTAAGTACAGCCAAGATTTAAGCCATTATTTCAGATGCGAAGCATTTGGCAACAAAGGATCATTTTCATCAAAAAAAAGGAAGCCTTAGTTCAGTATTTTTGGTCTGAAAGTAATTGGGTTATTTCTTTACTGCTACTCAGTTCACCAGCAAAGAAAAGTTATATAAATAAAAATAATCAAAGTGATTTTTTTAATTCTTTACTCAAATACTAAAAGAAAGAAATTAATGATGTTATTTTAGAACCACATGAAGTATGAGGTATGACCTATTAATATGCAAAATCCATGCACGCAGCCCCATGCAAAATCAGCTTATTTACTTCTGAATAGGAACTGGCACAGTTGGCTCAAGTGACCATATAAGTGGCTTTGTTTGTATGTTGTTGCAATGCAGCATAATTCCTACTGGATAGTTGTGCTAAACTGACACTACTTTAATGCAGAGACGTACAGACAAATGAATAACCACACTCAGATGTAATTTGACTGTTTTTTTTAATTAGAGCTTATTCACTTATCTGAGCATCAGACTCTCCCTTCTCCCTGGTGCATTACTCTAATTATCCTGTCATACCAGGAAATAGTTTGTTCCTCTGCCCCTCTTTCCTCTCTTCCTTCCCATTGTACAATTACCACAGATTCTTGATTCTTCTTGTGTGTTGTGGTACACAAGTCTCCATTCCTTGGCCAGTTCTTTTGGGAAGAGAATTGCTTCTTAGCTGGGCTCTTCGGGGTTCCACAGAAATTCAGGAGCCTTCTTTGGCTTTCTAGAGTTTCAGTTCTGTTCTACTGGATTTCGTGGGCTTGACTGTGTTAAGAACCATGCTTGTGGAAAAGCAAGCAGATCTCAGAGGACAGTTTTAAAACCAGAGGCACATTTGGAGAAGTAACACAAGCTCTGATAGGGTGGGCATAGGAGAGAAGGAAAGAAAGGAGCCAGAGAGATCCATGACAAATGCAGTATTTCAGACAGATCTGAATCTTAGGACAGATTTCAACTATGCCATGCACTGGCTTAACTCTGATCCCACTGAAATCAGATTTCAAGGAGGGGGAGAAGGCTTAGGCCACTACTGATTGCTTTTATATCATCCTACCTTTCAGTCCAGTTCTGATTAACCACTGGAGTGCATTCAGTGTACCCAAAAATGGCATTTAGGAGTATCTTGCTGCTACTGCTGACAATAAATTCATGAAATAACATACACTTCCTGTGCCTTGTGTGTGCCAAGTTTGTGCATGTCTGCATTCAAATACAGATGAAAAATTAAATTTGTTTGGCCTGAACAGTTTTCACTGACAGCATAACTCATTCCTCTTGAGTTCCTGGATAAGCTGTAGCTGAAACTATTTGTTCTGCTTTTACTGCCCAGTGCCTGTAAGCCGGGGATAGAGCTGGCTTGCTTTAAATCAGAGCTGTGCTGAGACACACCAGCAGCCAGGACAAAGGCAGCAGGCTGCTTCTTTCCCAATCCTCCCAGTTCAGCCACATTTCAGATGAATGTTAGAGAAGGAATTGCAGATGATATTGGGAATTCCATATGACCTTCAGTAATTACATTAAAATGGGTTTCTCTGTATTGCTTTTCTTAATTGTCTGACATTTGACAGTAGTCATATGTCTACATAGCCTTCTTTTTAATGTTGGGAAAGAAAATACAAAATTGATGTCTTGCAATATCAGTAATTGCAGTGAAAACATTATAAGACCAGAAACTGTCAGCCCCTCCCAGCTGAAAGCATGTGTCTTTTATCTTGACAGCTAATTTGCCTCAGTGCTTTTCCAGGATAAAGAGAGCATCACTCCAGTTAAATGGAGCTCCCTCCAAGATGACAGAAATGCTAGCATTGGTGATTACACCAAGACCAAACACCAGCGTGGTTGTAGAAGAAAGTGTGAGGCTTTTAACCCTGCCTGTTGATTAGATAGTGTAATTGTCTGAGAAGGAAACATGGGGAAACTTCCAACTTAAGAATTTGTCCTTAAAAAGCCTTGACAGCTTTTTGCAAGCATAGCTAGTAAATTCAGGCATTTCTCTGGAAGCATTAGCTGGCCATGAAAATGTTACAAATCAATGAAGTCCACGTTTCAACTCTGTAGGTTGTTGATGGTTAGAAAAGAGAAATTGTTATAAATGAGAATTCATCATTACCAGCAGTTTGTAGCTGCATTATTCTTTCATTGTTCTTGACTAGGAAATTATGTTTGATTAATATATGAAGGTCTTTGCTTCTATATGAAAATATGAAGCATGCTTACGAACTTTTATTAAGGTGTTCTTAAGTGCGTTAAGATGCCTCAGTGTAAGACATACTACACAGAACATAGTTTTCAGAAGAATCAGAAAGGTACCAAATCACTTTGGGGTGTGTCAAGTTTGTACAAAGTCTCAGCTGTCACTTTCTAAAGAAGGGGCAGAGAGAAGATGAAGGTACAGTCTTTACATTCTAGAACTTGTACTACGAATATACTAAGCCAGATTCTTTGCCGCCTCAAATCATACATCTTCTACACCTACTTATTCCTACAGAAAACACCTTTTAATGGTATTTTACTGCTTCCAGTATACTGAATACAACATTTTCTTTGATATTGCAAGCTTTCCAAGATACCAAAGGGATGTGAGAGAAACATCATCTGTATGTTTTGCCAAACAGATTGGCTTTGGCTACCCACATAAATTTTCTGGATCTTTTGATCAAATCCTCCACCCTGTTGCAAATTTGGATTTCACGCCAAATATAGCATCCAGCAGTGAGATAAATCTGAATTCTTTCATGTAAGCTACAGTGGGCTTCTTCTTTTTGGTTTTTTTTTGGTGATAAATCTTCTGTATATATTGTTATCAAAGCTGGTCAGATAACATGTTCCTCAAGTCATGTAAAAACGTCGTTATTGCTTTTTAATTTGATCAACTGAATATGCACTCTCAGAAAAATCTCTGGCCAATACCACTTACAAGTACTACTGCTTTTCACTTGATAACTAGTTGTAAATACATATTGCTAGCTTTTGTTGTTATCCACATTTGAAATCGTTGGCAAAATAGTTTGTTTTTTTTTGTTTAACTGAAAAAAATTATGTCTGGATATTGGAAAAGAGAAAGCAGACAGGGCCCACCCACTGAAGCCGCATTTGTTCAGCAATTTCCATTTAGTGTGTCTGACAGAAATGGGCTTAAATGTATCATTCTGTTACATTCCAGATATTTAAAAAAAAAGAAAAAAAAGTTTGGGAAATATTGTTGCTGATGGTTATCATCAGGAATATTGAGTACAGACAGATTATTTGTTACTTAAGAAAGCTTAATTCAAGAAGCAAATGGGTTTGAAAAAAAACCAAACCAAAACTCAAAAGGTGCTTAGGCTGTCCAGTGTTGGAAGGAATCTATAAGGGAGAATAAGAAACCTTTGCCAGCATGGTCAGACAAAACCAAAGCAAACAAACAAACAAGCAAACAAACAACAAACCAAACAACAAAAAAAAAAGGAATATGATTGTAGTCTGCAAATATATTAGAAAAACAAGTGCTATATAAGCTAAGGGAATAACTGGCACAAGAACAGATGAGTCTAATCTAGCTTTGTATAGTTATTGTAGATTTTAGAACATTTCTAATTCTAAAAGAAATGAGAATCTAAGACAACTTTCCACTAAGAGTACTAGGGAGGGGAAAAAAAACCCAAAGACCAAAAAAAACTCAAGCCCAAACCAAAAAAAGCCTCTAATTGATTATAAGCAGAGCCTGAGCAGCATGTGAAAAAGATTATATGGCATGGTTGCCTGCAAAAACAAGGGGCTGAACTCAATGACCCAAGAGTGCCTTCCAGTCTGCTGTTCTTAATTAGATATATGACTATCATGGGAGCTCTTCTAGCCTCTAGCTAGTTCCTACAAGAGGTTCCTTGTGTTTATGTAGCTTCCCACTGAAATCCCTCAAATTTGCAGATCCCCACTGACATACAGGTGATCAAATTCTAGGTAAGGTTCATGATCCCAAAAGAAAATTCTATATTTGGCTTCTGTTTTCTTTCTTGATTTTGCATGCAGCTTCTGTTTCAGTTCCCAAAATTCCCCTTTAGTTGTTTCATTTTACTTGTGAAGCTAACTTTCCTTCTTGAGGGGTGATTTCAGTGCTGATAAATGGTATAACAGGAAACACTTTGACAGGTGGAATGCCTGCTGCCAAGGGCTGAGTGGCAGTGCAAGTGGAAATTGGTGCAAGTGGACCATTCAGTGGTTTTCCTGTCCCTTGAATCAACATAATGCCTTTCACCACCATAGGTCAGGTCTTGTGATATGAAACTTCAAACATACTTCACATAAGATCAGTGTGTCAAAGTTAAATTAACTTAAGCTTCCAATATCTGTGGGGGAAAAATGGTAGTGGTATCCTGTGAAAACATGGTTCTTGATCTGGTAGCATCATAAACAATCACTCAGTTTTGTATGCTCTTTATGGTGCTCCATAATGCAGTAATTTTTCAGACTGGATCCTTACCTTACCACTTGTGGTCACTTCATGGAGTCATTAAGGCTGGAAAAGGCCTCTAAGATCATCAGGTCCAACCTTCTATCCAACACCTCCATGACCACGAGACCACATCCTGAAGTTCCACATCTGCTAATTTTTTTAGCACCTCGGGGCATAGTGACTCCACCTCCCTGGGCAGCTTGTTCCAATGCCTGGCCACTCTTTCAGTAATGAAAATCTTCCTAATATCTGATCCAAATTTACTGTGATGCAGCTTCAGGCCATTAGCTCTTGTCCTGTTGTTAGTTACTTGGGAGAAGAGCATCACTACAACCTCCTTTTTGGTAGCTGCAGAGAGCAATGACATCTCCTCTCAGCCTCCTCTTCAAGATAAATAATCCCAGCTCCCTCATGCTCTCCAGACCCCTCACTGGCTTCACTGCCCTTCTCTGTACCAGCTCCAGCACCTCAATGTTTTTCTTATACTGCAGTGCCCAAAACTGGACATAATTCAATATGCTCACTGCAGTCTTTCCTTTACTCAGGATAGTCTGGTCATGTCTGCTTCTGTTGCTTCACCTATAAATCAGTGCACTGTGCCAAGAACTGAACAGATTTCCAAGGGATTTATGTAGTCTCTGATAGAAACTCCTACTTCTAAATTATGATAATGATCTTTCCTAGAAATTAAAGATTGCATCGGAAAGTCTTACTTGCTATGATGACAGATAAGAATTGAAACACTAATTTGGGATGGCTGGTAACAAAGCCTGACAACTTGAGCTACTGCTTTCAATTGTTCAATGATTCTCTAATGTGCTTTTTTCCTAAGGAAGTTCACTAATGACAGTAACTGCAACATTTCTTACTGTTCACTAGCTTGCTTCATGAAAACCATGAACTTCAAAAGCTCTTAAGCAATCTCAGGATCATTTGCTCATACCAGAAGCCATATCAGTTTGACTGTCAGGTATGAGCATCTGAAAAGGATACAGATCAGCACCAAATGCTGACTGAAATTTTCACCTTATTGTGGAATCATAGAACCGTTTTGCTTGGAAAAGACCTCTAAGATCATCAAGTCCAACCATTCTTTTTCCACTCTGAGAAGAAAGGATTGGGCTCTGGCTTTCTGGCAATGTTTTACTTTTTTTACTTTGTACTAAAAATAGTAATTTTCCTTATATTCTGGACACTGTAATCAATGATCTTAAAATTTCATTGCATTACAAAAATATAATTGAAGCAAGCTCTTGACATGGTTGTGCCATTATTCAAAGTTTGTTAAGTTCACCAATGAAAAATCTATAATACAACTATTCCACTCTGCACTGCAGTAGGTGTCTTTTCTTGGGAGGTCTGAACCACAAACACTGTGATAAGCACAGATCAAGAATAAGCTTGCAGGAAAAAAGCTGTGGCTCTCATCAAGCACAAGCTAAGAATTTTTTTTAACTATAGATTCTCAAACCTCTGCAAACAATTCTGTACTCAGAGCCTTGCAGCCTGTGAAAGGGACAGAGGAAAAATGTATCCAAAGTGAGTCAGCCTGGAACTTCTGCTGCCTTTTAGCTATGAAGTGGAAGGTGAGATGTCTTTTATTGTCAAGCCTCCGCTTCTCCAGACTAAACAACCCCAGTTCCCTCAGCCGCTCCTCATAGGTCATGTTTTCCAGACCTCTCTCCAGCCTCATCGCCCTTCTCTGCACCCATTCCAGCACCTCAATGTGCCTCCTATACTGTAATGACCAAAACTGGACACAGTACTCGAAGTGTGTTCTCATGAGTGCTGAGTACAGGGGCATAATCACCTCCCTACTCCTGCTGATCACACCAGTTCTGATACAGGCCAGGAGGCTTTTGGCCTTCTTGGCCATCTGGGCACACTGCTGGCTCATGTTCAGCTGGCTGTCCACCAGCACTCCCAGGTCCTTTTCCACCAGGCAGCTCTCTCAGAACCTTGCAGCCTGTGAATGGGACAGAGAAAAATTATATCCAAAGTGAGTCAGCCTGGAACTTCTGTTACCTTTTAGCTATGAAGTGGAAGGTGAGGTGCCTTTCTCTGTCAAGCAGCTCCTGACATGCTGCTGTTCTACTTGACAATTTTCTCAATACCATCTGTATAGTTGACAATCTACTATTTCTCGATATGTTAAATGCAGCAGCAACTGCAAATTACTCAAATTCGGGTGGTTAGGTGTTTTAGAAATGCAGACTCTTCATTTTCTAGTAATTGATAAATAACAGATCACCACTGTTTATGCAGAGAACTTGGGCAAAGGGAAGACCTGTGAGCAGTGCCAGGACAGCATCCTTGCTTTCTTCTTCTTCATGCCCTTAGTTGCTGTTTAAAAGCACTCTGTGCTGCTATGTCTTTGTCTTCACTGGACTATCATAAGATATAAGTAGTAATCTTTTTCAACAGCACAGGGAAATGGAAAGTACATTATATGCATTAATTACTGGTGTTTGGTACAGAAGATATTTCAGTGGGTATTTTGGGTAATATGATTTTCTTTCATTTCATCTTTATAGATATTTACTTGCCTTGGTCCTTTGTTAGGGCATGTAATTTTGAATTTTACCAAACCATTTTCTGCTACGTTTCTTCACATTTAAGTTAGCAAGTGTTTTGTGTTTGTAAGAGTCCTAGATTCTAAAATTCACTGGATTTTTTTTCTTTTCATTTCGACTTGCAGTCTGTAATAATCAACGTAAGGTTCTGGAGGAATTAAAATCTTCCTTTATAAAGAAACACATGCAAATATATCATAGAAACATATAAAGACGAACCATTTGTCGAATCAAATCTATTGTCTTGGAAGGCACTTCTTGTGGCAGTTGCAAAGCTTTATTACATAATGGAACTGGGTGACTCTGAGATATATTGATTTGGACAATTTGAAATGAGTAGTTATTAGCTGACCTTTCATCTCTTAGCAGTCTTAGGCTGACATTCCTAAAGGATAAATTGCTACTACTTTTGCCTCCTCTATGTCATCTGTTTCTTCACTGTGTAACTTCTCAGACATTCAACCTATATTGCTGTCTACAACTACCTGAGGGGTGGTTGTGGCCAGGAGGAGGTTGCTCTCTTCTCTCAGGTGGCCAGCACCAGAACGAGAGGACACAGCCTCAGGCTGCGCCAGGGGAGATTTAGGCTGGAGGTGAGGAGAAAGTTCTTCACTGAGAGAGTCATTGGACACTGGAATGGGCTGCCCAGGGAGGTGGTGGAGTCGTCGTCCCTGGGGCTGTTCAAGGCAGGATTGGAGGTGGCACTTGGTGCCATGGTCTAGCCTTGAGCTCTGTGATGAAGGGTTGGACTTGATGATCTATGAGGTCTCTTCCAACCTTGGTGATACTTTGGGGAAGTCAGTAAATTTGAAGACAAAGTCCGTAGCAAGCAAGAAATTGAATTTTACCTCAGCATCCTTACATAATTAGGCACTCAACATGAGAGGGATTAAAAGAGTCTGAATATTCCTGTAAAACCATCTGGAGTCTCAATCTGAAGGCAAAGGGAGATAATCAGGTGTGTTCTCTGCCTGTATTATTTTTCAGGGAAAAAGCCTATTAATTTAGTCTGAGTTATTCAGGCAGCTTTCAAACATATTAATAGCTCCTGATGATCTTTGATTCCTTCCGTTTCTCTTGAGCTGATGCTGAATGTATTTGGCAATTAATGTAAACTTTCCGTGAACCACCTTATGAACAGGAAAAAAATAAAGGGGGGTGATTAAAAATTATTTCCAAGTATTTGTACAGGTAGCATAATCTTCGGAGACCATCACAAAATGTTAATTCCAATTTAACATGGTAAACTGATTAGATAAAGATTGTTAACCCTATTTCACTGCTATGGAAAACCACAGCAAACAGAATATACCAATGCCTGTTCAATCTGTTCACTTCCAAACTTCTCAGACTGATATTCAGAAGCACCAAAGGGTACCATCTCCAGTTGAAGTTAGCATTATCAATGAAGAACATCTTATGCTTATCAATCCCAAAATGCCAGAATTATTTATTTTGTGTCTATCACTATGTTTAGATCTCAAAGAAAACCATTTTACATTGCCTCATAATCCAATCCACCTATGCTCCTTCTCCTGGTGGTACCGAGCCCAAGGAATAAGATGTCTCCAAGTGGAACCTTCAAAATGAACAAATACATTTTGGGAAAGGGGAGAATTACAGCAAGGTTCACTGTAATTATGGTTAAAATTAGAATAACAAATCAGGTAATTATCCCTCCTGATACTGTGATTGCTGTAATTCCTTTCCCCTCGTGCCCAGGGATGTGGTAATGTCATCATCCATGGAGGTGTTTAAGAAGCTTGTAGATGTGGCACTTCAGGACATAGTTTAGTGGTCCTGGTAGTTCAGTTACACTAGGACTCAATGATCTTAAAAGTCTTTTCCAATCTTAATGACTCCATGAAGCCAAATAGAATCTGTCAGCAAAAGCTTTGACAGGCACATGTTTTGTGTCTGAGACTCATAGCATGTGTTTAAAGCATGTGTCCAAACTGTGTCTGATCTACTTTCTTTGTGTGATCCAAAATGTGCTGGTGCTATTCTTCAGGTTAGCTGTCAAAAGAAGGATCACACATAAGAATACACTTTTGCTTGTTGTTCTGTTTTGCTTTGCAGCCATTATGCCATCCTTACTGGGAGACAAGGTAGGAAATACTGGCAAATAGTTGCACCACAATAAGATCTGTGCAGAGATTTATAAGAATTACATGGAAAATGATGCTGTGTTTAGTGCTTCTGTGGATAGGTTTGGGGTGATATGCTTCTGTAGGAAATCAAGGGAGAAGATTTTGGTTTTTTTTTCTCAGATGACTTGATTTATATTGTTCTTTGTTTTTTTTTTCCCTTGAGATGCAAAAACTCCCACTCAATGATGGTAGACAAAGCACAATTTTCTAAGGGTGTATGGATTTCAGACCGGGACTGGCTTCTGTCCAGCCTGTTCAGAGTACAAGCAAAATGAGGTTGCGTCAGGTTGCACCCAGTGGTGTAGATATTCTTTGTGTGGTGTTATGCAAGGGTGAAAGTCTTGGCAAATACTCTTGTATGCATCTTCCACTGCATAAATAATATTTGACAGATTAGTATAATAAATCAGAAATTATTTCATATATGCAGTCCTTGAGCACTTTTCAAATGTTTTCATATAAATCTCTTCAATTTCACAACCTGTTTATGATGATCTCTTATGAAGCCATCTGGTTTAGGGAAAGCTTTGCTCAGCGTCTGTACATGTAACATATCTCTTCAGTACTGGAGAACAACAGTAAGACTTAGCATCAGCACTTACCAACAGCTTCCACAAATGAGGGATCTTTATATTATCACACTTACTCCTTTCATCAAACTAGAGAAAAACTGCAGGATTTTGATGAAAGTGATCCATGCAAAGGCAATCTGTACATGATCAATCAGTATGTCAGTTCATAGAATCATAAAATTGTTTCAGTTGGAAAAGACTTCTAAGATCATTGAGTCAAATTAAACACCACCATGGCCATTAAACTATGTCCCAGAGTTGCCATGTCGACGTTTCTTAAACACCTCCAGGGACAGTAACTCCACCACCTCCCTGGGCAACCTATTCTAATGCCTGACCTCTTGTGTAAACAGATTTTTCCTAATATCCAACCTAAATCTCCCCTGGCACAATTTCAGTCCATTTCTTCTTGTTAAGTCACCTGATACTAGGGAGAAGAGATCATTCCCTCACCTCACTACAACCTTCTTTTACTGCAAGTGATTTTAAACTGAATGCCACTTTCCTGCATGTGTGAGTTTTGTTGTAGCTGTCATTCTTCTACAGATGGAAAAGTGCAAACAGCTGCAAGTACCTTGGTTAAAGCATCTCTGCCATAGTGTCATCTCATAGGGACTCAAATTTTCCCAAACTTCTGCTGTTTGTGGCTAGGTGGAGAAGGAAAACTTGTTCTATGCTTATCTATGAATCCAATTGATAAGGTTCAACTCAAATAACTGTATCACTTTTGAGAATGAAAGAGAGTAATTTTTCCATTATTACAGAAAAGGCCTACAAGCAGTCTTCCTGAACAGCTGTACTGCTAAGGTGGGTGTGGATAAAATGTTGAAGTCTGGTGGGAAAGTTGCCAGAAAGGACTTTGTGCATTTGAATGTGCTTAAAAAAAATAGCTCTGAATTATTTAAGGGGTTCTGCAGGGATCGGTGATGGCTAAAGAAGAATAATCTGAATATGTAATTTTCCTCATAAGGTAAATACCACTTTGGCACGATTCAGGTCTGTGAACAGTGCAAAGATAACCTGCCTTTGAGGGAAATAAACAAAAAAAACGTGGGGGGGTCTTTTTCTGGACTCATGGTGCCTCCAGGAGGAGCTTAACACATGAAGGGAGCTCCACAGAAATTCCCCTTCACCCCATTGTTGCACATTTGTAGTCCAAGAGCCTGCTCTCTATCCTTTATATGGTAAAACAAGCTTCCATGAAAAGGATAAGGAAACTGCTGTTGTTGTCACCTGAATTTGGAGAGTAAAATGCTTTTTGGCTGAGCCCTGGGAGAGATAGTCTTTCTTACTTCCTCCTTATCCTCATCCTATGGAACGAGTTAGAATACAGAAACGAGGATTAAAACTTCCTTCCAAGATTCTTTGTAGGATTTTATGACAGTCCTGAATGACCACAACATGTTATGGCATTACGTTTTTGCTTCTGCACTTTATAGCACAGTGCACCACCAGCTTTTGAACCTTCAATACACCTTCATGTAGCATTTATCTGTCATCTGTTGGCTTTCCCTTCTGTGACCCATTAAAAGTGACATTAAATCTCCCAGAGATTTTATATATATACATATAATGTGTGTGTGTGGTGATACTCCTCTTAGCTTTCTGGTAACTTGGGACAGAAAAAGACAGTATAAAGTGGGGGAGAAGGATGGGGCTGCATAGTAGCACAGTTATTTCTGTTACATTTCATGCAACTTAGAATTTGAGTTATGATCCATAATCCTGTGAATTGATGTTTCAGGGTTCCTCTAGGGTCATTTTATTAAAGCTATACTCTTGTGTTTGGAAGATTGATTCTCTTGCACTCCAGAACTTTAAACTCAAGAGACATTTGTATGAGGGTAATTTACTATCAGAGTTATAAAGCTTGTTCACACGGGGACAACAGAGTAACTTTACTTCAGTGTAACTCCCCCATGTGGACGTTGTACTCTAGAACAAAAGTGACTTCATTTTGAAATAATTACTCTTACTAATTGTTCTAGAATAGAGTGTCCACAGGAGGGAGTTATGCAGAAATAGCTATAAGGGAAGAGTTGCAGCTCAGCTGATTAAATTCACTGCATTGCAATACCTTGCACAGGGGTAAAAATGCAGGATTTACAGTTGGTTCTGCTCTCATCAGCAGACTAGCCTGCTCATGTTAGCTGTTTCTCTTGTGTGAGGATTTGTAGTTTCCATAGTGCTCTGAGAAACTGCAGCATTTTTGCTTTGATAGTGTTCTCCAAATAACTCAATAAATTTAATACAAAACACAGCTTTGTCTCCTCAATCCCTTCCCTGCCCACCATTTACTTTCTAAATCAAATTTACTTTTGAACACAAAATTCTTGGATGAAATATAAGCTTTTTATTTTTCCTTACTGTGTTCCCTGACCTGCTGGTATTTGTCAGTTCACTGACCCTTTGTGCCTTTCATTGCCTCTTGCTTAAAGAATACCTTCTGTTCACCCTGGTCACTGTATGGTCAGCCTTTATCACTAAAAGGGCATCAGGATGTCTGGGTATTTTTGGTGGAGGTTGTTTGTGGTTTGGGTTTTTTTGTTTGGTTTGTTTTTTGTTTGTTTGGTGGTTATTGTTTGTTTTACCCAGTACAGCAAACCCTGTTTGCTGATACCCCATTCTATTTTCTAAAATACATTTCAGACATTGCTGACAGATGCCTGAATTTCAAATAGCTGGGGAAAAGAGAAGTGTGAAATAAAACTAAATTTGGAACTTCTCCTATAAAACCTGCAGGTTTTATGTTTTGTGATGCTTCAGGAGTCTTAACAAATTGAGGTTTTGTGCAAGATGTTCTTTAATGGTGAGTTCCATGTTTTAGTCCTAGCACTACTAACGAATCAGCATGTGGCCTAAATCATAAAATCATAGCATCAACCAGGTTGGAAGAGACCTCCAAGATCATCCAACCTAGCACCCAGCCCTATCCAGTCAATGAGACCATGGCACTAAGTGCCTCATCCAGGCTTTTCTTGAACACCTCCAGGGATGGTGACTCCAGCACCTCCCTGGGCAGCCCATTCCAATGCCAATCACTCTCTCTGGCAACAACTTCCTCCTAACATCCAGCCTAGACCTTCCCTGGCACAACTTGAGACTGTGTCCACTTGTTCTCTTGCTGGTTGTCTGGGAGAAGAGACCAACCCCCACCTGCCTACATCTCATGTCACCATTTGCTCTGTCTAGGCACAAAGCATGTCTTAAAGTTGACACCATCAAGTAAGAGATGCCAAGCCACTTCAGATACTAAACATTACCTTTTTTTGCTAAGCTGGCAAATTCTTAAAGTAATCATTCAGAGAAGTAGCTTAAGCAGAGGTTCTGAAACGTAACCAGTCATATGTTGTGAACAGCAATAAGCTTACTCTTCCAGTTCTTCAAGACAATTCAAAGTTAGGTGGTTGCATTGCCATAGAGATGAAGCCAAATTAACACACCTCTTCTTCTAAGCACTATCCTCATGTGGTCACTTATTGTGCATAGCAACATGGCTACCTCTCGACTGTTGGCTTGCAGCCAGACAGAATATACAGTGTAGACATAAAGCCTCCTGGGTGAGGACTTGAAGGGATTTGAAATAGTTGCCCTCCCTGAATCTTTGAATTTGGTTTCCACCTTGCAGAAGAGCACTCCTAGCCAGTGTATTGAGAAGGAAGGAGTGAGTGGAAAAGAGTTCTGAAAGGGAAGGTAAAAGTTTAGCTAGTTAATATCAAGGTTAACCCAGTAAAGTGCGTTCAGCTGGCTCACTGTCCTGAGTATGAATGTTTCAAAGTAGCAATGTCTGCTAGCATAGAATAAAAGAACTGCACAAAATGTAGTGAGAGAGATTATGCAGTGAAAAGGACAGAACATGCCAAGGTTGAACTAAGTTCTCATGGAATCACAGAAAACCTGCTAGAACAGGTAATTCCTTTCCCTCTACAAATAGTCTGTCCCTCTTCCTGTGCTCTTTCCAATGAACAGAAAAATCAGTGAAATCCTTTCCACTCTGCAACTGTCCTTTACATGTTGAAATACTGCTATTCCTTCTTTACTGGAGAAAACATTTCCATGTTACTCAGTTCTTCCTCATAGGTAGTCTTGCTGTGTATATCTCCACATGTTCTCGTGGCTCTCTTCCAGACTCTTTCCTGCAAATTCATATCATTCATGCAATTGAGGTTTCACCTGTACCTCACGAAGAGGCTGAAGGGCTACTAAATGTATTCTAAGTACTTCATATATTCTGGCTTAGTTTTTATTTGCTCTAGTTTTAATGCCAGGAAAGAGAAGCGAGTGCTTTTGCAAATAAAACATATTTATTCATTCAAATTCAGACTAAGACTCAAAGTTAAAGGGGGGAAATGAGCTAGACCTGAGTTGCTACTTGGCTTAACAGGAGCTAGGAATAAGGAATTATTTCCTCCCACAGAAGCAATGTAAGAGGAGAACCAGGAAAAAAGACAAAAGAGCAGCAAAGTAGAAGTGAGATCCTCATAGCTAAAGGCAACAGCAAGATCAAGCAGTTTCAGATTAAAAAGGTTGTGCCTTGCTGTTAGAGCTACAATTCAGCTGTTTCCTCTAACATGAGATCCATATGCATCACACAGCTGTTTTCATAATTCAGACAGGGTGTTTCTAGCTTGGATTAGGAGGTAATAGAGACATGCAGTTCCCATCTGTATCTATAGAAGAGCTGTACTGTGACTGCTTGTATTCAGATCAGGCTAACTGGAGGCAGTCTCTAAATTATCACCATTTAACTGTGCAGTGATTAATGAACTTGTTTTGGCTGGTCTGATGTGGAAAGAAGCAGAAGATAGAGTGAGAACTGAAGAGGGAGGTGTAGAAGATCAAGGGAACCAAGTGATCAAAGGGTTTTTTTTTTTCAGTTACAGCAGGTATAATCACTTTGCCATGATATGTGTTTGCATTTTAGCTGAAAATGGGACCCTGTATTATCCATAATGCAACTTTAGCAAAGTTCTTCAAATGTTATGCTGCAGGGTCACTGTGGTTACTTTTGTCCATCACATTCTTTCCAAGGGTTTACTGTGGCAGCATATTTTGCTGATTTCCTTCCAAGCAGTTTCTCAGCAATATAAAGAAAGTATAAAAATGTACAGGAGCACAGGTAGAGCAAAGAAATCTCTTTATACAACCATAAAATGCTGATCTGTGACAACTGAGGCTTTGAGCACCAAAAACTTTTAATGCCCTTACTTCTAATCTAGTGCAGTGCTTCTGTGACAAGTGAACTCTTAAATCTGCACTTTGTTTTGACAAGTTGTACTTAGGCATTGGAGAGACTTTTGTAAAGAAGGATGTCAGACAAACTTGTTTCTTTGCCCTGGTTATTGAGCTACTGAGTTCTGAAATGAATTGTCTGTGTGTCCAGTGATATTGATACTTTTCAGGCAATGGATAATTACCTCTGCAGAAAGAGCAGAGCACAACATTATCCTTTTGCTCCCTTGCAGCCTCATTACTAAGTAAACTAGTAGAAGACTAGAGCCATTACCAGCTTTAGTGCAGCAAAGCCCACTAAAATGGGTCACCTACAGCACTGCTGACTGCCCTGCTTCTGGCATTGTGGCAATGTGAAAAATTCCCTGGGGGAGTATTTACTCGAGATTGATTGATAACCATTAAATCAGTATGCATTTAACATTGTTCTTCATTAAGAGAGATAAGATGTTCTTTTAAATCAACAGAAACTGTAAATTGGACTAGCTATTATCCTGTTGGACTCCTACAGCAGCTGTGCTAGAAGTGAGGCTGGAAGGAGTTTCTGAGCAGCAGTTAGGTGGTAAGAATAGCCTCCAACGTTATGTCTTGTTGTAGTAGTTGTTACAGTAGCAGCAACTCACATGAAAAGATGTTTGGATATTAAGAAGAGGGCACTGGGCACACCATTTAGCTGTGTCTCCTTGGACACAGATCCTGGCTGACATAGAGAGGGTCACTGGGTTTTTTCCCACGCACCCTGTGCAGCACAAAAAGCAGTCGGCTCTGTGCTTCTTCAGGCCTTCCACCCCTCAGCTTGCTATCTTCTCTAAATATCCCTGTCCAACATGATATCTTGGGACATATGATTTGGTGGTTATAAACCAGTTTGCAACTGTGCCAAATTAAAAGCTCCAGCGTGAAGCTGTCCTCAGAGGGCTGCAAGATCTGATCAAAGGGGTAAAGATTGTTTTTTCTATCCTCTTAGCTTGGCATGTGAAGCTGTTTCTTAAAGAATTTAAACTATGTAATTGAGGCTCTTTGTTTTGTATTGTAGTTTTTCTTGAAACAGGACTAATATGGAAATTTAAAGATCTGAGTGGTCCCTTCTGAAAGTTCCTAACATTGCTATCAGTATCATTCCTTTTTATAAACAGAACTGTTACAGTTCTAAGAAATAAAGTATTCAAAGAATGCACTCATAAAAGATTACGCATACAATGGAATTTTTTAGCCTCAATGGGAACAGAAGACTTTGTGAGAAGTGTTTGTGTGCAATGAACATAATGTTGAAATCAGTTTTAAAGACACTGCTAATGAAACAACACCCTTAGAATAAGGGGCTATAAGGCAGGCGTCTTACAGATGCACAGCATGTCAGTTCAAGGCCCCAGGGGTTTAGAGTGTGAAACAACTGTTCCAAAAAAGCCAAGCTAGAAGGGGAGGGAAGCTGGGAACCAGTCTGAAATATAGCTTGGAGTGCTGTGAGATTGATTCCCTTAGCTCATGTTTTCTGTAGTTTCATCATACGATTTGGCAGTTACTCAGAGATGGTGTTAAGTACATCACATGGGAGTGTTACAGAGATACTTCTGAGACTTGGATGAGTGACAGACCTCACAGAAAAGTATGTGGCAGTTCCTACCTGTTCCACTTTTGTACTCCAGCTTTTGTTTCTGTTGCAGTTTGCAGTCTGTTTCTTTAATCATGTAATTATTCTTCAAGGGTGTCCTTTACAGGAGCATGGCTAGCGACACTGTCCTTGCTCAGATTTTCCTGAATGGAGAGGCTAGGAGTACCATTCAGCTGTGTTCTTCCTTCACAAACATTATCTGCTAAACATTATCTGCTGCTAGAAGTCCTTCAGGAAGATACCCTTCACAGCTCAACCCTAGAATTGCTCAAGGTTAACAATACAGTTTAGGATTAATTGGTCATCTGAAAGATTTAGTGAATGGCTCAGATGGGTATGTACCTTCTAACCTGTGAACTGCTTCCAAATAATTTTCTCAGAGAGCTGTGAAAGGTTGTTGAGTCTGCTATAAGATTTATTGCCATGCAACATGGATTCTTGGTGTTTGACTGGATAGCTCTCAAACTTAAAATGAATTTTCAGGAAGAGTATGCAAGTGTTTCCACTGCAGATAGACCTCACAATCACCTGCAAAACCTTGCCACTGCAAACATTCTTTCGCTTGTGTATTTGTCTCTGTGAACTTCCATGAATTACAAGAAAAATGAGACACACATAAAAACTCACTAAGTAAATTTAGTAGTTCTTTATTCAAGTGACTATTTAGACCAACTGTTGCACAATAGTTGTCTAGAACTGCGTGGAGCTGAATATCTCTGGTATGAATTAATCTTTGGAATTTCCACTGCTTAGCAGTTAACCCAGTAGAAAATAAGCCACTGAGAAATACTACATCCAGCTAGACCTTTCTTTGGTCTGGGTTTTGTGGTTTTTTTAAATGATATTTTTGTCTAATTCTCACTGTGTTTGTTGAGCACATTCAGACTGGGGACACCAGAAAAAAAAAATGCATAGAGAGCAAGTGAGAAGCTCCTGGAATGTTACAAGCTGCTGTGTCACTGGGAATGGCAAGGCAGACAGGTAGAATTCTCCTCTCTCCAAGGCTGACGTTACAGTGAGAAAATTTGATACGTGCTAGGAAGTGAATTGACTGAAGCCATAACTTTGAAGTAAACATACAGTTGCAAACAAATGCTGAATACTCTGCTCTTCTTAATGAATGTCTCTTCCCTGTAAACCTTCTACCCTATGCTTGTTAAGATATGCTTTCTAAATTGTATTCGTTGAAATTGTATGGTCCAGATGGCCTCATGATTTACAGACTGAAGGGCTACTGTACATTTTAAAGCTATTTTAAAGAATTATTTTAATGATGCCTCCACTTAGACAATAATACCAATTATTACCTAATTACAGCTTAGAAATGTCACTTAGGATGAAGCAAGGATTACCTTGTGTGCATTAAAAAGAGAGAAGTTACTCTTGCATCAGCAACAAAACTAGAGCTGTCCTGAGCCCTCAGAGGAAGCAAAGCCTCGTTCCCATGCTGTCCTGTGTACCATGTTTCCCAGATAATACTGTCTTCTAGAACATGCAGCTCCTTAGCCTGAAAATGTATAAGGTGCTGTCTAAACAACATCATCCTTGGAGTAGAAAAGCTGAACTGTGCCAATATAAAACCTCTACTCTCATCCTTCACACACGGACTTCTGCCATTGCCAGAACTGAGTCTTTTTCCTTATCTTCTTTTTCACCTCCCTCAGAACTGTGATATCTGAAAGTTTTTTAAAACAGGAAAATATAACCCTAAGCTTAAAGGAGATGTTGGTAATTTCTAACCTTTCCTTACCCACCTCTCAAAGGCCCCACCAGGGGGAGAATTTGCCTTCAAATTTATTTATTTCGGGTTGGATTAATCATTTAGGGCCTGATTCCCAGACTCACTGACGTAAGCTGAAAGGCTTTCCTTAACTGATCCTGATAAATTAATACACTAGTTACCTCTCCTGACAGTTTAAATATTCTTAATATGACTGTTGCAAAATAAGCCTTTTTTTTTTTTTTTTTCTTCATGACATACAAAATAGATTAAAACATTACTCATTCTAGTCAAAATTGAACTTAGGGAAAAAGAGAGGAAAACAAAGCAGTAATCCATGCACACATACCTGCAGGTTTCTGCCAAATTAAAACTTGATGACCCATCCTCTGGTTACCAGTGCAAGATGAATAGGTCCAGTGAAATCTGTCGAGTTCATGGGGTGTAAACAAGTGTGGTCACTTGGTCAAGAGTTGTTTCTCATCACCCCTCCACTCAAGTGCTAGTAGCCGTTTCAGTGACCGGAATAAAACTGTTCTGTTTTCCAACGTGCATCATCTTTTGCCTAATGTTGTACAAACCGCAGCGGATTACAGCGGTTTTTGGGGTGTATCTGCATAGCGATGGTAGCTCCACCCAAACTCCAGGCCACAGGGGGCTGGTGGCAACTCAGCCTGGCAGCCATATTGCTGCATGACTGTGACTCAGGCACCAACCCTACCCTAGCATGTGTGAGCAGCTTCTTTAGAAGCGCACATCCAGGCATCTGGAAATGCTGGCAGAGGGAATTGACATTTGCCTGCACCTGGGTGCAGAAACCTCCCTTCTGATACTCTAACAGGCTTCTCAATTTACTGGTTTCAGTGGAGCTTAGCAGCTCATCACAAAATGTTTGTAACTGCTTTTAGGTGAATAAAAAGCAGACTGATTTAATTTTCACTCAACATCAACTGCAGGCAGACTGGCCGGCTCATTAACAGTCCTTGGCCACGAAGGGTTGTAAAAAGGGGGCTGTAGAGCACCATACGCTGTGCTATGCAGTTAACTGCTGCCTTCAAGCTGAAACCCTTCATGTTTGTAGATGCAGCAGTACAGACAAGTAACAGGTGAGGGCACAGGAGTCACAGAGAAAGGCCTGGCTGGTATAGAAGGCATGTTAGCAGCCCTGTAGAGAAGGACTTGAGGGTGCTGGTTGATGAGATGCTCGACATGAGCTGGCAATGTGCATTGGCAGCCCAAAAAGCCAACCGTGTCCCGGGTCGCACCAAAAGACACATGGCCAGGGGAGATGATTCTGCCCTCTGCTCTTGTGAGACCCCACATGGTGCACTGTGTCCCCAGTGCACAAAGGACATGAATCTGTTGGAAAGGGCCCAGAGAAGGTGCACAAATCTGATCAGAGGGCTGGAGCACCTCTCCTATGCCAACTGCCTTCGGTTTACGTGCTACGGACGTTTACACAACAGCTCCGCCGCCTCCTGAAACAGGCCAGTCCGAAGCTACCTGCGGGAAGGCGAAGGGTAGAAGCAGTTTCTTACGCCAAAGGCGGTGAGGCGGTGCCAAAGGATGGGGGACGACATTCTGGAGCCTGCGCCGCCAGGGGCTGTGCTGGAAGGGCAGCGCTGCCCGCACGGCCGCGCCCCCGCTGCTGCCGGCCCCCCGCGGCGCGGGGCCGCGCTCACCTTCCCGGCGGCAGCATCGCCCCGCCAGGGGGCGCCCGAATCTCCCGACCCCGCCACCGGCGGCAGGAGGCGCTGGGCGCCGCGGCCCGGGTAGTTTGGGGCGCAGAGCCGGGCGAGGTCCTGTGCCGCTCTGCTGGTGCCGGCGCCTCCCGGAGCGGCGGGGGGCAGACTCCCGGCAGGTGCACACGGCGGTGGTGGTGGAGCTGCGGGACCGCCTCTCGCCTCGGCCTCCTTTTGCCCCTGAGACCCGCCCCGCGGAAGGGGGAGCGCTGGAAAGCTACTGGCCTGGGGATAATGGTTTCGTGTCTGGACAAATTCATGATGTGGGGGAAGACGGAGAAAGTGACTGAAGTAGCTGTTCACCATGCTGGCGTCTCTTCTCTCTGAACCCTTGCTGGTTTCAAGTCCTTTGGGACAGTCGGAGGGGGTTGCAAAATGATGGAAGAATCACAGAATGTCAGGGGTTGAAAGTGACCTGGAAAGATCATCTGTGCCAAAGCAGGATCATCTAGGGCAGGCTTGAAATCTCCAGGGAAGGAGACTCCACAGTCTCTGGGCAGCAGCCTGTTACAGTGCTCCAGCATCCTCACAGCAAAGAAGATTCTCTGATTCTCTTCATGCTGAAGAGAAACTTGAGTTCCAGTTTGCATCCATTGCGAGGATGTGCCTGTGTGTCTTTCATTTTAGCTGCTTTGACTGGCAAGAGAATTTTTTCAGCTAACCAAGATGTGGCCCCAGCATTCAGGAAGAGTTGCGTTGCAGAAACATGAACATTTCAACAAAGATCTTCCTGGGAAAGCTTTGAAGATGGGGGAAGAGTAACTTTATATTAAGGACCTGAAATTGGAGGACCAGGTTCAGATCCTTGTTCTGCCTGGATGAAGCTTCTCTTCAGAACTGGAGCAGGAGCACAAAACACAAATGCCAACTTAAAAAAAAAAAAAAAATCAACGTTTAGCAAAATTTCAGTAGGATGTTTTGGTAAATTTTGATGCTATGAGACCTGTATCTGAAGCAAATTCTGTTATGGTAATCTAGATGGCTGCCATGAAATGGAGTCATTGTCCTGTGAACTCTCACGGTGGTTAATCACAGTTTTTCCTAATTAGAGCGAGAGGGCTCTGGTTTCTTATCAGGCCGATGTATTTGTGTGTGTTCTCTGTGTGTGTTATTATTTGCTAGCTGTTGTAGAAGCCTAAGTAAATAAAGCTTGATTTCTTGGCAGTTGCTTACCTGTGGATGGCATACTCTTTTCATCATTTTAAACAAATATATGCGTAAAACATAGAATCACAGAATCATAGAATCAACCAGGTTGGAAGAGACCTCCAAGATCATCCAGTCCAACCTAGTACCCAGCCCTAGCCAGTCAACTAGACCATGGCACTAAGTGCCTCAGCCAGGCTTTGCTTGAACACCTCCAGGGACGGTGCCTCCACTACCTCCCTGGGCAGCCCATTCCAATGCCAATCACTCTCTCTGGGAAGAACTTCCTCCTAACATCCAGCCTATACCTACCCTGGCACAACTTGAGACTGTGTCCCCTTGTTCTGTTGCTGGTTGTCTGGGAGAAGAGACCAACCCCCACCTGGCTACAACCTCCCTTCAGGTAGTTGTAGACAGCAATGAATCACAGAATCATAGAATCAGTCAGGGTTGGAAGGGACCACAAGGATCATCTAGTTCCAATCCCCCTGCCACGGGGGCAGGGACACTACCTTAGATCAGGCTGGCCAGAGGCCCATCCAGCCTGGCATTAAAATAGGGCTTCTGTTTCAGGCCTCTTACCAGCTTCATACATTTCCGTATCTCAACATCTCTCTTGAATTGAGGCGCCCAGAACTGGACACAGTACTCAAGGTGTGGCCTGACCAGTGCTGAGTGTAGGGGAAGAATAACCTCGCTTGTCCTACTGGCCACACTGTTCCTGATGCAGGCCAGGATGCCACTGGCTCTCTTGGCTGCCTGGGCACACTGCTGGCTCATCTTCAGCTTACTATCTATGGAAATTTCACTTTGCTGTTAGCGTCTGAGGCACTGGGAGATTCAAGCATGCTCAAAAATTGCAAGCTCTTTGCACTAATTTTACAGGGACTGATAAGCACTCCATTGTAGTTCTTGGAAAAATCTGAACTTCCCAGAAATGTCTTAGTTTTGCAGACTTTTGATGATTTTGAACTTGATGACAAACACAGATGCAAATTTGTAATGCAGTGTCTAATATAGGCTCTTTTTAGTTGATTCCTCTGCTACCTTTTTGCTAAATGCTCTTGATTGCTGGGGTTATCTTTTGTGGAACCGTTCCTAGGTAGGAGTGTTGGTATTACTTGACACCATTAACACTACTGACACTATCAGTATTCTTGTTGATTTCTTCCAAGGCTAGAGGCTTGAACAAATTTCTGGGGACTCATCACAATGATTCCCCATAGGACTGTGAGAAGTTGCATTTCTGTGCCTTACAGTAGTCTCAGCTGTAAAATAGGAATCATACTTATTGATGAGAGAGGTCAAGACTTGTAGGTGAAAAAAATATGCCTGTAAATTAAAATTGTTAGGAGTAGATGAATTCTCCTTATGCTTTCTACTGAAATAAAATGACAACTCCACCCTCTGTGGTGACTGATCCTGTTTCTCTGAAGCCTTTTGGAGTGGCACTCAAGTATTTCACATGTACAGAAATCTACACAAAGGCTGTCCAAGCTTGTAAAGTGTCAGATGGGGCAAGCTTACTGAAAATGTGCAAGATTTCAAAAGCATTTTGGAAAATTCTAATTTTCCTTTCACTGAAGATTTTGTATAACATAAAAATGTTTGTTCAACAGGAATTAAATTATTACCTTATAATATTTGTAAAAATTATTTCCTTCCTTTCTCTACTCCAAGAAGAAAGATTATCAATACACAGTATTTTTTACCGTTCAGCTTGCCTTTAATCCTTTAATCAAAGGAGAAGAGGAGGCTCAGGGGTGACCTTATTGCTGTCTACAACTACCCGAAGGGTGGTTGTGGCCAGGAGGAGGTTGCTCTCTTCTTTCAGGTGGCCAGCACCAGAACAAGAGGACACAGCCTCAGGCTGCGCCAGGGGAGATTTAGGCTTGAGGTGAGGAGAAAGTTCTTCACTGAGAGAGTCATTGGACACTGGAATGGGCTGCCCGGGGAGGTGGTGCAGTCGCCGTCCCTGGAGCTGTTCAAGGCAGGATTGGACGTGGCACTTGGTGCCATGGTCTAGCCTTGAGCTCTGTGGTAAAGGGTTGGACTTGATGATCTGTGAGGTGATCATGATCAAATTATTTGGCCAACACTAATTTCTCTAATGGGTGATCAAGTAGACTCTTAATTCCATAGGGTTTTTATAATGAGAACAATGGTGATGATGGTGGTGTTCAGTTAAAGGTACTTACTGAAACTTACTGAGGTTCTTCTTTCAGATACTCCTGACTTGCACAGCTTCCAAGTAGAATTCTTGTATTCTTGGTTATAGACAAAAGAAAAGTGTACCAGGAAACTTTCAGCAGAATATATCCATCCTTTATAAGTTCTACTGGTGCCAATTAATAGAAACCACAGCCACAATGAAGAATGTTTCTCCTTGTGCTACCAAAAAACGTAAATGTGCATGTGCCTATCTTAACAGCAGCTGAGCTGCATATGCTATCATTTGCCTCTTTTTTTCTGTTTTGGTGGTGCTGAGTCCAAAACTTTGAAGAGAAGGTTTTAAAATTAATGTCCTCTTGTCTACGACTTTCAGTACTTTATTATTTGCAAGTAGAGTCAAGGATACTATGGTTTACCCACATCTCTATGCTTATTGTTTTACCTGGGCATGGTTGGAAAATTGGAAAAGGGAAGGAAAAATATAGCTCTTTTATAATATATCCCCTATCTCTCACATGCTTTGTTGTTGGTATTCATTCTGTAATATTTATCTCTGATTTTCAGAGTGCAGACAAATGCTTCTTGTGTTACAAATTCTTTAATACTCTGACATGTTTTCACAAGCACTTTAGGAAAACTAGGACTTGCGTTGCTGCTGCTGATGTACTCAGGAGGCTTAGAAGAACAATTGTTACGATCACAGAATCACAGAATTGTCAGGTTTGGGAGGGACCTCAAGAATCATGTAGTTCCATCCCCCTTGACATGGGCAAGGACACTTTCCACTAGATCAGGTTGCTCAAAGCCACATCCAGCCTGGCCTTAAAAACCTCCAGGGGTGTGGTCTTTACCCATCCAAGGGCAATGTGTTCCAGTGTCTCACCACCCTCGTGGTGAAGAACTTCTTCCAAATGTCTAATCTAAATCTACCCTCCTCTAGTTTGGATCCATTCCCCTTAGTCCTATTACTACCCAACATCCTAAAAGTGCCTCACCAGCTTTTGTTGTAGGTCCCCTTCAGATTCTGGAAGGCCACAATAAGGTCTTCTCAGAACCTTCTCCAAACTGAACAACCCTAACTATCTCAGCCTGTCCTCATGGGAGAGGTGCTCCAGCCCTCTGATCATCCTTGTGGCCCTTTTCTGGACATGTTCCAGCACATCAATATCTTTCTTGTAGCAGGGGCTGCAAAACTGGACACAATACTCCAGATGAGGTCTCATGAGAATGGTGCACAATAGGAGAATCACCTCCCTTGACCTGCTGGCCACACTTCTCTTGATGCAGCCCAGGATACAGTTGCCTTTCTGGGCTGCAAGAGCACACTGTTGGCACATGTTGAACTTCTCATCCACCAGCACCCCCAAGGCCTTTTCTTTAGGGCTGCTCTCAAGCCAGTCACTGCCCAGCCTATATTGGTGCTTGGGATTGCACCAACCCAGATTCAGGACCCTGAATTTGGTCTTGTTGAACCTCATGAGGTTGACATGGGCCCATCTCTCCAGTCTCTGGATGCCAACCCCTTCCCTCAATCATGCCAGTAGCACCACACAGCTTGGTGGTGTTGGCAGACTTGCTGAAGGTGCACTTAATGCCACTGTCCACGTCACTGATGAAGGTGTTAAACAAGACTGGTCCCACTATTGATCCTTGAAGGACTCCACTTGTCATTGACCTCCACTTGGACGTGGACCCACTGACACACTCTGAGTGTGACTGTCAAGCCACTTTTTTATCCACCAAATGGTTCATCCATCAATCCTTTATTTTACCAACTTGGAAACCAGGATGTCATGTGGGACAGTGTTGGAGGCTTTGCTCAGGTCCAGATAAATGACATTGTCAGCTCTACCCTCTGTTTATTGATGTTGTGACCTTGTCATAGGCCACCAGGTTTGTCAGGCATGATTTGCCCTTGGTGAAGCCATGTTGATTGTACCAAATCGCCTTTTCATTATTCTTCTGCCTCAGCAGTGCCTCCAGGAGGATCCACTCCATGATCTTACCAGGCACAGAGATGAGATTGACTGGCCTGTAGTTCCTTGGGTCATTCTTCTTTCTGTTTTTGAACACGGGGGTTATGTTTCCCCTTTTCCAGTCAGTGGGGGCTTCACTGGACTGCTGTGACTTTTGGAATATAATAGATAAAAGCTTCCAGGTTCTGTTTCACACTTGGTTATCACCTGGCCATATAAATACTTCCATATCACGAGTGAATAAGCATCCCTTTGTGTGTTCTTCCATTTCACAGGTGGGAGAACTGAAGTCAGGAAAGACTATGGGTTCACAGAGATATGGGTCAAGAAGGAATTGGTATCTGAAACAGCATGTGACTCCACCATAAGCAAAGTTTTAGCTCCTGCATTTAAGCAGTGTTTTAATTCCCATATATAAGTAACTTGCTATTTCTTTACCTCCATGTAAATTAGTTTGTCAGTCTCTGCTTTCTTACCTGAAAATGAAAAACAAAACCAAACCAAACCAAACAAAGAAACCCAGGAAGTGATTGGAAGGGTTGAAAAGTTGTTCAATATAAAACTCTTCCTTTGCTTATTAGTGCTTTTCTTCATTGGCTCTATGAAGACACTGTGGTAAGTTGTAAGTTAAGGCATTATATAACACAGCATTTAAGTGCAGTAAGTTTCAATACAGTCCATGTATTTTTCATGTGTGACTCTATCCTCAAGTTTCAAAAAATACATATGCAAGCCAAATGTCAAGATTTTTTTTTAATGGAGCTTTCAGATTGAGAAACTTCTTCAATCTTTCCAGCATCTCAGAAAGCCATGCTTTTGAAAGTTTTTGTGTAAGTTCCTCATGTACTGACATTATTAAAGCTGTTAATCGTTTCTTTGCCTTCTGGTCTGAATTAGCACGCTGCCCTCTCAGACCCCACAGATTACTAACTGCTCAGCTGGAGGACGATCCCTTGAACATTTATTCTATTACTCTATTTTTCTCCTGCTGTCAGAAAAAAAGAAAATGTACTTTAAAATCTTGTTTTAGTATACTGTCTCTGCAGGTCCAGTTAGTGTCCATGTCTTTGCAGGAGATGAAGCAGGAGCACCGCAGTGAGAAACTTGTTACTGCTCTGTTGCTCTGCTTCTTGTAAATTTAGCTGCTTATTGATTGTGTACATGCCAGCTTAGCAGCTCCATGAAAGATTTGGTATTTCATATCATTGGAGAGCTGTCATAGGCTGTCCCTGCTTCATTTTGGTTGTGCTGCATGTTTAATTTAATAAATAAACATTTATTCACAGAATGTAAATTTGGCTGAATCATTCCACATATGTGAGTCATTTATTCTTGAACAGAGAAATGTTCTCTATTCAGTCACTTAAATATTATATAACCACTTCAAAACTTGTCCATTTGAGGAAAAAAAAAACACGACAATTTTCTTCTGGCCTCTTTCCTTCACTTCTGTAGAAACCTTTTCAATTGTTATTCCACTTTGAAACTCAAAAACGTTAGTTCCATTTATTCAGGAGCACTTTAGCTTGCATTTGTCAAAGGCATAGTGGAAAAGAAAGTCCTTTTACTGCCTTTTGCTTCTGTTGTCTCTTAGAGTTAATACTACTCTGAAAGAAGGACTCAAATCAAATTGTGCCACGGGCATCAAAGCTGTGTCTTACATTTTTAGCATTTATAATACAGAATGAAACTCACTGATAGAGATGCAGCAAGTGTCTCTGAGTCACACTGGAAATATTGGTTTGGAAGCCCAGCCTTTCTGGTACTGTCAGGTGAGAAAGTAAATGCTTCACATAATTTGCATAACAGGAGCTGTGTTTTCAAACTCTGAATAATTGTGGGCAAATGTTTGAGTCCCTGAACGCAGTGGGGGAAGGTGTAAGTACTTCTTTAGAAATGGTTTGCAATTGCTTAGTCTGTGATCGCCTCCCTGCTATCTTTCATGCTGAGTGTGGGATTTAAAGGATTTAGGTGATTAAGGATTGAGCCAGTTTGAGGCTTAAACGGATTTTGTGCATTTAAGTTGTCTCTGGACACTTTGGGCTAACCTGTTGTGCTAATTTTTTTCAGTTCCTAGTAGTAGAAAGCTGGAACGTAGCATCTGCTGTGCACTGAACTGTATGTCTGCTGGGCTCAGAAAAGCACAACAGGCCAGATGCATGTCTAATGTGGCTAGGCTCAATGATCCTGAAAATAGGATGTGGTTTGATCCGAAGTGAGATATATTAGCTCAGTTTTCCATCTGCAAGGGAGTTTCACTCTTCTATTTACATTACTTCTCTGAGCCTTCCTCAGCCTGAGCACTTGGTACAGTTCTTCAGAAGGGGGTAATGCACCCTCTCCTTTCACAGGATATTTCTCTGCAGGCTCGCAAGTCTCTTGAGGGCTCCCTCTGTGCTCTTCTACTTTACCCTTGCAGACCTTGGCACTCCGCTAGCGATTCTTCCTGGCTAAAACGTTGTGTGTGCCTCCTAGCAGGGCCATTTAGCGCTGCTGTTGAGTCTGGCAAAGCACGGAATGTAAACCAGGTGCTGTTCTTGCTCCTTATTACACAAGCTGTGCTTCCTGCCTCCTCACTGCCCAGCAGAGCTTGTGGTGCAGCTCATGTGGAAGGAAAACATCTGTCAGAAAAGAAAAAAAAAAAGAAAAAAAAAAGTCCATTATCAGCTTAGGACTTTAAAGATGCTCTTTAAGGTATTCAGCTGTCCCAAAGTCCAGCTTATTTGGTCCTCTGCTGCTTGACTAATATACCTTCTGTTTCTTGAGCCTGATCCACTTTTGTGATCAGCCTTAGGAAGCAGGAGTTGGTAAGGAATTGGAAAATGTTTATGTTCTACCACCAAGTTACTGTCTATTAGATTGTGATTTTCCAGAAATGGTGCAGTCTCAAACAGTGCAATGCAGTGTGTGATGGTTTGGGCTCTTACCCGCCCCCCCCCCCCCCCCCCCCACTTTTGAATTTGCCCCAGCTAACTCAGACGGCCTCTGGGAATATAAATGAAGCTATTTATTTTACAGCAGCAAATATACAAGCAGATATTTACAGTATATACAGTTATAGACAGAAATATACAAAGGATAAACAATACAAAAGCACAACTCCCCTCCCAGAAACCTGAGTCCCCAGGAGGGGCTCTCAAACCACCCCAACACCTCCCCTTGCCCTCTCAACCTTACCCCAGTTCTCAGGAAGAAGAGAGGTGCAGCCAAGAGGTTAGGGAGCAAGGTTAGTGGGAGCAAGGTTAATGAGATGTGACCAGGTCTGAAGGCAAAGGCAGAATGAAAGACAAAAATGGAGAATGTTTTACTTCTTCTTCCCAGAGCTCTCAGCGTGACTGTGAGAGAAGGAGACACAATTGTTTTTCATTTCACTGCCCGTTATCTACTTCTTTTACCAAAACATTCTAGCTTGCTTCTAACTATCACACAGTGTTACAATGTGTGCCTTGTATACTGTTGTACACAGCAGTACCCTACTTTTTGAAAATGTGATCTGTTACCCAGCAGAAACTTGATACTTTTCAAAGACAAACGTTTTAGGGAAAAAAAAATTATGTTATTGTAAGCAAGGCGGTTTACATGTCTTAAAAAATAGGCAAAAGAAATCTGCAAGGTCTTCATTGGTTGAAAAGGCAGAGGTTTGTGACTGGTGATATTTAGGGTACTGAAGAGCTGCAAGCCTTCTGCGAGTGAAGCTGTACAAAATAATAACCCTTAAGCCTTCACAGCAATCTCAGGAAGGGACCACTCCACCTGCTGAACCTAGTGAAGGGACAAAGCTTCTAAAAGCATCCTCTGTGTAAGGAAGGGAGAACAAAGCTGTAGTGGAGCTCAAGGAAGGTTCCAAAAGACAAGGTGAAGGTGCTGAGGATAGAAGAACCATGTAGAGTGGGTAATGTCAGATGATGGGTAGCAAAGAGAAAGACACTGTGAGATTTTGAACCAAGCATATGAATAGCATTGGTAGGAGCACTGCAGAGAGTGAGAGGACTCTCTGCAAGATGTTGAGCCTTGGAATAGGGAACACCTGACTTTAACTGCTGGCTGTGTGACCATGACAGAATCTTCTCCTTGAGTCTGAATTTTTCAACTGGGAGTTTATCTCAGAGAGAGTATTCCTATTGTTTTGGTATTTGGTAGGTAGAACACAGGAAAGAAATACTCAGTGAAACCGTATCTTCAGCAAAAGCCTCAGTGAATTTGAGAGCTACACTGGCAGACATGTAGGTACTGTCCTGTCACTGACAATATATTTTTTTGTGCCAAAGCAATTGATTGTAGTTACTCTGTAATGTTCTTTTATCAACTGTAATCATTTAAAAGGTACCACAAGCATTCACAGCTCAGTTTCTGTTGATTAATTTCTGAACTTTGCAGTGTTTTTAATGCTTTCCATTGTGTCAGGTGGGGCTTTAAAAATCAAAGCTTTCACTATACTGTTTCTCCTGCCAACATTTCTGAGTGCTGAATGGGCTAAATTTCATATTTAGGAGCCAAAATAAATATTTCTGCCACTTACTGCTCAGTGTTAGTCTGATTCCACTCTAAGCTACAGTAAAGATGTTCCTGGAAAAGAAATCACTGGCTGATGATAATCTTTCAGAATGTATTAGAAAGCTGGATGTATGCTGACCATCAGGAATACAGAATTTAAGTGTAAATAGATCAGAAAGGTTTCTATAGTACGTGGGGAATATTTATTTCAGGTAATAAGAGCTGTCTTAAGATATAGACAATTAGTCTATCTCTTTTTAGAGGCTTTTTGTGTGGTCAACAGACCAACAGTTCAGAAGGCAGTTATTCTGCTTCAGTTTGACATCTATGCTGGGATCTGGTGAATTGCCCTGAGGTGTCTGTCTCTCTTTATTGACTACAATCAGCCTAGTCTGGAAGCATAAATGACATAAGTAACTACAGTTATCTGTGATAAATCCACCTGGTACTGTATGTGCACATCTGCAGCCCAGAAAACTAGGAAACCACAGAGAATGGGAAGTGCTGTGATCTAGTGTGGCACAGAAGATTTATACACAGTGCACAGACTACTTCCTGTCAGCTGTGGCTTACCCCAAATTTGTCCCATTTCTGCATCCCAGAACATTGCCTCCTACAGCACATATGCACCCTTACATGTACAATGACAGTTGTTTCATCTGCTGTGTGATGTAGAAAATGTGTGTGTGTGATCAGACATTAGCAGTTATGCCCCAAACTCATGCTAAATTACTGTTTGATCACACTGCATCTCAGATTTCCATGGCTGGTTTGGGTAGAGTGCTGAAATGCTGGCTGCTTTCGCAGATACCAAGTCAGCTGCACAGAATTCTAAGGTAGAGAAAGTCTCCCTTCTGAGATAAAACAAAACCAAAGTGATGAAAAGTTGACCTTTTATCTGTATAATGTCACAATCTGAATTTCTGCAGTTATGGTTGTCTCTCTCTAGGCAGTCTTCTTTGCAGATTTGTTTGATCTACATTTATGCTGCAAGCCAAGGATTTTGTATGGGGCTGAATTCAAGTAAAGGCATATGTTTAATACTGTGGATGAAAGAAAAAGGAAAAGAGGAACAGGTGTGGAAAGGGGAAATGGTCCATATAAGTCTCCACACACCACAGGCTCTAGGATTTTTACCCTGCTTTTTTTTTTTTTTTTTTTTTTTTTTTTTTTTGCATTGCATGTTCAGTGAAAAACCAAAACTGTAGATTTCCTTGCTAAGAGAATAATATCAAGCTGCATTATAGCTAGTGCTAGCCACATTAATGTTCCTCTAGATTCATAGAGTGACAGCAGGAATCAAATCTCTGGAGACAAGGACCCTGAAGTGACTAAGAGCCACGTGAAGGTTTGGTTTTTTTCTCTCCTGGAAGTGGATTATTTCTTGCAGCATGTTAGTTGAAAATTACCAACTGAGTAGATAAAAGCTGTTGGTTGTTTGTTTTTGGTTTGTTTTTTTTTTACAAAGACCACCAAAAATCCTTTCCAAGAAGGATTGTTGTGTTCTCATTAGTGCATTGAAATTACATCACCAGGTGCATAGGGGATGAAGTGGCTTTATGCACCTTATTTTGTACCCTTCCTGAAAATTCTAGATTGGACAAAATGCAGCTTATTAGACAGCATCTACTAGCTGAAAAACAGGGGAAAATACTGAAGATGCAGACAGCATGGGTCTTTTTTTTTTTCACAGAAGTGGGAGAAATGGCTACAAATTATTCAGTAATTTTATTTTCAGTAGAGATGAAACAGTATGGCAAGCAAGTCCCAGTTTCATGCTTCAAAATTGAATCAGATCATGTTATGCCAGAAACAGAAAGAGGTCCCAGCCCAAAGAGTGAGAAACAGTAAAGCTTTGATAAGACTTGGGTTTAATGTATGTAAAAAAGGCATTTCCAAAGAAGGCTCAAAGGTAGGATTTAAAGATCAAACAAAACTAGCAAGATTTGCCTTAGGAACCCACACAGTAGTTAGAATATAAAACAAAGAATAGCTCAAAGGAATGACTAAAGAATTCACAGTGCTCACCATGCAAAGCAGAGAGTGAGGCAGTGGTTTGTTCATGTACAGATAACACTCTTAGTGGCTGATTGAATCATAGAATCATAGAATCAACCAGGTTGGAAGAGACCTCCAAGATCATCCAGTCCAACCTAGCACCCAGCCCTATCCAATCAACTAGACCATGGCACTAAGTGCCTCATCCAGTCTTTTCTTGAAGACTGGTGAGTCCTCCAGACAAAATCATCACCTCAGGGACAGCAACCTGCAGAAACTCATTTATAATCATCACCCATTTATAAAGAGAAGACTCAGGAGTTTAATGAACAGTGGAGATTGAATTGAGGCTCAGAAGAGTAACCCAGAATCTGTGTTCATTGCCCTTAGTGATAGAGGGGAGGCAAATGTGGATTCAAACACAGTAGGAAGTTCTGAAACTGCAGAAAATTTCCTCATCTTAGTCTTCAGGTTTTGGAGGGGAACAACCTAAACATGGAGGTCTTGCCCTGCTCTTCTTCCTTCTTTATCCAGACAAGTACTTTTTATTACAAGATATTCAAATGCCAAGTATCATGTTTGTTGTGTAGCCATCCTTGAATAGTTGTCCTGCAAAAACTTTCCAACAACGGGCAAAATGTTCAGTACATTTCTTTCTCATATACATAACTCTGAAGTGTTTCAGTAGGGTTTTGTCGGTTTGTATTGTTGGGGGGTGGCTTTTGGTTGTTTGGGTTTTTTTGGTTGGTTGGTTGGTTTGTTTTGTTTGATATAAAATGTCCTTAAAAAAAAAGCCTTAGGTCGAATGCCAAGCATGGAATACCTTAGCCAAAAAGACTAATATTTTTATGAAGTTAAGGCATAAGAATGGAAATTGCTCAATTATTTATTTTAAGATATTAATGATGTAAACTATAACATGTCAGTATCACAGACGTGCACTATCTGTCTGCCCCCACATCTGTCTTCCCATAATAAGACCTTGCTTTTTGTTGCTTTATAACTTTGTCAAACTTGCAGTTTGGGCTGAAAATTTCCATGTCAGGTGTCTGCCCAAGGCTGATTATTTTGGAAAACTCAGTTCAGCCATTTCCAAAAATAAGACTAGAGGAAAATATGTTGGTTCTGACCATGTCTAAAAAGCTGTGGCAAACTTTTCTTTGAAAAGCTGTCGAGCTGCAGTGCCTTAAGGCACAGATGTACCATTTCTGGGGATGATGAGGCTGAAAGTGGAAAAGAAAAGCTTCATGTTAGTAATAGAACTTCTGTTCCACTCTATACTGAGTATATATGGTCAAGTTATAAGAGCATATTCAGCATAGGCTCCAAAAAGACCTAGCTGAATACAACAGAGGTAGGAGACTGAACCTGTAAGGAAAGTGAAACTGTAAGTAAAGCCTTGAAATGGCATATACCAACCTAGCACCTAAAGCTCACATATGAGATTGGAATCCAGTATGCTAAAAACTGTTTATTCTTGCCTATGGAAATGTAATCTCAGTAAGTAAAAGACAAGAGGGTAAATGATGATTGGGAGATGCAAAGACTTTAGAAATCATCCAGCTCAAGCCAGCTAAAGTCCCAAATTCTAATCCAGGTTTTTCAGCTCTAACATAGATCATACTGACCACAGTCAAAGACATGAAAAATGTCATTGTTTGAAATACTGCCATTTCCAGGTGTTTTTTATATTTAAATTATTAGCTGTTGTTATCATATAGGACAAACTGAGGGTCTGTCTTCAGAGGAATGGGAAAGGGAAGGGTTTGAGGGTGTCTTTGCAGATGAGATCAGGATGCAGATCCATAAACACACATGCTTTTCATGGCTGGGTGACCCCTTTGACTTGATTTGATGCTTCATTACTGTAGTTTTATACCACTGTTATCGTGGCAGTAACACAAGCAAAGAACTTGAATTGAACCTTGGCAAATCATGAAGGATCATTCTGAATGTGGCTAAAATTAACTGCACTTCTGAACATGCATCCTACTATTTTAGGGGTAAAAGAGTGCGTTTTTGGTAAAAATGTAGCATTTTGATGCTTGCTTTACCATTGAAGCATGCTTTTCAAGTCCTGATCAAGAATTTTGAAATCACTGCTGTATGTCAGCTTTCATGAGATTGATTTTGATAGAAAGACAACACAGTGCTTGTCTCTAGTAAATATGAGTAGGCTGGAGGTGAGGAGAAAGTTCTTCACTGAGAGAGTCATTGGACACTGGAATGGGCTGCTCGGGGAGGTGGTGGAGTCGCCGTCCCTGGGGCTGTTCAAGGCAAGGTTGGACGTGGCACTTGGTGCCATGGTCTAGCCTTGAGCTCTGTGGTAAAGGGTTGGACTTGATGATCTGTGAGGTCTCTTCCAACCCTGATGATACTGTGATACTGTGTGATACTGTGAGTGTCCAAGGCATTGGTGTCTGGAATGAATCCTAATACTGTACTTTCATACCATAGTGCATGAAAGTAATTTGCTTCTGGCTGTACATTAGGTGATTACTTTGTGCAGTAACATAGATTTGACATAAAAATGATAAAATATAATTAATAAATCCAAAACACAGTTTGTGTCAACAAGTGTGTAGCTAATTAAAAAAAAAAGAAAAGAAAAAAACAAACCAAACCAAACAATAAACACACCTCTGCTAGATGCTATTCTTTTGCTCAACCAGCTTTGACATTCATGTATTTTTTGAATCATAGAATCATAGAATCATAGAATCAACCAGGTTGGAAGAGACCTCCAAGATCATCCAGTCCAACCTAGCACCCAGCCCTAGTCAGTCAACTAGACCATGGCACTAAGTGCCTCAGCCAGGCTTTGCTTCAACGCCTCAAGGGACAGTGCCTCCACCACCTCCTTGTGCAGCCCATTCCAATGCCAATCACTCTCTCTGTGAAGAACTTCCTCTTAACATCCAGCCTATACTTTCCCCGGCACAACTTGAGACTGTGCCCCCTTGTTCTGTTGCTGGTTGCCTGGGAGAAGAGACCAACCCCAACCTCCCTTCAGGTAGTTGTAGACAGTAATGAGGTCCCCCCTGAGCCTCCTCTTCTCCAGGCTAAGCAACCCCAGCTCCCTCAGCCTCTCCTCATAGGGTTTGTGTTCCAGGCCCCTCACCAGCTTTGTTGCCCTTCTCTGGACACATTCCAGCACCTCAACATCTCTCTTGAATTGAGGGGCCCAGAACTGGGCACAGGACTCAAGTTGTGGCCTGACCAGTGTTGAGTATAGGGGAAGAATAACCTCCCTTGTCCTACTGGCCACACTGTTCCTGATGCAGGCCAGGATGCCATTGGCTCTCTTGTCCACTTGTGCACACTGCTGGCTCATCTTCAGCCTATTATCTATCAGTACTCCCAGGTCCCAGTTTTTCTGGCTGCTTTCCAGTCACTCAGTCCCCAGCCTGTAGTGATGCTTGGGTTTGTTGTGGCCAAAGTGCAGAACTCTGCCTCTGCCCACCCATCCAGCCTGTCCAGGTCCCTCTGCAGGGCTCTCCTGCCTTCCAGCAGATCAACACCTGCTCCTAGCTTGGTGTCATCTGCAAACTTACTGATGCTGGACTCAATCCCCTCGTTGAGGAAATGCTGACAAAATGGATTCTGAGGTGGATAGGATGTAGTTGACACTGTGTTTGTGACTAAAAGAAATTAAACAGATGGAGTAGAACAGTCTATAGCAGCTGGTGCCATGTAGGATGAAGAGATAATGAAGTTGTATGGGGTGGAATACACAGTTTGTAAATATAGATGTGGAGGATTCCTGGAACACCAGGAAAGAATTGTACAGCTCCTCCCAAATGAGTATGTATATATAACTGCTTTTCAGTATCGGAAGAGGACCTACAGAAAGGCTGGGGAGGGACTGTTTAGAAAGGTTTGTAGTGATAGGATGAGGGACATTGAGTTTAAACTGGAGAAGACTACATTTAAATTGAACATTAGGAGAAAGTTCTTTACAATGAAAGTGGTGAAATACTGCAACATAAACTGAACCAGTATAGGTTGGGAGGTGATCTGCTGGAGAGCAGCCCTGTGGAGAGAGACCTAGGAGTGCTGGTGGATAACAAGTTATCCATGGGACAGCAATGTTCCCTTGTGGCCAAGAAGGCCAATGGGATCTTGGGATGTATTAAGAAGAGTGTGTCCAGCAGATCAAGGGAGGTTCTCCTTCCCCTCTGCCCTGGTGAGACCTCACCTTGAGTTGCAGCGCAAGAGATTCCACCTCAACGCAAGGGGAAACTTCTTTGCTGTAAGGGTCACAGAATGCTAGAACAGGCTCCCCAGAGAGGCTGTGGAGTCTCCTTCTATGGAAACTTTCAAGGCCTGTCTGGATGCATTCCTCTGTGACCTGTGCTAGATTGTGTGGTCCTGCCCTGACAGGGCTGTTGGACTTGACGATCGTCTTGGGTACCTTCCAACCCCTAATATCCTGTGATCCTGTCAACAGGTCGCTCAGGATTGTGGTCGAGGCCATATCCCTGGAGCCATTCAAGGACAGCCTTGATGGGGCCCTGGGCATTGTGTTCTAGTTGGAGGTGTCCCGAATCACTGGAGGGGTGTTGAACAAAGTGGCCTTGGAGGGTCCCTTCCAATTTGATTCATTCTGGGATGCTGTGAGTCCCAGTGACACCTTTATTCAAACTTGAGATTGTGTATTTATGTTATGTATGCTGACAAAACTGCTTCAGGGATGGGTTTTAAAACTCTGTTTCCAATTTTAGCTGAAAAATACAAAGAAATAAGAAGAATAGCAGTGACATTACAATTCACAATTAGATTGGAATTGGTACATTACCACATTTTGAAGTACATAGATTGGGACTGCTCAGTTTAGATGCAAAAGCCACTGAAAATAAAGCCCCTACCTTCTGGGAAAACGAATATCTAATTCATAGCATCATAGAATTGTTTCAGTTGGAAAAGATCTCTAAGATCATCAAGTCCAACTGTCAACCTAAGACTACCATGGCCATTAAACCATGTCCCAAAGTGCCATGTCCACACATTTCTTGAACACCTCCAGGGTCGGTACAGTGCCTGGCTGAGGCCCAGGTTTATTGTACAGGTTTGCCTGTAAGCATGTGCACACAGGAGAGAAGAGTGAGGAAGGTATTCTATTTCATTACATGAGAGGTATCTGGGATAACTCAAATGGATTAGGAAGATCCTAGGATCACAGGATGTTAGGGGTTGGAAGGGACCCAAAGAGATCATCGAGTCCAACCCCCCTGCCAGAGCAGGACAATGCTATCTAACACAGGTCACAGAGGAACACATTCAGGCAGGCCTTGAAAGTCTCCAGAGAAGGAGACTCCACAGCCTCTCTGAGGAGCCTGTTCCAGTGCTCTGTGACCCTTACAGCAAAGAAGTTCCCCCTTGTGTTGAGGTGGAACCTTATTGCTGCAACTTACACCTGTTGCTCCTTGTCCTGTCACAGGGAACAAGTGAGCAGAGCCTGTCCCCCCCTTCCTGGCAGCCTTCAGATACCTATAAACATTTACCAAATCCTCTCTAAGTCTTCTTTTCTCCAGACTAAACAGCCCCAGGTCCCTCAGCCTTTCCTTATAAGCCATGCCCTCCTGCACTCTGGAATGGGCTGCCCAGGGAGGTGGTGGAGTCGCCGTTCCTGGGGCTGTTCAAGGCAAGATTGGATGTGGCACTTGGTGCCATGGTCTAGCCTTGAGCTCTGTGGTAAAGGGTTGGACTTGATGATCTGTGAGGTCTCTTCCAACCTTGGTGATACTGTGATACCCTAATAATCCTTGTGGCACTTCACTGGACCCTCTCCAGCAGATCCCTGTCCCTCTTAAACTGGGGAGCCCAAAACACAGTATTCAAGATGAGGTCTCAGCAGGGCAGAGTAGAGGGGGAGGAGAACCTCCCTTGATCTCTGCGTATTTAAAACGGAATGACTAAGTGGAAAAAAAAAAAAGGCCAGTTTCATTAAAATTCTCTCTTTTTTTAATGCTATTGAAATTATATAACATTTAATAATCCCTTCTTTATTTTCAGACTTACTTCTTAGGTCCAGGAATTATTATTTCTTTTTGGCAACAGCAAATCCATCATTCTCTAATTTCTCCACCTTGGAAATGGCCTTTTTTATTTTATAGTTGGCATCATCCTCAAAAAAAAAAAATAAAAATCAAACAAGCTGCTACTCAGTGAAAGAAAGGAAAAGAAACATTGAAGAAAGGCAAGGGAAAAAAAATCTTCAAATCATGTTTAGCCCCATCTGGCCCTAGAAAAGTATGGAAATGGGTGATGGAGTACAGTTTCCAGGATGGGCTGCCTTTCAAGGGAAACAAAATCTGGATATTTCTGTGTCTAGACCACAGAAGAAAAAATGCTTTGGTGCTAATTAACCCATCAAAAGCTTACAAACCCTGAGTGGTGCTTGGCAATACATTTATATATAGGGAAGTTAGCAGATTTAAGCTGCCAAAGGAAGTGTGGGAGGGTGCAGCCTGGGAGTCAGGAGATCTGTGTACTACTGCTTATTCTGTGTCTGGGTTGCTCCTTGGTTTGAGTGTGTCGGTGGCTCAGCTTCTCTCTGCTTCATTTTTCCTCATGAATTGTGACATTAGCCTCACTCCAAAAGCTCTCTGATATTGAGAGCGGGAAAAATGCTCTGAAGCAAGTACTAGATCTTGCTCTCCTACATGGTATATAATTTATCTGGCTGTTGTCAAAGCAGAAACCACAGTCTGCAAGGCTGCATGCTGTAGTCAGACATTAAATAATCACTAAGTAAGCACTTCTTTAGGGCCAGCTGTACTCCTGAGAGGTTATATGTATCTGAAAACATTGTATGCCATGCTTTTCTCACAGTGCACATGCTCAGAGAGGAAAATACATGTTTCTAATGGAGGTTTAGAGGGATGTACTGATGATGGCCCATTATAAAAGTATTAATTATGCTTTAGGTTGATTTTTTGAATGACTAAAGCATGTGTACCATGAGGATGCCCTTAAAAATTAGTTTCAGTATAGATGGAAATCCCTGCAACTGCCTGCCATTCTGGTCCTGCTGGTTTTGAATGGAGTGGAAATCATTCCCATATGACTTCTTTTTGGTTAAATACCCACTAGAGGACAGAAAAGATCACATTAGCTGCATCAAAGGAAAATAAAATCAAAACTCAGGCCTGTCTGGTTCTGAGAAATAAAATGGTCTAGTATCTGAGTTTTACCTCCTGCTCCCATGTCAGCTCCCTCTAACACCTTAGCAACCCTCCTACTCCATCATAGCCACAACTGCCAGTTCAGGCCTAACTGTGCTAATTTCACTGTCTGCTTTACCCTCGTCCTATTTGGAAACACATGTTCCTTCTCTCTTTACATGCCACCTCTTTCCTGGATTGGACTGAGCTCTCACAAACTGGGGATTTCAGAAACTGCTAAGGATGGAAGAGAAATTGGTGAAGGTACATGCTTCAAAGACACTCTCTCTTGTGTCTTTGAAGCATGTAAAAACCTTCTGTAACACAGCAAGTGGGTTCTAGGGGTTCAGCCTGGAGAAGAGGAGGCTCTGGGAAGTCCTAATAGCAGCCTTCCGGTGCCTGAAGGGGGCCTACAAGAAGGATGGAGAGAGACTGTTTACAAAGGCCTGCAGTGATAGCACGAGGGGCAATGGCTTTGGAATAGAGGAGAGCAGATTTAGAATGGGTGTTAGGGACAGGTTCTTTACCCTGAGGGTGGTGGAACACTGGAACAGTTTGCCCAGGGAGGTGGTTGAGCCCCCATCCCTGGAGATATTCAAGGTGAGACTCGACAGGGTTCTGGGTAACCTGATCAAGTTGAGGATGCCCCTGCTGACTACAGAGGGGTTGGGCTAGATGGCCTTTGGAGATCCCTTCCAACCCAGACCATTCTGTTGTTCTGAGATTCTGAGGAAATTAATGCATACTCAAGGAAGGAATTTGAGAGAGAAGTGTCAGCATCTCTGTACCAGGTAGAGAACAGCTGTGTAGGATCAGAATGTTCCTGTTCCTCTGGAAGGACTGTTGTCCCTACAGGACGGCACTGAGGTGGCAGTGCTACCTGCTTGTCAGAGCTGGCAGGAAAAGGAGTGAGAGGTGGGGAAATATGGATTAGAGCAGGTGGAAGCAAGAGCCAGTATATGTGCAATCTATTTCAGACCTTGTGCAGATCTTTCTTTCCTGGGATTTGGTATATCTCCTATGCCCTAGACATTTCATACTAGTACATTAATTCCATGTGTTCCTTAGTATCTACCTATCTGATGTTTGAGTTGTTACCTGCTGGTTGGCAGTTTGAGAAGAGTCCAAACAAAACTTTACAGCATGCCAAGTTAAGATGACACTCCAGTGACAACACTGGATCCCCTGAAAGTGAAAAAAAAATATATATATTGTACATTTAAACAGAATTTGCTGTGTTCCAGTTTGTGCCCACTGGTTTTGTTCTGTCAGTGCACACCTCTGAGAAGAATCACATGGTAGGAGTTGGAATAGACTTCCAGAGCTTTAGTCCAACCTCCTTTTCTAAAGTGGGTTCTTCCCTTAGGTCAGGTTGAACAGGGATGTGTTCAGCCAGGTTTTGAAAGTCTCCAGAGAAGGAGTCTCCACAACCTCTCTGGGCAGCCTGTTCCAGAGCTCTGTCATGCTCAAAGTAAAGGAGTTTTTCCTTAGGTTTAAGTGAAACCTCCTGTGGTCTAGTTTATATCCATTGCCCCTTGTCCTGTCACTTGGTGCTGGTGAAAAGAGACTGGCCCCATCCACTTGATGCCTGCCCTTTAAGTATTTGTAGGCACTGATAAGATCCCCTCTCAGCCTTCTCTTTGCAGGCTAAAGACCTCCGGGTGTCTCATCCTCTCCTTCCAAGAGACATACTCCAGTTCTCTAAACATCTTCATGGCCTTCCTTGAGTCTGGCTCAATTTTTTTTTCACTCACCTCCCTCAGATGTTTGTATATATTGATAAGAGCCCCTGTTTCCATTGATAAGATCCTCCTCTTTTGTTTTTATTCCCTTAGTTGATTCTTATATCACATATCAGACAGGGAAAGGGCCATTGCAGTAAGCAAGCCCTAAGCACTGGCTGATTACTGCTTGGAGTCAGGAGATTGCCTGTGCTTGGGAGAAAAGTGCTCCAAGTCAGAGGGATGTTGTCATGGAAGGAAACATGGTGAGCATGGGCGGGAGCTTTCTCCTGGACTTCTCTGACAGCAGTGACAGGGAGTTGAATTCAGTATCCAGCTCAGTGTTGGCTTGAAGCTGGACAAAGGGAAGCAATGCCAGAAGAAAGTCTTCTTTGGAGAAAAAGAGCTCCAGACAGAAAGGCAAATAGCTTAGAGGGAAACAGGGTCAAGCATCTTCAGACTCCTCGATTGAAAGAAGAATGGGGCATGGGTTGTTGTTTACGTAGAGCAGGTTATTGCAGCTATCTAAATGGTGGGAGAAATGCGAAGTTCATTTGGAGGACACAGGGAGAATAGTGTCCAGATCTTAGAAAATGCTCCTACGCTGACAGAAACACTGAAAGGAGCTTTGATAACAGAACATTGACAAAATGTGCTGTTACAGGGTGGAGAGCACCTCGGGGTAACAAGGGCATCAAACACCAAGCTGCAGAGTTCAGGTCTAGCTTTACATCCATTGCTACGGCATATTTTGGCATTTCATTTTCTGTCTTCAAGCTAGTCTCCAGTCTTAAGATATGAGAGTTATTTGCCCTTTTCAAAGTAAGTTCATAGGAGTGAAGCCTTTAAATCATATCTTGCTAATACCCATTCCAGGAGTGTGAACAAAGTATGAACTCCAGTAGAGGCAGTAATAAGGGAACTGAAGTCAGATGATATTTAAAATCTGATAAGCAGATTTTTTAAACCATGCTAAGATTTGATAATATGAAGGAAGCTTGTTTGAATTTGGAGCTTTGTGATAATGTAATTCCTGAGTCAAATACCACAGGCCAGAATTAAACCTACATAAAACCAGATTATCAAATTGATGATGAGTTATAACCTCTGAAATGATAAAATTATGATTAAAGAAAATATAAACTTTGTACAGTCCAACTGTGAGTTCAGCTTTGGTCACTCAGGAAGCTAACTTTTGTCCTTATCATTCCAAAGCATTTTCTTCTCTAAATGGAAAACATGTCTCTTAATTGCAATTCAAGTGTGTCATTTCATAGTTGAAAAAGGGAATATTTTGTTATAATTTGGAGACAGATGATTTCCCCACTTTTCTTTAAATACAATACGTAGGTGGCCAGTGCCAGAATGAGAGGACACAGCCTCAGGCTGCGCCAGGGGAAATTTAGGCTCGAGGTGAGGAGAAAGTTCTTCACTGAGAGAGTCATTGGACACTGGAATGGGCTGCCCGGGGAGGTGGTGGAGTCGCTGTCCCTGGAGCTGTTCAAGGCAGGATTGGACGTGGCACTTGGTGCCATGGTCTAGCCTTGAGCTCTGTGGTAAAGGGTTGGACTTGATGATCTATGAGGTCTCTTCCAACCCTGATAATACTGTGATACTGTTTGTATTTGTAGGATGTGTATATTCCCAGTGTAGAGCCTCAAGAAGGTAGGTCTTCTGTGAAATAAAACCCTAACTTGAGCCCAGATTTCCTCCATTGAGGACTGTGTTGACAAGTGATCTTTGGTTCAATAGATAATCTAAATGTAATTATACCTGCCCCTGGTGAATAAATGATGGGGGATTTTTTGTAGGTAAAATGCATAAAATGGACCTTTTGGCATTTAAAAAGAACAGATAAATGGGGATGAGTGACTAGACTTGAGGAATGTGGACAAAACCATTGAGCAAGATTTGAAGGTCTAGGATAAAGAAGGATTATTCCCCTTTTGGCTTTTTCTTTGCTTTTCTTACAACGACTGCAGAATGCAGCATTCTGTTACTCAAATGAAATGTTCTGTCTGCAGAAAAATACTTGCTTTCCTCAGTTCTTCCTCTAAAGAAATCAAATAGAACAACAAAATTGATTCAGTCATATATATATACATCATATATACATATATATGTGTATATATATATTTATATATACATCCTGTCAAATGAAAAGCAAATATTTTGTCATTCCCTCCAACTAGTTTTTTTATAATCTGAGTGGAAGTGGGAAGGTGAAACAAGAAACAGCAGTTAGTAGTAATTTCACAATTAAGTAAAGAGAGCAAATACTTGATTTTAGGTTGGTTTGATGAAGCCAGCCATATCCTGGTCTGCATCAAAAGATGTGAGGCCATCAGGTCAAGGGAGGTGATTCTGCCATTCTAGTCTGCACTTGTGACACCCCACCTGGAGTACCATGTCCAGCTCTGGAGCTCCCAATTCAAGAAAGACATGGATCTGTTGGAGATGGTCCAGAGAAGGGCCACAAAGATGATCAGAGAGCTGAAGAACTTCTTCTGTGAGAACAGGCTGTTCAGCCTGGAGAAAAGAAAGCTCCAGGAGACATTATAGTGGTCTTCTAGTACCCAATGACAGCCTACAGAAAAGTTGAGGAAGGCCTTTTTATAAGAGCCTGTGGTAATAGGACAAAGGAAAATAGTTTTAAATTAGAGCAGGGTAGATTTACATTAGACATTAGGAAGAAGTTTTTTGCTATAAGGGTGGTGAGACACTGGAATGGGTTGCTCAGAGAAGTTGTGGACTTCCTACAAGACTTTAAGACCAGGCTGGATGAAGCTTTAAGCAACTTGGTCTAGTGAGAAGTATCCCTGCCCATGGCAGAGGGGTTAGAGTTAGACAGTCTTTAAGATCCCTTCCGACTCAAGCCGCTCTATGATTCTCTGAAGCCCATACTTCCCATTGAAAGTCCCATCTCCTATTACCTTTTCCTTTTTTCTCTAAAACCAAACCAACCCCCCCAGAAAAAAACAAGTTCTGTAATGGTTGCACTCTGTGTGCAGTTCTGGAGCCCCTGACACAAGAAGGACATTGAACTGTTGGAGTGTGTCCAGAAGAGGGCCACAAAGATGATCAGAAGGCTGGAGCACCTCTTCTATGAGGAGAGGCTACAAGAGCTGGGGCTTTTCAGCCTGGAGAAGAGAAGGCTTCAAAGAGACCTTGTAGTAGCTCTCCACTGTCTGAAGGGGGCCTACAGGAAGGCTGGGGAGGGAGTATTTACAAGGTCTTGTAATGGCAGGATGAGGTGTAATGGGTTTAAACTGAAAGAGGGGAGGTTCAAACTAGATGTTACGAAAGATGTCTTGACAGTGAGGGTGGTGAGACACTAGAACAGATTGCCCAGGGAGGTTGTGGCTGCTTCCTCCATGGCCAGGCTGGATGAGGCCTTGAACAATCTGTTCTAGTGGGATGTGTCCCTGCCTGTGGCAGGGGGTTGGAACTGAATCAGCTTTGAGGTCTCTTCCAACCTAAACCATTCTATGATTCTGTGTTACACTGTGCTATATAATTGACTAGCATCATACCTATTAATGCTTTATATCATGTCTCTAGGAATGGGGCTTAATATTGGGACCAATTCTCTTTAATATCTTTATCAATGATCTAGACAAGGGAATTGGGTGCACCTTTAGTGAGTTTACAGATGACACTAAATTGGATGAGAGTGTTGATCTGCTCGAGAGTAAGGTAGGCTCTGCAAAGAGCTCTGGGAAGTCTGGACTGATGGGCCAAGGTCAGTTGAATGAAGTTTAACAAAGCCAGGTGCTGAGTCCTGCATGTGGGTCACAACAATTCCACACAACACTATAGGCTTGTGAGAAAGTGGCTGGAAAGTTCCTCCTGGGAGCGCTGGTTGACAGCTGCCTGAACATGAGCCAGCAGTGTGCTCAGGTGGCCAGGAAGGCCACCACCATCCAGGCCTGGATCAGGAATAGCGTGGCCAGCAGGAGTAGGGAAGTGATCATGTTCTGTACTCAGCTCTGGTGCGGCTGCACTTTGAATATGTATTCAGTTTTGTGCCCCTCGCTACAATTGAGGTGCTGGAGCATGTCCATAGAAGGGCAGCAAACTTGGTGAAGGGTCTAGAGAAGTCTTAGGAGGAATGGCTCAGTCAATTGGGATTGTTTAGCTTGGAGATGAGGAAGCTAGGGGGAGACCTCATTGTTCTCTGCATCTCCTGAGAGGAGGTTGGAGTGAGGTGGGGATTGGTCTGTATTTCCTAGTATGAGGTGATAGTACAAGAGGAAATGGTCTGGAATTGTGCCAAGAGAGGTTTAGATCGGATATTAAGAAACATTTATTTCCTGAAAGTGTGGTCAGGCATTGTAACAGGCTGCCCAGGGAGATGGTGGAGTCACCATCCTTGAAAGTGTGGTATTTCTGGACCTCTGAAGGTCATCTAGTCCAACTCCCGCCCTGCAGTCACAGGGACACCCTCACCTAGATCATGTACTCTGCCATTCATACACCCATTCATTTTCTCTTTATGATGTAATGGAGTGACATTCGTAGTAGCAAAACATTCTCTACATAGCTGTGGCTGTGTTAAGTAACCAGATGTAGTTCACAGACAGCAGCACTGCAGTAAAATGCTTTAGAAACATGCAGACACTGCAGCAGGATTTCACTACAGTAATTACTGCACTTTTCAGAGTTTTTGCCTTTCTGCTTGAGTAGGAATCTCTGCCATGTTTTCTGACTCTCTGGGAATTAAGAAGGGAAAGACAGCGTGCAGAGGGGCTCAAAGGGGTGAAGTCAAAATGACTTTTCCAGTCTCCCTTCACTTGGAGTCGTTGAGGACACTCAGCTAATCTTCCACTCACAGTTCCTAAGACACTCAAAGTGCCAGTGGTGCATTCAGCTGTATTAAGATAGTGATCTAGTCCTAAAGGAAACTCCAAGCATCTGAATTTAGGTCTTGATTATAATGTAAAAAGCTTGTAGAGAAATAAACACTGCAGAGCAAATTCCCAGATGGTTGTGTCTCACTCAGCATGCTGAGTTTTATACATCAGTGCTTTGCATGGGCATTTCTGCCTTCGAAACATTTGTTTTGGAAACTCTTGCCCCATTGTGGAACATAGAAGAGCACATATTCGTGTTCCTCATTATCACATGGCCTTTGGCATTGCTATTGATACTGCTTGAGTGCCACAGTGTGGCTGGTGCCCTTCTATCACAAGGCAAAATATTCTGGCTTCAAACGCTGTATCACATGTTTTCTCAGCGATTAAACTGCTCTTCCACTCTCACCCTCTATGAGAGTGTCTGTGTCTGGGCTTCCTTTGTAGCGTCTCAGTAACACTGGTATTCTCTACAAAAACAAGAGTGAGGTCTTGGGCTGCTTGAAACATCTAAAAGTTTTGCTTATCTATCAAAGAATGCACAAAAGAGTATTTTTCCTCATAGAGACAAGTCCTGATAAAGTGCAATTATTTTTGTTCCTGTTATGACTTCAGGGTAAAATAGTTTCTGAGTATCCTGTGGGACTGGGATAGTGCAGTGGAAAGAAAAAACAAAGAAAAAGTATGGTGAGATAAAAAAAAATAAACCCCTTGTTCTGTTAATGCTGAGGAGACCAAAATAGGTATGGTCAGCCTATTTGGGGAAGGTTTGTGCTTGCGTTATCAAGGCTTCTGATGAAAGGAAAGTATGGTTAGATACTTGCACAGGGCATATGTAACATTTTGCTGTTCTTGTGATGAAGATCCACATCAGAAGGACATGAGTTTTCTTGAATCCTTTGTGGGGCACTGCTGAGTTCTTGTGTGTAAAATCTCTAGGATACCTAACTCTAGATCCATTAGGGAGAGTCTGCATGGAGTTTTGTACCAAAATGCACTCCAGACACAAAATACCAGTCACAACTGGAATTTCCTGAAAAATCTTGAAGATCTTTTTTGCTTCTTTGTTTGCTTTAACTTGGGGTTTGTTTAGTTCTGTGCTCTTGTTTTCAAAATCCAAACTGTAATCACCCTATAGTGATTATTTTGCAAGATAAAAGCCATGTAAGATAATAATAATAAACCCCTCCAAAATTATAATAAAAAGGTACCTTTAATTTTCTTTAGCTTATGACTATATATAAAAAAGCTTCCTGTATCTGTCATTAACTGTGGCAGATATGCAAGGAGTGGTAATGGTGTCTTGTCTGACTAAACAGATTATTTGGATGGGAAGTAAATGAAAACAGTTTTGGCCAAAGATGAAAATGAGTAGAGCACAAACTGTTACTGATAAAACCCAACAGTGGTAATTATTCAACACTGCAAATTCATGAGTATTGGTTGGATAGTGCCATTACAGTGGCTCTTGACATCATAAGACATCCATTGGAATTCTTTAACAAATGAAACACTTATATATGATTTAGCAAGCCTACAGGAAGGTCAGTCTACTTTGCATCACATTTTCAATTTTCCATAATGATATTTTGGGAAATAAACTTGATTTTTATCTCCATAATTAATATGCTTTGGGATGATTAAAGGCATTCCAAAATCACTGGTGGGACCAGCCAGACTTCTCCTGTTTAGCTGCCCAGCTTCAAAACACATTGAGGAGAACTCCCAGATCCCAGGGTCTTTGTATTCTGCTGAAGGCTTAACAGGACAGTTTTTAATTATCATGGCTTATGATCAGGTCTGGATTTTACTTTGATGGTCATTTTGATTATCATAGAACCATAGAATCAACCAGGTTGGAAGAGACCTCCAAGATCATCCAGTCCAACCTAGCACCCAGCCCTATCCAATCAACTAGACCATGGCACTAAGTGCCTCAGCCAGGCTTTTCTTGAACACCTCCAGGGACGGTGACTCCACCACCTCCCTGGGCAGCCCATTCCAATGCCAATCACTTTCTCTGGGAAGGACTTCCTCCTAACATCCAGCCTATACCTCCCCCAGCACAACTTGAGACTGTGTCCCCTTGTTCTATTGCTGGTTGCCTGGGAGAAGAGGCCACCCCCCACCTGGCTACAATGTCCCTTCAGGTAGTTGTAGACAGTAATAAGATCACCCCTGAGCCTCCTCTTCTCCAGGCTAAACACCCCCAGCTCCCTCAGCCTCTCCTCATAGGGTTTGTGTTCCAGGCCCTTCATCAGCTTTGTTGCCCTTCTCTGGACACCTTAAAGCACCTCAACATCTTTCTTGAATTGAGGGGCCCAGGGTTTATTCCCCTTTTCAGCAAAGTTTGCCCATTGTAGTCTTTAAGTCTTCCTAGAAGTTGTAGGTATACCACAGACATATGTTCTTGCAAGGACTGCTGCATTTGGTCTGATCAGGATGTCTGCTGTTGCAGTAGCACAAGGGAGAGGAATCACAGAAAAAGGCTATTATTTGAGAAGCCAACAGCAGGGGAGTTTTGGTGGGCAGACCAGCACCTGACATTAACCACACAGAACTAAGTGAACAAAACCAACCAGGCAGTGCACTAAGGAGGATGCTGAGGCACTTCATAAATCTGTAATTCAAAATCTGTTCTGCATACATTATAGGCTGGTGTTCAGGACAGCTTACTGTGTTCAAAACTTTTTCTCTCTCTTCATCTGTGCCTTGGTAGGGTTGCATTCAGAAAACCACTGGTACAAACAAATAGTTAAGCTAATAAAATATCTTGGACTAAGCTTATCCTGTAAAGGAACTGCTGATGCTTAGTCTCTGAGAGTGTTGAGAGAACAGAAAATTGGTGGGATGATGGGTTGGAGGAAGACACAGGATGCCTGTTGAGTATATTGCTTCCTATTCAAGTTCTCAGCTGGATGTTGTATCAGGAATGTACTTTTTCATTTGGCTGGGAGAGTCAGTCCTTTTTTTGTCAGAAAGTGGTTGTTGGCATATGGACCTGAAATCAAAAGAAATAAAATGGAAGAAGCCAAGTACTTCATGTAAGAGTCAAAAAATAGTGTTAGAGTCACGTACAGCATTATACAGTTATGATACTTCTGCAGGATTCTTATAATGCAAGAGAGAAAAATAGCTGGCCCACACTGTTACCAACTGTCTCCTGTTAGGATTTAGTGGAAGAAGTGCAGTTGTCTGTCAGCAACCTGATTCTGCTTCCACTGAAGTCACGTGGAGTTTTGCCAGTGCCTTGAGGAGGTGGAAGATGAGGAAAAGCCAGCACTTGAGAAGTTTTCTCAGCATGCTGTTGGATACATGCCACTGTCTAAAGGGCAATGGGTGGTCTAAAGAGGAGGAGTTTCAGAGAAAAGAGATAGAAAATGAGTTCAAAGAATTTGGGGGAAAGGGTCTTGTAAAAGAGCAAAGACTAGGCTTTGGAGGGACATGGCAGACCTGATCTTTCTACTGACTAGCGATAGCTGAATGGCCCACTGTGTCAAAAAACTGAATCAGTAACTAAGTCTAGATTTGAGTTTTGAAGTGTGTTGTTTCACTAAATGTTTATGTCAGAGATGCACCAAACAAATGAAAAAGGTTTTTGATGGCAAATGGATGTTCAAAGGAGCCAGACCTGACGTGAGGGTGCAGGAAGATTTGGTTTCCTGGAGACAGGAAAACCACTTTGGTTCATATATCCTTGCTTTAGGAGAAATAGCTTCCAGTCCTTATAGACCATTCAGTGACATTGTCTCCTTGGTTTCTTATTAAATCTTTTAAAGAGGACTGGACATCAGTATCTTCATAGCCCTATCTTCTGTCTCAATCTCATGAATCACTAAGTTAGTTTCCTGTTGTCATTCCTAGGACCATGTGCAAGAGCTCTTGCAAGCATCTGGAAAGTTGGCATCTTGACATCCTTCCTGCTCAGTGGAAAGTGATGCTGAGTCAGGAAAGGGAGTATGTGAGAACAGTTCATGTAGCAACCAAGAACAAAATGGAATAATGGGTTTGACTATTCAACCATCTTTCTTTTTTTCCATTGGGTCACCTGCTGAGAACATCAAGAATGGTTGTATATCAATATGAGACATGTTTGGGTTTTTTCCACATGCAAATGAGAATTGCTGAAAAGGATAAATGGCTCTGGAATTTATCAAGGTCATATAAAATATTTCTTGTCTTTGATCCATAAAGACATCAGGGAAATGCTTGCTGGCTACGCAAACTATAGTTTCACTAGGCTCCACATAGGAGTCAAAACATTACAAATGAGGACAGGGAAACCTGAACAAGTCTAATTTTAGAAGCACTGCTGTCAGCATAAAAATAAAATCCACTAAATTGATTTCAGATTCTGCAGGAGAATTCATGGTGGACTATATTCATGCTGGTTTTATATCTTAACTGCTGTTGCCTTCTTAACTTGATAAATTGGGCAGTTGACTACAATGTATTTGAATGTACCCAATACCATCATGGTGGATATGGCTATACGTGTGTAGGACAACACATGCACAGAGAGAAACTGACTCCTGGCATACCACCATACTCTGCACTGGTTAGACCACACCTTGAGTACTGTGTTCAGTTCTGGGCCCCCCAGTTTCGGAGGGACATTGAGATGCTTGAGCATGTCCAGAGAAGGGCGACGAGGCTGGTGAGAGGCCTTGAGCACAGCCCTACGAGGAGAGGCTGAGGGAGCTGGGATTGTTTAGCCTGGAGAAGAGGAGGCTCAGGGGTGACCTTATTGCTGTCTACAACTACCTGAAGGGTGGTTGTAGCCAGGAGGAGGTTGCTCTCTTCTCTCAGGTGGCCAGCACCAGAAGGAGAGGACACAGCCTCAAGCTACACCAGGGGAAATTTAGGCTGGAGGTGAGGAGAAAGTTCTTCACTGAGAGAGTCATTGGACACTGGAATGGGCTGCCCGGGGAGGTGGTGGAGTCGCCGTCCCTGGGGCTGTTCAAGGCAGGATTGGAGGTGGCACTTGGTGCCATGATCTAGCCTTGAGCTCTGTGGTAAAGGGTTGGACTTGATCATCTATGAGGTCTCTTCCAACTTTGGTGATACTGTGATACTGTGATACCATTAGGCATGAGAAGAAACCTAAGTGGCAGCCTTTGAGAAAGAAGAAAGACAGAGGCACTTGTATGGTGTAGGAGCATTGTGCTGGCAGAAAACAGATTAGGAGTCCAGCTCTGCTGTTCTCTCTCAGAGCTTGGACACTCTATTCTACCCTTCTATTTTATTTTGTAAAAAGCATAATACCTGTTGTTTCTGCAGCCTTTGTATTTGTGGTTTGAGAATCCTGAGGAAGGTGGATACAAGTAAATATACTTTGGGTTGAGGTGGGTCTGAAACCATAGTCCCCTAAAAAAACCCCAAACCAAACACCTCCTTCACTCTGACCTATTGGCTTCAAACCTCTTTAGACATGCAGTAAATTAGAGTGCAGAGGCCAATATCACAGCTTGAATCCTTTACCATTTCAACCAGGCTTCAGATGGCAAGACCAAGGTCAGGCTTCAGATGGCAAGGCCTAAGCACTGTGCTTTTGTTTTCCGTTATTTCATTCCATATGTTTGATTGATTTCACGTTATGTATTCCTATTGGCAAGGATTCAAGAAAGGATAGTCAAAGGACAGAACAGACACTGGTGCTGCATTATTCTTCCCAGATTAAACTACTTGGAAATAGCTGCATATATTACCACTTGGAACATGAGAAGTTGGAGCAGAGGATATAAACTTTATACTCTTTACAGAGAAATTATTTAAAGCCACTGTGCTAACAGTGGAAATTCCTAATTCACCTTTTATAACTCTTTTCAGCATTCACAGTAGGGGTACAGTGAAGAATTATGTGCCAGATGAACTAAATTAAGTGACAGTCCAATGATCTCTGAATGACCCCATGCCTTCCATTAAACAGGTGGATTGTTGAAGACCTCTCTTTATATCATCCCATTACATTTATTTGCCAAGAAACGGAGCTAATCAGTTTGTGTATGGTATAGGACTTTTCTCCTTCTTATATTTACAGTAAAAAGGTATTAATCTACCTATGATCTATGATCATATATCTTTTGGGTAGGTCAGCACAAAAAAAAAAACAATTGGGTGGAAGAGGGTTTGAGTGCTATCTCCTTTTGGGATCCTTCCAGCAAGCACACGTGTAAGCACGTCTATAAACCTATCATCTCAGAAGAAATCTCAACACAAGTTGCATTTCAGCCCCTTTTACAACCTGATAATTATATATGCTTTTTTAGGGACTTAAGAAGCTGTATTTCAAATTGTAGTCACTGTTTTATGTGGCTTAATGGCTTTTCCAATTTGCCATGGTTAAGTCAGAGATTAGCACTCTGTATGAACTGCAAAGGGGGGTATACAGTTTTCAAACCAGCACGGTAAGCAGCTTGTTACAGAGCGCTGGCTTGCGCTACCTCTTGCAGTGTTGGAAACATCTTACACCAAATAGTATGAGAAATGCCTTTGATAAGTGTCTTAGCTGCCTAAGTCTAGATGCAGAATGGCTGCACGTAGTGACGGCAACACTAAGTGTGAGAGTCATGGAATCATAGAAACATTCAGGCTGGAGAAGACCCTCAGGATCATCAAGTCTGAGCAGCAACCCTACTCTACAAAGTTCATCCCATAAACACCACATCCAAGGTCGGTGACCCAGCCACCTCCCTGGGCAGCCCATTCCAATGCTTGACCACTCTTGCTGTGAAAGGTTTTTTTCCTCATGTCCAGTCTAAGATTTCCAGATGGAGGCCTGCATGCAGTGTTAGGTTAGAAAGAAAGACCTCCATCAATAAACAGCCTGAGCTTTGTTTGAAACCCATGAACAGAACTAGAATAGCTTTTAATTTCACAGCATCACAGAATGTCAGGGGCTGGAAGGGACCTCGAAAGATCATCCAGTCCACCCCCCTGCCTGAGCAGGATCCCCTATACCAGATCACACAATTTTACTAACTGATTTCCCTCATCAAGAGAAACTACACTTTTATGACCTATTCTGGTGCTTATTTAGCAGGTTGGAAGGGACCCCAAAAATCACCTTGTCCACCCCCCCCTGCAGTGAGCAGGGACATATCCAACTAGATCAGGCATGGATTTATTTTTAAAATAAAATGTTAGAATGCTTCTAGCTCAGGAATATAAACTATTGATTTTGCCTTGTGTGTGAAGAGGCTTCTTGTGAAGCACCATGTCAGTGGTGGATGCCTAGATCTTCTAATCTGCAATCCTTTATTCATTTTGAGCAATCGCTTTCGGCACTGACTTTTTCATTCTTTCTTTGCAAGATTCTGGTGTGGTTTACACTGTGTGTTTATTTTGCGCCTTTTTCATACTGCAGAGAAGCAGTTCAGTGGCCCTAAATCCACAGCCTGAAAATAAACAGGTGCTAAGAGTCGTCTCTTTTATGATATCCAATTTACTAGGCTCAGGATTGACACAAAAAATCATAGAAACATGGAATGGTTTGGGTTGGAAGAGATCTTAAAGATTATCTAGTTCCAACTTCTCTGTCATTAGCAGGGACACCCTCCAATAAAGCAGGTTTCTCAAAACCTCATCCAACCTGGTCTTGAACGCTTCCAGGTAAGGGACATCCACTTCTCTGAGCAACCCTCGCCACCCTCACAGTGAAGCTTTTCTTTGTCTGCTCTCTCTCAGGTTAATTACCTTTGGCTCTGTCACTGCACGCCTTTGTAAACAGTCCCTCTCCAGCTTTCCTTTAGGCCCCTTTTAGGTAGGGGGAGTCATGGATATAAGTCTCTCCAAAGCCCTATCTTCTCCAGAGTGAACAACCCCAACTCTCTCAGCCTGCATCCACAGGAGAGATGCTCCAGGCCTCTGATCCTTTTCATGGCCCTCCTCTTGACCTGCTCTAACAAATGTGTCCTTCTTATGTTGGGGGTCCCAGAGCTCCACGTGAGGAGACACAGCACTCCATGTACGGTGAAGAGCGGAGTACTCCATGTGGAGGGTCACATGAAAGTGGAGTAGAGGAACAGAATCACCTCCCTTGACCTGCTGGTCTATGTAAAATATTATGTTGTCTCCCTGAAGATGCTCTTATGAGACAGTAATGAAAATACTACAACTGACACAACAGTGTGAGGATCTGGGCTGTAGTCTCATGTACCCTTTTCTGTATCTCCCTTTTCTGTAAGAATCTCAGAGGCATGCATCCACTGCAACTACAGTGGACACCATGCAAACATGGTATCCAACTGCATGTATGTGTTCTTTGGTTCACATCTAAACCATGTGGAGTCAGATTCATTGTTTTTTGCCTGGGTAACTTCCACATGCATTTCTTTCTGTGAGGTCTGAGAGGAGGGGGAGTTGCTGAGGGAAAACCAGAGGTGATATGATGTAAATAATCTCTTCTAGTCACATTGCAAAAAAACCCTTGTATATGCCAAACAACAAGTTCCTTGAAACCATGTGGTTTAAGCACATGAATAGGTTTTTTGGTTTTGTTTGTGTTTTTTTTTCCTTTCATGTCTTTTAAGTACATGAATAGTTTTCCATACTGCTACATACATGTCTGGTCTTACATGACAGGAATAAGAAAAAGGAAAAAAAAAGGATGCCATATCAGTAGCCAAATGTTGGGGCTTAGCCTAGAATACTTACTTAGATGCCAAGCATGCTTACTGTACCCATTCTTCAGTATTTGGCTGGAAATATTGGTGAGCACTGAGTAGGAAACGTTATGCTAAGCAAGCCATACACATCTTAAGGAAGAAGGAGCTTTGGAATGAGCTAAGTGAAAACAGACTTCAGAGCCATGTGGTTCTCCAGGAATTGTAAGAAATCCACCTTATTGCAAATGAAGTACTGCAATTAAATGAATAATAACATCAAGACTTTCTTTTTTTCTTCTGTGAAGATGAAAAAGAATCTGATGAAAAAAAAATCTTGATACACTTGCTAAGGTGAGGGGAAAGACTCCTCACTAGAATTAAGAAGACTTTCTGCTGGACTTTATATTGGCTTTGATTTTTGTAATTAATTACATAGGAGTAAATTTGATTTGTATTTTCCAAGTTGCACTTCAAAGGACTTATGACAATGACAGACTTTCAGAACTTACTCATAGGATGTGTATTCCAACGGTTCTATAGGACTTCCATGCTCTGTCAGAGGGACAAACATTTGTTGAATAAATAGGAGTGTTCACTCTTCCCTGGCCCAATGGGAAATCTACTTATAGATCTTGTTTGGAGAGATCCAGTGATTACCTGGGAGACCCAGACACGTGCCTCAATGTTGGCAAAAATTAACAGATGAGCACAATTTACACAGGAAGATGAGTTTACCCTTTACCTTCATTGCTTTAAATTAACTTCCTGGTCAAAAAGAATATGGAAACAGCAAAAAGACCACAACCTCCCCCACAAACCTAAGACACGACAGCGGCACACACTGGGAGCAGAGACAAGAAAGAAATGGGGAGAATTGGCTGTGATGTCTTAGAGTTTGCAGGATGATGGGATGGAATAACAATAATTGCAATGTCCTGTGCCTCCTCCTCCTAGGAACTGTCAGGCCCCTGATACTCTCTGGTACTTCTGGAGGACTTTCTCTGTGATAGGACATTTAGTCCTGAACCTATAACACTCCATAAGAATGAAGTTCCTTAAAGGCTTCCAGCATACAAGTACAAAGGGAGAAATCAAGCCGACAAGATGACCCACTCACCTTGTACTTTGTGCAGGGGGTGTTAGAGTCCTAAGAATGAAAAGTATCTCCTCGATGCTTCAATTCCCCAATTCTAGTTGTTTAACTGTGTGTCTCACTTCTTACACTATGTGCTGGGTGCCTGAACAGAGGCTGTGTTAGAAATAAAATAGATTTTCTGGAATACTCCTGTAACACATGGATTTCTGAAAAGTGTGTCACCATTCTCTCTTCCCCAGGACACTCAGTAGTCTTATATCAGTACGTCTGATCTGTTTTTCCTCTTCAACTGCTGTGTTATGGAAGGATGCTTTGGGTTGGTCCCTTTTGGATGATCCTTCAGCTGTGTTCAGGTTTAGTTTTCCCATGGCATATGTTCTGGGCTCATGCTTTTGTCTGCTCTTAATGTTTTGATCTTTGTTCATAAACTCTGCCAGATGCTTGAATTTGTTGCAAATGTGTTGCACTTAATACCTAATCCATTTCTAAATGGTTTGCCTGTGAAGATTTTTAGCTGTCTGTGTTGCACGTTCATCTGATACCATGGAAATAACATTTGAGATGGGGAGTCCTACTTGTAGGATTTCAACGATTAAAAAACCCCCCAGAACCCAGAGTGCTTCTAAACTGACAAACACAGCTGGTGCATTGCCAGTTGGTGGCATTATTTTTTCTTCTAGACTGAAATCTCTCATACCAGCAATTAAAAACTCACTCCTTGAATTCTTTGGGTTTTATAATAATGCTTGGCTTGGGATTTCTTGGGTTTTCACCAGATTTGCCTTTATTTTGTCATTACTAATCTGTAGGGGTTTTTTGTTTCTTTCTTTGTTTTCCCTAAGTCTGAACAACCTTTTACTTCTTACTTAGATGTAAATTGAGCTCAGGGGTGACCTCATTGCTGTCTACAACTACCTGAAGGGAGGTTGTAACCAGATGTGGGTTGGTCTCTTCTCCCAGACAACCAGCAACAGAACAAGGGGACACAGTCTCAAGTTGTGCCGGGGGAAGTATAGGCTGGATGTTAGGAGGAAGTTCTTGCCAGAGAGAGTGATCTCCCATTGGAATGGGCTGCCCAGGGAGGTGGTGGAGGCACCATCCCTGGAGGTGTTCAAGAGAAGACTGTCTGAGGCACTTAGTGCCATGGTCTAGTTGACTGTCTAGGGCTGGGTGCTAGGTTGGACTGGATGATCTTGGAGGTCTCTTCCAACCTGGCTGATTCTATGATTCTGTGATTCTTTGAAAAGCCATACAGTTAACAAAAAATGCATAACATGTTGCTGTGATGCTTCTGTTGTAAAGTCATTGTACTGTTTTTTATAGAATATTTTATTACATGCAAAACTGATAAATGACCTCCTCTTAAATTCAAGGTTTCCTAAAAGATCTCTTTATAAGGCTCTATTTTCATTTGCATTAACTTTGCCAAATTTGAACTGTTTATACTGATATTTTCCATGTCTGCCTTAGCTTGAATTTTTTGTTTTAATGTTTTGGATTAACTGGTTCAGATGTTTCCAAGAACAAGATTAGGGAAAACTGCATTGTTTTCTCCATTCTTGATTGTTTTCAACAGGCCTGCAGGAATCCCTAAACTCTTTCATGGTCTGGAGCAAAGATTTGAAGCATTAGGATAAGAGGAAAGCCAGCAGGAGGAGGAGGTGCAAGAAATAATGAGATGGAAACAAGCCTTAGGGGATCACATGGTCCATCTAAGCGTGCTCTCCTCCTCAATGTTGTTTTGAACCTGTTGAGTCCCAAGTTCTTTGCTTCCAGAAGTTAGTTTCCATTCTGGAAAATTATTATTATTACCCTCTTTTACAGGCATGTTGATGTCACTTGGTCGGTCTTCTTTCCAGCATTTCCTGGGCTTTTTTAATGCTTTGGATTATAAGTAACATGATTTTAACCTTTTTTCCTTTTTGTATGGGTATGCATGTAGTTTAGATTGCTGGTTGAGAGATAGAATCGTAGAATCAACCAGATTAGAAGAGACCTCCAAGATCATCCAGTCCAACCTATCCCACAGCCCTATCCGGTCAACTAGACCATGGCACTAAGTGCCTCAGCCAGGCTTTTCTTGAACACTTCCAGGGACAGTGACTCCAGCACCTCCCTGGGCAGTCCATTCCAATGCCAATCACTCTCTCTGTGAAGAACTTCCTCCTAACATCCAGCCTATACTTCCCCAGCCACAACTTGAGACTGTGTCCCCTTGTTCTGTTGCTGGTTGCCTGGGAGAAGAGACCAACCCCCACCTGGCTACAACCTCCCTTCAGGTAGTTGTAGACAGCAGTGAGCTCACCCCTGAGCCTCCTCTTCTCCAGGCTAAACAACTCCAGCTCCCTCAGCCTCTCCTCATAGGGTTTGTGTTCCAGGCCCTTTACCAGCCAGCAGCATGCTCAGGTAGCCAAGAAGACCAACAGCATCCTGGCCTGTATCAGGAACATTGTCTCCAGCATGAGTAGGGAAGTGATCATGTCCCCCTGATTTTCTCACATTGGATTTTCAGTCTTTACAGAACACAGAAAGAGTTTCTATTTCTTTGCAAGCAGGGTCTTTGTGTTTTTCAACATACCACATATTCTAGTCAACAGAATGAACTGTATCTGCAGAGCAAGTAGCAGTTCTGAGTGACACACATCATTCCTTCTTGCATTCTTCACAAATCAGTGTCTCTTTCCAAAATTTAACATTAGCCAGGAAAAAAAAAAAGATGCTACACAACAGGGAGAAACTCCTGTACTGTGCTTCAATTTTTAGGACAAATAATGTCATGGAAAAGAAAACTGTCATAGCAAATTGTTTCACAGATATAAACAGAGGACTTTTGGCTTTTTAGAGGCCAGGAACTTCAGTATTGTTACACAATCTGTGTCTGGTAACACTTTCTGCATCCTTGACTCACGTAGTCTCGCAGGACTGTGGGGAAGAAAAATGGTGTTTTGTGTAGTCCAGCATATTTCACAGATCTGCATTGCCACAAAGCATAGCCAAAGATAAGGAAAACTTAAAATTCCTGTAAGGCAGATCTCTGATACTGGGACCATAGAATCAACCAGGTTGGAAGAGACCTCCAAGATCATCCAGTACAACATATCCCCCAGCACTATCCAGTCAACTAGACCATGGCACTAAGTGCCTCAGCCAGGCTTCTCTTGAACACCTCCAGGGATGGTGACTCCAGCACCTCCCCGGGCAGCCCATTCCAATGCCAATCACTCTCTCTGTGAAGAACTCTGTGAAGATGTTCAGGAACACATGGAGGCTGGAACAGTTTACTATCACATATAGAGGTAAGACCTGCACCTCTAACTGCTTCACAGTGCTACCCAAGCCAGTTGTGTCCTGCACTGGTAGCAGAGGAGTCATTCTCAAAGTTTTGGGTTTTGGTTTTGATATTTTTCCATGAGTCGTTCTCATGATTTTAAACTGGAACAAGGTAGATTTAGATTTGGCGTTAGGAAGAAGTTGTTCACAATGAGAATGGTAGACATCAGAACAGGTTGCCCAGAAAGGTGGTGGAGTCCCCATACCTGGAGATGTTCAAGGTCAAAAATGCTGAGGTACTAAGCAACATGAGCTAGTTAAAGATGGCCCTGCTTACTGCAGGGGGATTGGAGAGTACAACCTTTAAGGGTCCCTTCCAACCTGATTCTAAAGTAGCCCAGCCTAAGGATAGACTATCTAGATACAATGAAAATGACAAGACTGAAAAGCCCAAAAAGAAGGAAAAGTAAAAATGCTGAGAACCATTATTATGAGGAAAGGAGAGGTAGGAAGATGGAGCAGATATGGAAAATAGTCTCTTATGTTGCCACGAAAAAAGACAGGATCACGTAACTAAGCATACTGTTATCATCCACTTGCAGAACTAGACCAACTTAACTTTTCCTTTGACATTTCCCACTTTTTGAGTGTTTGACACTGTTATTTGTGTCTAGAATAAATCAAACTTTTCAGTATAGTGTTAATGGCTGTACGTTGCTTTGGGTTGTTCTGCTTGTACATGCAAATCCTATCTGTAGTAGGCATTTTCAAATGGAAGTTTTGAATGGGCATAAAGTGGCAGAGGTGGAAGATGATGTGATTAATCTGAAACTTGCTAAAATGAATACCAGACAGTATCCTCTGACAAATGGGTAGAGTTTCCTGCAGGTTGTTTTAGAAGCACTTCTCAAGTTCTTATGGGAATATCAGATTGCAAATGAACAGCAGTCCACATAGAGTCTAGTGTTTAAACAAATCCTTATCTTTTTGCCTTAATATTAGCATCTATCAAGTACAATTAAGTTGTTAAAGCAATATAAATAATTTGAGATTAAAATATTTTTTTAATGGGATGTAATTTTAATTTGATTTGTCACAATGTGAAGGTTCTGTTAGTGAATGAATGAAAACTGGAATTTGCAAAGGGAAAACGGGTGCCAAATATCCATTTTTAGCGAGACTTGAATGTCTTCAACTCCATATGAAATTCCCAGCCACAGTTCCTAAATAATTTAGTCTATAAATGTCAAGAGATACTCTGAATTTTTAAAGAAAGATGTATTCATGTGAAGTGATAAAGGATCTGGGTGTAGTATAGTAACATGAGTTCTGTTCTCACATGTTTTCCCCACACATTCACACGCAGGAGGATAGGGCTGTCTATGCTCCAGATAATTCTCCCCTCCAATCCAAGCAGTCCCCACTCCCTTCTTCCAGATGAATATACAAAACTTCACATCCAGGCTTTTTTGCCGTCCATCAACTTATGACAGACAGTCTAGAAAATAGTGCACCCTAAATGTCATGTAAATGTTAGTCTTAATCAGGCAGCCAAATATAATATTGTGCTACAGCTAAAAATGAATTAAAGAAACTGCCACACACTTCTAAAAAATTCCCTAGAAAGGAAGGTTTAGGGAAAGTTCAAATGCTTAGAATTGAAGTAGGATGTAGTCATAACAGGATACACCTTTTGTTGACTGAAAAAAGAAAGAAAAATCAATATATGAATGAAATTACACCTGTGTGAAATGTTTTGGTAGGATGAATCCATTGGTACTAGGTGAGAAGAAAAGCCTACCTGTCCGTTCTCTGTGGGGAACATAGGAACAGGACAAACACATAATCATTGAAAAACAACCCCCTAACTATCTCCCATGGCAGAGTGTAGGAAACTAAGAAGGTTCAACATCTCAAGGTGTGGTGAAAAAAAAACCAAAACAACAAAATATGAAGGGAAAGGCATTTTTGTAATTTCACTTCCATATTATCAATAACTCTGTTTCACAAAAATCAGCCAGAACCACCTTTCCTTTGTCCTTACTCCTTGGCACTGTGTTAGTGATGAATGGTTGGCCCCTTTAGTGGTAGTATAGCTTTCTTTTAGTTAGCAGTTCTCAGTTCCTGCTCCAAAATGTGAGAGCAGCAAAAATGACACTGAGGTTCCTTTATTATGTCTCATTAATGTTGATGCCAAAACTGCAACTGTCCAGTCACTGAATATGGCTTTTCTGTGTTTTGCACACTGAGTTCCAAGGGCTTGCTTGTGGTGGCATACGCAACACTACCCGTCCTGTGAGCTGTTACTTGTGCAGTGTGATGCCTTTCACTTGTATTCCAGTCAAATGTACCGGCTGATTTTAGGTTGTGATTGTTCTCACTTCATTTGCTCTTGACATGTTGATAATTAGGTGATGCTTGGTATGTTTGCTAGCAGCTTCTATGAGCTCTGGATATCACCGCTCTTTGCAGACTGTTTTTGGGAGAGGAATGATTTGGTTTGATTATAATCTGAAGGTTTTTGAGGTTTATCAGTTTTACTGTGTTCAATACAGACTAATACATTAGCCTATTAGCTGCCTTAATAGAATCATACAATGGTTCAGGTTGGAAGGGATCTTAAAGATCATCTAGTTCAACCTCCCTGCCATCAACAGGGACATCTCCTACTAGACCAGATTGCTAAAGGCCCTGTCCAACCTGGCCTTGAACACCTCCAGGAAGGAGGCATCCACAGCCTCCCTGGGCAGTGTGTTGCAGTATCTCACTACGCTCATGCTTCTTTTTATATTAAAGACATTTAACCAAATGCTTATCATCTTTTTGAGGGACGCTTTACAAGGGCTTGTAAGGTTATACAAGGGCTCATAGGATGAGAGGGAATGGATTGAAGTTTGAGGAACATAGGTTTATACTGCAATTTAGAAAGGATTTCTTTACTGTAAGGTTGGTAAGACACTGGAACAGGTTGCCCAGGGAAGTTGTGGATACCCTCTCTCTGGAAATGTTCAAGACCAGGAGGCACTGGGCCTTGAGCAACCTAGTCTACTGGAAGGTGTCTCTACCTATTGCAGGGGCGTTGGAACTCGGTGATCTCTTCTGATCCAAACAATTTTATGATTCTCCAAAAGTATGACTACTTTCATATAGGAAAATTGAAAATTGATTTCTTTTTGTAAGGAAATTTGTACCTCTTTTTAAATGCCAGCAATTATGCAGTAAAAAGTTTCTATGTCTTATTTCCATTTGGGAAAAAAAATAACTTGATGATGGTAGGGGACACATTTCATGGAGTCCTGCTTATGCATAAAAGTTGTGCCAGGGTAGGTATAGGCTGGATATTAGGAAGAAGTTCTTCACAGAGAGAGTGATTGGCATTGGAATGGGCTGCCCAGGGAGGTGGTGGAGGCACCGTCCCTGGAGGTGTTCAGGAAAAGACTGGATGAGGCACTTGGTGCCATGGTCTAGTTGACTGGATAGGGCTGGGTGCTAGGTTGGACTGGATGATCTTGGAGGTCTCTTCCAACCTGGTTGATTCTATGATTCTATGATTCTATAAGATGTACACAAATCATGTTCATCTGCCCATATTAGTACAAAAGCAGTTACCTAGCCTGTAGCTCCATGCCTTGCAAGCTGCAATCTACAAAGCTGGTGCTTTGCTATGCTGTTCATCTCCTCCTTACTGATTTTCTCCTTGCTCTGTACAGTGCACACCTAGGGTTAAATTCATCTGCACATCCTGCTGGTTTCTTTTGTTTTCTTGCATAATAGAGGGAACTGAACCTTCTCTGCTTTTGCCTGAGTATATAGGGCCTCTCCGAGATTGTTTATTGTAGAGAGGTTTGGGATTTCCTTTAAATCATGAACTTATCAATTATTGTCTAATCAACTACTGGTATTCTGAATACTTGTGAAAGGTTTTGCCTGTCAGTTTCTTTCTGAAGCTCAGACTGAAAAGCATTTTAGAGTTTCTAAGTGTTTGATTTGGTTTCCCACATAATATAAAGAATTCTACCACTTCTCAGATTTCTTCGGTATCATGTAATTCCAGGAGGAAATTCGGATTTTAAGCCAGGATCCCTCCCAAATAATTTGTTGCCTTTCAGTCAGAGAGTTCTTTTGGGATTTCAGAAGTCAAAGGAGCTAATCAACCAGTTCGCTTAGGCTGGGAGTAAACTCACCCACACTTTTTCTCTGCCTGGGTTTAATGGCAAAAGGCAGACTTGTTTGCAGTCAGGGCTGTTCACCGTGGAGAAGTGAAGGCTCTGGTGAGACTTTATAGCACCCTTCCAGTACTTAAAGGGGGCCTGTTAGAAGGATGGGCACAGACTTTTCATCAGGGCCTGCTGAGACAAGACAAGGAGTGATGGTTTTAAGCTAAAAGAGAAGAGATTTAGGATAAATATAAGGAAGACATTTTTTACAATGAGGATGGTGAAAACACTGTCACAGGTTGGCCACAGAGATGGTAGATGCCCCATGCCTGGAAACATTCCTGGTCAGATTGGATGGGGCTCTGGGCAACCTGATCTATTTGGGGATGTCCTTGGTCACTGCAGAGTGTTAGACCAGATGACCATCAGGGGGCCCTTCCACCTGATGCATTCTATGATTCTATGAAAAGGCTATGGCCCTGGCAGAGCTTCAGTACACCATATTTCTAGCTGACAACTCTGACGAAGCTACCAGACCTCTATTTGCTTAATTCAGACTGTGATAATCAGCTGTACTTTTACTGACATCAGGATTAAAATGACTTATTTTTGACTTGAATCAAGTTCCTCAATGTAAGTAATGTTGAGTTTAGGTTCAGAATGTATTGCCTTTTTTTTCCATTGTTTTTTGTTCATTTGTTTTCTTGAGGGGTAAGAAAGAGGTAAAAAAGCTCACCAGGTAATAATGGATACAAATATTGACTGCCTCCTATTGGTTGCTACTTGTGCTCCACCTCTGAATAAGAAGTCTGCTTAAGTGAATTTTTTTGTGCTGCATGAAATCATGTGTATTTATAACTTTCCTGTATATATGTTGTGGTTTTAAAAATGGTTTTAGTACAGACCTAAACTCACACTTCTTTCAGCTGATACTGTTGAAGGTTTGCATTTTGCCTTGACTGTAGGATGTAAGAGAAAAGCCAGCTTCATCCACCCCATCTCATTGGGCACTGCGTCGTTCAGTCTGTTTTTGTCTGCCCGTAGCAATGGCCAGGACCTTCCTGGCCCTCAAGAAGATTTCTAAAAACAGTACTCCAGAAGCAATTCAGAACCACTTTGTGCATAATTCCTCACTTATTTAGGGGGACTCTATTCTCTTTTTATAGATTGAAGTGCCACAAAGAATAAGTGTAAGTTTAATTCACTTAAAGGTTTCTTCATATTGCCCGAGCATCATCAAAAGGTTTGGGTGTAGATTCTTATATGCCTCCTAGATCTTAAGAACTGAGTAACTTGTCTGCTTTCTCTGAAGGAGAGAGGTGGTGCAATTGTATAGACTAAAGATACACCAAAACAGTTTTGGTAGCAGACTATGAGAACTTGCACTTAGATGTGGGTTTGCAGGTAGCTGCAGTCAACCACATCCCTCCAACTTCTGACTCTGGTGTCTAATTTGCACCATTTTGTAGTTACAAACACACTCAAAGACACTCAGTGAGGTGAAGTAATGAATCCTGGGTCTGGCCAATTTCTTCCTGGTCCTCTTTTTGTTTTTTCTAATATTTCTGCTACAATTCCTGCTCAGCTAACATGATCTTGAGACAGGCTTTCTACCTTATATGATAACCTCAGCATTGCAGTATGATACCTGTCTTCATCCTCAGTAGGGTAGACAAAGCATAAGGGGGTTGCCTTACGGTAAACCCTCCTTATCTCCAGTTCCTTTCTCCTTGGCTTCTGACTGGTCATGGGCCACAATACTTGACTCTACTTATAGACCTGAACACTGTGCCTTACAGCATGGTGGGGCTCTCGGTTTCTGTGTATCCTATGGTTGTTCCATTATGTCATACATGAAGTTATGCCATGTTTAAGAAGATGAAGTGTCTCCCTGGAGCTCCCTCTGCATGGGTGTCTCATCTAGACACCGAAACAATCTACAGAGAATAACACACAGTAACTGCTGACAGTGGTGCAGAACTGGGAGTTGGCCTTTTTTCTCCCGATAAAAGGTGTTAACAGCATCCTTTGGTCTTGCAATAGGTCTGTTAGTCCTTCCTTTGCCCACCTGTGTCCATGTTGCAGTTCTTTTTCAGTATACACAAATGGCATGGCAGTCGCATTAAGAAGATGTTAAACGACTGAATTCACAACAAGGAGGCTCACCAGCTATGTTTTCTCCTAAGTAATTTTCCAGACTGTAATTTTCTTTTCTGCTCTTGACTCCTAATTCTTCCAAAAAAGCCTTGATTAAGTTTGTGTATTTTGGTGTAGGAGCTAGGAGGACATAATCAGATTGTGAAAATAAGCTGACAGCAGAGTGTCTCACTGCAAGGTCCTCCTCACCTAACACCTTCACTGTATATAGCGACACAGTACAAGTGAGACTTGTGAACCTTTCTCATATAGGACCCTTCTGTGTCCAGTGGTATTTTACCTGATGTTCAGTGTGAGGGACTGTGAACACTACGGCAGTGTTCTCCTTGCACTTTGGAGAGCCCCCAGTTTGCTGATGAAGTTCAGTTCAAGGTAGAGGCCTGTTTCTGATGGCACAGGCACATACCGTGAGTCCCGTCGAGTGGGCCAAAGATCATCTAAAGCTCATCTGTAATAATCTCTTAGGCACCGATAGCTAGATGAAAGGTATGGTTTCCAAAACATAAAGGTCTTGCTGTTATTTAATAGCCTTTTAACACAGAGGGGCATTTGTTACGTGTGAGTCTTTGGCAGTAACTTCTCAACCACGTTTTCCTGAACCTCTGCTTTTTCAGAGTTGCTTTTCCAGACTCAGCTAACTGACTTGTGAACACACAAACATAGCTATTTTGTTAGTGACGTGGATAGTAGTGGGAATGATACTGGGGCTGTAAGCAACTTTCTCTACGGGTTTTAGGCTTCTGAAGGAACAATAAGACCAATGATTTAAAAAGGAGTTATTTATTGTAGTTCGTGTGTTGTGTCTTTGTAGGGCTTGCTATTTTTACCAACTAAAACATAGGGAAACTCTCAAAAGCAATTTAAAATAATAAACTTGTCTTAAGTCAAGAACAGATCCTGTCAACCTATTGGCTCCTGCATCTGTTTTGAAAGGGGCATTGCTGTAACAGCAGCCATTCTTCTGGTGTGAGTTTCCCATGGGTTTTCAATGTAGGCAATCAAGTTTTGACCAGACCTTAGACAATAATAAAACAGCTTCTGAACACGTCCCATGGAACATTTACATACTTTACACCTTATACAACAGATCAGCATAAAATCTTGACTGCCTGACATCAGCTGTTTTTCTCATTCCAGCAGAAGTCACTGACAAAGGTGAGAAAATATTATTAAAAATCAAATAAATCCCCCTTCCATGCTGTGTTCTATTTTTTTTTCTAGGAAGTTAAATGGTCTATAAGAATTTGGGTAATGAATGTACATGATTTCTTGACTTTATATCAAGAATGTGTGTAGGATGGAAATCAAAATACACAGCATCTCTGTATTGTCCTGGAAAGCTTTCATACAGAAAGAACCTAGAGCAGGGTGACATGCTGTGTTCAGTTTTGGGTCTCCACTCCAAGAAGCACAATTTGTTGCTGGAGCATGTCCAGAGAAGGGCAATAAAGCTGGTGAAGGGTCTGGAGAACAAATCATATGGGGAATAGCTGGGGGAACTGGAATTGTTTGGTTTAGAGGAGGCTGAAGGGAGACCTCATTGCTCTCTACAAGTGCCTGACAGGAGGTTGTAGCGAGGAGTGGGGGTCAGTCTCTTCTTTCTAGTATCAGGTGATAGGACAGGAGGAAATGGCCTTTAATTGTTCCAGGGGAGGTTTAGATTGGATATTAAAAAAGAAATATTTTCTGCTAGAGTGGTCAAGCATTGGAACAGGCTACCCAGGGATGTGGTGAAGTCACCATCCCTGGAGGTGTTCAGGGTGTGTGTGAACATAGTACTTCAGGATGTGGATTTAATGGCCACAGTGGTGTTGGGACGATGGTTGCACTCTGTGATCTTAGAGATCTTTTCCAACAAAAACAATTTTGTTATTCTGTGACATGGTTACCTGTAGGCCCACACCGCACTGTGTGCTTCCCCAGAGAGCATTTAGCTGCCATTGTGGTGCTCCCTGGACTCTGTCTTCATGAACTGTAATAGATTTACCACAAACAAGTTTGACAATAAAAGTAAGCCATTTGGATGTATGGGTGTCATGCTTGAGAGCCACTAAGCAGCTTAACAAAAATGCTTTGTGTACAGAATGTAGTGATGGTTTGGGAGTTACCTGCCCCCCCTCCCCCCTCCCCTTCCCCCTGAATTCATCAGACTAGACTCAATTGGCTGGAAGTTAAGGAAGCTCTATTTACAGTTTAGCACAATTTACAAGCATATATATACACAATATACATAGATATTTACAGTTATACACAAATTAAAGGCAATACAGAAACACAATAACCCCTCCCAGAAATCAGAGTGCCTTGGAGGGGCTCCCAACCTTCTTTTCATCCCCCTCCCTTATCCCAGTATTAGTGTGAATGACACTGTGACTGTAAGCAACTTTGTTTATGGGTTTTAGGCTTCTGAAGGAACAATAAGACCAATGATTTAAGAAGGAGTTATTTATTGTAGTCAACCCTGGAGGTGTTTAAGAGGAGGCTGGATGAGGCACTTAGTGTCTTGGTTTAGTTATTTAGAAGGGTTAGGTGATAGGTTGGACTCGATGATCCTAGAGGTCTTTTCCAACATGGTTAATTCTGTGATTCTATAAAAAAGACGTTCAAGATCAAAGAATCCAACCATTAACCCTACTCTGCCATCCCATCACTGAGCCATATCCCCAAGCACCACATCTAAACAGCTTTTAAATGCCTCCAGGGATGGTAACGGCAGTCACCTCTCTGAGCAGCCTGTTCCAATGTTTCATCTTGCCTAGTCCAGTGGCAGCCTCATATTTACCTGTGTCTCCTCCAAATGCCAGAGTCCCGAGGTAAATCCACAACATGGAGTGCATGCACACAGAACCAGTCCTTACTGTCTATGTTTAGTTCATATTCAGGGCTAAAATATACAAATTGCTCTATCATCCAGTGACACCCCCACAGCCAAGAAAGATGATTAGGAAAAGGACAGGAGACCCATGGGCTGAAATATAAATTGATTTAATGAAAATAAAACTACTACCAATATAAAGTACACAAAGTTATCTGGCTTAGGGAGTTACCACCAGAGTGATATATGAAGAAGAAAGAATCCACAGGAAAAAATGGGGATCCTCATTGCTGTCTACAACTACCTGAAGGGAGATTGTAGCCAGGTGGGGGTTGATCTCTTCTCCCAGGCAACCAGCAACAGAACAAGGGGACACAGTCTCAAGTTGTGCCAGGGAAGGTATAGGCTGGATGTTAGGAGGAAGTTCTTCCCAGAGAGAGTGATTTCCCATTGCAATGGGCTGCCCAGGGAGGTGGTGGAGTCACTGTTCCTGGAGGTGTTCAGGAGAAGACTGGATGAGGCACTTAGTGCCATGGTTTAGTTGACTGGATGGGGCTGGGTGCTAGGTTGGACTGGATGATCTTGGAGGTCTCTTCCAACCTGGTCAATTCTATGATTCTATGATTCTAAGGCAAATCTACTAAGAAATGGAAGATCTATCAAAAAGATAAAATAACACCATGAAAACTTTTAAGCCATTTTTTGCTATAGACCTATAATACCTATTTCCCATGTTCATTCTGGAATTGGGCCAAGCATGATGACCAGAGCAGGCTGATGAGGGGTATGGATTCCTTGATTCTTTTGCAGAGCTGTAGTCAATCTTCTGAATCCATTTTAAGACAACAGCAATAGCAATGTCCATATATTTGAACAGAATATTTGGATTAGATCTCAAATTACCTCAGCCAAATTTATTAGCATCTTTGCTAAGTCTCATCTGTGTTTTGTTCAGTGATACTTTTTATGCACAGCATCTAAGAGCAGTGATTAATGGTTGGAATGTGTTTTTGAAAGCGTTGAATGAAAGTGGCTACATCAGTACAACGTCTAAATATTTTAATGAGTTTGTAATTTTCCTCTCAGTGCCAGTGTTTTTTCCATTGTAAACTCTTCAGCACAGCATGAAACTCCAATCCCATTAAATTTTATTGAGCAATTTAATAAAAATGAGCTGTTCCAAAACGAAAAGAAAACTTGAGTATGAGCACAAAGAACAGTTTTGTAAGCTCTGGTGTGGGACTGTGCAAGGATGCCTGGGTGCATGCGGAGCCCTCCTTACTCCATTGGTGAGGGCTGCCACCTGCTTCTTGATGCATTAGTCACAAAGAGCTATAAATAAAGACAAGAGATCTTTTTTTTTTGGTGCAGCTTTTATTACAGCAGCAGTTTATGTTTGCATGGGCAAACCTGCAGTTGAAAGCACTCCATGTGCCCAAAGCCTGATTTGCAAAGAGAGAAGCTGAAGGCAGAATGTTAAATGACTTTTTCTCCCCACCACTGAGGTTGCCAGAGGAATTGTCAGCATTCCCAATATGTTAATGGATTTTGCCATGGAAATGTTTTGTGTCAGGGAATCAGTCTGAGGCTACTGAATCCACATTAAGCCATCTGGTAGTATGCTAAACAGGTACCACATACTTAGGGCCAGTAACCTACGGGCAAACAGAAGTAGTACTCCTAAGTTCAAATGCACTATTTGCCTTCAGAAAGACTTTGTATCTTCTTGTATACTTCTACAATAATGCTGAGCAAGTTTCATAGGTACACACCTTTCCTAATTGTTGGGATTTTTTTTCACCTATTTTTAACCTTTAACCAAGTCTTTTCTTGTTGCTTCTCCTAACCTATAAGGTCACAGAACTCGTGGGCTTCTTTGCTCCTGAAGGTGTACCATGACACTTAGAGAGAGAGGCAGAAATAACTTAAAATAGTGAAACTCTCCTCTGCACAGGACCCTAGGAAAATATTTTCATAAGCCCAGGCAGCAAGCAGGAAGGCTTGTAAAGGAAAGTAAGACATATCTCACTGAATCTGGACAAACCTTAGGAAAGCATGGCTTAAGAAACAGGCTACATTTAAGCTTTTATTTTACATGAATCAATTTGCCTATCCAATGTAAAACATATGTCATAAAGCATTCAGGTAATAGGAACAAGGAAAACATTCTTTCTGTCCTTTTGCTGCTTTCTCTGCACCCAGATGTGACCTTGGCCAATGATCAGAGACTTGCTTTACATTTTGTAGGTTAACAGTATACATCAGTAAGGCTGCCAGGGAACTGCTGTTTTTTCTTCTTGCACTTCCACACTGGGAGAAAATTATCTGGACAATGGGACGTCCACAAAACATCAACAACAACGTTGATTTTATGTAGAGAGTTTATAGGTGGCAAAAAAAGAATACACAGTGGCTCAGATGATCCAGATTCTCATGATATTTGGGTGCCTTACTCTTATAATAAGTTGCATGACAACACTAAGGAGAATGAAGTGCTTAGAAACCAGGAAGCTGATACGCACTGTTTCAAGTTGCATTTCAAGAGCATTAACACCATCTGACTTTTGTGTCTTAAGTGCTGTGCCCATTGGAACTTAGGTGCCTCAGTTTCTGATCCCTTCTCCAAACCCTGTTGGCAACAGTGAGAAAAGGACCCTTTGCTTTGGAGTCCCTTGTAAGTGTGGTAAGAAAAAACACACCAAGAATTGTGGTACTTTGGTCGTTGCCGGTGGCATTTTGTTAGCAAATTCTCCTCTTGTAAATTTAGGATGACTTCCAGCATTACATGTGAAAACCTGTCATTACAAAATCATGACTAACTACATATATGTCAATTCTGTGATTCAGAGGGATTTCTTTCTGTGGTTGATACAGTACTTAAACAAACAAACAAGAAAAACACCAAAAACCAACCAAACAACTACAAAGCCAAAACCAACCAACCAACAAAAAACCCTCCGAACCCAAAACCCACACCACAACCACAAACTCTCCTAAACTCAACAAAACCAAAAATCCCCAATCCCAAACTTGAGCTATTTCTCAGGCTGATTCATTGTGAGTTTAGTGCCCTCAGCTTTTCAGGCCTGCCTTGACAAAACTTGCTGTTGTATAACTCAGCACAGAGCTGGCGAATGGCTTAGCCATCAGGAAAACATAAAATATCATATGCTTCTTGGGAATTTTGGAAAGCTCCCCTTTCCTATGTGCTTTTTGTTCTGTTCACTGAGGAGCTCATATAACCAAACATCATGCCATGCCCTGGAATCTGACTTTACCAGTGTAGCAAGGAAATGGTTGTCAGAGTGCAAGAACTGATTGAAACATTATAGCCGCCAAAAAAACCTCTAACCCAACCAGTCAAAAAACCCCCAACCAGTCAAACTGCTGAGTATTATAGTATTATAAGGACATTTTCAGAGAGGAATGGTTTTCAACAGAGAGAAATGAAAAACAAATAAAATCCTCAAGTCAGTATATTTTGACCAAGGCTGACGTGAACTTTGGTATTTGCCCTTGACCCTGACACTCATTCCTCTCATTAATTTTGGTACCTGAAAGGGACCTTACAAGAAAGCTAGGGAGAGTCTTTATAAAGACCTGTAGTGATAGGATGAGAATAGATTGAAGCTAGAAGAGGGTTATTTATTCCAAGGGTGGTGAGACACTGGAACTGGTTGCCCAGGGAAGCTGTGGATACCCTCTCCCTGGAGGTGCTCAAGGCTGGGCTGGACAAGGCCTTGAGCAGCCTGGTCTAGTGGAAGGTGTCCCTGCCCATGGCAGGGAGGTTGGAACTAGATGATTTCTAAGGTATCTTTCAACCCAGTTCTCTCATTCTGTGATTCTATGATACCAGTTTCTTCACATGGTTTGTTCTCTGTTAAATGCGAAGCATACTTTCAAGGGAGATACTCTAACACTTGAGGGCTTTTAAGGATAAAGTGTATGTGCTAAGTATTGCATATTTAATAGAAAACTGAATCATGAAGTCTTAAAATACTTTTGACTGCACAGAAATAGCTAAGAGTTCCCAATAGGAGAGTATTCCTTAAGTCACGGTTATTATTTTGATCATGGTACTTATGGAAAACTCATCATGCATTCACAAATGCTGTAATGTACTGGAGCAGTTTTACCAGGCTGATATGTTCTGTGTTTGGTCAGACCTCTCATCTGGGATTACATACCCTTTCTACAGTCTAGGATGGTATGGAAGAGGCGTGCGTAACGTGCTGGTCAAAGTGAGGAACCCACATGAGCCTGCTCAGAAACAAAGCAGTGTATACTTCCTGGCATGTTCAGAAAAGATCTGGAGTGAAAACAGCAAAGCTCTAACCTACCTTTCCAAGAATTCTTAATGTCAAATGAAGCCTGGAGCTAGAAAAACATTTTGATACCAGTCAGTCTGTAATACACACAAGGCTGGTATTTTATGGGGCATTAAATGTCTCTGCCATATTTGTAGTCATTTTCTTTTGTTGGTGCCAATTCAAATATATGCTTCATTTTATAATCTTTTTTACTTACTCCTGACTAGCTCCCTGTTCATAGCTTTCCTTCCCCTAGCCTGCAGCTCTCAGGGGCATCTCATTTTTTACTTGTTTTTTTCTCTTAATATTTCACTGATATGCTTTCTGTGACATCTAGATCCTTTTTGAAGTTACTGGTTTCATCTGGCTGATTTTTGTGTTTTGTTTTTGTTTAGTCTCTTCCCCCCCCAACCCCCCCAATCTGTAGTCACTTTTCATCACTTTCATTCATTTATTATGTTTTTTTTTCTTATCTACTTTGTTTTCGATTTTTTCCCTGTGGAATCTGTATTTGTGCCCTAACCTCTCTCAATTAACATTTTTCTACTCTTAAGGAAAAAGCAGTCACAGGATAAAAGGGCACTTTTGTCTCATACACTCTTTTCCCAGGAGACTAGGATTGTTCCCATCACTGTAGGACCTGGCTTGTTTCTTGCTAAGGTCAATTACATACCAACTTGTCAAGCCCAGTTTTCAGTCTCTGAAACAGAAGGAACAAATCTCATCTCAGTTGTGACTTTTTTTTTAAAGAATGGAGATGGTCATCTCAGAAAATTAATTGGTTAGTGCTTGATTAAAGTTGGTAAAGAATGACAGTGTGCCCAGGTGGCCAAGAGAGCCAGTGGCATCCTGGCCTGCATCAGGAATGGTGTGGTCAGCAGGAGCAGGGAGGTCATTCTGCCCCTGTACTCTGCACTGGTTAGACCACACCTTGAGTACTGTGTTCAGTTCTGGGCCCCCCAGTTTAAAAGGGACGCTGAGATGCTTGAGCGTGTCCAGAGAAGGGCGACGAGGCTGGGGAGAGGCCTTGAGCACAGCCCTACGAGGAGAGGCTGAGGGAGCTGGGATTGTTTAGCCTGGAGAAGAGGAGGCTCAGGGGTGACCTTATTGCTGTCTACAACTACCTGAGGGGTGGTTGTGGCCAGGAGGAGGTTACTGTCTTCTCTCAGGTGGCCAGTGCCAGAACGAGAGGACACAGCCTCAGGCTGCGCCAGGGGAGATTTAGGCTGGAGGTGAGGAGAAAGTTCTTCACTGAGAGAGTCATTGGACACTGGAATGGGCTGCCCGGGGAGGTGGTGGAGTCGCCATCCCTGGAGCTGTTCAAGGCAAGATTGGACGTGGCACTTGGTGCCATGGTCTAGCCTTGAGCTCTGTGGTAAAGGGTTGGGCTTGATGATCTGTGAGGTCTCTTCCAACCTTGGTGATACTGTGATACTGTGATCAGTCCTCTTATCCTCTCATTATAGGGTGTAGGCAAGCACAGTGCAGCCATCACCTCTTAGATAGGATTATAAGAGTAGAGAACTGTCATGGGTTTGAGTTGATGCTGATAGTGATACCCAATGCCATGCTGCCATCATGCCAGCTTCAAAAGGAAAGTGCTGGCTGAAGCAAAGTATCATGGGGCTCGAAGTTCATATTGGAACATGAGAGGCTTCCTGTTCCAGATGTTCCTTCTGGTTTCCATATTTTGGGCTGTGGTCTTGTCTGGGGCCAGGGCTGGGGGGGTGGTCCTGGCTTCTGATGCTGTTTCTGCATTTTGCTGTACTTCTCTGCAAATAGGCTATGGTAATTGTGCATTTTATTGTTCCCAGTATTTCTCAACCTAGATTGGGGAGGGGGTTGTGTTACTTTCCCTCCTGCCTGTGTGGGGAGAGCAGGGGCCTTGTGAGAGTGAGTTGTCATAACACAGGACTGTCCATTATTTGGCATCCCAGTGTGCAACTTGAAAAGCAGCTGTCTTGACTAAAACAGTTGACTTTGGCAGGACACTAAAAGGGTGAAATAATGAGAAGGAAGATAATGAGAGGATTCAATGAAGGCTTGAGACTTGTTAAGAAAGTTTCATGTAAGTTGTTTTTTTCCTTTGGTATAGTTCTTATGTAGATGCATTTGTTTTCAAGGGGTGGCTGGGGTCAATGTGCTAGGATGCTGTATGTGCTCTCTCTGATATTGGTGTGTCACCTTAGGAGAATGGCTTAGAGCTGTGCTGTTGCTGTGCTGGCTACTGGTGGGCCAGATTTTGTCCAGAGCAATACAGGCCTTCTACAGGCAATACCACCTGGAGGTCTGTCCTGAGGCTGGATAACTGTGAGTGTCAGGATGTGTGGCAGAATATGGGCAAGTGTCTAGGGCAGTGATCACCTCTGGTGTTTTTGAATTTCACCTCTGAGCAGGTGCAAAATCCTGACAAGCTGGTGAAATGTTTGCAGGAAGTCTGTTGTCAGCCCAGCTAGCTCAGTCTGTAGAGCATGGGACTCTTAATCCCAGAGTCATAGGGTTTGAGCCAAATATTGGGGGCCAAATGTGGGCTGTTCTTGGTTAATGCACCCACTTTCACAATCCTCTCTCTTTGCCACATAGACAGAGGGTAACACAAAAAAAAAACCCCTCTCTGGGTTGAGATGAAGAGTTTTACTGAGAATAATACAACACACAGTTACCTTAGCCTACCTGTGGAAAAGCACAGCAATGCTGTGACACCAGGTGAAAATGCATACACAAATCCCATCTTGCCCTTAAAACAAATTGTTTCTATAAGGAATGTTTGAGAAAAGCTTAGCCAGGACAGCTGAGCACATCTCACAGGTGAGATCCCCTTCTGTTCATAACCTCCTGACTGGGAGCCAGCACACACCTGCAGCTCTTTTGCTGTGAAGCACAGAGCAGCCTCCAGCATGGCTACTCCATCTGAAGCTGCAGGTAGCTTGCCCCCTCTTCCTTCCCTGCTGTTCAACTAGCAAAGACTTTCTGCATCTCGGTATGTTTGGATGAATCTTGGTATAAATAAACTGGTAGCTGCAGTTTCAGTGATCTGAAATGGTAGGGTGTCATTTTTGTTGGTTTTTATCCTTTTCTGGTAAATGTTTTCTTTGATTTGTTAGTTGAAAAAATATACCAATAGCTGTGTATAACCATGGGAACAGACTGTGATGATTACTCTAACTCCATCTGTTGCATGTGAGTGTCAGTTACCCGGAGCCTGACACTGGCCCAGGATAGGAAAGTTGGCATTTTCAAGCAAGTGAAAGGAAACTCTTGTAGATTTATCCAAGAGAAACTGGCTTGTAATTCAGATGGGGCCTTGAGCAACCTGGTCTAGAGGGATGTGCCCCTGCCCATAACAGGGGGTTGGAGACAGATATCTTTTAGGTCCCCTCCAACCCAAGTCATTCATGGTTTTATGAAAAAAACAAGCCCAAACAAGCAGTAATTATGGAATCCTTAGGATATTTATGCACAAATAGCTACGTTGGCACACATGTCGTTTCTAGTTCTGTGTATAGCAGAACAGAGGTGCTCTGCTTCTGGAGTTAGAGAATCTGCAGTGAGGAGGCATCCAGGCTGGATGAGAAGATGAAATGAATTCTCGGATCACACACACACACAGTATCACCAAGGTTGGAAGAGACCTCATAGATCATCAAGTCCAACCCTTTACCACAGAGCTCAAGGCTAGACCATGGCACCAAGTGCCACGTCCAACCTTGCCTTGAACAGCCCCAGGGACGGCGACTCCACCACCTCCCCGGGCAGCCCATTCCAGTGTCCAATGACTCTCTCAGGGAAGAACTTTCTCCTCACCTCCAGCCTAAATCTCCCCTGGCGCAGCCTGAGGCTGTGTCCTCTTGTTCTGGTGCTGGCCACCTGGGAGAAGAGAGCAACCTCCCCCTGGCTACAACCTCCCTTCAGGTAGTTGTAGACAGCAATAAGGTCACCCCTGAGCCTCCTCTTCTCCAGGCTAAACAATCCCAGCTCCCTCAGCCTCTCCTCGTAGGGCTGTGCTCAAGGCCTCTCACCAGATCATCAAATCCAACCCTTTGCCACAGAGCTCAAGGCTAGACCATGGCACTAGGGCCACAGGCGATCCAGGACAGGAGGACAGAAATGACACTTACTCCTTTTGAGTAGGAAGAATGAAGATAGTGCACACTGTCTGGAAGTTCAAAGGGAGAGGCTATTTACAGGTGCATTTATGCAAAAGGCAGCCAGGTAGAATGAATGCATCCACAAACTACACTAGGTCTGTCAGACTAAAACCTTCTAGAATCCTCCACTCCTTCCACCCTCAGCACGCCTCAGAGTAGGCCAAAGCTGCCCTCTCTAGCTTAGGCCTACAAGGCCTCTGCAGGCCGCATGGTAGAGGGACCTGGACAGGCTGGATGGGTGGGCAGAGGCCAATGGGATGAGATTGAACAAGGCCAAGTGCAGGGTTCTGCACTTTGGCCACAACAACCCCAAGTAGCGCTACAGGCTGGGGACTGAGTGGCTGGAGAGCAGCCAGGAGGAAGTTTTATATAAGTTGGTTTTTTCCTTTGGTATAGTCCTTATGTAGATGCATTTGTTTGGGGGTACTGGCAGATAGTAGGCTGAAGATGAGGCAGCAGTGTGCCCAGGTGGCCAAGAGAGCCAGTGGCATCCTGGCCTGCATCAGGAACAGTGTGGCCAGTAGGAAAAGGGAGGTTATTCTTCCCCTGTACTCAGCACTGGTCAGGCCACACCTTGAGTCCTGTGTCCAGTTCTGGGCCCCTCAATTCAAGAGAGATGTTGAGGTGCTGGAACATGTCCAGAGAAGGGCAACAAAGCTGGTGAGGGGCCTGGAGCACAAATCCTATGAGGGGAGGCCGAGGGAGCTGGGGGTGTGCAGCCTGGAGAGGAGGCTCAGGGGTGACCTCATTGCTGTTTACAACTACCTGAAGGGAGGTTGTAGCCAGGTGGAGGTTGGTCTCTTCTCCCAGACAACCAGCAGCAGAACAAGGGGACACAGTCTCAAGTTGTGCCAGGGTAGGTATAGGCTGGATGTTAGGATGTTGGCAGAGAGAGTGATTGGCATTGGAATGGGCTGCCCAGGGAGGTGGTGGAGTCACCGTCCCTGGAGGTGTTCAAGCAAAGCCTGGCTGAGGCACTTAGTGCCATGGTCTAGTTGACAGGATAGGGCTGGGTGCTAGGTTGGACTGGATGATCTTCGAGGTCTCTTCCAACCTGGTTGATTCTATATAATTCTATATGATGCAGCTCAAACTTCCCTGCCAGCTAGAAGCCCTCTCCCCACACAAACCATGAGGTAAGTGGAGACACTCTCTTCCCAGGCAGAGATACGAAGGGAGGAAAGGCAGGGAGGAGAAGAGAGTGGTATCAGCCAGGCACTGCCTTATAAGCTATGATACCAGAAAGCAAAGTAGAATAACAATTTACAATATCCTGGGATGACCAGGTCCATCTCCTGGGATGGGACTTTGTGCTGTCCTTCAGGGAACCTAGCCCTCCCCTCCCCCCCCGCCCCAAACTACCACATCAAGCTTGAATAGTAAATAACAGAGTATAGGGATAACATCTAGTCAAAGTTAAACTTGGGAGATGCAGTGTTGAGAAAGCTGTTGCAATTGCAGCCTTGCTGAATGATGGTTTGGTTTCTGTGCACTTGAGCAACAAGAAGGTTTATTAATCCCTTTGCATCTATACTCAGGTTGATGGTGTTTGGGGTTGTTTTTTAGGTGTGAGTAGCTAGACTAATAGTAAGATAGATGCATAATGTCTGATATTGTCTGAGAATTATGGAGAGATATTTTTAGAGTACAAAGTTTCATTTAGGGAAAAGTCTAGAAAGACCATAATATTTCTTTTTCTTGTAAGATAAAAATTCCTGTAACCAGATTTTAATTTTTGTCAAGCACAAGCTAAATACAGCACCTGAGGTTATGTTGAGATCAAACCACAGATGCCAAAATCCAGTCCTGATAAATCTAGAATCAGCTAGCTAACTTGAGATCTAACTTCCCTTCTCATGTATATGTAATTTAGAACTGTTTATCAAAAAAGTAAAAGACAATTCAGGGTATGGTGAGAGGCCTCGAGCACAGCCCTACGAGGAGAGGCTGAGGGAGCTGGGATTGTTTAGCCTGGAGAAGAGGAGGCTCAGGGGTGACCTTATTGCTGTCTACAACTACCTGAGGGGTGGTTGTGGCCAGGAGGAGGTTGCTCTCTTCTCTCAGGTGGCCAGCGCCAGAACGAGAGGACACAGCCTCAGGCTGTGCCATGGGAAATTTAGGCTCGAGGTGAGGAGAAAGTTCTTCACTGAGAGAGTCATTGGACACTGGAATGGGCTGCCTGGGGAGGTGGTGGAGTCGCTGTCCCTGGGGCTGTTCAAGGCAAGATTGGACATGGCACTTGGTGCCATGGTCTAGCCTTGAGCTCTGTGGTAAAGGGTTGGACTTGATGATCTGTGAGGTCTCTTCCAACCCTGATAATACTGTGATACTGTGTGATCCTGTGATATCCAGCTGCCCAATGTTAGTAATGCTGGTGACTGAAGACATGCATATCTCTGTTTTGTGTGTCAACATATTACTCAGTTGCCACAAATCATCCAACTCTGTTACTTCTGGTTACCTGGAAACATGAAATAACGTTGAAAGAATTCGGAATGGCAGTGATTTCCCCTGCAATCCACATGGCCTAGCAGACTGATTTGCCACCACCAATGATATAAGGAGGGGAGGGAAATTGCATTGAAAGCTTATAAGGGTGAGAGTACATGGAAAGGAAGAATGCTGCCTATGTTTAGGAGGAATGAAAAATCTCATGTGCGTCTCTCTGCGCAGTCATTACTGCAGGCTCAGTATGAAACGTTTTCAGAACTGCAAGGCATGGAGTTTTATTGGCACCACTACAAATGCACATACAAGGACTCACTTGTAAATGTCAATGTATTTTCTGGGAAATAGCCTACATCTGCAGATATTTTCAAGAACATTGACAGCAGAAGGTTATTGCTTAAAACTTCATCTAAAACATGGAAGTGGCAGATTCTGAAACAAGTGTAACAGTAGACAGAATGATCTCACTCGTGCTGATCCTCATTCCCTGTTGAATTTGAGGGCAAATGAACATACAACTGCAAAATGAACCCTGGAGCAGAGTTTATGGAGTGGAAAAAAAATACATTTCTCTCCAAGTTGTGTCAGACTCTGGCAAGACTAAGGAGATGCTTTAGTATTAAGATGTTAATTGACATAATGGATTAATATTCATGGGTAATTAAATGAATTCTGTTGCATGTTCTTTTGACTTTAGGAACACATAGATGTTTTCTAGTCAAACATTTCTCAGAATGTAAGTTTTCTAAAGTGTAACCTCAGTCTGTGGTTGTGTTCACAGAGGTACTGCCCTTCAGAGGTGCTGAAAACCCCTTGGACTTGAAGAATATCCTGAATTCCCACTATCATCAGTAACAGAAGAAAACACTCAGCACCAGGTAGGAAGCAAGAGGTCTGTTTTTTTTGTGCAAAATATGAGAAAGGTTGAAATGTATCAAAAAGGCTTTCATTCCAAAGTCTTGCAAGCCCTTCTGAATTTGAAATGAGGTTTTGTTGTTCCTTCTGTGAAAACTGTTAGGAATAGGCCTGTCATCAAGACTTGAATTAAATCTATCTTACAGTAATCTGATTGCATCCATATGAGATTGCTCTCTTGACTTACATATGTTCTTGATGGTGCTAATTGCTCCTTTTAATTCCCCTACATATTTTAAATTAGTAAGTACAATGATTGGTGTATAGAGACCTAAAATAACTAAATTTCACCCTTTTTATGCTGTTTACCCTATTTATGTGATGCAGCTTGTATTGCTGCTGACATTTACAGTAGTTATGGTGTATTGAGACATCTCCAGTGCAGAAGCTTGCTGCATATCTGATCCTATTCCTAGTAAAGGATGTGGAATTGCACCAACAGAAACAGAGCTACAAGTGCTCTCAAGTAAGGGCATCTGGCAGACAGCAAATACTTTTTTTTTTGGTAGTGGACAGAAGTAGAAATCAAGAGAGTGTTGTTAGCATTTCTTAATCTAGGTTTGGCTGTGTGTATTCAAAAATCACCTCTCACAAAGTATGAATTATGCACCAGGCATACAGAGTTGTACATGGCTTTGGGAGCTTAGAAGGGAGTAGCAGAAAATGTGTTTGAAGCACTGGCAATTAGTCAGCCAATGACAAAACATGTTTAGGTGTTCATGAATACCCTTTGGTTGTGGCCTAGCCAGGATGCAGTTAGTCCACCTGAAGTTCTATACTTTACTGTGGAACCAACTTGATGAGATCCCCAATCAGAAATGGATTTTCAGAAAAGCAATTGCATAAGGTTGAAACCATGGTAAGTGGTTAAGAGTTACCTGGACAAAAAGCCCAGGAATCTTGTAGTCATGTGAGCAATAAATACATAACTACCTAAGAAGTGGAAAATCATGGTGCTTAAGTCATTAACCTGTATGCATCAGAGAGATATGGTAGTGTGGTAGCTCTTTAGTAATGGATGGGAACTGGACCTGGAGACCTTAGCTGACCCCTTAAATTCTGCAAGCCAAGCTGGATGTCCATGTATGACATTGACTTTTGCAGTGAAGTGCAAGAGCAGAACAGGAGGAGAGGAGAGAGCAGAACTGAATGGTGGTATATCAAAAGCTGAAGTCAGACATAGAGGGAGTGGTCTTGCACAGGGAGAAGTCAGTGTTGGTTTTTCTTTTGTGAACACCAAATTGTGAGTGTAATGGTTGTTGCCTGTGGCCACTCTCATGTTCCTGAACGTGCAAGTAAATGCTAATTGAGGTTAAATGCTCAAGACCTGTAAATGAACTTGTGATTTATTATATTATTATTATTTTGTTGTTGTTAGTAGTGATTCTTTGGTAAGTAGCTGGTACTTTGCCTCTTCACAGTAGAGGAAATGTTGCTGTCTGTCCAGCAATCTGGCCTCTCTTCATACTCATTCCAAACAGTCTGCGAGACCAAAAGGGTAGGCCCTTTGGTAGAAAAGCTGCTTTTGCATATCATCACTGCTTGATAAAAATAAAGTCTGTTCTCACTTTATGCTTTTCTATACGTCAGAGATTGTAGTGCATAAGCATAAAAACTCATCACCTGATGTTTGAAAAGTGCATAGTAAGAAACAAGTGACCATAAGTCTCTAAGTCTTATTTGTGACTATGATTCTCTAAGATAACTTCATAGAGTCTCCAGTAAGATGTGTCGCAGTAGCGCAACAGAAACCTTCCTTTCAGCCCCTCAGGGAATTCAAAACTGTGCTGACAGTAGTGAATTGTGTTGCTTCTTCTAGGCTGACACTTCTTGAGAGATCACTATCTCTGGGGACTTTTCTCCACATTTTCTAGGAAAAATCTTCCATGCAATATGTGGTTACTGCAAGCTGTCCTCAGATAATTTTTAGGATTTCCCAGGCAGGCATTCCTGAAACTGAACTGGGATTACAAATAGCTAATTTGAGAGTCCAGCTACAGTCTAAAATAAATTCATTTCTGTCCTCAATGCTTCCAATTTTAACATTCACACTTCAGTAGTATAAATTATTGGATGAGATCCTACCAGCTAAGCACCTTTCTGACACTTAAACGAATAAACAAAAGTAAACAGAAAAACAACAACAACAACAACAACCAGTAGTAAAGAGCCATCACAGAAGATCAGGAAAGTCTGTTTCTCAGAGAGAGCTCTGCAGCGTGCAGGTGTGGAAAGACAGCATGCCCCATACTGCCCAGCCAACAACGGATGCTAGCTGAGGACGAACATGACCTTGGCATTAGAACTAGGCTGCTGTTTCAAATATGTTAGCTGGCCAGTAGCTGTGACCAGCATTAAGAGTCCAGCAAAAGCAGTAAATTAGGGGTCTGATTAAGATGGATCAAGTCACCTATGGTTAAAAGAGAAGGTGGGTTTGTGCAGCTCTGGTTTGGTGACTGTGCTACAAAATTACTAACATCTACACTGGCTGAATGAGAAGTGAGGAACCTGTGTTTATTTATGACTCTCGCACCCTCTTCCCTTGCCTGTGCTCCTTAAAGGCCAGACATGACCCCAAATTTGCCCCATGTGAGATGCATCTGGAGAAGAATCAAAGAGAGTTGAAATTCTGGCATTCTGATGTCCCAGTTTTGCCATGGACTAGTGGAGATGTAAACAAGGGTGGGGAAGGGGAGAGCTGTTGTCAGCCACCAATCTACTCTCAGGAAGGTGGGAAGCCCAAGAGCTGAAAACATTACAGCATTGTCCTTTGGAATTGACTGAACATGTCCAAAATAACTGTCCTGACGCTAAATGCTATAATAAATATTGGCAGGGCACAAAACCAACCTCTGCAAAGGCTTCTTTTTAAAAACAGTTCCGAAAGCACCTCAAAACATTTTCATGTAGCACATCTTTAAAGTTATCTAGATTGCCATATGGTGAAAGAAATGGCATTTAGAACTGCTTTCTGTTAGATCTGTGGTAGACATGAATACCAAACAACCTCACAAAACCACTAAATATTTGGCAACTTTCTAGTCTACTGTAATTTAAAAAAAATGTTCAAGACAAATGTTTATGTTGAAGGGGAAATAATCCCCAGGATAGAGCTGTCAATTAGGGGATAATTCCAGCTTTTCTATATAACTGTTCTCTGAAGTCATACTTGAGAAAGAGAGAAAAGTTTAATTAGAAGAGAACTGAAAAACCTTAAAAAACATTTGAATTGTGAGTGAATGCTGCTCTGGCTTTTCTGGCATGTTGCATGTGGGACGTCTGGCCAATTCTTCAGTCTTCTCTCAGATATGTTACTGATCCAAAATATTTTCACCAGACACCCTGAAGTGGAATCACAAGTTTGCCAATTTCCATTTCACGTATCTTCCTTAGAAAACTCAAAATTACAGCTCATGAGCACTGGTGATTTGATTGCTCAATGTCCAAACTTAACTCAGTGGAACAAAATAACAACAAAGATGTGGATGGTGCTGCCTGGCCTCTGTGAGACAAAGGTGCATTGAAAGAAAAGAAGTTATCATAGAATCATAGAATCAACGAGGTTGGAAGAGACCTCCAAGATCATCCAGTCCAACCTAGCCCCCGGCCCTATCCAGTCAACTAGACCATGGCACTAAGAGCCTCATCCAGTCTCTTCTTGAACACCTCCAGGGACGGTGCCTCCACCACCTCCCTGGGCAGCCCATTCCAATGCCAATCACTCTCTCTGGGAAGAACTTCCTCCTAACATCCAGCCTATACCTCCCCCAGCACAACTTGAGACTGTGTCCCCTTGTTCTATTGCTGGTTGCCTGGGAGAAGAGACCAACCCCCACCTGGGTACAGCCTTCCTTCAGGTAGTTGTAGACAGTAATGAGGTCACCCCTGAGCCTCCTCTTCTCCAGGCTAAACACCCCCAGCTCCCTCAGCCTCTTCTCATAGGGTTTGTGTTCCAGGCCTCTCACCAGCTTTGTCGCCCTTCTCTGGACACTTTCCAGCACCTCAACATCTCTCTTGAGTGGAGGAGCCCAGAACTGGACACAGGACTCAAGGTGTAGCCTGACCAGTGCTGAGTACAGGGGAAGAATAACCTCCCTTGTCCTACTGGCCACACTGTTCCTCATGCAGGCCATTGGCTCTCCTGGCCACCTGTGCACACTGCTACCCCCAGGTCCCTTTCCTCCTGGCTGCTTTCCAGCCACTCAGTCCCCAGCCTGTAGCGCTGCTTGGGGTTGTTGTGGCCAAAGTGCAGAACCCTGCACTTGGCCTTGTTAAATCTCATTCCATTGGCCTCTGCCCACCCATCCAGCCTGTCCAGGTCCCTCTGCAGGGCTCTCCTACCTTCCAACAGATCAACACCTGCTCCTAGCTTGGTGTCATCTGCAAACTTACTGATGCTGGACTCAATCCCATTGTCCAGGTCATCAGTAAAGATATTGAACAGGCCTGGGCCCAGCACTGATCCTTGGGAAACACCACTAGTGACTGGCTGCCAACTGGATGTGGCACCATTCACCACCAGGCCTACTGCTTTAGCAGTAGGCCTTCATCAGCAAAGTTATTGCATTACTACACTGACATTTCCCTGAACCTGCCCAGGTCTTCAAAGCTAAAGAAAAAAAAAAAAAAAAGGCATTTCTTGGTGTCTTTACAGTGTGCAATTTTCAGTTTTCTCAATTCTCCCAGTGCCAAGTCATCACTTCTCTTGTAAGATGTGTATTTCAGAAGAAAAGTTCTCAACAAAGGTCTCATATTCTGATTTCCTTGGACTTTATAGCAAGATTTCAAATGTGGTTGAAGCTGCCAAAAAAAAATAATTCAAGTGTGTTATAGTATTACAGATGATAACATAGTCCAGTCTGGGCTTTTTCCTTCTAACCAGTGCTGTGATAGCTTAAACAATATTATTTCACTGGGCCAGGAAGTCTAGGCAGAACTTCATTAAAATACAGCTGAATGACTGGTTAGATGAACCAGACTCTGAAAAGGAGTATTTGGGAATTTGGCAATGTAGTGCTCCTGCAGGTTGTTTCATTGTTCATTAAAGCTGTAGCCTGTGGCATGAACATCTCTTTGTTCTCTGCAAAGGAGGACAAAACTTGGATACCAAATAAGGTGTCTGATCCTCATGTCAAAAAGATCTCTTCTGGGTTAAATAACAGGCTTTATCTCCTTGCCTACCATCCTCACCCCTCTGATTCATTCACGAAAAATCCTGACTGGAACTGTGTTCAGGTCACCTCTTCTCCTTCCAGAAAACCCTCTGGATGGAAGGAATATGGAAAATGGAAGAGAGCTGCCACTTTAATAGTGAATTCCAGGGGTTGTTTAGCCTGGAGAAGAGGAGGCTCAGGGGTAACCACGTTGTTATCTGAAGGGAGGCTGTAGCCAGGTCAGGATCAGTCTCTTCTCCCAGGCAACCATCAACAGAACAAGGGGGCACAGTCTCAAGTAGTGCAGGGGGAGGCATAGGCTGGATGTCAGGAGGAAGCTCTTCACAGAGAGGGTGATTTGCCATTGGGATGAGGCACTCAGTGCAAAAGACTGGTCAATTGAACAGGGCTGAGTGATATGTTGGACTGGATGATCTTGAGGTCTTCCAACCTGGTTGATTCTATATATGATGCTATGATAATCTGACTTTGGAGGGTAATGATACTGTTGATGGCTGCAGGTAGCACTCCAGGAAGCTGATAATGGTTTTAGCTAGGCCAGGTCCAGTACTCCAAGTGTGATTGCTCAGTATTCCAGGTTATTTAGAGCTGAAGCCCCAAAAGGGACCCTTTTAGGAACAAATTCAGATTTGTAGAACTGGGTACTGGAGCAGTAGCCATTTAGAAGAATACCACAAGGTAACTGAAGTCCAAAATTCCTGAAGTTCAGGCTTTGGCTGAGAGATTTTGTCCAAAGTCATGCTTTAACTTTTAAAGTCCTGCAAATCCTGTGTAACTGTAGTCAGTGAGAGGTTCTGGGAGCTGGATCTTCTAGGGAAATCTCTGCTAGACAGGTTGGCCACAATTTGCAATAAGATGAAATACCCACAGAGACAAAAGGTGTATCAGGTCAGGAATTCACTCTGAGATCATGTACAGTCACAGCCTGGCTGCCTGTGAAATTCTTGCACCAACTCAGCTCTTCTTAAAGCCTGCTCACTTTTTCTTAATCCTTGCTCAATGCAGCTGTCCCACGAAGAAGCTCAGGCAGGAACTGACAGGGAGTACATGGGTAATTTCCAGTGAATGATACTCAAACGTTTTTTTGACTAGCAAGGTTTACATAGAGAATATTGTAATTGAAGAGGAATAATGTAATAGCTGGTGAGGGAGAGACTGTAAACTCATGGGCAATCATCCAGAACTGTGAGGGAAGTCTATCTTTTATAGTACTCTATATCAGTTTATGAAGCTCATCAGCGTGTTAAATTAACTGCTTACAGACAGACCATAAAAATAAGGGAACCCTGAGGAATTCCAGAAGCACTTTTCATGGTGGGAACGTGGTATTTTTATTCCTTATTGGATACAGTCAGCATTAGTACAGCAGTCTCTTCATTTTGTGCAGTTGAAAAAGGGAGGGGACAGTGTCACTTCGGGCGATGTTATCCCAGCAAATGTTCTGTGTTCAGTAAAAGGCTTCAGTGCTAAAGACTACCAAGTCAGCATCTTTCACTAAGAAATAGCAAGACATTACCTTCAAATGTTAAAAGCCTTTATTGGCAAAACTCTATAGAAGAGTAGAGAAATCTATAGGATGAGTAGAGAGATCTATAGAAGAGTAACGTGCTCTGTGTTTAGGGCAAAAGCAAGATTATTTTTTCCATATGTTTTCAAGCAGCCTAGATCTTTTCCAGCCAGGGAACTGGTGGTCATTCATACTGATTCCCTGGTCCTGCTACTTCGAGCAGTGGAAGGTCTTGCCATGCTTCTATCCTGGCCAGCTTTGGGGACTGAGCTTCCTTCTTCTCACTTGACTGGTGAACTCAGGAAGGATTCAGCTTGCCAATAAAAGCTCCAGATTATGTGGGGGCTTGTTACAAAGTGCCCACATGGAGGTTTGCAGCTGCTAGTAAGCAGTGTCCAGGCAGAGGCAACAAGGCTGGTTAGGGGTCATGTACACAAGTCCTTTGAGGAGCAGTTTAGGCAGCTGGGATTATTTTGTTTGGAGGAGAGGAGCCTGAGGGGAAACCTTGTTGCTCTCTATATCTGAAAGGATTGTGGAGGAGTAAAGGGTTGGCCTTTTCTCCCAGGTAGCAAGTGATAGGATGAGAAGAAATGGACTTAAGTTGTTCCAGGAGAGATTCAGGTTGGGTATTAGGAAAGAGTTCCTCACCAAAAGGGTTATTAGGCACTGGAACAGGCTGCCCAGGGAGGTGCTGGAGTCACCACACCTTGAGGTGTTTAAAAGGCATTTGGATGAGGATTTTAGGGACACGTTCTAACAGTAATGTACAGATAAATGTTAGGTTGTAGTTGGACTTGATCTTAAGCTCTTTTCCAACCAAGTGGTTCTATGATTACTTTGTGTCAAGAGGCTCACATTGCCTTTACAAAGGTTTTTCACAAGTGAAAATAGTGGGGATTATTTAATCCAGATTGGATTATTCTGCCCTCAGATCTCATCAAGCAGATTGTTTTATCTCCCTCTTGAATTGTTTGTGTCACTGCACACAGGCCTGTGCCATTGGTGAATGCCTGCAGAGCACTGGGTACAACCAAGGGTAATGGGGCCCCAGGTCCATCACTGCCTGAAGCCTCACCACTCTCAGCCACCTGCCTCTCTGGCTGGCTGCCTCTGCTTCCCTGCTGGTCTTTAGCCAGCAAGGGGGAAGTTTCACATTATGGGAAGGCCAGATAAGAGTTGATGACTCTAACAAACAAAGGATTTTAGTGGAGGTTTTAAAACCAGGGCTCTCAAGCACACAGCCTGAATTAAACATTTAGATCCATATTTAGGCATCAGAATAAACAGGAGTCTGGTTTTTAAGAGGTGTGGGACAACTTGGGGTTTCCACCTAATTCCCCAAAGGTTGTAAATGTGTTCATTTCCTCTAAAAATCTGGCAGCCTCTTTAGATCTTTGGGACTAGAGTTGCAGTCTCAGCAATCCAGAGAATCCTAAGAGCATCCCTCAATACTTTGCCAAGTAAGGAACTGAGGACTGAAATCCAGAAAAAAAAAATTGAGGCCCCACAGCTGGAATCTGTGTGACTGAGTTCAGGGGCAAGACAAAAACAAACAAACAAACAAAAACAAAAAACCCAAAGCCAAACCAACTAATGAAATAATTAAAAAATAAAATAGAAGTCAGATCTTCTGTATTTGCTCAGTTTCTGGCCTTGCCACTCTTGTATGGCTTTCCTTAGCATTACAGTTTCCACACCCCAGCTAGGTTCTTAGGGCTGAGGAAGGGACAAAGATGGGCTCAAACCCCTTGGACTTGTGGGGCTTCTCCTTTTTGAGCCTGTGTTCTGCTCCTTGTACTGTGGTATGGAATAAAGCACTGTTCCATGTCTTTCCTCATCTTAATTTTCTTCTAAAGAAAGCAATTGCAGTAACTCTGGTTGGCAGAAGGAACCAGTCACGTAGCTAAATCCATGAGATTCCTGCTATCCTCACGTAATTGCTTAAATGATGAGGCTATAGCTGCTGCACTCTTCTGACCATTTCTGTTCATCTGGTTTAGGCAGCTCTTACTCAGCATGCTGTTTTTCCTTGTATTCTGGTGTAACTTTTCACCTTTCCCTGAGTAAAGAACTCACCTGGGGCTGTGAACTCCTGTCCACAAAACTCGGTGCCTAAAAATCACAGCAGTGACTACATTTGCCTGAGCACAGAGGCTATGTCTCTTTTTCTTCATCCGAGACAGGGATGCCTTCTGGCTAAGAATTGTGTATGCAATCTATGGCTTAACTTTTACTGCATTACTATTTTTATGGTATATTAGAGGTCTTGCCGTGATTTGTGTCTCTGACTTTGTCAGATGTTACCCAGATTTTATTAACTTGAGCTTGATCCCTTGCAGTTAGTGCCTTTGTCACTGGCAGTCCCAAATATGTTGTATTTGTCAGTTTAATAAATTAAGCCAAATAATTGATTTAACTTTCTGAACCTTTCTGCAAGTCCTTACTGGGGCACTAGAAAAGAGGCAAAGGTTAATTTTGTCTATTTCATTAGGAAGCTCTGAATCAGGCACATTTTGGCATCTTGCCCATAACCCAACACATAAAGGTACTAAGTCCTCATGGACATTGTCATGTAGAAGGCTTTCTGGAAAGAAATAGATCACCGATCCTTGCTGGACTTAGCACTGAAGTGGCTCTAGCTTCTGGATACTGTCATCTTAATGTGCTTCCATTCACTGCTTCCCTTTCTGCATCATCTGTATCCATGGATATTGGGTGCTTCACTGCCATCTATTCCTCAAAATTACAATAAAAATGAAGCAACACAGCCAGTACTTTGATGATTCCTTCTTACTAAATCCATGAAAATATGGTTTGTACCAGTACTGGAAATTTTCTCAACAGCCCTTCTGATAAAATGTAATATTAACCTGACTAACAATGTCAGCAGGTTAAAAATTCTTTTCAGAAAAAAATGTGAGAAAGTGGAATGTCTTTTCCTATCAGCACAATTAATTTCCATGTGCCTAGAAATGATCTTTGTCTTCATGAAGCAGAATCATGAGTGGGCACCTAAGGAAATGGGCAATTTGTGCATTTATTGGTCAAAATATAACCCCACCCCAGGCACTCTTTTCTAGTAGGTCAAAAAAAAAGGCTGGAGGAGCAGACAAAGCAAATAATTCCACTCATTCCTTTGAGAGAAAATATACATAAATGCAGACACTGCACTGAATAGAAAGTTCTCCAGAACTATTTCAGGTTAATAGTTTTGCAGCATTCTGTCCCATACAGGCTTCCCAATACTCATTAGAATCATAGAATCATAGAATCAACCAGGTTGGAAGAGACCTCCAACATCATCCAGTCCAACCTAGCACCCAGCCCTATCCAATCAACTAGACCATGGCACTAAGTGCCTCAGCCAGGCTTTTCTTGAAGACCCCCAGGGACGGTGACTCCACCACCTCCCTGGGCAGCCCATTCCAATGGGAGATCACTCTCTCTGTGAAGAACTTCCTCCTAATATCCAGCCTATACCTACCCTGGCACAACTTGAGACTGTGTCCCCTTGTTCTATTGCTGGTTGCCTGGGAGAAGAGGCCACCCCCCACCTGGCTACAATGCCCCTTCAGGTAGTTGTAGACAGTAATAAGATCACCCCTGAGCCTCCTCATTGACTTAATATTTGAGATTAATACTATAAATTATTACTCTTTGCAGACTTTATTCTCCAGAAGATACAGCACTGAATGTCTAGATCTTCCACAGCCCAGAGCTTGGCCATGTGTTTCTTTCAGCCTTGAAGGATGGCAGCACTGGAAAGCTGTACTCTTAATAACTGCAGATTACAACTGCAGTTTTTCTCGTGACAGCTTGCATCACTGAACTATACTATATCCATTAAGACATGGAGACAGCAGAGACAGTTCCAGAAATGGGTGATACATGTTGAAAACAAGGCATAATAGATGAGGGAGATGTCAGAAACCCTTCCCTCTCTCTGCAGCTAGGATTCCTTTCTAATGCTCCAGCTCTAAAGTAGAAAGGCTCTTTTGTTGGAGCCCCTCGAATGTGGAGTGACTCGAGGCACACTTACTTTGTAATGGTATACAAGTTTGCTGTTGGTATTGCTCCTAATTTAATGACAGTCTGTGTGAAATCTCAACCTTTGCCATATGACTTCATGATAAGGCAAAGTGGTTTTGATCTTAGAAATAATTTTCACGGCTGTGTTCTGTACAATCACACTATACATTTTTATGTCTTGCAAACAGTTGACAATATGCCACAGGAGGAAAAAAAAACAAAGCAAAACACCCACACCCACCCCCAATAAAAAAACACAAAACCCAAAAAACCCCAAACCAACACAACAAAGCAAAACCACAAAACCACAAATAAACAAACAAAACCCCAAAGCACAACCAACCAAAAAAAAAAAACCCAAACCCAAAAACCACCACCAAAAATCCCCTCCACAACAGATCTGATGTTCAGAAAATGTGTGGACATGGCACTTTGGGATACATTTTCGTGGGCATGGTGGTCTTGGAATGCACTTGATGAACTTAGTGGTGGAGACGCCATCCCTGGAGGTGTTCAAGAAAAGACTAGCACCATGGTCTAGTTGATTGGATGGGGCTGGGTCCTAGGTTGGACTGCATGATCTTGGAGTTGTCTTCCAACCTGGTTGATTCTATGATTTTCCAACCTTAATGTTTCTATGATTCTATCTAGATAATAGTGAAAGAATTGGTCATGTCGTGATTCATATTGGTATGACTTTTATAGCTGATAAGGTGACTTAATGAAGAATATTGAAATAGTGGATACAAATTACATCATTTTTTTAACCATTTCTGCTGCTGAAGGAGCCACTTAGAAGCTTGTAATAGATTTCCAAAAAAAAAACCCACAAAACCCTATTGAAACTGTCCTTGCCATAATAACAAGATGTGTCAAATAAGGAAAGCAGGAAGGTTATTTTACAAAGGCCCTAGTCCCTCAAAGATTTTAATTATGAGAAAATCTTGGAAGTCATCCTGAAAGGCTATGTCAAAACTAAGAGTAAACCCCAGATCTCCAAACACCATGCCTCTTCTATTTTACATCCTCATGCATTTTTAGTAGATGGCTTCTGACTATTGCCTTGCTGATAACTGGGCTCTATCTCAAGGTATTTTTAAATACCTTAATCAGCAGGCCTTGTGGTTCTTTACTGAGAGATCAATGCCATCTGCTCTGAGAAATGGAGGTATTCTAGGCATGAGGCAGCTGCACATCACAGGATGAAGACAGCAATTGGCTATTTTAATTAAAAAGAAATTAAAAAAATCAAAGTTGCTCCCATCCTTTCTGTCCATTGGAAGAAGACAGAGTTTCTCTGTAGAAAATCTAATAAATGACCTATAATTAAAAGTTGCAGTAGAATGCACGCATGCAGGAAGGTCATGTTTATGCTGATTAAAAAGCATTTGATCTTGTCATTCCCTTTCACTTTAGTGCTTGATTTTCTTCGCATGGTAGTGTTGTTGCTGGATATTTTCTTTAATCAAAAGTTCTTCATGCATACCAGACCATATTTTCCTAGTTTCAATCCAGTCAAATGGATTATAATAACATTAAATTAGAGCAACAGGCCTAGACTGTATAAATAAATCTGTGCTTTGATGCTAGTAAGTGATAAACCAGCACTCAGAGTTTAGTTTCAAAGTATCGTTTGGTTATTAGCCTGAAGTACCACTGTTAACTACCTAGAGACTTCTGAACATTTTCACAGGATGAAGCATCTCGATAGAAAATGCATTCAGGAAAATGTTACAGCATGTTCTTAAGTCCCACTGAAGACAAAGCACATCCTTTTTCTGAACCCAGGCCAGAAAAACTGTCTCATTCCCTCTTGCCGTCCTATTCAAATTCACAGAATGTTTCTGTACCGAATCAGAATATCGTATACATGGAAAAATGTGTCTGTTCCATTACAGGCAGTTATGGATTAGTGGTTCTGTCCGTTCTGAAATATATTAATCATCCTGTCTGCGTTTGTTCTGCATTTCAGCTGCTTCTCCCATCTGTATTCTTCCTCTCTCTCTTCCAGCTCCCTCAGTTTGAGCAGAGTCTCACAGTTCAGCTGAGATCAGAAGTTGGCCCAGCATGCATTTGCAAATGTTAATGTATGTGTCTTGATGTAGTTTTGTTCAGGAGGTTGTTCTCTAGAAATAGATGCAAGTTCCAAGACTTATAGCCACCCTGGGGTGAGAAGTCAGAACATTTTTCCCTATGGGTGGCCATAGGGCCATGTTAGCAGGCAATGTTCGCAGAAGCCTAGCTGATGGAGCCTCTCTTAGTTCACTAATCCATTCAGCTCCTGGTTTTGTGGGCAGCACCTGCTTTATAGGCAGACTCATTTAGGGAGCAGAATGTAGGATCTTTATAAGGCAGGACTTGGAGACTTTATGCCCCTCTCAGCTCCTAATCTAGCACTCCTTCCTGAAGTGAACTTTGCACCACATCAAGTGTTTTGTATATACTCTCGAAACTCTGGCCAGATGTAGCAATTTTATTTGTTTTACTTAGGTATGCATACCCTATTCATGTAGCTCTGGAAAAAAAACCCTCATCAAGGCAGATTAAATAGATTAAACCCATCCATAAAGAAACAAAGCCTCTAAGTCAGTGTTTTCATGACATTTCTTACTCAAATATTTCTGTATGGCTTAACCCATACAATAAGCAACTGGTTTGCTTCCTTTCTTCATCTGCTATGAGAGCATCTTCAATATCAAGAAAAATGTAGCAAACCAAATATGCCATGATTTACTTGGAACATGATTTAAAGCTTGCTAGAGGGTCACTGCTTGATTGTTCTTGCTAAAAAAAAAAAAAAAACACAAGTTTGCTGCACATGCACGATATTTGAGAACTGTTGTAAATTAGAATCTTAGAATCAACCAGGTTGGAAGAGACCTCCAAGATCATCCAGTCCAACCTAGCACCCAGCCCTACCCAGTCAACTAAACCATGGCACTAAGTGCCTCAGCCAGTCTTTTCTTGAACACCTCCAGGGACAGTGCCTCCACCACCTCCCTGGGCAGCCCATTCCAATGCCAATCACTCTCTCTGGCAACAACTTCCTCCTAACATCCAGCCTGTACTGCCCCCGGCACAACTTGAGACTGTGTCCCCTTGTTCTGTTGCTGGTTGCCTGGGAGGAGAGACCAACCCCCACCTGGCTACAACCTCCCTTCAGGTAGTTGTAGACAGCAGTGAGGTCACCCCTGAGCCTCCTCTTCTCCAGGCTAAACACCCCCAGCTCACTCAGCCTCTCCTCATAGGGTTTGTGTTCCAGGCCCCTCACCAGCTTTGTCTCCCTTCTCTGGACATGTTCCAGCATCTCAACATCTCTCCTGAATTAAGGGGCCCAGAACTGGACACAGGACTCAAGGTGTGGCCTGACCAATGTTGAGTACAGAGGAAGAATAACCTCCCTTGTCCTACTGGCCACACTGTTCCTGATGCAGACCAGAACCAAGCACCATTGTAACAGTCCTGTGCAAAGCCATAATTCTTACCAGTGCATTTGGAAAGCAACTAATGCAACTGAAGAATCCCCTTCTGGTCTTCATACTGCTACCAAAATGTGAGAGTAAGTCGACTTGAAATTATCAAAAGTGTTACAGAGGTTTAATACAAAAATCAGACACCAGTTTATAGACAATATTTTTCAGTTTTAACAGTAAAACCATGGAAAAAAAACCCTAGAAGGTTGCAACCCCTTTGTTTCCTGCCTGATCCCACTTAATCCTTCAGCGAGTTGGCTCTAAGGTCAGTCTCTCACAGAACTGAGTACTGGATTTATTCTGTCATTAGACTGATTACTCTCAACTACTTCTTTTTATCCTATTTTCAAGACATTTCCCATCTGAATCTGCTTCAGTTGTTTTCTTCTTCCATCCTGTTTGTTATTGGCAGTCATGTTATTAACAGAGAGAGAGAGATGCTCTGCTTTAAGTTCCTGTTCATATTCTAGAGTAATTTTGAGTTGCCTTTACTGTCCTGACACTAGTAACTCTATCCTGGCTTTGCAGTGTAGCCCAGCTAGTAATCACTAGGAGCTTGGGAAGTTCAACCTTGATCTGTGGGGCAAGAGTCTTCAGAAATCATAACTACTAGAAAATTATGAGATTTACTATATCTGTATGAGAAAAGTTTTCACAAAGACAGCAAAAAGGACTCCTGGCAGGAGTGTCCCTTCCTCTGCCAAATTTTATGTGCATCATTTAAAGCATTAAACAAATCACATACAAGATATGGTCTCAATTTTTAGATGTGGGCATTAAATTATTTTTCCCCTGAATTTTGTTTGTTTATTTGTTTGTTTTCCCACAGAAACAAGTGAACCATAAATCTTGAAATGTAAAAACACATGAATACAACAGCCTAGAGCAAACACCAGGCATGGAAAAATTCAGTTGAACTTGTAAAAGCTTAACTAAGTTATAACAGCATCTGATAATGTATCACAGTATCACCAAGGTTAGAAGAGACCTCACAGATCATCAAGTCCAACCCTTTACCACAGAGCTCAAGGCTAGACCATGGCACCAAGTGACACATCCAACCTTGCCTTGAACAGCCCCAGGGATGGCGACTCCACCACCTCCCTGGGCAGCCCATTCCAGTGTCCAATGACTCTCTCAGTGAAGAACTTTCTCCTCACCTCCAGCCTAAATCTCCCCTGGCGTAGCTTGAGGCTATGTCCTCTCATTCTGGTGCTGGCCACCTGAGAGAAGAGAGCAACCTCCTCCTGGCTACAACCACCCCTCAGGTAGTTGTAGACAGCAATAAGGTCACCCCTGAGCCTCCTCTTCTCCAGGCTAAACAGTCCCAGCTCCCTCAGCCTCTCCTCATAGGGCTGTGCTCAAGGCCTCTCACCAGCCTCGTTGCCCTTCTCTGGACATGCTCAAGCATCTCAATGTCCCTCCTAAACAGGGGGGCCCAGAACTGACCACAGTACTCAAGGTGTGGTCTAACCAGTGCAGAGTACAGGGGCAGAATGACCTCCCTGCTCCTGCTGACCACACTATTCACTATATGAAACGTCAAAAAAAAAAAAATCTCTTAATAACAATAGCATAATGGTGAAGCAAATCCACTATTTCTAGGGAGGGTAGATTAAGGAATAAATAGCATCACAGGAGGAAGAAATGGAAATAATTGAATGATGAGTACTAATAGGTAGCACATACAAGCTAGAGGAGTTTTAGGAAAGTTTAGAAAGCATCTTGGAGTCTGCTTTTCTTTATACATACTTTTCTGATCATAAAAAACCACTAGTGGTAGATTAAATAACCTTTAACCTAATCTTTCCTACAGTAATAAAAATATAAATAAAACACTGGAATGTTGCAAAGTGATGAATGCTTTTAGCCATCCAACTCTTTTCATGGGTAAGGAATCATATCTTGGGTGATCTTTTGACTTTGTCATTCCAGTTTGATATTTTTGTAAAGCAAACTAACATATGGCAGCTAACTCTGTGGCAGCCACTCCCACTGTGGTGATATTACTTGGGGATGTGAGTCAGCACACAGGTGGCAAAGGAAACCAGCATCACCCTGGCTTGCATTAGAAACACTTAGCTATTATCCCCCTGTATTCAGCACTGTTGAAGCCACACCTTGAGTGTTGTATTCAGTTCCAGGCCCCTCACTATAGCAAGAATACTGAGGTGCTGGAGCATGTCTATAGAAGGACAAGAAGACTTGTGAAAAGCCTGGAGCACCTGGCCTCTGAGGAATGTCTGAAGGAGCTGGGGTTTCTCATTTTAGAGAAGAGGAGGCTGAGGTGAAACCTCATTGCTCTCTACAATTACCTGAAGAGAGGATGGAGGGAGGAGGGGGCAGCCTCTTCTCTTTGGTGGCAAGTGACAGGACCAGAGAAAGTGGTTTCAAGCTGAGCCACAGAAGGTTTAGGCTGGATATTAGGAAACACTTCTTCACTGAAAGGGTTATCAAACACTGGAATGATCTGCCCAGGGCAGTGATGTGACAAGACACCATCTCTGGAGGTGTTCAAGTAGTGTGTGAACCTGGCACTTAGGAACATGGTTTAGTGTTGACTCTGCAGGGCTGGGTCAAGTGTTGAACTGGATAAACTTTGAGGTCTCTTCCAAGCAGATATATTCTGTGTGATTCTGTATATAAGACTCCATTCCTCTCATCCATGGCTAAGAAAACAATCCATTAGTGGAAACAAAACAGCCTTTAAAGCAACTTTTCCAGTGCATTATAAGGTGTGTATGGTCTGTTAGGTACAGATAACACTCCCAGTCTACATCTGAGCTGTGGCACAGATAAAAGTTTCTGAAATCCTCTCTTGCACTTGGTTTTCCCATGGAATACATCTACCCACTGTGGATGCATCCCATTTTCAATTGCTGAAGAACAGACTCCCTTTCTTTTATCGTCAAAAAGAGTTTCACATCAGAGCAAAAAAACAGTAGTGTACAAAGATGAGCATGCTCCAGCTGAAGTTCATATGGATGTGTATACACCTTCTCTACCACTGGAAGAGCTATTTGTGTCTTTATGACAGTTCCTGCATCAGGAACAGTGTGGCCAGTAGGACAAGGGAGGTTATTCTTCCCCTGTACTCAGCACTGGTCAGGCCACACCTTGAGTGCTGTGTCCAGTTCTGGGCCCCTCAATTCAGGAGAGATGTTGAGGTGCTGGAACGTGTCCAGAGAAGGATGACAAAGCTGGTGAGAGGCCTGGAACACAAACCCTATGAGGAGAGGCTGAGGGAGCTGGGGGTGTTTAGCCTGGAGAAGAGGAGGCTCAGGGGTGACCTCATTGCTGTCTACAACTACCTGAAGGGAGGTTGTAGCCAGGTGGGGGTTGGTCTCTTCTCCCAGGCAACCAGCAACAGAACAAGGGGACACAGTCTCAAGTTGTGCTGGGGGAAGTATAGGCTGGGTGCTAGGTGGAAGTTCTTCCCAGAGAGAGTGATTGCCATTGGAATGGGCTGCCCAGGGAGATGGTGGAGTCACTGTCCCTGGAGGTGTTCAAGAAAAGACTGGCTGAGGCACTTAGTGCCATGGTTTAGTTGACAGGATAGGGCTGGATGAGCTTGGAGGTCTCTTCCAACCTGCTTGATTCTATGATTCTATCAGCTAGGCCTGCCACTGCCCACTGTTCCATCAACAAATGTTATCCTTCATCTTATACTATGGGTTTCTCCCCCAGATCCTGAAGATTTATTTTAATAATGGAAAGAAAAAAAGACTGTAACCCAAGACGCTGTGCAAGCAGCTGTAAATCCATCTGGACCTCAGGATAGACACTGGTGCAACTTTCAGCATTTTCAGCAGTAATGACTTAGAACATACAACAGTGGAATTTTTTTTCCTGATGAATCAGAAAGGAATAAGTCCCAGTCCACACAGGGCACAGACTGTTAGGCAGCATTGCCTGCCTGAAAGTCTTTATGAAAGCTGAAGCTTTGTGGTATGCCAGATGCATAACATTCTGACAGAAGAGTAGAAAAGCATATTCCAAAGAAAGGAATGTAGTTATATTTAATGTCAAGAGAATATTTCTCTAGGTTTGGGCTTAGTTTTGTCTTTTCTCCAAATGGCTTAATTTAATTTTGTACTGTGTCTTTAACATGAAACAGTGGAACACATCATGATATTTTCCCTCTTGCCAGGATTTGTTTTTCCAAATATGCACACTTACTAAACAAATTAAAAGAAAAATTCTTTCTACTTGGGCAGCAGGCATGCTAGATGTGTCTTCAGGAACTGCCTGGTAAATTGCTTGGACATCTGAATCCTACACGTTCTAGCATTCAAGGTGTTGGGAGGAGTAGACAGTGATGCTCTAAGGAATATTTCTCCATGGAGAAAACTTTTAAAAGATGGCTTAGTTTTCATTAGGTTGATGTGCTGCCAACCTCGCCAGACATGACACAATCTTTTCAACCCATCTTCCACCACAGGCCTGTTAGTTGATTAACTGCTGATTTATGTGTGCTATGGTTGTTATTGTTTTTACAATTGGACATGCTCTCAAAAAAGTCTATATATAGGGACTTTTTCTTGAGCGTGTCCAGAGAAGGGCAGCGAGGCTGGTGAGAGGCCTTGAGCACAGCCCTATGAGGAGAGGCTGAGGGAGCTGGGATTGGTTAGCCTGGAGAGGAGGAGGCTCAGGGGAGACCTTATTGCTGTCTACAACTACCTGAGGCGAGGTTGTAGCCAGGAGGAGGTTGCTCTCTTCTCTCAGATGGCCAGCACCAGAAGGAGAGGACACAGCCTCAAGCTGCACCAGGGGAAATTTAGGCTGGAGGAGAGGAGAAAGTTCTTCACTGAGAGAGTCATTGGACACTGGAATGGGCTGCCTGGGGAGGTGGTGGAGTCGCCGTCCCTGGAGCTGTTCAAGGCAGGATTGGACGTGGCACTTGGTGCCATGGTCTAGCCTTGAGCTCTGTGGTAAAGGGTTGGACTTGATGATCTATGAGGTCTCTTCCAACCTTGGTGTTACTGTGATATGTGGCATATTCATGCTGGGTTTTTCCTTCCTTTACTGGAGAGCTGCATTCTGTGTGGAATATTTTATGAACTATCATTTTCAGCTTGATCTGTTTTTGATAACAGAGGGATGGTATCTTTTTTATTGTGTCATGTGTTGCATAACAAAAAACCACAACAACAAAATATTACAAGCAGTACTGGGTGGCCTACACAGTAATGGCTGCACAGAGTCCTTATTACTGATCACTACCATTTCAGAAGCTGGTATCCCTAAGGACAGTGCTTCATTTTATCCAAGGGAAAAAAAAGTCAGGGGAAAAGACTCTGCCCATTACTTCAGGAAAAAAAAAAAAATACAAACCAGCAAAACCATCAAACTTAATACAAACAAAAATTATTGTCTTGATTTCTAGATTTGATTGGTCAAATTATTAAACTTCCTGCCTATGTTAAAAATGGCTTTTACAAGAGGTTTTCTGTGCATACTCTAATTTTCTTTCATATCCTTTTAAAGCCAAAGACCCTGCTTTTGGTTTCTTTCACAGTTGATTTTTTCTCTGGCAGGCTAATTTAAAGACATATACATCTGCTCCTAATGGGTCACATTTGCACCTGTACACCAGGAACAGCAAGCAGCCATTAATCCAGGACAACTTGTTATTCAACCCAGATTTACAGCTGTGTATTGTCAGTGGACTTCCCCTCTCAGCTTGGTTGTGCTGCAGCAGTGTTTTTCAAAGTGAAGGTCATGGTCCCCTTGAGGGTTGTGGAAATGATCAAAGTGTGGGCTGGAAGGTGCAGGAGAAGTGGTGTTAATCACTAGCAGCCCCAGCGGCGATTCCACCAGGTTTTGCTTTGACTGCAGCGTTATTGAAAGCAGTCTCTCTGTGCTCTTGGATGTCAGCTCCTCTCCTGCACACCATCATCGACAAGATCGAGCGGCTGACCTGGCTAATGAAATGCTCATGATGCCAAGCAAGCATGTGATTGGTCACAGCCAGAGCTGTTTCCAAACTCACTTCACCATGCAGACACCAAATGCAAAAGTGTCTGTTTGTTTTCATGCAGGCTATAAGACAGGTTAAGAACAAGAAGCTGTGCAGCAACAGAGTTAGGTGCATGCAGTGTCAGATCATTTAAGGTGGGGGGGAAATAAGGCTGTCACTACTTGCTACACATTTTAGGTTAGCCAGGAAGCTAGAAAATGACTTTAATTGCAGGCAGTTTAACTAGTACAACATATAGGAGCAGCCGTTGTGGGTCAGACCAATGTTCTTATTAGCACTGTATCCAGGTTCCAGCTCCAGCCAAGAAGCATATAAATCAAGTACTGATACATAATACTTTTCCCAAATATCCTTCCTGCTGCCAGTCACTTGCAGTTCAGAGGCTTTCTGAGCTACATATGGTAGAATTTAAATAAATCTCAGTGGATTTCTCTTCTGTGAATTTCTGTTTCCCCTTGAACCTATGTAAAATTTTAGTAGCTATAATGTCCAAAGACAGTTTATGCCTTCATGCAGTAACTGCATCAAGTCCCTCTTCTCTGTCTTAGAGGAAATGAGCTGCACTCACTCAAGGGCTACACCAAGACAGATGAACCGAAATGAGTGGATAGGATTGCCACAGTTCCAGAATTAAAGAAAACTATTTTTATCCAAAGGAAGTAACCTGTTTGATACGTACATCTTGCTCTTTTCAGGAACATGAGAGATCAGATCCTTACTTGGTGATGGTTTTATCTTTACAGAATGTCTGAGAGCTTTCTGTTTGGTAAATTTATACCACAGCCTTGATTCCTAGCTCACAGTAGCAAACATGTGCCCTTCTTCTGCTTGTTTACTTTCTTTTCCAATATATGTATCTAAGACTGTGGAAAATAGCAGTAACTTACATGTCACCCTTGAGGACAGAAGCTAGAAAAGCTCAGAAATACCAAGCTGATGATTTCTAAGTGCATCTGAGCTGTGACATGATAGACGTGTATGTACAATGAGTACCAGAGAGGGAACATACCATAACATGCACTTCAGAAAGTACTGTGCTTTAGCCTCAGCGGGCAGCTCAGCCTCACCCAGATGCTCACTTGCTCTTCCCCAATGAGCTGAGGGAGAGAACTGGGAGGCAAAAGTGAGAAAACTTGTAGGCTGAGCTAAGGGCAGTTGTGTGTACAAGCAAAGCAAAAGATGGAATTAATTGACTAATTCACATGGCAGACAGGAGTTCCACCGTCTCCAGGAAAGCAGGGATTCATCACATGTAATGCTTGCTTGGGAAGATAAAGTCCCCTCTTCCTTCTTTGTCCCCCAGCTTTATGCACTGAGCATGTCATAGAGTATTCCTTAGATCACTTGAGGTCAGCTATCCCAGCTGTGTCCCCTCCCAACTTCTGTGCACCTTCAGCCTCCTTGCTGGTGGAGCTGGGTGAGCAATGGAAAAGACCTTAGTGCTGCTTAAGCCCTGTTCAGCAATAGCTAAAACATACCAATGTTCTCAACACTGTTTTCATCACAGCCCTATAACACAGCACCATAAGAGCTGCTATGAAGAAAATTAACTCTATCCCAGTCAAGACCAGTAGGAAAACAAAATTAAATTAAATCTGTGTTTTTTTCTACACACTGGGCTGGGACTGTGTTAATTTGCACATCATCATTTAGCAGTTGTAGCATTTGGCCACTGAGAGATCAGAACATATCCTAAACATTAATATAAATAAACAAATAAAACCCCAAACCCAAAAAAATCAGTAGCTAATGTTGAGTAAAAGCCATGAAAGTACTAATATGTTGTCTTCATCACTTATCTGTCATCATCCAAGGTAAATAGCTGCTTTGCTAGTTTCACCAATACTTCCTGTCAGCATTCAGAGAAAGTCTTTGGGAAGGATTGACCCAGAGTGCCAATGCTCTGAAATGCTCTTGGAAAAAAGGGATGTTGAGATGCTTGAGCGTGTCCAGAGAAGGGCGACGAGGCTGGTGAGAGGCCTCGAGCACAGCCCTACGAGGAGAGGCTGAGGGAGCTGGGATTGGTTAGCCTGGAGAAGAGGAGGCTCAGGGGTGACCTTATTGCTGTCTACAACTACCTGAGGGGTGGTTGTGGCCAGGAGGAGGTTGCTCTCTTCTCTCAAGTGGCCAGCACCAGAAGGAGAGGACACAGCCTCAGGCTGCGCCAGGAGAAATTTAGGCTGGAGGTGAGGAGAAAGTTCTTCACTGAGAGAGTCATTGGACACTGGAATGGGCTGCCCGGGGAGGTGGTGGAGTCACCATCTCTGGGGCTGTTCAAGGCAAGGTTGGACGTGGCACTTGGTGCCATGGTCTAGCCTTGAGCTCTGTGGTAAAGGGTTGGACTTGATGATCGGTGAGGTCTCTTCCAATCCTGATGATACTGTGATACTGTGATACTGTGCAAACCTGCTCTGTCAGCTCTCATCAGAGGGAGAATCTAGGGAGGCACTGAGCCTGGACACTCCACTAGTCACTCAGGACTGGGTTAGAGATCTCTTATGGCATCCTGGGGTGCATCAAGAAAAGTGTGTCCAGTGGGTCTAGGGAGACTCTACTCTGCCCTGGTGAGACCACTCCTGGAATACTGTGTCCACTTTAGGGCTCCCCAATTCAAGAGAGACAGGGACCTGCTGGAGATAGTCCAGCAAAGAGCCACAAGGATGATTGGAAGACTTGAGCATCTTCCCTATGGAGAGAGACTGAGAGGCATGGGCTGCTTAGTCTGAAGAAGACAAGACTGAGAGGAGATCTTATCAATGTCTATAAATATCTGAGGGGTGGATGTGAGGTGGATAGAGCAAATCTCTTCTTGATGGTGCACAGCAATAAGACAAGGAGCAACAGCTTTAAACTTGAACATAGAAGATTTCACCTCAATATGAGGAGCAACTTCTTTACAGTGAGGGTGATGGAGCACTGGAACAGGCTACCCAGAGAGGTTGTGGAGTCTCCTTCTCTGGAGACTTTCAAAACACACCTGGATGCATTCCTGTGCTGACTACCCTAAAGGATCTTGCTTTGGCAGGGAGGTTTGACTTGATCTCTGAAGGTCTCTTCCAACCACTAATATTCTGTGATTCTGTGATTTGGGGTTCATAGAATTGGATGGCTTTTCCCCACCTTTTCCAGGGAATCTAGTGCCTGAGGCTCTGTCTCCATATGATTTAAGCATTTTCAAATTTCTCTGTGTTTATCCAATATCTTTGAGTTTACTGTGAACCTCTGCACTCTGGGTACCTACTCTGGCTGCATCCTGACTCCCAGGGATAGACATTGTTACTCTTCATTAGCATGCAGGGAAATGTGAGTGTAAGGGAGTCAGAGCCAGTCACCAAGCTGAGCAGTCAAGGGACTGGAACTCTGAAGAGTGCCATGGAACATACCCGATACAGGTATTGGTTGTTGAAGCATGTATGCTAACGACACACAAGCTTGCACATGTACAGACATCAAGTGTATACAACTATTAACACCTTGATTTTCATAGATAGTTGGATCCAGGGATCAAGACACCAGCTCTTTGAACATGAGCCAGTAGTGTGCTCAGGTGGCCAAGAAGACCAACAGCATTCTGGCCTGGATCAGGAATAGTGTGGTCAGCAGGAATGGGGAAGTGATTTTGCCCTCATACTCAGTACTGGTGAAGTTACATCTTGAGTAGTGTGTGCAGAAGGACATTGAGGTGCTGGAGATAGTAAAGAGAAAGGCAAAGAAGCTTGTGAGGAATTAGGAGAGCATGTCTTATCTGAAGCTGAGGAAGATGAGTTTGTTTAGCCTGAAGAAGAGAAGGCTAAGAGGAGACCTTATTGCTTTCTACAACTCCCTGAAAGGAGGTTGGAATGAAGTGGGGGTCTGTCTTTTCTCTCAAGTATCAGGTGATAGGACAATAGGAAATTACATGGAAATGTGCCAGGGGAGATTGGATATTAGGAGAACTTTTTTTACAGGGGAGATTGGATGTTAGGAAAACTTTCTTTACTGAACAAGTGGTGAGGCATTGGAACAGGCTGTCAGGGAGGTGGTGGAGCTGGTCCCTGGAGGAGTTCAAGAAATGTGTGGACATGGCAATTCAGGACATGATTCAATGGCCATGGTGGTGTTAGTCTGAGGATTGGATTCAATGATCTTGGAGGTCTTTTCCATCCAAAACAATTCTACGGTTCTATTTTTTCCCCACTGTCTCTATTAGGGTATGAAAATAAGGGATAGAATTAAAGTAATCTCTTTCAGAGAACACTTCAGGAAATACCTGGCATACTGTCTTTGGAGTGGGAGTGCATGAAGTCATCCTAAACCCTGCAGACATAAATGCTATAGCTATGGCAGAACTGCTGTGAGCAGCCCTTTGCCTGTTGAGTTGTGCGCAAGAAATGCCAGCGTCCTCTGCCATAACAAACAGCTGCCCTTTTGGCAAGAGTCTTATAAACCCTGGGACTCTGTTCATTCAGACTGTGACTCTGAAGAGCAGTGTACTAGAAAGAGCACAAAGGTACAAACCTTTTAGATGCTAAGAAATAATATCTATACAGAATGTAAATGTCATTTTGTAGGTTTACTGCCTTCAGTCCTCTCAATCTCTCTCAAGGACTATGACTTAACTTCTGAAATATGAAGAACTTTCACATTGTCTTTTGAGCACAGATATTTTCCTTTAGTCACACCAAGACAAGATACTGACCATGTGTTCATTTGCTTTATACTGCATTGACCTGAGGTTTAAAACAGGCAATAAGCAGGTTTGAACTTAATGGCAGACTTCAGACCCAGTGTCTCACCAGAGCTAAACATGGAAGCTGTGAGAAATCAGATGACATTCTGAAATCTCAGGAGTTTATGAGTGAAGAAATGCTTTCTGGAGTATTTTTAGAAGTTTATAAACTGTGTTTAGGATCCACAGTAGCTATAGGTAGGACAATCTAAAATTTTAAATCCTCAGGACACTTCCAGGATATTTTCATTTAAAATGCACAATAATCTTTGTTCCAACATACAGAATACTTGATGGTTGCCCAGACAAGTTGTAGATTCTTAACTCTATCAACTTAAAATAATTCACATAACTCATGTAAGGTTTGACAGCTTCTAAATAGAGTTGGGAAAATAATGGGGATTTTTACTCTGTGCCTGAGCAGGAAAAGTTGAAGAAATATTGTTTAGATTCAGTTTGGAAGGCTCAGGAAATCAAAAACATCAGTCAGGTCTTTTTGAATCAATCCAAATATTTTGTTTATTTGGAAAAAAAAATTTACTCCATCTGTCATCATTGTCATTGTATTTTACCAAGTGTTTTGTCCTTTCTTGCTTAAAAGATAGGTCTTTCTAATGGAAAAAGGGCATTTTAAAACCAAAAGTAAAAATGTCAGGGTAGGCCACTCTGACTCTGTAGATAAGTATTTAATACAAAGAGAACTGAGGAAATAATCTTCGGGTCTTCAAAACTCTTTCACTTAATCTTGGCATAAATTTTGAACCATTTCACTGCCTCAAGAGCTCCATTTCTTCTACCATATCTCTCACTCACTATAAAGGAATAGAAACAGAAGCCCAACTGTATTTCAGAGCCATGCCAGGAAATCTCTTTTCCTTAGCAGTGTGCTGTGGAAGCCTGCTCATACAGGTACTAGATGCTATCATCACATAGATGCATTACAGTAGTTGTTTACAGTGTTTCACCTTGGTCTAAACTCCTTGGTGTCTTTGAGCAAGTACACAACATTACTGCATACACAGGGAACTTGCTCTGTGTGATGACCTAAAGGATCTAAACAGTTTCTCTGAAACTGAGGAACTGTTTGTGCAGGAGCAGGCAGCTGTTGCCTTGTACATAGGCTCCACAAAGGAGCTTAGCCAGAGCTTTGCATCATGACTGATAGCATCAGCTAGTCTGATCCAATAGCTGCCTGTCTCCTGAAGTCAGTGACTTCACATAGTGAAAGGAAGAACAGTAGGAAAAAAACATACTCCAAAAGAAGCCAGTCTTGGACTAAATCCAGCAGTGAATGTTTTGCATGAGGGATTCAGCAACACTTCTGGGAAGCTCCATTCCGCAGGAAAATTCTAGGGCAACTGGCATTAGCTCATTAGGATCACAGCTGGCCTGAGAGAGGACAGATCACAACCCATACAACTAACAATTACTGCCGAACCAAACCAATCGTTGTTATGACTAACCACTGTGTCAGAAATGCTCCCTAAGTTCTGGCTTTTCAGCTCGTGTTTCTACAACTGTATGATGTTTCCATCAACTTTCCATGGGGAAGTGCCTGCTAGGCTTGCCATGTTCATGCTCTCTCATTTGAAGAAGTTCCATGTATGTGGAAGGGAGGAAATGCAATGTTACAGACTTGGGGAAGAGTGACTGGAGAGGTGCTTGGCAGAGAAGGAACTGGGGATATTGGCTGGTGTCCAGCTGAATATGAGAGCGCAATGTGCTCGGGTGGCCAGGATGGGATCATCTTGTACCAGGAATAGTGTGGCCAGCAGGCCTAGGGATGTGATTATCCCCACCTCCTCTGCATTGGTGAAGCCACACCTAAAACACTGTGTTGAGTTTTGAGCCACTTACCACCATTAAGATGCTGGGATGTGTCCAAAGAACCTAGTGAAGGGCATTGAACAAAAGTCTTAAGAAGAATGGCTGAGGGAACTCGAGGTGTTTAGGTTTCAGAAGAGAAGGCTGAGGGGAGACCTCATTTCCCTTCTCAACTACCTGAAAGAAGGTTGGAGTGAGGTGTGGGTTGATCTCATCTTCTCACATGCAGCAAGTGACAGGACAAGAGGAAATAACCTCGAGTTGTGCCAGGAGTGGTTCAGGTTGGATATTGGGAAAAAAATCTTCTCAGAAAGGGTTATCTGGCATTGGAACAGGCTGCCCAGGGAGGTGGTGGAGGCACCAGCCCTGGGAGTATCTGAAAGATGCATGGATGTAGTGCTGAGGGGTATGGTTTAGTGGTAGTAGATTATCAATTGTGGTGGGATTGTGAGCTCTAGGTGAGTGGTTGGACTTGATGCTCTCAAAGGTCTCTTCCAACATCAACAGTTAGGAATCTGTGATACTCAGTGGATAGGAAAGATAGGGATTTGTTTTCTTACTACCTTCTTGAGCCCTTACTAATTGTGTGCACCTCATTCATCACAGTATCACAGTATCATCAGGGTTGGAAGAGACCTCACAGATCATCAAGTCCAACCCTTTACCACAGAGCTCAAGACTAGACCATGGCACCAAATGCCACATCCAATCTTGCCTTGAACAGCTCCAGGGATGGCGACTCCACCACCTCCCCGGGCAACCCCTCAGGTAGTTGTAGACAGCAATAAGGTCACCCCTGAGCCTCCTCTTCTCCAGGCTAACCAATCCCAGCTCCCTCAGCCTCTCCTCGTAGGGCTTGTGCTCAAGGCCTCTAACCAGCCTTGTCACCCTTCTCTGGACACGCTCAAGCATCTCAATGTCCTTCCTAAACTGGGGGGCCCAGAACTGAACACAGGACTCAAGGTGTGGTCTAACCAGTGCAGAGTACAGGGGCAGAATGACCTCCCTGCTCCTGCTGACCACACCATTCCTGATGCAGGCCAGGATGCCACTGGCTCTCTTGGCCACCTGGGCACACTGCTGGCTCATGTTCAGGCAGGTATCAATCAGCACCCCCAGATCCCTCTCTGTCTGGCTGCTCTCCAGCCACTCCGACCCCAGCCTGTAGCTCTGCATGGGGTTGTTGTAGCCAAAGTGCAGCACCCTGCCCTTGGAGCTATTGAACCCCATCCCATTGGACTCTGCCCATCTGTCCAGGCGGTCAAGGTCCTGCTGCAGAGCCCTTCTGCCCTCCAACCCAGCCACATCTGCCCCCAGCTTGGTGTCATCTGCAAACTTGCTGATGACTGACTCCATGCCCTCATCCAGATCATGAATGAAGATGTTAAAGAGGATGGGGCCCAGCACTGATCCCTGAGGGACACCACTAGTGACTGGTTCATCTCTTGTCCTAAAATTTATGCTTAATTTACAAAGATTACAAAACCCTCAGAACAGTAAAAATGCATATGTGCAGTTTGAAAGAACTGGGAAACAGTAATATATTTTCTCAAGTCCGATTATCTTAATTTCCCTGATATAATGAAACGAGAAAACATGTTTTCAAATGGAATTATTTGGAATCAGCCTAGATGCAGGATGTGTCATTCATTTGAGATGTAGAAACTTCTGGATTTATTTAGGAGAACATTGCTTTAAAGGAAGTTGCTCAGAAGAAAGCAATTAAGTGTCATTTAGGGGAAAAGTGCTTATTGTGGCATAAATGATGAAATGAGATTGCAAAATGTATAACTTTCTCTCATGGATTTCTTTTTTCTGGTTGGACCTTATCCACAGACCTGAATGTATCCTGAACAGCAACAGCTAATCTTACTGAAACAGGGGAAAGATTTTAGTGGGTTTGGGTGTGGGAAAATGCCTACCAATATTTTCCTACCAAAAGGATAACTTCTTACTGCTCAAATCAGATTTCCAAAGTTCTGACCCGACTCAAACTCCTGAGGGTGAAAAAAGGCCCATTTCACACCCAAGAGTGATAAAATGTATTGGAAGCCTGTAAAGATCAATGACAGTCTTTCTTTTTACTTCACTGACCTTTAAAAATTATTTTGAGGTTGAAATCCTGCCCTCATTAATTTCAGTGGTTCTTGGATGAGGTCCACATAAAAGCATTTACTACCTCTGGAGCGTTTCTTCCAAAAAATGAGGCGCTTCCCTGTTATTTGCCACATACCAACCTCATTGGCAAGGAAGGACTAGAACTTGGACAACTTCACATTGGATCAAATTTGTTTATTGATGAAGATACTTTGATCAATTCGATGTGTGCTTGCATCCCTCCTACCAAAATCTTGCAGAAGCTGAGGATTGGGATTTTTTGTTGTTTTGGTTTTGTTGTTTGTTTGGGTTTTATGAGGGGAGGGTGGGGGTGGAGTTTTTTTCTGTGCTTGATTCTGCCTATGGAATTTCTCCCCTCTTTCTCCATGAGTCTCTGTGCAGACACAGCAATCCACATGGCTCCCATGTCCTCACAGGTTATAGCTCCCAGCTGCATGTTGGAAAAGCATCGTGATGGTTTAAAAGGTGCTATGTTACCCTGTGGGAGTAAAAACTTGGATACTCTTTGTAACAGGATCACAGGGAGACTGGAGACTAGGTTTTATCCCTCCATGACCACTAGACCATACCCCAAAGTGCCACATCTACTCATCTTTTGAACATCTCCGTGGATGATTCCACCACTTCCCTGGGCAGCTTGTTCCAAAGCATCACCACTTTTGTGAGAAAGAAATCCTTAATGTCCAATCTAAACCTCCTCTGGCACAGTTTCAGGACATTTATTCTTGTACTGTCATTAGTTACCTGGGAGAAGAGACCAACACCAACCTCACTCTAACCTCCTTCCAGGGAGTTGCATAAAGCAAAAAGGTCTCCTCTTAGCTTCCTCTTCTTCAGGTAAAACAGCTCCCTTAGGTTCTCACTTTTCAAACTACTCATGGGCTTTGCTGCCTTTGTCTGGTGGCTCCAGCACCTCAATCTCCTTCTTATACTGTGGTGCCCAAAACTGGACATAGTAATCAAGGTGCAGCTTCACCAGTGCTGAGTACAGCAGCACAATCCTTTCTTTGCTTCTGCTGGCCACATTATTTCTGATCTAGGCCAGAATGCTATTGGTCTTTTTGTCCATTTAGGCACACTGCAGGCTCATATTCAGCTGTCAACCAGCACCACCAGTTCTTTCTTTCTAATTACGCTGCCCCAAGCCTGCAGTGGTGCAGGGAGTTATTGTGACCCAAGTGCAGGGCCCAGAACTTGGCCTCGTTAAAGTGCTTATCTGTGCATACTCTTTTGTTAGGTTGACTCCTTCCCCCTTTTGTGGCTGCTACAGAGACTGTATTTTTTCTGGTTTCAATAGTGAAGCTGTACTTTAAAAAAAAATTAAAGTACCGAATATAAAAGCAGAAATGTGTCAACCTCAACCCTCCATTCACTTGATCCCCACTAGCTGGGATATCAGTTCATATGCTTCAAGTGGTTGTGGCTAAAAATGCTCTTATTCCTGAAATCTAAACTTACCACCAATAACACAGGGCCCTCTACCAGCACTGTCACAAGTTCTTGGAAGCCGTAATAACAGGATTGTTTCTCTTCCTGCTTGCATGATCATTTTGACCATAATTATAGCTGTTCATTTATTAAAATAAATAACTCAGGACTATAATAAGGTTTAAATTCCAGCTGTCCAAACAGCCTTTTTATTGTGCTCACAGTTTGGTAGGCAATTTATTGTATCCATATTCTTTTTCTTTTCTTTTTTTTTTAAACTAAGAAATGTGCAGTATATTTTCCAGATATGCTTGAGAACAGTGTATGCAACAAGCATTACTTCAACACAAGGCCATAAAGGAAAATGAACTTTGCCCTTTTTTTTTAATAACACAAGTGATCTATGAAGTGCATTGATTTCTGATTTGGTTCATGATTTACAAAGTGTGCTTGAGATTGCTGCCATGTGTCTTAATGTTCCACCTGTCCCTTTGCTCTTTTCTGGGGGGAATTACTTGCCCCCCTTTCCCTGAACTTGTCTTAAATGCTTGTTAGTGTCCACTGTGTCTTCTCCAAGAGGGAGACAACTATTTATCCTTGAGAGGAACACCACGCTCTATTTAGCAGCCTTCTTTGAGTCAAGAAGCATTATTTCCTACATCAGAAGGCTTACAGGAGATAGCTGGGTGTAAATTCAAGCCAATCCCTCTCCATCCTCTTCCAGTGAAGCCAAAAGAAGACTTCCTTGTTTCCATCCTCTAAAGGAGGAGGAGGAGGCAAGAGCATAGAGAGAGTCTGGCCTCAACTCCCTGCATGTGGCCACTCCTGAAGAGAGGAGGGAAAGAGGATCCACCATGCAGCAGCAGAGGTTCATCAGTGTTGGTTGGCATCCAGGGATGTTTCAGTGCACATTAGAAAAACATGCTTAGGAGCTGTTTGCTATTGTAAAATTTTCTTATGCATTATTAATTCAGACAGGAAGGACAAAAGGGTCACTAAATCCAAATAAGGTCTTTAGAAAGGAATAGTTTTTATTTTGTATTTTTGTGTTCCAAACTCTGGCTTTCTTGCATTCAGTGCTGCAAAGCATATAATGAAGTACAGTCTCAGCTGTAAGAAGATAAGAGACAAAAGAAACAATATTTTCAATCTATTAGTGAAATGGAACACAAAAATTTGAATGCCTTGATTTTCATTAATGTTTAAAGCTGGCAGTACATTTGTCTAGTCTTAAAGTGGATGTGAATTACTTTTAAACCCCACTTTGGTACCAGAATAGTGTAAAATGTCATTATAAATCAAACTATGGACAGGGTCTTCTAACCATTTGTCTTCTGACCACAGACACTGTAAAACTCTAATGTGGTCAAGAAAGCTTGCAGCTTTCCTGCATGTTGACAGGTTTAAGTGATCAGGAAGAGTGCATGTAAGGTCTACTTCAGCTAGCATATACATGTAGGTGCCAGTTGCCTAATTATGACATGCAAAAGCTTCCCATATCCTAAAAATGGCAAAGCCTGTATAACTTGCCTCAAATCACTCTGGGATTCTGATTCCAGTTTGTGAAAGGTGCCAACAAGTTTTGCTTCAGGATTTAAACAATCAGATGTGTTTAATTTAAAAAGCAAAAAGAAATTCTTTGTGAATGTGTGCTTGCTTACAGGACTACCCTGTCAGCCTCTTGCTCTCCTTGGTTTTGTCTGCACGCAGACTACTTGTCAGCGCGTTCTGACTGTGACTTCCAGCTTCCAGTATATAATAAGATGCACATAGAGGAAAACATACCAGTATTAGGGAAGATAATGTGCTGTCCCACAAGAGAGACCTGGTAGAAGCAAAAAAGGAAATAAAGTTGGTCTGAAACTATAGCTGAACATATGCAGACTTTGTTACGCAGCCTGCAAACCAGAAGAAATCCCAGCATGTCTCAGTTATATTTATCACAGTATCACAGTATCACCAAGGTTGGAAGAGACCTCACAGATCATCAAGTCCAGCCCTTTACCACAGAGCTCAAGGCTAGACCATGGCACCAAGTGCCACGTCCAATCCTGCCTTGAACAGCTCCAGGGACGGCGACTCCACCACCTCCCCGGGCAGCCCATTCCAGTGTCCAATGACTCTCTCAGTGAAGAACTTTCTCCTCACCTCCAGCCTAAATCTCCCCTGGTGCAGCTTGAGGCTGTGTCCTCTTGTTCTGGTGCTGGCCACCTGAGAGAAGAGAGCAACCTCCTCCTGGCCACAACCACCCCTCAGGTAGTTGTAGACAGCAATGAGGTCACCCCTGAGCCTCCTCTTCTCCAGGCTAACCAATCCCAGCTCCCTCAGCCTCTCCTCGTAGGGCTGTGCTCAAGGCCTCTCCCCAGCCTCGTCGCCCTTCTCTGGACACGCTCAAGCATCTCAATGTCCTTCCTAAACTGGGGGGCCCAGAACTGAACACAGGACTCAAGGTGTGGTCTAACCAGTGCAGAGTACAGGGGCAGAATGACCTCCCTGCTCCTGCTGACCACACCATTCCTGATGCAGGCCAGGATGCCACTGGCTCTCTTGGCCACCTGGGCACACTGCTGGCTCATGTTCAGGTGGGTATCAATCAGCACCTCCAGATCCCTCTCTGTCTGGCTGCTCTCCAGCCACTCCAACCCCAGCCTGTATCTCTGCATGGGGTTGTTGTAGCCAAAGTGCAGCACCCTGCCCTTGGAGCTATTGAACCCCATCCCATTGGACTCTGCCCATCTGTCCAGGCGGTCAAGGTCCTGCTGCAGAGCCCTTCTGCCCTCCAACTCCAATTTGCGCTCCTACATTACGCACCTTGAGAGGTCTGCTGCAAAGCTAAGCCATACAATCATAGAATGGTAGGGGTTGGAAGTGACTTCTAGAGATCAAGTCCCACCCACCTGCCTGTCGTGGAAATGCAGTTTAGGGGATTTTTATGGGGAAAAACATGCGAGGCCAAAGCAGGATCACCTAGGGCAGTCCACACCAGAAAGTGTCCAGGCAGGTTTTGAAAGTCTCCAGCAAATGAGGTTACACAACCTCTCTGGGCAGCCTGGTCCATTGCTCTGGCACCCTCACAGCAGTTTCTCCTCATGTTGAGGTGCAAGTTCCTGTGTTCCAGTTTGTATTTATCATAGGACACCACTGAAAAGAGACTGACACCTTCTTGACACCCACCCTTCAAATATTTATGGACATTAATAGCAGTTGTGCTTGGAGAGAGTAGATTAAAGGGGGGAGGGAGGGGGAAGAAGAGAGAAGAGGCAACAGGAAGTGAAGTCACTTTCCTAACTTTTAATGAAGCCTGTCTTCAGGAATGTTCACTTGAACTTCCAATTCATGATAATGCTTCACAAAACCTATTTTAAGCATTTTATTCAGGAAAGGCAGATGTGTGTGTATGCATTGTGGAGTCTGTATTTTAGTTCTTCACATCAAAAGAAGTTTTTATTTGTGGCTTTTTTTTGATTGTTTGGTTTTTTCTGCTTATGAAGTCCTGCTCATATGGTAACAATACTGGTATTAAAACCAACATACTGAAATGCTTGTAACCTAAACCAGAAGCTAAAACATCTACATATCAAGACAGGCAGAGGGTGTGTCTGGAAAATTTTTTTAAGTTGCTCTGATTAAGGTCTAATAAAAGAACCCCTTTGCACTCAAACTGTAAATAAACTGGAATGAAAATAACTGCTGCCCACAGATGTGGCAAAGAGAAATGATTCTTGTGACAGCCACGAACAGATGCATGAAGAAACCTTCTTCCCAGGTTTTCCAAAGCACTGCTTTGGGGCATCAAAAACTTTGCAGTTTGGGCTGATTGCTGATGTTCTACCAAATACCACACACACGCTACCAACCACCAGGGAAGTCAGAGATGAAGTGATTTTGTCTGAATCCCTTCCTCTCAACTGCTTTTCACACATCAGCACACAATCAGTCCTATGCAGGACTTTACAAATTGCAATCACACATTGTGCTTTCCTCTGAAATGTGCAAGCCATCTGCCACAACTCTGTTTGGTTGTGAGCCATTTCTTTGTGAATAGGTGCTTACCAGTTTCTCTTGTTATTATTTGTGCTTCGAGGTAGGCAGCGGGGAGTCCAAGACCACCAACGCTGTCTTCCTCTGACCAGATGCATACAGAATTATTTTCTATAAATAATGGAAGAAGTTTCTGAGAACTGTATTCCTATTTATATTTCTGATCCTTCTGGCCTGTGTGTTTGCTTTGTAATGTGTCGATAAATAAGAATAGTGAAGTATTGTAAGTGTATCATGATAAAAAAAAGCTAATAACTTAAAAGAAAAAAGATCTGGCTTGTAAAAAAAGGGTGAAGACAGAGTTTGTGATCCACTATAAATATGTGTCAATGTTTGAGAACCAAGGGTTTTAGCAAACATTTTGAAGAATGTGAAGTATTAGTAAGCAGTACTTTAGCCCTCCTCTGGATAGCTGAGACAGACATTACTGAAATATGTGACGCAAAAGCGTAGTTTGTTTCCTTTTGATTTGTTTTGGTTTTGAGGAAAAGCCTGATGAAGAAGTGATATTTATATTCCTCTGACCTATATGAAGAATTCTAATCCACAAACCTCTGTCTCTCTCCAAACACTGCCTAAAAGCCAAAATATGTCTTTCTTTCTGCATATTGTCTGAGTGGACCACAGCTGCTTTGTGGGTTGTGGACAGAAAGGTCCTCTTGTGCATACATCTACACTGTTTTTTTTTCCCCAGGAATTATCCTAAACATAGAAAAATAAGCATGCTATTTTCTCGCTAAAAAAAACCCAAACAGAACAGGGTAGATTTAGGTTAGACAGAAGGAGGAAGCTCTTCACAATGATGGTGGTGAAATACTGAAACAGACTGGCCAGAAAGCTGGTGGAGGCCTCATCCCGAGAGACATTCAAAGTCAAACTTGATGGGGCCTTGAGCAACCTGATCTAGTTGGAGATGTCCCTTTGGGAGATGTTTATTGCAGGGGTGTTTAGAGAGGATGACCTTCAAGGGTCCCTTCCAACCCAATGCATTCTATCATTCACAAAATGAAAAGAAAAACAACCAACTCAATAATTTCATAACCTGAAGTGTTAGTTTGATAGAAGTGTGTCTCACTTCCCTTTCACGGTTTTAGGTTAAGGTGTGGGGCTGAAAATGTGATAGAAAGTTTGGGCTTAGAAGTGAGCTGTTGAGTGGGGGCAATTTTAAAGTTATTTCAGGTTGCTCATGGCCTCAGCTGGTCCTATTTTAATATATCCAAAGACAGTAAACACACAACTTCCTTGAGCATAAAATACCATTTCTTCACATGCTTCCATATTTTACATGGGAATCTCTATGGCCAGCCTTAATATTTCTACAGTCAATCTAACCTTTTTACCCATAACCATAAAATCACAGTTCAGCTCATTCCATAGTTAATTTCAGTTTTGCTTTTTCAGGAGACCTCAAAGCAAAGGACCATGTCAGGCATACCAGTGTTTGATGTAGTCACACAGACAGGAATCACAGAATCACAGAACATTAGAGGTTGGAAGGGACCTCCAGAGATGGAGTTCAAACCTCCTGCCAAGGCAGGATCCCCTAGGGTAGTCCACAAAGGAATGAATCCAGGTGGGTTTTGAAAGTCTCCAGAGAAGGAGACTCCACAACCTCTCTGGGCAGCCTGTGCCAGTGCTCCATCACCCTCACTGTAAAGGAGTTTCTCCTCATGAAGAGGTGGAACCTTCTGTGTTCCAGTCTGTAGCAGTTGCTCCTTGTCTTATTGCTGTGCACCACCAAAAAGAGATTGGCCCCATCTACTTGACACCCCTTGGATATTTGTACACACTGATGAGATTTCCTCTCAGTCTTCTCTTCTCCAGGCAGGAGGCACAACCTGTAAGCTTAAGTACCACTAGTCAGACAGACTGATTCTAAAAAAATACTTTTCCAAAAGTCTGGATTTTTTAAAGGAAATGGTAATTTCTTTTGGAACTGAGACTCAACAGGTAATGGGTAGGTTCAAGAAGATGATATCCGTATGTGCCAGGCTCAATAGTTGTAGCAGTTTCTCATACACCTCTTAGGTGAGTGCAAGCTGGAAAACATGCTAATTCAGAAACTTAGAAAGGCAAGTTGGCTGGTCAGTTAAAAGGCCACTCAGTTTCTGAGTATTTCTTTCTCTGGTTACATTGTTTGCACCACTTCTGACAATAATCCCTAGGAAAATCTCCACTTCATACACAAAATCTGGAATTATTTTGTCCTGATGGAGGCAATTTCTGTAATGGTGTCCAGAGAATAAGTGAGTTTTACCTGCCGGCCAATCCCATATGCAGGCTGCTCAGCTGTATCAAGCCACTGTTGTTCACATCCTTCCAAATAGTTCACAGAGGAGGACAATGCTTTGAAATGTTTGGCAACCCTTTAAAATCACTAAGGTTAATTTAAGGTTAAAAAAAATATATGTATCTACTCTTAAAGCCAGTTGCTTTAGGATCATGAATGCAGTTTGTAGATGTCTGAGACATGAGAAAAAAGTGTGACTTTTCTCCCAGTCTAACTTGAAATGTGTGTGGGGGTTGTTATTGTTGTTGTTGTTGTTTGTTTGTTTCTCTGCATACGTTTTGAGGAGATGATTTTAAAGTATGATATCATTAAAGAAAGAGGAGGAAGCACATCTTCTACTATGGCAGGCCAGAATGCCATGCACTTCTTTGGACACTCTTGTGAATTGGCAAAAAATAGTTTGATTTTTAAATTATCAGACATATAGAAGTAGATGTTACTCTTTTTTTCTCCCTGGACAAGTTTCTGACTGACAAAGACAAAACAGGAGAAAGAAGAAGCATGATTTTCTGTCAGGTTGCATTTAAGTTGCTTGCCATCTTGGAAGATGGCAAATGCTTAAAATGCTGAGCAGAGTATAGACATGGGCCTGATAAAATGAAATTGACATAAAGTTCTGAGCTGTTTAGCACTGTCACCACCTGGATGTGGCTGTGCTTTCCTTAAAGACAGAGATGATGGTACTTGCAGGACTCAGTACTGTGCTGGTTTAAGGCAAATTGGAGTATTTTAGTGAGAAAAATTAGATTATAGGCTGTGAAGACAGTGGTGATGTCTAATTCACTCGTAGGTTTGCTGAGATGTATAAAAGCAAGGACATAAACATAGATAAGAGAATTCTGTCTGTTGGAGTCTGTAGGTGTCTGTGTTTTCTCCCTGGGCTTCTCGTGCTCTGCTTGGATCTGGGTAACCCAGCTAATCATTCTCCTTCCAACCTCTTCTTGCCAATCCTTCCAGATCATCTTGCACATAAGACAGACTCTGGGATAAGGTAGAGGGGTGGAAAGAAGGTGGGAGGGTGGTTGGGAGTCCCTCCTGAGGTCTCTGATTTCTGGGAGGAGTATTGTGTTTCTGTATTACTTTTAACTTGTATATTTCTGTATATAGCTGTAAATATTTGTAGTATATTGTAAATATAGGCTTGCAAAGTGTGCTAAGCTATGAATATAAAGCTTCATTTCTTAACTTTCAGCTGGCTGAGTCTAGTCTGGGTGATTTCATAGGAGTGGGGGGGGCGGGTAACTCCCAAACCATCACAAGTATCCAAGCATCTAATAGTACAGTATCACACATAACTTTGGCACTAAAAGAGTAAGTTTTATCTGGGAGAGAATGTATGATGGTATGATGTAATTAGCACATGGGAAACTATAAAATCTATGACAGCATGATGCTATCTACAACTACCTTAAAGGAGGTTGTAGTGAGGTGGAGGTCAATCTCCTCTCCCTAATACCAGATGATGGAATGGGAGGAAATGGCCCAAAATTGCGCCAGGGGACATTTAGATTGGATCTTAGGTAAAAAATTCTTTACTGAAAGGGTCAAGCATTGGCATGGGTTGTCCAGAGGCCTGTGTGTGTTACAACTCAATCTGTTTCTAATCCCAAACACAGTATCCTCCTTAGTAATCCATATTTACAACCAGACTGTGAGTCAATGGGGGATGTCAGTAGGAGAAAAGTAACCCCTGGGCCACATTCAGATGCTGTCCTTAGATCTATGAACTACTGTCTTAGTGACAACCTCATAATTAATATCAGTTTTATGAACAGCATTTCTATGCATTTTCATTCTTTATCTTGGAAAATGCCCCACAATAAACTCATCTTTGCCCATGTTATCTCTGATATTTCCCTTGGAAAGAGACAGCATTGCTGTGACAACTCTGAGACTATACACATATGTACCTACCTACCTACATGTACACATGTATTTATATTCCCAGATTATACACACATGTATTTATCTATCTATGTGTGTGTATATATATATATATATATATATATATATATATATATATATATATGTGTGTGTGTGTGTGTGTGTGTGTATTTATCAGTTGAGCGTGTATGTAGTGTTTGGCAAGTTTGCAACAGTTAAATTGTATTTTAAAAGCTGAAGTTAAATTGTATTTTAAAAGCTGAGTTCTGCCTGTATTCTCTGAGTCTATTGTACTCAACAGTTCCTCAAAGGAACTTCATTACCTATTTCTCTGCTTTGAAATCAATCATGAAACTCAAGTCTTTGAGCTGGGCAGACTCATGAATGACCCTTTTCTGTAAGTCTCCTTTCCTTATAAAAACAGGCAAAACTCTCAAATTTAATCAGTTTGTGGCTTGTAAGAAGACTGAATTAAGTTCTAGATGTGTCCAGCCAACTTGGTATCAGCATATGAATAAGAAGTGATGTTATTTACAATGGTCTCAAATGTTGTAATTCTGGCACCATAAATGTCCTTTCACACTATCAAGGCTCTCTTCTTTTGAGATTTCCCTCACTATGAAATTAAAGCAACCTAGAGGTGGAGTAGCTCAAGACTGTAACAGTCATGAGGTGAGAGCTTTGAGGATTTTATTACTAAAATGGTGGGGCATTTATGACTAAATCAATTCTTCATGAAAAGGTTACCCTTCCTGTTCTGGAAGCGTTTAGTGAGCGGTAATATAGCTCAGGCAGGAAGAACTTTGAAGCTTTTTCATCAATATGATTTTTACAGACTCTAAAAAATATTTACTCTGATACTCTAGACTAGAAAAATCAGTGTCCTCATATGCCCTGGGTCTGGGTGCCTGCATTCAGAACTGCTGAGCTTGGAGTGTGTTGGAAACCTGGGGCAGCTTCCATTTTTCTCCCAGGCCAAAATGTTTGGACAGTTTTGGAAAGGCATTGGATCTCTAAAAGTAAAGATCTTTAAAGTGTAAGTTTACATGTGGCTTGTTTTAAACCCTGCTGCTACATCCTCTATAACATGCTGGGACTGCTGTTGCTTCTTTATTGGCTTGTAAACCTTTATCATCTCTCTCAAAGCCACAAGAGCACAATTTGCTAAGCTTCCAGTTCCTGTTCCCCAAAAGACATCAAAAACCTCAATGAAAGCTTAGCCTAGAAATGAAAGTTTGTCAACTCATTCCAAAGTTTTGGGTTGAAACATGATGACAAAGAAGATGCTGTTAGTGTGCAACACTGCAGAGTTGGGGCAGAGTGGCTCAGCAGAAAGAGACTTGAGAGTGTTGATTGACAGTCAGCTGAATGTGAGCCAGCAGTGTGCCCAGGCAGCCAAGAAGGTCGAAAGCATCCCAGCCTTTATCAGGAGTAGTATGGCCAGCAGGTTTAGAGAGGTGATTGTGCTACTATACTTGGCACTGGTGAGGTCACACCTTGAGTACTGGGTCTATTTTTGGATGTTGCGGTGGAAAACAGACACTGAGGTGCTGGAGCAAGTCCAGAGTAGGGAAACAAAGTGGGTGAAGGGTCTTGAGAATGAGTCTTGTGAGGAGCAGCTGAGGGAACCGGTGTTATTTAATCTGGAAAAGGGAGGTTGAGAGGAGACCTTATTGCTCTCCACAACTTTCTTAAAGGAGGCTGTAGAAAGGTGAGTGTTGGTCTTTTCTCACAAGTCACAACTGACAGGACAAGAGCAAATAGCATAAAGTTACAGCAGGGGAGGTTTAGGTTAGAAACTAGAAAAAACTTATGTACCAAAAGAATTCTCAAAGACTGGAACAGGCTGCCCAGGGACATGGTTGAATTGCCATCCCCAGAGGTACTGAAAAGCCATTTAGGTATGATGCTCAAGGATATAGTGTTGTAGTGACCCTGGTACTGGTAGCTAGTGGTTGGACTTGATCTTGAAGGGTGCTGCACTTTGGCCACAACAACCCCATGCAGGGATACAGGCTGGGGTCAGAGTGGCTGGAGAGCAGCCAGACAGAGAGGGATCTGGAGGTGCTGATTGATACCCGCCTGAACATGAGCCAGCAGTGTGCCCAGGTGGCCAAGAGAGCCAGTGGCATCCTGGCCTGCATCAGGAATGGTGTGGTCAGCAGGAGCAGGGAGGTCATTCTGCCCCTGTACTCTGCACTGGTTAGACCACACCTTGAGTCCTGTGTTCAGTTCTGGGCCCCCCAGTTTAGGAGGGACACTGAGATGCTTGAGCGTGTCCAGAGAAGGGCGACGAGGCTGGGGAGAGGCCTTGAGCACAGCCCTACGAGGAGAGGCTGAGGGAGCTGGGATTGGTTAGCCTGGAGAGGAGGAGGCTCAGGGGTGACCTCATTGCTGTCTACAACTACCTGAGGGGTGGTTGTGGCCAGGAGGAGGTTGCTCTCTTCTCTCAGGTGGCCAGTGCCAGAACAAGAGGACACAGCCTCAGGCTGCGCCAGGGGAAATTTAGGCTGGAGGTGAGAAGAAAGTTCTTCACTGAGAGAGTCATTGGACACTGGAATGGGCTGCCCGGGGAGGTGGCGGAGTCGTCGTCCCTGGAGCTGTTCAAGGCAAGGTTGGACGTGGCACTTGGTGCCATGGTCTAGCCTTGAGCTCTGTGGTAAAGGGTTGGACTTGATATTCTGTGAGGTCTCTTCCAACCCTGATGATACTGTGATACTGTGATCTTTTCTGACCATGGTGATTCTGTGAAAAGCACAAGAGTTGAACTGCAGCTTAAAAAAAGACTGTCATCTGTTTGAGCATCACCTTCACTCATGCTACTGTCATTTGCTCTTACTACCCTCTGGTATGTGCCAAAAGCAGTCTAAATTTGCAATGAGGTGATTGTCATGAAATTGGTTCTCTGGGGGCTGCTAGGATTGTTTCTGATTGTTTGGATGCATAATAGAGGGCAATATTCAAGCTAACATTGGTTTATTAGTAAAAGTTTTAATGAGGTATAAATCCCAGCCATCTGACTTCACACACCTTCCTTAGGTTTAGCTAACAAAGTCCAAGCTTTCAGAGCTCTAAAGTACTGGTGACTACTGCCCGACTCACTAGTGCTGATGAGTGCACTGCTGAAAAACAGTAACAGGGAATTCCCTGGGCACAGTGACCCCCAGACCCTAGAAAAGGCAGTCAAGGAATACTGGGCAGCACAGACTGAAAGAGAGTGTATCAGCTGGCAGCTAGCATAGCCCATGGGCTGTTGGTGGAAAAAACACCTCTTCCAGCAGGAAATGTGATCCAAAGCAGGGAGGAGTTTAAACTAATTGGTGGAGCAAAGGGGATTACTGTTCCTGCTGCTGGGAGGTCAGATGTCCAGTGGGAGTAGTTAGGGATTTATCAGTTTATCTGCTAACTCATTAGCATCTGAACTTTCTCCAGGTACCTCCTTTTAGGGCACTATTGTCAGCCCTTCAAAAATGGCTTTTGGTATAGTCTAGAGAAAGCAAAATTCATGATGAATGTTTTAACAGCATGGAGGTATGGAAAATGTGGTTCTTTGGCCAAACATTCTTGGCTTTTCTGTGCTGAATTTCACTCATTTCTCTCATGTTGTGTCTTCTTTGACTGTCCTTTAGGAGCTCTGTACTACATATACTTGAGTTGCTAGTGTGGTTGAAGATTCAAACAGTAGCAGTGAAAATTTAATCGCTTCTTCATGAGAGGTATCAAGTTTTCTTAGCTGCATTTGTGCATCTCCTGGCCTTCTGCTCTTGTGAGACCCACACTTGTGTCCAGTTCTGGTGTCCCTATTGTAAGAATGACATGGAACTCTTGGAGTGACTCCAGAGGAGTGCCACACAGGTGATCCAAGGGCAGATGCAGTAAGAATAGGCTGAGGGAGCTGGGACTGTTCAGCCTGGAGAAGAGAAGACTCCAGGGGGATGTGATGGTTTGGGTGTTCCCTGCCCTCCCACACTTTAGAAGTTACCCAGACTAGTCTCAGCCGGCTCTGGGAATACAAATGAAGCTATTTATTTACAGCAGCACAATATACAAGCAGATATTTACAGTTACAGACAGAAATATACAAGGTAAAAGGTGATACAGAAACACAGCTCCCCTCCCAGAAACCTGAGTCCCCAGGAGAGGCTCTCAACCACCTCTGCACCTTCCCCCTGCCCCTCTCAACCTTACCCCAGCCCCAAGGAAGAATGGAGGTTCAGCCAAGAGGTTAAGAAGCAAAGGTGAGTTAGTCCAAATGGAAGGTGAGGTTAGGGAGATGTAGCTCAGTCAGAAGCCCAAGGCAGAGTGAGTGAAAAATGGCAAGAGTGTTATCTAATGTTTTCTTTCCTTCTTCAGCAAGACTCTGAGGGGAGTAGACATCACCACTGTTTTCCTTTTACAGCCTGTGATCTAGTTCTTCTCACCAAAACATTCTACCCTGCTTCAAACTGGCACAGGGGACCTCGTAGCTGCCTTTCGATACCTGAAAGGGAACTTACAGGAATGCCAAGGGGACATTTTTCATAAGCGTGTCTAGCAACAGGACAAGGAGGAATGGTTTTCAACTGAGGGAGAGTAGATTTAGACTAGATTTTAGGAAGAAGTTCTTCCTAAACTCTTAGTACAAGGGTAATGAGAAACGGTGAATGGACTTCATTAATTCTTTTTGATCTCCCACTCATATAATGTCATAGAATCATATCATAGAATCAGCCAGGTTGGAAGAGACCTCCAAGATCATCCAGTCCAACCTAGCACCCAGCCCTAAGCAATCAACTAGACCATGGCACTAAGTGCCTCATCCAGTCTTTTCCTGAAGACCCCCAGGGACGGTGCCTCCACCACCTCCCTGGGCAGCCCATTCCAATGCCAATCACTCTCTCTGGGAAGATCTTCTTCCTAACATCCAGCCTATACTTCCCCTGGCACAACCTGAGACTGTGTCCCCTTGTTCTGTTGCTGGTTGCCTGGGAGAAGAGGCCACCCCCCACCTGGCTACAATGTCCCTTCAGGTAGTTGTAGACAGTAATAAGATCACCCCTGAGCCTCCTCTTCTCCAGGCTAAACAACCCCAGCTCCCTCAGCCTCTTCTCACAGGGCTGTGTTCCAGGCCCCTCACCAGCTTTGTTGCCCTTCTCTGGACATGTTCCAGCACCTCAACATCTTTCTTGAATTGAGGGGCCCAAAACTGGACACAGTACTCAAGGTGTGGCCTGTTATGGTGCCTTTCTTACTAGAATGTCATGACAGTTCTGTTCACAGAAAAGACCAATAATTTTTATTCCTTTTAACACTTTTCTTCCCATAGTTCTTCAGAGACTGATAAACTAAATGTAGCAAGTAACCACAATTGTAACGTAGCCAAGGTTGAGGTCGAGCAGAGCAGCTATAAAACGGCAAACAGTAACATTTCAAAATGAGTTAAAAGAGGACAGAAGGAGCAATAGCATAAGCAAGTGTGAAAATTCAGGGGGAGTGCAAGAATATAAACCAAGATTTTAGTCAGTACGTACCACATATAAAGCTGAGACTACAAATAAATATTTCAGAGGGAGGATTAGTAAATGTTCTTTAAATCCTACATTCAGCTTGTCGCCAAGCACATTCAGTGTGTGATAAAATCAAGTGAAATATTTGACCAAAATGTGAAACTTCAGTGTTTTGTTTCATGTTACACCTATTAGTCAGAAATTATAATTATTTTTAACAATAAGTCTTACTCTATGCAAAAGAAATGGCTACTCAGAAGAGAAATAGACATGGATAAGATCCATCAAGTTCAAGCTGAGGAGTACTCTGTGTTGGTGTGATGGTTTGGGTGTTCCCCACCCCCTCACACTATAGAAATCACCCAGACTAGTCTCAGCCAGCTCTGGGAATATAAATGAAGCTATTTATTTACAGCTAGCACAATATACAAGCAGATATTTGCTGTATATACAGTTATAGACAGAAATAGACAAGGTAAAAGGTAATACAGAAACACAACTCCCCTCCCAGAAACCTGAGTCCCCAGGAGGGGCTCTCAACCACCCCTGCACCTTCCCCCTGCCCCTCTCAATCTTACCCCAGCCCCAAGGAAGAATAGAGGTTCTGCCAAGAGGTTAAGAAGCAAAAGTGAGTGGAAAGTGTGTTAGAGAGATGTAGCTCAGTCAGCAGCCAAAGGCAGAGTGAGTGAAAAATGGTGAGAGTGTTATCTAATGTTTTTGTTTCTTCTTCAGCAAGACTCTGAAGGGAGTAGACATCACCACTGTTTTCCTTTCACAGCCTGTGATCTAGTTCTTCCCACCAAAACATTCTAGCTAGTTCAAACTAGCACAGTTGGTCAGCACTTTTTTTTCCCCATCACACCTTGTCTATAGAGAAAGGGATGTGACACTTGCTTATTAATACCAGGGCACACAGTGTCTTCATGTTTTTCTATATTATCCCTCAATATTCTGTATGGAAAATGAGATATAAGCCCACAGGTTAGTTTGCAATCACTACTTGAAGGGGCTCGCAACCCCTCTGTGTAAGAGTTATAGCATCCTTCAGTAATCTCTGCCTTATCTGTGTTCTCTTATATCCACTCCTGATTTCCTGGCAGTACCTCCTGGGCAGCACAAGCAGCTCTCTGTTCAGCCTATGAAGACTCCCATTTTCCCAGCCACCTCAAAGAAGTGCATTGATTTTCATTATTTTGAGCAAGCTAATGTTGGGATTTGGACAATGTAGACCCAATTGTATTATTAGTCTACTCCTGGCAATTTTTCTTTGTCCATATGGCATTTTTGAGGTAATATTTAGGAGCCCTTAGTGCAGAGCCCCTTGGTGCCAGCCCTTGTGCAATCATCCAGCTCACAGGCCCTGTTGACCAGTAGATCTGTTCCAATGGACATAGAAAATTTGCCATACTGCTGAAGGAAACTGATAATGTCAGCTAAATTATGCCATTTACAGCAAAATCTTGGCTTCAGGCTAAGATATGACATACCAGGGTTGTTCATTCATCTCAGCCTATGTCTGGTTTAGCAATAGAGGAAGATCTGTACCCCAATTAGTTTTTCCTGAACAGCTCAGAGTACTAAGCCCAAGTGAAGACACATCTCTAGGGATGGCAGACCAGGTCTGGGCAAATCCTCCACCTCCCACCTATTTCCCACCTTCTGACCTCCCATCCACTTCCCACCTACTTGCACTGTCAGTGGAGAGCCTACTGGGGACAACATCAGCAGTTCCTATGGTTAATCTCTCTCCTCCTGTCTCCTGCACTGGCTTTGTCTCTGGAGCTGGAGAATTGCTTCCAGAGCTGGCTGAGGAAGGAAGGTGAAGAGGGGAATTGCTGTATTGCTGATGCAGGGTTACACATTGCCACATTTGAACAGAGGATAGAAAAGGAATTTTTGCCTTTATTCCTCCTATCCATCACTAGGACAACAAAATTTGATTTTGCATATATTGGTCGAAAGTATGGAACTAACTTTCAGGAGGCAGAAGGACTTTCTGTCTTTTTAAGTCCCTGATATCTTTTAGATCTGAGAAAGGGCTGGCTTAATGTGTAGCTTGAAATTCAGATGGATACACCATGTTGTTAGAATTATTTTGCTGTTAGTCCAGCTAAAATATGAGGAAGGAATCTAGCCATTTGACATCTATTAAACCCTTCTGATAGCCAATTTAACCTCCAAACCCAGATGCCTGAGACCAAATTGTTTAGCAGACGAGCGTGCAGTTCCCAGGCAAAGCATGTTACTTAATCTGTGTAATAGGTGTGATGGGAAATATGCTGTAGTGGTGTCCAGCTAGCACAAAGGCAAACAACATTCCCTTTGCTGCACTGACATTCTTTAGCTTCTTTTCTACATTTTTTCTGTTTGTTCAGACAATCAGAATCTTGAAGTGATGGAAGGATGCCTGCAGCCTTCTGGGTAAACTGGTGCTGTTGGCAGTTCAGCCAAGCACTGCTATAGCTGAAGATTCCACCAGAAATCCAAAAACCCAAATGTCCATACACTCCAGCCCAAGCAGACAATGTGCAAATGTTTAGTCTGAGGTATTTTATTATCTTGTTTCTCTTCTGTTTGAGAATCAACATTTAACCTGTCATGGATTTTTCCTTTTTTTTTTTTTTTTGGTTTCCCCTGAAGTAGTTGAAAAATACAATGAAATCAGTTTGCTGAACCTGTGCCCTCCTAGGCTCTGTGAAATGATAACAATTAAAAGTTCTCTAGATTGGGGGGGTGGGAAATTACTGCTACAGACTCTGCTTCTGTGAAATCCATGATTTGTGTGGAAAAGAAAAAAAAAGGCAATATTTTATTTCTAATTCTTGAGAGTTTTATTCAGTATGGAGACGAGAAAATACACTTCCATGAACTATTGGAGAAGTCTCAATGTAACAGCCAGCTGCTTGCCCTCTCCCCTGCTCATCACCTGCCAGGCTGGCATGGCATAGCCACTCATGGCTGCATGCATGGGCTTCTGGGTTGGGTCCATGTCCCAGCTAATCCCCCTGCCCAGTGCTTCTGGCTCATCTGTCTGCCTAGCCTGCTCCACTTGCTGGAGCCCAGCAGTGCCAGGACCAGCTGTGTGAGCTCATACAGGGACAGACTCTTGTTTAGACACCAGAATTTGGAGCTTGAGGACAAGGACTTGCTGAAAAGGGGACAGAAAAGGGCTACAAAGATGATTAGAGGACTGGAACTCATGTGAGGAAAGACTGAGAGAACTGGATCCATCTAAACATGTGGGAATTGATATGAATGAGGTTTCACTGCCCTAGTTCTTGAGAGGGACAACTGATAAGGAGGACAGGGAGCAATTTGTAAGCAATGAATCAAGGCAATAGAAAAGCTTCAGTGCCAAATTAGAGAGGACTTACTCCTCATCCCTCTAGCATCTGCTCAGACAGCAGGACCTTTTTATGGTTTTGACCTTGTGGAAAGGAAGGCTAGCTGTCTCTTACATTGAGGGAGAATGCTTTCTGTTTATGCCAGTTATAAAGCTGTCTGTTCTGTGATAACGATATAAACCCCCTCAGAATAAATGTCCTCACTGAAGTTCTCTCTGGATCTAAAGTGTGGACCATTAATTCCTCCAGCATGGACATAAGGAGGAATTTCTTTAATATAAGGGTTATGGAGCACCATAACAGGCTGCACAGAGAGGTGATGGTATCTCTGGCTCTGGAGACATTCAGAACCTACCTGGACATGTCTGACTTTCTTTAGATAAACCTTCCTTGGCAGAGAGATTGGACTCGATTATTTTCAGAGATCTCTTCCAATCTCTACCATTCTGCTTGGTTCTTAGTGTACAAAATTAAAACCATCTGAATTGGGTTGGTTTTGAGTTGTTTTTTCTGTTTTGTTTTTTTTTTGGTTGGTTGGTTGGTTGTTTTTTTGGGGTTGATTGTTTGTTTGTGTGGTGATTATTACATCATTATTACTACATGTTAAATTGCCTTTGCTCATTCCTGATGATTTTGCTTAAGTACTCACTCTTGAGTAGCTGAAAATTTTGAGCAGTTGAATTGGATCCACTTGGAAACAGGCTCCCAGACTTCAGCATAAGATATATCTTTCTGGTCACATATTTCCTGCCTTTATTGGCTGGAAGTTTTTCTTACAATGAGATGGCTTGAAAGGAAGATTGCATTGTTATTTATTGCTGAGATGTGTGGGTGCGATTTTGTTTTATTTTTACTGGGTAATATAATGATGTCTACCTCAAAAGAAATGCTTTTTTGAGAACTTAATTTTCACAGACATTTCAGATCAAATCCAGCTGAACCATTGGGCCAGCAGCCACTTCAAGGAAGGGAGGCCATTAATTTCAGAACAATGACATCAATGTTCAGTTTGCTCAGGAAGCAAAAGATTCAAGATTATTCACCTAAGTTAGGATATTGAGTTGCTATATGGATTATTTAATTCATTCAAGGTGAATTAACTCTGTGCCACTGTAATAGGAGTACCCAGCCAGGTACCAGGGATCTGGGGAACCAAACCTCAGTCTCTATTAATCTGTAGCACATCTTTCTCTTTGATGCTTGTGATGACTGATAGTGCCAAAGCTTGTGAGCTTTCAGTGTTATTGAAGTGTATATATTATTACCAAGATATCCAAAGCAGAGGACCAGGCTTCTCTTTTAATAGGTTGGCTGTTGTAGTGTTCACCAAGTCATTTATTCACTAGTGTCATTAGGACTAGAGATCCACTATTTGAACCTCTCAGTCTTCATCTATTCAAGTTCACTTTTCTGTGAAATAAGATCTAACAGAAGTTTCAACAGCATTGTTTGTTGAGCCTGTGTTTGGCAGAACTGGGCAGAACTGCAACAGCTTCTAATGGTCAAGTCTTAAAACCAGCATGAACATATTTTTAAACTCAAGCTGGGTAGGTGAGTGATTTCTCTGGTGATTTCTTCACCAAAACTTCCCTATGGTATGTGAACAGGCAGGATTAAGAACATAAACTGTTTATGTTTACAAATAAATCAGTTCTTTGTTGTTCCACTGGGTCAAAAGAGAAAGTTCATTAACTCTGCTACCATATCATGTGATAGAGGAGCATAAAAAACCTGTTTAAATATGGTGCTAAAGAAATTATTAGTTGCACTAAGTAGATCCATGCTCCTAACTTCTGCAGTTAAGATGGATTATATTACTTTTGTTTACTTATTTAGGTATTGACCCAAAGATTTGTTAAAACTGGTGGTTACTCCACTTGGTCTTCAAGAGAAAGAAAACTTAACAAAAAAAAAAAAAAGGTAAAAAAGCCTAAAATTTCTTAAAAATTATAAAAAGCAAACTTCTTAAAAAATTCTCCTTTTCATAAAAACCTTGGGAAATATAAAAAAAAATATGTTTGGTGACTTCCTTCAAACATTAATTGGATGCTTAATAGAAAAGCAATAAAGATTTTTCTCTATCTTATTCTACCCAGCATACAGACAGAGCTTCCTCTAAAGCAAGAACTTGTTAGTCTTTCCTCTATAAGCATAGAGGACTTCCAAAAGTTTCATTCCCTCTCTTAACTGTAATGGTTTTCTTTATGATTTGAGAGTTATGATATATGGCTAAGCATCAGGAAACTTTTCCTACTTATCTGCAAGATCTTAGCAGAAATTATATTAACAGGCGACCAACCAAGGAAATTATGATGCTTGGACCATGTCTCTGAAAAGGATGTTTTGAGTGATGTATGGTTATAATTTTCTGGATTATACTCAGATGTCAGAACTGGCAGTTGCTTCCCCAAACAGCAGGTGTTCAAGCTGACAGACAAGATGGTAATAGTAACCCACTGAATATTCTATGAGCAATTCTATATAGCACAATAGCCCTGTTTGACTACATGCAGAGAGTCATTAAGCAGTGAAAGTTTTATTAAATCCACAGACTGGTAATAACAGACACATGATTCAGTCACAGAGCTTGGGGAAAACCATCAAGCAATGTATGTTATTAAAATGACATGACTTTATCGTGTGTGATTAAAACAACAAAGACTTTTCCAATCTGATTTCCATATATTTATGACAGGCCTATTTAATATGAGCACCCCTGCGACAGCTATCTTGTCCTAGCTCTTGAGATTGTCTCATGGCAGTCAAACTGAAGAAAAAGACAACAGTAATATACAGATTGTCTCCCTGAAAATTTCTGTGGCATAGACGTGGATAGTGGAGGCAAATTTACAGTTTGGTTTATTTTCAACCAGAGTAAGGCTCCATCAAGGTGTTCAAAACCTTTTGTATTACAGCTCACACAGAAATGTGGGACACCTTAGGAATAATCAACACAATATGTCAATACAAATTTGGCTGGACTGCCACAAAAGAAGTGTTAAAAAAGCACACTAGGAAAAAAAAAGCTAGGGGGGAGGGGGCAGTGAAAAGGGAAGAGTTTGATTTTAGGACATCTCTGGGTTTGGACTGTGCAATAGATACAGGACTTCATCTAAACTCCTGGATTGATCCTTCTGACAGACCTGCACTCCTATCCTGACATGTACATAGTCACTTACAATATACATTATTGACTTTTCTTCCAGCTAAGAAAGGTTGGTGATCCAAAGAAAATGTGCCTGCTGTCCAAAATGCCTGTTGTTCCCTCTCTTCAAATATTGACATTTGTCTGGGTGCTTCTCGTTGTTTAGGTTGTCCACAGACCAATTTAACTGAGGCCACCTTGCCAAGGAACAGGACTTGTCTCAGTAGGAAATTCTATAATCATTACCACTCTTCAGTGCACACTTTCTGTCTCATTTAATTTTTGTTATTGCAATCAGTCAATGTAACTTAGAATTGATGAAGGTTGCTACTTGAATGTCACCATGCCACACTGTTCTGCCTCCACAGTGATGTTAAGTACACCATTTTTTTTCTACTTTTATTTTCACTTAATTCTTAGTTATGCTTTACTAGATCAATATTGTTCAAGGATTTGTTCACTGGTATGCTAGTTAGGGGTTTTAATTCACTGCTATGTTCTTGATGTCAGAAAAAGCCATTCAAAGAAAGACACTTCATGTGAATACAGACCTACAGCCAGAGAGAGAGAGTAGCTTTTGTTCTAGAAGAATGTTTCCTTCAGTCTAGTTTTCATTCTCAGAGTGGTTCACAGTATCATCAGGGTTGGAAGAGACCTCACAGATCATCAAGTCCAACCCTTTGCCACAGAGCTCAAGGCTAGACCATTAGGAGAATTTTTCTTCACCAGCAAGCTGAAGACTTGCTAGTGTTGAAGTGTGCCTTTAATCTACCCTTGTTGTATCATAACTTCTGCTTTATGGTTATTTTGCTAATTACTTTAGAATTCCTGTAGTTATGTTGACATTTCAAGAGACAGCTTAAGAGGAGAATAGAGATAACAAGGAAAAATATGACTGGATTCTAGAAAAAAAAAGTTCACAGTGAAGGAGATCAAACACTGGAACAATATGCCCAAAGAAACAGTAAAACCTTTGTCCTTGGAAATATTTTATATTTGGTTGGATATGATCCTGAGCAACCTGCTCTAACTTCAAAGACAGATCTGCTTTTAGCAGGGACTTGGACTAGATGACCTCCTGAGGTCTGTTCCAACCTAAATCATTCTCAGATTCTGAGAATATTCTGCTAGTTTGTCTATAGATTTTGCTTGCGTACAAAGGCTTGTAAAATCTGGTGGGTTTGGGGGTTTGGGGGTTTTTTAAGGTTAGCAATTAAATCATAGTAGTAAAATTCTCCCTCTGAACATCACTTAAAGAGACACAAAATACTTCACCATGTTAGCATAGAATGAATTCACCATCATTTGTAGCAGGGAGGTTGCTACTGTCCCTCCTTTGCTAACAAGCCTAACGTCTTGTTCTGTTTGATGAAAATAAAGCACTGACCTCCACCTTCCACTGGTTCTTCTAGCACTTTTCCAATTAAAATAGTATAGAACATGTTAATGAATGGTTTATTCTACCTCTTAGCATTGGAAGAATCTTTCCTGCTCCATTCTTGATAGAGGTTTTCCTTGCCTCATCTTAAACCTTCCAAATGATTCTGCTACTGTATTTTCCAGTCTAATTATTAAACTCCAGAGTTACCTCAATCTTGTGGAGTTCTCCCTAATCTCAATCTAAGTTTTCTGCTCTTTTTCTGTAATCTTATTTCTATCTCACATATTAATACGTCTGTCTCACTCATGTTTAAATATTTCTCATTCTTTTAGCAGCTTATATGTTACCACCTTTATTTTATTCTGGATATTGCTCTTCCTAGCTATTCTTTTGCTTCTCTAAAGTCTTGCCATCTTTTTGATCACTGGGCATGTGGAACTAAGCAGGGCCTTCAAAGCACATGTGTAGCAGAGCCAAGAAAGATTTAGGTTATTTTTCCCTTGCTCGGTGATGAGGTACCTCTGCAAAACCAGGACAGGAGTGCATTTGACTTTGCTTCCATGAATTTGTATTACTGTGCAGCTGTAGAAATTTATTATCTGCTGTCCCCATCACAGCTCCTTCAGCACTGCTGCCTCCCTACGGAATAGTCCCACCATGTTAAGTGTGCTCTGGGATGTTGTGATGGTTTGGGTGTACTCTGCCCCCCCACACTTTAGAAATCACCCAGACTAGTCTCAGCTGTTTCTGGGAATATAAATGAAGCTATTTATTTACAGCTAGCACAATATACAAGCAGATATTTACAGTATATACAGTTATAGACAGAAATAGCCAAGGTGAAAGTAATACAGAAACACAACTCCCCTCCCAGAAACCTGAGTCCCCAAGAGGGGCTCTCAACCACCCCTGCACCTTCCCCCTGCCCCTCTCAACCTTACCCCAGTCCCAAGGAAGAATAGAGGTTCGGCCAAGAGCTTAAGAAGCAAAGGTGAGTGGAGGATGAGGTTAGGGAGATGCAGCTCAGATGCAGCCCAGCCAGAGAGTGCAGCAAAAATTGCGAGAGTGTTATCTAATGTTTACCCTTTTTCTCCAGCAAGACTCTGAGGGCAGTAGACATCACCATTGTTTTCCTTTTGCAGCCTATAATCTAGTTTTTCTCACCAAAACATTCTATCTTGCTTCAAACTAGCACAGATGTTAGAGATGATCCTTAAAGACAGATTATTAAAATTACTTATTGAAAAAGCAAACCAAGGGTAAATGTAGTGAAATGCTCTAAATGCACCAGAACCAGCCAAGCCATGGGATCTGGCTCCAGAGCTGCCTTTTTTTTCCACATATTTTAAATATCATTATTAGATGCTACCTACATGCCCTGCAACTGTATGAAAGCACAGACTAGGCAGCTCTTACTTCATGTGTCGTAAAAGGTCATCTAATGGACTTGGGACCAAATGAGATATACTTCAAGAATGTGAAGCAAACAAGTAGAGAATGGGAGAAAACAATCAAGCTCAACATGTGAAGGAGGAAGGGGGAGCAAGCCAAGGAAATGGTAATTCCCCAGTGCAAACACCTTCTCTGACTCAAACTTCACGTGACAAACTGACAACTATCCAAATGTCATTCTCTTTCCTCTTGCCAATCTGCACTGTCTCCAACCCTGAGAAAGCTTGCTGACTCTGTCTGTGTGTGCGTACCAAAGGACCACTTGTACCTGCTTATATTTTGAGTATATTCTTCATTCAAAACTAGCAGAAATATGTTTCTGTTTAGCTAGAAAAAGAACATGTTGTATTTCACACTGAACCTCCCTTGAGGGAAAAGCAAACAAACATGTTTAAACTGCAAGAAGAAAAAGTTCCCCAATTCAAAATAGTCTGATGGGTCTCTAAACTCAAAACAGAAGCATGGGAGGTTTGCCTACCAGTTCAAAGATGTGATTCTGAATCACCAGAGAGTGAGGCCAGCATGCCAGTAAAGCTCTCCTTCAACTACATCAGGAAAAATCATGAGCTGTGTTTTCACTGACAATTCATCAATCTCTGACAGTAGTCCACCCATAAGCAAAAGAACTGTGAATCTACATTTATACATCATCTGTGATGAGAGATACAGACAGTCTTAGAAACAGAGAAATACCCAGCCCACACCCTGGGGGATGTTACCACACAGTCTGACCTTCAAGGCACTGAACCCAGTGTCCATCATTTAGACCCTCATCTATATTTGCTTCTGTTTATCATGAAACTTCACTGTTGAATCTCTTAGAGAAAATGAACCTTTATTAAGCATCTAAATAATAGCTGTGCTGCAGTAAGAAGCCATTCACATCTGTCAAAAGCTTGGGAAAAGCTGTACTCAGTTCAAAACAGTACTTTTATTTTCAAGTTTTTAACAGAGACTTTTTAACAGAAAAGCTCTTAACAGCTTCTAAATATGATATCTTTCTGCTGGTGTTTCTGGAAGTGAACTTTTCTGACTGTTTTTCTTTGGCAACTACTATTCCAGTAAAGAATGATCTTAATATATTATTTTATATAGAGTTGGTTAGTTTTTCATCTCACATTTAATAGACAAGCAATGCTTATGAATTGGTCAGTGTTTCCAATGTATTCCAGTTTGTATATCCAAAGTTAAAGCAATAACTTTTTTTTTTCTTCTTCATTTGGGCACATTCTAGGAACAACACAGATTTTTTTACAGAGCCTGTGGGCTCTGTCCTGCCATTTTTTTTCCAGCAAGGTTTTCACAGGCTTCTTTGCTTGTCCTTTGTGCTGAATGATAGCAATATGGCTTTCGCTCACTGAGAAAAAGGGTTGTGGCCTTTCTGCTCTGTCTTGCATCTTCTCACACAATAGAAATCCACAAAACTGAGAGATGCATTTCATAGAGGTTTACTGGAGCTCTAAACCAGGCTATTGAAGGCTGCAACAGAAAATAAGAGATTTCTAAGTGAGATACTTAGAAAAACTTCTACTGAAGCTGCATCTGTTAATTTGGGAGAGAGGACACTATTACATATGCTAAATGGACCCAATTCTGAGGAGACGATGCTGATTCTGAAGAGAGTCACACTTGAAAGGATATTGAAATAGGAAATTCCATTCAAACTTTTTGTTTGAACAGCTATTGTTTTTTTCTCTCTCTTTTGTTTCTACCTGTTCAGTATTATCAAATTGTTCTAACAATCCTTTTCTTCAGATGTGCAGTTCCCACACATAGTGTCTGAACATGAAGTGAAAAGGTGCTGATGCCTTAACAGGATCTTAAAAAGCTGTCTCCTCCTTTATATCTATTACCTCTGTGAAGCAGCAGTAGGCATCCTTGTTATTGACATAGATATTAATTTTATTTGTCATCTGAAAATATTAATTAGAATTTTATTAAGGAGTTACTTTCTTCAAAACTTCTTTTTGCAAGAAAAGGTAGTTATCTCGAGATAAAAATCTTACTAAAGCAGGATTTTCCCATAGGATATCTGTTTCATTAATCTTTGTCCTTTCACCAAAGGAAGGTGAAATACCAGCAGTTCACTGTCAGGGAGGAACAAGGATTGTGTGTTCCGTATGAGCTGCCGTGATGGGAGTGGTGAGTGTGCCCCAGGGCGGCTGGACATGGCCTCCTCTAGCCTCTGTCCATCACACCATCCCTAGCCAGAGAGCAGGCCAAGTTAGGGAGCCCCAGGACTCCAGGTGTCTTTGTGGTGATATGGCAGGATGAAGGCCAGTCTGGAAACGTAAGCAAGTGAGTCAGAGTTAGGACCAGATCTGGTGAAATTAACCAAGGCAAGACACAGCCCAGGTATCACCAGTCACATCTGTTCTGATGGGCAGGCATGAGGTCAAGCCTGTGGGTCAGGATTAGTGGGCAGGCACAGGCTGCAATGTGGTGGGGGTCATAGCTCAGTCTGGAGCCAAGCAAAGCCCCAGCTTGGAACAGATTCCACTGGAAGGAAGGCAGCCCTGGCCAAGGCCTCCTCATGATCACCAAAGGAAGGGGCCAGCCTTTGGCTGTGTTACTTCAAAGTCAACCTTGGGATCCAGCACTCAAACCTACAGGTAAAAGGATTCCCTTATGGCATGTACTTTTTTTTTCCCAAAATCACAAAGATGTCTGTTTCTAGTAGAGGCTTTATTTTTATCCATAGAAAATTTAAGGCTAGGTAGCCACCTTGATGGGGTAACAAAATTCAAACAGAAGATTTCCAACCGCCTGCAGTGCTGCCCCAGATGTAACCTGCAGATACTGTGTTGGCTTAAAGCTGGGTAATACTGCTTATTCCATACATCTTTTTAAACAAAAGGAACCTGAGGGGGTAGAGGGAGAGGAGCTGAGTGGTCAGGCTAAAACTATAGAGGTTGTGAAAGATACTAATATTTAGCTTTATTACAATTGAACAACCTCAGCATAGTTTGTTGGAATCAGCAGGCCCTTTCCTCCTCTCAGTTTCTGCAACTGACTTCCCAGTTACAGCTTTTCTTGGATGAAACCAGTAAGGTCAGTACTAGGGATCTGATTTTCTACCATCTTTTGTAAGGAACATAAACTGTCATTCAGATGGAATTTTGAAGCTGAGAAGCCCCACTTTGTTCTTCATAATTTCTTCAGTGCAACAGAAAGTATAACCATAAATCCAAGGACTTGACACACAGGGAAGGATCTCAATAATTCATGACATTAGCAACTTAGTGCTTTTTGCATCACCTGGCTCCTTGTGTTGAACACCTTACTATTGCCTCAAATACTCAAATGTGTTATACAAGTTAGCTTCTGTTCTGTCCTTAGAAATGATCTTGTTCTTTCTCAAATTATATTTTCTCACTTCTCCTTCTTGAAACTTTTCCATTGCAAATTCAATCAGTTTAAAATGGCCATTTCTACCCAAGAACAATCTGTGACGCACATTCTGGGTGTAGCATGGGAAGAGAAGTCTCTCTTTCTGGAACAGCAAGGATAACTTTCTTTCCTCACACAATCCCATATATTTTTTTAGACAATTACTTTGGGGGAATTAGAAAGAAAACTATTTATTCAGGCTTTTGCATTGTTTTATATCAATATAGCAGAGGCCATCAAAATCTTAACTCCTGAGGTTTGCCAAATATATCCTTACGGAAAACAGTGAAAGAACTAATTATGTTGTGTCATTCTGGAAATAAAGAGGCTTTATGTTGCAGTGCTATGGCATCCCTATCGAGCTGGAAATAATACTATTTGCTGTAATAAAATCTGTGAGCTAAACTTCTGCTACTAGAGTCAAAGGGAGGTGAGTTTTAGATGGTGAGGTTTTAGAGTGATCGTTAAGCACTGAGATGAGGATTGAAAATGTCTGTTAATGTGGCTTAACAACTCAAGGCAGCTATGGGAGACAAAACATTCTCTAGTATTAATAACAGGTTTTGTTATTTATACCTTCTGGTGCTCTGTACACCATGCTGCTGCTTAGCACCACAGTGAAGCTAAATGTAATGGGAACACCATGTGAAGACATGACCCCGTGTTCCGCTCTCCAGTCTCAGCTTCTGCAGGTCTTTGCCACACAGCATGTCTCCTGCCTTAGCTGCACATGAGATGCAGAATCCAGACAGACTCAGAATCAGAGTCTTTAATCAGACTTCTCTATGGTTCATTAATCTATTTTAGAGGATGTTATCTTCCCTGCTGCAGAGTTCCTCCCAAGCTGCCTGACCATTTGACTGCATATGAAGGACTTTAGAGACTTCTTGCTACTACAGCTCAGCTCTCTCCTGGACAAAGCAAACTACCCAGAAGGATTCAAAACTACCCCTCACCCCACCCTCTTTCTCTTTCCTCTTCCCTCTATCTCACAAACTAATTGCTGAAGTCAGAGGTGAGATGCCAAAACAGGTCAGGGTTAAAAACAAAGTGATTAGATCTAACAACACAGAGACTAGACAGAGAAGTGAACAGGGCAACGTCCCAGGAGAAAGTAAGCTTACATTATTTATGTTTTCACTTTTTGTCCCTCTCAGCAAACCAATGAGTGATATAGACATCATCATTATTTTCTTTTCACAACCAGTGATCTAATTTCTCCAATTTCTCCCCTTAAAATATTCCAGTTGGCCTCAAACCAGCACAACGATCTAACTTATGGTGATATTCTGGCTGTGTCTCAATGACTGCAGTGAGCATACAGTGCCCGGTATTGTGGAGGATCTAAGTGCTTTTGACAGTGGCAATAACAGAAAGTGGGACCCAGACTTCCCACATCATCCCCACCTTATCAGGGCAGTTGTGTTTGCAGGATCCAGCAGGCCCATCTGCCTCTGTTGTCAGAGGAATTAATCTGAAAACACAGCATGGAAAAAAAGAGGTAAGGAGAATCCTGGGCCACATCTCACCAGCATCATTCTCTCTAGAGGAAATCATAAAAACATGAGTTTTGCAGACATTAGCCTCTTAGTTTAAATGTCCTTTGTGTTAAGCTTGATTAGAGCTATTGTAGGATACCTGTGCTTAGGTTTCACAATTTTTATCCAGTGGAGTAATTCTCTAAGTATCAAATTAGAAATATTTGTTATTTTTCTTGGAAGATTAATTATACTTTTTTTCATAATAAAACTAAAATGTTTTCTAACTGCAACATAACAAGAAACCAAATTGGTTTGTACAGTCCTGATAAATTTTTCTTACCAAAGTTACTTTGCAATGTGAAGAATGGGGTGGGGAGCTGGTCAGTGTTTGACAAGTTCTGTCAAGCAAATTGCTTCTGCTTGAACACAACAGGCTTTTAATCTGAAGCACAGCATTTTCCACTGTGTATTATCTCAAAGCTCAGCTGCCTCATATGCAAGGATTATTGAACAAGGTGTCCCACAGCTCTCAGATCTGTATAGCTGCTAAACAAAAGTCATTGAGTGAATTTCAGTTTCTCAGCATAAGGATAGCTCAAAGCTTAGATTTGCAGCTGAGTTATTTTCCAAAATGATCTTTCAGCCATTCCCCAGAATGCAGTCCATGAACTCTTGTTAATACACATAACCTGGTTTAAAATGATACTTAAAACTAAAAAAGGAGGTATGCATATCTATAGGTCTTTTTTTTTTTTTTTTTTAAAGGAGTGTTTCCCTCAAAAATAGCTCAAGGAAACATTTTTCTGTTGTTCCATGTTATTCACACAAAGTGATGTGTTATGATTGGTTTCATTAACCACAATCAGAAGGATGAGTCAGGGAGACGGGGAATTTCTGTGATAGCTTTCCTGTGGGCTGTTTGCTCAGATGTAGGAAAGGCAGAGCTGGTGTTTCAAAACCACAATTCCCTAACTGTTTCAGAAAGAACAAAACTCCCCATAGTGACATCAGGTCCCTCTGCTCACATCCCTTGTTCTCCTCTAGAAGCACCTGTATTCAAAGTCCGCTTTGTGTCTTATCCCCGTGGTGAAGCCAGGAGAATTTTTCTTGGCAACATTTTTCAAGCCTTAGATGACTAAGTTTAAGCATCTAAATATGTGTCCTGATTTTTGAAGTACTGAACTCACGCACACAGGCATGCACACACGTTTTATTGAAGTCAGCTGGGGAAGCTGGGTCATAAGCATTTCTGAAAATCAGGCCACTTATTTAACTGTCTAAATATGGATTTATGAGCCTGCCTCCAGACACACCCAAGTCTAGTCATAGCTTTACAGATATTAGTATATTGCCCCAGCACTGTGTGTCCTACACATGTTTTTAAGTCCCGTTCCAGAGCCACACTTCTGAAAATTAGTCTGGATGAAGAGCAAATTGTTTGGGATAATTATTTCCACAAATTAAACCCAAGGATCGTTATTATTTTAGTTTTTGGAGAAAAAGGATATTACACTTCCACTACAGCAACTGGAACCTTAATATTGTAGCCCTGCTGTTAGCTTGTGAGAATTAGAACATTTGACTAATTTATTGCCCAATTTTCTTTTTTGTTTCTTTCAAATATTAAAGTGCTTACTGGAATCAGTGGGGCAGCTTGTCACTATTGCTTATAAAGAGCAAGGGGATCTCCAGACAGTCCTTGCTGTGCCAGTGTAGCATTGCAGTTGCACACTGCTTTTTATCACAAGCTTGGGACAAAAATGAAAATTTACCCCAGAGGCAATAAAATGGAGCACTGAAACATATTTTACCTGTGAAAGCTGATGTCAAGGCAGTGCAGTTCTGTTGATTTACATGTGAGTGCATGTTTGTCTACCATGAGAGTTCTTGCAAACTTTGGGAGGGCAGAGTTTTCACAGTACCACAGAGGATTGCTTTCAGGCCTTCTTTTGTGGCATAAAATTCATGTCAGGAAAGTGTAGAAAGCTATTTCAATGACTGTACATCTCTTTCACAGTTCAGGTGTATTCAATGAACTTTTGATATCCCAGTTGGCAGAAAATAATGGCAGGAGAAAGAATTCTTGGAGTCCTGATTTGTTTGGGTTTTAGCTTTGAGGCTTTTTCCTTCATCTGCCTTCGCTCCAGCTGCTAGTTTTGTTCACCAAGCACTGGTATGAAGCATTTCCTCTACTTATAACTTGTCTCCCCAGCTTGCCTTGTGCAGTACAAATTGAATTTCTTCTTCTCCCTCAGTGGAAGGACCTGTGTGTTCTCAAGACCTAGCACAGTTCTTGGTCAGAGGTGGTCCAGAAAACATGCATGCACAAATAGATTTGTCTGGTTTTATTTAGATGTGGCACTTTGAGACATGGTCATGGAAGCTGAGTAGAAGGTTGGATTTGATTATCCTAGAGGTCTTTTCTGACCTTACTCGTTCTATGATATTTTACTGCTTTGTTTACAGTCTCAGGTACACTTAGACCATCTTTTTTCCTACACATTAGTTTCATTGTAGTAGAGTATCACCAGCAAGGTTGGAGTAAACCAAAACAACTCAGTGGTAGCTAGGAGCACTCATCCATGTAATAGCTAATATTATTTCGATTCCTAACATTATCTTTCAGAAAGCATTTTTTAAAACAACTGCCTCTGATTTGGAAAAGGCATAAAAACTATTTTAATGAAATCTGATAGCAAGGTCAGTTGAAAGACACAAAATCATCCTGGACAAGCATAACAATCTCTTTTCTACTTTCATATTACAAAGGTTATAAATGTAGGATCGATCCAACCTGTTATTGGGGATGGTATCAGTGTAAATTTGTACTAGTTGATGGAACAGAATCAAGCATTTCATGTTTCACCAAACAAAGCTCAAATTCAGCCACTGTGACTAATTCAGATGAAATTCGTTTGTTCTCTGCTTTGCCCCAGGGCAGCTGTTCAATGCAAAGGGCACCACAGGGTTCAAGTGAGCTAGACTAGAATGTTTTATCAGCTCTGAAACGGTTCTTCATCCCCTCCTCAAGCCAGTTTTGCTGCTTCTGCCTTTTCAGCATGTCATTTACAAAGTGTAGTCTAAAATGAAATGAGTGCTGAAAAAGTAAGAGCTAAAATGCAAACCAAAGAAAGATTTCCCATGGTTAAGTCTGCACAGTGGAACTTCTAAGTGAATATCAACAGTGTTTAATGGGCAAGCTCCTTGAAATGGCCTAATTCGCTTTCTGAAAGAGTTCAGGTACTGTCCATTTTGTTTCTAAAAACACCCAGAAATGTGCATTTAGTATAGAACTTCTATTGGTACTCATTTTATTACACTGTAGGATGTGTTTCCCTGCTATTATTTCTGTTGTTTAGCTTTACCTTTCCCATTCTCTTCTGCAGTGCCTATTTCTAGTGTCTAGCTTTACATTTCCCATTCTCTTCTGCAGTGCCTATTTCTGTTGTCTAGCTTTACCTTTCCCATTCTCTTCTGCAGTGCCTTGCTTCCTAGCTGCAATTTAACAACTCCATTTAGAAAAATGAGTGACAGGCTAAGTGGAGAAAGATTAGTAGCTGTTCTATTCTCAGGAAAGCAGGATAAAACAAATTTAGCTCTGAGAATAATAGAAGTAGACAAATAAGAGAGGAACAGCTCCAAATGAAGAGTGAAATGTGCATGCCAAGACCATAGAGGAAAACTGGGAAAAATTTGTCTGCAGCTACCCAGCAACAAAAGCTTCAGACAACAGCAGTGAGAGATTCCCAGTTCACTTGAACAGGAAGAGTGCCAGGGACCAACTTTCTGGAGAAAATATCACAACAGTGTAAAAAGCTGCTTGTCACAAGTACAGCAGTTGTTTCTCCCTCACAGATCTCAATAATTTTGAAAACAAAAGGTGAGAGCAAGATGTAATATCAAATAAAGGCACTGGGGCACAGGCAGGTACAAGGTTTTTGGCTGTCTGACTCATAATGACTTTTTGCTTCCAGATGTCAAAATGCCTTATCTTTTAGTTTCCTACCACAATTCATTTCCTTCAGTTCACTCTTCATTCAGTGTCATCACCTTGCTACTTCCTTACAGTTGTTCTGTCTTATCTACAAGAATATTGAAGTTGTACTTGTGTAGAATCATAGAATCACAGCATTGTTTTGGTTAGAAAAGACCTCTAAGATCATCAAGTCCAACTGTTGACTTAACACCACCATGGTTATTACACCATGCCCTGAAGTGCTATATCCACATGTTTCTTGAGCATCTTCAGGGATAATGACTCCACCACCTCACTGGTCAACCTATTTCAATGCCTGACCAGCCTTTCAGTAGAGAATGTTGTCCTCCCCTGGTGCAGTTTGAAGCCACTTATTCTCATTTTATCACGTGATAGGAGAGAGAAGTGGCCAACTCCCACCTCACTTCAACTGCCTTTCAGGGAGCTGTAGAGAACAATGAGATCACCCTTCAGCCTCCTCTTCTCCAAGCTAAACAATTCCAGTTCCCTTAGCTGGTCCTCATAAGACCTGTTCTACGAGCCCTTCACCAGCTTCATTGCCCTTCTCTGTACATGCTCCAGCAACTCAGTATCTTCCTTGTAGTGAGGGGTCCAAATCTGAAAACTTAGAAAGCCAGAGGTCTTCAAGAAAGGTGGCCCTAACAGGAAATACATTCCACAGTGAAGATCTGAAGAGGAAGAAGTGAACTTGACAGAGTGATGCTGATGGCACTCTGCAAAGAGTAGAGGAAAGCAAGGGTGATAAAACCAGACAGAAGCATGGGTATGTGCACATTATAAAGGTCAAATTACTTTGATTTTTTTTCACTCTTGAAAACAATTAACATATTGGTGTTCTGTTACCTCTGGTACTTTCCATCACATAAACAGGCTGTCTCACAGTCTGGGAATGATCTGGGAATCATCTGAAAAGTAGATCATTTGAAATAATTGTGCCAGCCCTGGACAGTGAAGCAATAAGAAAATTTAGATTTGTGAGGAAGGGAGAGTTTCAAGCTAATCACACTATAAAAAGGTATTAAACAATGACCAAAAAATGCATAGGGATTGGAGATTGTCAGAAGATGAGATGTAAGAAAGGCCATTTGAGGTGAGAAACAAATCATCATGTTTCTAAGATCTGGGAGAATACAATCAGCAAAGTATGTTCCTGTCTTAACCACAGCAGGATTTTCAGTGCCTGGCTACCTTCATCAACAAGGATCCCACTGAAATGAAAGAAAGTTTCATGTCAGATGTTTTTGGCAAGAGGACAGATGTTATTTAGTCACGGAGACCTGAGGGTCATATGCAGTGCAAAGCCATTTATGACCTCAGCAGGACAGGATATTGTTGTGGTTTTCTTACTGATTGCTCTTAAAAAAAATACTAAAATAAAATCACAAAGTTGTGTGTAACTTTTATTTAGAGAGGATATATACATGTACACTAGCAGGACTGTGTGAAGAGATCTTGGCCTGACGTGGTATAGTTCAGGGTGTGGGGGACAAGGTTTATTACATGTTTCTGTGGTCACTATTAGGAGAAGTAGAATTGGTACTAGATGCCTTCACAGTATCACCAAGGTTAGAAGAGACCTCATAGATCATCAAGTCCAACCCTTTACCACAAAGCTCAAGCCTAGACCATGGCACCAAGTGCCACATCCAATCTTGCCTTGAACAGCTCCAGGGACGGCGACTCCACCACCTCCCCGGGCAGCCCATTCCAGTGTCCAGTGACTCTCTCAGTGAAGAACTTTCTCCTCACCTCAAGCCTAAATTTCCCCTGGCGTAGCCTGAGGCTGTGTCCTCTTGTTCTGGTGCTGGCCAACTGAGAGAAGAGAGCAACCTCCTCCTGGCTACAACCACCCTTCAGGTAGTTGTAGACAGCAATAAGGTCACCCCTGAGCCTCCTCTTCTCCAGGCTAAACAATCCCAGCTCCCTCAGCCTCTCCTCGTAGGGCTGTGCTCGAGGCCTCTCACCAGCCTCGTCACCCTTCTCTGGACACACTCAAGCATCTCCTTACGGGCACACTAGGACTCGTAGAAACACAGAGCTAAAAGAGCTCCTTCTCCAAGAAGGATTTCTTTTCTGTCCAGTCATAATATAGGCTTTTTTTTAAATGCTTTTGAAGTTGAATCATAGAATCATAGAATCAGCCAGGTTGGAAGAGACCTCCAAGATCATCCAGTCCAACCTATCACCCAGCCCTAACCAATCAACTAGCCCATGGCACTAAGTGCCTCATCCAGTCTTTTCTTGAAGACCCCCAGGGACGGTGCCTCCGCCACCTCCCTGGGCAGCCCATTCCAATGGCAAATCACTCTCTCTGTGAAGAACTTCTTCCTAATATCCAGCCTATACCTACCCTGGCAGCCTGTTTCTCATAGGCTTAGCATGTTACTAAAGCCTGTTTCTCATAGGCTTAGCATGTCGAGTTCTCTAAAAAGACCTGGGAGAGAATGTTAATGTAAATTTACTGTACTTTACTCCACTCTCATACAGGGATGTGATAGAAAGACACTTCTCACCCTCATTAAAAACTAGACACATAGAACAATCTGCCTGTCACAAGTATAATATATGCCCTGACTTCTCTCCTCATCTAACCTCCCCTGAATCCTCACCAGCACACTTCACCATTGTAACATTTTTCTGCATTATATCCTAACAAATGCATTTACCAAAGTCTGGTCTTCAGCGGTATGGTATGGATTCAAATCCCAAATGCAAATATGGGTGAACTAACTTTTCTTAAACAGATATAAAAAACAGAAACTTTTGCAGTAAGCTATATTTAATAAAATACTTAAATAAGCCTGTATTGTTTTACTGAACCACCTCTTGTAGATCATGATAAAACTTCCTGGCTACCAACAGGATAGACTCCCTTTTTACGAGGAGTGGCATGGAAAAGACAAGAGGTAATGGCTACAAGGTACTCCTGGTGAAATTCTGATTGGACTCCTGAAGAAAATTTTTCATCATGAGAACAGTTAGACATTGGAATCACTTCCCAAGGGAAGCAGTAGATTCACCTGCATCGGTCCGTTCTAAAATGCAGCTTGACAGAGTGCTGGGCCATCTCATTTAAACAACACTATCACCTAGAAAGGTTGGACCAGATGATCCTTGAGGTCCCTTTCAACCTGGCATTCTGTGATTCTCATATGAATGTGGCTTTCCACAGAATAGCAATTTACCCCAACTGCTCTTATCAGAGGCTTTAACTCATACAATGCCTGGTCCTTTTCAGAAGTCATTAAGAAACATATGAATACAAAAATCCCTTAGTTTCTGTAACAGTAACAGCCAAAAAGCTTGCAAAATGCAAAGGACACCAGTTTCTCTCTGTCTTTAACAAATTCAGACAGGGTATTCCAGTGTTCCCATAATTTTTTTTAGCATGAGCTGATGCCATCATGTGAGATGACATGAGCCGTCCCTGGGGCTGTTCAAGGCAAGGTTGGACGTGGCACTTGGTGCCATGGTCTAGCCTTGAGCTCTGTGGTAAAGGGTTGGACTTGATGATCTATGAGGTCTCTTCCAACCCTGATGATACTGTGATACTGTGAGATGGTAGCATGTAAAGCATTTTCTCAATACCAGAGTGCATCATAGCAAGGTGGGGTTGAAGTGAGATGTACTTACATCCCTTTTAACAATGGAGCTTCATCTGCATTTGGGAATAATTTAGTAAAGGGATTTTCTTGATCTGTCTCAGTGGAATGGAGTGCTTCGCTGATCAAATTGTTTTTTGGGGGGGAAAGTGATGGCAACTTCAGCACAGTCATTGCAACAGAGTACACACAGAAGTCAAATACGTGGTAAAGGTGTGGTGTTGTGTGTACCAACCCAAAATACGTCTCCTTGCCAAGCCAAATGAGATTTCACTCCTTCTATGTGTGCTTTGTCAGCAAAAGGATATTACTGATGCTATGTGAAAACATGTGAAGTTACTGCCTGCAAAATGACAAAGCTAATGCCTGTTTGAGAAGACAGCAGAAAATGCAGATGTTTCAGTTGCAGATGCATACTGAGCTGTTGGCAAACTTGTAAAACAAGTAGTGTTTTATCAGCTGTAGATACAAGGTTATATTCCTGGTTCCACTGACGTTGGAGTTAGGGAATTCTGGTCATTTACTTGAAGACTTGACAGGCTGGATGGGTGGGCAGAGGCCAATGGGATGAGATTTATCAAGGCCAAGTGCAGGGTTCAGCACTTTGGCCACAACAACCCCAAGCAGCATTACAGGCTGGAGACAGAGTGGCTGGAGATCAGCAATGAAGAAAGGGACCTGGGGGTGCTGATAGATAGTAGCTGAAGATGAGCCAGCAGTGTGCCCAGGTGGCCAAGAGAGCCAATGGCATCCTGGCCTGTATCAGGTGCAGTGTGGCCAGTGGGACAAGGGAGGTTATTCTTCCCCTGTACTCAGCACTGGTCAGGCCACACCTCGAGTGCTGTGTCCAGTTCTGGACTCCTCAATTTAAGAGAGATGTTGAGGTCCTGGAACGTGTCCAGAGAAGGATGACAAAGCTGGTGAGGGGCCTGGAACACAGCCCTGTGAGGAGAGGCTGAGGGAGCTGGGGGTGCACAGCTTGCAGAAGAGGAGGCTCAGGGGTGCCCTCATTGCTGTCTACGGCTACCCAAAGGGAGGCTGTAGCCAGGTGGAGGTTGGTGTCTTCTGCCAGGCAACCAGCAATAGAACAAGGGGACACAGTCTCAAGTTGTGCCGGGCGAGGTCTAGGCTGGATGTTAGGAGGAAGTTCTTCAGAGAGAGTGATTGGCATTGGAATGGGCTGCCCAGGGAGGTGGTGGAGGCACCGTCCCTGCAGGTGTTCAGGAAAAGCCTGGCTGAGGCACTTAGTGCCATGGTCTAGTTGACTGGACAGGGCTGGGTGCTAGGTTGGACTGGATGATCTTGGAGGTCTCTTCCAACATGGTTGATTCTATGATTCTATGACTTTTAATGTGTGGTTTTGAGTCAGCACAGAAATTCTGTCCCACCCCTACTCTTTATTCAACCTCTCCTACAGTACAACCTGATGTGACCTCTACTAGTGCATTTTCCTGCACTTCCTCTTGCAGGAGTTTTTATGTGCATACAGTATCAGGCAAAGGGCTCTGAAATAATTTGCTTTTTATTTAGCTTTGTTCTAGAAGAGCATAAATATGTAAGCATGAACAGATAATCAGGTCTAGTAGGTAACTGCATTTGAGTTACATCACACTCCAGTAAAGCCAGGGGAGTTGCATCAGTGTATCTGAGAAATGAATGTTCATTTATCATTCCAGCACGGGCTGTCTCCAGTCATTGTTTTCATCTGCTGCTGCCTCTGAGCCACTGGCTCTTTCTGCCTGAGAATGTTTGAATCCTTTGTTTTCTTCACTACCCAAACTGTATCCAATGGGCAACGCATTTCCCCTCAGATATTTAATATTGATTAGGTAACTGAATTTAAATTTTAGAACTATGAAAGTTTGGAAACATCTGCAGACATTGAATAAAGTCTGTTTTCTCTTCCACAGTCTGCGAACAGCTGGAATCCTCAGCCTGAAAAGACTTCTTTGTGTCCCAGGTTTCCATTACACATTTTTGTACCACACATGCAAACTATCCAGGCCTGTGAAGGAGGGACAATTCTTAGTTTTGTGAAAGATGTTTGCCATTTTCCATTCTGTTCTCCTCAGACTTCTCCTTGTCCAATAAATGTTAAGTTGTTTAAAACATTCCTATTTTTCCCTCTGCAGCTATATTTTTAGTACAAATACTGGGCCAAATTTTGGGTTTGCATCAAATTTAATCTGGTCACAGACAATTAACTTCAGCATGGTTTCTTTAGATTTGTCTCGAGACATGACACAAACTCATTTGTTAATTTCTACCACAGAAGCTGTGCAATAAATAAGACACATATCAACCACAGTACCCACTGATAATTTTAACAGTAGCTTTGATGAAGAGCTGTATGTTCCATTTTCCCTTTATATTTGTAAACATAAAAGATGTGAGGTGAAGATTTATAGACCTTACTCTGCAGTCTTTTATTGAGTCTAATTCTCATCTTGTATTTAACCTGACTGATGTCCCTCTAATCTTCCATTTCCATTAGGCATGTCAAAAACTGGTCTTTAATAGCATTTCTGGACATGCTGTTGCTATATGAAATCCTTCTTTAATTCAAATGTTACCTAGATGACATTTGCTTTTGATCATTTGTCTGTAGCCTGACTCTAAATCCTTAGAATAGTAACAGTGAGTGGTCAAGGTAACAGAATTCTTTCTTAGGTGTAGTACTTGGTTAAGGAAACATTGAGTAGAGATAGAAATGTCTATGAACCTGAGTGATCCTCACTTCCTCAAGTTATATGACATTTTTATCAAACCTGGTACTCAAATAAAGAAAAGATTGAGTTATGATATGTAGATAGCCTTGAAATTCTACACTCTTATTAAAAGACAGGGACTGTAGAAGGTTGCTAGTCTACCCTGTACTAAGGTCAAGATGGATTACACTGTCCTGTATGATACTATGATTTTAGCTATCCCTGATGGGACAAAATCCAGCTTGATGGTAAAAATGTTCCATGAAAACTGTGCTTGATGCTTTGAAAAGTTTTCCTGTATCTTCTCTGAATCTCCATCTTTTTCTGCAACAGTGCCCTGTGAAGAACAATGTATACCTCTCCTCTTTCCACAACTTCTTGCATTTTGGAGATCAAAGAACGACAGAATGCATTGGGTTGGAAAGGACTATTGGAGATGATCTTGTCCAACCCACCTGCAGTGAGCAAGGAGATCTTTACCAGGATCAGGTTGCTCAGAGCCCCATCAAATCTGGCCTTGAATTGTCCCCAAGGCTTGGGTCTCTACCACCTCTCTGGGAAACCTGTTCCAGTATTTCATTGCCCTCCTTGTGAAGAACTTCCTCCTAATAGCCAACCTAAATCTACCCTGCTCTAGTTTAAAAGCATTGCCCCTTGTCCTCTTAGTACACACTCTTGTAAACAATCCCTCCATAACTTTCTTGTTGGTCCCCTTAAGATATTGAAATACTATCAAGTCTCTCTGGGGCCTTTCCTTCTCCAGGGTGAACAACCTGGGCTCTCTCAGCCTGTCTTTTTAGGAGTGGTGCTCCAGCCCTCTGGTCATCCACACAGCCCTCTTGTGCCTTCAAAATACTTTTGAATACACAGCCAAAAACGTTGTGGTAATCAAGGTGTTTTGACACATGTTCAGAACAGCTTGGATTCAAAGAACTGCCTTTTAGTGACTGTGTCTGATGATACTTGAGAAGATCTGGAATAAATGAAAGTGGAGCATTTATCTGTGACACATTTTTAGTCAGCCTTCTGCACAACCTGGAGAAGGTACCAACTCCAGATTGGCTAGAAGGAGGCTTTTTTAAGGATAGACAAATCAGGATCACATGGACAGCAGTGTGCAAAACTGAGATTGAAAGCTGCCTAAAATAATGCATCTGATGAACCAAGAGGGTGAGCAAAAGCAGTCCTACAAGTAGGGACAACGACTAGCTAAGCTATATAATTTTCTTAATAATACCACCACAATAAAAAAAGAGAACAGCATACACCAATGACCAACTGGTTTAAAGGACAAGTTTTCTAGATCTCTGCACTGGGTTAAGAAGTGGCTGGCTGGCCAGCCCCAAGAGAGTGGTGGTGAATGGTGCCACATGCAGTTGGCGACCAGTCACGAGTGGTGTACCTGTTTAGTATCTTTATCAATGATTTGGATGAGGGAATTGAGTCCACCATTAGTAAGTTTGCAGATGACACCAAGTTGGGAGCAAGTTCTGTTCTTCAGAGAAAGAGTGATTGGCCATTGGAATGGGCTGCCTGGGGAGGTGGTGGTGGAGTCACTGTCCCTGGAAGTGTTTCTAAAAAGACTGAATGTGGTGCTTAGTGCCATGGTTTAGTTGATTAGATTTCCACTGAGGGCCCAGGTTAAGGACAAGGTTCTGAGGGGTTTTTCTTAATCAGTGTGGAACTAATTTTTTGCAGAAACGCATATTCTCATTAAACTCTCAGCTTTCACTTTGACTACTAATTCCTTAATAGAATTGCCTGGTCACAGAGTAAGTTCAAACCCAGATTATAAAAGCAAAGCTGCTTCATTATTAAGTGGATATGCCATATTAACATTACATTTGTCCTGCCCTTTCAGGAATACCTCATTTCAAAACAACCTTTTTAAAAAGGACTGCTATGTTAGCTAGTTAGATCAATTTAACTTCCTAAACTTTCCTCCTTTCTAGGTATTCTGTCCCCCAATAAATTGACAGTATTTTTCCTGCTCATATACAGAAGTGTGGCATCTCTGAATTTTATTTTATTACAGTTAAGAAGAGCACAGGAGCTCAAATAAATTATAACTCTGAATAATACTAGTTAAAAAAGAATGCCAAAACTTCTTGGCAATCACACTTGTGAGCCAGAGCCAGAGAACCAGAAACTAATGTCTAGTAAAAGATGTCAGGTTCAATTCTTGCTGCCAATGTCTGGCGAGAAAAATCTGCTCAGTGGATGTTTTACCTCATATGACCCAGCTGGCATTCCGAGCAAGGATGCCTAATCATCAGAAAGATAGTCCAGGTAAATTATAAGGAAAGCATGTAGAACTTCCCATACGTCTTGTTTCTTGCATGCTAACGTTCCCTGGATTTTAACAGTAGGCATTTATCCATAACAGTATTGTCAGGGGGCTTATAGGAACCTCACTCTGCTTAAAATAGTGAAATATTTGGGATTTGAATCATTGCTGGCAGTGGATGCTAGCCCAGTGGGTTCAAGAGAGTTTCTGCTCTTCTTTACTGACACTGCATCTCTTTGACTTTGTTCTCATGAGGGAATGAAATTGTGAGGGCCCTGTGTTTCTGTGAAAAGAGTAAACTTTCTTTCCCCTTGGCTTCCTCACTTCTACACTTTTTCCTGGTTTGCTATGTCTTGAAAGTTACTTAAATTCCACAGACTCTCCAGGGGAATTCTCTCAGTCTCCCCAAAGCTGCAGCCATCTGTCCAAGAGAGTGGTTTGGTCTGTTGCTTTGCTGGTTTGAGTCATTGTATGTGAAGAAGGCTAGAGAAGGATGCTAGCCCACCTTTTGCAAACACAAGGCTTATCACTCTCCTCCACACTGGACTTCTGAAGGGCAGGCTTCAGCTTATTTAAGGAACTAACTCATAAGGTTCCTTGGGAAACAGCCCTTAAAAATAAAGGTGTCCAGGAAGGCTGGACCTACTTGAAGAAAGAACTCTTGAAGGTTCAGAAACAGGCTGTGCCAGTCTGCTGGAAGATGAGCCAACAAGGGAGGCAGCCAGACTGGATGGGGGAGGAGCTTCTAAAGGAATTAAAGAAAAAAAAGAGGGTGTCTCACCTTTGGAAAAAAGGGGAGGTATCCCAGGAACCAGGGAATCATAGAATCAACCAGGTTGGAAGACATCTCCAAGATCATCCAGTCCAACCTATCACTCATCCCTGTCTAATTACCTAGACGATGGCACTAAGTGCCTCATCCAGTCTTGAACAACTCCACCACCTCCCTGGGCAGCCCATTCCAATGGCAAATCACTCTGTTTGTGAAGAACTTTCTCCTAACATCCTGCCTATACCTCCCCTGGCACAACTTGAGGCTGTGTCCCCTTGTTCTCTTGCTGTTTGCTTGGGAGAAGTGACCAACCCCCACAACAACTACCTGAAGGGAGGCTGTAGCTAAGTCTTGTAGGAAAAAAATTAGAGAGGCAAAAGCCCACTTAGAACTTAGGCTGGCCACGGCTGTTAAGGAGAACACAAAGTGTTTCTATAAATGTATCAGTGGCAAAAGAAGGGGCAAGGACAACCTCCACTCCTTATTAGATGGAGAGGGGAATATGGAAACAAAAGATGAGGAAAAGGCAGAGGTACTTAACACCTTCATTGCCTCAATCTTCAATGGTGGGGCAAGTTGTCTCTAGGACAATTGGCCTCCTGAGCTGTTAGATGGAGTCAGGGACCAGTATAGTCCACCTGTATTCCAGGAGGAACAGGACCTGCTGAGGATCCTCACAAGTCCATGGGACCAGATGGGATCCATCCTAGGGTGCTGAGAGAGCTGGCAGATGAGCTGGCCAAGCTGTTCTCAATCATTCAACAGTCCTGGCTCACTGGAGAGGTCCCTGAGGACTGGAAGCTGGCCAATGTGATGCCAATCTACAAGAAGAGCCAGAAGGAGGAACTGGGAAATTACAGACCCATCAGCCTGACCTCAGTGCCAGGCAAGGTCATGGAAAAGGTCATCTTGGATGCCATCACAAAGCACCTACAGGATGGCCAAGGGATCAGGCCCAGCCAGCATGGGATTTAGGATGGGCAGGTCCTACCTGACCAACCTGATCTCCTTTTATGATCAGGTTACCTGCCTGGTGAATGTGGGGAAGGCTGTGGATGTAGTCTACCTGGATTTCAGCAAGGCCTTTGACACTGTCTGCCACAACAAGCTCCTGGCCAAGCTGGCAGCTCATGGCTTGGACAGATTCACCATGATATGGATTGAGAACTGGCTGGATGGCAGAGCCCAGAGAGTGGTGGTGAATGGTGCCACATCCAGTTGGCAGCTGTCACTAGTGGTGTGCCCCAAGGATCAGTGCTGGGCCCAGTCCTGTTCAATATCTTTATTGATGACCTGGACAAGGGGATTGAGTCTAGCATCAGTAAGTTAGCAGATGACACCAAGCTAGAAGCAGGTGTGGATCTTCTGGAGGGTAGGAAAGCCCTGCAGAGGGACCTGGACAGGCTGGATGGGTGGGCAGAGGCCAATGGGATGAGATTTAACAAGGCCAAGTGCAGGGTTCTGCACTTTGGCCACAACAACCCCAAGCAGCATTACAGGCTGGAGACAGAGTGGCTGGAGAGCAGCAATGAAGAAAGGGACTTGGGTGTACTGATAGATAGTAGCTGAAGATGAGGCAGCAGTGTGCCCAGGTGGCCAAGAGAGCCAATGGCATCCTGGCCTGGATCAGGAACAGTGTGGCCAGTAGGACAAGGGAGGTTATTCTTCCCCTGTACTCAGCACTGGTCAGGCCACACCTTGAGTCCTGTGTCCAGTTCTGGGCCCCTCAATTCAAGAGAGATGTTGAGATACTGGAATGTGTCCAGAGAAGGGCAACAAAGCTGGTGAGGGGCCTGGAACACAATGGCTTGGTATTAGGAGGAAATTCTTGACAGAGAGAGTGATTGGCATTGGAATGGGCTGCCCAGGGAGGTGGTGGAGTCACCATCCCTGGAGGTGTTCAAGAAAAGCCTGGATGAGGCACTTAGTGCCATGGTCTAGTTGACTGGACAGGGCTGGGTGATAGGTTAGACTGGATCATCTTGGAGATCTCTTCCAATCTGGGTGATTCTATGATTCTATGTTGGATCCTGTGTGAATTATAGAATTGTTTTAGTTGCAAACCACTATTTCAGATTTTTTTTTCCAGCAAGTTGGGAGATTGTGTGCTAGATTTTAGTGTCTTATCGGAGCTATTATTGCAGCCTTTACTAGGTCATCACTTGTACTGACTTGTGGTGGAATGGCACTGAAGCAGAAATGGCTAGCACGTTAATCTGGTTTACCTGCTGTTTCCAGTAACAGAAGCTTGTATCTGAGAACTGCAACACCAGCATCCAAGTGTCACCTCTGAGAGTGTACCTTAGATGGTATGGTAAATTAGAGATGGCATTTGAAAAGTGTCATTTCCCTTAGGCCATACAGAACCTATTCCCTGGATAATAAGCTCAGCATGCACAAACTGTCGCAGCTTGGCAACCGTGCGCCCCCCTAAAAAGTCTGAAGACAAACTAAGTCCTATCTTCACTACTTATTCCTGAATGGATCTCCATCAGGCACTCTGTTTACCTTGATAAACTGATCCTAGTGAGGCCAAACAGATGCAGCTGGCTGTTTTTAAAAATAGGTGCCACCACATCTGTCTTGCCTTCCTTGAAAATAAAGTGCTAATAAAAATCCCTGGACCCTTGGTAAGAGAACAAGAAAAGCAGATCAAACTTTATTCCTACATACCATAGAAAGCCCAAATAATGTAAATACTACCTGAATTCACTGAATTCATAACAATAAATGTAACAATAATGACTGTCTCGTTAACAGTCCAAGGCAGCTGTATAAAGTCAAAAGATCAAGCCAAAGCAAGAAAAGCTTTGCCCAAAATGAAACAGAACTCAAGTTTGATCATTTAACACTGATTGGCAAAATAGAATCGTAATATAGAATCATAGAAGTATCAGGGCTGGAAGGAACTCCAAGGATCATCTAGCTCCAACCCACCTGCCATGGGCGAGGACACCTCACACCAGATCAGGTTGCTCAGAGCCTCATCCAGCCTGGCCTTAAAAACTTCCAAAACCATTTGCTCAGTGTCTGCATTAGTCAGCAGGGTACCATTCAGGAGATCACTTCTCTGTGATGCCCCAAATGTGCTCTGCTTTGGTAGCAGCAGCTTCTGTGATCCTTAAGCAGACTAGTCCATGCCAGGGCTGCCTAGCATGTGTAGTCCAGTTTGCTGGAGACATGCCATTTACAAATAAATAAACTATTGTTTTCACTGCTGCTTGCCTGACAAGATTTCTGACTGGCTATGCAGCTCCCAGATAGCAAAGACACACTTTTCAGCTTATAAAATCTGATGAATAAGCTCTCCCCTGGGGTTTGGCAGGACTTACTAACTGCCTGAGAGCTGCTCTAACTTTCTCCATTTAGCCTAAACTCTCTGATATGGTGTGCCAGTTTGAGGCTAGCTGGAATATTTTAGTGAAAGAAATTAAATTATAGGCTGTGAAAAGGAAATGATGGTGATGTCTACTGCACTCATAGGCTTGCTGAGATGCATAAAAACAAGAAGACAAAACAGATAACAGTAGGTCTGTACTTTTTTCCCTGGCCTGCTTTCTGTGTATTTAATCTTTCTGTTTTCTAACCCCCCTAACCAGTCCTCCAAACTCACCTTGCATGTAAGACAAACTCTGGTATAAGGTAAAGGGATGGAAAGAAGGTGGAAAGGTGGCTGGGAGCCCATCCTGGGGACTCTGGTTGCTGGAAAGGGTGTTGTGTTTCTGTATCACTTTTAACTTGTATATTTTATATATAGCTGTCTATATTGTGCTAAGCTGTAAATAGAAAGCTTCATTCCTTAATTTCCAGCCAGCTGAGTCTAGTCTGGGTGATTTCCTAAAAAGGGGGGGGGCAGGTAACACCAAAACCATTACATTTGGGATGCCTGAAAGTTACACAACTAAAAGCCATCTTTAACCACTCAAAAAAACCCTAGACTTGTTTTAGAGACTCTGAAAACTACAATTCCAGCAAAAGCATATGGGAACAGTTACTGTGAAAGTCAGATCATTGTGACCAATGAGTGCTTTAGACACAAGAATCTGGGGAAAAAAGGTCATTAAACTGAGTGGTGTCATTGGTGAATGACTCATCAGTGGTATTCAGATGAAAGCTTGGAGATAGCAGCTTGTGTCTCATTCATTAAGATTTGTGTGCAACTATTTTTCCTATCTGCTCTTTAAGGAACATGATGGAACAGTAAGAACTTTTGTTTTTTTTTCAGTTTGGGCTCTGTGTTTTGAGTACTTTTTTTACGATGCATGTGTTTGGCTAATAGTTGCAATTTCATCTTAGCAGCCTCTTTGATGGCATGCATTTTTGAAACAGATCCTTGTGCTCGTAGAGTGACATGTTCCAAGGTTAAGTGGGCCCTCCAAAACAGCTCTGACTGCCTGCTGCTGGGGTCACCAAACTACTTCAGCAGTTTTATTTTTGCTCCCTGAATGACATCCCTTCTGATGGTTTTAGCCTTCTGCCATATTCTTTCTCCTGCTAAGAGACTTTCCCTGACTTTACCATGCACCCTAGTTTTCTTTTCTTCAGAGATGTCATAATTAACCAACCATATCCTGCACTTCTTTTTGATCTACCTGCCAAGAATCAACACGCAGCAAAAAGTGAATATTGTTAGTGAATATTGTTAGTCAAATTTTCACAGGCCACAGTGGTCTCCTAGTTTGCAGCCATAAAGTCATAGAGTGCACCAGGTTGGAAGGGACCTTTAAAAGTCATCTTATCCAACCTCCCTGCAGTCAGCAGGAACATCTGCAACTAGAGCAGGTTGTCAGAACCCCAGACAGCTGGACCTGGAATCATTCTGGGGATGGGTCATCTCCTACCTGTCTGGGCAACCTGGGCCAGTGTGCCACCAACCTCAGAGTAAAACATCACATCCTTATATCTCTTCTAATCTCCCCTCTTTTAGTTTAAAACCATTACCCCTTGTCCTGTCAGCTTGCAACAAGTTCTACATTTGGCATGTTACTGACATACAGGTAAATATGAGTTACTTCTGCTAGATTGGTCAAGTATTAAATCAAGGTGTCCAGCTGACTAACAGCAATTACAGCCAAGGATCAATTGGACACATCAGAACAGAAGTAGAGAAAAATAGTTCAGTGCTGTTGAGGGCTGGCAGTAGGCCAGGGTGGAGAAAAATTTCAGGGCTGGAGTTGTGTTTAAGTGTTGATAGTTCTGGAGCTAAGAAAGAATATTTGAAAGACATGGTTTAGAAGGGCCAAGACTGCTTCTAAGGAGTCAAGAGAGTCATTCACAGTCAGCAGTTGCATCTCTTCTAGGCTTCAAGGAAACCTCACTATGTCCCCTGCAGATATTTTCCTTTTCAAGTCCACCACCCTTCAGATTGTGTTGTATGAGAATAAGCAAAGAGCAAGTTCTATGGAAGTCTGAGGTCATTTTCACTGTTCTCTTTGTCACAGTGCACAAGGACTTCTTAGGAGAGTTACCCTCAGGTCACTGTTGTAAAGTATCACAGTATCACAGTATCGCCAAGGTTGGAAGAGACCTCATAGCTCATCAAGTCCAACCCTTTACCACAGAGCTCAAGGCTAGACCATGGCACCAAGTGGATAAAGGCCAGTACCCCTTCCACAGGTAACATGGCCTACCTCCTATGAGGTACTTTTGGGCAGTAGCTCTAGAGGACCACTAAAAAAAAACAAAAAAACAAAACAAAACAAACAAACAACAAAAAAAAACAGTTTCCATGATTAAAAATAAAAAAAGAAAGAGATGGAGTCCATAGTGCCCTTTTTTTTTTTTCTGTAGCTCTGAAGTGAGATTTAAATAGAGTTTAGGTGCCAAGTCCAAGCGTGGAATCTGATTTTGTTAGCATTCATATCCCCAAGAAAGGGTCTCCCAAGCACTAAACCTGCATTTCTACATATGGTCAGGAAAGCTTCTGATTTGGCAAGGTTTATCCACTTAAATTGATGACTTTGGTAATTCCTACACCAGCCTTCTCCTACAGCCTAATTCAGGTATCATTTGTAAACTGGTTTTGGTGGGATTTATCTATTTCAGATCAAGCCAATCAGTAGTGATGATAATGCTGCTGTAGGAGCATTAGCAGATATCCAGAGTTTATTCCTGAACAGTTCATCCAGTTTACCTGAAATTCTTGAGAAAAACATGGATTTCTTCTACTCACAGTTGATGTCCAGACATCATACTGGCTAAAGCAAAACATCTAGATCTTCTGAAAGTGTTTCCAGTATCTTCTCACCAGATGGGCATTACTTCCCATAGGGTGGGATTTATTTGTCCTTATGCAAAGCAACAGGTATTTATTTGGAACCAGAAACAACCAATCTCCTTCAGAGAATACATAGGTAGAATACATCTGGAAAAGAACGAGCAGAGTTTGAGATCTAGGAGACCTGATGCTTTGCATCAGAGCTTCAGGAGATAGAAATGAGGGGTCAGAAAAGAGACACTGAATTCCAATTCCCTATATCAAGCAGTAAATTATTAGTATCTGATATTCAGGTTACCCAGTATTTGGTAACTATGGTGATCAATACACTCCAGCTATAGATTAAAGCCTCTGGCAGTCTGAAATTCACTCCAGTTATTTGAGAAGCAGTGGAAAGTATCCTCAGTCCCAGCACCTGCTGTTGAACCGTCCTGCTTTTCTGTGGTTTTACTGTTGCATTTTCCAGCTTTAAAAAAGTGAAGCAGACTAGACACAAGATATTGTCAAATGCCCAAGGTAAATAAACTGGAAAAATATGGAGGCATTCATTTTCTGTAACAGCAGTGGGAATATTTGGTGAATAATATTAAATTAAGAAAGGACTCTGACAAGAAAGGTAAAAAGATGAATGATGTCCCTTTAAAACTAATGGCCAGAATGTCCACTTATAGGTGAAATCTTTCTGTGTTGCTTCAACACAGAATTGGAACACAAATCAATATTCATTTATGCAATAGATTGGTTACACATTTTAAATGTGAGTCAAATCTCCCAGGTTCTGTACTTAGAAAAAAATCACCTTTACTGGCCCTGAATGAGAGCTTTTAATGCCAAGACCACCCAGTGACATGGCTTTACTTTGAAGGATGGAGGAAACTATGTGCTCCTAAACTCTCATGCAAATGCTGATTCTCGAATTCCTAACTTACAGAATAGGAAGATGGAAACTCACAGGACAGTACAGTAAAAACACCCTTTGCACCTAGAAGAGAAAAAAATAATTTGTGAAGTTCTCTTCTGGATCTCCCTATGCTTCTCTGAGATGTCCCCAGAAGGGAACAACAGAACTTCCATCTTAACAGCAGTTATTATACATCCATTACTTTTAGACCAGGGCATTATGTAGCTGCTTGAGAAGCTGCATCATTGCATCTGTTCTGCTGTTCTGGTAGGGAAAGACCTAAAATGGAAAGAAGGCCAGTACCATGTTAAACTACTTAAGAGGTCAAATAAAATCTAACTGCAGCCAACAATGTTTGGATTTTTCCTTTGGCTCAGAGAACAAGCTGTAAATCATCCAGCAAATGTGTACTCTACATGGGGTCAGAGGAAAAAACATCTGCCCATACTGGGCAGCCACTTCAGTCCTCTCTTCTTGCCAAGTTCCTAAAAAGTGCCCAGGAGCACCTAGTTTGATGCAGCAGGTCTCCTGACTCTTCTTGGGCTGTTAGGCTCATGCCCACCACAGATCTTTGTATGTTAAATGTGACATGGAATATAGAGGGAAAAAAAGAGAAGAACACTCACAAAGTTTGCATTTTCCCTGACAAATACTCACTCTTATGTTAAAATTTTCATTCTAGTTTGAAGGTGATTGTGGAAACCTTAAGAGGGAGTGAAATACCTCCTCACTCCTTTGCTGGTTCATGTCCAGTCCACAGGCTTAAAAATCAAGTGTGTCACCCTGATGACAATTTATCTGCTTGCAAGTAAAGGGATAAGATTCTTGTTTAGTGGAATGCATAAGAAGTGCCCATTTCCCCCTGATTCAGTGTCAGCAGAAAAGCCAGCAAAGCTGGAGGTAGTGAAACCTCTCTGGAGAGCATGGCAGCATAGAAGAGGCGCATGGCATAGGGAGAGGTGGTTGCAGTAACATTTCCTGAGCCGTATTTTGCCTGTGAATACATATTAAAATATCTGTGCATTTATCAGTCTCCAAAGCTACATAAAATACAGCATTTGCCAACAACAGCAAGGATGAACTTTTCAGATGGACAAAGTAAATCATCTGTTCTGAGACTGAAAAAAAAAACCAGTCATTTCAGGGATGTGGGAAAACCTTTTTTCATTTCATATACCTGTATCTCTACTGCTTCTGGGGCTGATTTCTGACAGGGTAAAGCAAACGAATGTAAGGAGATCTTGGCAGTGCACTAAGCATGCTGAGCTTTACAGCTACCTGCAATCATGACTTATTTTACTGTTTCAATATGGTCTGAGGTGGCAAAGATCTACAAAAAGGATAGCAATGATTTCTCATTTATTTTCTGAATGTCCTATCTACCAGCCTGACTATACTGAAAAGAATTTTGATTGGAGCCGGCCCGGGTATTTGGCCAATGTGCTGGGTTCCTGCCTTCACCTTGAGGTTCGTTTGTTTGTTTGGTTTTTTCCCCATAGGCATAGAAAAAAACTCAGCAGTCTGCTCAAAAATGAAGAAGTCGTGACACCTAGCGGTGAGTTAAGCACCAATAGCTTCTCTTTCCTACAGAATTCCTGCTTTTTTTTCCCCATTGCCACCCTGTTCTCGGTCAGATTGTAACGTGAGAGGTGTGGGCATTACCCTGTGACTCTAGACATCCTGGCAGACTCATTTCTTTTACGGTACCATTCAACATGTGTGTGTGTATGTGTGTGTATGTGTGTGTATGTATGTGTGTGTGGTTGTACCAGACTCCTATTCCTCTCCACAGAAAGTTCCATCTGTTAAGGGCCAGTGTGCAGCCCCCAGTCATGCTCCTTATTGAACATGACATTTTAGACAGATATTTATACGTTAAGTGCTTTGACTTTGGAGAGAAAGGAAGCATGGCAGAATCCTGGCGTAAGACCAAGTGGGATTGAGTACTCTTGTTCAGTACTTATTCACCAAGCTTGTTTTTAGAAGGTGACTCGAAAATGTGTTGTATGGCATGCAGCAAATTCTGGCAGGCAGGAAAACTGACTCAGTTGCTGGCAAATTCTTTTGCTTTTGAAGACTACTCAGAGTCTGCCTTGGTCAGCAGCCGTCAAAGTACATACTGGCTGTGATACCATAACAAGAAGTCACACTGAAAAGCAGTAAACCAGTCTAGACATGTACAAAAAAAGCTGTAGGTTCTTTCCAAACAGTGGCAAGCCTTGGAGATGGTTTTGTTGTCTTTTTATTTAGAGAAGCAGAACAGTGTTGAGCTGTGCTAGTAGTAACCAGGTTGCAATCACCAAGTGGCAAGGTTCCTTGGCTTGTTGAGGTAGCTGCTTGGGGACCTGCCATCCTTTTCTTTTTTGTAGTATCATGAGAATGAGCCTCGCTGCAAGAAATTTCAAGTCAGAACATCACTATGTGTTGCTCAGAAATCTGGGTGCATGCTTCTTTGCATCTGTAAGAGCTGTGAGCAGTGCAGCCTCCCAGTTTCATGTCCATATTTGTGCATGCTATATTGAGCATACTTTCCATTGCCTTCAATAAGACAAAATCCTTCCTCCTCCTCTGTCTTTTCAGAAGTGATGTATGATAAAATTACATGTTGAGACCAAGAAATGGAAACTTGAATATACATGTTTTTTCTTCATCTGAAGATTTATTTTACCACATGTCCACATGTATTAGTACCTGTAACTTCCTCAGTTTGCTGTCTTGGGTATAATTAACACTTTTACCACCAGAGTGTCTGGATATAAGGCAAGTGAATATAAAAACATCACTCCTGTCCAAAATGTTCCAGTTTCCACCCCTTGAATCATCAGCATGTGACTTGTTCTGTGCCAATATTAATAACCATTGCTTATGGCTTTACAACAACTCAAACTATTTAAAAATTAATTCTGTTTACAGTACCTTCTAGAGGAAGTATTCTGTGAAAGTGAATAACTCAAACTGACTAGTGGCTACCCACAAAATATTGCTGCCCAGTAACAAAGTGAATCATTTAGAACTAGTTGGCAAGGAATGGACATATCATCAGACAAAACATCAAGTGGAGATCAGATCCAGAAATTGAGAGTCCTAGGTTCTCTTTTCCCTGTACCATACATTTCCCATGCTGCTCTGACATAGGCAGATCTGACTGCAGCAGTGTAGGCAGCTACTATCCCCAGTCATCCCACATCACATCATTTACTGGGCTGCGGTCTGTGGGGCTGAAGTTAAGTGCCCTGTTCAGCTGTCACACAAGATACACTTGCAATCAGGAGTTGGAGCCCACAGATGTGCTAGTTTATGCTTTGCCTTTGTTTTTCCCTCTGTGAAATGGAGATGGCCACCAGCTGATGCTTGACAAGCATGTCTGAAGTCCCTGGTATGGGCAAAGCGATTGTATTACTTCCATCTTCACTGGCAAATATGTCGCTGCTATTGCTGAAGAAAAACAATACAAAATGGGAAAGCTCTCAGCCCTAGAAGACTTGAAATATGCCATGCAGTCCTGAATGGACAAGTGCAACATCGAGCAAAGCAGAAAGCTGGGCTCTGCTAAATCCTTGGGTGCCGTTTATTCCCTTTTGTATTTGTTATTGTTGCTATAGATTCTAGACAGCCCCCAAACAGTCACTGTCAGGGATAAATCTTTATTTTCCTAAACTTTCTCTAAGAGAAATAGCTTGACAAGTTTGTAAGTTGCACACAGCATGGCTGTGCTAGCCTGTGAGGCAAAGCTTCTGGAGTGCCAAATAGGAGCTGTGACTTTGTGCTGTTGGTCCAGCAACAACAACATGTTTGATCATTCTAACACCAGGCAAGACTGCTGCAGTCCACATAACATAAGCACACCAGAACCTCTTCTGTCTCTTTCTCTTGCCTTTTTATGATTCTCCTACTGACAGATGGGGCATAAGATCTGTGAGGTACAAAATAGCATTGATGAGTAAACATCTAGGCAATGTTCACTCACACAGGACGCTGAGTACTCAACTAGGAAACACTTTTCAACCTCATTTTGTATTGAGTGCAGAGGTGATATAGACAGTGAATGCCCAGCATCATCAGACTTGCTTGCATGACTGAGCCAACAAACACAGAATCACACAATGGTTAGGGTGAGAAGGGTCCTCTGTAGGTGGTCTGGTCCAAATGCTCTCTTCAATGCAGACTCAATTAGAACAGATTGATCAGGACCATACTCAGGTGAGTTTCAGTATCTCCAAGAACAGAGAGTCACCACCTCTCTGGGTGACCTGCCTCAGTCCCAAATCACTTTGCAATAAGAACCCCACAAAACAGGTTTTCTGATATTTAAATGAAATGGCTTGTATCTCACTTTGTGCCCATTGCCTCTTGTTCTTCCACTGGATACCACTGAGTCTGTGTCTATTTTCTTTACACCCATCATATCAGGTATTCATACCTATTATTAAGAATTCCATCTCATCCTCCTCTTTGAAAATATAAATAATACCAGCCCTTAGCCTCTCCTACTATGTCAAACATTGAAATCCATTTGCGACTTTGAAATCCCTTCATTGGGTAGGCTCCAGTATGTTCATGTCTCTCTTGTACCAAGGATCCCAAAACTGGATTGAGCACTCCAGAGCCACCTCATCACCAAGGATGATTAGAGAGGAAGAATCACCTCCTCTGACCTATTGCCTAAGCTCTTCTTATGCAGCCACAGATGCTGTTTGCTATCTTTGCTGGGTCATGTTCAACTTATTGTCCACCAGGACCCAGATCTAGTTCCACATTAATGTCTAGTTCCAGTAGTAGCTTTCTTCAGCTTCCAAAATTCAATGGCTCAATTTTCTTTCTAATACATGGGTGAACATGTCTGATCTGTTGAATAGCAGAGACTATTTCTGCATTAATGCTATTTAATTATCCTATAGCACTGAGAAGTCTAAAAAGGTCTTCAGACTGTTCAACCAGTTTAGCAGACTGGATGCATACTTGACTGCTGAGAGCAAACAGAAGCAGCAGCAACATACTATATTTTCTGATGATCCAGGATAATGCCAAACCTCTTTGCTGTGCCATAGGATTTAACAGAATCCTAAAAACTGCAGAATAGCTTGAACTGAGAGAGAAGCTGCTTTTTCTACTAATCTGGTTGTTGTCTGGTTGTTCTCATGGACCAAATAGTAACATGTTGGTTGGACTCAATGATCTTAGAAGCCTTTTCCAACTGAAACAGTTCTATAGGCTGGATGTTAGGAGGAAGTTCTTGCCATAGAATGTGATTGGCATTGGAATGGGCTACCCAGGGAGGTGGTGGAGTCACCATCCCTGGAGGTGTTCAAGAAAAGCCTGGCTGAGGCACTTAGTGCCATGGTCTAGTTGACTGGACAGTGCTGGGTGCTAGGTTGGACTGGATGATCTTGGAGGTCTCTTCCAACCTGGTTGATTCTATGATTCTGAGTTCTCTGCATATGCATTTGAGCCACTTCTCAGGCCTACATTTCTTAGCCCTACAGCAGAAAGGAAAATTCACATTTTGCTAGAAATGGAGTGAAATCATTCTACAACACCACAGCTGCATTATCCAAGGAGCAACAAAAAGTGGACACAGTGAGTTAACACTCCAAAACCAAGAACTACCTCTAACCAACACTCTGTGTCACTACATAGCCTACATTTCAGTTAAGAATTTGGGTGTTGTTTTAGATAACAAAATACAACATGTGTTCATCATTAATCTTCTTGAACATTTCTTTGGCCAGAAACTGTTTCTGATCAAGCCACTTATGTAAACAGGGTCATGCTTCAGACAGAAGTGGTAAGATGTTATTCCAAGTACTCTATCTATCTAACAAGATATATTTAATGACAACCTTGGTATTGGTGGCTATATTCCAAAGACTTTAATGGTCAGTTTAAATTTCAAAATGAAATAAAAATCTATCTTGTATCAAAGGGGAAAAAATATTACCTCTAAAAAAAAAAAAAATGGGCCATTTATCATTACTCTATTTAGAGGTTTCAATATCAAACACTTCTTTGTCTGACTTGCAAGGAATTGAAAAGCTATTTCTTCTTCCATTACCATATGGAAGATACTGTGTTCATTGCAGCTGAACACCCTGAAGGGGTTTCCATTCATCAGTTAGGAGTGTAAGGGCATACACAGAAATGAAAGAAATGAAATTAAGTGAGCTTTGTTTCTTTAAGGAAAAGAAATGCTACAATCTCTTTTCAGCTAATTCCAGGCACAACTGACAGTGTTCATTTATGTTTGAAAATGTAGTCAAATCATCAAAAAAAGTTACTTGCAGATTAGTGATGGAGTAAATAAAACCATGCAATTTCCTTCAAGCTCTTGCTCCCCATAGTTGGTCTCTTCATGCCTTTTTGTTCAGAACAAAACAAGAACAAGCAAATAGCCTCAGTCCTGCCAGTTCAGTGGCAGTGTCTGAATGGGAAGCAAGGCTCTCGCAGGGTTGTGATCATTGTGGATACTTCATGGCTATGAAACCAACCTACTTTGTCTCCGTTTCTGCATTTGTGAAACTGTAAAATATATCTAAGAACAAGCCAGGAGCTGTACACTTGCTCACTGTTCTTCATAATAACAAAGTTAGTGATTTGAATGCTCAAAGGTAAAGCCAAGGCTTTGAACTGTCTGATAGCAATCATGTCCAGATGCAAGGAGGTCCAAATCTGCAATAAACGCTGTTAGAAAGATTTATCATTGAGTTAGAGCACTAAAGAGGATTGGTCTCCAGTGCACCAACTCCAGAACACACTATCTTAATTGCATTACGTATTTTGGACATCATCCTGAAATGCTTCCGAAGATTGTAGATACACAACCCCTCAGAGGAAGCTTTGTGGTTCAGGGGATTTTAATTTGGAGTTCAGTTTAGCTATGACAATTGTTATAAGAATTTCTTACAAAGTCCTGCATTCAGTAGTTGGGGAGATGATACAGAAAAATCTGTGTTGATAGACACCTAGTGTAATAAGGAAAGGAGAAAAGCTACAGAGGAACAGAGTAAAGGGAGGGAAAGACAACTGCACTGGCTCTTAATTTTTCAAATGCCTGGGGGAGTAAATTACTTTTGTAGAAGGAAAGAGAATTTTCTAGCTTAGAAAGGTCACAGCTGCTGTAAGACCGACAGCGTCCTGGCTTGCATCAGGAATTGTGTGGCCAGCAGGAGTTGGAGAGTGATTATGCCCCTGCTCTTGGCATTAGTGAGGCTGCACCTTGATACTGGGTTCAGTTTGGGGCCCCTCATTCCAACCAGGAGCCAGTCCAGAGAAGGGCAGCACAGTTGAGAAGGGTCTAGAGAACAAGTCTTACGCAGAGTGACTGAGGGCACTGAGATTGCTTAGCCTGCAGAAGAGAAGGCTGAGGGGAGACCTCATTACTCCCTACAACAGGAGGCTCAAGTGAGGTGGTCTCTTTTCTCCAGTATCTGCTGATAGGACAAGAGGAAATGGCCTGAAATTGTGTTAGGGGAGGTTTAGATGGGATGTTAGGAAATCCTCTTTCCTGCAAGAGTGGTCGGCCTTGAAACAGGCTGTCCAGGGATGTGGTGGAGTCACTGTCCCTGGAGAGGTGTTCAAGAAATGTGTGGACATAGCACTTTGGAACTTGGTTTAATGGCCATAGTGGTGTTGGGTCAACAGTTGGACTTGATGATCTTAGGGGTCTTTTCCAAAAAAGTGGTTCTATGATTCTATGATTCCATAAATGATATGACATCTGCTGCTTCTACCTCTTCTTGGCAGAAATTTTCCCCTCAGCAACCATGCTGCACTCAACTGCTTTTTTTGTGGGCCTAATGTATTTTAAGGCCAAATCTGTGGATCTATGGAGCTTGCAGACAGAGCATCAGAAATGCTGACAGATGGAATGAAGTTAGGCATCCCTTTCCAATTCCAAAAGAATTAATGTCAGTCATAGAAACATAAAATCATAGAATGGTTTAGGTTGAAAGGGCCCTCAACGAACATCCAGTTCAAACCCCTGACCCACAGGCAGGGACACCTCCCACTAGAACAGGTTGCTCAAGGCCTTATCCAGCCTGGCCTTCAACACCTCCAGGGAGGGAGCATTCACAACCTCCTAATCCTTTTCCATTTAGGCTTCTGTCCTGTTATACTGACCTCAGCAGTTACAAGGCTTCAATATACTGCTTATTTCCATGAATTATTGCTCTGCTGCCCCATCATTTATGCAGTTTGGTCTGCCACATTGCTGTCATGATAACATTTCTTTTGGAGATATTATCCCACTGATATCTACAAGTTATTTAGGTCTATAGAAGGCTAGATTGATTGTCTGGGGTGGCAGAAATTACAAAAATCCATCTTAGCCTGTTACATAAAGTTGTTTTGAAAGCAAAAACAAATCAGAAGCAGATAGGTTGGCTGGTGTAAAACAGACAGGTTAAAACAATTTTGATACTGAATACTTGCAGCTATTGAAGTCATGCAATAATTACCACAATGAGAAAATATTTGTAGCTGAAGTCACCAAAATGTGTCTTAAGTAATGGTCATGGAATGTGGTTGTCAGCTTTTGTGTTGTTTATCTGAGGGTCACTAAACAGAGGCAAAGTGACTGGAAAGATCCAATGTCACCACAGGATATCATCCTAGCTTATCCCAGGGGTGTTCATCATTACACTAACATGCTTCCAATAGAAGCCTGCTCTGGTGTTAAACCTGGATTTTGGCTGGATTTTCCAATGAGAAAAAACTCACCTCAGAGCTTTGGTTTCCTGAATCACAACTCTAGAGTACATTCACTATCTGAATAGCTTTGGGGACAAGAATGTTAAAGGTGTTAGCAAGTAAGCTCTTGAGCCATTTCTTTTTTTTTTTTTTTTAATAGAGCTTAGATCCAGGCAGCTTCAAGGCTTCCTCTTATGATTTGAAAGCTCAGTCTTCCAGGATCCAGTATTCCTAGACCTCAAATATATGTAGAGGTTGAAAGCAGAGCCAAACAGCTCTAAGTCTGCAGTCAAGATAATTTTGTTTTAGCTTGTGGGACATTTAGCTTGTGGGGGATTTTATACTTTCTCTTCCAAAACTAACTTCAGATTTCCTGTTTTTCCTTCCAAGGTGGTATAATTTCCTTTCTCCTCTTCATTCCATCACTCTCCAATTTCCATTCTAATGAAAATCATGACTGTGAAAAGCTCCATAGTTCAGCAACATGGGAAGAGTGGAATGGTCACAAAAGGTCTAGCAAATTGATGTTGTAGTAATGAGCTGGAAGAATCCAGATTACTTAGAAATACGATCTTAGTCATGAACAAGCCTCTATAATGGAAGGAGAAGTAAGCCAGGCAATGAGCAGTAACTTTAAATATTATTGGTTTTCTCTTAAGTGTGATACATTTCTTCACATTTTGCTCTGGAATGGATAAAATCTGAACTGCCATGATCTTCATACCCTACATCTCGAGGGCTGTGTAAGTCTACAGTTGCTCTGGATATTACCATTTAAGTCAACGGAAATCTGTAACTTGGTTATTAAGTTTCAGTAAGTTTCTGTCTAATTTATGAGTCCATCAATACACCTCTACATTTTAGAAAGGGATTGGATGGATTATTCGCCTAAAGTGTTACTGACTGTCCTGCAAAAAAATGAAGTGATGAAAAACACAGACTGAGCAGATTGTGTCGAGAATTGTCTGCAAATGACTGCAACTCAGAGGTTTGAAGTTCAAAGTGGTCTTGGTATGAGACACACAGTATGGAAAAAAGAAATCATTTTCTCTTTCATAACAGGAGTTATCTGAATTTATTATCACAGAAGCACAGAAACAATCAGGTTAGAAAAGACCCTCACGATCACAGGATGTCAGGGGTTGGAAGAGATCATCAAGTCCAACCCCCTTATTGCTCAAGTCACAGATGATCACATCCAAACAGGCCTTGAAAGTCTCCAGAGAAGGAGACTTCACAGCCTTTCTGAGGAGCCTGTTCCAATGTTCTGTGACCCTTACAGTAAAGAAGTTCCCCCTTCTGTTGAGGTGGAACCTCTTGTGCTGCAGCTTACATCCGTTGCTCCTTGTCCTGTCACATGGAGCAAGTGAGAAAAGCCTGTCATGTTGTGTGTGTCCCCCCTCTCCCCCGACACCCAGACCTCAGATATTTATAAACATTTATTAAATCCCCTCTCAGTCTTCTCCAGACTAAAAAGCCCCAGGTCCCTCAGCCTCTCCTCATATGGCAGTGCTCCAGTCCCCTAATCATCATTGTTGTCCTCTTCTGGACCCTCTCCAGCAGATCCCTGTCTCTCTTAAACTTGGATCACCAAGTCCAACCAACAATGCTACTCTACAAGGTTCACCCTAAACCATATCCCCAAGCAGCACATCCAAATGACCCTTAATCTCATCCAGGGTTGATGACTCAACCACTTCCCTGGCAGCCCATTCCAATGCCTGACCACTCTTTCAGTGAAAAAAAATTTCCAGATGTCTAGGCTAAACCTACCAAGTCATAGCTTGAGGCCATTCCCTCTTGTTCAACCACTATTTACCTGTGAGAAGAGACCAGCACCAACAGCATCCTTTCAGTGATGAGATCTTCCCTCAGCCTCCTCTTTTTCAAACTAGACAGCCCCAGCTCCTTCAGTCACTCTTCATAAGATTTGACATATATTCTGTACACAGTACTGGCAGTAGAAACAGAAAACCACTTGGTGCTGTATTTCTAAAGACCAAAGCCACTGCCCTTTCCTGAAGGTCTTTTGAGTGTTCAAGTTGCCTGAAATCTGACTGCATCTAGCTTTTGCAAGTGGCCCTTTCTCTGCACTCGACCTCTCTTTTAATGATCCAAACCAGAATTCTGACTCCAGCTGTCCCTGTTTTGAGGGTATTTCCTTGTTAATAGCAGAATTCTCATCTTGTCTGCAGAGGCAGGTAGCCATGTCTGTCTACTGTTTGTAGGTACTTACTTGGTTCCCAGGAGCTGTGCCTGTGCTTAGAGGGAACAGTCAGACTGTTCTCAAACTATGTTCAGGGTCATGCTGAGGAAACACCCTCTTGGAAGCTGCCTGGCTCTTTGTTCCTTCCATTAGTCGAAAATAAATGTCATTGGAAGTGTCTCATTCCTCATTGTGTACACAAAGACCATGGGAACACTTACAGTCAATCTCTTTCAGATACCACATACAAAATCAGAGGAAATAACAATATTTGGGTCTTTCAAGAAAATCCAAAGTGTCCAGATTTCTTTGGCAGACACTCTCACTTTGTTTTTCCAGGCTGAGAGGCATGGAAGTACCCTTTGCACCTCTCTCCACCTTCCTGTCACTCACAAGTTCAAGGCTGATGATGCTTAGACTTAGAGATAAAATCTAGAAGTAAATGGAAAAACACATCCAGCTGACTCAGGGGGCAGCTACATCCTCCACCTGCTACTGTCTTCCTCCACATGTTTTACCTTCTTTCTGCAGATTAAGTGACTCACTACATTCTTCTGCCAATTACTTATCTTATGTTTTTTTTCTGTGTGCACAGCAAATCTCAGATGCTTGTGAGCCTGTTCCAAGTTCAATAAAATTTCATTTTCTGAAGGTTATAAGATTCCTCAAACTCCAGTCGAGCTCTGGAGCCAGAGTAGGGTCCAGTTTGCAGAAAAGCAAAGCTCTGCCACAGGCAAGTGACACATATATCTCATTAATAAAAGTCTTAATCTGATAGTGTTATTTTCTGTTTTGTAAAAGCTTAACTAACTAAAAATTGTTGCTGAAATTTTAGCTGGAATTATGCACACAATCCTGGCTGGTGTAAGGAGAAAATATTTGTACAGACATCCAGCGTCTTGACCCACAGAGAGAGTTCAAACAAACACTGATGGGAAAATTAAATTAGAAGTACAGGATATTGTCCTTCATTCTCTGCATTCAGGCTACTCAGATGGCAGAATCTGAAATTTATATGGCATTTTAATTGGTCATAAGCAAATTCAAAATTATTCCAGCGTTGCCAGAAGGATGACTCTGACTGTTGTAAGTTTGCATTCATCTGCAAAATAAGGAAAGCAACAGAGGAGAGCAGTAGAAGCTAATGCAGTCCCCTATAAGCATGCTTCATTTGTAAGAGCCTGTGGTTATAGGACAAGGGGCAGTGGTTTTAAACTACAGCAGGGTAAGTTTAGACAGGACATAGGAAAGAAATATTTTCTATGAGGATGATGAGACACTGGAATGAGTTGCACACAGAAGCTGTGGCTGTCTCATCCCTGCAAGGGCTGAAGACCAGGCTGGATAAGGCTTTGAGCAGCCTGGTCTAGGGGGAGGTGTCCTTGACCATAGCAGGGGGGGTGGAACTAGGTGATCTTTAAGGTCCCTTCCAACCCAAAACATTCGATGATTCTGTGTGCTACTCCATGTTGTGCTATGGTGATAAAGAATACAGCTCCACTCTTTACTTTCTCACTAATACTACGGATAGCTCTGTTTTTCTCTTTACTTTTTCTGTCTGTATCAACCTCCATGCATTAAGTTAAATGTGGTATGCCAAAGGAGTTTAGCACTATGAAAAGCGAAAACACAACAAAACAGCCCACAGCTTTTTTGCCTAGTTAGACAAGGGGAAAAGTTGGGGAGGAAAAATTCTTTTTTGAAAACCCAACTCTGGAAATAAAATGAAAAATAAGGGCTAATGTAAGCATTTGTTTTGTTCCAGCTTTCAGCATTTCATTTAGTGTCTGATATAAACACATTTTGGTGACATTTTAAAGTGTTTTTTTTTTAAAGGGGGGGGGGGGGGGAAAGAAAGCATTCAAATTAAAAAAGTAAAGAAAAAAACATCAAGAATATTTTCCCCCCAAGTGTTCAAATGAAACATGCACGAATAGGATGGAACAACAGCAGTGCTATTTTACCAGCCTCACAAACAGCTCAAAATTGTGATTTCTCACTTGCTTGTTTTATAACAAATAATTCTATTCAGTCTCAAAAATAATCCAGGAAGGGATCACAAAAGTATTATCTCAGGCAGGTTACCCACCTGGTGAACGTGAGAAAGGCTGTGGATGTAGTCTACCTGGACTTCAGCAAAGCCTTTGACACTGTCTGCCACAAGAAGCTCCTAGCCAAGCTGGCAGCTCATGGTTTGGATGGATTCACTCTGTGCTGGGTCAAGAACTGGCTGGAGGGGAGAGCCCAGAGAGTGGTGGTGAATGGTGCCACATCCAGTTGGCAGCTGTCACTGGTGGTGTTCCCCAAGGATCAGTGCTGGGCCCAGTCCTGTTCAATATCTTCATTGGTGATCTGGATGAGGGGATTGAGTCCAGCATCAGTAAGTTTGCAGATGGCACCAAGCTAGGAGTAGGTGTTGATCTGTTGGAAGGTAGGGAAGCCCTGCAGAGGGACCTGGACAGGCTGGATGGGTGGGCAGAGGCCAATGGGGTGAGATTTAACAAGGCACTTTGGCCACAACTACCCTAAGCAGCGCTACAGGCTGGGGACTGAGAGGCTGGAAAGCAGCCAGGAGGAAAGGGACCTGGGGGTACTGGTGGATAGTAGGCTGAAGATGAGGCAGCAGTGTGCCCAGGTGGCCAAGAGAGCCAATGGCATCCTGGCCTGCGTCAGGAACCTGCCCAGGTGGCCAGTAGGACAAGAGAGGTTATTCTTCCCCTGTACTCAACACTGGTGAGGCCACATCTTGAGTCCTGTGTCCAGTTCTGGGCCCCTCAATTCAAGAGAGATGTTGGGGTGCTGGAAGGTGTCCAGAGAAGGGCAACAAAGCTGGTGAGAGGCCTGGAACACAGCCCTGTGAGGAGAGGCTGAGGGAGCTGGGGTTGTTTAGCCTGGAGAAGAGGAGGCTCAGGGGTGACCTCATTGCTGTCTACAACTACCTGAAGGGAGGTTGTAGCCAGGTGGGGTTGGTCTCTTCTCCCAGGCAACCAGCGACAGAACAAGGGGACACAGTCTCAAGTTGTGCCAGGGTAGGTCTAGGCTGGATGTTAGGAGGAAGTTCTTCCCAGGGAGAATGATTTCCCATTGGAATGGGCTGCCCAGGGAAGTGGTGGAGGCACCATCCCTGGTGGTGTTCAAGAAAAGATTGGATGAGGCACTTAGTGCCATGGTCTAGCTGACTGGATAGGGCTGGGGGATAGGTTGGACTGGATGATCTTGGAGATCTCTTCCACCCTGGTTGATTCTGTTCTATGAATCTATTTTATTCTATTATTTTATTCCAAAAGCATTGAATATACTAATAAAGTCATATTCTGCTCTATAGTCTGTAAAATGTTGCTAGGAGCACCCACTCCTCTAACATAGCTCTGACTAAAAACCCACAATTCACAGTAATTTTAATGGGCACTGAAAGAAATTGCAAACCTATACCCTGTAAAAATTACAGCATGACAAAATAACATCTCAGAATTAACATAAGCACTTCTTCCTAAGATTAATTTCTTTAAGAACAGTTCACTGGAGAAAATATACTCCATAGGTTTTCCTAATCATATTTCTTTTTTGGTAATGTGAAAAATCATTCCCCAAGGGCAATGTTTTGTTCCCATTCAAGTCAAAGATAAAAATTCCTTTGAGTTTCATGGGAACAAGAGTATTTTGAAAATAGAATTGTTCCTCTGATAACCTCTAGGATTTTTTTTCCTCAGGAAGCCATCACAACAAAGATGACATTATCATCAGTTCCATTTTTGTAATGCTGTTCAGTATAAACATTTCATGTTGTCTCATGCACCCTCTGGACTGACTTGAGGCTAAGTTGTCCCTTACTGGTGGCAGCTTACAGCTCCTTCTGGGCACTCAAGAGACTCTATGTAGGTGTGTGGGAGGGGGAAATTATATATAGTCTTATACTGCACCACAGCAGGGGCAAGTCTGTCTTGAATTCTTGCAATCTCTTGTGGGTTCTTGTATGCTGCCATGATTAATAATCATGTGTATAATCACTGTGAATCTTTCCTGAGGATGGCAAGAAACAGGGCTGCCACAGAGGAAGGTAGAAGCAAGTACTGAACTTGAATCTCTGCCACATATCAACTTAAGAAAAAAAAAAGATGAAAATCATTACAGAGATTCTGTACTAGGACCACCAAGGCCACTGCCACTACAGTTGAGACAGTCTAGATATACATTCTTTGACCCTATGCAAAGTCCCACAACAAACATTGTGACCCAGGCTTTCCAGGAGAGAGTGGGACATTTGAGCTTTCCAGATCTCCCTTGAGGTAAAACAATGAGCAATCTGTTTGTGGTGAATGCTCCCTGTATTACTGGCCTTCTGTCTCATCTGCAGTTTGCCCTTACAGTTAAACAAGGCTCTGCAGGTCATTTCCTAGTTTCCTTTGGAAGTCTCACTTGTCATTCTGCATGAATTTACAGCACTACTGTTACTTTACTCTATGGAGGCACTTAGCTGGGGGACCACGCTAGGCTCAGCAAACACCATTTAAATTGGTGCTCCACTGTTCACTTAGTTACATAAGTGGAATGAGAGAAGAAGACCACACAAGCACAAACCCTGACTATCAAAAACATTGTCAGCCTTTCTGAAAGACCTTTGCCAGCATCTCTGCTTAAATAAGTGCTGCTCATTAGGTTGCCTACTGAGACAGAAGCTGAAAGAGAAGGAAAAGTTTACATCTATAGGTATTATACTGCTCTGCTGCTTCTGTTTTACTTACAGAATCACAGAATGTTAGGGGTTGGAAGGGACCTCCTGAGATCATAGATTCCAACCCCCCTGGCAAAGCAGGATCACATAGGGCAGGCTACACAGAATGTGTCAAGGCAGATCTTGAAAATCTCTGGAGGAGATTTCCACAACCTCCCTGGGCAGCCTCTTCCAGTGCTCTGGCACCCTTACAGGAAAGTTTTTTTCCTTATGTTGAGATGGAACTTGCTGTATCCATCACCCCTTGCCCTACCACAGGGCATCAGTGAAGAGAGACTGGCCACATCTTGACACCCACCCTTAACGTAGTTGTAAACATTGATCAGATCTCCTCTCAGCCTTCTTTTCTCCAGGCTAAACAGCCTCAAGTCTCTCAGGCTTTCCTCATCATTCTCATAACCTCTGCTGGACTCTTTCCAGTAGTTTCCTGTCCCTCTTGAACTGGGGAGCTCAGAACTGGACACAATACTCCAGAGGAGGCACCACTAGGACAAAGTAGAGGGGGAAATTACTGCTAGCAGAGAATAGTTTCATTCCATTAACCTCTAGGTTATGGGCCTAACATACTTCTGCTGCACCACTCTGCTGCCTAAAGGTAGGTTGCTTCATAGCTGAATTGTAGAATGAAAGCAATGGATATGTGAGCACTCAGATTATAGTTGATACAACTGTGAGAAAAGAGCCTAGAGAACAATACTGAACATTCTTGGGAGAACTACATACTGTGTGAGTGTGGTGAGACAGGTGTGGTGGTGTATTAAACTTCCTAGCATGTGTGAGGTGAATCAGATGATTAAATCTTGAGTAACTCCAGCCAAACTGGATCTTACTGTAGTAAAAGAGAGTGCTGTGCTCTCTTGGCAATCAGGCTCCATTCATTATTGCCCCTGTAGAGAAGTACATGGGCAGACTTCAGAAAGAGAGGGGACCAGAGTGTGCAAGATGGGAAAATGTGGTGCTTTGAGAGGAAGGAATTTGACATGGGCCATGGGCAATGAAACCGGGAGCAAGGGTCTGACCAGTGTGAACTGGGTGGTGTGCAAGGTGAGCATTTGTAGCTGTATGTTGGCTGCAGACAAAACAGTGAGGGATACAAAAACATTACCTGGGAGGTGGAAGGCAGAGCTTGGAGAGCTGGGACACTCAAAGCAGTGTAGCTTCACAGTTGGCAAGTCAGAGTCTCTGGCAGACTCCCTTCCAACCCAAACTTCTCTATGATTCTGTGACTATCCATCTCTAAATAGATGAAAATACCTCTGTCATAGAATAAATAGAGCAGCACTTTTAGCTGCTTTCAAGATCAAATGGGTATGATTTTAGCCATTCTTAAAGCAAATTGCTGGGAGCCCATTTTCAAATGTTCTTCAATGTGACCTCTAAATTTGCAGCTGTAATTCACATTTAAGTGAAAATTGATGGAAAGAAAGGATGAAGGAGAATTATTACCAATGGGAAGCATTTGCCTGTATGTAGATCAATGGCAAAATGTTTACTTGAAGAAACTGAAATCTGAAGATAAATTAGGGTTTTTAGACGTGCACAAAAGTCAGATTATAAGTAACTTTAGTAATGACAATATATTAGTTCATATGACTGTTTAATCTGAGCAAAAGGAGGCTGAGAAGGGACCTTCTCACTCTTAACAACTACGTGAGAGGTGGGGGTTGGTCTCTTCTCATGTGTCACAACTGATAGGACATGAGGAAAGAGCATCAAGTTATGCCAGAGGAAGTTTAGAATGGCCATTAGGAAAACCTTCTGTACCCAAAAGGGTTCTTAAAGACAGATTGCCCAGGGAAGTGGTTGAATCACCATCTCTGGATGTATATAAAAGCCCTCTGATACTCAAGGATATGAATCATAGAATCATAGAATCATAGAATCAACCAGGTTGGAAGAGACCTCCAAGATCATCCAGTCCAACCTAGCACCCAGCCCTATCCAATCAACTCGACCATGGCACTAAGTGCCTCAGCCAGACTTTTCTTGAACACCTCCAGGGACAGTGCCTCCACCACCTTCCTGGGCAGCCCATTCCAATGCCAATCACTCTCTCTGGGAAGAACTTCCTCCTAACATCCAGCCTATACTTCCCCCGGCACAATTTGAGACTGTGTCCCCTTGTTCTGTTGCTGGTTGCCTGGGAGAAGAGGCCACCCCCCACCTGGCTACAACCTCCCTTCAGGTAGTTGTAGACAGTAATAAGATCACCCCTGAGCCTCCTCTTCTCCAGGCTAAACAACTCCAGCTCCCTCAGCCTCTCCTCATAGGGTTTGTGTTCCAGGCCCCTCACCAGCTTTGTTGCCCTTCTCTGGACATGTTCCAGCACCTCAACATCTCTCCTGAATTGAGGGGCCCAGAACTGGACACAGCACTCAAGGTGTGGCCTGACCAGTGCTGAGTACAGGGGCAGAATAATCTCCCTTGTCCTACTGGCCACACTGTTCCTGATGCAGGCCAGGATGCCATTGGCTCTCTTGGCCACCTGGGCACACTGCTGCCTCATCTTCAGCTTACTATCTATCAGTACCCCCAGGTCCCTTTCCTCCTGGCTGCTCTCCAGCCACTCAGTCCCCAGCCTGTAGCGCTGCTTGGGGTTGTTGTGGCACTTTGGTGCAGGATATGGTGTAGTAGTGGCCCTGGTGGAAGTTAGATGGTGGTTGAACTTGATCTTGAAGGTCTTTTCCAACCGTGGTGATTCTGTGAGTATCCCAGCTTTCGTTTAGTTTAACGGTGAAGTCCAACAGCTGGCACATCATTGCCGGAGCGCCCGGGCGCTTGCAGAGCAATGTGCGCCCTTCACCAGCAGAGGGCAGCCCTGGCCTAACTATCGCCTCCGCAAGAGGGCCTCGGCGTTTCCCCCCTTCCTTCACCCAGCAGCTCAAGTCGAGGGAAGTTTCCCCCCTACCTCTTTTCAAGTGGAATACCTGGTTTATCACTAGCAAAAGTCTGTAATGATCCTTCCTCTCACCAAGCTGCTGGTGTGCCTGTTTTCTTCCTTCCAGGGTACATTTTACCTGGAGAGGCTCTAACGCTTCTCCACGTCCCAGCCAGCACAGCAGTTACAGGCGAGCCTGGCAGGCAGACCAAACATGCTGTGCTGCTGCACTTTGCTTCTTGTTTCATGTCGCTTTTCCATGAACTGACCAAGATGGCAATCACAGAATTGCACCAGCCTTGGGAAGCATGCAGGAAAAGAGTCCTTGTCCTAAAACATATCTTACCTTAAATAAATAGGAGCCATGCGGGCAGGTAGAGAGAATCACAGCAAGTAGGTGAACTGCAGATCTGTAGTGCTGCTCCGTCCCTGGAGGTGTTCAAGAAAAGCCTGGCTGAGGCACTTAGTGCCATGGTCTAGTTGGCTGGATAGGGCTGGGTGCTAGGTTGGACTGGATGATCTTGGAGGTCTCTTCCAACCTGGTTAATTCTATGATTCTATGGTAATGTAGAGGTTGGCTGGTGCTTTCTTTCTATCTAGGAGCAGATCAGCAGGGCTTACTTATTGCCCAACACATAGAACGCAGTGAATCATTCCAAACTCCTCATTATATCAGGTTTTGCATTAATTCTGGCTTGTGTTCTTCAGCTCTACCTCATTCCCATATATGATCTGAGCTGCCATATCCAGGCTAGCCTTGCTTGATATATTTGGGTAGTGTGGGGCCAATAAGGACCTGCCCTACTGTCCTTGTTAGCATGTTTGGCTCCTACCTCCTCAACCCTTTGGAATACCTGGTCTTTACTTACTCATCTCAAAACAGCTCAAAATCTACAGAAGAATTATATACACAAACATTTGAGTTTCCCTGGGAAGTACTCTGTGTCCCTGCTTGCATGAATTCTACTTCTTTGAAGTCCATTTGGGGTTGGTTGGTTTGTTTGTTTGTGACAAGAGTTTTTCCAGGTTAGGCTGTTTTAGTGAAAGATTGTTTTCAAACCATTCTTGCTATGAAATGGACCCAAAGAAGCCTACTTCCACTCCTTTATATCCAGAATTACTAAACTGTAGTCAGCACCTTCTATGCAAGAAATATCATATCATTTCATATCATATTATATCATAGAATGAACCAGGTTGGAAGAGACCTCCAAGATCATCCAGTCCAACCTATCACCCATCAAGTCATGTGTCCCAGATAGGATGGCTTTCCTAGCTTGGAAGCTGTAGTACAACTGCTTTACAGAATCAGAAGATCACAGAATGGTAAGGGACCTCTCTGCCAAAGCAGGATCACGTAGGGCAGGTCACACAAGAATGGGTCCAGGCAGGTTTGGAAAGTACTGAGAGATGAAGAATTCACAACCTCTCTGGGCAACGTCTGTTACTCTAGCAACTAGACAGAGCTTTGTTGAGCCTTACAGTATTTGAAATCTGGCAAATAAAATGAAAGAATATAAACCAAGATCATAATAATTTTCTTCCACCGGATAAATCTTGAGGTAATATCATTCCTCCCACTTTGTTGTACTTCTCTCCTGAAGCACAAGTTTTCTTACAGCCTTTTGAGTTTTGTGCTCAAAGAGCCTTCAGTTTCCTGAAACATATGCACAGATTTTCTGTCACAAGACTTTAAGGCCTTTCAAGGTGCAGCCTTTTTGCATTTTCACTCTGTAAGAGAGTGCATCTGGCTATCTCTAGGCACATGATGGATAAGGAGATTATTAGGAGCAGTCAATGTGGTTTTACTAAGGGGAAGTCATGTTTAACCAACCTGATAGCCTTTTATGAGGACACAACCAAGTGGATAGATGATAGTAAGGCAGTGGATGTGGTTTATCTTGATTTCAGTAAAGCTTTGACACCATCTCCCATGGCAGCCTTGCAGCTAAACTGAGGAAGTGTGGTCCAGATGATCAGGTTGTGAGGTCAATTGAGAGCTGGTTGAAGGGAAGAAGTCAGAGAGTTGGGATGGAGTCTAGTTGGAGGCCTGTACCTAATAGGGTAGCTCAGGGATCAGTACTAGGACCAGTACTATTCAATGTATTCATCAGCAATCTGTATGAGGGCAGAGTGCACTGTCAGCAGGTTTGCTGATGGCACCAAACTAGGTGGGGTGGCTGACACACCAGAAGGCTGTCCTCCATTCAGCAGGACCTGGACAGGCTGTAGAGTTGGGCAGGGAGAATGAAATACAAGGAAATACAAGTCCTGCATCTGGGAAAGAACAACCCAGTATAGATTTGAGACTGACCTGTTGGAGAGCTGTGTAGGGGAAAGAGACCTGGGAGTCCTGGTGGACAGAAGGAAGGCCATGAGCTAGCAATGTGCCCTTGTGGCCAAGAAGGCCAATGGAATCCTGGGGTGTATTACAAAGGGTGTGGTTAATAAATTGAGAAAGGTTCTTGTCCCTCTTTACTCTGCCCTGGTGAGGCTGCATCTGGAGTACCGTGTCCAGTTCTGTATCCCTCAGTTCAAGAAGGACAGGAAACTGCTTCGGAGAGTCCAGTGCAGATCCACAATAATGATTAAGGGAGTGGAACATCTTCCTAACAAGGAAAGGCTGAGGGGCTGGGGCTGTTCAGGTTGGAGAAGCAGATACTGAGGAGTAACCTCATTAACGTTGGTGAGTGCCGAGAGGACAGAGCCAGGCTCTTCTCAGTGATGTCCAATGATAGGAAAAAGGGCAACAGGTGCATACTGGAGCATAGAAGATTCCATGTGAAGGTAAGGAAAAACTTTTCTACTGTGAGGATGACAGAACACTGGAACAGGCTGCCCAGAGTGCTGGTGGAGTCTCCTTTCCCTGGAGACATTCAAAACTCACCTGAATGTGTTCCTGTGTGACCTACTCTGGGTGATCCTGCTCTTGCAGGGGGGTTGGACTAGATGATCTTTCAAGGTCCCTTCCAACCCCTAACATTCTGTGATTCTCCAAAGAACAAGTGAAAAACCCCTATCAGTGATTTGTTTGCTTAGAAATATGTCATCTTAACTTTTATGCTCCAGTCAACATCATTGTGTCTGCAGACATCTTTGTCTAGCTGTCCTTGTCCTTAGCCTATTAGCCTCTTTTCTTTCACATGCAGGAAGGAGTAGAAATAATTCATGGCAGGTGGGATTTTGAGACATGACTAGCACTAAGTTAGACCAAAGCAAAGCACTTCTGGAAACCATACCAAATTGATTGTGTGTATACACACCAGCTATTTTTCTTTTTAAAGGTACCAGATGTCAAATTAAGAACTTAAGGAGTCAAGAAGCATTATTTACTGTAGGACAATTTAGGGAATTAGTTACCATGAGAAAGAAGGTTTCAGTTCTAGTTGGGTCAGAACACTCTTGGAGAATGAAACACAGGAACAAGACCAACTTCATACATGCCAATGCACTTTGTTTAGAGTGCCCTATGGTGAGTTATTGGTATTCAAACCAATCCAATGCCTGAGTCAAGCCACCATATACCACAGCAGTCAAAGGCAAATGTTTAGCACAGCCATGTTCCGGCAGGGCACTGTAGCGTGCTGCAGAATGACCTGGAAATATAGTTTTAAGAAAGAGCATAGTATTATTTGTGTATGAAGAAATATATTTGATTAGAGTATTTTGTCTATGGAGAAGATGTGTAATAGACTTCATTTTATAGTGGATGGACATGACTTATGGGGAGTTAGCCAGAGGGCTCAACCCAACCTTTCTGAGCACTGGCAGATCTTATTTTTTTCTGGTTGGTCTTTCAAGGTGTTGCCAGTGATGGCTAATTTTCAGATCCATATGTATCCCTAAAGCACCCTGCAGAATGTTGCCTCAGCATTGATGATATGGGTATCAGTGATGTACCTCAAGGACTTTTTTTTCCAAATGCCCCATCTCTCCTCACTTTCTGAGCTGTGTGTCAAGCACAGGCCCACTTTGCATTTTCTGTAGCCTCTTAAAAGTAATCCTAACAAATCATGACAGATGATACACTGGAAGTTATGCATCTTCCCAGGCCCACTTATTCCAGTGATTTCTCTTCAGAGAAGTAATAAAGAGCTGGGAAGATCTATAAATGGCTTCAGGGAAGTTACTGAAACTGTCAGCAGCTAAATCGCATTCCAAGGTCTGTTTGGGTTTTGTGAAGATAAAGCAGTACCTACTCAACAGTTTCCAGTGCACTGATTAGTCTGCAATGCTAAGCAATTCCTCTTGCTCTGTTAAAGTAACAGTAGCCTTTATTTCCAAAACCTGGTGTTCATACACAGAAAGAATCGGAACGATATTTACTGGCAATGTTCACTGCATTTAGACGCTTTAGGTTGGGTGCAATGTTTCTGAAGAGCTCTCTTTCTTAGCTTTATGTAAATACTGCCTACCCAGACAGATGTGAGATAGGCCCTTATAAAAGCAGGAGGGATAATGTTACATTTTTATTGCAATGCATCTCCCCACCTGGTGATGGACTCTAGCTGAGAGGAGCATATGGAAATTGCATAGCCCCCCCCATGGCTTTGGCTGTCTCAAGGAAACTCTGGGATGTATTGCAATCCTTATCTGATGTTCCTTAGGGTATCTTAGTTCTTTTGTTTGTGAGTAACAGTACTTCATATCCTCTTTTATTATGGATATGCGTAACATAATGACCCCTTTTTTTCTAGAACAGAAGTAAAGAATGACACAAATTAAACGCTAGGCCTGTGATCTATAATGAGCAAGGACAGCTACTCAGCGAGTATTTTGATCTTTAGTGTTGTCATAGGAATGCCTCTGCTTTTCCTTGAGGCCACTAGGCAGAGTGGAACTTAGAAGCCTGTGACCTTTCTTGCACAGAAAGGCAGATTTCTTGTCTTACAGATGCTCGTGTAAATGCTCTAATGGCTTCATCAAATGCCCAATAAAACTGTATTTCTGTGGACTATTCAATCAGACCTTTTAGCTTGAAGGAATAAATGCTGGCAGCAGCTCTTCTTCTTTCAAGCCATATACTTTCCTAGAAAGAACAAAAATCAACTCTTCAAGAGTGCAGCCTCATGTGTTTACCAACTGCCAAGATACAATCTGCATTACTAAGGTGGCCATCTTTTCTTTTTTCTTTCTAATATTATTAGAGTGTTTATTCCTTTGCTCTCTTTAAATTCTGCTCAGTTCCTTGCACTAAATGAAATTACAGGCTGGAGAAATATCTGTGTTTTAATACTAGCTATATGTCATCCAGGATCCCACTGGAGATGACATTATTGCTTTTCAATGGCGAGAGCTGGCCACATGGGAGGTGATGGTTTTATTATTATCAGCTGCAGAAAACCGGTGAGGGTGAGCTCATGTGCAGCTGAGTATGTTTGAACTTTTGTACCTTTCAGTACCTTTTGGTGAGCAGTGGAAACTCTCTCCAACTGGGATATGTTAGGGAGTTAGGTTTCCTGTAAACATTGAGATCTTACAAAACGGCCAGAGGAAATGAACTTTTCAAAAGACCAGAAAATTGAACTGGAGAATTATGGTGTTGCTCATCGGAGGAAAGTATTCTCATCTGGGTTCAGTAGGAAAGGATTATTGTGGCTTAAATACCTGATTTGATTATTGTGGCTTAAATACCTGATTTGATTTTAGTCTTCCATTCACAGCATTACTCCAAAGACTTTTTGAATCTATGTCGTATTACACAAAGCAGATTCCACTAACACTTCAACCTACCTTCTTGCTGGTAGTCTCCTGCAAGATGCTGAGCACCCTTACCTCCTATCTGAAGCCTCAGGGATTGCTCTTCAGTCAAAGCCTTGATAAACACATCACATCTGCTTCCCTGGGATGATTTCCAGACGACATGCATTTCATTGACTTTTAGTGAGGAATAAATGGAAATCTAGTGGCACATCTGGTGCTGCCTTCAAATCAATTTACAGTTGTTAAATAGATTTGAATTGGCACTCGCTCACATGAAGAACCTGTCAGTTCCTTGTTCACTTCAGCCCCACTGACTAGCTATTAAACAATTGCATCTACCTTAATGCAAATTTGGCTGGAAAAAAAGATGATGTTTTGCACATGGCTGGCTTTAAGACAGCTAATGAAATTAAAGCTAAGAACTCCCAGCGCAGTAGGAAACCCAGATAACAGGAACAATCATTTAGCCAGCACATTTCTGTTCCCATGGGAGCTAAGGCTAATTATCAGGCCAGGTTGCATTCAGGGGGGTGAGGAGGTGACACCACAACAGTATTTCTCTGCACAGCTGCTCTTGTGAAATTCATTTACATGTTCTAGCAAAACAATGCTTTTAAAGCAGATTTCTTCCCAGTGCAGGCTGGGAAGTATAGCTAATGGAGCCATGGGGTTGCCCTACCAAGATTTCACAACAATTTGCAGTGTTTGAAAAGCAGCTTAGGCAGTTTATCCAGTACCATCCAGAAAGGGTGACCCCAAGTAATTTTGTAAAAGATGTATCAAAGAATAAAGGGCTTTAGACAGAGGAAGGAGGAAAGCAGATCCAAGTCTGGAAATTGTCTCCACAGTGCAGACACTTTTTTCCCCCTGATTTAAGTAAAAGCAAAATAACATTCCATAGTCATCAAAGCAGCTTCTCTTATCACAGAGCAGACTTTGAGTTAACAGCGTAGTTCTTCCTCTTTCTCTATTCTCTTTACTAAACTAAGTATAAAAGGTGTTAAAAAGCAGTTTTGTCTAGAGCATTTTTAGGAGTTAAAAGCATTATTTTATGCTTAAGGCACTGGGCCAGATCTTCAAACATCTGGTTCAGTTCCTGTCTTTTGCACAAACTTTGTGTTAACACAGGCACAGATCATGCTGTTTTATTGTTGTACCGAGGTGGTCACTTCATGGAGTCCATGTGAGTACCTACGTGGCCCCGTTAAATGAAACTGTGACTTTAAAATGAGGACAAGGGTTGATTACCTGGTATTCTGAGTGTCCAAATCCAGCTCTACCACTGTTTTATATGCTTGTAAGCATGTCTCTTGATACTACCATCCAAAGTGTGAGGCCAATGCTGCTCTCTCACTTTCAGTGGCAGTTGTGTGAACATGTTGCAATGCTTCATAGTGCTTAGACAAAGAAATGTGCTGCAAAGAAAGAACTGGTCTCAAACATGTGAATCCCATCCACTAGGTATCTTTTGCATAAGTCCTTTCACTGTCATTTTTTGCTGCCTCTGCTTATAGGGCTTCTTTCTTGTTATTTCTAGTATGAAAAAGTTCCTTCAGTCTTCACACATTATTATCTCCCAGTTTTTAAAGTGTACAAATCCAGCTGCTACAGCATAAGATGAGGAATGAGTAAATTATGGCTGCAGTGTGATCCTGGCCATAATGCAGTTAAGATTTTTATCTTAACAGTGCCTTTGGTGTCCAGGGAAAGGCACTGACCTGCAGGCTTGTGCCTAATTGGAATGCTGGCCCTCATCCAACAGCCCGGCAGAAAGTCAAGTTGTGAAACAGAAGAAATATTTGAGTCAGCTCCTGAAATAAGTGGAGTGGTCACAGAGAAGTAAGTCTTCTCACAATCCACCCAGGGCTACGTCTTTTCTTCCAGAGATTTTATCATTTCTGTGGCTTCTTGGTAAGTTTTTGGCAAGATTAAAATCTCAGCCTACAAAACACTGGGAAGATGGGTCCCATTTGAAAATTATCTGATGTGAAGTTTCTAAGAAGTCTTCTGTAAGGGAGCAAATGGTTTGACACAAATGCTGTAGACATCTCCTTTAGGCTGGTAATTTCTCTTTGGGCCTGAGGAAAATGTTTAAAATTGCTATATAGGACTGTTCCTTCCCAAATGTAAAGAAGCTGGTTATCTGATCCTGCTCTTACTGTCCCAGAAATCTCACCTTTTAATCTTCCACTGAAGAACAAGAAACTGTATTCTCAGTATTACAGATTTAAATGTTGTAGCAATCTGTTTATAATGCAGTCTTTCTTTAAGCTGTGTGCTGGTCCAGTTACTGCTTCCTCCTAACAGAAGCGACATCTCTTTCTGTAATGAAGGGTTGTTGTTTTTTCACAGTACTGCAGGGCTCAGCAACTCTGTGGAGCACTGAGCAAATGGTGTCAATATCCTCCTTGAGCTGAAAAACAAAAGGGAAGCAAGCAGTCTTTTGAGGAAAGACTCAGCTACTCATTCCAGGGTTCTTAGTGACAGCAATACACATTCCACAAGCCAGACAGCTCCTGATAAACACAAAGCACAATTCCTCAGGAACAAACGTTTTCTTGCAATTTAAAGGTGAATATTTGGATCAATGAAATGATAAGCTAAGTGTTTGGAAAGAATCCAGGAGACACCAGGAAATCGTATGTAGATCTGGTCATACTTTAGACGCAGACCACATGCTGCAAGATTCCTCAAGATCTCACCCATGGATAACCTGAAGTATTTTCTCAGACAAGAAACTGAAGGCTTTTTTTCAGGATTCCACTTAGTCCTGGGACAATAACCACTAATTCTTTATTGTAATTTTGTATTGAGAAGAGGATGATCAGATAGCACAGCACCTGCCTCTCAAAAGCAGAATATGAAGAAAAGATAATAAAGAGAGAGGCACCAATGATTTGGAACGTTGGAATGAGGACCAGTGTGTATTCAGTGGGAATCAAGAATCCCTTCACCTCAGCCTAGAAATGCTTAGTAAAGAATTCAAGGAGAGTGTTTGGTGGTTCTAGAGCAAAACATTGCTTAGGAGATACCCTTAAGTACTAAGCATAGTTTATAGAGAATCATGCCTTTCCTTAGACTGTCCATGAAAGAGAAAGTTTGTAGCATGCAAAGAAGTGTAAGTTTTACCAGCTCTATCAGCTGGTCTAGAAAGAGGTTACCTCCTTGCCTCGCCTAGACTTTTGTAGCTAGAGCAACGATGTTACATTTTACTGATGTTACAAACTCCCTAGACAAAAAGAATAGACAGGACCAGTTTATGAGCACCTATGAATCTCCAACAACTTCAGTAGAGGGGGTTTTTCATTTGCAAGAAGTGACAATCAGCCCTGTGTTATACCTGAAGCCCTTCTTTGAGGCCATTGTCAAGTCTAGTGTTTAAAAAAAAAGGAGAGAGAATTTCATTAACTTAGTGGCTTGAAAGCTGCGTGGAAGAGAGAGATCTGGGGTATTGGTTTCAACTGACTGGATGGGAGCCAGCAGTGTGCTCAAGCAGCCAAGAAGGCCAACAGCATCCTAGCCTGGATGAGGAATAGTGGCCAGCAGGACTAGAGAAGTGATTACGCAGTGAGGCTGGTGAGGGGTCTTGAACACAAGTCCTGTGAGGAGCAGCTGAGGGAGCTGGGGGTTTTCAGCCTGGAGAAAGGGAGGCTGATGGGAAATCTTACTGATCTCCACACCTACCTGAATCATAGAATCATAGAATCAACCAGGTTGGAAGAGACCTCCAAGATCATCCAGTCCAACCTAGCACCCAGCCCTATCCAGTCAACTAGACCATGGCACTAAGTGCCTCATCCAGGCTTTTCTTGAAGACCCCCAGGGACGGTGCCTCCACCACCTCCCTGGGTAGCCCATTCCAATGGGAAATCACTCTCTCTGTGAAGAACTTCTTCCTAATATCCAGCCTATACCTACCCTGGCACAACTTGAGACTGTGTCCCCTTGTTCTGTTGCTGGTTGCCTGGGAGAAGAGGCCACCCCCCAACTGGCTACAATGTCCCTTCAGGTAGTTGTAGACAGCAATGAGGTTACCCCTGAGCCTCCTCTTCTCCAGGCTAAACACCCCCAGCTCCCTCAACCTCTCCTCATAGGATTTGTGCTCCAGGCCCCTCACCAGCTTTGTTGCCCTTCTCTGGACATGTTCCAGCACCTCAACATCTCTCTTGAATTGAGGGGCCCAGAACTGGACACAGCACTCAAGGTGTGGCCTGACCAGTGCTGAGTACAGGGGAAGAATAACCTCCCTTGTCCTACTGGCCACACTGTTCCTGATGCTGAAGGGAGGTTGTAGCAAGGTGGGGCCCAGCCTCTTCTCCCAGGTAACAAGTGATAGGATGTGAGGAAACGGCCTCAAGTTGTACCAGGGGAGGTTTAGTTTGGATACTAGGAAATATTTCTTCAGCAGAAGGGGCATTGGGCACTGGGACAGGTTACCCTGAGAGGTGGTAGAGTAACCATCTCTGGATGTGTTTAAAAAACATTGGGATGAGGTGTTTAGTGACATACTCTAACAGTTGTACCCAGGGAGATACTAGGTTATGATTTGACTTGATAGTCCTAAGGTCTTTTCCAACCAGGAGACTCCATGAATCTGGGATTAAATTGTTTCGGAACAATGATCCAGACAGACAAAGAGATTTGAACAAGGGAGAGTAGAGATTGCAGCAATGTGAAAATGTGTAAAACTAGAGTGGCTTCTTGAAAGATGCTAAAAAAGTAGGTCAAATAATAAAGTGGTGACAAGTATCATAAACAAGCAAGACTTTTACATCCGAAACTCAGTGCAGAGAACTTCGTTCTTAAACACAGGTCAAGTTTCCAGATGCTTCCTGATAATGTGGGAGAGGCCTGTGCCTGCATTCAATTCCTCACTTAGATAATGCATAGGAAACAAAAATGATCTAAACTCCCAAGGCACGTGACCCTGTGCACAGTTGTCTAGGAATAAAATTATGTACAAAAATAGAAGATATTATCAGGGCCCTGTGTATATCATGATTCCATAGCAATGGAATTTGCTGATGAGTTGTGTTCTCAACTCTTGCTTATTATTAGATGCTATATGAAAGGGAATGAGGAGGACTTTGAAAGTCCTCAGAGAAGTCTCCACAGTGGGCATTTTGCAGACATCTAGCAAATGACAGTGCCATCTCTATGTGAACACAGACTACAGAATGGGAAGATGCATCAGAAGGTGTAAATCACAGTAGTGGTTGCTATAGCTGTGATTAAAAGGAAAAAAATGGGGTTAGAGGAGGGTGGAAATGTGTAAAGTAGATAGCTTTCTAGTCTTTATGAGTGTTAAAATACCTTTTACAGTTCTATCCAAGTATCATCGGTGCACTGAGCTACGCTTTTAATGTTAGCTGAGAAGCAGGAGTTCCTCATCATCTGGAAGGGATGGAAAGTGAATTTGGAAAGGAGAAAATCTATTTAACGTTGTTACAATTAACCACATCACTGCAGAGTAATTCTTTAGATCTGTCTTCTAGCTATATTCAACCCACAAGTCAAGGCTGCCTTCCCCACCATTACATGTGTGAAAAGTCCCTTCTGCTCTTTGTCTGGTTGACAGAAATTCCAGGTTTTCCATGCAAATTACCTTGATTCTTTCCAGGCATGGAGCTTCCACCACCTGCTTGCACAACGTATCTCAAAGTTTAATTCACAGTTGTCAAATAACAGCTATAGGGTTCCTTCACGCTCACTCTGGATAATATTTTGTGGTGTTAACAGGTGCAAAGACCATTCCTTTCTTCCTTTCTCATCTTACTTCACTTTTGGCATCTGTTTGTTTGTCACCTTTTGCGTTGCACAGCCTCAGTTCAGAAACAGACTGCAGAAACTGTAGCCACAGCCCCCCACCAGGACCTATGTATTCCCTGCACAGAACCTGTCTGCAGGTCAAGGAGATGAAGCCTGCAGCAACCTGATGTAAGATGAGCACAGGGCATTCATGATTAAAAACCATGTTTATGGAGCAGTGTATATGTGGCTTCACTGGCACATACATCCCAGTTTGGTGCTGCAATTGCAAGGGCATGTTTTATGATTACTTTCCCAATCCCTGCTGAAGCTTTTCAAAGAGTTGATCTGTGATGCAGAAAGTGAACTTGTGAGTAACACTTCTTTATGCATATTCTTCTAAATGTGATTTTATGAACCCCAGATTTGGCTGATAAGGTTCCAGGTTGGCACTACATGAGAAGTTGTCTGTTCTGCTATGACTAGGCCACTGTGTGTTTGGGGACCACCTGACTCTTACCAGTAGCGAGTACAGTCAAGCTAAGGGAGAGGAGCAGATTGTCTTGGAAAGGCAAAAGCCAAAGTGCATCTCATTTCACAGACAAACCATGATTAGACATAGGGAGAGCATGATCAGGTATCTTGTTACAGGATCTCCAAATTCTTTGCAGACTATACCTAAACACAGCATAGTCCAAGAACTGCAGAGAGTCAAAGAACAAGTAGGGAATCTATCAGAGCCTGAGTGGAATCTAAATACTACTTACAGCTCTTTGAGGCCACAGAGAGCTTTTCAGACTATCTATAGTAAAGTAGGTTCCTCAGTGGTAAATAGCAATAGCAACTTTAAATGTAATTTTTTTTTTCCTTTTTGCCTTTTTTTCCTCTTCTTTAGAGGAAAGTGAGGGAAAAAAGAGGACTTGAGATGCTGTGTAAAAGCCTTGAGGTCCACAGAGTGTAATCTGTTATAGTAAAAAGTTGTTTAATAAAAATCTATTCACCAACTGCTGGCAGTCCTTTTAAAATGGGATTGGTCTTCATTAACGTAGTATCCGGTCTCTTGACCAGTGCCTGAATGTGTTTAGTGCACCCAATCTAGACCAACTAATCTTTTTGAACACTGGTGACTGGAACATGATATTTTGCTGATGATACAAAACTTGGGGGGAGGAGGGGAGTGGCTGACACCCTGTCAGGCTGTGCAGCCATGCAATGAGGTCTGGACAGGCTGGAGTGCTGGATGAAGGCAAATCTCATGCAGTTCAATAAGGACAAGTGCAGGATTCTCTATCTGGGGAGGAATAACAACAGGCATCAATATAGGTTGGGGGCTGCCCCGCTGGAAAACAGCTCCGTGGAGAAAGACCTTGGAGTCCTGGTGAACAGGAAGTTCTGCATGGGCCAGCAATGTGCCCTTGTGGCCAAGAGGGCCAATGGCATCCTGGGGTGCATCAAGAAAAGTGTGTCCAGCAGGTCTAGGGAAGTTCTTCTCCCTCTCTACTCTGCTTTAGTGAGACCATACCTGAAATACTGTGTCTTCTTTTTGGGCTCCCCAGTTCAGTTCAAGACCTGCTGGATGGAGTCCAGCGGAAAGCCACAAGGATGTTTGGAGAAGTTCAGCATCTCCTCTACAGAGAGAGACTGAGAGACCTGGGGCTGTTTTGTCTGGGGAAGAGAAGACTGAGAGGAAATCTTGTCAATGTCTATAAATATCTGAGGTGTAGGTGCCAGGTGGATGGAGCCAATCTCTTTTTGGTGGTGTGCAGCAATAAGACAAGGAGCAATGGCTACAAACTTGAACACAGGAGGTTTCACCTCAACATGAGGAGAAACTTCATTACAGTGAGGGTGACAGAGCACTGAACAGGCTGCCCAGAGAGACTGTAGAGTCTCCTCCTCTAGAGATTTTCAAAACCCACCTGAATGCATTCCTGTGTGGACTACCATAGGTGATCCTGCTTTGGCAGGAAGGTTGGACTTGATCTCTGAAGGTCTCTTCCAACCTCTAATGTTTTGTGATTCTGTGTTTCTGTGATTTCAGGGGATGCTTTCTTATTTAATGTAATATGAACTTACTATTTCCTTATCTCTATTAACATATCTTACCTTTCAAGTAAGATATCTTCATCCCAGTAACATCTCACAGCCAGGCCACCCACCTAACACATGTGTCTTTGTCCCTGGACATCTCCACTTGATAAACTGCCAATTTAAATGAAAAAAATCTTTTTAGCCTTTGCATTTTCTAGTAGTTCATTACATTTCTATTACTCTTGACTTAAAAAATATTTTTTTCTTGTATGATAATCTGTTCTCTCCTCTTACACAATATTTTGCACTGTATCAAAATTTCTTCCAACAGTATCATCAACTGATCTCATTAATATGTTCCTCAGGTTTGTGCCAAGGCCTTTCACATTAATATTTTATAATACTGAGTTCCATAAACAGTCCTGGAGAATGTCTTTCTGTAATCTTCCTTGAAGCCTCAGTAATAAACCCTGGTCCTTTATCTCCCTTACCCTGTCTGCCAAACCCTCTTGTTATTACAGTTCTTGTTTGTATTCACATATTCAGGTGATTTCTATACCATTTCTTGTTTTCTCCACTTCAGCTGATGAGCTGTATGAGAATGTTTTACAGAAGTTACAAAGGATTTGCTGCATTTTCTTTCCCTAAAAAGATGAGAGTTGGTTGTTGTCAAAACCAGTGCCAGACGAATCTGTTAGCTTTCAGAAAGAGTGCAATTTGTCCTATTTTTCATTAGTTTTATGCAACATGTTCTAAATCCTTGTATACTATTGAAATCTGCAAGTGCATCCTGGTGGGTTTTTTTGTGTCGGTAAACACAGGAGCAATGTTTGCTGTACAAGATGGAAAAAATAACCTCTCTCTTCTTTTGGTGACTTCAGCTGATAAGCATTCGTTTCTAATGTGTTAGTATTGACCAATTTGTTTTTTTTTTAATGGTTAAGGATTATTCTTCCCTCTCCTTCCTTTTTTTCATAGAATCAACCAGGTTGGAAGGGACCTCCAAGATCATCCAGTCCAACCTAGCACCCAGCCCTATCCAGTCAACCAGACCATGGCACTAAGTGCCTCAGCCAGTCTTTTCTTGAACACCTGCAGGGAAGGTGACTCCACCACCTCCCTGGGCAGCCCATTCCAATGCCAATCACTCTCTCTGACAACAACTTCCTCCTAACATCCAGCCTATACCTACCCCGGCACAACTTGAGACTGTGTCCCCTTGTTCTGTTGCTGGTTGCCTGGAAGAAGAGGCCAACCCCCACCTGGCTACAATGTCCCTTCAGGGAGTTGTAGACAGCAATGAGGTCACCCCTGAGCTCCTCTTCTCCAGGCTAAACAACCCCAGCTCCCTCAGCCTCTCCTCATAGGGTTTGTGTTCCAGGCCCCTCACCAGCTTTGTTGCCCTTCTCTGGACACCTTCCAGCACCTCAACATCTCTCTTGAATTGAGGGACCCAGAACTGGACATAGTACTCAAGGTGTGGCCTGACCAGTGTTGAGACCAGGGGAAGAATAACCTCCCTTGTCCTACTGGCCACACTGTTCCTGATGCAGGAACAGTAATGATTCTTTTAGCAATACATATTTTATTGCTGTTTTTTTTTTCTAATCTTCAAGGCAGAGTACTTTTAGTTGATTAATCTCCTTTTTCATTTGTCCCAGGAGAAGTTTATATTGGGTATTAGGAAAGATTTGTTTCCTGAAAAAGTGGTGAGGCATTGGAACAGGCTCCCCAGAGAGGTGGTGGAGTCACTGTCCCTGGAGGTGTTCAAGAAATGTGTAGGCATTGCACTCTGGGACATGGTTTAGTGGCCATGGTGGCCTTCGGTCAGTGATTGGATTTGATGATCTTAGCAGTCTTTTCCAACCAAAGCAATTCTGTGACTCTATGAATTTTTTCTAAGCTTTTGGTGACTTCTTTTACAGGTAGCTGCTCATGCAGTTACAGACTACTCTTGTAAAAGTGCTTCTCTTCTCTTGGGATTCAAGTTACAGAGGGTTTTTGCCTGTCCCACACACAAATCCACCAACATTTCCCCAACATTTAAGACTTTGCGTTATTCAGCCTAGCATACTTCACCAAATGTTTTTCTTTGTTTTATAAAAGTCCTTCTTTTTTTTAACAATGCTGCTCTTTGTTTATTTTAAATAATTTCATTGATATTGATCTGATTTAACTCATGATCATCAGACTCAAAGTTATTTTGTGCTACTGTTGTTCTTTAGCTAGTTAGAGCAAACACCACAGTCCTTACGCAGTAGCACTTTACAGTAAATTCCTAAGTTTTCCTTCCCCAAAGTAAATGAAAAACATTACAACAGAGAAATAATCTATTTCTTCTGCTAGAACAATACATCTTTCAGTTCATGTTATAACAACTCTCTTTACCAAGCCTCTTATTTATAATAATGAAGAGGCTGATTAATTCAATACATAGTGTTTCTTCCCAGTGAAGAAACATTTGTCTCACTTTCTTCAAGACATGCTGTACCTATTCAAGCAACTCCTATTTTATTCTTTAAGGCTAGAGCTCTATCCCTTGAATAATCTGTGTCACTTCCAACAGTGCAAATTTAGGGCAACAGAATCTTACCCTAAAAGAAAGGCAGTGAAAGCTTCTGAGGGAGCTGATTTTTATGGTACTACGAAGGGGTGTGCTAGCAATTGTGGGAAGAAATTTGGATTAAAAAAAAAACCAATAATATCATGAAAAAAAATGTACTGAGACCAAAATACACTACAGTCCAGAGAGATCTTCCAAAGGGAATCTTGGAAGCAGAAAAGCCTTATACTTTCAAAATCAGATTTGACAAAGCAATAGTATAGATCCTGCATGTTTAGCTGGCTAGCAGAATTTTTTTCCATCTGTAGCTTCCCATGTGTCTGTGTTCCCTGCCTCGTCTTTCCCTGACAGATGTTCTACTCCTCATTAAGTAAGGAAGTAACAGCACCCTTTACTGACTGTTCCTCAGTTTTCAGCAATAATTTAAGCCCAGATTTCAGGTATTGCTTCGTTGTTTTGCAACTATTCCACTGATTTTCAGCTGATTCCTGTCTCTTAGGTACTGTTTCTGTCTGTGACTCTGGAAAGGAAGCAAAAGAGGAAGAAATGCTACCTAGTCTTTAGCAGTTCTCTGAATGAAAAAATCCTAGTTTTAAGGAACAGCTTGCAACCTGTGGGTAGGTCTCAAAAGAAAATGTGTCTTATTCATTCTTTTCAGCATTATGTGCTGAAGTTTGAGACATCAGTGGTAGGTGATTGATTCTTGGAGAACTAGTTCTCATATCACTCATTTCTTTATCATCCTTCTGTGTACGTCGTTAGATTTACATGCATCCCCTACTCAAACATTAGGCTGGAGTCATTCTTCATCTTCCAGGGTTAACTAATCCATCATTGGATGGACCCATGCAGACCCAGATGAAATGTTTTCTTTTAAAGCCAAATTTTCTTACCTCAGCTTTTGACATTTTATTCACTTGGACAAGCTGATTAATGGTGTCAGCATTGCACATTTGCTTTGCAATGAATACTAAGCAGATGTTATACTGGCTTGTTGCCCCACACTGAGTATGAAGAGGTAAATCTTGAGAGACCTTGCTCTTGTCAGTAGGTTAGTTACCAAAAGGTCACTAGTCTCCCCTATTCTGTTTTATACATAAATATGATATTGATTAATCTTACATATTTTGAGTCAGATCTTCTGGGAGGGGCTTTACTGGAAGTACAGGGACAAAACTTAACATGCTAGCTCAGGCAAAAACATCTGCTGATTCTAAGAGCAGTTCTTTTCTTTGAGGGATTCAGGTTGAGGGTAACTTAAAAAATGTCTCAAGCACCCAAGTCCAACTCTAGGTCTGAAATGAAACCCACAATCTTCAAGGTGAATAGGGAGAAAAAGGAAGCAGTTCTTCCAAAATATCTGAGTAAGCACTGCTAAGATGAAAGGAAGTGTAAGCACGAGAAGAGAGGATAAGCCATACATAAGCATTCTCCTTCAGTATGACCCAGACTTGGAAATTGAACCAGTGAAGTAGAACTACATCTGATTGACACTGACAGAAGAAAATCAAGTGTATTGATACAGATTTGATATATGATATATATATACTGATACATGAACATAAGGAAAAACTCACTGTGAGGATGACAGAACACTGGAATAAGTTGCCCAGGGAGGTGGTGGAAGCTGCATCTCTGAATGCTTTTAAGTCCAGGCTGGATGTGGTTCTGGGCAATCTGATCTAGTGGCAGGTGAGAGTTGGAGTTGGAACTAGATGATCCTCGAGGTCCTTTCCAATCCTGACAATTCTGTGATTCTGTGAGAGGTTGTGGAGTCTCCTTATCTGGGGACATTCGAAACCCACCTGCACATGCTCCTGTGTCATCTACTCTAAGTGATCCTGCTCTGACAGTGGATTGGACTAGATGATGTTTCAAAGTCCCTTCCAACCTCTCACTTTCCATGATTCTGTGATTTCAGAAGTGAGTCTGTGCCACAAAGTTTGGTAAGGTCTGAAGTATGCAAAACTTCAGGAATCCTTCAGAACCAGGGCTCCAGAGCCCTTCTCACATTCACAAAATGGAGGCTGTAAGCCTACATTATTTGTTGTCCTGGGACAAAGATTTTGAATGTGCCACTCTCCCAGACAAAGAATGTTTATCTCCCTACATTCTGACAGTCTAATGGAATTACTAATTTTATTCACTTTATTAATTATTTATGTATAGGTCTGTGTTTGTGTAATTATTTATTTTCTTTAAATTCCCATGTGGGGTGTTGGGTTTTTTCCAAATACTCTTTCTCCATCCTAGCCAAAGAAGAAGAAAGACAATGGAAAACCTACACATTAATTCCGTAGAAGTAAAAATCTGTTTCACTAGAAGCAAGATACAAATATTCACAATGCCCTCAAGTCTTCCAGCTGAATTGCTATTAATGCCTAATATTCAGCCTTGAAATTAGATATTATAAAATAAATTTCAGTATTGTATAGGGATAACACTCCAGGGGGAGTAACCCTGAACCTGACCCTAGGTGGTCTTGAACCCTCCTCCCCAGGGATGGGTCTGAGCAGCACCAGGTGATGGTTAGCCCACTCCCCCTTCCTGTCCCATAAAAAACATGGGGACTTCCTGTTTCACTGCCAAATAAAATTGTCTTGGTTCTAGTTTAAATTTCCAGAGACTCAGATAAATTTGATAGAACCAATAACAATTTTATAAAGTGCCCTTCCCTCTTCCCCTTCTTTCATAAAAGAAAGGGATTAGATGGAGAGAAAGAGAGATAGGTAAGCACACCCAAATAAATCAATCTCACTCGATTTGGAAGTTAGAAAGAAAAGTTTAACAATAACTTAAAAGAGGTATCTGAGGTGGGGAAGTTACAAAGGATAGGGAAGGGAAAATAGCAAATACAAAATGGTATAAATACAACCTGATCGTGATGGCTTTGTGCCCCTCGTGGGTGATGGCCAAGTGGTGGAACAAAGAGAACCCAGGAAACAGGTGGTGATGGTGGTCTACAGGGAGCAGAGTGATGCAGAGAGTGGTGCAGAGGAAGATGCAGAGAAAGAGTAAAACAGCAAGTCCCCCTGCTTTATGGGACAGGAAGGGGGAGTGGGCTAACCATCACCTGGTGGTGTTCAGACCCCCCTGGGGAGGGGTCATGACCACCTAGGGTCAGGTTCAGGGTTTCTCCCCCTGGGGTGTTAACCCTATACAAGTATTTATATTTAAATGCCAGGATTATGATATATTTTTTATGGCAGAAAATGTTTGCACTTCAGTCAGAATGGCACAATTACATCCACACAGTTCTACTGGGCAGAAAAACCTCTTCCTTGTCCTTAGAGAGAAGAATTCCTCAAAGCTTGGTTATTTACCTGCAGCTGAAGAGAATGGATTGATGGTTGGACTCAATGATTTCAGATTTTTTTTTCAAGCTGAAGCAATTCTATAATTCTATTATTCAGCTCTTGAGGTCTGTGGTTCTCTCTCTGCTTTTGAACTTAATTCAGTTATTTCATTCACTTCTCTAAAAGACAAACATAAAATGGCACAGACATATATAAATGTAACTAGACTATCTTTTGTATTAATTATAATTTCCTGATAATTACATGTAGATTGTTTATAGTTCTTCCCCTATCCTAATAACTTGCATTTCATTAAAATAAGTCCTTTCCTGGCTTTTAACAGCTTACACATTTTAGGCCTGTTTGTTTAAACTAAGGGTAACAATGCTTTTATTTATGAACACCCTTTATGTTTTCAGTGTAAGTTGAATCTTAGTTGTGGACATAAAGTAGTTTCCAAGCAAGTTCATCACCTTCCAACTGACTGTATTCCTCTTGAATACAAATTTACAAGCAAGAAAGCTATTGAAAGGTCAAGGGATAGAAAGAAGCAGCACTCTGAACAGAATGGCACTTGTTCCTTCTGCCACTTAAAGTTACTGACTTCCTTGCTGTCTCCATTCGCATAACAGAAGCGACCTCTGGGCCTTTATTGTGGCAGGTTGAATGTAAATCAGTGGCAGAGACATAAAATGCATCCCTAGGGAACTCTCTGCTCACTAGCATACAAATAAAGATCATAGTGCTGCCCGGGGATACTGCAGGTGAAAGAAAGAAAAATACCAGTGTTGCTGATTGACTCTCATTCTTTCAACTTGTATGAAAAGCACTGGAGGTTTTCACAGTCTTGGTGAATGAAGTGTTTCTTGTAGCTCATCTCCCCTCTCCCATTGCTCTGAAGTTGTTTAAGCTACTAGACTTCATATTTCAGCGCATAACATGACACCAAATGCATCCGTATTTCTGACACACTCTTGGACTGAATTGGACCCAAGATGGGACATTTCTGCTTACATTGAGAAATAATCATGCATTTAAAATCCATATCTTGAGCACTAAACCTAATGAAAAGACTGCCCTGATAGGCAAAAATTTACTGAGCTGTTCTGCTTAGAATATATTTTTATTTTCTCTGTTCAGACACTCTTTTCCTCTCAGCATAAAAACACCTGCTGGCTTTTAATCCTAACATTCAGAAATAAACAGAAAAGTACTGACCACACTTCAACTCAAACTTTTTAGCCAGGACTGTGTACCTTTCATTTTGGCTGGAGAAGGCTAGGATGCACTTCCTGTTCTCTCACTTAAGAGAACTACTGGACATATGCACTTAGACTAGAACTACCCAGGGAAAAGGTGCACTACTATGCTGCTGTGGCTCCTTTCAAGAAGTCTGTCAGTTACTGCTCTAACCTTCTGATGCTGAATACCTGTAATCCCTTTACCTTTAAGCTTGTATTTAAGACGTGATTTAGTGATCCTATCTGCTGCAGGATCCTGCAGTGATAGTGCAGTGATCCTATCCTACCTTGGCTGTCCAGGTTCTTCATGACTTTCTCTAAATCACTGTTCACTAACAGTTAGCAACTCACATCTCAAGCACAGAGACTGACATTATTAGGTTGTCTTCTCATCCAGCAGCTAACATCTTTCTCATTAAGTCCTGCACGAAGCACAGTGGGACATGCATCAGCAGAGAAGCTGTGGCACTGTGCTTTAAGAGGAGCATATGTCACAACTGCCTCATATATCTGATGGATATATGGAAAGGGATGAGGGAAATGAGAATTGCCAGTCATAAATGTCAAAACCCGCTAGGGCTGAAAACACAGCGCTATCTTCAGAAGATGTGGAGCCAGGGGGTGTGAGTCTTTCTTCCATCTTTAGGTGTTATCAAGCTATAAACTACTGTTACAATCATAATGGCCAGAAGCTTGTCTTTTGTATATTTTTTTTTTTCAAATTTGGATTTTGACTCTTGAAATTTTAGTGCAGTCATTGCTGGTGAAAATACAACACAGCACAAATTTCCTGCATTTTTTCAGTAGCTGGCAATACTGTTCTCCAGGGAGAAGCATTAGATCTGTGCATAAAGGTTGGATTTCACATAAACCAGCTCTAGTTCCTCTTTAAATTTGATCATATGCTCTCATTTTCATGTATGCCTTCATTATTATGGTACAATGTTTTTAAAAAGCTTTTAATATTTTCTCACTTCTTCATATCTAAATTTGTAAGTCTCTGCAATTTCAGTTAAATGCTGCACCAGTTTTCTTAAAGCTGAATGAATCTTGATTGCAGTTTTACCTCTGTATTTCATCAGCACCTGTTAGGGTTGTCCACCAGCTGCACATTACTTAAATCTGTACAAAAGATATAATCAGCTTTTTATCATTGAGCTGGTGTTTCTAGACTATATTTTCATATTTTGATTCTCCTCTCTTCACTACAAATCATTTTACTCATCACAATACTCATGGGATTGCAGTTTGCTTCAGCTCAGTTTTCTTCAGTGGGACTACAATCAATCAGATAAAAACAAGCAAACAATCAAACACATTCAGCAGAAGAGCTGAAGTTAAATTTAAGTGTGCTCTTTATTCCCATAGAAGCTAAATCCATGATGAAAATCCTGCCTATGCATATGTGCTGAATTAATACTAGAGTAATCAGTCTTCTCCTTCAGCTGTCTCTGAGCTATTGAATTCGCTACATCCAGAGAATTTAGACTGCTCAGTGCTTCAAAATAATGCTTTTGTTTCAGAGTACCAAATCTACACTTACAAGACACAATTTGTCTTTATTTTTTTTCTAACTATACTTGAAGGATCTGTATAGTAGTGAGCAGTGATCCAACAAACAAGAACTCGTTCAAGGGTAGAAGACAGTATGAAGATCTGCCTTAATATTTTCCTTCTCTATGTTACCATGTTTGAAGAAACAAAAAAATAGCTTTGTTTCTTTCCCAGTGTGTCTGAATTGTTTCACATTTACAACACAGTAAAAAAGCAAAGGAAAACCATGCTTGGAATTATACTGCCCTTTTTCCCAGATAATGACTCTAGGCACAGTACAATTAACAGATGTTTCTTACCAAAAATAACCCAGAACTAACTGTTAAGTGTTTATTATCTTTTAAAAAACATGACCCAATCAGCAACAAAATTACTCTGGAGTGTCAGATAAATGTGCTTTATTTACAATAATAAAGTTCCTATCTAAAGTGAATTAAAAATTAATCTTAGGTAAATCTGCCATGGTGGTTTTGTAAATGTGTTTCTGAGGATGAGATTAATTACATCCATCAACGTGAATAATACACAATCAATACCCATTTTCCTTCCTAAAAGGATGAAATAAAATCTAATCTGTAAGGGAGACTTTGTTGTTATTCTTAAAAAAAAAAAAAAAAAGAAAGAAAGCCAGCATAACAGGCAACTGAGGAAAAAATGGAAACAGAGAAAGGAGCAGAAAGATTCTTACCAAAAGCTATAGCAAAACCTAAAAATCCACCCCCCCTAAAAATGTAGCCACTAGCAACAAAAGCTAGGTCCTAAAGTTTACATCCTCCGGTCTTTTAGTACCACACATGAAGCTAAAGCCACAGGGCATTCTGCACAATTCTTCATGTGTCTGTAAGATCCACAGATTCATAGAATCATAGGATGGTTTTGGTTGGAAGGAAACTTAAAAATCACCTAGTTCCAACCCCTGTGCCATGGGCAGGGACACCTTCCCTTAGAAAAGGCTGCTCAAAACCCTGTCCAGCCTGGCCTTGAACACCTCCATCAAGGAGGCATCCATGACCTTTCTGGGCAACCTGTTCCAGCGTCTCACCACTTTCACTGTAAAGAATTTCTTCTTAATATCCAGTGTAAACCTCCCTCCTCAAGCTTTAATCTATTTCCTCTCATCCTGTCACTACAAGCCCTTGCAGAAAGACTCTTTCCAGAATGATTCATGCAGCTGGAAGTTAGTAGTAACAACAGTTAATAAAATAACAGTTGAAATACCATGTAAACTCCTATAGCTCCAGATAAGTTGCCATTCTGTAGACCTCAGGGTGGCTTAAACTACTCAAAGGTTTTCATGGTTATTTCTTCAGATATTTGATTTTAAATCCTATGAAACCACTTAGTAAAATGTGTTTTCTGAAAAGCAGAATTATAGTAAGGGGAAAAAAAAGCCCTTTTTCTATGATAGTTTATGGTTTAATTCAAATACCTTAACAATTAAAAATAGTAAGAAAAGGGTGAGGTTTTGTTCCAGTGTTGCTGTAGGTGTTAAGCTCTAAAGCTGTATTTCAATTAATAATCCTTTTATATGCTATGAAGCCTGGACAGTTTCAGAGATGTAATGTCTTTTCCATGGCATATGTTAAAGCTGCCTGCTGAGCTGGGTTCAGTTATTCATGGGCAGGACACTTGCTCTATCCACTCACAGGTAAAGGAGCTATTGACTTAACAAACCCAGAACCTCTGGCAGAGGGACCCAGGCAGGTTGGGTCAATGGTCAGTGGCCAGTTGTAGGAGGTTTAATGAGATCAAGTGCCAAATCCTGTGCTTGGGTCACAACAACTCCTTGCAGTGCCACAGAGTGGCTGGAAAGCTGCCCAGCTGTCAGCCGTCTGAACATGAGCCAGCAGTGTGCTCAGGTGGCCAAGGCCAGCAGCACCCTAGCCTGAATTAGGAATAGTGAGGCCAGCAGGTTTAGGGAAGTTACTGTTCCCCCACACCTGGTACTGATGAGGCCACGCTTCAAATATTGGGTTCAGGTGTGGGTTCCTCACTACAAGAAGGGCATTTTGTTGCTGGAGCATGTCCAGAGAAGGGCAATAAAGCTGGTGAGGGGTCTGGAGAACAAGGCTTATGAGGAGCAGCTAATGGAACTGGGGTTGTTTAGTGCAGAGAATAGGAGGCTGAGGGGAGACTTCATTGCTCTACAGCTACCTGAAAGGGGGTTGTAGCAAGGTGGAGGTCAGTCTCCCAAGTAACAAATGATAGGACAAGAAAAAAGGGCCTTGAGTTATGTCACAGGAGGTTAGGGTTGGATATTATGAAGAATTTCTTCACTGAAAGGGTTATGAAGCATAGGAACAGGCTGACCCTGTCCTCAGGGCTGCTCTGCAGCCAGTCACTGCCCAGCCTGTATTTGTGCTTGGGATTGCCCCGACCCAGGTGCAGGACCCTGCACTTAGTCTTGTTGAACCTCATGAGGTTGGCTTGTGCCCACCTCTCCAGCCTGTCCAGGTCCCTCTGGATGGCATCCCTTCCCTCCAGCGTGTCTGCTACACCACGCAGCTTGGTGTCATCAGCAAACTTGCTGAGGGTGCACTCAGTGCCACTGTCCATGTTTCATGGACAGCAGAGAGAAAATGTAGACCCGAGTACAGATCTGGACTCACTCACAAGTGATTATCCAGGAACAGTGCTCATAATAACCTTCAGGTGTCTGCTGACATCAAAAAACAGACATATGGCCCTTGGATGCATGGAGCACTTGTATGAGCTCGCTGGGTGGGCCTTTGTATTTAAAGTCAGAGAAGAAATGTGGTGTGTACGTGACATGTAAAGGTTTAATGGGTAAGAAGAAGGAGGAACTAGCAAAAATCTCATGTGTTAATATCATGATGGAAGTAAAAACATTTGTTGATTTAAATGCATTTATTCATGTTCTTCACATTTAGAAGAATCATGCTCCTCAGAATAAATTCTAATTTCAATTGGAGAACATAGATAAGTAACTACAGAAACTGGAAAATCTCTTTTGCCCTTTTAGAACATCCCCTGTCACTGCACGACTGTCCTCCATGGTGTGTTTTCTGCTGCCCAAGAGTCACACAGTCATAATTCAGATTGGAAGGGACCTTCAGGGGCTATGTAGTTCAACTCGCTGCTCAAAACTGGTCTGGTCTAATCAGATCAGCTTGATCAGGGCTGCATCCAGTCCTGAACATCACTCCAAAGATTTTACAACTCCTCCAATCAACTTGTTCCAGTGTCTGACCAGTGTCTGGTATTTTTTTATCTGGAATTTACTATGTTGCAACTTTTGTCTGTTGCCTGTTGTGCCATCCCTATGTGACGCCAAGAAGTGGTTAGTTCCATCTTCCAATCCTGCCTGTAGTTAGGTAGTTGAAGGCAGCAACAGGTCTCAGTATTCTCTTCTCTAAGCTGAAGATGTCTTATCTCTCATCAGCTTCTTGATGTGCATCATCTTCTGACTGCTTCAGAGACCTTCCAATTGACTCTCTCCTGTATGTCAGTAGTGTTTTTGTACTGGAGGGAGCCCAAAACTGGACACAGTCCTCAGATGAAGTCTTATGACAGTTCACTTCTCTGGTCCTTGTTAATAAACCTCAAGATGCTGTTGGCCTTCTTTGCTGTAAGGATACACTGCTGACTCACATTCAAACTGTGCACTAAGATACTCTCTCCTTTTCTCCAGGTTTGCTTACAAACAACCTGTAGGCTATACTGCAGCATGCAGCTATTTCTTCCCAGATCCAATACCTTGCAATTGCTAAGTTGGAGTCCAGAAAATTCACATCAGCCTGCTTCTGCAGACTATGAAGTGCTCTCTGAAGAGCAGCCCTCCTCTTCAGCTTTCAAAATGCAGCTAGTGAATGTAAAAGCTAGAGAGCCCTGAGCATCAGAAACTTGTCAGCAGACCGAGATGGCAGTTTCATTTCTCTGTAGAAGGTATTTGCAATGGGAAGGAAACATTAAAGAAATGCTTGTTTGACTAAGCATTCTTCTATCAGCAGTAAGAAGCTAGTCTGATCTTCTGTCTTACCATCTTGGAAAAAAACATTTATGCTGGTTTCATGAGGTGTGTTGGCAGCTTGCTTTAAGATATTGGTATTGTATGATGTTATATTTGTATTTGCTTCCCACAGTATTTCGATTCCCTATCTGTTTTCATTTGATAACAGGGACAGTTCTCAGTCAAAAGCTAAAATAAAAGTCTTCATTATACAGTTGTGTTTGCACCAGAAGAGATGCCTGGGAACTTCCATGGGCTGAAATGTGTGGTACTCTGCAGCTGGTCTATTTAAATTCATTTGGGGCTGAAATCTTCTTAGCAGAATGAAGATTCTGAAAGCCGAAGAGACCATCTGGATTGATCTAATTATTGACATTTGTTGTTGTTGTTGTTGTTGTTGTTGTTGTTGTTGCATAAAAGGCATGTATTAAGACAAACCATGAAGCAGTTGCATTGCTAATGGAACTATATTCCTAATTCTTTGGCTCTGTAGATTCCATAAATCAGGGTGTATAACCTCTCACTGCTTCCTCAGGCTGGTGTCCCTTTGCACAATATGTAACCTAGGGCTTCACATAAACCATTTGTGGTCAGAGAATGCATCCTCAGGATAAGCTTCAAAGACAGATTAAGCAACTTCAGCCTCTGGCTGCTTTTAGGAATTCTGCAAGTTTTTGCACCCCTTTTGTAAATCCTCTCATGGGTACAGATACTCTTTCTACATGAACAAATATACCACCCCCCACAGCCTTCACAACAGAAAATAACACAGCCAGAAACCTCAGGCCCACCAGAGGTTATTATTGATTTACGTGTAGGATGTTCAGACACTTCTGTTAATGCACAGCACTACTGAGCCACAAATTATTCAAGGAGTGATTTTTCCAGTACACAACAAATACCACTAATGATTAGTGCTTTTAGGAATGTGCTCTCTGTAGTGCCGAAAGGGATGTTATTGTAGTGATAGAACTGCCTCACGTGACCCGTGGCATGAACTTCGTTGTCTGCTGAATGGAAGACAAAGAAACACGTATAAATCACTTCAGATACATCTTCCTTTACATGATACAGGATGTCTTGGTGCTGCAGGACTGTTGCATCTTAGAAGCTGACTAGAACCAGCCTCTTCTGAGGTATCCTTCCATCAACTTTGCTTCCATTGAGGTGCCTTTGTGTGTTGCTAAAAAGCAGAAAATGTGAAAAACATGAAATGTACATTACCTAAATATAAGAGAAGCCACCTCCTGGCAACTGTGGCCAGTTCATCAGAATTTTCCTTTCTTTAGTCAGAGCAACCAGATCTATTCTGGATTCTTCCACCATTTGGCACTTGGCACAAATAGTATTACTGATATGCTCAAGGAAGAGATAACACTTTAAGTGTTCCTTTGTGAAAGAAGCCTTAATAAGCCCCGAGTGTAAAGTTGAACACAGTTCACTTTTCAGCATCTTAATAAGGAATAGTAATATTGAAACATTTAGTATGCATCATCTAAATAGTTCTTCAAGCACCTCTGTGGATTGGGTAAGAACAACTCCCCAGGTGCTTTTTCTGCCATCATGGTAAAGTCAGCACTGAACATCACTGGCCAGGAAAGCAGTATCTATTTCAGAGAGCTGTTTGGAAGAGAAAGTGAAGAATGAGGATTTCTTCCTTAAGACACTTTTTACTTTGGAACCACTGGAACTGGACATTGGAGTAGACTTGCAACAGCAGAAGGGATGAACCATGAGGCCTGTACTAGCTGAGAGGCTAAGCTTTGGAAGTTGTGGAGTTCTGAGTCCTTCTGTTTAGTAGTAGAGTGAGCATAGTTGGTGGAGGGCTGAGAAGGTTTCCATTCTGAAGCTGAAAGAAACATGTCCATGTGGGTGCTACTCCCATCTCTCCTCTCATCCCTCCAATATTGCTAGGAAGAAGCCACACTGAGACTGCATCTCTGGAAGCATGGACATGACAACATTTCATCAGCATCTGAAAATTACATACATCTGTCACTGAGAAGTGTAAAATCATCATGATGATGATGGCATTCCAAAGGTGATTCTTTGATCCTGTCAATGGTTAGAGTGCTTTCCCCCTCTCCAAAATATACCTAGGACAACTAATTCAGTACAGTAAAAGCTACAGTAAGATGCTGCAAATATCTTATTTTGCCTTCTTGTTATGATTGTAAGACTTGGAAGTTAGTTTAGTTTTGTTTTGTTTAGCTTAGGGTTTTTTGGTTTGGTTATTTTTTTTTATTATCTATTCCCCATGGGTGAATTTAGCTCCCTAAAGCAAACCTCTCCAATTAAACACAGTGTTCAAAAGCTAGATGCCAAGAGCTACAATGGCAAAATTGCAATGGCCTGGGAGTTTGCAGCCACTTCCACGCTTTTCTAGAGCTGGATTTGCAATTGTGTGGGGATCTAGGACAACAGTTCATCCTCTGAACAGCACCATTCATATTTCCAAGGAGTTCTGCTTTTCCAGACAATTATGGTTCACTTGATCTCTACTTGGGGGAGGTGTGGGGGTGTGGGGTGGTGAAAGAAAAAAAACCCACACCAATAAAAACCCCCAAAATAAAAAGGGGGGGGAGGGGAGGAAAACGGGGAAAAAGGGAAAAGGGGGGAGGAAGAAAATGGGAAAAAGAGGGGAAAGGAAGGAAGAAAAGAAAAAGGGGAGAAAAGAAAGGGAGGAACCCCAAAAGGTAAAAAAGAAAAGCGGGCATGAAGAAAGGCAAGAAGAGAAACAAAAAATAAAATGAAGGAGGGGGAATTAAATGAAGAGGGAAGGGGAAAAAAAGAGAGGGGAAAAGAGAAAACAAACTTAAACGCTCTTATCCAATTCATAAAGGAGGACGGCCGCGGAATAACGAAGAAATTTAGAGGCGGCGCCCCCGGGACTCAGTCTCGGGGCCGTTAACCCCATGCAGGCCTCTCCCCAGCAGCCTCCCGCCTTCCCCGCACACCCTCGCGGGGGTCAGGGCGCGGCGAGGGCCGGCGGCGGAGGCTTCCCCGCCGCGGAGGCAGGCGGCGGGTCCCGGCGGGTCCCCCGGCGCCGCGGGCGGCAGGAAGCGGGGCAGCCCCGCAGCCCCCGGAAGCGGTTGGGCCGGGCCGGGGGGCGGCGGGCGGCGCGCTGGCTGGCTGGCTCGCAGGCGCGTCCCGCTGGCGGCCGCGGGGCGCAGGGCAGAGTCGCGGCCCGACACGGCCGCCCCGCAGCCCGCGATGCCCTCGGACTGCCGGCCGCGCCGGCCACGCCGCGGGGCATGGTGAGCCTGGGGTGGCCGCTCCCCGCGGGGACCCGGCAGGCGGTCTCTCTGCTCCGCCTCAGCCTCCTCCTGCTGCTGTTACTGCCACCGCGGGGCACCGGGGCGCAGAAAGGTGGGTGCGAGAGCGGGCGGGCAGGGTGGCGGCGGGCGAGCCTGGTGACTGGCGACAGGAGAGGCGGGCGGGCAGGGGAAACCAAGCCTCCGGGGCGCTGCTGCGGGGAGAGGGAGCCCCCTCACCTCTCTTTTTCCCCCTTTGGCATGTGGCCCCGCACCCCGAGCTAGCCTTATCCCTCGCCAACAAAGGGCTAAAAAAGAGCCTCCTTCTTGCAAGCCCCCTTTTCTTTCTCCTCGTCCCCCCACCGTGGGGTGACGGCTCTGCTGCGTAGCGCCGAGGCTCTCTCAGGCAGCCCCCACGCCCCCCAGGTGCGGGGCATTTCGCTAGGCCTGGGCCGCCTGCCGTCGCCGTTTCACAGGTGTGGGGCATTTCGCAGGCTTTCGGCCGCCTACCCCCACCGTCCCCGAGCTGGGGCCCCAGGGGCAGCTGGAGGCGGGAGAGCTTCACCCGGGTGAGGCGCGACCGAGGGGGCTCGGAGGGACGGGGCCGCTGAGTTGCGGGGGTAGCTTGAGATCACAAGGACATGCGGGGCGGGTGTGGTGGCGGTCGGCGGCTTGGACAGCGTCCCGTTTCTGGGGGCTGCTGGCCGAGACGAGGGTGACGCCGGGCTTGCCCCCGCAGGCTGTGTGTGAAGTAGTATGAGCCAGGAGGCGATAAAGCGGAGATTCTGCTTGCTCTAAAAATGAGCTTACACGCGTCCGGGAGTCTGTAGAGAGACCGGACTGTGTGCTCGGCAGGCTTTGAGGGTTCGGTTGTTTGGTGGTGGTGGCAGGGGTTGGTTGTTTAAAGAAAGCAGTGAGACTTGTCATCGTGTGGAGTTACCGATTGGACTTTAGCACTTTGAAAATTACGAAGCACAATTTGGTCACTTCGTGGCAGAAGATCAGAGGATGCCTCGGACCTGTCACTTTGATCATATGCATTGGAGAAGGTGATGTGAGTGAGTGTTTTGACAGCATCGTGAAACTTTTCACTTCTGTGGATACAGACGTTGAGAAGAGAAACGTCGCAGTTTCAATTCTGCTTGCTTTTTGCGCTGGTCTTGCTTTGTTTTGGAAACTCAGTTCTGTTTTCACATAGATTTTTCTTTAACATCTTGAAGAGAGATGAAAATACATTTGACGTGCACAAAGGGTATTGGGAATACACAAATTGTACTGTTTTAAGCAAATATTTTAGTAATATATTTTACTGGGACAAGGTCAGAGATGTGTCCATCAAGCCAAGCTAGTCATGTTGATTCACCTTTTCCTCTTATTTCTAGACGATTATGTTTAAGTATGTTCCTATTCGTGTATGCAGCTAATGCCAATGACCATTTGGCATCTGATCTGGTGTGGCCGTTTGAGCTGATCCTCTACATTATGCTGCCCAACAACTGCAGACTGGGTTTTGTTTTGATTTATAATGAGGGAGGAGAAGACCCATTTGCTTTTGAGAGGAAATGGGGCAATTCTGACATCTAGTCTTTTGAAGGCTGCAGCAAGGTGTTGGTTCATGCTGTGGGCGCCTCACACTCGAAATACTTGTGCTGACCTGACACTTGTCTGACCTTCTGGTGAGCATATTGAGTTTGTTATTTTAGGAGAAAACTTAAATGACTAAGTGTGGGAGGGAAGAGTCATAATTTTCTTCCTGATTATTGAGTCACGTTGGCTCAGTGAGTGCTCAGAGATGTGCTAGAGGCAGTAAGACCACGCAGAAAAAGTGGGACTGTGTGGACAGCAGGCTTTTGGATATGTTGTTCATCTTTCTGTATTCTGACAAACTGTTGAAGAGCTCCTACCCAGAATTTCAGTTTACAGTGTCCCTCTATTTCATGTTTAAATTTTTCATAGAAGCGTCACTTTTGAGCAAGAGGGGAACCTTCTTTATTAGCAAGCATTGTTTTATTTGGTAACAAAAAGCACAGTTGCTTTTAAGGTTAGGGGCTCAGTTTTTGTTGAATACAATGCTCTTCAGTATGAGAAGCTGTTGGAGCCTCTAAGGAAAGTTCTGCTTGTGAGGGATTATTTCCTTGCCAAAATGTTTTCATTTATCTTATTCCAAAGAAGGTCGGGAAGCCCATATCCTGTATCTCGTAAGTGCTGCTATAGTTCTGATTTGGGTAAGGAGCCCCATACGCAAATGAAACTGCTGCCTTGCTCATGAAAGGTCTGCACAAAGCTCTTACTAAATTAGTGTATTAAAGAAGCACAGACTTCTAAGAGAATGTGTTGATTGCCAATGAAAGTACCCAGGGCTTAGGAAATTCCACAGTTAAAGTTGGTTTTAAGCCCTTTTATAACAATGCAATAAGTAATGCCATGTAGGAATGTAGTTTCTGGAGTTTTTTTGTTTCCTTAGGGAGGCTGATCCTTTGGTAATAAGCAACTATTAATTTTCTTCCCTGCTGTTGAGCAGTTCTAATCCTCACATACTTCACGGTATTTAAATCTTGTTCTGAGGAGAGAGTGTTTTCATTTCTCACATGCTGAGGTTCTACAGCACACCTCCCTAGCATGAGCTGATTTTAAAAGTAACAGTATGGTTTTGGTCAGTGTGAAGCTTATTTTGAATATTGTGTCAAATGTCCTCTTCCTTTTCCAGATAGCTGCAAACAGGAATGAGAAAGTGCAGGGACTGCTATGGCTAATATGCTTTTCAAGGGGTAGCCCACTGTATTGTCCTGTAGGAGTCAAATGGGCTTCTTTTTCAGTCTGTCAGTGCATGTAATTCAGCATTCTTCTCTCAAGATCTTGAACTCGAGTGTCTCATGGTCTTGAAAAAGATTATAATTTTGTATGAGGCTGAACACCTTCAGGTACACAGAAAAAGGCTCAACAGCAAAGTACTATGTGCTGCATTTCATAGTCTTGTGGATCGAGGACTGTCCAGCTGCTGCCTGTGCAAGGCAGCTCCCGTGATTTGGAAACAACTCTTTAGTGACTCTAGCTCCTGGTTGCAAGGAAATTGATATTTGAAAAATGCTTGGAGTTTTTTATTTGTTTTTCATGTAATTAAGCAGGTGTGAATGAAAGCAATCCAGCACCGTGCAAGCTTCCTGCTCTTTGTGGATTGCTTTTTGGGAAACAGTGCTCCTAACAGATGTGCATGTATTGACGTGAGTTGAATACGGCCTGTTCTTTAGTTAAGTTCTACCTTTTTTTTTTCTTTATTTGATTTAGAGATGCACAGCTAAGAAAAGCACATCTCAGAGAGAGAAATGCTTGCTCAGCTTCAAGGGCAGAATTGAGTAATATCTTAGTTATTCTGAATGTACAAAGGTTGTAGGGCCTGCGGAGCAAGAACTTTGTTATCAGGCAGATAGATAGTTTGGTGGCCAGCTGTTGGGATTCCTAGTGAATACTGATTTGCCTATAAAAATAAACTGAAGTTGATTCCCAAGTGATTTGAAACAGATTTGTTTGCAGCTTTTTTTTTTTTTTTAATTAACTCTGGATGCTTGTTTTTAGCTGTGATTTCTACATTTAGTTCTAAACAAATACCAATCCAGAAGGCTGTTGTTATATACTCAAACCTTGTCAAAGGAAGTATAAGAAAGCAGTTCATCACTATAGCTTGAAAATGTTTGCTTCGGTGTAGCAGAGAGAAAGGATTTTTGAATGTGTGGTGCTGAGTTCCCATAATTGTGTTGAAAACCTAAGTGAAAGAATTTACATCACTTTGTGCATTGAGCCTAATGAAATAATTTTCCATGGACTTGTGTTTTGTGATTTTCCTGGATCTGTTCTATGTTCCCTGTTCCTCTTCAGTTCCTCTGCATGCCTTCTCTAGCATTCCTGGTCTTATCTCTGCTTTGTCTGTCTATCAAAGCAGTACAAAAGTGATGATTCTGACTCTTGTCAGAATTAAGCAAATGCCAGTTTGTCCTCCTAGCACGTGCCTTTCTGTAGTCCTTGAAATAGGCTGTGTTTGGTTATTTAGATGCTGGTGTCTGAAACAAATAACTCTAGCAACTGGTGTGACTTCCTGTCCACTTCGTACAGGGATGTCCCAGTGCCTTTGTCATTCAAGTACCGCATTGTGCTTGAAGTATACTGAGTTCAGAAATTCCTGGGATTAGAACTAGCTGTGTGATTTTGTGAACTTAATTTCCAAGTTTCATTCTTGGAAATAATTTTCTGTCACTTTTGGTCACTAAGTTAAGCTTCTGGTTATGAACGTCAGGCTTGAAAGGATCTAACAGTATCCTCCGACTATAGATCTAGAAGAGAGGTGGCTTGATCTGGAGAGAAGGAAGCAGATAAGGAGCAGGTGAAAACATACCTGTCAGATGGGCAAGAGGGAGGAAGAGAGGCTGTAGCTTTTCCCAAAATGTATTGGAAGATGTGATTGCCTTCTGAAACGGAACTGGCAAGGTTTCCATTGCAGGTGTCTTCTTCTTGCTGCAGAGAGCTGGTGTGTGAATGTGAAGCACTGCTACAAAGAGTTTGCTACATGAGCAAACTGTGATGCGTTGCCCTTCATGCAACTGCCATTTTATGCTCTTGCTGAATTATTGTGTGGTGTCTCGTCCTTTGTATCCATTGGTCTTGACCGGGTTCATCTGGAAGACAGATTTGCAGGCAAACTCATAAGTAGTTATTTTGATGAAGAAGATCCACTGGAATCATAGAATCAACCAGGTTGGAAGAGACCTCCAAGATCATCCAGTCCAACCTATCCCCCAGCCCTATCCAGTCAACTAGACCATGGCACTAAGTGCCTCAGCCAGTCTTCTCTTGAACACCTCCAGGGATGGTGACTCCACCACCTCCCTGGGCAGCCCATTCCAATGCCAATCACTCTCTCTGGGAAGAACTTCCCCCTAACATCCAGCCTGTACTTCGCCAGGCACAACTTGAGACTGTGTCCCCTCGTTCTTTTGCTGGTTGTCTGGGAGAAGAGACCAACCCCCACCTGGCTACAACCTCCCTACCTGAGATTTATTATTTATTATCCCTTGAATTAGCATTAGAATAAGTGCTTTATGATGTGAAGTGCAGTGCTCTATGGAAGTGTATGGTCTCTATGGAAGTGTATGGTTGTACTTCAGAATGCAGGGTGTTTGACACTGGGGATTCGAGGACTGATTCCTGTGCTAGTTTGAGACTAGCTGGAATATTTTAGTGAGAGAAATTAGATTATAGGCTGTGAAAAGGAAACAGTGGTGATGTCTACATCACTCATAGGCTTGCTGAGATGTATAAAAACAAGAACATAAACATAGGTAACACAGTTGGTGTGTGTCTCTGGGTGCCTGTACTTTACTCCTTGGCCTGCTTTCTGTGTAACTAGTCCTTCTGCTTTCTAACCTCCTGACCAATCTTCCAAACTCACCTGGCATGTAAGGCAAAGTCTGGGATAAGTAGAGGGGTGGAAAGAAGGTGGAAGTGTGGTTGCGAGCCCCTCCTGGAGTCTCTGGTTTCTGGGAGCGGTGTTGTGTTTCTGTACTACTTTTAACTTGTCTATTTCTGTGTATAGTTGTATATTTTGTAAACATCTGCTTGTATATTGTGCTAAGCTGTAAATATAAAGCTTCATTCTTTAACTTCCATCTCAGCTGAGTCTAGTCTGGGTGATTTCGTAAGGGGGGGGGTGGGGGTGGGGTGGCAGGTAACAGCCAAACCATCACAGTACCATGTAGACAGGAGTACTGAGGCAAATCCCTTTCAACTTTTGATAAGAGGTACTGAAGAATTTTTCAAGACTAAAGCTTGAAGTTCTGCCAGGCTTAGCTGATACATCTACTGATTCAGGTTTTCTGATGCTCTTCTTCATTTCCCAGCATTGTGCCTTGAAGATAAGTGTAGTGAGGAGAAGGAGGTGGAGCAGTACTCTAGAGAATTGTGTCAAGGAGTATTGTTCCTGGCAGGTAGTGAGCTGGTATTGGATGTGTAGACCTAAAAATAGTGAAAGTTCTTTGTTTTTGAAAACTAGAATCTCAGCAAAGTCGCTCTTCCTCCTCCAGTTACAGCATTGTTTGAAATAACGGTTAATTGAATCTGGTAGAGGAAGATGCATATATGTGTTCTGCAGAGCCGTTCTTTCTGGGGGGTTGTCTCAAAGTGCTGAGTCTGTTCAGTTCAGCTCATTTCCAGAAGCAGATTGAGATCCTACTCCACCCTTCTAAAGAAAGCAGGAATCACCATATTGTGTAAACACTTGGAGTTCTCATTCTTAATCCTAGAATGCATTGCATTTTGCTTTGGATTTAAGCAATGCAGGGTACTTTGCTTTATATATCTGTGTGTGTGTGTGTACATGTTTTTTTCAGAAGCTTGTACGCTGTCACTGTGCATCTCAAGCCAGCGACTTTCTAGCATATTAGCACAGTCTGCAGGAAAATTATTTTCATGCTACTGAGCAGAAATGTTTAGTGAGTTGGAGTAATGTTTTCATATGTTATTCACATAAAAGTAAAATAATCCATCTCCTTTTCTGCAATTCTGTCACCTGCTTTATGCTCTGGGAAACGATGCATTAAGTTTTTAATGTGATCACTGCTGTTCTGTGTAGTTTCAGTCATCAGCTAGTTAAGTGCTGCCTTGAATGCATCAGTTTTGATAGCTCAGATAATTGTCATTACAACTGCAACCCCTATTGGCAAATGTTTCTAGAGTGGTTATTTTATCCGTGTTTTGAAAGGCTTGTAAATAATGCTGTTGCATATCACCCCCACTTCTCTAACTGCACCCTGTGCTTTGTGGAAGCAGTTAGGATTAGCTGGAATTTGTTTTTTAGTCAAAGGATGTCCATCTCTTGCATTTTCTCATTAAATGTTGATTTTAGATTTATTTCTTACATATTATCAACATCTGCAGTTCTTTAAATAGCAGTATAGCTGAAACCATTGTTCAAGCACAGACTCTGGATTTGTTACTATAACATTATTACTGCTGCCCCCAAGCAATAATGTAAAAGGTCATGTAGCAACTGGTATTAATGTAGGATCTATAAAATTTTCAGTGCTGGTTTGCAGTACAGAATGGTGTCTGCAAAGCCTGCTCAATAATGTGGTAAGACTCTGAAATAGCAGATTTTGCTAAGCCTTAACTTCCATTGTTTGAGGCAAATGGCTTGAGCTGTGTTACTTGTATTCTCTTTGAGTTTGTTCTCAAGTAATGTCCCCACAATCCAAGAGAGAATAGTTAGTGACCTGCACCCCCATTTAGCTACACTGCCTTAAGAGGAATGATGAAGTTCAGTGAGGACAAGTGCAAAGTTCTGCATCTAGGGAGGAGTAACACCAGGCACCAGTATAGACTAGGGGTTGTCTTGCTGGAAAGCAGCTCCATGGAGAAAGACCTTGACATCCTAGTGGATAGTAAGCTATCCCTGGGACATCAGTGTGCCTTTGTGGCCAAGAGGGCCAATGGCATCCTGGGTTGAATTAAGAAAAGTGTGTCCAGCATGTCTAGGGAGGTTCCTCTCGCCTTCTACTCTGCCCTGGTGAGACCACACCTAGCATGCTGTGTCTTTTGGGCTCTCCAGTTCAAGAGAGACAGGGGCCTGCTGGAGTGAGTCCAGTAGAGAGCTATGAGGATGGTTGCGGGACTTGAACATCTCTTCTATGAAGAAAGACAGGGAGACCTGGAGCTGTTTAGATTTGAGAGAAGGCCGAGAGGGGATTTTACCTATGTTTGTAAATATCTGAGGTGTGAGTGCCAAGATGAAGGTCTCTTTGGTGGTGCACAGTGATAGAACAAGGAATAACAGGTACAAGCTAGAACACAGGAGATTCCACCTCAACACAGGGAGACATTTCTTTATGATGAGAGTGGTGGAGCACTGGAACAGGCTGCCCAGACAGGTTGTGGAGTCTCCTTCTCTGGAAACTTTCAGAACCCACCTGGATGTGTTCCTGTGTGGCCTGTGCTAGGTGGCAGGGGAATTGGACTTGATCTCTAGAGGTTCCTTCCAAACCCTGACATTCTGTGATTCCATGACTGTTTAGAAAGGCCTGTAGTGATAGGATGATGGTTTTCAACTGGATTGGGGTAGATTTAGGTTGAATATAAGGAGGAAGTTCTTTACAATGAGAGAGGTAAAATACTGGAACAGGTTGCCCAAGGATGTGGTTGAGGCATCATCCCTGGAGACATTCAAGATCAGATTTGATGTGGCCCTGGGCAGCCTGATCTCGGTGGAGGTGCCCCTGCTGACTGCAGGTAGGTTGGGCAAAGTGACCTTTGAGGGTCCCTTCCAACTTGATGCAGTCTGTGAATCTGTGAGGTGGTGAAGTCCCCATCTCTGGAGGTGTTTAAGAAACGTGTGGACATGGCCCTCTGGAACGTGGTGTAATGGCCATAGTGGTGTTAGATTGAGGGTTGGATGTACTATCTTAGCGGTCTTTTCCAGCTGAAACAATCCTGTAATTTGAACACTTTATTTTGAAAAGTAATTTAACATTTGGATCACAGAACAGCAATAATTTTAAAAATGCCTTTTTCTAAAGGATTCTTTCTATAGTGTTTGAAAAATAAAACAAACTCTGACCCTTGAATGAGGAACAAACATTTAACCGGTGCTGTTTATTTTTGAGCCTATCATTTCTGCTATTCCCTGTATAGCCACTTGTTTCCCTTGGAGAAGAGCTGTGATAGGATGACATTATGGTTGCTGAACTCTTCAAAAATTAATTTAAGGCAAAGAATTCATACCTGTTTAGCTACTGGTATCTCAGTTGTTTCAATCAGTTGGATCTTGGAATTCATACAGAGGCATTTGATACTGCTTTATTGCATTGGGGTGCTTCCTGTCGTCATTTCTTATACAATCTCTATGTTTATAGTTGTCAGTTCTGGGTTAGATTATTTTTTTCTCTTTGAGAATAGTTGCACCCTGAAAATGGAACACCTCTGTTTATTTTTTGGTAGTATGTATGTGACAACTCATACTTGTAAATATTTCATTTGGAATTTGCAGTGATACTGTTGAGCTGACCTCCCCAGCTGCAACTGAAATATATTTTACCTTGTTACTGTCAGTGTGATATATGAACCCATTAGAAGTGCAAGGATTCTTAGCAGCTACTGGCAAATGGTGATGAGACAGTGGAACAGTTTGTCCAGGGGAGTTGTGGATACCTCATCCCTGGGAGTGTTGAAGACCAGGCTGAAGGAGGTTTTGAGCAACATGGTCTGGAGGGAGGTGTCCCTGACCACAGCAGAGGACTTGGAACTAGATGACCTTTAAAGTCCCTTCCAACTCAAGCTATCCTGTGATGATTCCTGGAAGCATAATATGTGAAAATCTACTAGTTTGCTTTTAATGTTTTGCTAACATGAAGAGGGTAGTTTGGCTTGTTCAGTGGTCTTTGTGTGCAATAGGTGTTCTGCGTTTTAGCTCAGGTAGTCAGTTTCTTGCTGTTATTTGACTGCTATCTTAAAAACCTGAGTACTTTTAGTAAGATACTAAGAGCAAAGTTTCAGATTTTCAGGTGAGTGAACATCTGTCCTATTAGTAGAAATTCCATGCATCTTGGTTTTGAAAGATAACTTAGGAGGGTTTGAGTTCTGCACCATTAAGATACATACATAGCTGTTGCATTAGTAAATGTTTTTGTGTAAGCTCCACAAAGGTTATGAACTTGGTTGTGTCATTATTGGCAGTGGTAATATTGAATAATAAGGAATTCACTCATGTGCTGTAAATCAAGTAGGTGTATTTTTAAACAATATCTTAGAAACAGTTGGTTTGGTGGAGATTTTTTGCTCGTTTGTTTTCCTCTGCAGTGCTTAAAGCATACTAGCTTTAGAAATAAAGTCTTTCTCTCAAGATGCCTTTAAATCAAGGCCAAAAACTTTCTGAAAAGTTTAATGCAACTTCCTTAACTTCCTTTGGTTAGAATTGTGACTTACCAGCTCTCAGTCATTGTGATATACAAAAAGTCATACTTTAAAAGGGTCCTTCTGGTCTTCGATGCTGTGAATCCATCTTTCTCTAAAATAACCTGTAAATTAGGATCAGAGAGACTCATACTTCGTGCTTATCTTTTAGAGAGGTAAAGGCTGGAGATTTTTTTGTTGGTTGGTTGTGTTTATGCATTTTTCTCCAGTGCTTTCTTTATGCCAAAGTTTGTCTTCCATTGACAAGACTGTATTACATCAATTTTATTAATTGTAGTATTTTTTTTTCTGTTCTGTGATGATGTCTTTTGTTTTGTTAATATTTTCCATTGTTTAGGAAAAGTTTTAAATAAGTGCATTACATTTTAACATTCCTTCATTCTTTATTATGTGAAAATTCAATTTGGATCCAGCAAAATCACAGGAGATTAATTTAGTAGTCATATTCCAGAAATTATGTGTCATTTATGTGCTGAAAAACTAAATCAATGATCAATTCACCTATATGCTTTATTACACACTTGGCTCCCTGCTTTATTGTTTCCTGTGTAATCTTTGCCTCTAAACCTTTTTGATTTTGGAAGTTCTTTCCAAATTTGCTTTCAGGTCAAGGAAAAGTTTTGTCATCCAGGATTGGAATAGTACCCATCAGAATAATAATCCTGCCAGTTACTGACCTTAGGATCATTGGTCTTGCTGAAATTCAGTGTATTGTGCATGAGACCACACAGATTCTTTTTTTCTCTCTTCCCCCACCAGGATTTTTTCTGAGAGGGCTATCTTTAAACAATACACTGATTTTCTTGGTTCTTTACGTGAAGTGCTGAAGATAAGAATTTGCTACATCCTTAAGGGGTATTATTAGTGTTGGAAAAGGAAACTTGAAAAGCTTGGTTGATGTGCTTCTGTAAATGGTTATGAGCAGGTAATTCTTCTCTGGTTTCAAAATTGGGAATCATTTACACCATCATAGAGTGATGTCAGTCATATTACACTAATACTGTTGATCTTGGTCTTGCATTTTGTGGTGGGTTAGGAACTTCTCCCTCCCCCACCAACTGAAATTTACCAGACCAGCTCAGACTGGTTGGAATTAAGATAAAACTGTATTTACAGCAAAGCTAAATTTACAAGCATATACATACAGTGTATGTGCAGTTATATAACTGTACATTTTAGAATTGTGCAATTTAGAAATAACACAGAAATCCAAATTCCCTCCTGGACAAACAGAAGAAACCCAGAAGGGGCTCAGAGCTACCCTCTCTCTCACCCAGACAGATAAACAATCAGCAAAACCTACTTGTTATCTGTTAGTGGAAGATGCTAGAGTGGAGCAAAGGAAAAATGAAAGGAGAAGTGTCCCAGAGCAAAGAGGGACAAATTGTTTACATTTTGGCTTTTTATCCCTTTTAGCAAAACAATGAATGATATAGATTTTATTATTGTTTTATAACCAAGATCTAATTTCTCTCACTATAATATTCCAATTAGCCTCAAACCAGAACTCATTTAGTCAAGGCTTGTAAATAAGTATTTTGTTAAATTTCTCCAGATTTACAAAAGGTTACTTATTTTTCTCCTCTAAATGCAAATTTCTCCTCATACTCCGTGATCCATTTGTGGTTTTCCTAGACTTGGGGCAATCCTAGTACTTCAAATGTTGATTACCTGTGAAGAATAAACCTTTTAAGGTCTCCTAATTGCTGTTTCTCAGAGCAGCAGCAGTAGCTGTGTCAGCTGTAGCCCAGTTGCTGCTTCAGTTATTGAGGGAAGGAGATAGAACACTAAACTGCAATTTTATGACAGTTCTTTTAATACACTCTGGTTTTGCACTTAGAGTTTTATATTGAGGTAAAACTGAAGTGTGGCAAGACAAGCAACTTGTGTAGCTGATGGGATGCGAATGTTTTTAGTATAGAGAAGCCCCCCAGGAATGAGACAGGAAAAAGGTCCTCATATCTGGAGTGGACAGATGAATTATGGAAGCAATGGAAACAGAAGGTGAATTACAATGGTGTGATTTTGCCTGGTTACTTCTCAGAGTTAGGAGATTTTGACTGTGAAAGGTTGGTTTACTATAGTGACATATTATCTACGTGGTGTATGTTGGGCACCTGTGTTTACCAGCAAGTCCACACAGAGTTTTTGTGGTCAACAGCTGCCGCATCTTCATCAGTACTGTAGCCAGTTAAAGCTGTACTTGGTCAGTTTAACTTTGCTCCAAAATGAGTGTGGGGAAAACCTTCTTGTCTTATTTGTTGTGGTGCAAAGTAGCCACTGGTGCTTGGTTTTTCAACCAAGTACCTTGAGTTCTGTGAAATCAGGAAGCCCTGAACCATATTGTTGATTTCTATTTTTATGCAGCAGGAGTGTCAAAATACATCTCTTTGTCACAGGAGTAGAGAGAGATGCATTAAATTCATACATAAAGTCCAGCATTGATCAGTTTATATCTTCTCTCAAGTATATTTGAAAACATCACATAAAATATTTTCATTATGTGTTTATCTTTAAAGGTCTGTTTTCATGGTCTCCGGTTATCTGACATAAGGCATTCTTCTTTCTGTGAGGAAGTGACAGCAAAGCTGATGAGCAAGTTTAAAGTTCACACATAGTATTTTACTGGAGCTTCACACACTGCTGTCTTCTACATGTTCTTGCTATACTTTTGTGATAATTAGTGATTTAAGTGTGTACATTTATTCTCATTTTTGTAGTTGATCATCTTATTAATCAGTAGTTTGTTTTATTGATTGTATTCACAGAGGGTCACAAGTGTGAAAATACCTTCATTTAAAGGAAATCTCTACAAGACAAAATCGGGAGTGAATTGCTGTTTGGGACAGATTGTGTACTATATTTCATGACACTAGAATTGAAACCATGTTGTTCACTGTAAGAATACCCAAATCAGTCCCTACTGTAATTCTGAAATCGGGGTTGAAAATGAGTGTTAGAAATTAAGATGATGCTGTATGTGACCTACACCAGCAGAAGGAAATACTGGTGTACAGATGTGGGGTGTTTTCATCTGCTGGATGAGAGACTTTAAGGATGGTTTGAAACTGATAATAAAGTCACTGTTCGTAGTCCTGCTATGTGGTGCAAACGATTGCCACTGTTTTTTGAGCTTTTCTGTTTGAAAGCATCTGGATGCCTCAATGTTACTTGTTCAGGTACCCAAACTTTCAGCTTCTGTTGCCAAACAGGACTTACTGCTGTCTGCTGCCCTCTCATGTTCTCCTCCCTGCATCCTCTCCATTGTGCAGGCTGCAGTGATTATTAGACCCCTCTTGATCTCCACCTGTACCCTTACTTGTGAAGCAAGAGCACATAAGTTTGTAACCTGGGTGTAAAACTTCTGTACAGCTCAACAGGGCTACAGTGAGCACCTGTTGTGGACAGGGTGGGAAGTTGCATCATAGAATCAACCAGGTTGGAAGAGACCTCCAAGATCATCCAGTCCAACCTAGCACCCAGCCCTAGCCAGTCAACTAGACCATGGCACTAAGTGCCTCATCCATTCTTTTCTTGAACACCTCCAGGGACGGTGCCTCCACCACCTCCCTGGGCAGCCCATTCCAATGCCAATCACTCTCTCTGCCAGCAACTTTCTCCTAACATCCAGCCTGTACCTACCCCGGCACAACTTGAGACTGTGTCCCCTTGTTCTATTGCTGGTTGCCTGGGAGAAAAGGCCACCCCCCACCTGGCTACAATGTCCCTCAGGTATATACAAGAGAAGATGTTACTGCAGCAGCTTGTACTCATATCAGTGTTTACCACCAGTGGTGTAGTACCAGTAGTGTAGATCGTGTAGTTTCATTTATGTACTGATAATGGAAGAGAGAGAAAGATTAATGTTAATTTAGCCTGTGAATTACTGGTGTGATTGGAGAATCTTTTGCCTATTGACATATGTAAGGCTTATGGAATTTCATTTGAGCTTCATGTGGTGAGGAGTTTGAAAACCTTACAAGGTCTTCAAGATATGAAGCCTATTATGACCATAGCTGTTGCTTATTCTCGTAGTGTTTTTGATTGCTTTCATCAGCTGTGTTTCTGCTGTGTTGCACTTGGAGCACAGCAGTGATTGTTCTGATGGAAGTGCTGATGCAGGCTGCTAAGATGTCTTGTGAAGTGGTAAGCTGCACGTGCTGGACAAAAAATAGAATACATCTGTGATTCAGCACGAACAGCAGATCGAGAGAGCTTCATTGTGTGTCACTGAAAGGAGAGTCCTCATGTAAATCACTTCCCCATGGTAGCCTGTCTTTGCAGACTACTTCTGGCTGAATACTGTTTAAGTCATAGCTGTCCCTGGAAACTTAATCACATCATTTCCCTAACATCAGTAAGTGAAAGCTCTGTCTTATACAGCTGCTCTTTTCTGCTCTTTTGAAGTAGTCAATTTGGTTAGCAGAAGCAGCAGATACCTTACCCACTCTGACAATTTCATAAATTGAGATAATTTGCTTCAAAATGTTCTGGGTATGAAATTTAGCAAGGGTGTTACTCTTCTGTGTAAAATTCAGTGTCTGGAAGCTAAGGCTACTCTTCCAGAGATGGCGATTGAAAAGCTGTATGTACAGATGAAAACAATAAAGTGCTAATTATCAGTAGCTCAGTGTGTGGCAAGCACTGTAAATGAAAACAGTAAAATCTTCTTGTAATGGCATCTTAAATTTTGTACTTTTGCTGTAAGCTAGAATCAGCCTCTCACTCCCTAGTGCCCCTCCCCTGGAGCTGCTAACATTTTGAAAGGCAAAATGCTTATTGTGCTTTACCTTTTGTCCTGTTCCTGTCTTTGTTAAACCTCAAACTGTAATTTCATTACCCTTCTAGGAATGCCCCACAGCAAGTAAATCAATCCAGGCTGAGACAACCGTAATCCCACCTGCCCTCCTTCTCTTGCCCTACCAGTGGCAGTTGCACAATGAGCTGCCTCAGAGAAGTGAATTGGTTGAAACCTAACACTGTGCCGAGTGAATGGGTAAGGGGTACTGGTTTGTCTTCAGCCAGCTCAGTTCCTGAAGCCAGTGCTCCACACTTGTGTAACTGGCCTTCCCGAGGGATGGATGGTTTTTACATATCATGGTGGTTTAAAAGCATGGGCTGGCAGTGCTGGTGAAAGAAGCTGTTACTAGTGTTTCTTGGCTTTCACGTTGTCCCGTCCCTCTGTTAGTGCTGCATTGAAATAGATGAGGGGATTGTACTGGGTTGAAGCTAACCCTCCTGGTCTGGTTTACCATTGTGTCTGCAGAAGTGTTTTCTTTCAGTGCTAGGAAGGGTGTGAGAAAAAGTGGCCAAAAGCAGAGGCAGACAAGGCTTGCTTTTGTCTCTGGCAGCACTAATTTAAAGTGCCTTCAAGTGTTTATGGAGCTATGGCCTCACTTGTGGAGGTGTGGGGTATTTTATGTTGTGAAATATCTGTAATGGGATGAAGTGCCCAAACCAGTGTGTTACTGAGTCAAATAAATGTTGCATAAAGGTGAAGGTGAACTATGTGCTTATTGGCTTATTAACAAAATTAATTCTGACAGAGGAGTAGAGCCTTCCTGAAGAACATAGTTCTGTGGATTTTGATGGAAACACTAATGAATTTGGAGGACACAAATAAGGGCATTTGAAAATACCTGAAAAAGCTATCGTGTCTCTGTAGTCTTAATTCCCCAGTGTCATTCATGGAACTGTTTTGCTGGCTGTCTAAAATGTCTTGTCCATGTTGAGAAAAGCAAAAAGTAGATAAAGGGTCTTTTTTGTGGCACAGTGATAAAAAGCAAGGAAATGCAGAACACAGGAGCTAAACAGAAAGGGAGAAATTGTAGTAGTAGTGCATTGAATCAGAAAGAGCTGTGTATTTGGAATTAAAATGAATGCTTTAAAATGCCTTTTTGCTTGCACAACTCTATTAGACTTGGTTCTACCTTTAAATAATTAATAGAATAAATAATAGAATCATAGAATCAGTCAGGGTTGGAAGGGACCACAAGGATCATCTAGTTCCACCCCCCCTGCCATGGGCAGGGACAGTCTACTCTGTATATACATAAAATCTCAAGAAACACATTGGCTAAACTGAGTCTGTTCAGAAGTTCCATATGTTAAAATTGATATCAGTCTTTTGATATACATCAGTTATGCCTTATAGACTGTCATCTTAATCTGGTTTATGTCTTTCTCGTTCTCTCTTCCTCAGTAAGGAATGAGAAGACATTCTTTAGTCCTAAAGATTAATTTTAAACATGTTTTGGTAGTGAGAACAGGATTTGCAGTCACTAATAGCAGCTGATCTATGGGGGAAAAAGTTCTGATTTATTGACTTCAACAACTATAAAGAATAATTAATCTTTTCTGTGGGTTTTAATAGAGCACTTAGCACCCACTCCAGTTTGCATACTTTTATTAAATTTCACATTTTCTTCTTATCAAATGCATTTTTGTATGTTTGTGTTGGTTCAAGTTCTGTGTTTTGTTGCTGGAAATAAAGAAGTTGGGTATGAGAAAGTGTTTAAGTCATCTGTGTGGTTGCATCAGACATGCCATAACTCAGGGGTCGTATGTATTCTGTCAGGATAATTCATCCAGACTGCATGCGAAGGCGCCTGCAGAAGAGATGAATGCTTCTGATGGCAGTAGCCTGCTTTTCTCCACGAGCTTCCTAACGCACATTTTGGTGAAGAGATGAGCTTATTTGTGTTTGCTATGAACACAGTCTTCAGGACACATGGCATTCAGTGCACATTTGTAGAGCTTTCAGGAAATGTCAGTGCAGTGTGTATGTGCAAGTGATCTGGTGTCTCTATGAAGGGGTCGATCTATTGGAGTGGGTTCCTCAGAGAAGTTGTACATGTCTCATTCCTGGAAGTGTTTAAGACCACGCTGGATGAGGCTCTGAGCAACCTGGTCCAGTGGGATGTCTTTCCCCCATGGCAGTGGGGTTGGAACTAGTTGATTTTTAAGATCCCTTCCATCTCAAGCCATTCTGTGATTCTATTCTAGAAATGCAGTAGGTCTATTGAGTGGCAGAAGGCTGCAAGAAAACAAGAGGTTTGTTCAACTGTGTACTGACAGCAGAAGTTATCAGCTCTTTCAGGAATTGCTGATTTAGGTATGGGCATCTGTCTCTTGTGTGTTCTCCCATACTCCACTCTCACACAAATCAATAAAATGATAGCACTTAACTTCAAGTGAATGAAGTAGCTAATGCTTCTGGATATGTGGCTGTCATTCAAAGATTTATACTTTCTCTTTTCCTTGTAGAAATTCCCACATATTGCAGATTTGCCCACTCATATAGGATGTATGTATGTGGCTTGAGAGTTGATGGTTGTAGTTTTTACAGCTTTATCAAACAGTGAGACACTGAAACACCACTTACATCGGGAGGCTCAAGATCTAGCCTTTTGTAGTACCAATAAGATGAGATTTCATTTTTCTGCAAGTCTCACTGGAAGTGTGATTTCTAGAAATTCCAAACAGCTCATGAATGCTGCTGCTGCCCTTGGCAGACTGTGTACTGCACATAAGACATGCCATGGTCATCTTTACATTCTTCAGGTATGAAGTGTCTGTGTATGCTATGCCATCACTAACAAAGTTTAGATATAAATTGTCCAGTCAGGATCAGCTACCTTTAGAAGTTGGCTTAGTGTTCAGTAACTTCACTGTAAGTCAGTGGCTGCAGTGACCATTTTGCAGCTTCAGAAAAAGAAGCTTTTGAGTGTATCCAGAATGTGATCTCGACATGGAATTATGACTTGGTACCAGAGGAGGTCACAGAGCATGACAGTGCTGAGGAACTCTTGGGGCCGATATCCTGAGACTAATCATGTATTCTTCCAGTTAAACTGGTAAGGTGGCACATACTGTGTTTGTTCATCTTTCCAGGCACCCTTCCAGGCAACAGGCTGTTCTGTCTTAGAGAAGTACCCAAGATAGTTTGTTGTATTGTGTTTCCAGTTGGCTAAACTGTCTTGAGTCAACAGCAAAGCAGAAAGGCCCAGGGAAGTGATGGAGTCACTGTCCCTTTAAGTGTTCAAGAAATGTGTGTGTGTGTGGCATTTCAGGATATGGTTTAATGGTCATGGTAGTGTTGGGCTGACCAATTGGACTTGATGATCTTAGAAGTCTTTTCCAACCAAAACAATTATATGATAGTGGTAAGGTGATGCTGCAGTTCAGCACAATATTTTTTCCATGCCATTACTTTTAGTATGATTTGGAAGCAGGTATTTTAATATGGACAGATAAGAGGTGTATTTTTCCTTGTGTGTTTTTTGTGATGGTTTGGGTGTTCTCTGCGCCCTCCCCCCCACTTTAGAAATCATCCAGACTAGACTCAGACAGCTCTGGAAATATGAATGAAGCTATTTATTTACAGCTAGCACAATATACAAGCAGATATTTACAGTATATACAGTTTTAGACAGAAATAGACAAGGTAAAAGGTAATACAGAAACACAACTCCCCTGCCAGAAACCTGAGTCCCCAGGAGGGGCTCTCAGCCACCCCTTCACCTTCCCCCTGCCCCTCTCAACCTTACCCCAATCCCAAGGAAGAACAGAGGTTCGGCAAAGAAGCGAAGTGGGTTAGCTCAAAATGGAGGGTGAGGTTAGAAAGATGCAGCTCAGCCAGCAGCCCCAGAGATTATCTAATGTTTTAGTTTCTTGTTCCTATACGTCTCAGCAAGCCTATGAGGGGAGTAGACATCACCATTGTTTTCTTTCCACAGCCTGTAATCTGGTTCTTCTCACCAAAACATTCTAGCTAGCTTCAAACTAGCACAGTTTTCAAGAATGCCTCTAACAAAAAAAGAGATTAGAGAATTACATTTCCATTGCACTGGGTGAGACAGAGTAGAAGGGTTTTCTTCCTAGTCACTGGGAGTAGGGCCGATTGTTCCAGGCTGCAAGGGGAAATTTGACATTTCTTTGTGACGTGTCTTTGAAAGAAAAGTCTCAATATATTTTAAAAACTTGGTATCATTTATTTGCATTTTTTCACCTAAATGTGCAAGAGCACTTTTAGAGTTCTGCATTTCTCATCACAAAAGTGTGTCCTGTTCACCATACAAGTGCAGTGCTGGTATTGTTTCACGCTGGAGAGAGCTGAACAGCAAACTAGGGAAGAGAATGATTTAAATGAAAGTTAGGCATGATCTTTTCTGCTTTTAATTGGGAAAAATTACAGTTTACTTCAGGTTTGTACGAAGTACTTGGGTAGTTTGGGTCAAAGAAACACAAGCTCTCCTTTGTCTGAATTCCAGCAGCATTGCTCTAAGATGCAGAAGTGTGGGGAAGAATCACAGATACCTACTTATGTGCATTATTGCTGCTCCTGGTTGTAAGAAACTGCATTTGTGTGGTTACTGCATTACAATAACATTGAAATGAGAAACAATTTACTACTAAGTAGTCCAGATCACACAAGGGGGTTCACTGTCCTTAAAATGCACTAACAATGTATCTGCCTGCTGTGATTGCTTGTTCAAAAATCTTACCTTATCTGCATAGTATTATTCATCTGCAAATGAGTAAATAATTGTTTGCTTCTGTCACAGGATAGGAAAATCACAGAACTGGTTAACTGGCTCATCGTTTTTATTTAGGATGTAACCTAAAACCGATTGCTGCTTATGGTGAAAATTACTTTTCTAGTTAGGAAGTATTTTGAAATACTAGCTGCAAGTATCACCATGAATAAAGTCCTAGTATATAATTGTTGGCTTTATTGTTCTTAATATATTAAGTTCCATGCATATTGTAATGTGTGCGAGCCCTGGTTTGTGAAAAGCCAGTTCACTAGCAAAGGAATGGGTGTTAATCTTGACTGTTAAGCATGTTGTGCCTAACAAGGAATCTGACATTTAAATGTTTGCTAACTAATAAACCAAAGCCATACAGGTTTTAAATGATAAATCTTTCACTTGCTCTTAGTTTTTTTTTAATCTGCCTTTGGAAAAAAGCCAGGATGAAAACATACGGTTTAAATTACCTCTCTTTGTAACATTGGGCAGTTGTGTCTCATCTATTAGAACAACAGAATCTAGGAAAGTAATTTATCAGCTGTCACCCAAATGGAAGTCATATCTGTCATGGGATGAAGCAAAGCGTTTTAAAGCAAATAGCTAAAATAGAGTGAAGAAAAACATAGCTAACCAACGGCTTTACAGATAGAACTTTGGATTATAATGAAGAGATATTCAAGTTACCTTTTCCAAAGAAGATGCATCATTCTAATCACTACATCATTTAATCGTTTTAGTAGCTGAAGATTGCTGTAAGATTTTTTTTTTAGAGTTATTGTAGGTTAAAAAATAGTCAAAACAGATCAAGAATTGATAACACAAATTTCTAAGGTCATTCAAAACCCATCTGGATGTTACACTGTGCTATTTCACCACAGCATGTGACCCTGCACTGGCACGGGAGATGGAGGTCTCTTCCAACCCTGATGATACTGTGATACTGTGACTCGATCTCTCCAGGTCCCTTCCAACCCCTCCTCTATCATTCTGTGATTTTGATTGAAGAGTACTATCCAGAAGAAAAACTGCAGTTTGTGTGTTTGTGATTCTGTATGTACCAGCATCACTTTTCAGAACATGCAGCTGTCTCTCATTAGACATCATAGAGAATAGGCTTTGTTACTAGAAGTTAGATGCTTTTGTAAACAGATTAATCAGTAAAGTACCACACTTTGTTTTTCCCACGTTACTTAAGTGCATTGGATTTAGTTTTCCATTCAGTTTTGCTTGAAGTATGTTTAAAAAATTTGAAATTCAGTTAAAATTCTTAGCTATGTGTACAATTCCTGTCCTTACAGCTTAGCTTCCTGTACCTTTTCCTGTTTAGTAGAGGACCTACACATCAGAGTGTGTGATATAAAACACTTTCAGCCTGACACAGCAGTCTAAAACATCCATCAGCACATCACTAATCGCTGTGTATTTCTAGAGTTTGAAATCTTTGCATAACGTTGTCTGCTGTAATCACTTGCTAGGAGGTGTATACATACACAGGCATGAATTTTGATGAGTAAAAGGGACCTACAGATAATATTTGGAGCAGTGTCGAAGACATTTTTTAGCAGCAGAGCTAATCTGACTTCTTGTCTTTGATATTTTGCTTCCATTACTTTGTTCAGGGCCTTGAAAGGTCCTGATTGCTTTTAGGATAATGTGTATAGATCTCTTCCAAAAGATCTCTGGATTTTCTAGTATCAAAACCTGAAAATGATAGTGCTGTTCTTGGCCTACTGATTTCATGGGTCCAAATTAAATAAACTGCCTTTTCAGTCTCAGTGCTAACAAAAATAAATCAGAGGTGTTATGAGGATTATTTTCAGAGCTTTACATTATTGCAGGTATTAATTTTGCTGGATGTGCCCTTAGGAATATTTTGTTTCCTCTTGCTACGGTCATTTATGAAAAGCCAGTGATGGTGGGTGTTATTTAAAGAACACTCTTAGTTCCAAAACAACACACCTATTCTAATTCTTTTTATGCTACATAGTGGGGGGATATTCATGTCTGGCAATTGAGTAATAGATTTATCAGTTTGCTCTTCATGATTTAATTTTGAGAACGCACAATTCATGCTTTAAGTCTTTTTCATTACTGCTGTTTAGAATTAATAATCAGATGTTAGGTAGAGAACTCCAGGTTGATTTTGTTGCACAAACCTAGAGAAACTGAGCATAATCTCTGAAGAGCTGTAAGATTTAATTACAGCGTTGAGACTGTGGTATAGTAGAAAACAAGGAATTCACAGTTAGATGATGCTCAGACCTGGCAGTTACTTTCAATGGAGTATTTGCTATCTGATAAACAGTTCTTCACTTCTGTTTAATTGTGTTGTGGATACAACAGTTGTGTTATAAAGCTGATGTGTACTTGTTTTATTGGTGAGTTTTTCTATCCATTTCATAACATTTTCTTTTGCCTGTAGGTGTCGAGGTAACGTGAAATAGCAGGGACACTTTCTTTCTTTGCAGTTTTAAAGGTTGCTGTTGATTGATTTTTATCTTCTTAAGGAATTTGTGGCAGCTCTCTTGTCACCTGTGTTTAGAGAAGCTAAACATGAGGCAATGTTTGAGTGCTGGTTTTCCCACAGTCGGTGTTTCATGTTGACTTGCCTTGGAGTATTCTTGCAACATGATTAGTATAGTTAGCAAAAACCAGCAAATCTTACAGCACTGCTAAAAAGCAGTGTAACTGAATCACCAGTGAAGCTTTGAATGCATGTAGTTGATCATTTTTTGTTCTTTTGTAGGTGATGGATGTGGACATACAGTTTTGGGCCCTGAGAGTGGAACTCTTGCTTCAATAAATTACCCCCAGACCTCTCCCAATAGCACAGTTTGTGAATGGGAAATCCGTGTAAAGCCTGGGCAGCGAATTCAGCTCAGATTTGGTGATTTTGATATCGATGACTCAGATTCCTGTCATTCCAGTTACTTAAGAGTTCACAATGGGATTGGCCCCACCAGGACAGAGATAGGTAGGAGCCTTTTCTAGCTGTTTTTGAAAGATGTTGGCTTGTGTAGAACTTGAATATGCTATTGGCACTTTGGTTACTTTAAATTTTCTCCTTGTTTAGCTGTTCTGAGTATAGAGTAACTAAAAGGCATGTAGTATTAACTAATTTCTAGCCCCAGAAAACAATTGTAATTGATCTGGATAGTGGGTGTAGGGTAAGACCTTGCCTGAATACATCATTCACTGCTTTGTACAGTATGGATTTTGAATCTTCTGTAAAGTGATGAAGAAAGTGTTGATTATTTACAGGAACCTCAAGGGAAAGAAAGGAATTTTACTAATTCTGTAACCAGAGTTCATGTTTCTCTGGAAATGTCAGAATATCCTTAATGTAATTATTCTTAAGTAATTGCATTTTGTTTACTGTAAATATTGTCTTCATGAACTGCAAAAATGATGACTGATAATGATAGCTGAACTTCCTACACTGTGTATGCAACAGGTCCCAAATGCTACACAGATCCTATAATAATCTTTGATTCTTCAGGTTTTCAAAAGAAACTCTGCTGTAATTATTTTTTTTTCTCAGACCCTTACCAGTAGCTTGCAAAGTTCTTGTAACCAGTGGAAAGGAAATTTCAAAGCTGAAATGATCTTACATAAAAAAACAAAAGTAAAAAAGATAGGTGTCTTATCTAAAATGGCTTTTCTTTTCATATGGAATGACTCTGATTTGAGCTGTTCATCTTGGTGGTATTAAAGAAGTTGAGGCTTCAGAAGTTATGTACTTCAGCTATCTCCCATCTTCTTCTAACATCCATAGTTTTAACTTTGGTTCTTTTCAAGAGGACACATAATTTAATTACTATAGGGCAGGTATTTTTCAAATAGCAGTGTGACATCTACATCAAGGCATATGTTGCATAAAACTCAAAATTAATTGTTATTCTTCCTTCACTAAAATCACTTGTTTTGTGCAGATAGAATTTTTTGGTGGTTGCTTGGTTTGTTGGTTTGCTTTTTTTTTATTTCCTAAATTTTTAATCTGGAGAGAGGTAGGGAAAGAGAGATTTACTTCTCCAGGATTTTTTGTTGTGCAATTCAAATGCTGATCTCACTAAACTGAGTTTTTACAAAGACGTTAGTGGAATGTTAGCTTTCTTAACTCTCCTTTCCAACTGTTACCTAGGTAAGTATGTGTGAAAATAAGTATGTGCTTCCAGCTGCTGAGCCAGAGTTGGTCTAAAATAGAAAATGATGAAGTCCTTAAATGGCCAGGAATGTCCAGTTCTGATAAGTCTATTACTCACTTTTACAAGTGACTTAATGGCTCCAAGTACATGTTCTACTTGATATGTTTCTCTTGACTTTCAGCTGTTTGTAACTGGTGTAGTAGCTCAGTATGTTGAGCAAATGTGTGTGTTGTTCTGCTCTTAATAAATCACAGAGCAAACAGTGATCTACTAATAATGGCAGATACGGGAAATGCAGATTCTTGAATGTTCCTGTCTGGAGCAGCAAATGCTGGAGAGATTAAACAGTGACCTGAATTTGTTTGGAAGAAATCTGGATTTATCTTAAGTTTTTTCCATTGAAGACAGTATACTGACATGGTCTAACCTTAAAATCATATAAAATTTGAAGTCCAGTCATATCCTTAACCCCAAAAGACTTAAAATATGGCTGATTAGATTTAAAATTGAGTTGTTAGTGGGCTACTTTATTCATAAACAGGCTTCTAAAGAAGCTTTCAAGGGGTAAGTCTCATTCCAAGGGTTTTGGATGTTTATCAACAAATCAAAAGATTGAAATCCTTAGTGTTAAGTTTGTCTCTAGTTTAAGGTCTAGAGGTGTTCTTTATGGGTGATTTCATCACAGTTCAATGACTGCTTGTCTACAGGCAGATATACTTAACACATGTAATGCAAGCCAAGATCTACAGTAGTAGAGAACATAAGCTCCTGTGGGAGTTCCCTCTCCTGCTGTCATGCTGACGTTCAAAATCACTTGAAGCCTTTCAGTGCAAAAGTACAAACAAAATCTGCACATGCCATTGAAGGAAGAGTCATAGCAGTCATGTTTTATCCATCTCTTGTGCTTGCTTTTTGAAAAGATTGCTGAGAAATCTGGTGAAAGGCCAGGGAAGAGTTAGAAAAATTATTTATAGTCTCAGAAGTATGTCTTCTTGTGAATCTCAAGGTGCTGCAGTTTGTTGGAGGCTCTATCTCCATGGTGCAAGCAGAACTGCACAGTTTACCCAAACTAGATTTAAATGCCTTTCTGTGTGTGCTTGCCCAAAACAGAAGATAAATGGTGTTTTGAGGACAGGCTGACCTACACTGAGATGAGCCAATGGTGTAACAAGATCCAGTGGCTGAAAACAAAACTTGGAACAAAAGGGAAAAGTTGGAAAAATGATGCAGGTTCATCATAATGAGTGCAGTTAATCAGTGAAATAAGACTTAGAGCAAAATACAGGGTCCATGTCATGCCTTGGTAAAAGGGAACTTTCTTTTTTGTAACTCTTACTGATAACCAATTTAAGTGGTGACCTCAGATAAGGTTGTGTTTGTATAATATTGTAAATTTCATTAAAATATTATGGGACTGGGTTGGTTTGGGTGTTTTTTTTTTCTTTGGGTAGAATACCCTTGCTCTGTTCAAAAAACATCTCAATAAGCAACATTTAGAATGCTTTGGTTTGTGTTGTATTAAGAACTATTCCCACAGGGTAATGTTACTCTACTCCTTCTAGTATTGTATTTTGCCTTCAGCTGAGAAGGGAGTCTGACTTTTTTTGCAATTCTACTTATTACCAAGAAAGCAAATAAATGAATGGTAAAGTGAAGCATATGTAGTGTCATGTGCTGCTGGTGATTAGCCACTTTGATTATCCTCTACAGCATCTTAAGTAGGATTATAGTACAATACTGAATGATCAAGGGAGCCTATAGAACAGAAGATTTTGATTTTCTTAATAGGTTAATAAACTCCTCAGTATTTTATTAAAGTTTCTAGTTAGTAGGACTGGGTAATTCCATATCGACTTGTGTCTGTTTAGCAGCCATTATCAAATGATAGAATGAGAGGAAATGGCCTCAGATTGCACCAAGGGAGGTTTATAGAGGGTATTACAAAAGATTTTTTTCCTGAAAGAGTGGCCAGGCATTGGAATAGGCTGCCCAGGGAGTGGCAGAGCCACCATCCCTGGAGGTGTTCAAAGCATGTCTAGGTGGGGCACTTTGGGACACAGTTTAACGGCCATGGTGGTCTTAGGTTGGATTTGATGATTTTAGAGGTCTTTTCCAACTGAAACAGCTCTATGGTTGTATGATTTTTATAAAAGTAATATGATTTGATAGTAATTCTAGGACTCAACAGGGTGAATTACTGTCAATATCTGCAGAATCCAGCATCTCAGTTAAAAGTGTATTATTTTTTGTCATTTTGGATGGCAAGAGAAGTACTTAACTGCTGTTAAGTTTTATAGGTGCAGCAAACCAGAAAGTGAACCAATGAGGAGTTTCTATGACTGGAGCTCACACGTGCTTGTACTTCAGTGCTGAAATGAGGGAACTGTGCCTCCTATTTTACAAAATTAAGAAAAGTACTTGACAGAAGCCATGAAGAGGTGCTCCAACAGCTGAAGGAAGAGAAAGGCTTTTGTGTCATTTGCTTTTGCAGAGGATTCTTGTTTCCCTAACTTGATCTTTTTCCTTGCCAGAATTCTCATGGTCTTTGAAGAACTGGCTAGAGGTGACAGGGATAAGGTGATGTTTATTTGCAAGTGTTAAGGGACTCTCACACATGGGCAGTGACACAATACATGTGATACTCGTCTTCTGTCTTTCACTTTAAATGGGCACTGGCTGCATAGTTTGCCATCATGCACCTGTGTTTCCTTTTGGATTTATGCCAGAAGTAATGTGAGCTTACACTGCAGATGAGTTAGGATGCTTGCTGCACATGTTGGTTTTGGTCCATGTCTGTCGTCCCCTTTCTTCCTGCAGGTAAATACTGTGGGTTTGGCTTTCAAATGGATGGTTTAATTACTTCAAAAAGTAATGAAGTCACAGTGCAGTTCATGAGTGGAATGCACATTTCTGGACGTGGATTTCTTGCAGCTTATTCAACCACTGACAAATCAGGTATTTATCATTTTCTTGTATTGGTAAAGTAAGAGCTGCCTAATCAAAACATGGAGCTAATTTATTTATTCCCATGTTCTCACAGATTAACTTCTAAAAATGAAGACTTTTAATAGAGTCTTCCTGATACTTCTGTGTAGAAAATTGGATTGTTAGTTTGCATAAGTTATTGTAGTTTTAATGAAATGATATCAAAGCTGATCTGGGATAGTAGAGGGAGAAGCTCAGTTATATTTTATGAAAGAAAGGGCTGCTTCAAGGGAAGGACAAAATGCATTCTTTCAGGTAGTAGCCAAGGTGACAGATAAGTTTTCTTATCCAACCCTATATTTTCACAGTATCACAGTATTACCATTTTATACAGACCAACCTCATGGGAAGTTTTATTACAGTAGCAGTGTCTTCAGCTCTTCAGTCATATAATCTGCTTAGTAGTTATTTGTCTTTTTGCCATTTCTTTGAGTTGGTTGCTTTGTGGTTTTGGTTATTCTAGCCTCTAAATGAGGTTTTGCTGTATTTGTTTTGCAACTCCTTCCACTTGTTGTAAAGGTGAGTGACGTACATGGCCCACAGGGAAATGAAGGATTGGCAGCAACTGCCTTGCAAGGTAAAAGGCTTGAGAAAGCCATTTCTGGAAGTAATTCTAATAAGAGAAGATAACAAGGATTTGGGGTTTTTTGTTTTATTTTCTGATGTTTTTCTCTCTATATTTTGGAGCACTTTTCTCTCTGTATTTTGGAGCAGGCAAGAGCATGAGATTTGAGGTATCAGTCATGGGTACCAGTAATATTGCACTCTGATGTTTTCTCCCTATGCTGCCTGGTTTCAATACTGTAGGACTGTTAAACACTGAAAACACAGGCCTGTTTAGCTAGCTTATTAATTTAATTTTGTGATAAGAGTCTGCACTCTCGTCTCTGAAGTATCTTAGGTTCTCTGATGTACAGCTACAAATTAAAATGAAGCTGCACAGAAAGTGAATTTCTGTAGTGTTTCTCCTCTTGTCTATGTTACATTCTCAGTGGATTTCCTGGTTAGACAGTTTGTCAAGGTTCTACTGTAATGACAAATCTGCTGCAAGAAAATTTAGTAAGTATGTGGTTTTGGTTAAGTCACAGGTGTGTGTTTTTGTACACTTTAAGAAGCATATTAAAACTTACTGTCTTTGTCATCCTCTTGACCTGACATTCTTTCTTTCCAGGCCTAATTACCTGTTTAGAAAATGCAAGCCACTTCTCTGAACCAGAATTCAAGTAAGACTGACTTTACCTCTTCCCCCTCTAATCTCTTTAATGAAGTAATGTTATAGTTTCTAGATCACTCTGTTAAGTATATGTGATAAAGCTTGAAAAGTGTCTGTCCAGGGAGCTTAAGAAACAAACTAGTTACAGCTGAATAATTTTGATAAGTGCGCTCCTCCTTACTCTTCCTCTCCTGATTTTGTTATTTACACACCATATACAGCAGAACCTTGTCAAGTTGCACTAATGCCTAAGAGCTAATATCTCATTCCCATAACAGGATTGCTTTTGTAAACACAGTACAGCAGGCATACACCTTCAACACTGACATTTCCATGGCAGTTACCTAAGGAGCACTTAACTACAACGTGTGCTACAAATTACAAACCCATCTTACAGTTTACTATGAATTAATAAAGTTCTTTAGAGACATAAAATGCTGTACCTTCTGGTGAGGGAAGCACATGTCACAGAGTCACAGAATGGTGGGGGTTGGTAGGGCCCTGGGAATCACTAAGTCCAACCTTGCTCCTAGTGCACTTAGGACAGGTTGCACAGGAACGTGTCCAAACGGGTTTTGAAATAGAGGAGACTTTGCAACCTGTTTGGGCAGCCTGTTCCAGTGCTCCAGCACCCTCACAGGAAAGAAGTTTTTCCTCATGTTCAGTTGATGAACTCTGTGTGTTACAGTTTATGTCTATTGCCCTTCATCCTATCACTGAGCAGCACTGAAAAAGCCTGGCCCCATCCTCTTGACACCTTCCTTTTAAAGTATTCATAAGCACAGAGCAGATGCCCTCTCGGCATTCTCTTCTCCAGGCTTAACAGCCCCATGCTTCATAGACATTGCTTATAAGAAAGTGTATACAATTCATTAGATTGGTCCTTAATGACTTTCAATTAACAGAAGCCATGCAATATTTATATTATAAAATGTTGGCTTTATTAGTTTATTATATTGTGACTGGAGCTGTAATTTCAATTGATATTAAAAAACCCAGATGTTTTGGCTGTCTGTTCTTTTGTGTGTTCCTCTTCCTGTTTATGGTTTGGGTTGTTTTTTTTTGGTCTGATTTGATAAGCCTTCAATTAGGATATCTCCTTAAATAATGCTGTTTGAGTGAAATAGAGTATTGTATCTTGATTTGGTTATTTTGTTCTCTTCCAGTAAGTTTTGTCCAGCCGGGTGTGTGATTCCTTTTGCTGATATTTCAGGCACTATTCCCCATGGATACAGAGATGTAAGTGAAAATACCCTAGGCTCATTTGAATTTTGGCAAAACAAGTCATGACAGCAGTTAGAAGTCAGTTACAGTTGTTTACTTTAGTTCTGCTGCCTGGGCTCTGGAATTTGTACCTCCTAAGGTGAACAGCATGGTATTCGTTTTCTTGCACAGCTGCTGAATGGCTGATCCTTCAGGTGTTGCCATCTCCAAGAAGTTTGAGCCTCTATTATATGACTTCACATTTTTCTAAGGCCTACTGAGAAGAGTGGATCAATCAAAATACTATTTTCTACTTCCTGCTGTATTTTTGTTTGCTTTCTTAGGCTGGGAAATGTGAACAGAGAATTAGTTCTTTTAATGATGTCCTATTTCTCTTGACAAAATAATGCCTCTCTAAACAGATCTCAGTGGTTAACTTAATTTTTTTTATTGTATTACCACACGACAGACTAAATGCTATTGGTGCTAAGCATCTATGAAACCATTTGCAAACCAGAATTAATACTGTAACATTAATAGTTCTATAAACTGGAAATGAAATTATTTAGTAATCTACTGTTTACTTAAAACAGTACAAACTCCTATTGCTGATAAAGAAAGAATTTGCAGCTGCATTAGCATACCTGCCATAGGACTGGAGAGTGTTTAAAATAAAGTGATTATAATTTTGCTTAGCTCTCTAGTAAAAACTTGCAGTAAATCTGTCCTAAAATTCTCTTTTAATAATCTAGCAAGAGGAAAGACAATTTAAAAATGTAAGTAAGCAATAATTGTAGTGTTAAAATGAATCTGAAGTGTGCCTCTCTGAGGTCCTTTTCTCGAATATCTGCAAATCTTAGGCTACCTGCTTAAGTAATTAACCATATGTAAAAATGTCACCACAGCCTGGTAGATGTTCTTGGTCCACAGTGAGTCCACACTAAATAGTTGCAAAGTATTTTTTGTAGCTAGTAACAAGACAAAGTTGATTCACATATTTGCAGCATCTGTTGGAGTTTGCTTGTTCTGAGGTTGTTGGTTTTTTTTTTGCCAATAGCTGGAAAAACTCTTTTCTGCGGAGGAAAAAGGAAACTTTAGGAAATAAAGGTGTTAGTGGCTAACAGTTGTCCAGGAGAGGAGGAAAGAACAGGATGTTCTGCAGAATCTTTGAGTAACCCATCTCCATTAACTTGTGCAACCTAGATAATCAGCTTCAGAAGGAATTGTGCTGTGGGTTTGCGTGGATTAGAGTGCCATGAGTTGAAATCAAAATACAAGCTGTCAGCTAAAAGATGCAAAACCTGCAGTGCACTGCTTGTGAGAAAATGGACAACCATGCTTCCAGTGTGCTTCCTGTTAAAAGGGGTCCTCCATGTTTATGTATTCAACTTCTGTTGTCCAGTATCATTTACTGAGCGCCTGGCTGTTTGGCTTTTTCAGACTGATTGACCTTGCTGTTTGTTTGAGCTTAAGTACAAGAATTGCATTCCAAATACATCTAGGTGAGGGTGCAGTGAAATGTGGGACCTTCTTTTTGTGTTTTTATCAAAATCAGACTTAATTGACCTTGCTGTTTGTTTGAGCTTAAGTACAAGAATTACATTCCAAATACATCTGGGTGAGGATGCAGTGAAATGTGGGACCTTCTTTTTGTGTTTTTATCAATTCCAAACTAAACCAAAGAGGAATGGTTCCTCAGTAACAGAGATAACAGTTAAATAAGAATGGTACCTTCATATACTAATAACAGAGACTATAACTGGGCAATATGGCATATACAATATTTAATTTCTTTCTTCACAATGTAGTATTACGTTTCTCTTTTTCACCCCTCTTCAAGTCATCATCCCTTTGTATGGCTGGTATTCACGCAGGCGTTGTGTCAAATACTCTGGGTGGCCAAATTAATGTTGTAATCAGCAAGGGCATTCCGTACTATGAAGGCTCCCTGGCTAACAATGTCACCTCCAAAGTGTAAGTCTACTTCTGATGTTCTTGCCTTTAGCACCTTAGATCTTGGTATTGTGTCATCGTGGGATTAATTTCAGGTAGTGGAGCTATGTGTTACGTGGACAAGTTCTCTTCCCATAAGGTTATCACAGTGGTCTTGTGCTGTGGTGTGATTGTTCCACCAGATATTTTTAACCTCTGCAACACAAAGAGCAATTTTCTAATTCCACAAGGAGGTTTTACCTTTCAGAATGCATGGCATGAACAGAAATTTCTAATGGTCCATGTAAAAGTAATTATTTCATGGCAGCTCATAAGGTGCTGGGACATCTCATTTGTACTATTACCTAGAAAGGTTGGATCCTTGAGTTCCCTTCCTACCTGGAATTCTCTTACAGCCTTTTAGCTGCAGGGAAAAGAGTGTAACTTGGCATTTTACCTCCCAAGTCCCAGGAATTAAAACAATCCGAGGAGATTAATTACTATCATTACAATTAGTTTAATTTGAAAGGGAAACATTTTAATGAAGTCTTGCCTTTTCCTGGGCAGGTGTTTGAGAGTGCAACTTGGGATAGAATCCAGAGGTGATTGCACTGAAAGTGCTGCAATTTGGTGACAGGAAAGGTGACTTCAGTGGTGAGGTACTGGTTTAGGTGTATGTGCACAGTTTCAGTGGCAAGCAGTCGAAGAAGAAAATCCAAACAAAGACACTTTGTATTGATTTTCCTCACTGACTGCAGCTAAAAGCCTCATCTGTTCTCCGCAGGGGACCGCTATCGCCAAGTCTCTTCACGTTCAAGACTAGCGGTAAGCATTATCACGAGTCATGTATTTACAGATGCATTGATGTATCAAAGTGTCCTTGCTGGTCTGCAGGTGGGGATTCTTTCCGGTTGTGTTCCTCTGTTACAGTCTGATTGAAATGCTGATTGATACTTCAAACACACTGCTAACAGAGCTAGGCACTCAGGGGTTGCTCTTTATTTCCAACAACTCTGCATTCTAGGTCTTTTCAAGGTTGGCTCCCTATTTCCTTGTTGTTTGCTAAGAAAGTTAGCAGAAATCCCAAAATGATTCCTCGACTTTCTCCATCCTCTTCTACTTTTGTTTTTAAATCGCATATTCTTGCAACTGAATGCTAGGTCATAAATTACTTACCTCTCTTGCTCTGGAGGAGCATCTCTTGGGCTTTTGCTCTGTGTGTAGGTTGTGTTTCTCCTTGACTGCCATGCTTTGTTTTGTAACTGTGTAGCAGATTGCTGATGGATGTAGCAAGTATTGTCCCTTTTTAAAACTCTCCTGCTTTGTCAAAAAGAGAGCTGTGTTTTCCTACATGGAAGCTAGCTTTTCTGTAAATTACTTTAAATGCAGTCTTAGAATAGGTGTTGGAAGCACTGTAAAGGCTGTGGCCTTTCCTTAGTCTTTCTAACTGTTTAAAGAACATTATGAAAAAACAAAAGCAACCAAAAGTCTGTTTTCCATAAAGTGCTGCAGTTAAAAATTACCAGCAAAGGAGGAAGATATATCCATATCCCTCAACAGTAAATAAATCCTTTTCCTAATACATAAAGGTGATGCTGACTTGGGCTATAGAGGCAGCAGGAATCTGATGGGCAGGAGTGTTTGGAGACAGAAACGTATGCAAACAAGCAACAACTAGAAAACAGAATCCACAGAATATTAAAATCATTTATCTCCCAGGCATCTGCTAGAGCTGAATGAAGGAACTGCATGTCTGGTGACCTTCTGCTTGGAGAATACTAAACACAGTGATGGAGGCAGGGCTTGCTGGGTTTGTCTTTCAAAATGTGATCTGATGTTTTGTATGGAAGTAATGAAATGGCCTGGAAATGTGAAGAGAGAGGGCAAAATGCTGATCTAAACTGTCTGGATTTCAGTGATGCATTTGAGAAAATGCTGCATAAGCTAGAGACAAGATGCAGATCTAGATTAAAATGTATATAATTGAGTGGCCTATGAGTTAGCTGAAGGAAAAGAGGACTCTGTACTATGTTGAAATGGGGTTTCTCAGACTGGTGAAGTTACTGGTGTGGCTCTTCAATAATAGTTGTTTTCATTGCATGCTATAAAATAGAGGGATATGTTATTAATGCTGGAGATATGGTCAGTAGAGGAAGATGAAACTGTGCAGTAAGGCTTGGCTGACTTTGAGACTTCAAGTAATAGAAATTAATTGAAGAATCACAGAGCTGAAGGTGTGAGGTACAGAGACTGAGGTATTTCTGTCAGTGTGTTAGATGGAAGTGACAGGTAAGGAGAAGAAGGGGTTTGGTTAGTGAAGGGCCAGTGAGATTCTGTGCTATAGCAGATGAAGTACGTTCACTAGAGACAACTAACTTAATGCCATCACACAGGACATTGCTAAGGCCTTGTCTGGGATCTAGTTGCACGTGAGCTCTGCCTTGTGCTTCCCTTGGGGGATGAGCACCTGCCCGTGGTGCCAAAGGCGGCTGCAGGGAATCTGCAGGGAGAGGGGGCCCACAGCAAATGGCCAAAGTAAGCTGTGTTGTTCCTGCGGGCTGACTGAAGGCAGAGAGTGCTCTCTACTGATAGGTCTGGGAAGTACACATGGGAGAGGGGAAAACTGTTGGCATGACAGAACAAGACTTTAGCAAAGAGCAAAAGGATATTGACCACTCACAAGGAAGTTTAGCCAGGAATTTAGGAGAAGTTTTTAGCCGTCAGCAGAATGTGACATGGGAAGACTTTCTAGAAGAAACTTTCAGTAAGAATGTCAACAAGAAAATAAAACTAATTTCAAGGATGTGTTTTGAGGCCAAGGCCAGAACTACAACATGGCTTCCAACATACTTTGATGTGTTGTTCAAATTAACATTGTGATACTGAGGTTGGTTTAAAATCCGAGAGGTTTATAGGCAAAAAAAAAGGAACAAGTGGGCAAATAGTCCATTTCCCTTCTGTGCATCGGTCAGAGATACTCTTAAAAACAATGGCAGGTTCCCCAAAGCTGCTTGCCTAGTGCTCTGAGTGCATAATGATTTGAGAGAGTATCCCCATCACTTCTGAGCAGGCATAAATCATTTAACACTCACAACACCCACTTCCACCATCATTAGAAAGCAGAACAATGTGTTTTGTTGGTAGTGTTGTTACAGAATGAAATTAGATGGCATTTTATTATGTGCGTTTCAAATCTTAAACTCCAAGCAGCTTAAGTCATTGTGTAACTTGATTTTGAATACTCACCTTTTCCATTTCTCAGGTTGCTATGGGACACTGGGGATGGAATCTGGGGTAATCCCTGATTCCCAGATCACAGCATCATCTATTCTTGAGTGGTCTGACCAAACAGGACAAGTGAACATTTGGAAACCTGAAAATGCCAGACTAAAAAGGACTGGTCCTCCTTGGGCTGCTTTTATCAACGATGAACATCAGTGGCTGCAGATTGACTTGAATAAAGAAAAGAGAGTAACAGGTAAGTGAATCTGATGGCTTCTAAGCAGCATTCCTAAAGTTTGCTTATTGACATCCCTTTCTCCAGCGTTTGATCTGAGGTAAAGTCCAGGTGATAATTACTTGGCATTACAGCAAAGTTGGTTCTGTGTCCTAGCTACTACACTGAGGAACCTGCAGTACAACAGGTGGACTTCCACATGACAAAACACTTCTTCCATCAGAAAAACTTGGAAAATTTTCCTGTGCTTTTGTTTGATCCTCAGTGTTACCTTTTTTTCCTGCTGATGGCTTCCTTGGAGATGCAAACACATACCCAGTCAGCTCTGTCCACTGTACCTCTGATGCAAGGGCCTGTGTTTGTAAGCTTTTCCTACACCTCAGCATGGCAGTAGTGAAATCCAGCAGTGGAGACAGAAGCAATTGCAGTGCAGTGTGAGATAAGCAGCAGACAGAGGAACCAGTTGGTAGCCTTCCCTTCTTGCCAGAGAGTTGGGGATGGTGTGAGACTTTCAGCATTCTGTTGTGCTTTCCCTTAGCAAACTGACCAAGAAGTGCAGACTGCTGCAGCCAGAACCTGTGTTAGGCTCATCCACCATGTAAGTAGCTGTGTTTACTTGGAGAGGCAGCTGAATCAGCTCATAGTTACCTCTTTGGTCATTTGCATGTTGGCGTTAACCTCAGGGACAACTTAAGTTGTGGCAGAGAAGCTACTGTATCTTCTATGCTGATGCAGTTATTCGGAGATGATTTGCTGTTGTTAATGGGCAAAATGACTTAAACATCAAGTAGCTTTAGGTTGAGTGCTTCAGAGTGCCAGGTTTTAAGATGACCGTGAAACGTTAGCCTTTGATCAGTTTGGGCTTGTCTCTTCCTCGAATGCATGCGTTGATCTTTGTGGACTGGGCTGAGCAGGTTGGCTTTCTGTCATGAAGCAGCTCAAGTTTCACAGCAGCTTTTGTTGTTAGCTCCCTGAGGACTGTTTGAAATTGATACTACTCCTCTGATCCCTGTGCTAATGAGCTTTTACAAACCAACCTTCCATGAGTGGTTCTGCAGTGCTGAGCTGTCAGCTTGAGGAAGCTACAGTGCTTTCAGTGTTGCTTTTAGGCTGGCAGTACAAAGGCAGGGAAGAGTGGTGCTGCCTTGACAACTGGAGACGGGAGTGGGCTACAGCCAGGTGCTCGGGCTGTTTTCCATCAAGAAATGGGGGAAAAGCACTGGGCACGGTTATGTAATGAGAATTAAAAGTAAGCAAAATGATTATTAAGCTTTAGTCACTGTAAAAGTTTCAGACCCTGCCACCTTCAATAAAGTTTTTGAGCTGTAACTGGACTAGTGGAGATTCCAACTAATTCTGGATTCAGAATTTGATCTGTGAATTTTTGCAAACTGCTACCAGCTCTTTGTCTAACTTGACACCTTCACTTTCACAGGTATTGTCACTACTGGTTCAACCTTAGCAGAGTACTACTACTATGTCTCAGCCTACAGAATTTTGTACAGTGATGATGCACAGAAATGGACAGTGTACAGAGAACCTGGCATGGATAAAGATAAGGTAAAATTACCACACGCTTTCTAGGTATGTTCTATCAAGATTTCACAACTGTAAATACAACTAATTTTGATATGGTGAGGAAACATTCAGAAACTTTCAGTGCAATTTAAAGTTAAACCAGCATGTATGCAGAAGAAAATGGGAAAGTTTGCAAGTGTGTCAGCATTTGAACAGTTCTGAAGTGCAGAGATTTTTTTTACCACTACTTGGGGTGGGAACATTTGATACAAGCAACTTGTGTCCAGTGTAGGCTGTCTGGTACAGCATCCTTTTAACAATCAGGTTTCTTTCAAATAGGTGGTATGTCTCCAGATGAAGGCTCACTTTCTTATCCTCTTATGGTTGCAGAATGTGTGTTAGAGGTTGTATAATTTTCCATCCTTTGGATGGAAATGTTGCTGGCAATCTCATTGACAAAGTTTTGGTAAGGTTCTTTCTTGTGTAATTGAACAGCCCCTGAAAATAGTTGCTTTGAAAAATGGGATGGTATGTTTAGACTGCACATGTTTTGCCACACAGAAAAATGACCTTGTGTTAGCAGCAAAATAACCTTCTTTTCCCTGGGTTTCTGGTTTTGCAGAATTTAATGGAGGGTAAAATGAAAAGATTAATGTTCTCTTAGATCAAAACAGTCTTGGTAATCTGACTGGAAGTAGAATTTCTTTTCCTTGTAATTCTGGGATGTAATGTACCTTGCTTCCACAGGCCCTGAGGTATTACATAGGTGCAACAGACATTGGTAACGCAGTGCTTTTGCAGAAATGGGTCTTAGGAATGCTATGCCTTCAGCTGTATTTGCTTGTCTTCTATTTACTGTAGGTTAAAGAATGTTTCAAGGTAGGATGTAGCATCCTGTTGATGAAGCAAATGCTTGGAAGGATCATGTTTAAAGAGCATTCCCTGAACACTAAACATAATCACAACAGAAAAATTCCCAGAGAGGAGGAGACTTTACTGTCAGGGCTGGTCCATTTTAAACCTGCTCCTGAGCTAGGGGACTGTTGGTATGAAGTATTCAAGGTGGGGAGGGAAATGTAAAAGTAATAAATCTTTTGCTAGTTTTTCAGTGCCCTCTTCTGGACATAAAATACATTCTCAGTGAAGTGCCTGGATTTAGGCTTGGTGTTTAGTGTGGTTATTTTCTTAGAAAACTTTTGCAACCATTGTAGCTTGTTTGTATATTGTTTTTCTTGGCAGATTTATGAAATGGGAAACATTGTGGAGCTCGAATACACAGGCAACACATCTGTTTCTTGCACTCTTTGTATCATTAGGTACAGTGCACAAAGAACCATACGTACCCAGAAAGGGCCAGCTGTAGTTAAATGACAGGAAAATAAGTTTGGTGTAGCTGCTCTCTTAAGCTTCAAAATAGCAGATTTGGCCTCTGTCTGACATCATCTTACTTGAAACAGCTTTGATTTTTGGATGCATGTGCATGCAGGCTTCTCCCTTTGATCCTCACATAACCAGCCCAGCCAGGAGGTGCTATGGCCCATTTTTTGGAAACACTTTTGAAATTCTTAACATTGTTCAGGAGATTAGAAACTCTTCTGTAGCCCTCTTTGGAAACAGCTTCTTGAGGTCTGTCAGTATTCAAGAAAATGTTTTCTTAAAATATTGATGTGAACTAAAAAAAAGAGAAAAGAAAAAGCTTGAATTGGGGAAGAAAGATAAAGCTGCAGTGCTGGAAAAGTTTTGTTTGACAGTGCAAAGGCAAAAGGAGGGAATCTGATAATAAATGGAATATGCAAAGGATATAAAAATACTTGATCAGAAGCAAAAGAATTTAAGTGAACAAAAAATAATGAGCTGCACATAACGTTGATATTGTCATCATACTTGACATTGAAAGCTTGACAAACAAAAGCCTGGAGTAAAGAACTACTCTATCTTGCATCTCATTTGCATCTTTACCACAGAATTCTCTGGTAAGAGTCTGTAACTACAAGCCTGTCAACTTAAAAAGAGGGGGAAAAAAGCTAAACTAGTTTGCCTTAGTTTGGGGGGGAAGTGGCTATAAATTGGAACCAAATCCTCTGTGTTCTTGCCATGTCTCATTCGATTGTCAGTACCTGGGCATACAAACTGTGACTGCGTTGCATGAATCATTTATTTCCAGAAGGACACCCATGTTTAATCTGTCTTCAGTCACTGCTAGTAGGTATATTTAAGAACAATTGATTTAGGAGCTGGAAAAATACCAGCAAGAGACACATGCCTGTAAATCTGCCCCACAGTAAACTGGGGAGGAACAGAGGCAAGTAACTTGCACCTGCCTGTCTGGCTTTTTAGCATCATGAGTGGGTTTGTGAATGTTGCAGGAACGTCACAAAGACATCCAATACAGAAACCTGTGTCTTGCGTATCGAGGTTGACACACCAGTGATCTGCAGTGCTCAGGATTGTGCTAAACACTCCTGACTGCTCCATCTTATGCAGACACATGCATCGTTACCTAATGCAGTGCTGGTCATTAAGTGTGGCAAGATGCTTTATTGTTTCCCAGGTGCTGTGAGTGAGCAGAAAACTTGTTACAGTAAGAATTTCACAGGCAAGTGCCATAATTCTCATCAGCATTATGTCCAACGTGATCTGCAGTATACCTGTATTGGAGCACTGAAACCAATCATGTTACTCAGTTACTGCTACCTTGGAGGTGGCATGTTGCAGTAACAACCCAAGAGCTGCACTTGCAGAGCCACATGCTAACAGTATGCATTAATGTGGCAAACCACTTCACTTCCTCCCTGAAGATGTGATACGAAGCCAGACCTGCTAGAGGAGATGATGAGAAGGTCACTTGCTGGGTTGGGAGTACTGGGCCTAGTGTTTGTACTGTGATGAGCAGCAAAGTGCAAAAGCTGTAGCTGGCTGTAGGTTTGTCAGGAGGCTTATGCTGCGTCATAGTCATAATGGTTTACATTTCCACCAGACAAAGCCCTTCTGTACTGGCACATTTTGTTGAGTTCCTTGTGTGCCAGGACCAGCTTCAGCTCATCCTCTGCACAGTCTGCACCCTTCTCTTCCAAAGCTCTGTGAAGCTCTCACAATCTGAGCCCAGGTCTTTTTGCTTCACTTCTGGCTCAGCCCTTGTCGGCAGCAAGCACTAGAGGACAGTGTGATTCCATACTTGACTTGGTCTCCTAATGCTTTCTAGTGAAAGCCTTATCCAGAGGGACTGTGCTTCAACCAGGAGGCCGTGTGAGGGCACCACTTCCTACTTTTATGTTGTCACGGCTGCTTGTTGTATCTATGTGAAGAGTGTGCACAGCGTCCTGGCCTGGATCAGGAATAGTGTGGCCAGCAGGACATGGGACATGATCATGCCACTGTACTCAGCTCTGGTGAGACCACACCTCAGATATGGTATTTAGCTTTGACCCCTCACTGCAAGGACATTGAGGTGCTGGAGCATGTTCAGAGAAGGGCAACAAAGCTGGTGAAGTGTCTGGAGAACATATCTTATGAGGACTAGCCGAGGGAACTTTAGTTTCTGGTTCTGCCTCAACTCGAGACACTTCTTTATGATGAGGGTGCTGGAACACTGAAGATTGCCCAGAGAGGTTGTGAAGTCTCCTTCTCTGGAGTCTTTCAAGACCCACCTGGATGCATTCCTCTGCAGCCTGGCCTAGATGTTCTTTCTTTGGTGGGGGGTGGTTGGAATTTGCTCTCTAAGGGCCCCTTCCAACTCCTAACATTCTGTGATTCTTTGACCTGGGATGGTTTAGTCTGGAGAGGAGAAGGGTGAGAGGAGACCTCATTGCCATCCACATACAACTACTTAAAAAGAGACTGGAGTAAGGTGGGGATTGGTCTCTTCTGCTTAGTACCAAGTGATGGAATGAGAGGAATGGCCTGAAGCTATGCCAGGGGAGGTTTAGGTTGGATATTAGGAAAAAATTCTTTTCCTGGAAGAGGAGTCAGTTATTGGAGCAGGCTGCTCAGGGAGGTGGTGGAGTCACTGCCCCTGGAGATGTTGAAGAAAGGTGTGGACATGACACTTTGAGACATAGTTTAATGGCCATGCTGTTCATAGGTTGACAGTTGGACCGAATGATTTCAGAGGTCTTTTCCAACCAAAAGAGTTCAATGACTCTATGATACCAACAAGGACTGAGTTAGAAGGATTCAGTGCCACAGGTAGGTGTCTGTAGCAGCAGGCATTGCCTGGGATGGTGCCATCATTCTGAAGTAAGTAGTTGTATGCACATATCCCCCTTAACTTCGTTACTTGTTTCATGGGGCCATGTGAATGGAGATGTGCAGGCAGCAGCACACTAGGGTGACTTTTCAGCATTCTGTATTGCTTGCTTTTCCTAAGTAACCCCACAAAAGGTGCGATTACCAGGGAGCTGCTATTGCATTTGTGTAATGTAATGTTTGTCTCCTTTTTCTTTTTTTTTTTGTGTGTGTCTTTTCTAGATATTTCAAGGAAACACTGAATTGTACCAGGAAGTTCGCAATAATTTCATTCCACCTATTATTGCACGTTTTTTTAGGATTAACCCCTTAAAATGGCACCAGAAAATTGCAATGAAAGTAGAATTGCTAGGATGTCAGTTTAGCATAGGTAAGGCAACTGAAAACCTTTCAACTGTACAAGACAAGCAGTGAAATAATTTGGTAAAGATTACTTTGTGCATATATCTTCAGGGAGAAAAAAGTACTTCTTAGTGCTTTTTCCTTCCAAAATCCTTCTGTAACCAATACTTCTGAATTTCTTCCACAGTTGTTATGCTTAACATGGAAAATACCTAGTTTAGGCATAAAGAAGGTAATTGAGAAAAAAGAAGTATTTCAAAAGACACCAGTCACTTGCTTTACATGTTACCAATTCATGAGGTTTTCCCTCATAATATCAAATGAGCAAAATCTTTAGAGCAAACCATTTCAGCTGTCCTCCCCTGAAAAGGAAAGATAGAAAATTGAGTATTTCACCATTTTTATATACTTTTCTTCTAAATACTTTTAAATACTTTACTTCTAAAGCCCGTGCTCCTAAAATCACCATGCCACCACCACCACCTTGGAACAAGAATGATGACAAGAATGATGACTCCAGTGATGATTCAGTGAAGACTTCATTGCAGACAGACAAAACCACCTTCACACCTGAAATCAAGAACACCACAGTGACTCCAAGTGTAACCAAAGGTATCCACAGTTAAGCAGTACAAGTGTTTGGGAACTCCTTACAGTACTCTGGCAGATGTTCTAGGTGTGCTTTCACAGAATCAGAGCTTTAGAGGTTGGAAGGCACCTGCAGAGATCAAGTCCAGCCTTCCTGCCAAAGCTTCTGAAAGTAAATTTTTCTCAACACTTAACGATTTATCAATCTTGTAATAGTTACTAGTTGTCAAATATACCTGTGGGATGGGCCTAGATGACTTTTGGAGGGCACTTCCAACCCAGGCCATTCTGTGATTCTGTGGTAAAAAAGTGTACAGCTGCACACTGCATGCAGAAGCAAACACCATCTTCCAAGGGACACGCTAAATTCCATCTTTCAAAACTTGTTCCAACTGAGTGCAGCTTTTCCTTACTGAACAAATTTTGTCAGGAGAAGCTGCAACTTTAATTTCCCTTTAAAATTAACTGAATGGAAGTGCTTTGTTATTTACTTTGATAAACAAAGTAACGATATGACAGATGATGCTTTTTGAATGTCCTGGCAAGGTGACTGCTCCATGAAAGACTGGCTATGTCGAGTGTTTTGTCCTGAAAAAATACCAAAGAAAACTGTCAAAAAAGGGAGCAGGATCACTTTACATGTAGGCTTTGGGGAAGTGTCTTTGGGTGGCTGGATACAGGATGATCTCGTATCACAGAGGCAGCACAGTCTGGTTGTGGATAACTGCTAAGGCAGTGTGGTACTTTCCTCTTACAGGAGGTTCACATTCAAGTGGTTACATACTCCTAGTCACTTTTGATCGTCCTCCTTAATATACGTTTTTCTGAGAGACAAACCTTGGTTACATTAAAAAAGCCCTCAACTGTTTGATTTTGATGAAAAGCCTTGCAACAATCCAAGCTGTGCACACGTGTAAGATAACTCTGTACACTGCAGCAGCATCCTGCAGGTAGCTGAGCTCAGGTATCTGGTGTGATAGATGCTATACGCGAAAACTGTGTGCTTTACCCAAGTCATTTTCAAATTACAGCCTGATTTATGAGAAGCTTTTCTGTCTGACACCACTTAATTTAATGGCTTTCAGATGTGGCATTGGCAGCAGTTCTGGTTCCAGTGCTGGTGATGGTCTTCACTACTCTGATTCTTATCTTAGTTTGTGCCTGGCATTGGAGAAACCGGTAAATGACCAGCTGAATGAAAGTGCTTTTAGTGAATGTTAGCCTGGGGTGTGGGATGAAATGCTGCATGTGGGAACTCTCTTGTGGAAGGGCAGACCTGCTCTTCTCTGTAAGAAGATGTTCACTGGAATAGCCAGGACAGTGAAAACAGCTTTGTTGTAACTGTTTTCATTAGAAGTGCTTGTACTGAACACTGGTTTCTCCAATAGCAGCAGACTGGTGATGGCAAGCCAGGTTACTGGTGCTTATACTTTAAATCTGAGGACCAGTTACAGCCAAGGTGATAGTTGCTGAGCATTAATTAATGCCTCTTCTGATAAGCAGAGTAGCTAAAATACCCCCTTTTGCTTCTTTCCACAGCAAGAAAAAGACAGAGGGCACTTACGACCTACCTTACTGGGACCGTGCAGGTAGCAATGGTTTTGTGAAATCCTTTACTTGGTGTCTCTGCTTTGAAGAGTGTTCTGGAGCACAGCAACAGACAGTTGTCACTAGCAGAGGCTTTCCTAGTGCTAACTGGTGTAGGCACCATGAACACTGCCTTTCATTTTCTGAACAGATGTAACTGCTTCATTCTCTGAGCTTTGTTCAGAATACCTCATCTGATAGAGCTTACAGCTTTATTTTTTAGTAACCAAGTGTGGAACCTCTTCGTTACACAGCATGAGGGAACAAGCAGTTCGAGGACTGTCTTTATGCATTTGATAATTAGATGGCACTTCTTGGTAATTCTTTTGTCCTGGAAAAAAACATTCCATCTCAGTGTATCACATCTGTCAAATTTTGTCTTTCATTGCCCCAGTAAGCATGTTGCAGCTGATTTTAGGCATACTTTTCATCCTGTCTTGTGCCCCATTTACTTGAGAACAGACAACACTAAGCAGCACTTGGCAAGTGTCCTGGAAACACAAGTTTGTGCATTTGTTGAATTTGTAGACTCTGTATGTTTGTGCTTTGCTTCATCATCCTCAGGTTGAAGATGCTTGCATCTGTGTGTTTGCTCACTGGCAGTTTAAAATACACCTTGTCTTTCAGACAAGAAACCCTTTAATGACCTTAGTTTTATTTATTACATGTCTGTTTCTGACAGCATTGCTTTCTTAGAGTAACAGACTCAAAATATCTTGTATTTAAATGTCAGTAATGGAGCTGCCACATTTTTTCCTGTTTTAAAAGGAAAACTGGTGAAATTCAGTATCAAAATAATGTTGCTGCTCTGTAGAACCTCTGTCTGTCCAGTCCCACAAGGTACCTCAGATTTTGTTCCACAGTATTCTGTAGTTTTGAGTTTCCTCTTTGGCAGGCTTAACCTACAGGATGGTCTCCTACAGTTGCAGTAGAGTATTTTAATGGCCAGCAAAACTAGGGTAAACGTTACCAAGGCCAGCCCTCCTTCCTGCCTTCTCTCAAGAAAATGTTCATGACCAGTTACTCCTTTGCATTTCCACTTGAAGTTAAAATCCTCTTTACTCATCTTTTTGCAAATATTCAATGGTAAGGCTTTCTACAATGGGAGCCAGAAACCATGCATTCTTAGCTTCCAACTGAGAGTGCCTGAAGTTTGAAGCAAACCTTCTATCCACAGAGTGGAATTATGGCTGACACGTAAATATTTTTGGTGTTGTACTTTATGAACTTTTTATACTTGGATGAGTACCCCAGCACTGCTGCAAACGAATATCTAGGGGTAGTCTTCCTGGCCTGCAGCAGTTCTGGGGATATCTGAAGGAGGAGCACTCAGGCAAGTTGATTGGGTGAGAGTAATGTTGACACTTCTGAATCTTCAGTCTGCCAGAAGATGCACATGTATCTTGTAACCTTAGAGTCATGCCAATACTGATAACTGAGTTGTATACCTGCTACCACAAAATACAAGCCTGTGGTGTAGAAATGCTTCAGTAGCTTGGAACACTGTATACATGCAGTCATGGATGATTTGGGTTTTTTTTAATCCATATGAAGGATGGTGGAAAGGAATGAAGCAGTTTCTCCCAACCAAATCAGCAGAACATGAAGAAACTCCTGTTCGCTATAGCAGCAATGAGATCAGTCACCTGAGACCAAGAGAAGTCCCAGCAATGCTGCAAACAGAGTCTGCAGGTACATTTCACTGGTTTTTTGGTGGGCCATTAAATACAAAGCTATGTGTAAGAAAACCCACATTGTATAGGAGATACAAAAGCAGTTAGTAATATGGATGAATTACTTCCTGTTTGTTTTGGGGAACAGAGGAGAAATGAATAGTTGTGTTGGTGAGTCCATTTCTTAAAATGCAGGCTTTTCCAAATCTCTTCTTGGAATATCTTAAGAAGTATTAACTGATGATGTGTGTGGATAGACACATTGCCAAGTTAGCGAGTATCTTGAAGTTTGTTACTTGTACTTGTTCTTAAGCCCTACAAAGGGGTAAGGATTTTTTTTCCCCATTATGTTTTCATGCACTGGAAATAATTTCACCCTGCTGTCTTCATGCACAAATTTGAAATGGGGCACTAGGTTCCCTACACTGACCTTGAGAGTTAAATAATTACTTTCATCTAGAAAAGGAGCCACTGATAACATCTGCCCTTCCCATCATGAAGCAAGCACTAGAGGAAGGTGACTGGTTTGTGCCTCTGATTCTGTACCTACATGCTGATGGCAAAAGTTGCAGCTACACAGCAGGCAGAATTACTTTTCTGATTTTGGCTGCTTGTTTGCTTTTACCCAGCTTTAGCCCCAAGTTTACCTCCAGCTTTTGTAACTGAGATTACCTTTTGAACTAGAACACCTCAGTTGACTACAAGCAGGCTTCCCTGCTCAGTGGGCAAAGCCTTCATCCACTGGACCACTTTTTATTAAAGGCAGACAGGATTGTTATGACTTGATTTAATCCTAGTTTTGCAGGGAAAAACACTGCAAAATATTTAGAGTGTGGGAAGCTGCAGCTCAGAAGGGAAGAGGTGTAGATGAGATGCTGTGGTTATCCCTATGGCTTTGACTAGGGGGTGGAAATGACTATTTTTCCCAAAGCCACTGGTGGGCAGACAGACCTCACTGGTTTGATCTAGTATAATGACAGGTTGTTTTAAGTGTGATGTCACTGTCAAAACTATTTCCATTAAGTGTGTTTTTGTTTTGTTCTGTTGGGGCGTGCAACACAGAATATGCCCAGCCATTGGTAGGGGGCATTGTCAGCACGCTTCACCAGAGGTCAACCTTTAAACCAGAGGAAGGAAAAGAAGCAAGTTATGCCGATTTGGACCCATACAATTTGCCCATACAAGAAGTTTACCATGCTTATGCTGAACCACTACCTGTAACTGGACCAGAATATGCAACTCCAATCATCATGGACATGTCCAGCCATCCCAGCACGCCTCTTGGCATTCCTTCCATCTCCACTTTCAAAGCTGCAGGGAATCAAGCTCCTCCTGTGGTTGGAACTTACAATAAACTTCTGTCTAGGACAGACAGCACATCGTCAGCACAGGCACAGTACGATACTCCAAAGGGGCAGCCAGGGCCAGCTGCTACTGATGAATTGCTGTACCAGGTACCACAGAGCCTGGCCCATTCCACAGGGAGTAAGGATGAACTCAGTTAGCTCAGTTAGCAGAACGATGGCTTGTTAAAAAAACAGCTGCATAAAGCGGAGAGTTTCTTTTTAAATTGCATTGTTTTGATACTTTTAGTCTCAAATAATACAATGTTGAACCAAAAGATGTGGTATTGGAGGTCAGGGAAGCCACTAACTCTGCCTTTCCTTAAGCTGTGTGCCTAATTACAGTTTGTCTCTGCACAGCCGTGGACTTTTTATTACTACTGTACAATCCTCTGTCAGACATGAGAGAAGACCTCTTCAAGACTCAGTAATTCCTAGCTAGGAATGATAAATTTAGAGCAAGTTCATAAGACAAGTCAGTAATGTTTTAACTAATGGTACTATTTCTAGGCGGGGGGGGGAATTCTAAAATCCCTACGTAAGCTCCACAGCTGCTAAAATCCATTTTATAAACTTTGGACTTTAAAGAGTACTAGCAAGACTGATGGTTAAACCCTCCCTCCCCTTAACCTTCCCAGTTTAGATTCTAAATGACATCATTTCAGCTTTTGTTCAGAGGACTAGGAATCATCAGCTGTGTGTTCTACAGAAGGCTCCCGCCACTTTTCTTAGCCTTCCAGAACTAAAAGTTGCTGTCTGCACAATCTGTTCTCTGCCTTATCTCCTGAAGCCACTCAGTCTTCTTGCATCCTAGGGATCCCGGAGGCACAAAGTACAAGGAAACCACATGGCAACTGCTCTTCATTTTCCCCTACTAAGTGAAGGCTATTCTGAACAGCATTTTCCTCAAATTCAGGCTTCTCTGATGATCCATGTGCAAGGAGCATCCAGATGTTTCAGGCAACTTAATTCAGAAAGGTTCTCCCTGTCCCCTTGCCCTGACACCACTCCACTCTCCCCTCCCAGCAGCTCTATTGTTGTGTGTTAAAATGTGAGCTTACACAAAGAGAGATGTGTATATACTTTTGCGAGTGCTTAAGGAAGCACATAAATACTCTGATGGTGCAGAGTTTGTGTTCTACATGCATTTAGCACATATGGTACGTTTTAGCACAACTGAAAAGCTTCAGCCTTAGGGCTTTTCTTAGGATTGTTCTTATTAGAATCATAAAAGATTCCAAAACCTTTGTAAGAGAACCAGTACTGTTCCAAAGAGCGTCCATTGCACAAGTGTTTAATGGACTTTGTATCCTTTGAATGTTCCAAGGTTCTCTACTATGAAAACATTGTAGTCAGTCTTCTGTTTGGGGTAAGGTAGACTAGTTTTAGCTAGGTAATTCTGAAATTAAAGCAGTTTGGATGTCACATTTGCCATTGTTTTATATTGTTAGAAACAAAGCACAGCTTTTTAACCTAAGTAGTAAGATAAAAAACAACCTCACAACAAAAATGCTCTGTTTTTATTGTAACAGCACTGTTGGGAGGCTGATGAGTTAATTTTTACATCTGAAACCTACTACCTACACATTAGCCCAGTTTTATGGACTTCAGTGGTTACTGTTTGTTTCTCTGATGTAATTTCAGTCAGCCTTGTTCATTGCCCAGTCTCTTTCAGCTAGGTAGAGAACATCCAAAGCTCCACCACTGTTTGAGAGGGCTGCCACTTCAACATACTTGACCACCACCCTTACAACTTGAACACCTTTATCACTTAAAATGTGTTTTGCCTTGTTTTTCCCCCACAGGAGCTTTGTATAAACTCAGCAATCCAAAGAACTTGTGGCCTGTTGAACATCCAGAAGATGTTATTACATATTCTGTGCCACCTAGAAGCCTAATTACACTTTTTTTTGATCATTCTTATGAATTGAGCAATTTTTTTGTTTGTTTCAATTGTTTTTAGAATTGAGGATCTAAGCCTAGATGTGAATGGAAGCAAGAGAGGCATGTATGATCCAGTGATGAAAACCAAATTCCTCTATTTATATTTTTCATGTTATTGCCACTATTTCTGCTTGGTAAAGCTAGTCTGCAGGCTTTGTAGTTTTTAAACAGGTAAATAAGTGCTCTTACCCACCATCGGCAACTATGAACTTACCTCAACTGATGTGACTTGTTTGCACCAAGACGTGACAAACTCCAGACAAGTTAAGAAGCCTCTGCCTTCTCAAACTGTCCTAGTTCAGCCTTAGAAAAATTAATCTACAATAAAAATCAGTGGACACATTCAAGTCAGTAAAATTAACACACTTGGATTTAGTTTTACTGGTAGGACAGATGTGGTAGAACTGTGGATATACTCTAGACTAAGATGGTGTAAGAATTAATTAAACAGTGTCTTAACAGTGGGTTGTTTTTAAAGCAACTGTACTGCAGGCTAATTATCAGAGCAGCATGAGCTGTTGACCGGAATGGATGTTTTTAAAACTGCAAGTGCTTGCTTCCAACTTTGAACACGGTATCTGCTAGGGCTAAGAGAATTTTGAATCTCAGATGTGTGCTACAAAGGGTTAAACAATTGATTTCCAGATGTAAGTTGCATGAGACACTTCAGTTAGAACTCTGTGTACAGTGCAAGCAGAGGTACACTTAACAGTCTCTCTTACATGTGAAGACATATGGATAGAAAACGTATTTCAGTCATGTTTGGCTTGAGTATTCTCCCAGAATGTATGTTCTTACCTCAGCATGTATTGTTGTTGCCTAGTATTTGTATATGTTGCTAGAATGATCCTTTGAGGTCCCTTCCAGCCCCTACCATTCTGTGATTCTGTAATTTAGACTGTATAAATAGTGAGGGGGTTTTATATGTATGTTAAAAAGTATTTTAAATAAATTGTACATACCTATTACTTGCTGTGTTTGCATTTAACACCTGCCTTCCATCCGAGTTGTAGTTTGGAATGCAAGGGTCATGAGTTACCATACCCCCAGTGGGGTTATGCCCTTGCCTCCAAAAGTGATGCTGTCACCATTTCCTGGCAGTAGCTGTCTGCAGCAGCAGGTGCCCAGCTCACCAGGCATTAGAAGTTGAAAAGTGACACTTAACAGAGCTCTTGTCTGGAGTCTGCTGCAGAAGCAAGTGGCATTTTTAGGAAGGAGTTTCCCTGGAGTTACCTGCTGCTGGCAGAGTGCTGGGTCTGGAGTCCTGTGTGAGGAGAAGCTAAGGCACAGCAGCTGCTCTCCATCAGTGTTCAGTGCAACCCACTCCTCAGATGCAGAGACAGTCCTCCCTTGTCAGCACAGCACCTCTACCTGATAGAGGAGCTGACAGTTCTTCAACTTAGACCATGGCTGCATTCCAATTACAGGAAAAGAGTATTGCTTTTGCTTTCAGCAAATGCTTTTACTTTCTTAATGCTAGCACTACAGTTCCTAACGTAACGGAATCATAATTACTTTTCTTTTGCAAGTCCAAGGTTAAAATTTGGTCCTAAAGGCTTGATCCTGTGTTTGTCAAGCTGAAACGTCCCTGTAATGTTGCAAGCAGACTTGTCTCCAGGAAATGAATGCCAGCATGCTAGCAAGCATCCCTGCTTCAGTCCAGCTGCATAAGGCAGGACACTTGCTGCTCCCTTCTCTCTCTAAGCATCTCACTAAAACATATACTCTGTGAAACAGCTTACCTGAGACATCGCTCCTTTGCCTCGGGCTGTCGCAGCCTCACCTTCAGAGTTCTCCACATCTTGGGTGATGGAGGGGAGGGGAAAAAGAAAAGAGACAAGAATACATCTAGAATCCTGAAAATGCTTCCGCAGCAGTGACCCTACTTTACACACCTTTAGTGCACATAGAAGCCTCCTGACTTAACTGCTTTTTATTACTCTCTCTCAAATGCTGTGCAAGGAAATAGTGAAAGCTTGTGAGAAGTGCTTTCAGTTGAAAGACCAAATATTGTGTTCATTACACAGATTGCTAGGAAGAAAGGTTCTGAGAAAGTAAAGCTCTTCACATAAGTGAATGCAATTTGTCTTTCATCTGTATGAGTGTTCAACACCTGTATGGTTTTGGTGTATGCTGATGAAAATAGCACATACCTTTGCTTGCAGTAAACAGAATACTGGGAGTTCATAGGCATCTTGTTGCAAACTGGAAGAAACTCCTGTTGCTCTACTAGACACGTCAGAAGTCTCTTAGCATTAAAGTCTGAAAGAAATACACCTTCTTAAAATGTGTGGTGCTGACCTGTGTGGAGGCTAGCACAGGAATTTTACCATGTGGCATAGTCAGGTTTGGAAGTTGTGTATTGAGACTTTAAACCCAGTGGACTGTTATCAAAGAAATTACCAGGAAAAGAAGAACAAAAGTCTTTAACAACTATCTATGATTAATTACACTACAAATTTTACCATTCAAGCTAAGAAAGAGTGTTGTAAAGGTGACAGACTCCATGGGGAGGAGCAGAGAGACGCATCCTACAGGCTAGAATCAGAATTGTTTCATTTGGAAAAGACCTTAAGATCATTGAGTCCAACATTCAGTCTAAGACCACCATGGCCATTAAACCACATCCCAGAGTGCCATGTCCACACATTTCTTGAACACATCCAGGGCCAGTGACTCCAATGCCTGACCAGAAACCCAGCCAGCACTGGAACCATGCCTAAATATCAAACTAAAGCCCAAGCCATGGTGACACACAGCTGCCTCTCTCAATCTCTCTCTGTATGTGTGTATATATACACATACGCACATACATTTATACCCACACATATGTATGTATGTGTGTGTTCCTATACCACAAGAACACACTGAATTTACCATCATAGAATTTATGACCATAGAATGGTTTGGGTCAGAAGGGATATCTGCATTTGTTTTGCATTGACTTTTCCTCCTTGGTTACTCCACTTGGCTTTTGACATTTGAAAAGCCTTACTGTTCTTTAGGGAGATCACTGTAAGCAGAGGTCCAGGGAAACCCATCTCAAAGTTCCACTCCACGGAGGATCCCATCAGAAAGGTACATAATTGGCACACAACTATATAGTATACATGTACTGCAGGCTAGCAGAGAGAAATACCTTATGCAGGACCTTATATCAGTATCTAACTTGTACTGCTGCTTGAGGTATTGTTCAGTCTGATGACACAGTAGTGAAAAATCGTGACTCAGGAATCTTGCTCAGATTTGGCTTTAGCTCCTGTGAACACAAAGTCATATTGTATATCAGAAATAACAGTATGTTAAAAAAAATACCACATGAAAATGGAAATTCATCTGTACACGTAAACCACCTGTGATGGAATATATTCAGGATTCATTTAGGATTGCATTTGCAGAAGAAAAAATGTCAGAATATTCTCTAGAACCCGAGACAAAATACTGCAGATAAACCTCTCCTTTTTCCTTCTGTTTTTACAATGGAAAATTTGGAACAAAAAACAACAGGAATGAAGAAAGTAACTAAATCTCAAAGAAAGTTGCTAAGCCATCCAAATTAAAAGGTAACTTAACTCCAATGCCTCTTTCTGCCTAAGAAAACTGGGGAATTTGGAGCAAAACCTTGCATTTTTTTCAGTAAAATGCAAATAAATATTTCACAACTTTATTATATTTCCCAGCCACAGTTTCACACATAAAGAAAGCACCATACTGGTTCAAGCTGCCAAAAAGGGAGCCAGAAACAGGGCTTGTAGCTCTTGCCCCACACCTACACATATTTTAGCTCTAACCTTGGAAAGTCATCTTTCTTTAGATGAGGGCAGAAAAGATCTTGTGTTAACTGTCCTCAAGGAATGAATCAGCGTCCTGGCACCGCTGCAGCTGGCACAGTACATACCAGGTAAATAAGCCTGCACCATGTACTTGAAACACACAGTGTTCCATCAGACTAGCTACATCACACTGGCTTAAGCTATTCTGGACACGAAGTAATTGCAGTGATGCAAACACTAATAATCCTTCATTAACCACTAGTGAAGAGTAGCTTTCCAAATGCTGCCAAACTCTTCAGGTGTAACACACACAAAAAAGCAGGCCCTTCTGCTTTTTCACCCATAAACTTTCTAAGGGCTGCAATTAAGTGACATCTGCTGAAGACATTATCCCACCATCAGCTAGATCCCCAAATGATACTAGGTACTGATTTTGCAACTACATGACTGCAGGACAGCATGCATTCTGGTTTTAGTGGGGCAAGGTCCAGCACACCACTGGAATAATTAGGTCTCAGAGTCTGCCCAGACAGGGTCAGAATATACAGAATAGAATACCACAGAATATACCTGGAAGAGGCCCCTCAAGATCATCCAGTCTAAACCCTCATCCAGTCTAAACCCTCAGTGCTAGACTAAGTCCTTAATACATGTCCTTAAGTGCCAGGTCAACACACCATTTAAACACCTCCAGGGATGCCCTGAGCAGACCATTCCAGTATTTTATAATCCTTTCAGTGAATTAATATTTCCTAATATGCAGCCTAAACCTCCCCTGGCTCAGCTTGCATCCAGTTTCTCTGGTCCTGTCACTTGCCACCAGGGAGTGAAGTGGCTCCAAGGAAACTCTGGTATAACTTCTTAAAAGATTTTTTCATACTTGCCACATCCTGCTTGGTTTTTATCATCACTTTTTTCATACCTAACACTTCTGTTACTAGCTTAGATGCCCATCAGCCTAGATTATTATGTTCCTGATGCATGTATTATACAGTTGCAGGGGAACACACAGAATCGTTTTGGTTGGAAGAGAGCTTAAAGAACATAAGGTCCAACTGTTAACCTACTGCCAAGTCACCACTAAACCATGTCACGAAGTACAACTTTGTATTCTACTAGAGAAAGAAGGTACAAATGCCTAGCAAATGCCAGGATCAACCAACCCAGCACTTCCTTCTCAGGCACTTTTCTGATCAGTGAGAATCACATGTTACGTGTGAACTGAGCTAAAGGGAAGCATACAGGTTTCAGGCTTACAAAATGATTTTCCCTGATGCTGTTGTAGTAATGAATAAATTGTGTCCAAATGTGCCTCTTTCATATACAGGTATCTGGAGCAGCAGAAATGGCTGCAGACATCCTGATACAAGGTTAGCCATGGTGCACTGGTTGCAATGCAGTTGTCACATATCATCTTGCATTTGCCATGCTCACGGCTGGCCTTGGAAGATGCTGCTATGCTAGGTGGATTCAAGCAAGGTTGTTCATTCACTAATTCTGCTCAGTGGTGTGGTTTGGGAGTCTCTAGGCTGTTCATACACAAGAGGTCTAAAACTGCTGTTGCCTCATCATGCTAAGCAATGAATTATTCTTCAAAAGGGGTAAGGAGGACCCAGGTAACTATAGACCAGTCAGCCTCACTTCTATCCCTGGAAAGGCAATGGAACAGCTTATCCTCAGCACTGTCCTCAGGCCTTATCAAAGACAAGAGAGTCATTGTGAGCAGCCAACACGGTTTTACCAAGGGGAAGTCATGTTTGACCAACATGGTAACCTTTTATGAGGACATAACCAGGTGGACAGATGATGGTAGAGCAGTGGATGTGGTTTATCTCGATTTCAGTAAGGCATCTGTGTGCTGGTTTGAGGCTAATTATTTTACTGACAGAAATTAAATCCTTAACTATGAGAAGGAAGAAAAACAACCCCAACAGTACCCTGCATATCACTCATTCTTCTGCTGAGAAACACAACTAGTCAGAATATAGGTAAGACACTTCTCACACACTGCTCAGCTCTCAGCTCTTTTTCTTCTTTCTGACAGTCTGGTCTGTATGGTTGCCTCTGCCTTACCTCTTTAATCTGACCTAACCTTTTTTCCTCTAACCTCCTTGTCATCTTTTACTGACACCTCACCTCAGATCTCTCCAGATTTATCATGTGAGATATACAGAGGTTGGTCTGGTTATTTCTGAAGAGAAGGAAAGAGGGGGAAGGAGGAAGGGGGTTTGGGTCAGGAGCCTCCTGGCAATCTGATTGTTTTAGAGGGGGATTGTGTGTTTCAGTATTACTTTCAACTTGTATATAACTATGCTTGTAAATTGTGCTAAGCTGTAAATATAGCTTCATTCCTTCACTTCCAGCTGGCTGAGTCTAGTCTGGGTGATTTCTTAAGTCAGGGGGAGGGGGGGTGGGTAACTCCTAAACCATCACATCTTTATTTTGGTGCCCGACATGGGGCTAATTCAATTTGATTGATTGCTATTTAAGTCTGGAACTTAAGATGAAGTTATTTTACATTTTATTTTCTATTCTCTATCCATTAGGGGTGTGTTTTTTCTACTGTTGGCAAAAATTAGTTCATTGATTTTTTATATGATATGGAGAAAGCTTAAAGGGAAAAAAAGTTAGGCTGGATTAAAGAATTAAGGTAGAGGCAACCACACAGACCAGACTGCCAGAAAGAAAAAAAGGAACTGAGAGCTGAGCAGTGTGGGAGAAGTGAGTGCCTTATCTATATTTTGAGCAGTTGTGTTTCTCAGCAGAAGTGATATACAGAGTACTGTTGGGTTTTTTTCTTTCTTCTCACAGCTAAGGATTTAATTTCAGTAAAATAGTCCAATTAGCCTCAAACCAGCACAATCCACCCCTCTATATCACTCAGAGTTTGCTGAGAACTATCTGTCTAATCTAAAATAGTATTTACAGTAATTAATATTACAAGTTCAGTTCATACTTTGTTCCAGCTAACTTGGATGCAGGCGATTCAGAAGTTCAGAAAACAGGAAACAGTTTGTCTCCTCTGCAGTTTGTCTCAGGTGACACTGGGTTTGTGCTCACAACTGTAGATTCTCTCAGATTCTGTCTTACTGGATGCCAGATAATAACTAGAACAGAAAACTCCTGACAGGTTGTATTATACACTCTGAATTTAAACTCTCTTGGCTACAGTTCTAGTTCTCTGTGGAATACACTGTATTTCAACATTCCCCTGCATTACTCAGTATGTATGACCAGGACCTTCAGCAGAAACCACCCCGCAGACAGTGAACCTTAAAGATCATCTAGTTCCAACCCCCCTGCAACAGGCAGGGACATCTCCCACTAGACCAGGTTGCTCAAAGCCTCCTTCAGACTTGCTTTAGATGCCTCCAGGGAGAGGACATCCATGACTTCCCCAGGCAACCTGTTCCAGTGTCTCACCACCCTTGCTGTAAATAATTTCTTCCTTAATATCCAGTCAAAAATCTCCCCTCCTCAAGCTTCAGTCCATTCCCTCTCATCCTATCACAACAAGCCCTTATAAAAAGTCCATCTCCAGCTTTGTTGTAGGCTCCCGTCAGATACTGAAAGGCCACTACAAGGTCTCCCTGTAGCCTTCTTTTCTCCAGGCTGAATAACCCCTATTTCTGTATTCAATTCCTTCTATCAAGAATAAAAATATGCAGTGATAAAATCTCACCCATATCTTTACTTCTCACCACTTCATCAATTTTGTCCAGGATCAATGCCTTTTTTAATGATTAACTGCAAAGCCAGAAATGTCAGTGCATGGAGACAGCTTGTCCAAAGTCTTGCTGTGATCACCGATGAATCTCACATGAGACCCAACAACAGCATGCCTAAAACATGGAAATTTGACTATAAACACTGTTGGGTTGTTTTTTTCTTTAGTGAACTTGGGAAATAAATACTCATGCTTTGTTCTGCTCAGTCAGGAGTGGCTGACACCAAAGTAACATGTGAACACCACTGATGTTTGTCTGTCCCAGATTTGATGGTCAGTCTCCAGACATAGCTTATTAATCAACAGAAGAAAATGCTGTGAAAGTCCTTTGCTACAGAAACCTATCTTCTTTATAGGCCTTCAAACTCTTGTTAAGGCGGAGCTGATGACTCACTGGTTATTCTTTAATTTACTTCTAGTGACACTGAAGTAACATGGCTACAGCCAAAACACCACACAGCACAGAACCAAGATAAAACAGAAGAAAGGTCCCTCCTCTACAAAACTGATGGTACCTCAAAACTTGCTACTGTCTAAATTCTGTTTGTAAATAAAATTCTCAGGATCTAAACCAAGACAATTCAGCAAAAGCACTGATGCCACCCCTTGATTTGTCCATGGACTGCTTTTCTTATAACTGTATACCATTTCATCAGCCTCTCAAACTGTGACACTGCATGCAGCACTACTTTGGTGCTTCCTCTCTTTTCTGAATTTCCATACTTCAACTCTGCAGGCAATTCAGACCACTACAGAGGTCATAGAATGGTTTGGATTAGAAGGGACCTTAAAGATCATCTACTTCAAACTCTTCTGCTATGGGCAGGGACATCTTCCACTAGACCAGGCTGCTCAAGGCTCCACACAACCTGGTCTTGAACGCCTCCAGGGAGGGGGCATCCACAGGCTCCTGGGGCAACCTATTTGTGTCTCATCTGTCTCACTGTAAAAAATGTATTTCTAATATTCAATCTAAATCTATCCTCTTCCATCTTAAAGCCATTGCAAGCATAGCAAACTGTAAAGACATCCTGGCAGCACACACTGCTTTCAACACACACCTGGGAGGGGTCTCAAAACTCCTTCTGGATGTCCCACATTTGGATGGTGCAAGGCAGACCAGCAAAAGCCAGCTCATACACAACTTAGAACCATACCCTGCCACCCACAAGGATGAAGCACCACAGGCTCCTTTCCTTGGCATCCAGTGTTAAATCATTGCTTCCACCCTGTGTTGGGTGGCATGGTCTCCTTGTCCTCTTTTGACTGCTCAGCACAGCCACTGCAGGGAGGAGTGTTATTAACTGCAGATGTTGTTCTTGTCCCGAGCTGTTACAAAGCCTTTCTCCACACTGTCAAATAACTGTCACATTATACCTCAGAGGCAGTGACAGTGGCTCAGTGCATGTCCTCCAAACCTTAATTCATTATGACAGCTGGGGCTATGGGCAGGCACTGTCGCTTCCCTTATTTTCTTTTACCCATTCTGGTTATTTGGACACATTTCCCAGCATCTTCAGGTTCATTGTCGCTAATAATATAGAACAAGGCCAGGGACTCATAGAAGTTATTTGAGAAACATTTAACCACATCTTAAATCCCCCAGAATTATAACTGAGTTAACAGCTGTTAATGGATCAGTTTCTCAGTACACACAGGAGTTATCACATGGTCTCACAGAGTAGCAAAACTCATTTTTTTCCCCCACAATTTTCCTCAGTTGTTTCAGTTTGAAAGGGATCATTTTAGGCACTTTATGCAAAGAGACAATGGCTGCAATGAATGGAAGTGTAACTAAATGACCTTTTTATGTTTCATGCCTTATGGTTGTCAGCAGGGTACATAGTACATACTCCACAGATACTCAGGTATTTTGATTAGAGCTGTCTGAAACATAAGCTTTCCACAATGTGAGCTATTTTGATTTCTTTACCTATGGCAATTACCATATGGTATCATTTAAATACTGCCTCTACTTGCAATGCACCAGAAGCAGCCACACTGCCCTTTTCCTCTCCTAGTTGGCTATATCAAGAAAGGGAGAAAGCTTTGTTTCACACATTCATGTAATTAAGCAAAGGCCAAACAAGCCCCACTCTTCCTCTGCCTTTCTTCCCATAGTCTGGGGAGAAAGGAGGATATAGAACAAATTAAAACTGCTCAATAGTCTCTCTCTCTTGCAAACAAAAGGCAACCAAAGCAAAGACAGCTGCACAAGGCACTCCCAATGCATAACAGAATTCTTCTTGGAATTGCAGGGAATGATACATTGGAGAGCACTCAAAATACCTTAGCTTGAAAACTAGGCAACACAGTTCAGAGTCTGGACTTGCCATTGAAAACTGAGAAAAAAATTACTTCACTTGGCTGCTCCCCAAAATCACATGGGCTCTCCAGGTCACATATCAGGATACACGGCAGCTCAACCAAATTTCTCTGTCTCCATATCCAAGAAAGAAAGTACTTTACCTTTCTCATAATGCTCTTTGTGCAATTACAGTTGTTTTCTCAAATCTGCTCCATCTCTCAAAGCACACCGGTCCTAGCAGGAGACAACAGCAGCTTTTTATCATCTGACAAGAAACCACTGTCTCCTATTGTACATCTAAACTTAAATCCAGATTAGTATGTAATCTCTCTTTCCACTATCAAAGCTTTCCAAGCTCTCTTCTCTCTGAGCTGCTATCTTTAACTTCACTCTGATACTGGTTTGATTTCTCAGAGGAAGGAGAGAAAGCTTTCACACTGCAATGTGTCATTAAAATACACAGGACCCCATCCAATCACTAACATTAATAACCTCCACAAAACACAGCTGTTCACAGAAAATACATGCAGCATGTAAACATTTTTCCACAGGTTTGTGATCATGCTAATGTGTTTTATTTGAAGGGCTCGTCCCTTGTCTAAGGGGTGGGTGTCAGGAAGATGAGGCACGACTGTTCTCAGAGCTCCCCTGTGACAGGACGAGATGTAATGGGCGTAAACTTGAACACATGAAGTTCCATCTAAACATGAGAAGGAACTTGTTTACTTTGAGGGTGACAGAGCACTATAACAGGCTGCCCAGCAAGGTGGTGCAGTCTCCATCACTGGACACTTTCAAGGCCTGCCTGGATGTGTTCCTATGTGATCTGTTTTAAATGATCCTGCTCTGGCAGGGGGGTTGGACTTCATCTTCAGAGGTTACTTCCATCCCCTATCATTCTGTGGCTCATTTTTAGATGAGCTAAGCAAGTATCTATGTTTAAAATACAGACAAAACCAACCCAGTCAGACAGACACTGAACACATATGCATGACAACATAAAGTCTGAAAAATTCTGTAACTGGTATGTTACTGAAATTCCTGTAACTCTAGCTTCACTTTGATGTCTTTTCATATAGATATAGACCCCATTAATGAAATTCAGTCCTAGGGGGAGCTGGAAACCAAAAGCACTGCAACAGTTATTTACATTAAAACAGACCTCTCCCTTACACCTCCCTGTAATTTGGAAATGAGATTTAAATTGCACATAATTGCATATACATTTCTCATAATAGGATCTTTTCACCCCCAAGTGTTTTTCACACTAAAACTGATCCACAGAATTCCAGAACACACAATAATCCCACATATAACGGACACCCTCAAAATTACAACTGAAAATACGTATTCAAATAAAAACAAACAACAGACACTTATATCCCATTTAGCTCATCAGTTTTAGTCCATGACCACCATACAAATTTACATTACATCTACTAACAGGAAGCCTTTCTTAGAATCATAGAATCAGTCAGGGTTGGAAGGGATCACAACTATCATCTAGTTCCAATCCCACTGCCATGGGCAGGGACACCCTACCCTAGAGCAGGCTGGCCAGAGCCTCATCCAGCCTGGCCTTAAACACCTCCAGGGATGGGGCCTCAACCACCTCCCTGGGCAACCCATTCCAGGCTCTCCCCACTCTCCATTTATCAAATATCCACTCCCCCAGAGAAAAACATGGCACATTAGGTCCTCCTTTATTTTTCTGTTCTAGAAGAGATGGGGAAAAACAAACAAAAAAAGCACTCCCTAGTACTTTAAGCATTTATGATATGATTAATTTCAGTCCACCAAATTTCAATCTCCTTTCTGACATGCATATTTCTTTTTTTGAAGGTGAAGGAAATAGGCAAAAATCCTCATCTCTAAGGGACTGAATACAGAGCAAGGATTCAAGATATGGAGTTTAAGTAGCAGTGTTGTGGAGGGCCTGTAGGCCCAAAAATAAGCTTGTTTATGCCTTGCCCTGCCTGGACATGTTTTTCTGCCCAACCCAGAGGTTGGGCATTAAATGGATAAAAGGGGCACAAGAGGCCTGGTGCCATAAAGTCTGGTCTGCCCAGAATCCCTGTCTGTAAACATGTTGTGTAAGCCCCCACATGCCCAGCTCATGTCTCCCTGGTGTAAGCCCATGTGATTCCAATATTTGGAAAGTCCAGGCACGGTGGCATTTGCTTATTATGGTAAGGTTTGGCTGACTGCCAACCTGATTGGCCATTCTAGTGGCCAAGAGACCATTAATCTCAGCCCACACTTAATAAATAGGGGTACACAGGTAAACAACGTGCTCAGACTCCTCCTTGCAGCTCAGACTCCCCTGCCTGTGTACTTGCTTGCAGAGCTCACTTAAGCCTGCCTGTATATATGTGGAGCCCATAGTCTCCCAGCCAGCTGTGCACATCTGCATGCCACTGTGTTATCAGGACTAGATCCTGTATTGCCTGCCTTTACCTGCGGAGCCATGCACACTTGCACGCCCACTGCCTATGATGGCCTGGTAAGCACCACTGCTGCCGAGTTACCAGGAAGCAGACTCTGAATTGTCTGCAGGCTATTGGCCTGCTAGCTGCCTGAGAACTGTGCTCAGACTGCACGGCATCCTTCTCCCTCGGCACCTGAGATCTTGCCCAAGCATCCCTGGGCAGAGCATCCAGAAGAAGCCAGGAGACAAGGGCAGAGACTGCATCCTTTGCCTGGAGAACAAGGTCAGAGACCATCATTTCTCCAAAAGCCAGGAAGATTCTCCTTTCCCCAGAAGCCGGGAGGATTCCAGCCTCGAAGTCCACAGGCAAAGACTCCCCTGAAGTTTGGACACTAGTAATAGGCTGTGACATAGCCCCAGAGAACGATTATTGATTAACAAGAATTGTAAATAAATGCTTTAATGCCTCTGTAATATCTATTGTTGCTTGCCACAGAGCAGAAAAGTGTTTTCACAGTATTATTAGGATTGGAAGAGACCTCACAGATCATCAAGTCCAACCCTTTACCACAGAGCTCAAGGCTAGACCATGGCACCAAGTGCCATGTCCAGTCTTGCCTTGAACAGCTCCAGGGACGGCGACTCCACCACCTCCCCGGGCAGCCCATTCCAGTGTCCAATGACTCTCTCAGTGAAGAACTTTCTCCTCACCTCCAGCCTAAATCTCCCCTGGTGCAGCTTGAGGCTGTGTCCTCTCGTTCTGGTGCTGGCCACCTGAGAGAAGAGAGCAACCTCCTCCTGGCCACAACCACCCCTCAGGTAATTGTAGAGAGCAATAAGGTAATTGTAGACAGCAATAAGGTCACCCCTGAGCCTCCTCTTCTCCAGGCTAACCAATCCCAGCTCCCTCAGCCTCTCCTCAGCCCACTCTGCTGGGCAAACAGCATATAGACCCCAAACGGTAAATGCCGTGGGGAAAATTCCTCTCTCTGTTTATGGTTTGAATTGTTTGCTAGTTATTAATAAATTACTGTAGATATTTATCCCAGAATGTTTTCATGACCGTGTAGAATCCACTTTAATATACAGTGGTTAGGGGTGGAGAGAGTTCAGAATATTGAAGTTAATAAATATATATTTTTATAGAATATTATGTTGCACCAATTAATTTCTCCCCTCCACCACAATCAGCGTAGGTGGCACAATACCCCTCCGTGACAAGCAGTAACTAAACAAAAAGGAAAAAAGTAGTGTTATGCTATTTTCTTAAGCACTGGCATCTGTAGGAAAGAGATTCAAACACTAAATCATTTTGGTATGTCCAAATACTAAAATAACTGGCAGCAAGTCTTTCATAGCTTAGTCCTTGCAGAGACACCGAGGTGCTCACTGCCAGCTGCTTGACAGGCACACCAGCAACCATGCCACCTGGAGTAGCCCTAGCCACGTGTCTGAAGCTATCCCTCAGGTTTTGCTCTTGGACACAAGCCTGAGAGGTGAGGCCCTCAGAGAGAGCTTGGTGGTGGAAGGGGATCCAACAGAAGGCAGACTCAGATCAGTCACTGACTCTCTCTGCACCATCAGAGCACGTACAAACCCACCAGGACACCCACTGCTGGGGAGGCTACACAGCTGGAGACTGGCATGGGACATCCAAGCCAGCCAGGAAGTGGGAGCAAGAGGCTAGCAAGTGCTGGCAGCAAGAGGGCTGCTGGCCCAGCCTGCGATCTGAGTGGCCACACGGCAAGGGAAGGTGAAGGGGAGCTTCAGCAGGGCCACTCACAGCAGAGTGCCCACGGCCTGACTGACCTGTGCAGAAGCACCATGCTGAAATGCAGTTGCCTGGGGGTGACCCCCAGCTTCACTTGCACCCCCTGGCAGCACAGATGGAACCCCACTGGAAGATCATCTGTCCTTGATGCCCTGTCACCTTGCACCAGGGCAGCTTCAGTGGGGTACACCTAGATGCTCAGCTCCTGGCCCCATCCCCACCAAGAGAAGAAACACAGAGGAACACTCACTGAGCAGCAGGAAGGGCTCCTGGGCTCTGCTGCTGCCTGTCCCCAACCTGCTTCTCATAAGGTTCTAGCTTCATGTAGGAAGGCTCCAAGAGGAAGGTGTCCCTGCTGCCATCCCACTCAAAGGAGAAGTGCACCTCTGCCTCCCAAGGGCATTACAGGTGGTCATCTTCTTGCAGCTGCCAGATTGAAGCAGAGGTGCTTTGACCTGTCCAGAGAAAGGTCAAAGGCTGCAGGGGAGCTCTGACAAAGTGTAAGACAAAGGATCATGTGCAGGGTGCCTTGCATGCTGCCTGAGGTCATTCCCTGTTTCCTTTGATGCCCATCCCACACTTGCTGTCTCCACTCCCACCCCAGAGCTGTGCACAGGCCATTTCAAGAGGCTTTCTATAAAGCAGTAATTCAAAGGTGCCTGTAAAAACAGAAGCACAGCAGGCACCTGGCTTCTTCCCCTTCTCTGCTGGCTCTCCTTCCCTTCAGGCTTCCCAGAAAAGCTTTGACAAGAGGTTTGAAAGAGCTCAGCTGCTCTCTTCCCAAGGAGCCAGGAGGCTGCCGTGGTCCAGCTCTCGGGTTTACTCCCCAGAGGAATCCCAAAGGTAACAAATGCCTCTTGGCATAGCTGTGGGACACAGTTTGGAGAGAAAGGGTCCAAAAAAGGAAGTCCTCAGCCTGGCCAAATCCTCTTCTGGTTTTTAAACTAGAAAGATGTCAGTAGCTGCAGGGACAGACTTTAGCCAGCAGTGAGGATCAGGAAAATGAAAATTCCATTTTCCCTGCTCTGCAGCTGCCTGTGTCCCACACTGACAGCTCCAACCATCAAGGCTTGCTGATGCTGCAAGTTCATGGAGGCTTTACAAAGCAGCAGCAGCAGAACTGCTCCTTCAGGCTGCCCAGAATGCTCCCAGCACTAGAAACAAATACCAGAGAGCTCATCTCCTAGCCACTGAAGCCGAGACAGGGGCTGACAGATCACCCCAAGCTGCCTTCAGGCCGGTAGCAGCATGTGGCTCTGGCCACCAAAGCACCCAGCAGCCATGAAGATCAGCTCCAGCCCTCTCCAGCTCCTCCATCACTCCTGGGTCTGTTACGTGCTCAAGTTCCCACAGTTCTGGTCCTTCTAAGCCACCAAATTCCCAGATCTCTGCCTGGGCTTGCCCTGAATTGTGCCACAGGCAGCACCTTCCTGACAACACAAGATCCTGCAGATGCCATCTCAACACCCCGCTGCATGCCGGTGACACAGCTTGTGGGGACAGCACCTACCAGTCTCTTGCCTTGCCACTCAGCAGCAGCCCCAAGTGGAGCATCCCCGTGCTCAGAACGTACTCTTTGAAGATGATGTCCTCAGCTGCCTTGCTCTTCCTGCAACAAGGAAACACCACCCTGGGCACAGAAAGCAGGCAAGGAGAAGCTGCAAGATGCTCTGAGCCGAAAAGCTGCTCCCAAAGCTTGAACTCTGAGTGCCGCCTGAGGCTCCAGCACTGCAAGAGATGTTGGCTGGCTCGGGCAGGAGGGCACAGGACTACTAGGGACAGAGTCTCAGCTCTGAGGTCAGGGGCACCAGAGTGCAGTGGCCCCACGGGCCAGCCCTACTGTGGCTGCTGGCTGATACTGGGGTACAGGCAGGTGCCCCTGCAGTGCACCTAGCAGCGGTGCTGCATCCCCAGCAGCTTGAAATGCAGCCTCAAACTGGCCCAGCACCCTGGAGCTGAAGTGGATATGCAGCCCCATTTGGCCCTGAGCAGGCACTACCCAGCAGTAGGGGCTCCTCCTGGCAGGGAAAGAAGAACCGTCAGACACTGCTGGCAAGAAAGGAGGGCAGGAGGAGCTGGGGGACTTGCCATGGCAAGCTGGCTGAGAAGTAGAAGGATCCCTCCTCTCTCTCAGCTCACCTGACCTCTCTGGGGGTGGCACCATGCCCACATGGCTTTGGGCCCTCTCAGGGGAATGTCTGGCTGGTCCCATGCTTGGTCTCTGGAGATCACTCCTGCTGTGGCCAGAGCTCTGCTTCTCCCTCACAGCCTCCTGGTAGCTTGTGCCTTTCTGCCTCCTCAACTGGCCCCTGCCTGGGCTGCCCTGCTCCTCTGTGCTATTCAGCCCAAAGGGAGAGAGCAAAGGCAGACACAGGTGAGACCTGCCCTGAGAGCCAGCACTGCAGAGGGGGTCTCAGCAGAGCAGACCCACTGCTGGGAATCAGCCCAGGACAGGGCTGGAAGCACATGGTGCCAGCTCCTGCCCATCTTTACACTGCCAGCTGAAGGTCTGAGGTGCATGGGAGGCTTTCAGCTGAGGCTTTGCCTCTCCTCTCACAGACCTGCCCTGTGGGTCAAGCACAGTTCTTTGTCTCTTCTGGACAGCCAGAAGGCACCTCTGCAGGCATGGCGCCCCATTACCTCTTCACTGCCCTCCCACTCTCACCCTTTGCCAGCCCACCTGACCCCCGCACCCATCCAGCCCAGCCCCTGTCCTGGCACCTTCACTGTTGGGGCATCCACGACACTTTCAGGAGCCTCCTCTTCCGGCAAAAGGAGGACAAAGCGCTGGAGGCCTTCACTGCTGGGCAGTGAACCACAGAGTGGAGAGCAGGGAGGGGGAATGGGAGGCCCTGAGGGACCCAGGCCCAGCTCATCCAGCACCTAAAGCAGAAGAGCAAACCTTCGTCGTGCTCCTGGCACCTCCATCCTTACACCTCCTTAAAGACACTGAGCTGTTGGGGAGCTCTGATTAATTGAGGTGCAGCACAAACCCTCACTCTGCCTAGGGTGCTGGACAGGCTCCAGAGCAGTGCCAGGACCTACAGGTGGCACCTGCAGAGGAATCTCTGCTCTGAGCAACTCAGCTGAGGGAAAAAACGACCAGGAGCTGCCCTGGCACCACCTCACTTTCCAGCCTGGGAAAGCAGCTGGCAGACAGGAGGCCTGCACAGAGAGCACTCCCTCTGTGCCCCCAGCCAAGCCACAGGGTTACTGTGGGACAGCAGCAGCAGCCCAGGCAAAGCTCTGTGGCATTGTCCCCTAGGGGGATACCATGCCTCAGTGCCCACGTTGGGCAGGCCAAGCAGCAGAGCCTCTCAGGGCTTTATCTGCTCTGCCCTTGACAGCTTGCCACTGCCCAGGATTGTGCTCAGCACCTCTGCAGAGCTCAGCACCTCGATGCCCAAGCAGGGCACCCCAATTTCTCCACCACTGCCTGACCCTGCTGCCCCTGACCCTGCCAGCTTCAACAACTTGGGGGCCTCAGGAGACTTTGATTTTCTCCTGGAGCTCGCTCCTGATGCTCCTTCTTCTTGACCTTCGAAGTCTTCTGACTGGATGAAAGCTGCTGCTGGCCTGCTTGCTAGGGGACAGCAGGACACACTGCACCCTGTCCCAGTAGGACAAAACATGAGCCACAGCTCCCCATGATGCCTTGTAGGCCTGAAACCTCAAGGCCAAGTCCTTCTGCCTGCCACTCTGGCCTCAGACTTTAGCATGTAGCTCTGAGCAACTATCTGCCAGGGAAACCATGCTCTATTTCCTCTCGTCTTCCTTACCAGCTGCAGCAGACCCTTGACAGACCCCCTCTTAGCTGCCATTTGCTTGCTGGGAGAAACATTTGGTGCTGCTGCTGGCTGTGTTTGTGCCCTGTGCAGGAGGAGCAGGAGACAGCCATAAGCATTTCCAAGCAAGGAGTCTCATGCTGCATGACACTGAGGATCTTTCCAACAGCAGCCCAAGCCTTGCCCCAGACCTGTGCTGGGTGCCCTACAAAATCAAGCAGAACAGAGCTGCTACCCACTTCAGCTTGACTGAAAGCAGAGCCCTCAGTACCAGACCAAGAAGGAGGCAGCAACAGCCACAGAGGAGTGTCTCCAAGCCAGCTGCCGCAGCACCCTACACCAAGTCAAAGGGGAAACATCTCTGAGAGCCACAAGCAGAGCCCTGTACACTGCACTCGCTGATCCTGAGCCCATGCAGAGCCCTTAGGACCTTGCCATGGACCTCCCTCAAGCTGGGAACATTCCCAGGGAGGGGGCCTGTGGGCCAACCACAAAGAGGCTTTGCAGTTGCCAAGGGCTAGCTTGTGCTGCTGCTCCAGGAAGCTCTGCCTAGTCAATGGCCAAAGACCAGTCCACCATCACTCCAGACTCATGCCTGAAGCTCTCTCTTCATTTCCCACTGTAAAACAGCTCACAAATCACACCTACTCATCCCTGCACCAGTGCTTAGAATCAGAGACTCACAGATTCCTTTTTAGTGGAAGAAATCTTGCAGATCAAGTCCAAGCCAGAACCCAGCACTGCCAGGTCACCACTAAACCATGTAGTGCCTGCCTTTAGCACCACAGACACAGGGTTTTTTCAGTCCCTCCAGGGGATTCCACCCTGGGCAGCCTGGGCCAGGCCTTTACAACCCTTTTGGGGTGAAGAAATTCCTCCTCATATCCAACCTAAACCTCCTCTGATGCAGCCTGAGGCCATCTCCTCTTACCCTATTGCATTTGCTTTGGGACAAGGGACCAACTCCCACCTGGCTCCAACCTCCTCTCAGAGAGTTGTAGAAGGCCAGAAGGTCTCCCCTCAGCCTCCTCTTCTCGAGGCTAAACACCCCCAGAGCACTCAGCTGCTCCTTCCTGGCCCTGTTCTCCATACTGTTCCCCATCTTCTTTGCCCTTCTGTGGACATGTTCTAGCCCTTCAATGTCCCTCCAAGTTTGACTCTAGGCTTTGATATGAGGCCTCCCCAGTGCCCACCACTAGGGGCAAAACCAATTCCCCACTTCTGCTGCCCACACTACTGCTAAACCCACCCAGGATGCTCACTGATGCTAACTGTCCTTGCCCTTCTCCCTGGGCAGCCTACTTCTTATGCAGTACAGTCCCAGCAGTCAGAAAACACAGGCTGCAGAAGCACCCCTCCTGCAAAACAGCCACTCAGCAGCCAGGATTCCTGCTGGAACCCAGCTGGGAGCATGGGAAACCTGTGCTGACTGTCCTGAAAATTGTGCCTCACACACCTCCACATCACCTGCCCTCTGCTTTGGTGAGGAAAGGGGCAAAGATGATGGGAATCAGCATTATGAACTCAGAGAGCCTCAGAAGCACAAGGGCAAGGCAAGCAGAGAGCCCAGCTGCCTGCAGCAGGCTCTGAGCCCCAGGCCTCAGCACTAGCATGAGAAGTTCTCAGCTCCCTGTAGGAAGGTCCCTCCTCTGCTGGCAGCCCAGCAGCTGGCAGGCACCTCCCTTGTGCCGCTTGGCATGGACGCTTTGGAGTTCTTCTCTGAAACCCCCCAGAGCAGGGACAGCTTTTGGGGACACCGCGCTGGGCAGCTGCCCACAGCGGGCTTACCAACCTCTGCTTGCCCTCCCGCTGCAGCTGCTGGATCCTGCTCTTCAGCTGAGCTTTCTCCTCCTCCAGGAAAGCATCGTACTCATCCTCACCCATCTCCCAGAGCCACACTATCTCCCTCCTGGCCACTTCTTCCCACTCCCGGCCTGCAACAGAGAGCAGAGGAGAAAGCATCAGCAGAGCTGTGCTGAGGCAGCTATAAGCAGCCCCAGCTCTGGCCCAGCACAGCCCTTAACCCCACCAGGAGACAGCAGGGAGCTCGCAGCCCTGCTCCCAGCCTCAGAGAACCCCCAAACCAGCACCAGGCTGGGAGCTCATCTGACTGGCAGACAGGTGGCTGCTGCTCAGACACTGAGCCACAGCAGCTTGCACCTGGGCCCAAGCTTCAGAATTGCAGACTGAAAGAAGTCTCACGGCTTCAGCTCTGCTGCGTCTGAAGCAGCAATAAACTGCAGCGACACAGGAGGGCAAAGGCTCCCGAAAAACACCTCCCACCAGCCCTGCTGCTGACCCAGAGACATGTGGGCAGGGATGAGTGCTCTGGAGAGAAGCCTTGGAGGCAGGGGGATGAGGAGTCTCACCTGCCTTCTCCTCTGCAGCTGTTTGCCTGGTTTGCCAAGAGGCAAAGTCCTGGTGCAGGTTCACAACACAGATATGGGGTCAGTTTTCCACAGCTCGCAGCAGGCAGAGCAGAGGCCATGCTGCCCGCAAAGGGGGTCTGCAGGCCATTGAACACCACTCCCTGGGAGCAGTCACTCAGCTGTGAAGAAAGGCCAAGAGATATCAGCTGTGGTGTGCCTGCAGCTCTGAGCCAGTTGCTGAAGCCACCCAGCAAAGAACACCACACAGCTGCCACAAGCTCTGAGCTTTTCCCATGGCCCTGCCAGCTGAGGGCATCTGCAGCTTCCTCCAAGGAGCACAGGACAACTCCTCCTCTCCCATCCGTCCCTGTCCATCAGGAAGGTGTCCTCTGCCCTCTGGCCATGCACCTGTAGCTTTTCAGACAGGATGGTCACTGGCAGCTGCTCGGGCAGCACGCAGCTCACCAAGCCCAGTTCTGCCTCTGGGCTGGAACCTCCTGGGCAACGCCAGCTGCTGGGCTTGGAGCTGGGCCCTCTGACAAGCAAGAGACTAAAAGGAAACTGTAGGCCAGTGTCTCCAGGGGACAACCCTGCAGACCACAGCCCTTGATCAGCAGCCCCCAGCACAGGAAGGACAAGCAGGTGACTAGGCCCAGGCAGCATGAGCTCATGAAGGCTCCTGCTGGACTAGCCTGACCTTCAGCTGTCCAGGGCAGCCCTGGTGCCCCCATCCCCGAGTGACTGAAAAGCCACAGATGTGTGGTGCTGAGGGACACAGTTCAGTGGTGACCTGGCACTGCTGGGGCAGCAGCTGGATTGGATCATCAGAAGTCCTGCCTCAAGCCAGACAGCTCTCAACGGGAACAGACGGGCCCCTGGCAGCAGCCAGTGCAGGCCATGCTCACCCGGGAGCCCGAGCACTCCATCGGAAGCTGTCTCTCAGCAGATGCCTTCCCCTTGCCCGCCACGGCTCTGGCCTGGTCTCGGCAGCTGAGGAGCTGCTGCCTGCCTTCGTCCCCAGAGCTGGACTGGCTCAGGGGGAAGCTGAGGGTGGCCTTGGTGCTGCGCCGCCGCCAGAGGGCAGCAGCTGCGCCTAGACGCGGAGGGCACAGAGAGCTCAAGGAACTGCTGCGGGGAGCAGGCAAGCACCTTCCAGCCCAGCGGGCACCCCGGCACGGACACTGCACTCTGCTTTCCTGAAGCAGCTCCTTCCCTGCTCTACTCTTAACTTACACATTTGCAAGCCAGAGAGGTTTGGATGGACTGCCAAACTCCCACTGCCCATTGCCACCGGACCTAAGACCTCCTTGCCAGACCTTACCGGGGATCCAGCCCCTTCTCCCTCCCACCAGCTTTCAACTCAACCAGGTTCAAGGCTGAACCATGCAAAACAACCCCAGGCAGAGCCAAGCTCTGGCCTCACCCTGCATTGCTCAGGGCACCGAATACCCCACAAAGGCTCCTCAAAGTGTCTGGTCTCCTGTGGAGAACAGCTCCGTGTGAAAGGGCTGCCTGATCTGCCAGCAGCTCCAGGGAAACCTCTGGAGAAAAGAGTTCAGCTACAGCACAGCTCTCAGGTTGCTCTGGGAGCTCCTGTCCTTCCCTTTGTGCTTGTCAAGCCACCAAGTCAGTCCACTCGTGCTTAAAGAGTCATTTCAGAGGACTTTGCCTGATGGCCGTGAGGGGCAGGATGGAGAAAGCAGCAGGCAAAGGAAAAGCTCAAAGAAAGATGCTGGGAGCTTCGCCAGCCCTGGCACAAGAAGGTGCACAGAGCAGGCTGGGGGCAGGCAGAGTGCCCCCTGCCTGAGCCCTTAGGCTGCAGACCAAGTCCCCAGAGACGCTCTCTGAAAGGGCTCTGCCCTGCTTCGCGCTGTGCCCCTGCTCCCTAAGAGCTCCACCTGGGGCTGCACCCCTGGTCTGCAGCCTGCAGAACCAGGCAGCCGTGGTGGGCTCTGTGCCCAGCCATTCTCCTTACAGTCACCCTCTGCCTGTTGCTGGCTGGCAGCCTCGGCGCACAGCTCCCTGGCTGCTCCCGGCCACCACGGCCTCCAGGGGCAGACAGGCAGCATTGCAGTGCTGGGCCAGGGCAGCCACTGCCGACGTCTTGCCTGAAGAGAGTAGGCTGCTTAGGGACACCTGCATCTGGAGGGCTTTCCAAGAACACCTTCTGCCAGGCCCAGAAACAGCTGAGGTCTTAAGGCCCTCTGCATCTGCCTCAAGCCTAGGCCCAGGGGGCTGCTTCCAGCCCTGCCCCACCACCACTCAGACTGTCCTCTGGCCTACGCTGCTTGCCATAGCCGCAGGCAACATCTGGGCACAATTCAGGGGGCAGTCCGGGCTGGGGACTGCTCCACAAGGCAACGTGGACACCAGGCACTGTGCTCCTGTGCAGCAGCAGGGACATGGTCACCCTCTCTGGGAGGACAAGAGCACAGCTGTACAGACACCAGAGGAGCCACACACTGGCACCAGCTGCTGAAGGCCTGGGAACAAAACAGCAGAGCTGTGCCTCACCACATGGCACATCAACTGGCCAACCAAGCACCATGGTGCACCAGGACGCATCTCCCCTGCTTCCCCCCTCCTCAGAGCCCACAGCTGCAGCTCAGGTACCTGTCAGGGGTGCCCCATGGACGATGACCACTATCCCTCTGCACTGTGGGGCTGCAGCTCCTGCAACAGGCACAGAGATGCCCAGGTGGTGGGCGACAGCCCTATGAACCAGGCTGGCCTCCAGCTCTTCTGTGGCCTCCTTGCTGCTGGTGGTCCTCTGCTGAAGCTCTGCTGTGCAGAAACAGGCACAAAAATCAGCCTCCTGCCTCCTTGGGATCCTTATCATCCTCACCAGCCCCTCACATCTAGGGAGAGGAAACTGCTGAAAGCAATGTCACAGCCCTGGGCTCACCACTCCCTTCCTTGCAGCTTGTGCAGATCAGGCTCTGCCCTAGACACTGCTGAAGATGCCCAGAAGGAAATGGGGTGGCAGGAAGAGGAATGCAGAGCAGGCAGCAACACCTACAAGGACTAAGCCAAATCTCCTCCCATGAACTGTCTACATGGTCCTCATGGCAGTTTGGTCCCAGACCCTGTCCTGGAGTCCTGTACCCCTAAATGCCTCTCCTGCCCGGACTTCGGGGGGAAAGGGGAAAAGCCGCCTGGTTTCCCCCCACCTCGCCTGCCCTGCAGCCGTGAAGGGGGCAGGGACTGCCCCGTGAGTTCCCGCGCTGGAGCCAGGCTGGGATTGGCCGTGCGCTTTCACGCCTAAAGTGTGGTAACTCTGCCCTTTGTCTAGCCAAGGTTATAAATATTGGGGGTCTTCCCGCCTTTGGGGTTCCCGCTTTGGATTTTGCCCGTGCCTGGACGTATGTCTCTGCCTGAGCTCACACTCCCCTGTGCCTGGACTGCAGAGAGACCAAGGATTCGCTTTCCTGTTAGGCACACCTTTGTGTGCCTAACGACCCTTAACGACCCTTAACAACTCCTGCAGCCGCTGGAAAGGAAGAGGAACACAGACCGCACGAGCCAGCCTGAGTGAGTTATTTTGCTTAGCTTAATTTAGTAAGAAACTGCTATTAATTAATAGCTGAGTCCTTTTCCAAAAACTGACTTCCAATATAGTCAGATTATTGATGGTATCCTTGTAGATTTAATTCTCATGTAACTGAACCTGTTTATCAAACAAAATTAATCTTTGTATATATAGTTGTTGGGGCGGGTTTTGTAAAAATAAAAAATATCTATTTTTGATAAATTCTCGACTCGGCCACGTATCAAATCCTGCTCTCCGCAACAGACCCTTCTGAGTAAGGAGGGCACAGGCAGAAAAGGGCATGACACATTCCAGGGAAAGGCTACATCTGGGGATCACCCACAGGCTCCAGACCTCCTAGAGGTGACATCTACCCAGCTCACCTCTCCCATGGGGGCAAAACACCTCAAGGCCATGCCAGTGTCTGGCTGGCAGCTCTGGGAAGAACCCTTTACATGCACAGAGGAGCTGCTGCTGCTCCTCCTTCGCCGTTCTCGCTGCTCCAGGACAAAAGCTTTGCACAGCCACAGCCCAAGGCCCACAGGGGTAAAGGAAAACCTTTTGTTTGTGGAGCTGCTGCAAGGCCAAGCAAGGACACTCCGAGGAGAACTTCACCTAAGACTTTCCCATGATGCGGTGGTCCCTAAAAACAGCCGAGAGGAGACATCTAAGCACCCTTCAGACACACCAAGGCACTGTTTGCTGCTGCTACAGCCATGCCTCAAGCGCTCTTTCACAAGCCTCTTTTGATACACCAGAGACCTTCTCAGGCTCTTTTCTCAGGGAAGGCTGAACACAAGTGCAATGAGCTCAGAAACTTCAGACAGAGCAGCTCAGCACCACCAAGGCTCCAGCTCTTGGGAACACAAGGCACAGAGAAACTCAGATGATGCTCCTGGCAGCCAAGAGCAGAAGGTGCCGAGAGGTGACCCCACCCAGCCCTGGCTGTGCAGAGTTAGGGCAGCCACAGGCAGGCCACAGCCAAGAAGGACAAAGCTGCACCAACAAGCACTCCAGAAGAACTCTCCCTGGCCACTGGCTCAGACTGAGATGGCACAGGCAGCTCCTGCAAGCTCCCAGGAAGTGTGCCCAGCACTGCTTACTTGTGCCATGCAGGACCTGCCCATGACTTGCAAGGACACAGGGAACTGCCCTGGGTTGGTGACCTTCACAGTGCACTTGTGGATGCCACCAAAAGCGACGCAAAGTCCAGGATATGCTCAGGCAGCTCAGTTCTGCGGGGAGGAGGGAGGGCACTCCTGGAACCACAGCCTGGCCATGGTGCCATGCAGATGGCAGATGCAAACCCAGTGGTGACACTCAGCTCCAGCCCCTGAAACCCAACAGCTGACCACCTGGGGACAAGACTCAGGCAAGTGCCAGGGAACACAGGTGCCAGGTTCCATCAGCTTCCAGCAGCACCCTCAAGCACAGCTGCTTTCCAGTGGGCACTGCCCACAGCTGATGTGCCACTGCACACAAGTCCTCTGCACCTCCGCTGCTCTCACTGGTACTGCTGAGCCTGGGCTACAGCCCAAGCCTGTAACTGCTTCAGAACTTTATTAGAAGATCTGACCCCAGGAAAACTTCACCACTCTGCACCCAGCTCTGTCCCCACAGCCCCAGGAACTGCAGCCACCAACACCTGCGGGGTCCACAGGAAGCTGCTGTCCAGAACCATCCCACTGGGAAACACAGCAAGGATCTGCTCTGCAGAGCATTTGCTGCCTGAGATGGAGCATGCTGCACCTGCTGCTCAGCGTGGAGGAGCAGAGGGAAGGACCAAGCCACACAGGGCAGTCCTGTAGTGCCACCAGCACCTCTGACCGAGGCTTTGCCATGATGCTCTCTTAGCCCAGTGTGGTCTGCTGGAACTAAGAGGCCAGCTCCAAGCTGCCTGTTCCAGAGCTGCTCAGCTGTCTGCAAGGGGCCTCGAGGTCTGCACTGGGTCCCCTCAGTTCTAGGAAGAGAGCCCAGCACCCATGGAGGGCTGAGAGCTCCCAAAGCTCAGGGAAGTGAGGACACTCAGCTGCTCACAGGGAGCATGACAAAGCTCTTAGGAGCAAACCCTTTCTGATACCCTCAGCTGCTTCCAGTTCTGCAGACACCAGCAGCTCCCAGCAGCACGAGGGCACTGCTGCCTGGCACCCCCAGAGCACCTACAGGTGCCTTTGGATGTCTCTGTTCACTTGAGAAGCCTACGGCAAGCAGACACTGCTGCTCATAGGCAGCTTCCTCTGGAGTGCTGCAGGCCAGAGCCTCCTGCTGCGCCGGGATGTGCTCCTTGATCAAGGGGTCCTCCAGCTGCATCTGCAGCCCAGTGTCCAGCCGAGGCACGGAAAGACAGGGGCTGCTCAGCAAAGGTCCTTCCCAGGGCAGGGCCTGGCTTTGACAGAGGCTCCCAGCCTGCCTTGTGGTAAGGGGGGATGGAGTGCTCCTGTCTTGCTGCTCACTGCCTGGGACACCTCCAGCTCTCCTTGCCAGGACTTGACCTCCAGTGCTACCAACCCCAGCACTTTCACCTGCCCAGGCACTGCTAGTGAAGCTCATCTGGCCAGACATAGGCAGACCAGCCAGGAACTTCCACAGGTAGAGCTAAAGCAGCTTGGACAAAAGCCCTCTTGAGCAGGAGGCCAGGAGAGCACCTCCTGGAGATGAACACTGAGAGCACAGGCCCAGAGCCAGCTCAGGCTGCTGCTAGCAAGCTCAGCAGTCCTGGCAGGCCTTGGCCTGGGAGCAACAAACAGCCCAGCGATGACCTGCACCACCATCATGTGGCACCATGAGGTCACCCTCTCCAGCATAGTCTGCAGGATCTCCCCGAGGCTGCCAGGAAGCTCATTCAGCTACAGCAGGGACAGCTGCCAGACGTGCACAGCCCCTGGGACAACACTCAGCTGATGATGGTCAGGGAGATCACACATATTGTTAGCAGGGCACCAAGAAGCCTGTTGTGGGGTACAAGGGGATGCACTGACAGAAAGGGAAGAGGCTGGCATGTGCCACACAAGGAACAAGGCAGCAACCCTTCTCACTGTGGTGTCTAAGTCGTCTTACAGCCTCCTGCAGGACAACTTCATCCCTCTCACTCTTCTCTGCCATCTTCTCTTTTACCTTCCTCAGGATCTTCTCATACTTCCCATTTCCTGAGGGCAGAACCCCCCTGACCCAGATGGCAGCATGGGCATCTCAGCTGGGCAGCCCCGCTCCAGGCACCACCTCTCCCAGAAATACTCCTCCGGCAGCTCTGGGCACTGGGTGCTGCTCCTCCTGCCTGCACATCTTCTTCCCGCAGAGAGGCAGCTCAACCTCTGCCAGCAGATGCAAACCCAATCCTGCCAAAATCTCTGCCTGTGGCTGCCCAGCAATTTGGTAAGGATGCAGCAGATCCACTGCAAGCTCTACAGGGCAGCTCCTGGGACACAGCCCACAGGGACTTCTGGAGACTCAGGAAGCAACCAGCGCTGCTCTGACAGCCCTGGAACCTCCAATCTTGGGAGTGTGACAGGGGGGAAGAGCCAGGGCAGCATCCCAAAGAGCAGACAGGCAGTGCCCACCTGAGATGTTCCCAGGCAGGTCCAGACAGATTCTGGGAAAGCTTCCCCTCCTCTCAGGGAGATTTCTTCCACTTCCACGTGGCCCACTTGGATCTGCAAAGTCTTGCAGAAAACCCCAGGCACCTCTGGCAGGTAATAATAGACTTTCATCATCTGCTGTTTGCTGGCTCCAACAGAACCCTGCAGGCAGAAGAGGGAGGCAATGCAGCCAAGGGGCTTTGCTGAAGGCCTGGCTCAGACACCTTCTCATCTAGAATATGACAGCAGACAACAGCACCTTCCAGCTTTCCTCTTCCCAAAAGTTTGTCTCCTCCACCAGGATGCCAGAGATCCTGCAGAGGGTTTGTAGGGTAGGGATCCCAGAATGCTAGCACTGTGGGTCTGCAAAGGACCTCTGGGGATCAGCCACTCCAACTTGCCTGTTAAAGCAGGGCACCCACAGCAGCTTGCTCAGGGTCCCCATGGTCAGCTGGGGATGGAATCCTCCCACAGCAGCAGGATGCATTCCCTCAGCACAGCTTGGCCTTTGCTCAGCACCAGCACAGCTCTGCTGCTCACAGGCTTTGCCCTCAGCCAGCAGCAGCCAGGATTGAACCAACCAAATCAGCCCTGGGCAAGGCAAGGCAAGTGCCCCTGCTCTTTCCAGGGCTAGCAGCTCCTGGCACAGCCCCTCAGTGCTGTCCAATGGACAGGGAACTACTGGACAGAGTCCAGCCCAGACTACAAAGCCACTGAGGGGCTGGAGCATCAGGGTGGTGACCTGGCAGTGCTGAGTTCATAGCTGGCCTTGAGGATCTGAAAGCTCTCTCCCAGTCAAAAGGATTCTGTGATTCCATCACCCTCAGCAGAGGCAGCTCACAGCCCTGGCTGATGCTTTGCCATTTTCTTCTCCTCCTCTTTCTCCCGTTTTCCTCTCCAACCCCATCCAGGGCAGCCAGGCACAGGGCCAGGGTTGGTCCCATGAGCTCCCCCCGTCCTCACTGGGCTGGGCACCACCAGGGGCACACCGGGCAGGGGGCTGCAGCCAGTGGCTGAACAGGGACTCAGCACCATGAAGGTGAAGGGCAGCTTCCCACTGCTCTGCAGGGTCACCTCTGCTTCTGTGACCGTCTCCCACAGCTGCAGAGGGGACAGAGGAGTGGGCAGTCAGACACAGGCTTGCCACTAGGTATCTCCCGCAGCTGGCACTAGCAGAAGAGCAAAGGGACGCAGCACAGCAGAGAAGCAGAGGGGAGGCAGGCACTTGACTCTCCCAGCTGTACCTGGGCAACCCCAGCCACAAGGGATCTCCTGGCCCTGCACAGGAGCTCAGCTTTGTGGCACTGTGCAAGGGGCAGCACCAATCACCCAGAGATCAGGCAGGAAAGTAGAGAGGAGCAGAGTTCTCTGCACCCTCGGGTGGCACTGAACACTTGGCTGGAGCAAAGCAGGCAGCATCAAGACAGCACAGAGACAAAAGCATATGCAAAGCTTGTGGTAACAGCAACAGGGGAGACTGTAGAGGGGCAACAGCTGGGAACAGCTAGGGGGGTGAACTGAAAAGTGAAGTGGGGGGGATTCTGCAACATACCCCACAGCTACAGTGACAGCCAAGCCCAACGGAACTTCCTCTTGGCCTCCCGTGGTTGCTGAGCCAAGAGCACTACAGCAGCACACACCTGCAGCTCGGGCTTCGGCAGCAGAGCAGCAGGTGACTTGCTGGCGGGCACAGCCCTCTGGAGGTCAGTGCTGGCATCCCGCCTGTCCTAGCAGGCACCTTTAGTTGCCTGCAAGAGGAGAACTTCCCATCTTTGGTGGGCTGCAAATGGCCATTCCAAAGCACCTAGGAGGAGAACGTATCCCTCAAAGCTTGTGCTTCCAAGCCAGGCAGCCAGCACAGCAGCTGGCCCCAGGCCTCGGTGGGCAGCCCCCAGCAGTGACAGCTGCAGGCAGGAACTGCCTGTGGTACCTGATGAGCGAGGCCTCCCCACTCAGCCTGACCTCGTAGCTGGGGCCTCCCTGCACCCTGCAGAGGGCTGTGGCACAGGGCACGATGTTGGGGTGGCCAAAGAAGCTGAAGGTGACCTGCTAGCTCTTACCCAGCTGCAGCACCCCGTGCAGCAGCAGGACGTCAAACACCTGCGGTGGGGAGGAGAGGGGCAGAAGGTGAGCATGGAGAGGAGCAGCCACAGCCTAGGGCAGAGTGCAGACCTGGCTGCAGGGGCCTCCATGCACAGGCAAAGTCATCTTGAGTTCATCGTGCAGCACTCCAGACACCAGAGGAGACACCGTGGGGAAAAGCTTTACACAGTCTCACCAATTAATGCATTAACTAACGCACCACACTAAAGTCATTTGGGAGTTCTCCTGGCAGCAAGAAATTCTCTGTGCTGCGTATCTTGACTCCAAAATCTTTCTCCCTGCCTGCAGAGTCACACCGGCTGCTGGGCTGAGAGCCCTTGCAGCCAGGGACCCCTCCAGGGCAGCTCCTCTGGCTTCTGACGCTCCTCACTCAGATTTGGACTCTGCTGTCTCTCCAGAAGCTACAGCAGCAGCTCCTGGCAAATGCCCTCTCCACCACATGATGAGTGACAAAGAAATAACAGCCGAAGACTCTGACCAGTAACTCAGGGAACATTCTCCTTTCACTCTACTCTGCCCTAGTCAGGCCACATCTGGAAAACTGGCTCAGTTTTGGGCTCCCCAGTTCAATAGAGACAAGGAACCACTGTAGAGAGCCCGGGTGAGGCTGCCAAGCTGCTGAGGGGCCTGGAGTAGCTCTCTGAGGAGCCCTGGGGCTGTTGAGCCTGTAGAAGAGCAGGCCCAGAGAAGATCTGAGCAATGCTCAGCAAGAGCTAAAGGGCTTGCAGGGGGCAAGTGGATGAGGCTAAGCTCTCGTCCATTGGGCCTAGGGACAGGGCAAGGGACAACAGGCACAAATTGCAACCCAAGAGGTTCCACCTGAGCTACAGAAGAAGCTTCTTTGGTATGAGGCCGCTAGAGGCTGCGGTGGAAAGTCCAAATTCTATCTAAAATACATATCCAAGACATGCCTCTACATGTCCTAAATACTACCCACATAGCCATCTTGCCCCCCTCCCCCTGCTCCTTCTTAGGTGGAAGCAGCAGGAAAGCAGACAAGAGCCTTGGTGCCTCTCAGTCTGCCAGACACCACATTTGGTTTTGTTTTGCACCCCTGCTTAGCTGTCCGCAAACACAGGTCACCGATGTGCCTCTTTTGGCGAGAGAACCTAGGATTGGTTCTAGAGGTAGTTTTTATCTGTTGCTATTGGCCAAAAAGCTTTAAAACTCCTCCAGCTGGTTTGCTTGCTGCTGCGTTTTGTTTCGCTGGCTACCTGTCCTGTTCCTAACACGAAGCGAGGAGGTCAAGCCTGCCCGTCTCTCGAATTGAGCCAAGGGGCTGAAACAGCTCGCCGCACCCCGGGACACAGCTACCGCCGAGCTCGGCCGATCCCGAATCTCCTAACGCCCCAGCAAGGGCCTAGCGACCAGTTGCGACCCCGGGGCCCGCCGGCCCGCCGCTGCAGCCCGAGGGCCGACCCTTTCGCTATACGCAGCACCTCCTCGGGCAGCTCCAGCCCGCAGATCCGCACCCTGCTTCGCCCAGCTGGCTGACCACGCCAATAACTTCCTAGGAGCCCCGCAGGGTTTGCTTTGTGCCCGCGGAGCCCCTCACACAAGGTGCGCAAATGGAACTGCGCAGGCACCAGCCGCAGCCGCCCGCCGCCGCCCGCCGCCGGCTGGTCCCGTGGAAGGCCACCGCCCCGCTGGGACTATATTCTTCCGCCGCGCGGCTGGGACTATATTCTGCCTCCTTTATGCCTCCGCACGTACTACTGGGTTACAAATACCGAGACTCTACACAGTGAGTAAATTACGTCTCTTTCCCAAAGTCTGTGAAAGGTTAACCTTAAGCGGGCGTTTGTGCTGCCGGACTACTCCCTTCAACAGTTTAAGTGTCTAAAAGCTTTTCTACAGTCGTTTGAAATTGATCCAAATATATATATATATATATAGACGTTCTGCAAAAATAGTTCTTTCAAGCACATAAAGGAACGTGTCTGTGTTAGTTGTAAATAAGTTTGAGGAAATTTTCTTTATATATTCAATAAACTATTTAATTTTTTTTGCATCAGCCTCCTTGCAAGTCACTTCTAACCCAGATTCAAACCCATCCTTAACACAAGCCTGGAGCAGGCTGCCCAGAAAGGGTTGAGTCTGCTTCTCTGCAGAGATCCCAAAGCCTTCTGGCCACTGGGATCCTGGGCTACCTGCTCTGGGTGCCCTGTTTTAGCAAGGGGGTTGGACTGGATGATCGCCAGAGCTCCCTTGCAGCCCCGCCGTGCCGCAGCGCTGGCAATGCCGGCAATCCCCTCCAGAGCCGCCGCACAAGGAGGAGTTTCGCTCGGCCCTACATCATATGCTGCACAGCCTCTCCCTCCGTGCCCACCTGCTTGGAGGGACATGAGGCCACTCGTGGAGCAGTGCTGAGGGCCGCCAGTGGCAGTCACGGCTATGGGCCTGCTCTCACACTGCAAAGCTGGAAGCCAGGCAGGTTCCCACTTACCTCCTCCAATCCCGACCGCTGGGGTTCTGTCTCCTTCAGCTTCAAAAACTCCTTGATGCCAACTAGGCTGGGAGCTGCCACAGCACCTCCCAGCTCCACGGAACTGGACGGCAGCAGCAGCAGTTGCAAAACAAGCACCACAGCCTGCAGGGAGCAAGAGGCTGCTCTGGGCGAGACCACCCTACTGCAAGCACCACCACCTCCTCCAGACAGGAGCAGCTGAAATAGCACCTGGCAGCAAATCAAGTCCATGGCAGCTGTTGAGCGTGGCCCCCAAGCCCACCCACAGAGCAGGTGTGAGCTCTACCTTCACTTCCTACACACAAGCTCGCAGGAGCAAACAGAGTCCTGGCAGAGACCTTCAAGGGGTCACACACCTGGCAAAAGAACCACCTCATTAATGCTGACCTGGCTCAGAGCTTTGGCAGCAGCCAGCCCTTGGCTGCCCCTCAGCCTCTTCTCCCCATCCAGCAGCCCCTGGAGCAACTTGAGGCCATCTCCTCTGCTCCTATCACTTTTCCCTTGGGAGAAGAGACCAATCCCCACCAGTGTCCACCCTCCTTTCAGGGTGAAATGAGTTCTCCCCTCAGCCTCCTCTTCTCCACACAAAAAAAACCCCAGGTTCCTCATCTGCCCCTCACCAGCCCTATTCTCCAGACTTTTCACTAGCTTTGTTGCTCTACCCTGGATCTGCTCAAGCCCCTCAGTGGCTGCCTTGGAAGCGGTGGCCCAACCTGACCCCAGGGCTCAAGGTCCATGCTCACAGGTGCTCAGCACAGGAGCATAATCCCTGCCCTCTTCCTGCTGGGCTTCAGCATGGACAATCCAGGTGGCTGCCCTGGAAGAACACTGCAGAAACTGTTCCTGGCCCAGCCCCTGACAGAAGCAGGAGCTGAGGGTCCCCTGCCTGGAGTGAGTGCCCAGGCTCAGCTTTGGAGCCAAGGGCCTGTCAGTGACAATGGTGGTACCTATGCCCATGGCCTGCATGGGGATGACATAGCCACAGCTGTGTTCTACCTAGGGCAGAGGAAAGGCAGAGCAGAACATCCTTTGACCTGCTGACCACACTCTTCTTCCTGCACCCCAAAGCCCAGTGCCTCTCCTTCTGCTGCCTGCTGAGCAATGAAGAACTCCTGGGCTGTGGCTGGATTCTCCACGGTGCTGGACACTGAAGCTCAGAACAGGCCCAGTGCTCACACCCCCCACAAGGCAGCCAGCATGGCAACAGCTTCTAGCCATGGGCAAGAGCAGATTGCAGGCCTGGGCAGCTGGTGGCACCAGGCTCCCAGAGCAGGCAGCTGGACCAACCTCTATCCGTTTTGTACCCGCCCTCAGTTCTTCAGAGCCAGCACTTGCTTGGCATCCCCCAGGACCTTCAGGACTCCGAAGTCCATGTGGTCATCTGCACCTGCAGGACACCCACGGAGCCAGCGAAAGAATGGGGAAAGTGCTGGAGCTGCTGCAGACTGCACCTTGTCAGGAGACAGAGATCTGCAGATCTCAGGTGGGACAAAGCCCTGCTCAGCAACTTTCCAGCCTTGCAAGTTTTCTCTGGCTCCTTTGCTGCCCTTTCTCTCCTTACTCAGAGAGGATCTGCAGGGCTTAGCAGCCAAGCAGCTCAGTCTCTGACTCTTTGCTTCCAAGCACAGATCCAATCACTTGCTCTGCTGAGCTGCCAGCTGCTTGTTCACACCCCTGGGGTTTCAAAGCCCGAAGAGCAAATCAGTGTGAAGATGCACACTTCAAGGTCCAGAGATGAGTGAGACAGGGATCTGAGTGACCTGAGAGTGCAGCACTCCACACAGCTGGCAAGATTCTTGCATCATGGATACATGCCAGGCCTGCATTGCTGTCCCACCTGATCCCATCCCAGCCTATCCCGTTGTCCACTAGCCAAGACAATGCAACCCACCTGAACTACCCTGCTCTGGGGACATCCACTGACCTCCAGGAATGGTGATGGCCAGAGCAACTTCGTAGGCCTCAGCACAGACTTGGATGTTCTCAATCTGCACAACACCCTGGACATCTTCTGCATCTGAAACCTGAGGCAGCAAGAAACAAACCTTGCTGAAGTCACTCTCCTCAGTGTTTCTAGCAGACAAGGCAGGAGCAGTTCTTGTCTCTCTCAGCTGTGTGTAAAGCACTCTGGTAGGCACCCACGAGAATCTGAAGGTGTCCCAGAGCAGGTGGCAATGACACCCAACTCTCTCTTTCAGCATCCTCACTGCAATGCAGCCTCTAAAGCACAGGGAACAAAACCCAGGGAGATTTTTTTTTGCTCTGCCTTAAGAGCCTGAGTAGAAGACTGCACAACCTCTCTGGGCAGCCTGCTCCAGGGCTCCAGCAGGCTGATACCAAAGATGCGGGAACCTCCCTTGTCCTGTCACTGGGCACCACTGCTAGGAGCCTGGCCCCATCCTCTTGCCCTCACCCTTCATCTCTTGCTCAACGCCAAGAGAGTTCTAAGCAGCATCCTCGAGGGAGGGTCTGTGGGTGCTAAGGGCCTGGACAATGTGGGGACAAAGGAAACTCCTGAGGGCTCCTCCTTTAGCCCTCTCTGCCTTCAGGCACAGCCTCCGTCGCCCAGAGCACAGGGCTCAGCACTCTGCCCAGCTCTGCCAGACAGGGAGGGCCCAGGCCCCTCTCCTCCATGCTGAGAAGCTTGGTGGGCCTGAGGCACAGCTGCACACCGAGCTCCGTGCGGTGCCCGACCGTGCCCTGGCGCTGGCAAACGGAGAAGCCCTCGCCCAGGCTCTCCAGGCTGCTGAGCCGCCAGGCTACGGGCAGGGGGGCAGCTGTTGCGCAGCACCGGGCTCCTGCTGTGCTGCTGACTTAGACTTACCAAGTCCAGCTCTTACCTTTTGTGCATGAGTTTTAAACGTGGACATCTCTGTACTGAATTGACAAGTCTTGCTACGATAATCTCTCATAGAAAACGACGGAAGCATGCTGGGTAGATCACCTAATTCAAGTTAAATTCTGGAAGGTTTTACCAAAGTGTGTTTGTTTTGCTGTGTTGGCTTGGGGTTTGTTTTCTTTACTGAAGACAGATAATCTTGATAGATAAAATTGAATGTGCAAGGCAAAAGCAGTGCTGTGACAAAGACACATTGGCCATGACATTCCAGGTATTTAAAAAGTGCAGGCGTCGCAAAAGTGAGACACCTCTGCTTCCTTCATACCTCTGCCTTTCAAATCTCAGTACGCTTTCCCTGGTCAACTTGACTTAATGATATTCAGGCAGCCAAAATCACACTGCATTTTTACCTGGAATCATGTTCCTACTGATACCAGCACCTGATAAAGGGGACAGTTTTCCGAGACACGTAACAAGGAGCAGTCACTAATAGGCATTTTTTTTTTGCTGTGGACCACATATTTAAGGGGGCTGAATCCTTTAAATTGAATTGCATATTAATAATTAATAGCTTCATTTATATGAAACACATAACACATTGTTAGCAAATAGAAATGAGCTACATGGTGAAGTCACTATACCTGAAGGTAGATGTGGTTCTGAGTGACACGGTTTAGTGGTGACTTGGCAGTGCTGGGTTAACAGTTGGACTAGATGATCTTAAAGGTCTTTTCTAATCTAAATGAGTCTATGATTCTAGCTAACGATGCCTTTTGCTGCTACTTTAGGCCAGTTCATCAGCCAGGGTTCTCATTTCTGTTTCAGCTCCTGCACAAGACAGAATAAGGCAGCAATGAACAATTCTAATACAACGTTTCATACAGTTAGAGGAGTATTCTTCAACATGAGCACATTCATCCAAGCTCTGGCACAAAGGGCAGACCAACAGCATGGCTGCAGCACCGAACAAAAGTCAGCATAAGGAGGTTGCTAAAACTTACTTTCCACCCTTCCAAACAAGGCAGAGTCCATCTGCTGGAAGAAGTTAATCAAAGCTGCCACTCCTAGTGCTCCGGGCTGGACAGCACAATCTCAAATGGCCAGACAGATGCTGTGGAGCTGCTCAGAATTAGCAACACAACTGTCAGAGCTCAAGAGACAGCTTCCAAAAACACTGCTGAGATGGTACAAGAAAGATGTAAGATGTGTTTGAAGCTGTCTCATTGTCAAAAAGAGGCTTTGGGTTTATAAATGAATACTTAGACAAGTGCTGGAGTAACAGAAAGGTTTGTTTGAAGACAGGCTTTCCCTGTGGAGGGGGTGAAGACAACACAGGAGATTGTTTGAAGGCTATGTACATTTCAAGAAAGGAGGTTCTTGCACAAACCTTTGGGAGATAATGGACAAACTGTAAGCAACACTCGCTAGACTGTGTGCTCTTTTCTAGTAGACACTGACTCACTGTAATAGATACCTCAGTATTCATTCTCCTTCTACTAACACTTTTGCCAGATACTTTATGAAGAAATAAAATCCTTGACAATTGCACTGTGACTTAAGCATCCAGATGACATGCCATTTCCTGAAAGTATGTTTCTTGGAGGAGGTAAAAAAGCCAACTAACCACCACCACCAACAACAACAAAAAGTAAGAGACAAAAATGAGAAAAAAGAGAAAAGAGGCTCCTGAGGTCCATTTGGACTGTTGGCAGCAGTTCCCATCAGGCCTTTGCAGAGAGGCTGCATAGGATTACACTTTCAAAAGGACTTAAAAGCTTTATGAGCACGTCTCATTGTTACAAGTGATTTAGACTAATGAACTCAAATGTTGCTCAGTTTACTGCTTCATGCTCTGTATTGTCCAGTTCAGTGAGGGGTAGAGTTCTCCTGCAGCTCCTGACAGATTAGGATTCAAGGGTGTGAAACACCAGGATCCCATTTCTACAGCTTTCTCATGAGGCAACTGGCCCTGACCAGGAAAAGCTGACTGGGACACATACCTTAGCCCAGAGGATCAGCACAAAACACTGGCAGAGCAAGGCTGTACTAGCAGGCCAGGCTGTGAACTTGTGCAGCATCCCTTCTGCTGCTCATGTCACAATTATGAAGCAGAGATTACAGGAAATGGTACATTCTGTGATGGCAGTCAGATTCACCAGAGGCCATCTGTCACAGGTCACAAGCTCCTAAGTGCCTGAAACACTTTGAAAAGCAGATGTAGGTGCCCTTGGCAGTGGCCCACAGCCTCTCTGTGATTTCTTTCTTATTTAAATGTGGATTTTTTTTTAGGGGAATCATGGAATGATTGAGTTGAAGGCACTTTAAAGATCACCTTTTTTCAACCCCTTTGCCATAGGCAGGGACACCTCCCAGTAGATGAGGTTGCTCAAAGCCTCATCCACTCCTGCCTTACACACTTCCAGAGATTAGGTGTCCACAACTTCTCTGAGCAACTCATTCCACTTTCTCACCACCCTCACAGTAAAGAACTTCTTCCTAATGCCTAACCTAAATCTACTGTGCTCTAGTTTCAAGTCATTGCCCTTCGTCTTGTCATCACAAAAGCAACAGGATGAAAGTCCTTTACAAATAGTCCCTCTGCAGCATTCCTTTAGGCTCCCTTCAGGTACTGGAAGGACACAATAAGGTCTCCCGTTCTCAGCCTTCTCTTCTCCAGGCTAAACAGACACAACTCAACCAGCCTGTCTTTGTAGGCAAGGTGCTCCAGCCCTCACCTTGTGGCCCTCCTCTGGACCCTCTCCAACAGATCCACGTTTTTCTTGTGTTGGGGCTTCAGAGCTGGATGCAGTACTCCAGATGAGGTCTCACAAGAGCAGAGGGGCAGAACCCCTTTGACCTTCAGGCCACACTTTTTTTGGTGCAGCCCAGGACATGGCTGGCATTCTGGGCTGCCAGTGAGGGCAGGGAGGGAGGTAAGGCACACAGCATATTTATCAAGGGAAGTGAAGTGTTTTATTCCATTTGCACCTTCACAACAGAAAAGTTATTTTAAAAAAATTCAGATAAATCATGGCGTGTTTGACCTAAATTCTTCAGTGCTGTTCCTATGCTTTGTGAGAAACTGGAAGTAATTCCTAACTGTGTACAACTTTGAACACAAACCATGAAAATTGTTAAGCTTTTCATGACCTGCAGTCTTTACTTTTTCAAAATTAAGTTGATAGATTTTCTGATGCTTTATTTTTATTGACACTAAGTCACCACAGCACAGAAAATGGGATTTGAAAAGATATAAGAGTCAATGAATTTCTGTGTGGCAGGATGGGGTAGGTAGGAGTGGAATTGTGGCCAAATAGTTGTATTAGGTAGAATTTTCAGCTAAAATATTTACCATTGAAGGAGCTTTTAATTTAACAATAGCAATTAAAAAAATGTAAATCAGTGTTTTGATGCCCTCTAGCTTTGCAGCTCAGTCTCAGTATCTAGGTAAAACCAATAAATTATATTGAAAGAAACTGCTAAAAAATGTCCTGTGCTCAGTCATAAATTGAGTGCCAAACCGTGATGAATATGCTGTGCTAAATTGGCAGCTTTTCAGGATGGCTTAAAAAAGTACCTAAAGCCATTTAGCCCATGCATGGGTGGCTCACAACTAGATTTTATACCACCTGCTGAAGTTTTCTGATGGATCAAGAACTAACTTTTTACCCATCCAAAGCTCCAGAGAAATACTGTGCTAGGAAATTAATATGGACCCTTACTTCTGGCCAACCATTAGTACCATGTAATTTCTTTGCCACTACAATTCCAACCCACTATGCTATCCGTCATTTGATCTTGATCTCACTACAGGTTTCCTAGGAAGCAAATTTAGGAGCATACATACATTAGTAAGAATGCATTCTAGGGAAAGTTTGAGTTTGGATGATGAATTGATGCTCCTCAATTTGCTTATGATCACCAAACATGTTACTGAAACAGATCCAGAGCTCAGGCAAAATAACGAAGGGTGTGTGGTGCATATTCTTTTTCACAGCACAGCTTTGCCTTTTTTCATAAAGCCAGGGAACCTTACTACTTCTGAAAGTATGTCTTCTTCTTTCTGAGCTTTAAATGAATGCCAGTTATCACAAAACCTGTCAGAGTTGCTGCTGAGCCAGTAACCAGATAGGCAATTCCCAGGAATTGGCTACTTCCTCCGCTCCATACCACGGTTGAAAGAATCACATGCTTCCTCCCCTTGAATTTGCTAACAGGGAAATCTGATAAAAGCATGTTAAGGTTCTACTAGCAAGGTTTATATTGTGTCCAGCAGGAGAAAGAGCAGCGATAAATGCTCAAAAACATTTCCAAAGCATGTAGAGTCCAGAAAACTGTGCTCAAATAACCCAGGAGCAGCTGGTGGTAAGAAATTCAGTTATTTTAGATAGTCTCTGTGCCAACATGAAAATATTTTTTTTTAGTTTGCATTATAAATTCCAGAGTTAAAATGTATGTAACTGCTACTGCGTTGATTTGCTATGAAAGCTCCGTTGAAAATGTGCCTTCTGAGCAGCTTACCACGATGATACTCCACATATTCTCACTGAGGCCAAGTGCTCACCTTTACCTAACGTACTGTCTGCCCAGAATGTTACATGATTCTACCTTTCATCTTTCCAGGTGGAAGCTTTCAGAACAGAACTGTGCTACACCGTTTGCAGTCACAGCTCTGTGGGCCGAGAGAGAAATTTATAGTTATCTTGGCATGATTCCTGCCGACACAAGAAGTTCTTTAGTCAGCAAAGTTCATGCTGTTCAGAGTGAGAGTGCATTTTCACCAGCACAAAAGCTCTTGTCAGTACACAACCCAAACCCACCAGAGGGTTCTGCTCTCAATGGAAGGGATGCCTCTGGCACTCCATGCACCCCAGTAAGGGTGTTTACACAACTGATTAAGCCACTATTAAATATTCCAGCTGAAGCAACACCTCTGGCCATCTCTCCTGCCTCACACTCTTCCGTGTTACCCATTGTGTAAAGCTTCCCTGTACTGTCTCCAGCCAAAAGCAGCCCCCTCAGAAGTCAAATCCAATGTCATGTGCTACCATTTCAGTGATATGACTTAACTTTGCGTGGGCTAAAGAAAATCCATCTGCAGTGTCTCATTCCTCTCAAAATTAAGTCTTTTCACGGTGATTTATTTCAGTGCATTTTGCTCAGTTTCATTGCCATTTTACTGTACAAATCCCAGCCACTCCAACCTGTTGTAACTATCTAGTGGTCCTGGATAATGTGAAAGGATACTATAGGAAATCTGAAAAGTGTAATTCCCAGCAGGAAGGCCATCTGCAAACTGCTCTACCCGCTTGACACGCCGGTAAAGATTTCGGAATGTAGCAAAGGCTGACACTCGCATCCAGATAATGAGGTCTTCATTTACGTAACCGTTGTTCCTTTCATCTTCCTCGTCTAATAAATACACTGGCTTCTGCCAGTAGGGAGGTCTTGCTGTCCCTGATGGAAAAGAAAGAAACCAGGAAAGACATACTGTCAGCAAAAGCAGTAGGTGACTGAATTCTGGGCTTACTCACAATCAACACAAAATGAGATACTCAAGAGAAAAAAAGACCATAACTGGAAAATTAAATACACAAGGTAACACTTTTCATCTGAGCATTTCACAGTATCACACAGTGTCACAGTATCATCAGGGTTGGAAGAGACCTCACAGATCATCAAGTCCAACCCTTTACCACAGAGCTCAAGGCTAGACCATGGCACCAAGTGCCATGTCCAACTTTGCCTTGAACTGCCCCAGGGACGGCGACTCCACCACCTCCCCGGGCAGCCCATTCCAGTGTCCAATGACTCTCTCAGTGAAGAACTTTCTCCTCATCTCAAGTCTAAATCTCCCCTGGCGCAGCCTGAGGCTGTGTCCTCTTGTTCTGGCGCTGGCCACCTGAGAGAAGAGAGCAACCTCCCCCTGGCTACAACCACCCTTCAGGTAGTTGTAGACAGCAATAAGGTCACCCCTGAGCCTCCTCTTCTCCAGGCTAAACAATCCCAGCTCCCTCAGCCTCTCCTCGTAGGGCTGTGCTCAAGGCCTCTCCCCAGCCTCGTCGCCCTTCTCTGGACATGCTCAAGCATCTCAACGTCCCTTCTAAACTTTGAGATGCTTTCCATTCACTGCAAACATGAGTGAACAGAATTTCCATTCACTGCAAACATGAGTGAACAGAATTTGACAGTACCCACATGTGGCTGCACATTAGAAACTTGAAGCACAGCAAAACCAAAGTGGCTTACACAAATGAAAATACTGGATTCTTGCCTCTTCAGCAGAAGACATGCTCTCTAAAATTACAGAATGCACTGGGTTGGAAGGGATGCTTATAGGGATCACCTAGTCCCACCCCCCTACAGTGAGCAGGGATATGTCCAACTAGATCCCCATCAAGCCTAGCTCTGAAAGGTGTTTGTCTCAAAGGCAATTAGTTTCAGAATGAGAGATCCTCACACAGGGCAGCAGGGGAGGGCAGCAGGGAAGCCACTGAAATGTGAGCAACCAATCTTACCTGCAAATGCAGAAGAGAGATTGTGTGATTTTGGATTGCGAAACTTCACATTCTTGTCTGTCCACCAACAATTCCCAGTCCTCAGCAGAGGCACTTGAATAACAGATGAGTTAAAACTGTAGAAAAGCTCGATAGTATCTGCAGAGAATACAAGAATCACAGAAACACTGAGGTTGGAAAAGACCTCAGATCACCAAGTCCAACCTAAAACCCTATTCTGCAAGGTGCATCCTAAGCCATATCCCCAAGCACCACATCCAAACGACTTCTAAACACATCTGGGGTTGGTAACTCAACCACCTCCCTGGGCAACCCATTCCAATGTCTGACCAAGTTTTCCTAATGCCCAGTCTAAACCTATTCAGTTGCAATTTGAGGCCATTCTCTCTTGTTCTATCACTATTTACCTGTGAGAAGAGACCAGAAGCAGCCTCTCCACAACATCCTTTCAGGTACCTGTAGACAGCCATGAGGTCTCCCCTCAGCCTCCTCTTTTTCAAACTAATATATGAGTAAAAGGCAGTCATTCTAATTGCCAGCATGACTAACAAAACCTGTCCCAGTGAAGCATCTTTCAAATGAATGGAAAACACACAAATATATCCTGAGAAGAGTTTCATCCTGGCTGTGTACAGAGCACTGTACACTGCATGAGAATAACTAGGGTTCCAGAGCCTTAGAACTGATGAAGTTTTGAAGATTGAATGTACTCCCTTTGTAGAAAGTATCTTGTGTCTACCAACTTCTGCATGACTAGCTTCTCTGCCAATCACTTTGAGGCTCTCTATCCAGTTGTAGAAGTTACTCTTCTCATTAGCTTTCCTCAAAGTTATCCTGAATGGATTGTTTTTATGTAAGTAACGTGTTTTCAGGGAATAGGGGAGACTTAAAAGCACAATCGAGAGAATCCACGCTCCTTTGGAGAAAATTTTCCTTCAGATTTATGCTGACAAGACCTTGTCTACCAGTTTGGACATGAACATATCCTTTTATCAAACCCCATTTATTTAAAATAGAGCTTTACCATGCCGTCCTGTTTCAGTGGGCAAAAATAATTTGCTTTTTATCTACTGTAATTTCCTACTTAGATTAACGTAAGGCATTGACATGAATATTTTCTAATAAAATTCACAGGATGATGTCTCATGAATTGTTGGACTGCTTCCTGATGACCATTGTTAGAAAGCTTGGGTTTACTGGAATGAATCTGCAAGGGGTAATTTGCACTACACTGATCAGAAGTGGTGTTCCCCAAGGCTCAGTACTGGGGTCACTTCTCTTTAATATCTTTATCAATTATCTGGATGAGGGGATTGAGTTCACCCTCAGTAAGGAAAAGGAGGATGAGGGGAAACCTTTTCACTCTCTACAACTCCCTGAAAGGAAGTTGTAGTGAGGTAGGTTTTGGTCTCTTCTCCCAGGTTAAAAATGATAGGATCAGAGGAAATAGCATCAAGTTGCATTAGGGGGGGTTTAGATTGGATACGAGAAGAAACTTCTTCACTCAAATGGTTCTCCAACACTGTTACAGGCTCCCCAGGGAGGTGGTTGAATCCCCATCCCTGGAGGTGTTTAAAAGATGCAGAGATGTGGTGCTGAGGGACATGGTTTAGCACCAGATTTGGTAGAGTAGATAGTGGTTGGACTCAATGATCTTAAAGGTCTCTTCCAACCAAAATGGTTCTGCGATTCTGTGGTTAACATCTATGTAAACTCCTGGGCAGACAATTGAGATGATAGGCAGGGACAGTTAGATGATCTAGATGGGGACTGGCTGCTTTTTAGGAAGTATGAATAATGCAGCTGAAATGTATGAATCATAGAATGGTCTGGGTTGGAAGGGACCTCTGAAGGTCATCTAGTCCAACCCTCCCTGCAGTCAGCAGGGACACCCTCAAGTAGGTCATCGATGAACATCAATGAAAACATACTTATACTTTTTTTTTCCATCCTGCTACAAAACCTGTGCTCACACAGCTCAGTCAAGACTCAGGCACACTACCAGAGGGGGGATTCAGACATCACCCCTTGTCCTTGAACCTTTCATCACACTGTGCACTGAAGACAGACATGAAGGTTTACCCTCAACTTTTAAAAATCTTACTGTCCTCAGTTCTCTGCAGGACCATTCTGCCCTGCAGCCAGGTGTGGGCTGCACACAGGTAGTTCTGCTGTCTTAGGTCAGAGAGTCCACTCAATCAGACTTCTAGGGGAGCAGGAGGGTGCACAGGCAGATGAAAATCAAACTGATCTAAAAGTTACACAGTGCAGCTGCTCTTCAAAAGTCCTCTGGTGTGGGTGGCTCAGTTGTTTGAATAACAACTACTGCATTGCCAAGAACTGCTGCATGGAAGAGGGTTTTTTGTTTCACTTCCTCTCAAAGAAATCCTTTCTGAAATCTGTGTCCATAACCAGGAGCCCTTTAGGTGTCAGCCTAAAAATATAAACCTAGGCAAATTATGCCCACTAGGTTACTACAGATAAGATTAAACCTGGGATCAAACTGAGTAAGACTGTGAATGCTTCCAGCATTCAAAGAACAAAATGCAATCACATAGATGCAAAGGTCCAAACCAATGTGAAGAACATCACCTCCTTCTAAGCACACCACTGTGGGAAGGCAGGATCTAAGCTCTTCCTTCATGGTACAAGACAGTATTTTTTAGCAAGGAAGTAGACTAAATCTGTTGTATGCTCCTTATTTCACTAGGGACTCAATTCCCCACTTCTGATGCATATTTACACTGAAGAAGGTCTTTGTACATCAAAATTTTCCCTCAGTTTCAAAATGAGTGCCTAGTTACTAAAACATAGGAAGCAGAATCCCATATCCACCACAGCATCATCACCAAACAAAACCTTTTGTGGGAGAAGACAGAGATCTTGCACTATCAGGACTCAGCTGTCTTGGGGTGATCACAGAATCATAGAATGGTGGGATAGGAAGTGGTGTCTGAAGATCACTGATTTCAACTCTCCTGCCAAAGCAAGACCACCTAGGGCAGGTCACACAAGAATGCATCTATATGGGCCGTGAAAGCCTCTAGAGAAGGAGGTTCCACAAGCTCTCTGGACAGCCTGTTCCAGTGCTCCAACACCCTTGCAGTAAAGAAGTTTTCCCTCATGTTGAGGTGGAATTTTCTGTGCTCTAGTTTCAGGTGGAAATTAGTAAGGCAGATGTGGAAGGTACCAACTTACCATTGAACATGCTGTTGGCAATAGCACCACAGGGAGCCATGGGTGTTCCATTTTGGTAGGTGGCAAAGGGTGCGCAGTGCTGCTGGATCTGCACTCAAGGTCACAGAATAATCAGGCACACAAACTGAGACTTTTGTTTTGGGTTTCTGCTGTTAATGTTCTGCTTCCATTCTTTCCTCTGAATAGTCACTGAATAATTAAGTCTCCAGTACCTTTTGGTCACATTAGAAATACATCCAAATGAATGGGTTTGTAGTTGAGGAATACAAAACTTTTCACCAAATTTTGCTGCTGATTTGTGAGCTCCAAACTACAAACACTCATTTGGAGATGTGCTATTGTAACATAGCTGCAACTGAAAATGTGCCAGTGAAGCCCTGGCTTACCCTAGAACATCTTATTTTCACTTCTTTTAAATTCTCATCTGGACTGCTTTGGTGGTGGAGAACAGCAGATGCAGTTAGCCCGCAGAGAACTGCAGTAATCTTGATGCAAGAAGATAGAGTGTAAATAACAAAAGCCTATCTCAAATCATATCTCTTCTACCCAAAGTTGTGACACACTATGTATCTTCAGGTCTAAACACAAAAAACATTTTGAAATAACTCCCTAAGTTGTCTATCTGCTTGCAGAAGAGGCAAAACCAGTTGCACCTGGAGGCAAACAACCAAGCTGACTGGGCAGATGTATGTGGAAAAGGTCTTGAGAGTTACAAGAAGCATTTTACAGCAATAACAGATTATTATTGCACAATCATCAGATTTACTGTGAGGACAACATGTGGACTGTGTGTATATTAAGAAATGCTACTTTTAAGCCAAAGAAAACATGGCTTAGATTTATAAGTAATAAACCCAAGTGTAATTATTGCATTCTCCAATTTCCTTATGCAGGTCTGCCGCAGGTGATGCTGTCTACCCTTCTTTTTAGACCTCTAAATTGCATATTTAGAATACCACATGATCACCTCATTCACCATTAAACCTCACCTGCTTCCAAAGCCAGAAGGCAAAAAAGACTTAGAACAATTTAATTCCCTAACCCTATCATAAAAGCACATCTTAAAACATTTCTGGCTAAGGAGACTGAAAATACTCAAATGAAAAGCTTTCTGTAAATGTAATTGAAAAAGACAATCTATTTTTAACTAGCATCTCTCCAAGGTGCAGTCTTGAGAACTGGAGCAGTGGACTCATCTGTGTTATTTATTGCCTCAAATCTTCCTCTCTTATTAATGCATTAGACATAATGGCCCCGATAATCATAAAACCAGAAACCAAACACTGAAAATCTCTACTTTGTTATTATTCCTCAGAGCCACCTTAACACACTTTTAGTTACACCCAGTTAGCTCTCCATAGGATCAGAGCTGCACCTGATGGAAATTATCACCATCTCCTAACATAAAGAAGAAAACTCACATTTGCCTTCTGACCCAGCAGCTGTGCATTACTCCTTGATATCATGTATCGACGGTGGTTTTGATAGAAGTTTTGCAGGCCATAGTACATAAAAACATCACCCTAGAATTCAAAGAGGAATTCTCTTACTTGCTGAAAAAGACAGAAGAGAGTATTCAGTGTTGAAGTGCTGGTAACTACACTAACCAATTACTGCAGCAGACACTGGCTAGAATCTAAGTCCTTACGTCAACAGAAAGTTTTAGTGTTTTGGCATAAAATTAAATGTATTTTAAATCACCAAATGAAAACTAAATTAAAAATGCCTGATTATTATTTTCCTCAAGACAGCACCGACTGGCCATGAACCAGGTGTTCAAGAAATGTGTGGACATGGCACTCTGGGACACGGGTTAATGGCCATGGTGATCTGAGGTTGAGGTTAGAGGTCTTTTCCAACTGAAACAGTTTTATGATTCTAGGAACCTGCAGTGACTATGAATAATTTTGTGGAGACAGACATTCCTTTTTGATACAGGGAGGTGCACAAAGAACTTCAAAAATGACCTACTGGTTCTTGATTACTTCAGATTTTCTGAAAAATAAGGCTGCCTCTCATCAATTATGTGAACCCTTTGGGAAGTTTTATCCTGTTATAAGAGGAGATTTCTAGGTAGGCAAATAGAGGTGAGAAAGAGGATTATTAAACAACAACAACAGCAAAACATTGTTCAGTTAAATGAACCTTTCATCTGTAATCTGAAGAATTATGGAGTATTTTAACAGCCTCATCAATACCGAAGAACTCCAAAGTGGATTTATAATTTCACCTGCACTGTAATTTTAAGGGACCATTCAATCAGTACCAAGAAAAGACCTCTTTGGCAGAACATGAAGCACTTTAACAGTCTCAATAACTTGACCAAGTAGTTTAGGACAGGAAATTAAGGACAGTTTTCCCAAATGAAACTACTAGACCTGAATTATTTCAAGGACTTTGGAGATCATCATGGAATCACAGAACTGTTGAGGTTGGAAGAGACATTGAGATCACCAAGTCCAACAGCTTGTCTAGAGTCCACAATCCCACCACTACTGCTAAGCCACTACCACTAAGCCATGTCCCTCAGCACCACATCCACGCAGCTTTTAAACACCTCCAGGGATGGTGACTTCACCACCTCCCTATGCAGCCTGTTCCAATGCCTGATAACCCTTTCTGGGAAGAAAATTTTCCTACTATCCAACAGTTTTCCCTGCCATTCAACAAACAGCATAACTCTTGAAAAAAAGACTACAGGAGTTTACTTGTGACAAGTGGTCAGTTTCAGATTTCCTTCTCAACCAAGAGCTTAGTGCAGTAACCACACAGCCCAGTGGTTTGCTAATGACTCAAGAGAGGTTGCCTCTGCAATCAGACGTCATTTCCTCCATCGTCATCCTCTTCTTTGACATCTTCAAACCAAGGAAAGGCAACCTGATCCTGATTCACAGATTCACAGATTGCACCTGGTTGGTAGGCACCCTCAAAGGTCATCTTGTCCAAATCCCATGCATTGAGCAGGGACACCTCCAATCAGGCTGCCCTCAGCCACATCAAGTCTGATCTTGAACGTCTCAAGGGTCAAGGGTCAAAGCCTTAACCACATCCCTGGGCAATCTCTTCTGGTATTTTACCACTCTCATTGTAAAGAACTTCCTGCTAATGTCCAGCCTAAATCTATCTGTTCCATTTTCAAACCACTGCCCCTCATCCTATCACTACAAGCCTTTCTAAACAGTCCTTCTCCAGCCTTCCTGTACGTCCCCTTCAGATATTGGAATGCAGCTATAAGGTCTTCCAGGAGCCTTCTCTTTTCCAGGCTGAACAGCCATAATTCTTTCAGCCTGTCTTTGCAGGACAAGTGCCTCAGCTGTCTCATCATCTTTGTGGCCCTCCTCTGGACCTACTCCAGCAGGTTTATGTCTCTCTTGTGTTGGGGCTCCCATAGCTGGACACAGTACTCTAGGTGAGGTCTCACCAGAGCAGAGTAGAGTGGTAGCAGCACCTGTCTCAACTTGCTGGCTACATTCCTTGTGATGCAGCCCAGGATGTCACGGGCTGATGTCCACCTCTTCTACCAGTAACCCCAAGTCCTTTTCTGCAGGACTGCTTTCAATTTCATCATATCCCAAAATGTGTATCAAAATCACCAGCCAAGGTGAAAGTGTGAATTTTGAGTAATTTAGGTGTTTTTTTATAAAGTACAAAGAAAATTTAGTCAGGAGCTCTACACAGCAGAATTAGTGTATTTGATCATTCAGGGTTATATGACTATGAGGTACTAAGCAATTTCAATTAGTTTCTTGCACCCACTTACCATTATACCCTCCTCTAGCACGAAATCAGCAGAACAGTGGCATTCATTATTCCAGTTAGAAGAATTTTCACGGAATTTTGAACACTCTGAACATTTATCTGAATAATCAATCTGTCAGAGAAGTGAAGAAGCAGAGATACTGTATTAAAGGACACGCACATGAATAAAGGTTAGTGTTTTAGCTCCGAGACTTCTCAGAGTCTAAGTGACTCTTAAAAACTAATTTTTATTAAAATATTGTTTTGAGAAAAGAAATTTTTAAACATGAGCAGAGGTAGAGAATCAAGACTTGGCCTCAATGAACAGTCACATTTTTTTCCCCTAGTTTAAAGCTGATTTAGAGCCTAGTAATAATTGTTGCAGAACCTCTGCATCTGCTCATTGTAAAGGAGTGCTGAGTGAAGAACACTTGTGCAGTTTGGTCTGGCTGTCCAAGCAATGCTTCATGCATTTCCACATGCACTCTGAGCCACCCTTCTTGAACAGCCTGGATGTAGTACAGAGAGTATTGGCTCCAACCAGCACTCTATTAACACCACCACAGGACTAGTTAACTTTGCTTCCAGGAGGCATTTAAATATCAGGGCTCCTTGCATGCCCCAGCAAACATGTTTGTTCTTTTAGCACCAAACACTATGTAAGAAATATATGCAAGAAATACTCTACGGGAAACAATGACAACATTTCAGACATTACCAGCCAGTGGCAGCAATTAGAATCCATGTTTCAGATATTCCCACCCACTTAACCAGTCAGTGCTCAGATTTTATTGGTGACCAACTACCTCTGAGGACTTTCACATGAATACTGGCTGCTGAATACATGCCTCAGGCATGAATACATCTTACTTATACAGAAGTAAAAATACAAAGCCTTTTCCTCCTAAACACAGTCCAATTTCTTTTTCATAGAGTATCTAAGAACAGCATAGAATCATTGAATGGTTTGGGTTGGAAGAGACCTTAAACATCATCCAGTTCCAACCCCCTTGCCATGGGCAGGGATACCTTCAACTAGATCAAGTTGCTCAAGGCCTCATCCAACCTGGCCTTGAACACTACTTGGAAAGGGGCATCCACAGCTCCCCTGGGCAACCTGTTTCAGTGTCTCACCACCCTCACCCGCACCAGCTGCAAACCAACCTGAATTTCTCTGACGCTGTTTGCAGACAGCGTGAGGCAGACTCCAACAGCGATGCAGAAGGCACCTGTGAGAAAGAAGCTGCAGAGCACACTTGCAACGTTAAGCTGGGGCTTCCAAGCTGGTAGTCTCTGCTGTTTGAATGCAGTGTTATCTGGACATCTGGAAGAACATGCCTCTCCTTGCAGAAGAAAACTTGTCTTGCTTTTCATTTTCTTCTTTCTCAGAACAATAGACTTGTGCCGAGAAGTGTTTCAGCTGAGATACTGTCCTTACTGTTGAGAGACTGTATTGTTTGTTCAAACCTGCATTATGCTTGGGAATTACTGATTAACTAGATCTCTCTCTTCCTCCTTTTCTACATTTGTACCTGGATCCCCATGATCTTCTTGTACCAATCAAACGATTGTGTACTTTGGTCAGGGTGTGTCATTTATGCCTCCTGAAGAAGCTGAAATATGCTTTATTCATTTGCAGGGATACTGCTAGCTACATTGGATTTCTCTGTCATCTTAGGTGCAAGATTTCTTCTCCCTTCACTTCCACAGCTGCCAAACTAATGGGTATACAATGAAAGGAACTTTACTCCAATGGGGAGGACGGCAGGTGCTGAGACTGCACTGTAAGGAAATCACAGCTTTTGGAAGACCAAATCAATTTTCTTAACCTGTCACAGACATTGATATTGATTCAGATGCAATTGAGAGTTGTAAAAAGTTACATGTTCCTTATCACAAAACAGCAGTCCATTCTCAAAACATCTCATTTGGATCAATGGCTTTCCACAATGCTCATCTCAGTTAATCTTGTCCATCCATTCCCTACCATTCACAATGACAAAAGAATCACAGAGATCATCTTTTAATTTCAGTGGATACACAGAAGAAATATTTTTTGTGCACTTCAACAGCTGAACCAAAACAAAGCTCTGCATCATGCATAAAAATAAAGACAATGTATCATGCAATGGCAGAAAAGCACATCTGGCCAGCTCTGGAACAGATGGCTGAAAAATACATTTCTGACCAAGGACTGAAATTCACACTACTTTTTCAAAAACCCTTCAGGACAAGAACTAGATTACCACTCTCACAAGAGAAGTAAATGTCTTCCTTGGGACAGCAAGAGGGAGATAGCAGAAAACTGATTTGTACAAAGACTTTCACACCCAAGTTTATTAATTTTCAAAGTCTTACAAATAACATGGGAGTAAATCTAGCCAGCGAATGCAATTTACACCTAATTTCAGTATCATATATCTTCTGCAATAAAAAATGCACTGAAACTACAAGCAAAACTTCACTTTTACTACTAAAACGAAAGGCAACTCAGGAAAAAGTTCTAATATGCATCCTTTCTGTATTGATAGACTTATGTCAAGTCAGAATTCTGGATTCCATCACTCGTTTATCATCTGTCAAATGCACACAAGGTACCAGGTAACAGTAAAAAGTAGCTGCAAATGATTCCCACTATGGTAAAACCATTAAAAGAGTCCCAGCTTCAAAGACCCCTCTCTGCACAGCTTTATAATGCTCATCTCTAGTAGGTCAATTGTTTCTTTCTTTATCTGAAGGAAACAAAAATGAAAGAAAGCAAAGAAAGTTACTGATAATGCTTTGGCTAAATAGCATTGTTTATTTATTTACTTACCCAGGCACCTTACTATAGGATTAGAAATGAAAGAAGGGGTTGCCATACAAACTCCTGAGCTCTAGAACGTTTCCATTTTGTAAAACATCTACCATTTGTTCTGCAACCCTAAAGTACAATCACAGCTCTTGAAGTCCCATCTAATGTGGTTGCAGACAAGTTGTCACTGGTAAGTAACTGATAAAGCATGCCTCAGAAATAGCTCCATCCTGGACTGCAAAATCCCTCTGGGACTTTCCAGAGCAGATCTGCACTGCAACAGCCACCACATTGTGTGTGGCCGAGGCACCTGAATACAAATAAGCATGAAGGTCAGGTCTACATGTGCTGCTTGAATGTACTTTGGTTTGTAACATGGAAATGGCTACAACTTATTGCTTATCTAAAGATAAAAGACAGTTGTATTAAAGAGTAAATATTGACTCTGTATTTCAGCAGGAACATGTCATCATGGCTAGCACTGGGTTTCCTTATAGCTCGCTCTGCCTTCTTACAAATAACTTGAAAGTTTTATCTTTGGATTTTATCCTTCTGTGCCTCCACTTTGCAGAAACAAATGTTGTATGAAAGCCTGATCAATTTCTGTTCCACACTCAAAGTGCTACGTGAGGGTGAAAATAACTGCCACAACTCCATTTCTCACAAAACTTTTTACTTTCATGAAGCCAGAAACAGAAATTTTCTGTATTTTCAAACTTACTCAAGGGTCAGATAATATTTAATAATTACAGCCCGTGCTTTCACAGCTAACAGCTCAGAAACTTACTCAGGGGTCAGTGTTTATGTAGTTTGTAGACAATGCAATACTGGTTTTCTCTTGGAAAAAACTCGTCTGAATCTTATGAACAGGTAATATGAAGAACTGAGGCAGCTCTGTACTGCCATCATCTCTTTACACATAGCTTTCAAAGCAGGAAGCTTTGTCATTTGGATGCATCAGAAAGTATACAATACATTTGTACTGAAACCCTCATGCATTAGAATATCTTTGGTGTGCCAAGGCAGAGCCTGACAAACTCATTCACACCTCCTCTGGTTTCTTTGTGAGCTTTCTTTCGATTTCCTTCTCTCCATTGTTAGGAATTAATTAAGCAGGAGACAGCAGAAAGAGAAAAAAAAAACCACCACCAAACCTACAGCATTAACTAATGAGATTTTAAAGCAGCTGAGAGAGTATTGGATCAGGGCACCACACATGACATGGATGTCATGTGGGAATCATAGAATCATAGAATCAACCAGGTTGGAAGAGACCTCCAAGACCATCCAGTCCAACCTATCCCCCAGCCCTATCCAATCAACTAGACCATGGCACTAAAGATTGATGTGTTTTTAAATTCATGTATTGATCAGAATGTATCACTGTGTCCTCCGCTTAACTCTCCATGGTACAAAACCATCAGGTAGAATGGACACACACTTCCAGCTCTTCTAGCTTTCTGCTGTAATTACAATGAAATCTAGCAATGCAGCACCTAAAATATGCAAAAAAAACCCCAAACTATTGACAGTTGAGGTTTGCTCTGAAGAAAGGTCAGCATGCCTCATTTATAATTTCAAGGGTGTAATTTTGCCTCCACAACTAACACAGGGTGAAAGAAATTAGTACATCAAACTGCCAATGCTGTAAGTTACACTGTTGGTACTATACTTCCTCTCTTTGAGAAAACTCATGACTATTCATAGCATATATTGGTAATTTTTATGTGAGTAAAAGAGTAAGATCCTCTAGTCCCTAAGACTGTGCTCTGTAGTTCAAGTCTGTATGTTGCCATAACATTCTACTGGTTTCTACTGTGTTAAGATCCTTACCTCCAAAACATTACCAAGGTATCTTTTATTGCTGTTGTTTCTTATAAATAACATTCAGGAATCTGCCTGATGTCTGCATCACACCAAATAGCTGCAAGATGCTCCACTTAAATAGCTCAAGAGGTCAAAACCTTTCTGTATGTTGTGGTACCTGAGTCGAGTTCAGGATTTAAGACTTGTCTGTAGTCAGACCTTATATTTACCATTATGTAATTGCAGGTAAGTGTCTATTGCAATCACAATAACTAGTTTGTTCATTGTGCTAACACTCTAATGAATGTGTAACATTCTTTCTTACTTGATTTTCACTTGAACTAAGCCTTAAGATTTTGTCTTAATAAAATACACCTGGAGTCACAATGTTTTGCCTATATTCCTTGACAGGCATGCAGATGAGCAGTGTGCTCAGCTAGCCAAAAAGGCCAACAGCATCCTGGCCGTGTGGCCAGCAGGAGTAGGGAAATAATCATGCCCCTGTACTCAGTACTGGCAAGGCCATACCTTGAATACTGTGCTCAGTTTTGGGCCCCTCACTACAGGAGAGGCATTGAGGTGCTGGAGTGTGCCCAGAGAAGGACAACAAAGCTAGTGAAGATCCCTTACAAGGAGTGTCTGAGGGAGCTGGAATTGTTTATTCTGGAGAAGAGGAGGCTGAGAGAAGATCTCATTGCTCTCTACAACTCCCTGAAAGGAAGCTGGAGTGAGGCTGGGGGTTGATCTCTCCCTTCCAGTATCAGGCGATAGGATGAGAGGAAATGGCCTGAAATTGTGCCAGGGGAGGTTTAAGTTTGATATTAGGAAAAAAATCTTTCCTGCAAGAGTGGTCAGGCTCTGGAACAGGCTGCCATCCCTGGAGGTGTTCAAGAAATGTGTGGACATGGCACTCTGGGACATTGTTTAATGGCCAAGGTTTAATGGCCATGGTGGTCTTGGCTTGGAGGTTGGACTCAATGATTTTAGAAGTCTTTTCCAGCCAAAACAGTTCTATGATTCTATGAAATTCTATGTGAGCTGAAAGTACAGTTCAGGTCTGTAACAGCCCAAAATCAAATTCTAGCAATGCAATCTCCAGGATTTTGAGGTGGATCACCTATAGTCTGCTTAATGTAGATTTACTTCAGTCGACCTAAAAAATCATCCTCCTTTCAACCAGCACCTGTTGCATTGCTGCGTCTGTGAATTCATGTTCTCTGTTCTTCCAAACACTTGCAGCTAAGTGCAAACCCCATGCAAAGAATACAGAATTCAAATACAAAAAAGCCTTTTGCATTCGCCACAAGAGGGAGCCTCTTTGCCTCAAAAAGCAAGGCTGACCTTTTTTTTTAATGTTTGGGTTTTAAATTTTTCTGTAGTGTATTTGTCCGCAGGGCATTTCACCTGAGATTCTTAGGAACATGTACCTTTGTGTATCCTGGACTGTAAAATACAGCACATTCATATGCACAGACAAGTGCAGGGAAGGATTAATACATGATGATTTATTTCACTTGTGAAAACAGCTTAATGCATATACACCAAAAATTAAGTTCTTTCCCCCAAGAGATTCTGTGCAAAAAAAAACAAAACCAAAAAAGGAGAACTGTCTGTTGATTTACTCCCAGGAAGTTATCTTACTCTGAGATGGAAACAAGTGCTTCTCCAAAGTTTTACTTAGTTTTTGAGGACAGAAAGTCCTCGTACTGAGAACTTCCTGGAAAGAGGTAGAACAACCATCTAGAATAAAGAAGAAAAATTCATAGCGCGACTGTAGGAGGAATCACAGCTGTGACTGGCAACAAAAATAGAAAAAGTCTTCCTCAGGAGGTATTTTTGAGGCCTGGGAGTACAGATTTACCAGTCAAATGTTGACTTCTTTGTGTTTCCAAAGCTCTGAAGTCAGCTTTAACAGAAATAAAACCTTACTGGCCAAGATCTGGGCACTAGAATCAAAAGTAATGAATAGAGAGACTATAACATATACAGGTGCTTCTACAGTACCTCAGGGATATCCATCATTCTCCTTAGTTTCTGATCTCTCCAGTTCCAATCCAGAATCATGTATTTTGTGGAGTTCAAGCACAGACCATCTAAAAAGGCAACATACATTTTACTACTGAGATACTGTGACTTGTGCTTATCAAAATGGGTCCTTTTTAGCTTTAACATCTTTTGCTGTCTGTTTCCTAGGTAACTTATCTTTGAACACTTAAGTCCTACATTTGCTGGTTGGAAAATCAATGCATTGACACGGCAAACTCCAGTACCCATGTCCTATGCTCTCGGGGAAGATAAACACAAAAGCAGAACAACTACTTGTCAGGCTTGTCAAGAGGTAACATCCTGTCAGCAAATAATTCCTCAAGCTTCCTCTTGATGAAACCACAGTAGCTGAATTTCCAGAGCTAATGAAGAGCTGGTAAGTTACAAGGCCTGAAACCTGCTAATGGGAGTTGAGAGTGTCTAGCAATTTACAGGACTGGGTGCTACGTGAATGTCAGTCAGGTCAGTGGTGCTGCTGAAGAATTCCTTTATCCTCTACATAAAGGGTGTCAAAAGAAGAAAAAGGTCCTTTCTGAACTGGCCCTCTAGCTGTTCCCCTGCTTTTTTCTGGTCTTCTGCAAGATGCTCATAGAATTTTTTGATTCATATAATTTTTGATTCCTCTTCATTCTCTAGTGACCCAATACTGCAATGTTAAGATGTCATAAAAGAACTAGACCTTAGGATCAGATGATACATTTTGTGTCCCCAGTATAAGCTGCCTTCATCTAACATGGCAATGCTGTGCTAAGCAGTAACGATTTAATGTTGGTCTGAGGCACAGGAAGCAACAAAATCATGCTTCTCTTGTGCCCTTTTTGCTACAAAGAGTGCTATGAGTCCCAGTCCACAGCCGGTCCATGAACAAGAAACCACGGTCAGAGTAAGGCAGTGTATAGAAAGAGGAATGGAATCACCTTATTGTCTTGTCATTTTGTCCTTTGTTTTGCTTTGTAATTATTGAGTTAGTAAAAGTATTTAAAATTTGGGAAGAGAAAAAAGGATTTAAGAGGATCATTTCATTACAGGAATAAAATCAAATCACCCCTCATGAAAGTTTACACTGAGCTGAGAGTGACAATTGATACAATGCCTTCTGCCATCATTTCCTTTTGATTTACTTGCAGTGTTTGGTTTCCTGGAGCTTTATATCTTACACCATGGTTTTGCAATCACTGTCAATTAGCATAAATCAGTATTCCTGCCAAAAGAGGAAGTCCTCCACCTCTGCCTGCTCATTACCTGGTTTTGTGTGCATGCCAGTTTTGTTTTAATTGGGATAAGTTCACTGAGCTGACAGACACTTGGACTAGCACAAGCAGGAAGGGAGAATAAAATGGGTAGCATCTGTGAGGGGGAATTATTACAGATTCACAGATTGCATTGGGTTGCAAGGGACCCTCAAAGGTCATCTTGTTGAGGTGATTCTGCCACTCTGCTCTTGTGAGACCTCACGTGGAGTGCTGTGTCCAGTTCTGGGGCCAACACAATAGAGACACAGACCTGCTAGAGTGGGTCCAGAGAAGGGCTACAAAGATAATCATAGGGCTGAAGCACCTCTCCTGTGAAGACAGGTAGAAAGAATTGGGGCTTTTCCACTTGGAGAAGAGAAGGCTCTAGGGAGACCTTATAGCTATATCTGTTTCGAAGGGCTCGTAGAGATAGGAGAAGGGGCAATGGTTTTAAACTGGAGCAGGGTAGATTTAGGTTGGACATAAGGAGGAAATTCTTTACAATAACAGTGGTGAAATACTGGAACAGGTTGCTCAGGGATGTGGTTGAGGCCTCATCCCTAGAAACATTCAAGAACAGACTTGATATGGCTGTGAGCAGCCTAATCTAGTTAGAAGTGTCCCTGATTAGTCTGCCTTTCTTGGGTAATACTGATGTATGCCAGCTTAAAGTGATGATGAAATCAGCTACTAGAATCTTGACCTCATTTTGACTGACACTGCAGAAGTGGGGAAACAGAACTGTACAATTTAGTACTCAAACCCACAGATTTGTGTTGATCTAAACACTTCAAAACCAACAGAACTCTTGCTTCCCATGAAACCAAGTATAAGATGCCTACACAGAAAACCTCCCTTGTTTTCCTACCTTGCTCCACTAGCGCTTTCACTCTTCCAGGAGTTCCAACCCCGATGTGGAACACACCTTTCTCCAACATATTCATCTGTTCTTTGATCTAATTTGAAGAACAAAAGACAAAATCATGATTTTAAAAAGATTTCTTCTCGAAAGGCTGGAAGTAAATTCAACATCTCATAGGATCTCTTTCTAGAATACCATCAAGTAACAAATGCTTTTCACCCTTCAAGCTGTCAAAATGATGTATCTGGGAGAAAGTTAAAGAAACATAACAGTCAGTTTGGCATCACACTTCTCCAGAAGCTCAGTCATTTTCAACTTTGAAAATCTGCTCTGGCACCAACTATTTTTGGATGTGAGAACAGTATGATTCCTGCAGCACTGAAACAAAGTTCTCTGGAAATGTCTGGAGAACTAACAAACTTGAATTAGCTCTCAAAACTCCATTAAGATGAAGGCAGTGGGAAAAAAGGTGAACTAAAGCATATGACATTTGTGTGTTTCACGCTATTTATATCAACAATCAAATGTCCACTAATTATTTCCAACATTCCCATAATCTGTGCTCTCCAACAGGTATGGATGTTGAGTGTTCAGGCATCCAACTGGCAGAATGAAAAGGTGCAGTTTGGTTCTACAATTCTATGTGAGTGAGCCTTCTATTTGGATAGGCAAAAGCCATCTGGATGAGGACCTCAGAGGAACATGAGACGTCTTTAAAACATGGCATTTGCATAAGCATCTACATTCTGTAAAAGATTGCACCAGAATTGCTGGAGATGGTATCTGGTCAGATTCCTCAAACTGCAACAACTGGTTACCAAAAGAAGCCTTATCTAAAGAAAGGAACCACTATATGAAGGGCACTACTGATATATGCTTTAAAAAGAAAATGGCAGGACACTAATCAGTTGCGTAGTTGTTCTAATCAGAGAATCATAGAATCAAACAGGTTGGAAGAGACCTCTGAGATCATCCAGTCCAACCTAGCACCCAGCCCTATCCAGTCAACTAGACCATGGCACTAAGTGCCTCAGCCAGGCTTTTCTTGAACACCTCCAGGGACGGTGACTCCACCACCTCCCTGGGCAGCCCATTCCAGTGGCAAATCACTCTCTCTGTGAAGAACTTCCTCCTAACATCCAGCATATAACTCCCCTGGCACAACTTGAGACTGTGTCCTCTTGTTCTGTTGCTGGTTGCCTGAGAGAAGAGACCAACCCCCACCTGGCTACAGCCTCCCTTCAGGTAGTTGTAGACAGCAATGAGGTCACCCTTGAGCCTCTTCTTCTCCAGGCTAAACAATCCCAGTTCCCTCAACCTTTTCTCACAGGGCTGTGTTCCAGGCCTCTCAGCAGCTTCATCACCCTTCTCTGGACATGTTCTAGTATCTCAACATCTCCCTTACCTTTATGTGCTTTGCAAACAACTTGAGAACTCTGCAGTCTCCTTTAAATGCTGTCATTGACCTAGCAATAATTAAAAAAAAAAAAAAGGAAAAGGAAAGACATTAGGGCTAAGATTAAGGCCACACAGGAGCAAAGTCAAACTAACTAGCACTTCTCAAAATGCTTGAGACACACAGCCCCCCAGTGACCCCTGCTTGTACTTTGAACACCAGGTACGTTCTTGTTCAACAGTGATCAACAACTGGACAATCACAGTAGAAGAAATCAGTAGGGGGCAATATTGTTTAGACAACTTTTCAGATAATATTTAATAATTACAGCCTGTGCTTTCACAGCTAACAGCTCAAAAACTGACTGATCACCTAACTCTAATTTAAAAGTACCTTAGATACTGAGATACAGGCATAGAAGCATAGAATCACAGAATCACAGAACGGCTGGAGTAGGAACAGACCTTAAATACCATCTAGTTCCAAACCCCCAGCCATTGGCAGCAACACCTCCTATCAGACCAGGTTGCTGGTCCTCAGTGCTTCCAGGGACGAAGCAGCCACAACTTCTCTGGGCAACATATTCCATATCTCGCTACCCTCACAGTAAAGAACTTCACACAGTATCACACACACACAGTATCACCAAGGTTGGAAGAGACCTCACAGATCATCAAGTCCAATCCTTTACCACAGAGCTCAAGGCTAGACCATGGCACCAAGTGCCACGTCCAACCTTGCCTTGAACAGCTCCAGGGACGGCGACTCCACCACCTCCCCGGGCAGCCCATTCCAGTGTCCAATGACTCTCTCAGTGAAGAACTTTCTCCTCATCTCGAGCCTAAATCTCCCCTGGCATAGCTTGAGGCTGTGTCCTCTCGTTCTGGTGCTGGCCACCTGAGAGAAGAGAGCAACCTCCTCCTGGCCACAACCACCCCTCAGGTAGTTGTAGACAGCAATAAGGTCACCCCTGAGCCTCCTCTTCTCCAGGCTAACCAATCCCAGCTCCCTCAGCCTCTCCTCATAGGGCTGTGCTCAAGGCCTCTCACCAGCCTCGTCGCCCTTCTCTGGACACACTCAAGCATCTCAGTGTCCTTCCTAAACTGGAGTGTCCTTCCTAAACTTCCTCCTTATGCCCAATCTAAATGTACCTAGCTCTAGTTTAAAACCATTGACTCTTGTCCTGTCACCACAGGTCTTTATAAAATGTCCCTCTCCAGCTTTCTTGTAGGCCCCATGTAAGGGGCTGCTGTAAGGTCTCCCTGGAGCCTTCTTTTTTCCAGGCTGAACATCCTCAGCTGTCTCAGCCAGTCCTTGTAGTAGAGGTGCTCCAGCCCTCTGCTCATTTGTGTCTGTGTTCCTCCTCTGGATCCACTCCAACGGATCCATCTCTTTTTCATGTTGCAGGACCTTGCACTTTGTCTTGTTGAACTTCTTGAGGTTGGCATGGACCAACCTCTCCAGCCTGTCAAGGTGCCATGAATGACTATGTGTGTGTGGGTGCACATTTTACAGGGTCTTTCTGCAGCACAGCTCCTGGGAAAAATCTAAGCTGCTGCAGTCTCTCCTGCAGAGATTGCCCCAAAGCCAGTTAATCCAAACTCATTCGTTGGAAAACCTGACTTGTTCTGGCACATCTGCCATACATATGATTCTGTCTGTGGCACAGAGTTAAACTTTCCAGCTCTCTATCTCATGTTTCAGTGAAAGATAATCACAGGAAATGAGCTCAAGACATCAAAGACAAACATGAAAATTGTGAGATATACATTAATTCAGAGTCGTCAAGGCTTCTGGAACGAGAAGGAAGAAGATACAGAAGGGGGAAAAAAGAGGACAGGGAACTCTGAGAATAGTCATCTCTGCACAGCATCTCTGCCAGCCCGAGCCAGCTGAGAATATGGAACAGACTTGGAGGCAGTGAGGCCAGATGCATATGTTGGCACTTGAAGCCCTGGAACACCATGTCCTCATTGCTTTTGGTGCAAAGTCATGATTTCTAGTAGTGGATCATAATACTTCATTGGTTTACTCTGTTCTTTGTATAACACGTTGCATGTTTTCCCCAAATTGGGAGCATTTTCTTGTTGTTCTGCTTTTAAAGAACATTTCCATGCAACTACTTCACTCTAAAACCAAGCACCTCACTCCCACAGTTTAAAGACATGAGGAACATTGCATCAGTTTGAGTTACTGCATTTGCTGGCTAGCAGGGGACAGTGTCCCAGCTTTGCCTTATGTCTGTGGTTCCAAGACAAAACCACTGACTGCCTGCCAATCTCAACATAACATTTGCTGTTGACATACTTGATGAGTTCCAAGGAACGAAGGGCAGAACTGCAGATAACCAGCATGACCACTGACTTCTTCTCCTTGTGGTTTTTACGGAGTTTTGCCCACTTAGGACAGACTGCAATGAAAAAAAGCCAACCATCAAACCAAGCCATGTACATGCTCAGAGAAAGTGCTGCATGCCACAATTTTCAATTACAGGAGCACATGATGAATGGTAGCCAGCAGCAAGAACACACATGCTGACTCCTATGAGGTCTGGGTCTCTGGCAACAGTTTTACATTTAGGCTGAGAAACTGGAAAAGAAAATGCCCCAAATAAATAAAATACAGAAATATCACATAACTGAACAAATTAGATAAGCATCAAATGTCAGCAGCTTGTAAGGTGACAAGCCCATTGTCTTGATTTGTCACATATGGCAATTTATTTCAAAGAAAACCAACTGAAAAGAAACATTCACCAGACCAGAAGCTCTCTATAAATATAAAGGAGCATTAAACCTCTCTTGGCTCATGTCAGCAGACAGCTGCAGAATGTGTACTGTAAGATAATACATATACCTACTTATGAAGCCACAATAAATTACTGATAAATAGTCCCAAGCAATTAAAAGAAAATCCTAAAACATTTAGATACAAAAGAAAGTGATAAAAAAGAGCCAAAAAACGCAAGACCTGTCATGAAAAAAAGGAAAACAAAAGCCTCTTACATTTGTTAATGTTTTACAATTAAAAGTATTTGAGGCTACAGATAAAAACTGCAACAATATTTAATTAACAATGGTTTTTAATGCAACTTTCATCCTGTGCAACGTTTTAACTCACTTTCCTTCAGGTAGGAATTAAAACTGTGGGTGAGGTCATTGGCTGCCAAAAAACAGGAATCTGAAAACATAAAAGAAAAAAATGTAGTAATTTTTAACAGCAGGAGGAGTATTTATCTTTGCAGTATAACCACAGTGATGAAATCACAACGCTGTCAAAATCCATCATCAGTAAACCACTATTTGTGAAACAAAGATCAATCTACACCTCATGAAGAAGCTTTGAATGCATCAATCAGAGTAACACCTCTCAACTTGATTGCAATTCCTTTCTTTTCTCCTGCCATGAAAACTTGACTGTAGGGCTGCAGAGGTGTGATCACATACTTCAAGAGAAGTACTAATATGTCTTTGCACCAGTCAATCAAAAGTCTTAGCCAACAGCTTTAAAGTCCAGCTGCTAGATTGTTTGTTCAACCTACCTACCGTGGAATACATTTGTACGTCACCCAAACAATTACAGAATGGTTTGGTTTGGAGGTGATGTTGAAGATCACCATGAAAACAGTTAGACATTGGAATCATCTCCCAAGGGAATCAGTCAATTGGCCTACATTGGACAGCCTGAATACTCAGCCTGAAAGGGTGGAGGGCCAGCTCATTTAAGCCATACTATCACCTAGAAAGGTTGGACCCGATGATCCTTACAGTTCCTTCCAAGCAGCCATTCTGTGATTCTGTGTAAAACTGAAGCATCAGCAGCTGATTTACTTTCAACAATGTGTTTAGAAAATGCACTTGACAGTGGTGGAGAAGGGCAGAGGCTGCCCCTCCATAAGCATTTTGTGCTCATAGGAGAGCTCTTCACACCCACTATGGTCCTTTTAATCCAGTGGCAAAATCACAGAATCACAGAATTATCAGGATTGGAAGGGACCTCAAAGATCATCAAGTTCCAACAACCCTGCCATGGGCAGGGACACCTTTCACTAGGTCAGGTTGCCCAGACTCACATTCAGCCTAGCCTTAAAAACATGCAGGAAGGTGCTTCTACCACCTCCCTGAGCAACCTGTTCCAGTGTCTCACCACCCTCATGGTGAAGAACTTCTTTCAAATGTCCAATTTAAATCTACACTCCTTTAGCTAGGATCCATTTCCCCTAGTCCTATCACCAGATGACATCCTAAAAAGTCCCTTACTGACTTTCTTGTAGCCTCCCTTCAGATATTGGAATACCACAATAAGGTCTCCTCAGAGCCTTCTCCTCTCCAAAGTAAACAACCCCAACTCTCTCAGCCTGTCTTCATAGGAGAGGTGTGCCAGCCCTTGTGGTCCTTCTCTGGACACACTCCAGTGCATCCATATCTTTCTTGTAATTAAGGGTTCCAGAACTGGATGCAGTACTCCAGGTAGGGTCTCACCAGAGTGGAACAGAGAGGGAGAATCATCTCCCTCGTCCTATTGGCCACACTTCTCTTGATGCAGCCCAGGATGCAGCTGGATTTCTGGGCTGCAAGTGTGCACTGGCAGCTCATATTTTAGCTTCTCATCCACCAGCACCCCCAGGTCCTTTCCTTCAGGGCTGCTCTCAATCCAGTCACTGCCCAGCTTATATTGGTGCTTGGGATTGCCCCAATCCAGATGCAGGACCCTGCAATTGGTCTCCTTGAACCTCATGAGGTTGGCACAGGCCGACCTCGAAATACTTTTGCTGTTGCTTTGCATTTCTGAATATATTGTTTCATTAATGACTGAACAACTTAGAAGATGGTTTCTAAAGTTCTACTGACTTTTCACCAACAGTCCAGCAACAGTGGAATACTTACAACAACTGTTAAATTAAAGTTTCAGAAATGAGAGGAAAGACAAGCATAGCTCCAGACTGGCAAGAGACCCTGCTCACTACAAGCCTGACCTTCTGAACCATACTAGTTAACAAAAACACTCAGGTGGCTGCTTGTTATTTGCTCAGTGCTTTGAGTGAATGACTTGACAGCTGTAGAAGTTCATAAACTCCTTGGCACTCTATGCCTTCAACTCCCAGCACAAAAATAAATAAACAATGTTCTCCATCCAACCCAAGAGCCAATCCATCTGGAAATGGGTCACTTCACTAGCCCAAAGGTTTTTTTTTTTAATAAGAAAAAAACTAAAGTCATTTATCATTTTTCTAAAAACCCTTAAGGTCTAAAAATAATTAACACAAGCTTATCAAAGCAATCTGTATGGGACCTCTCCAGGTTTTCTTGATTCGACAAGAATGCTGAGCCTGCCCCAGAGAAATAAAGAACCTAGAATCATAGAAGTTAGAGAGCAGCATATTTATCTAGAAAGACAGGCTTAAACATCAAAAGAGAGAAACCACTGCTGGATTAGAAGGCCACAGGTCACTAAGAGTTCGAGATGTATCAAAGCTGTAAGCAAGGTTAGTCAGCAAGCCATTTGCTCTTTGTGAGCACTGCCTGCAAATGATGGACAGCATCTGTAGAATGATAATGCCTCTGTCTTCAGAGTAAGAGGCAGAGAAGTTCAGTCCTGCCTTCATCTCTAACTGAGAGAAGCTAATCCTCCTTTGTTCTGCTTTGCTTTTTCTATCTCTAACTTAACTGGAGATGCAACATAAGAAATGAAGAGGGTACTCATCATGATTGAAACTTGGTCACTTTACACATAGACTAAAACTACCATCTCATTTCATGCCACTACCTGAAAAAAACGTTTCATTCAACATCTGACAACTGTGTTTAGATTAGACATTAGGAAGAAGTACCTTACTTTTTCTTAATGAGGGTGGTGGAACACTGGAACAGGTAGCCCAGAGAAGTTGTGGAAGCCTCTTCCCTGCAAGTGTTTAAGGCCAGAATGGGTGAGACTTTGAGCAGCCTGGTCTGCTAGGAAGTATCCCTGCCCATGGCAGGGGTTTGGAAGTAGATGATCTTTGAGGTCCCTTCCAACTCCAGCCATTCTATGATTGTATGTCAGAATGATGTGAGCCCTCCTGTTATGCGTCTCTACTGAGTCAGCCCCAGTCACAAAACATATTTTCAGTATCTCAGCACCTTGGAAGTTATTATTAAGAACAATGTCATTTCTATTAGAAAAATAAGCTCCTGAGATAAAAACCTTACAACAAAAGGACACATTTAAACAATGCTTCTTTTAATTTCTCTAACTTGAAGAGAACTTACATTTATTCCAAAGAAACAAACATCTGCCCTTAACCACCAGATTAATACACAGCATAAGAAAACATTTTCCTAACAAAGGGCAACTCATAACCTTTCTCAAAAATTGGTTTTCTCCTGCAAAGAAAGAACTCAACAGTATTACACAAAAGAGCTATTAAATATAGGCTGGCTTACCTGACAGCTTCAGTTCCTCTTTTTCAATCACTGAACGGTTCTCACTAAAATATTGACTAAGCAGATTCTGTAGATCCGCAGGGACACCAGGTTTTGGAGAGGATTTTTCCAGGATATCAGAAATTTTCTTCTTCTTAAAAAAAAACAACCCAAACAATAAACTGAATAAGTATGGCATTTCTATGAATTTTACTCTTAGACTATGTTCCTTTATAACTTCATACAGTTATGTTGCCTTAATTACACCTTAATTAGAGAAACACCTTGGAAAACGACCAAAAAAACTATGATGGGAATGTAATACTACAATGGGAATGATGGGAATACAGACTTTAGATAGGATGTTCAGATACTTCTGTTGAGATGGACTGTGAGCCCAAAGGAAAATAAATCCTGTGCACTCACCTGAAATGCTGTCATAAGAAAAAATATAACTGAAAGATGGGCTTGTGAGTTTTGCCATTGTTACACATTAAATACCAAGCTGAAAAGTCTTTTTCCTTCTCATAATGTGTTTTATTATTATTTCTAAAGGATAACATCAGGAATTGAGTGGCTACATAAGTCATATACTAGAATTGATATATTCCGGAGTAACTACCTATCCCTTTTAGGGGACAAGAATAGTTAACTGTATTAACAGAATATCATGCAAGTGTGATGAATGCAAGTTACCAGGTCACAAAACTAGAAGTCAGGCAGAAAGAGTTCAGAAGCTGTTTTGTTCTTCCAGAAAGTATAACTGTTTTAAACCAAGCTAATGTGTTTTAGAGCTTGGACATGAGTTCATAATGATTGTGGTTTACATCTTAGGAATGTTAGCAAAGAACAGGTCTGAATTTTCACTGAAGTGGAGGTGTTGCTATATTTTGCCCCATAATTTAACCCCCGGATCATGGGGGAGTGGAATAGCTTAGGGTTCCCACTATCTGTATGATCTGCCAGCATTTATGGAACCAGCAGATTTTCAAGGATAGAGGAAGCCTGGAGAGAATGGCAAGAATGTGAAGCCTCTCTTGTTCTCACTAGAAGTGATTCAGTTGTGAAAGGCCAGCTGAATGTTTCTCAGCTGTGCAAGCTAAGCTGAACTTGCTGTAATAAGGACATATGACAGCAAAAACTTAGCAGTGAAAAGCAGGAGAGTGTGGTTAGGATGGAGCAGTAGGGTACCATATCTCTGAGTCAAAGTGAGATTTCATGGAGGTGAGGTTGACCTGGAAGCATTTCTGGCAGCTTTGGAGGGGTGGTAGATACCTTTAGTGCAAGTTTGGCAGGATAAGGTCTGGGGCATCAAATTTAAGAGAGCTACAGCAGGAATTTTAATGGAGGGCACAGATACTCTTCCATTCTTTACCACTCCATCTCTCTCTCATACTTAATACACCCCAAATACTCCTGTAACAGCAGCAGAAAAGAGCAGAGCAGAGCCATACAGTGGCTGCTGAAGCCACACCACCTCACAGCAACAGCTAAGTAGACACCCCTGGTTTAGCAGACAGCAAGACAGAGCTATCAGGTTCATTTTACTTAGTAATTCAGCATAAAACACCATTCCAAAGGACCATTACATCATTCCTTCAGCCACTTGGTTTCTTCAGGAAAATGATGGCACTCTGGAGGGCAGAAGCCCAATATTAATGGGAAACTGTGTAAGAGCAAGAGCAAGGACACCTGAGCAGATTGTCTTCCTTGAAGCAGAGCTGTGGGGAAATGTTCCTCATGCAGCAGGTTTTATTATTTTCCTTCCAATTAATTCCAGATGCTGAAAAAGCAAAGTTTGGGTTTTTTTTCTCCCTTTTCTTTATTTTTGGAGAGAGCATTTTGTTTGGAACCTCAACCTGATAAATATTTCTTGATGGATTTTTGACAGGCTGTGTGGGTCCTTTTAGTGGCCTAGCCCCATGGGAATAAGAGGTGTAACCAAGTGCCTATTGTTTGCCTGAGAATGAGGTCCTTTTGGTAAGTCTGGTTCACCAATCATCCACAGGATGCTTTTGCTCTGGCAGCAGTGGAACAAGCACCACAGTCACTTCTGTCAGAGCTCTGTTTAAAGCACAACCTCACTCTTCCCTCTTCCCATTCCCTGGATGATTAAGAAACCTGACATAATACAGAAAGGCCACCTCTCAGCCTTGTGAGGGAGCCAACAATTTACAGTCTGTCTCAAAAGCCAATTCATTTGCCTGGTGCCATATAATTTCCATCTTGACTGTAGCATGTTTTTTTGCTGAGGGTGAGGATGGAGCACAGCCAGAAGGACAATATGGAATATTTATTTATATACTTATGCTATGAGGAGAAGAGCAAACAAGGACAATTCTTGGCTCAAAAGACCTAACAGCAGCTGCAGCCTGACCACACTGATGAAATGGGGCAGACTCTTCAGCGACTGAAATTCCATCTTTCTTTGATGCATTTACTTTTTCCTGGTGTGTAACACTTGTAAGTGGGGTATAGGCACATACAAGTCTTGAGCAAAGTATGTAGACAGCACTATGTAGCATGTAGACATGTAGAATGAGCAGAGGGTGTAGACATATACAGCCCTTGAACAGCCATACCTTGACACAATGCCATACTTAGGCTGGGAATGGATCTTGAGAGTGAAGTGAAAAAAAGAAGCAGGAATTTCTAAAAGAGGCTGCAGTATTATGACCATACTACTTCTCATCATGACAGGTCTGTCCCAATTCCTGTTCTTGTAATAGCACATACACCCACTGCCCAGTCCCCAGACACACTCTGGGACATTCATACCTTCTTTCTCTTCTTTGCCTTTACAGTGCTCTCTTGTTTTTCTTCAGGCTGACTTAGAAAACACTCTGTAGGCTGCAAAACAAATATTTTCAAAAAGCAATTTTAAGAGGTTATCAGCTATATGGGGAAATTACCAACATCAATTACCAAAGGGAAGTAAGAGGGGATATAGAACATAGAATGCTGGGTTAGGGAAAAACAAACCAACTGACCAACCAGCCAAAAACAAAACTACCTAACTTCCTCACCTGGAAGGACCAAATTCTTATATATATATGGAGTAATTTTGGAACTGTGATCTATACTATTCCCTTGAAAAAAAAACCAACCAAAAAACAAGTAAGGGAAGCAGAAGACCTACATGGAAAAGAAAGATCTCTTGAAAAAAAAAATCAAAAAGAAAAAGGAGGTTTACAAAATGTGGGAAGATTACAGAAATACTGAGATGCGACAAGAAAGGTAAAGGCCCTCTTGGAGCTGAGTCTTGCCAGGGAGGTGGAAGAAAACAAGAAGAGCTTTTCCAAGTATATCAGTAACAAAAGGAAGATCAAGGAGAAAGTGGCTCCACTACTGAGCAATGTGGGAGACATGGTAAGTGAAGGTGCAGAGATGGCAGCATTGCTGAATGCTGCCTTTGCCTCAGACTTTACTGCTAAGACCAGCCCTCAGGAGCCTCAGTCTCTGGAAGCAAGGGAGCAGAACTGCAGAGAAGAGGACACTCCACTAGCCAGTCAGGTCTGGGTTAGATAGCACTTGTGTCAACTGAAAACACACAAATCCCTGGGCCCCAATGGGTTGCATCCATGAGTGCTAAGAGAACTGGCTGACATTGTTGCTGAGCCTTTCTCCATCATTTTTGAAAAGTCATGGAGAACAGGAGAGGTGCCTGATCACTGGAATAAGCCAGTGTCACTCCAGTCTTCAAAAAAATGGCAAGAAAGAAGACCCAGGCAACCAGTCAGCCTCACCTCCACCCCTGGAAAGGTGATGGAGCAGCTCATTCTGGAGGCCATCTCTAACCACATGGGAGAAAAGTGGGTTATCAGGATGGATTTACCAAGGGGAGATCTTGCTTGACTAACCTGATAGCCTTTTAGGACATCATGACCAAATGGGTAGATGAAGGAAGAGCTGTGGGTATCATATACCTTGACTTCAGCAAGGCCTTTGATACTGTCTCCCACAACATCCTCACAGAAAAGCTCAGGAAATATGGCATAGATGGTTGGTCTGTGAGGTAGATCAATGAGAGCCATGGGGATGACTGGGGAATTGAGCATCTCCCCTATGAAGAGAGACTGAGAAACCTGGGGCTGTTCAGTCTGGAGAAGAGAAGACTCAGAGATCTCATCAATGTCTGTAAATATCTGAGGGGTGGGTGTCAAGTGGATGGGGCAAATTTCTTTTCTGTGATCAGCAGCAATAAGACAAGGAGCAATGGCTACAAACTGGAACAAAGAAGATTTTACCTCAACATGAGGAGAAACTTCTTTAAAGTGAGGATGATGGAGCACTGACACAGGCTGCCCAGAAAGGTTGTGCAGTCTCCTCTGGAGACTTTCAAAGCCTGCCTGTACGCGTTCCTGTGCAGACTACCCTAGGGGATCCTGCTTTGGCAGGGAGGTTGGACTCAATGATCTCTGGAGGTCCCTTCCAACCTCTAAAGTTCTGTGATTCTGTTGTAAGCAAGGGGGGAAATAGAAATAGAGAAAGTTGAAACCTAGAGGTTGTAGCTGCAATTCCATTAAATGGTGAAAAGCAAGGCTGCTATATTAAAAAAAACTCTGCAGGAAAATGTGAACAAAACTTTTCAGGGACTTCGTATTTTTAATCTCTATTATTGTGAGTGGTTGTTTTTCTAAACTTTGCCAGCAGTGCTTTAAAATAACTGGGTCTAAGGTCAGTATCCAGACAGCAAAAGATACCACAGAACTGGATGAGCGTAATTGGACACAATCATGTTATGGATTTCCTTTTACACTTGTATGCAGAATTTAGGAAAACAAGCTTTGAATCTGTTTTGCCCCATTCCTGCTTCATCTCCTCATTGCAGGCATAGTCAAATACACCTAAGAAAAACATATGGTACACTTCAGACTAAAGTTTAACATGCGCTGCTCTTCTGTGCCTGGGTGAGCAGACTGAATTGGTGTCTTTGTACCAGAGTCACCGTTCACATAAGCTAGGGTTAGAACTTGTCCTTAGCCACCTAAAATTGTCCAAAACAGGAAGCGAGGCACAGGCTTTCCTTGTTCTGAGCACAGCAATTCTCTTTTCTCTTGCCTTAGGGACTCCCACTTCATGGAAATGTAACTTAATCTACATAGATTTGCTTTAACGCTTAATAAGTGACTTGATGGACAGCAACGGGAAAATAGGCAAAGCTGCAGGAAAAAGCTCCTTGATACTAGGATGTATTTGGCTGGAAAAATCTGCTCCTGTGAGAAACCACAGAGAAGTCTCATCACATGGAGCATTAAAAGCTCAGGAACAGCAAATCCAGCACTGCTCCCTGGGGAAAGCCTGGAAGAAGAGTATCAGCAGGAAAGGAAGCCCAGCCAAAAGCCAGAGAAGCTGCTCCTTTGTTCTCTTGTGAAAGCAGCTTCAACAGGGCCAACAGTGCTACAGGAAAGCTAACGGAAGCTTCTTCTCTGAGCTCTCCTTGCACTACCTCTCCGTAGCAGGAGGACACTTTATGACAACTGGTAGGTACTTTATGATTGTCCAGCACATTTGTGCTTTTCCATGCCCACTCTCATATACTTTTCAGAAGAATTCTGTGGTGTTTAATTGTTCATCTTACAGCTACAGTTTCCTCTTTCTCCCCACTCTCGTGGCTAACCTAGCTGTAAAACCCAGAATACCCCATGCTCAGCACACAAATAAATGACCTATTGCTTGCTTCTGCTTTCTGTGCCATGGTGCAACCACAGCTGTTGCACTTGCAACAGTAGCAGTGAAGTACAGAAGTGGTCCTGAATCCGGATGAGGTTTTAGATGATACTTAGGAACTACCAGAGAAGATTTGGCTGGCAACTGGCTGCAGCCAGCAAAGCACTCCACAAATAGGGCTAAACAGGTTGAACAAAGAAGTTGTGCACACCTCATCCCTGGAAGTGCTTAAGACCAGTCTGGATAAGGCTTTGTGCAGCCTAGCCTAGTGGGAGGTGTCCTGGCCCATGGTAGGGGTGTTGGAATGAAATGATCTTTAAGGTCCCTTCTAACTCAAGCCATTCTGTGATTCTATGGCTATAACACAGCCTGGATCAATACTCACCCATGAGAAGCTGTGAAATGGACCATAGCTTGTCTCAGCTACAGAGATCTGTCCCTGTGATTTTCTCAGGTAAAACCAGGTATTACCTTCAGTAGAAATCAAGGCAACAATTGCAAGTAGAAACTCACTTCAACTAACAAAATTGTTCCAGGGTTAATATAAGCTCTTTGGGTTCATTTTGGTTTGTTTCCTTTTTGGAAGTCTGTATCTTAACTCTGATTCAGGTGAGAACATGTCTTTGTACTGATTTATTCAAGGGATACTATCAAGTGAAAAAAGTCAGAAAAGGGCCAATCCAAATCTCTTTCCTCCAGTAGGGTGTGATGGCTTTCTCCTAGAAAATAGGTTCCCTATCCCATGGCTATCTAAAACTACCACTCATTCACTTTGGGCCCTTTTCTCCCTTCATACACATTGTGAACTGTTTTACATAAATCTGCAAAGTACACAAATCTGCAAAACTCATTGTCTTGTGCAAGAAAAAAATAACAACCTGTGCCCCAGAGATGAAATACTGTCTCCAGGAGAAACAAAGTTTTTCTCACTGCTAACCCTTCATTCAGATGTTTAAGAGCAGCACCAAATGCTGTGGCTTCTTTTTTGAAGGTAGTATGTAATCCTCTTTTTCAACATCAACAGAAGTACACAGCAGGCTTGTATTTGAAGTTTTGCTTCCTCTGAGAAGCATGACAAGACTCAAAATTATCTCTTTTAAAATTATACATACATGTAGACATAGTATACTATTAGCCCAGCAATAAGAATTCCATTCTATTCAGATGTTAAAAATAGTGGAACAAGAAAGGGGGTGAAGGGCTGTAGAAATTACGTATCTGTGATGAGCTGCAGTCTGAGGAGAGGTTGAGGGAGCTGGGCCTGTTTAGCCTGGAGGAGGCTCAGGGGTGATCTTATTACTGTCTGCAACTACCTGAAGGGGCATTGTAGCCAGGTGGGGGGTGGCCTCTTCTCCCAGGCAACCAGCAATAGAACAAGGGGACACAGTCTCAAGTTGTGCCAGGGTAGGTATAGGCTGGATGTTAGGAGGAAGTTCTTCCCAGAGAGAGTGATTGGCATTGGAATGGGCTGCCCAGGGAGGTGGTGGAGGCACCGTCCCTGGGGGTCTTCAAGAAAAGCCTGGCTGAGGCACTTCGTGCCATGGTCTAGTTGACTGGATAGGGCTGGGTGCTAGGTTGGACTGGATGATCTTGGAGGTCTCTTCCAACCTGGTTGATTCTATGATTCTATGAAATATTTAGGCATCTGATCTAGACTGAACTTCTGACCCTTATCCAAATGTTGCCTACCTACTCATGCAATAGTTCTTTGCCTGCCACCCTTAAGAAAAAGTCACTTGCACGTTTTTCTTATGCAAGACATAGAGCAGACCATCTACTGGTTTTCTACATGGCTCCCTTGTGCTCTGTGTTTTTAAGCTATTTTTACATGGAAGTTTTTAACATGAAGAAAACAGGAAATCTGTGCCGAGACCATTGATTTATGAACCAAAAAATGTCATAAATTCCTTGTTTGTTAATCATAGACAGTACATAAAATATTTCCTGTATTATATTTCTAAGAATATTTTTTTTCTTCACATGTTGCCAAGTTACTGGAAATTCAAACGTAGAAAGAAAACATTCTTGCCTGTGTGTGAAAGTTTACATTTTAGGTCAGCCATATACTCTTGACTTCTGGAGTTTGTGACAAAGTAAACACAGCAATGTGCCATTCAGATGGGAGACAAATTCTTCATTTTATAGGAAGCCTGAGGACATCCAGTAGACTAGAAACATAAATGTTCTTAACTTTATTTGGTTGTCTGCTGACTGGCTTTAAGGTGCCAAGTCCACTGCAGAATACTTCCAGCCTGTGAATAAGGCAGAGATGAGTAAAATGGGTTATGTGTTTCAGAACTACAGAGCTACTAGCTTTCCATAAATACATCTGATTTTGCAAATGTTTTGCTCTAAGGAACATGCAATAACATGTCCATGTCTTTAAGCTCCCATGTCTTTAAGCTGGGGTCGGAGTGGCTGAAGAGCAGCCAAACTGAAAGGGATCTGGGGGTGCTGATTGATACCTGCCTGAACATGAGCCAGCAGTGTGCCCAGGTGGCCAAGAGAGCCAGTGGCATCCTGGCCTGCATCAGGAATGGTGTGGTCAGCAGGAGCAGGGAGGTCATTCTGCCCCTGTACTCTGCACTGGTTAGACCACACCTTGAGTACTGTGTTCAGTTGTTCAGTTCTGGGGCCCCCAGTTTAGGAGAGACATTGAGATGCTTGAGCGTGTCCAGAGAAGAGCAACGAGGCTGGGGAGAGGCCTTGAGCACAGCCCTACGAGGAGAGGCTGAGGGAGCTGAGATTGGTTAGCCTGGGGAAGGGGAGGCTCAGGGGAGACCTTATTGCTGTCTACAACTACCTGAGGGGTGGTTGTGGCCAGGGGGAGGTTGCTCTCTTCTCTCAGGTGGCCAGCACCAGAACGAGAGGACACAGCCTCAGGCTGCACCAGGGGAGATTTAGGCTGGAGGTGAGGAGAAAGTTCTTCACTGAGAGAGTCATTGGACACTGGAATGGGCTGCCCGGGGAGGTGGTGGAGTCGCCGTCCCTGGAGCTGTTCAAGGCAGGATTGGACGTGGCACTTGGTGCCATGGTCTAGCCTTGAGCTCTGTGGTAAAGGGTTGGACTTGATGATCTATGAGGTCTCTCCCAACCTTGGTGACACTGTGATATAAGAATATACTAGTGTCCACTGGAGGGCTATGAGGACGATGAAGTGACTGGAACATTCTTCTGATGAGGGAAGGCTGTTTAGCCTGACAGGTGATCTTATCAGTGTTTACAAATACCTTAAGAGTGGGTCTCAGGAAGAAGGGGTCAATCTCTTTTCAGTGGTGCCCAGTGATAGGATGAAAGGCCACAGAGACAAAATGGAATACAGGGAGTTTCACCTCAACATGAGGAAAAAAATTCTGGGCCCTGAGGGTGCTGGAGGAAGCTGCTCAGAGAGGGGGGGGTCTCCTTCTCTGGAGACTTTCAAAACCCAACTGGACATGTTTCTTCCGTGGCCTGCCTTAGGTGATCCTGCTTTGGCAGGGGTGTTGGACTTAATGGTCTCCAGAGGTCACTTCCAACCCCTACCATTCTTTGATTCTATGATTCTAAAGTACTGCCTTCTTGAGTTTCATGGTTAAACATCAAATGACTTGATTCCAAAACACAGGTTGATATTCTTTCTATGACAGGAGGAGCCACAGCAGGTATTCTGTTGCAGCTGAGCAGTCCCAGTCAGGGATAACTGCAGGGTAACTGGCAGGGTAACTGCATTTGGTTATTCTTTCTACTGTTCTCACAGAAAGAGCAAACCAACTCCTCCAAACAGTCTTAACTGAGTTCTAAACACGTAGATAAAGATAATGGTGATTAAAAGTAGCTTCTAACCCATGTCACACCCAGACTGAGTTGGAATCATAGAATCACAGAATGGTTTAGGTTGGAAGGAACCTCCAAAGATCATCTAGTCCAACCCCCCTGCAATTAGCAAGGACATCCTCCATTAGATCAGGTTCTCAGAGCCTTGTTGAGCCTGACCTTCAATATCTCCAGGGGTGGGACCTTGACTACTTCCCTTGGCAACTTGTTGCAGTGTTCCACCACCCTCATGGTGCAGAACTTGTTTCTAGCATCTAATCTAAATCTCCTTGTGCTAGTTTGAGGCCAATTGGAATATTTTAATGAGAGAAGTTAGATCATTGGTTGTAAAAAAAAATAATGATGAAGTCTATATCATTCATTGGTTTGCTGACAGGGATAAAAAGCCAAAAAGTAAACAATTTGTCCCTTTCTGATCTTCAGTGATCCTATCACTGCAGGCCTTTGTAAACAGTCCTTCTGCAGCCATCTGTTCTTATTCACAGTTGTACTCTAAAAGACACAGGGAACACAAGGATATGACTAGGAGTTGTACTAGATGACCCTCAAAAGTCCTCAGCATCTGACCCCACAGTAGACCACATACAAAGCAATATAGCTTTCTCTTGTACTGCTCGCTTCTCTCTCCCCAAAACAAAACATGGAACCAGCTCAACTATCTGTCTCATGTCACCTTTGTTCTCCTTGGAAAGGCACACAAAAGCATAGTAAATGCTACTGCGTTGTTTGCACTTCTCTGTTACAAAAAAAAGAACATCCCTGCAAATGCTTTTCACTTGGGCAACTGCCTAGGGATCACACAATGAATTTACTGTTGGCCTTGAGGTCAAAATTCATATCCTTAATGCCAAGAAGAGATAGATTTCAATGCCATTTTAGCTCGCTGACATCCATTCAGTGAATTCTCTGGGATGGTATCACGAAGGCAGAAGAAATTTACTTTCAGATGAGATTCTTCTTAAAATGAGCTGACCTCTAGATGATTTTTTTAAGCTCAAGCTGGGGTGATGCTGTCTGTCAAAGACCTTACTGCCGTTTCCTTGCCATACTCCATGTAATGCTGAACAGCACAGTTCCTACTGATTTTAAAGACAGCTTTTAATAGTGAAAGGCAACGAAAACATCGGTCCAAGTGGAACTAAATTCTTATTCACTTGGACATTGCACTGGAGAAATACTTAGGTGGAGATGCTGCACAACATTTAAGTACAGCTTTCAAGACCTTGTATGAGCAAGAAAAAGAAAAAAGGTTGTAAGGGAGGACAGTTGGTAGCACCATCCAGGCAGTCACACAAAGCAAGAGAGAAGATATTATTGAAATCTACTGGAATCTGATCACTTTCAAATAAGGCAAAATTATGTAATTAATCTTATGACATAAACAGGTCAGACAAAGAGTGAAGGGAACTACCCCTTTACTGAAGGAGATGATGTTTCCCTATTCATTATGATCTCTGTGTCCACACAGTTGCTAAATGTACTAACCTTCTTCCTTTTCTTTGTCACAGCAGGTTTGGAATCAGCATCTTCTTGTGTTGCTGCCCTGTTATTACCTGCTTTCTCAGTGGCTTCATCATCTGAAGGATCTAATGAGAAAAAAAAAAGCAGAGTTTTTCTCACTTATTTTGAAATTCACCTCCTATCTTTTCATTCAAGACTAGGGTTAAAATCTTCAGCTGAACGTTTGTCACAATAATACAATCTTGAGATTGGCAGTAAGTACAGCTGTAAAAAAAAATAATCATTTTATAATACTGGGGTTTGAAACGTGTTCAAAGAAAAGTTCTAGTTCAGGCAATATAGTTCTGAGTCCTTCTAGCATGCTACACATTGGGTGCCAGCTACAGCATCACAGGTAGCAGTATTTAATCTTTTCAAAATCTCCTTGGAATTAAGCTAAGCCATGAACAACACAGGCTCAGCTAGCCTATTTGCCTCCTTCTCTTCACAGGCACAGCCATCAAATCAACAGCTGAATAATGGACTGTGGCCACATGAGTGCTGGATCCCACGTAGGGTGAGTGGCTGGCACCAGAGGAGGAGCAGTGATGCCACTCCTGGCAGCCCTTTACCACAGGCTAGCTGCAGCATTAAGCTGGTGCTGAGTCAGCCTCAGGGGACAGTAGGTGGGTGGCCATTCTGGGATCTCTTTTCAAAGAGGTATGAGCAAGGGAGGCAGCAGGTCCAAATCTCAGGCTAACTTGCACACCAGGAAATACATGTCACTGATCTCCAGGAGCTGCCCTCTTGGAGGGCAATTTGCCATCTTTCTGAGGGACAAATTGAATCTGGCTGACTCTTCTCCCCTCACCCTTCCCTGCAGAGCACAGTGGGAAGAGGTGTTCTCCTCTCCTAGCTGTGAGAGGAGCATCTCTGTCTCGCCTGCCCTCTCTGCAGTGGGGGGACAGGCAGGGCACCAACCTTCTACTCCCACAGCTTGGCTCCTAATGCTTTGCGCTTGGACTGGACCCTCTGCTCATGGGGCACTGCAACCCATCTTGTTGATGGTTGGACTCAATGATCTTATAGGTGTTTTCCAACCAAAAAAACTCTATGATTCTTCTGATGTGGACCATGAACAAGAAGACTGAGCAGCCATCCCCAGTAGGACTGCCACTTTCACTAGAACATCACTGCTACTGTCCCAAGAGTGTTCATCAGATATTGGTTGGAGGTGGAAAGTTATGACCACTTTATGTCCTTAACACATTTTGGAGTTTCAGATATGACACTTCATTAGAAGAAGTGGATGAATGACATCATCCACCATAGTCCTGAAAGTTGTAATTCAGTGTTACCTCTATGCATTATGATGAATTTGTTTCTCCCCATATCCCTCTTCCTAAGGCAAATGACTTGTGCTACATTTTGGCAGAACAGCCTCTGTGTTTGACCAGCTCCACACTCCCATGACACATACTACATCCAAGCAGGCTGTGGATCAATGATATAAACTAAGCATGAAGAGATCAGAACTAATTGCCCCTGTCCCTCTTGCTCATCAAGCTTAGACCCCAAACACCCATTCCAGAGTGTATCTGTGCATGTCTCACTGAACTGAGTTGCTGAGCCAGGTCTTTCTCAGCATATTATTTCATGTTGGAAATAAATGGCAATTGCACAAAATAAGGTTCAGGGGAAGCTGCCTATGATCTTTAGGCATTCCTTAAATTCCATTTGGCATGCTCTGAAAGGCAAGCAGGAGTCATGCAAGTTTTAAATAACCTCTTCTCTTTCTCATAACTACAAGACACGCTGCTAGCAATAGAAATCTAAAACCTGACAAATGGTTTCCATGATCTGAAATAGCCTAACAATGTACCACCTGCTCACTGCCCATCTGGGGTTTGCACTGCACTTTGTGATGCAAGAAGTGAGAGAAGATAAAACCAGCTTCCAGCCCCAGAGTCAACAACCATCTGTGAAAATAGTTCCTATCTGAGCATCTTTCTGCAGTATCTGAGAATTTTTATTTCATACAACAGGAAAACTTTATATCTGATCCAGAAAGAGACACTCATGTCCCAGTTGAGACAGCAGGTAGTTTCAAGCTGTGATTGCTCATGACACCATGTCGGCTCCCATGATGACAGGAGCATTTTGTTGTAGGCATCGAAGCACCATGGGCCAAACTCTGCCAACCATGCTCACGTTAAAGAGCGTACCTTCTGCTGCAAATAGTTACTTTGATGTCAGTGGGGTTATTCACAAAATAAATCATAACTTGATGCAAATAAATGCAGAAGCACCCATCTCACAGACCCCAAACACATCTGTATCAGAGAGGTGCTGTATACCCTGCTCAGGTGAGACCCCACCTGGAATCATGTGTTCAGTCCTGAGACCTCTAGTACAAGAAAGACATTGAACTGTTGGAGGGGGTCCAGGCTTGGAGAATTGGGTCTGTTCAAACCGGACAAGAGAAGGCTCTGGGGACACCTTGTAGCTGCCTTCCAGTACCTGCAGAGGGCCTACAAGAAACTTCAAGAAGGACTTTTTACAAGTTTTTTTAGTGACAGAACGAGGAGGGAATGGCTTTAAACTGAAAGAGGGGAGATTTAGACTTGATATTAGGAAGAAATTATTTACAGTGTGGGTGGTGAGACACTGGAACTGGTTGCCCAGGGAAGTTCTGGATGCCCCCTCCCTGAAGGTGTTCAAGGCCAGATTGGACAGGGCTTTGAGCAACCTGGCCTAGTGGAAGGTGTCCCTGCCCATGGCAGGGGGATTGGAACTAGACGATCCCTTCCAACCCAAACCATTCTATGATAAGCTATCTAGGAGACTCCTCTTGACCAGAGGAGGAGAGAGCACAAATGCTTCCTTATTATTAAGTTGGTACAAATGCAGAACCTAATTGATTAATCTGATGTTGACTTTCATCTCTTTGCAGTGCAAATGAGCAGGCAGGCAGGCAGGCGCTGACCGAATACACTGCTGAAGGGTGGCGTTCAGCATAGCAACCCTTCGCATCTGTTTTCCTGCAACGTACGGACCACAAGGTCATCAAAGATGCCTGAACAGTCACGTAATGCTCTCAAGATAGAAAAATAAATGTGAGTTCCACAGCTCTTCAGGTTTTTCCCTGTGGTATTACATCAGCAACATGGCATCACTGTAGCAGGCTTCCCAGTCATTACCTATTTATACTCGATTTTATTTTGAGGCGTGCTGAAGTGGAAAAAGTAATTTATCCTTAACAAATATGGGAATAAGACTTTACCATGTATGACATTGATCAGTATTTAAAATCAATCAGTGCAATGGTTTCTAACCTTTGAAATCTAATGCTGATAGGTACACATTTAAGTGCATCAATATGTAAACGAAATATATGCATATACACACCTATTTTAACACATGCACATCTGCACAGAATCACATAGAATCACAGAACTGGTTTGCTTGGGAAAAGCACTCTAAGATCATCAAGTCCAACCATCAATCTAAGGCCACCATGGCCATTAAATCATGTCTCAAAGTGCCACGTCCATGTGTTTCTTGAACACCTCTGGGGAAGCACATAAACAAGCACACAGATACTAAGGTAATTTAACAAGTTCCCTTTAATCACATTTATTATCTAATACACTCACTAAGAATGCTCATTTGCTTGGCTACTTATGCTTTTAAAAGCATAAAGGGTTTTTAAAGGCAGACAAGACCTTCATGATAGAGAAGGTAATGACATATGTTTTGAAGGGGAATGTAATTTTGCTTGTACAAAATAAAGAATATATATAAATTTGTGTTTGCTAGGCTGATTCACCCTTACTGAGACTTCTGACCTTCACATTCCACTTTTCTTCAATGAAGTGATTGATAAAGGAATTAATAGTGACCAAACCATAAAGAATTAATTCGTATAAAGACTAAAGCTGACTGAAAAAGTGAAACTCTTCCAGGCAGCACACCTCCAAATGCTTCCCCCCCAAAAAAAAAGTAACAATTGAAAAGGTACAGAAAACAAGCTTAAAATTCTTTGGAAATTGTCATTTTGGTTTGAGCCAGGTTATGGCTAAAATAAAGATAAAGGAAGCTCACAGAAATGATGGCTGCTATGGGAAATTCCTCACAGCAGGAGAGAATGAAGAGAACGGAATGGCATTTTTTTTAAGAGGAAGTAGGTATGGCACAACTCTTCATAGGATGGGAATAACAAATACATCATTAAAAAGCAGGCTCAGAATGGAAAAATATTCATTTGTACAGATATCCAAAGAAGGAATAATTTCCACTAGTGTGGGGTATTTTTCTGAGGGTTTTGTTTCTCTGTTGGTTCTCTTCTCTAGAAGCTAAGTGAGATCAAACATCCATCTGATATCCAGAAGAGTCCCAGTGACACAAGTTCATTTCTGACCATTAAGCTAATTTCCATGCTGGAATTTGGAGGGAATCTGTCTTATGTGTCCGCAAGGCAGACTCCCTCAACTTTGATATATCTGGCACTGTCTGCAGTCAAAGACACACTCAAGGTCAGAAGACCCAGAGGGGTCTGAACAGAAATCTCTGCTTTCCCTCTTGTGCTCCCACCAGGGCTATATATCACTACTAAATTAGAATTACTTATATGAAAAACAAAGTTTGCAGAAAATTTATTATTGCCTTCCCCACTCCCCACTTTTCATCCTCCTGTGACTGGTCTACAATTGCCTCATATCTGAAATGAAACTTTAAACAAAGCCTATGTTTTCTGATTTATACCAAAAAGCCCTGTACAGTGTGGAAATAGGTTTTATATTTGTTATGCTCTCTGTTTTCTGACATGTTAGAGGAAAGCATGTGCTTGTCACTACTTTGTAGGTGGTCATGGTTCATTCAATGTGGGTGTTCTGTGATGGATTCATTTCAGGCTCTTTCTATTTATTGGTTGATTAAACAGTACTGATCTGTGTTCATTAATCTGGGGGGGAAATAGTTCTCAGTGCTCCCAGCTTTAAATTCAGCAGACTGAAAAATATTTGATGTCAAGTAAAATGTCCAGTGTGTTGGGCACATGTCAAGTTTATTTTTAATTGCTATTTTAGGTTCCTTTTCTTTGGGAGGAACAGAGGAGAGGGGAGAGAGGAGGTCAGGGGAAAGAATAAAATTGAAGCCTGAGACTTCTTTATTAAACTCCTAATTTTGTAATTAAAAACTGACCTAAAACTTCAGTAAATCAGAGAAGTAATCTTAATGGCAATGCACTACTTTTAATTTAATATCATAGCATCTCCTTTCAAGTCCAATCAGGCACAGACTCTGCAAGGTCAACTAGTTCTCTATAAAATATAACAGCTGTCAGCAGAATTAGGTCCCAGGTCCCTGTTTGTCCTTGTTCAGTTGAGAAGTCTTTTCTTGCCACTACAGCGATGCTGATCACTGGCTGAAAGCAGTGATGACAGTATTTTAACATACCACTCAGGCATCGCTCTTCAAGGCAGCAGGAAACATGACATTCAAGTGGGATCTGGCCATGCTGCCCACCAGTACCCAAAGAAACAAATGAGGTCTTTTAAATAAAACAGGCCTGGCTGGGGCACTGATCTAGATGAAAAATAAAAGACAATTTTAAAACCCAAAATTTAAAACTTTTTGAAGCATTATAAGCTTTACACTACTTCACAAAAGAGAAAGGTTCTGTGTAGCACTGGGAGAAGCAGGTACAGAAGCCAGTGGTGCACAATGGCAACAGGCAAGCAGCAGCTCAAATCACCTCCTGGACGGATCCCAAATTACTCAGCAGTGTGTCATCTGCACTGCTAATCCTGAAAGAAAGATCCCTTTCAGATTTACCTGGACAATCCTCTAGATCTAAATTGCCTCTCTCTAGGCAATGGACAGCTTTGAATCTTTCTATTGGGAAGCCTAATAATAGCTTTGATACTGTGGAGCCCACGGATAAGGCCAACTGACCAAGCAACAGCTACGAAGCTGTTTTGGAGACCTCCAGATCAGCCACGTGAAATGGATATGTATTCAAACTTCATTAATACGCTTCTTCAGAGCAGCTGCTGGTTCTTTGCCATGGCAATACTTTAGAAATTGCTAGTAAACGAGATGAAATGTTAGTGACAAAGGTAATCTGCTCTTGAGGAAGATCACCACATAACCATCACATCAAAAAAAAGCTACAACAGGTCAGTACCCTCTTGTCAAAATTTCTCTGACTAAATTAGAATGGGTTTTCTGGCACCCCCAGAAAGGTACATAATTCTGCTCCTCACAGGCATGTATCACCTGCAGTGGCATAATGCAGAAATCCGGATGACAGATTACAGAAAGAAAACTCAAAACCATCCCCATACCTCCTTAAGTATTAGCTAAATCATTTTAAAAAGTAGAGTAAATCAAGATTTAGTCTTGGTAAGAGAACATATATATTGTGACAGGAAATGAAAAACCAATATTTAATTGCACCAAAAGACACAGGATTACAGCTCAGTGTAAAACTTTGATGCAATGAAGAATAACAGCATGGCTAAGCACGGTGCCACTTAAAAGGTAATGAATTTGTCTGCCTGCCTGTCTGGGCTGAGATAATATCAGTAGCAAATACACTTTGTGCTGGTGCTCCGTTATGTCAAACCAGTCAGTCATGGCTGTCCAAGTTTTGGGTACTGTTATGGAAGGCCAATATAGGCCTAATCCATGTTCTGGCTTGTCTAGGCATGTCTACTGAAAGGGGAAGGAACAACGTGGGGAAAGAAGGCAAAAGGATTGGAGACACCCAGTCTGAGGGTCCAAGACTTGTCCAGACTTGTTCTCCTTTGCAGTGGTAATCAGGGTACATACACTTGTTTATGCCTGGCCTGTGTTTTCCCAAATAAGGGTAAAGCAAGCTCCTGGTTTCACCTCATACGGCCAGTTTTGGCAAAGTCCCATTCTGACAGGTGAAGCTGTGAGGCCAAATGAGCCATCACATTCAGGCAATTAATAAACATGGGCAAGTCTGTAAAACAACATGCTCTCTGCTCTGACCATGTGCTTTGCTCTCTGCTATTGTGCTTTTGTCTCATGGTGCTCTGTTCTGCCTCACTGTGCTCTGCTCCACCTCACTGTGCTCTGCTTGCCACGCTCCAGAGCAGCTTTGCTTCAAGTCCTGTGTCCAGTTCTGGGCCCCTCAATTCAAGAAAGATGTTGAGGTGCTGGAACATGTCCAGAGAAGGGCGACAAAGCTGGTGAGGGGCCTGGAACACAAACCCTGTGAGGAGAGGCTGAGGGAGCTGGGCCTGTTTAGCCTGGAGAAGAGGAGGCTCAGGAGTGATCTTATTACTGTCTACAACTACCTGAAAGCACATTGTAGCCAGGTGGGGGGTGGCCTCTTCTCTCAGGCAACCAGCAATAGAACAAGGGGACACAGTCTCAAGTTGTGCCAGGGTAGGTATAGGCTGGATGTTAGGAGGAAGTTCTTCACAGAGAGAGTGATTGGCATTGGAATGGGCTGCCCAGGGAGGTGGTGGAGGCACCGTCCCTGGGGGTCTTCAAGAAAAGACTGGATGAGGCACTTAGTGCCATGGTCTAGTTGACTGGATAGGGCTGGGTGCTAGGTTGGACTGGATGATCTTGGAGGTCTCTTCCAACCTGGTTGATTCTATGATTCTATGATGCTTCAAGCTTGTCCACCTGGAGTCTTTGCTGTGCCTTAGTTTACCAGGGAAAGGCATTAAGTGCCTCCATGCTGTAGATGAGAATGAGCCTCTAGCAAGATATGGTGTCTGCCTGCACATTGTCTGCCCAGCCACTATATTGCTGATCAAGTGCTTTTGGGTATCGCCCTCTAAGTGCTTTGGGCACTGTCTAAAACCATAATGCAGCCCTGGAAATGCAGAATTACTGGTCTGTGAGTAAACATTCTACAAGCCTCTTTGTAATTGAAGTTATGACTTGGCTCTGTAAACCAATTGTGCCTTCTGCTTCAGCCCAAAGGAGCCTCTCGAGTCTCCCTAGAGGGCAAGTGGAATATTGACCACAAGATTTTCTGTCCAGTTTAAATTGTTTCTATTTGCTAGTTTTTTCTTAATTGTTCTAAACTGCCTGTTTCCCTCTGTGTGAATACCCATAACTGTGCATTTGAACCTCATAAATAAGTTTTCTGGCAAATTTTAATGTGAATAATTTTTTCCCCCATAATTTTATTATTTTTTGTCTGGACATTAAAATGAATAGAAACATTAATATCAATATTAATATTAACTTTGTAAATTATAACTAGTACCATTTTGCCTTCCTATGTCTATGAACTAAGAGGATTATAAGGAGTAGTCATCATGGATTCACAAACTGGATATCATGCTTGATTGACCTGATAGCCTGGTATGATGGTGTGACCAGCTGGGGTTTTGAGGGCAGAGCAGTGGTTGTTGTCTACCTTGACTTTGGCAAGGCTTTTGGCACTGGCTCCCACAGCATGGTCATAGGTAAGATCAGGAAGAGTGGGTTAGCTGAGTGGACAGTGAGGTGGATTGAGAACTGGATGAAAGACAGAGCACAGAGGGATATGATCAGTGGTGCAGGGCCTAGTTGGAGGCCCGTGGCTAGTGGTGATCCCCAAGGGGGACAGTTCTGGGGACAAAGGGCAACAGGCACAAACTAGAACACAGGAGGTTTCACCTGAATTTCAGCAGAAACTTCTTTCCTGTGAGGGTGCTGGAGCACTGGAACAGGCTGCCCAGAGAGGCTGTGGCGTCTCCTTCTCCGGTGGCTTTCAAACCCTGTCTGGAAACATTCCTGTACCTCATCTAGGCATAGTAGTGTCAGCAGGGAGGTTAGACTAGAGGTCATTTCCAGCCCTTACCACTCTATGGGTCTAAGGACTCTTTAGCCAGACAGGCCAACTCCAGCACAAGAGTAAGTTTTCGTATCTGTGAGGATGCCTTGAACTCCAGACTCCACCTGCCAACGTACTTTAAAAAAGTATTCTGAAGTGTACTTCTGAGATGTACAAATCACAGAACCACAGAATTAACCAGGTTGGAAGAGACCTCTAGGATCATCAAGTCCAACCTATCACCTAGCCCTTCTAAATAACTAAACCATGGCACTAAGTGCCTCATCCAGCCTCCTTTTAAACACCTCCAGGGATGGTGACTCCACCACCTCCCTGGGCAGCCCATTCCAATGGCCAGTCACTCTTTCTGTGAAGAATTTCTTCCTAATTCCAGTTTAAACCTGCTCTGGTGCAGTTTGAGACTTACTGATGCTGGACTCAATCCCCTCATCCAGATCATCAATGAAGATATCAAACAGGACTGGGACCAGCACTGATCCCTGGGGCACACCACTAGTGACTGGCTGCCAACTGCATGTGGCACTACCCACCACTACTCTCTGGACTTGGCCCTCCAGCCAGTTTTTAACCCAGCACGGAGTGCCCCTGTCCAAGCCATGAGCTGCCAGCTTGGCCAGGATTTTGCTATGGCAGACAGTGTCAAAGACCTTGCTGAAGTCCAGGTAGACTACACATCCACAGCCTTCCCCATGTCTACCAGGAGGGTCACCTGGTCATAAGAAGAGATGAGGTTGGTCAGGCAGGACTTGCCCCTCCTAAATCCATGCTGGCTAGGTCTGATCCCCTGGCCATCCTGTAGATGCCCTGTGATTGCACTCAGGATGATCTGCTCCATTATCTTGCATGGCACTGAAGTCAGGCTGACAGGTCTGTAATTTGGGTCCTCCTTCTGACCCTTCTTGTGGATAGGCACCACATAGGCCAGCTTCCAGTCTTCAGGGACCTCTCCAGTGAGCCAGGACTGCTCACTGGAGAACAGACACAGCCTTATCAAAAAATTAGAAGCCCCTCCATTTTGGTCCATTAGGTAACATTCAGATGACATAAGCTCCTCCCCAGTGCATCCAGCCTAAACTGTGCCAAACCAGACTTTCTTACAATCTATAGGAATTCCCTGTGCAAGAGTTTCTGAGTATTGGCAATAGCTTGCACTACAAACCCCTCCCCATGGCAGTTCAAAGAACATTTGATTAGACAACATCTATTCTAAAGAACTTGTTTGCCTGATAAATCTGGTGACAGGATATTCAGTTTAGGTTCCTTTTTCTTATATGAAATGACATTTTAAATTAAAATCATCACTGATTCAGGAAAAAAGAATGGGTCTTAAAGGAATAACATGAAATTAATTTTCTCTGTGATGTCATATGACATCTCCCACAGAACATTTCTAACAACTACGTCTCATTTCTCACATTATCACAGTATCACAGTATCACAGTATTATCAGGGTTGGAAGAGACCTCACAGATCATCGAGTCCAACCCTTTACCACAGAGCTCAAGGCTAGACCATGGCACCAAGTTCCACATCCAATCCTGCCTTGAACAGCTCCAGGGACGGCGACTCCACCACCTCCCCGGGCAGCCCATTCCAGTGTCCAATCACTCTCTCAGTGAAGAACTTTCTCCTCACCTCCAGCCTAAATCTCCCTTGGTGTAGCTTGAGGCTGTGTCCTCTCGTTCTGGTGCTGGCCACCTGAGAGAAGAGAGCAACCTCCCCCTGGCTACAACCACCCTTCAGGTAGTTGTAGACAGCAATAAGGTCTCCCCTGAGCCTCCTCTTCTCCAGGCTAAACAATCCCAGCTCCCTCAGCCTCTCCTCGTAGGGCTGTGCTCAAGGCCTCTCCCCAGCCTCGTCACCCTTCTCTGGACATGCTCAAGCATCTCAATGTCCCTCCTAAACAGGGGGGCCAGAACAGGACACAGTACTCAAGGTGTGGTCGAACCAGTGCAGAGTACAGGGGCAGAATGAATAACCCTCCCTTAGTTTTAAGACTTTAATATCTAAAGTGGGTACTTCTAAACTTTTTGGACAGATTTTAGCTTGTTGACTAGGAGCAAACCAAAAGACAAAAACTGTGCAAGGCTATTGGTAAGTAAGTGCTCTGTGAAGACCTCACTTGGAGTCCTGTGTCTAGGTCTGGAGTCCTCAACACAAGAAAGAAATGGACCTGGTGAAGTGGGTTCAGAAGAAGGCCACACAGATGAGCAGAGGGCTGGAGCACCTCTCCTACAAGGCATGTTTATGGAGTTGGGGGTGTTAATTCTGGAGAAGAGAAGGCTCCAGGGATATCTTATAGCAACCTTCTAAGGCCTGAAGGTGCCTAGAGAAAACTGAGAAGGGACTGTTTAAAAAAGCACATAGCAACAGGGTGAGGGACAATGGCTTTATACTAGCACAGGGTAGATTTAGGCTGGACATTAGTAGGAAGCTCTTCACAACGAGGGTAGTGAAATACTGGAGGATGTTGCCCAGAGAGGTGGTAGAGGCCCCATCCTTGAAGACATACAAGGTCAAACTTGATGGCACCCTGAGCAATCTGATCGAGTTAAGAGAAGTCCCTTACAACCCAACACATTCCATGATTCTATGATGAGATGTAAATGTAGCAGACCATTCTCCTTCTAATGAAGAAACACCTTCTTTTCTGCAAGACAAGAGGTGAATTTGACATGCTCTCCCATCTCAAACAAGGAATAATGGCATGACCAAGGTAAAAGTTAGAACTGGATATTCATATAGTCACTACAGTTCTAAAACTCACAGTATGCAAAGGGCAAACACAAAGATTTGATGTGTTAGGAATATGACAAGCCCTTTTATTATCTGACATCTAACTTAATTTCTTCATGACAGGCCTGCCAAACAAGAGCAACCAGAGCCTGAAGACACATCAGCAGAGTTCAAGTCAGTTCTCCTGTTTGCTCTAGTACCAATGACAGCATGAGTGGAGGTTCAGGTGACATCCACAAGTCAGTGCAATATCCTCATTACTCTTTCATTTGTCTTCTGCGAAACTATCCTTTGTGCTGAAACTTCTCATAATGTCCTTAAATCTTTAAACTCAGTTTTAAAGTATATCTCCAAAGAGGTGGGGAAGTGGGAGACTTATGTTTGTTTGTAAATTGCATTGATTTTGACTGTACAAATCTATTGGATGAGCATTACCAAAACAAAACAATCTTGTGCAAAGATCTTATCCTCTTGTCAGATGCTGGCCTTTACACACCCTACAGTTGTGTTATAAACCACCAAAAAAGATGCCAGCAATGCTGCACATCAGTTTATGGTAACATAAGGACACCTTACCACACTCTGAAAAGTAGAGAAATATGAAAAGCCAAAATCATAGAATCATAGAATCAACCAGGTTGGAAGAGACCTCCAAGATCATCCAGTCCAACCTAGCACCCAGCCCTAGCCAGTCAACTAGACCATGGCACTAAGTGCCTCATCCAGGCTTTTCTTGAACACCTCCAGGGACGGTGCCTCCACCACCTCCCTGGGCAGCCCATTCCAATGCCAATCACTCTCTCTGTGAAGAACTTCCTCCTAACCTCCAACCTATACTTTCCCCGGCACAACCTGAGACTGTGTCCCCTTGTTCTATTGCTGGTTTGACCATGACACTATGGTTTACCTTATAAAATGTACCCTGAGATCTTTGAACAACTAAAAGTTACACAGGAATTGGGGGTTAACGAAAAGGAAAATCAGAACGCACAAGTATATGAGGGTGAATCCTACAAGCCTGTATTGAAACTGCTATCAAACCCAGCAGAGACATCTGAGAGAGGAAATAGCCTGGGCTCCAGAAAGCCAAATAATTTCAGGTAAAATGCTGCCAAAGAAGGCTGGGTAGTCAACAAGAAAAAACTGTCTAAGAAGGTGTAGTAAAACCATCCAACATCATAAAATACAAGTTATAAGGCCAGAAAAAGCTAGGCACAAACTAAAACATAGCTCCCTACTACATTTCCCACGTTGTGGTCTGGAAATAGAAGCAAAAGTCACCCTGAAGAAAGTTTGAGTATATAGAGCTGTCAAACAAAACATTGTTCTATCCATTTTGCAAAACTCATACAATCACTCTTAAAGCCTCTTTCCATCCTTTCAGGAAGTTCATATGACTTGGGTTTCTCAAGCAACTTTTATAGCTCTTTACACAGGAATAGCACCACTTAGTCAAAGTCTCCTCAAAAATGAACATTCCCTTCCCAAAGCCAGACAGTACCTTATTTGTATAAGCAAGAAATGATCCCTTCTGCAGAATCTTCATAAACAGGCAGCACATGTCACAGCACCTGGCAAAGTATCATGATTCCTGTGCTTGAGGACCTACTGAGCACTGTGACTCCTTCTTTTTCTACAAACTATGGATCTATTTTGAATAGAAACTGTTCCAGACGTTTGCTGGAGAGGGTGAAGAGTACCAGCTTGTGCTATATATATTCTCTATTCTTATCTCCTTCACGCTCTGGATGAGGAGATCTTGAAGGGCTATAGAGAACCACCAAGATGATAACAGGACTGGAGCATCTCTCCTATTTACACAGGCTTCAGCCTGGAGAAGAGGAAGCTCTGGGAAGCCTAATAGCAGCATTTCAATATCTGAAGAGGACCTACAAGAAAGCTGTGGAGGGTCTGCTTACAGGGGCATGTAGTGATAGGACAAGGGGTAATGATTTTAAACTACAGCAGGGTAGATCTTGGTTGAACATTAAGAGGAAGTTCTCTACAATGAGGGTAGTGAAATACAGGAACAGGTTGCCCAGAGAGGTGGTGGAGGTCCTGTCCCTGGAGATATTCAAAGTCAAACCCAGAGCATTCTATGATTCTACAATCTTTGGTGATTTCAATATCCTAGCAAGATGGTCAGAAGCAGCAGTGACACTGTGGAGTTGGAACTGGTTGAGTTGGTCTGGGTTGCATCAGGATTACCACCCTGGAGCAAAGATAACATGATTAAATCATCTAATGATGTTGGTATCATGTACATTTAGAATCTCACTACTTATGCAGTGCTGATATGCCACTCAAAATTTGTCAGTCTGGAGTCAGACTCGTTCCTTTTTAAGGTCTTGTCTCCAAAGCATCAGCATCATGCATTTGCTACAACATTCACTCCTAACAAACATTTACTGCAGTTAATAGGAAAGAAACAGGTAAATTAAGAGAAAAAGGGAATATATTAAATCCATAAAACTACTTAATGGGTGGGCTCTAGCTTAAGACTGACTATGAGCAAACTTTGCCCAGGAACAGATTCAGTATTTCCCTTAATACTGCAGGAGATTCCTGCTTTCTACTGTTCTCTCACTGTTTTGGGCAGCAGTTGTGGCTCACAGCTCTAGCTCTTGCTGTGAAGTAGCACACAGAGTCTGCCTGGCCTTGTTGACTTCAAGATGATAGATCATGATAAAATTACATAGTGGAATTTATCAAGAAGAGTAAGCTTTGATTTTAAAAAATACATCAATAGCACACTTCATAAAAACTTAATGGCCAAAATTATTGTTCCTAGATGCACACTGCTGTTTTACTGAATACTGTTATCATTTATGTCTCTCGGGTTCACACATAAGGTTATCATGGTCCTCATGCATGTCACATAGCATACACTTAAATATGTCATCAGCAACAAATATCATAGGATCACAGAATGGTTTGGGTCAGGAGAAACTTTAAAGATCATCTGCCATGGGCAGGGACACCTTCCACTAGACCAGGTGGCTCAAGGCCCTGTCTAACCTGGCCTTGAACACCTTCAGGGAGGGAGTATCCACAGCCTGGGCAACCTGTTCCAGTGTCTCACCACCTACACTGTAAAGAATTTCTTTCTAATATCCAGTATAAATCTCCCCTTTCCCAGCTTAAATCCACACCTAATGACAGGACAAGGGGCAATGGATATAGGTTGAGGCATAGAAAGTTTCATGTAAACATGAGAAAAAAGTTTTTCACTGTGAGGGTGATGGAATACTGGAACAGTCTGCCCCAAGAGGTTGTGGAGTCTTCCTCTCTGGAGATATTCAAAACCCACCTGGATGCATTCCTGTGTCATTGACTCTAGGTGATTCTGCTCTGGCAGGGGGCTTGGATAGATGATCTTATGAAGTCCCTTCCAACCCCCCAACATTCTGTAATTCCGTGATCCCCCCTTGTCCTGTCACCGCAAGCCCTTGTAAACAGTCCCTCTCCAGCCTTCTTGTAGGCTCCCTTCAGCTGTTGGAAGGCTGCTACAAAATCTCCTCAGAGCTTTCTCCTCTCCAGGCTGAACAGCCCAACTGAAGAACAGTAGTGCAAACAATCTTTTATCCCAACTCTCCTACATGTCTTAACACAGTATGTGCGAGGAGACATTTTGAATTGCTCAGATTCCTGCAGCTTTTTTTGTTCAGAAGTCTTCATATGACATAGCAGTATCAGGTCCCTGTTTGACAGAGTATCAGTTTGACTCATATCAAATTTAACTCTCCCTCAGGTTGAGAACAAAATACCCTGACATGTTGCCACATAGAGCGGCGAATTCCCTGGATTATAAAACATCTGCTGAAAAGCTGTTCCCTATCAAAGGCCCAAGGGTTATGTCCCTCTGCTTCTTGCTTCTTCCTCTGTCTACAACATGTCTGCAGTTTGGTCTCTGATACTGCAGGTTCTGCTGCCCTTTCAAACTAGCCTAGCATTTCCAGTTTACATGGTAGCAGAATGTATGCTGGTGGATTTGACTCATTTTTTCAGAAAGTCTTACTGTGACAGCATATGAAAGGAAGGATCATTTCCTACGGATCAAAGCTTTTAGGGAAATCCACACGCTCTGCTGCATCAAGGTTTCTGAGAAGAGGAAGAGCGACAGGCTTTTCATCTCTGTCAGCGCTCTCATATTTAAGGCTAGCAATTACAATGCAATCTCTCATCTGCACAGGTCCTTTGTGAGCAGCCATGTGGCTCATTTGTCTAAGTGACCAAATAAAGCACATTAAGAATCGATCGGCCGCAACTGCCATAAAAACAGAGCTCATACCTACGTTCATTTGTTGCAAGCAGATGGCTGATTGCTTTTCTGTCCTTTTACGCTGTAGTCTTGCTCGCTTAGATCCTCTCTTTGTAGAGAGTGACATGCTGGTAGGTCAGTTTTCTGACAAGGTCATCTGCCTTCAGAGTATGAAGAGAACTGCACTGAAAGTGGGTTGGGCTATATTTAGAGTTTGGTCCAACTCCATGCCAAGGTTCCCCCGCTGTCTCTCTCTTGCAGCACCGTCTCAGGTCTATTCTTGCAGATTCTCAGCCCACACAACACATGAGGAGAGGAAAGTCATTCTGAGCTACTACTGCAGCAAGGTTATTGCAATTCACTAATAACAAGTGGATCAGCAGCTCAGACCAGGACTCCTCAGATCCCTCATTCTTCTAGGGTTTTTTTTTCTTTATACAAGTGGATTTTGCCTTTTCAAGTGAATAACAGGAGGACACTGCCTGGTATACAGCAGCAAACAGCCTCTTGAGCTAAGGTAAGCTTGTTTCATTTCTGTATCGTCATCATCATTAGAGAGCAATTGCTGATGACTTTGATCAGCTAATGCTGTCTTCTGCTAGAGCATTTCTGCATGTAAGCATTACATGGGATTTTTTATATAATTAAATTCTCTGTTTTGAAACATCAATTTTAGTTATCACTGTCTAATGGAAATGGGAAAATAAAAAGCTAGCAGAATGTGAAACAGAATACACATGCTTTGATTTTATCTGTCTAAAGAGCACACAGCTATGCCATTGGACTGTATCACTCTGAAAGGAAGAGAAAAAAGAGACCTGTGACTACGTGCATAACAATCACACATATAGATGAGCATTTAGATCTGCTTAATGATCTTTTATCCACACTATTTTGTACAATAAGAGAGAACATGGCTTCAGGACTGCAATATTTGGCTTGCTGCAAATAGTACAGCTATAAAAATATGTAACAAATTAATGGATGAACACGTGCTCAAATCCCTTTACAATTGCAAAGAACTTGCTTGGCTTCGGCTAGAGTACAGGCAGGACTAAAAATCATCTTGAATTTAGTCTCCTTTCTTGCACTGTTTCTCTTTTTAAAACTACATACAGCTGAGCAGTTTTCCTCAGCACCACTTAAAACTGCTGTGATTCTTAAGAGGGGAAAAAACCTGGACAGAGTACAGCATGGCATGCCTCCCCGTAAGGAGATCCTAACACACTTCAAGTCACATGGACATCATGATACTGTGGTATGGGCTCCAACATGAAGAGATTGTTATCCTGTAAAGACTCTCTGGAGCCAAGGATTTAACACTGGCACGGACACACAGAGCTTCCTGCTAGGCAAACGCAAGAATGGTAATCTGAAGAAATAGGGTAGAAAGATCTACTTTGCCCAAAGGTCCAAACAGTGAAGCAACAGCACCAAAAAGTTCTCTGTAACAGAAACACAATGTAAAAGTCTAAACAGGAACATGTGAAGAAAGGCAGACAGTTTCTAGATTAAGAGTAAGCAAAGGCCAAAAGAGGTCACCAAGTCACTGGGAGTTTCTTTAAGCCACCACAACTGGACGAATTTCTGCACTTAGTTTAAGCAATCTTTTCTAACATATCTGCTGGTAAACAATACCATACATCAGGATGAAAAAGTCAAAGATTACAAGGGAGCAAAAGTCTTACTTGCTGAAGATATTTGTCATTTTACTTACTCTCAACTCTGTAAAATATGATCTCATGTTCCTTTCCTTCTGATTTTTGTTTGGTAATTGATGTTCAGGTTCATGGGTGTTAGGTTTAAGCTTTGAAGGATGTAACAAACACCATCCATTTCAGATAAAATACCTTTCTAGCAGTCCTGAAACTCTTTAACAAGTAATAATTAAGGCAACATGCTACAGAATCAACTTGGCTTGTGACATGATAATTCAGATTCATCCAGAAGGTTTCTATTGCAAGAACTAAAGAGGCTGTTGTCACATGAGGGTTAGTTATGTACTGCAAATGCATACCCCAAGTTCATCAGCAAGGCAAAGGATTCACAGTATAAAAGCATCTAGGTCAGTCTAAGACTGTCAGTGACCTTTGATGAAGAGTTGCATACTGACAGTTATTGCTTAATGAATCAGTTTAGCTTTTATGATACTGTGGCTCCTACTCTCCACTTGTGTGTGAATAAATAGTAAGGATATTGGGGAGTGGGAGGTGGTTTTAAAGAGTATGGGTGTGACTGTAGCTTAGAAATGCAGCATGCACAAAGATCCTTCCCAGCACAGGGGCTGGAGTGCTACTGACAGACAGGGATTGGTTTGTTTTGAAGGCAGGGTCATCACTTGTTCCCCACAGGACGATCCCTCTCACCCAAACTGGTGGGAGGTTTATTGTAATAGCAATGACAGAACAACAGCAGTGGAAAAGGGTAATACCACTGTGATGATATATATAAGCATGGCATCAATGGAAGAAGTTATGAAGAAGCACATGAAGAAGCTTCATGTCTTAATGCAGAGAAACCTAAATCTGCTTCTGTTCTCTTTCTAGTTGGGGTCAATCCTGCTTGGTGAGATCCTCCTCCTTCTATTCACTCTTCTCCATTATAAATTTCCAGCACCAGCATAAGTCAGCTTCATCTTGCTGAAGTGTGACCTCCAATGATAATGATGCACCCATACTAGTGGAGAGCACCACAGAAGGAAAGAAAAAGATTAAAAAAAAAACCAACCATGAAAGAAGGAAAGAATCTTTATTGCTTCCCCTAGCACAGAAAAGAAAGACTGAAACCCTTTGTTTCTATTAGGGAGGCTCACATGGGTCTGAAACCCACTCTTCTCACAGGGAAGGGCATAGCTGTTAAGTGTTGACTAACTTCCTGCCTAAGGTTGTGGATGAGGAGGAAGATGACGTTTGGCTGATGATATATGCTGCCAGCTGGCCAGGCAAAGCTCCAAGGGGACATTCACCAACTCCTGCCATTGGCACTGTCACCCTCAGCTAACAGGCATAAGCAAGGCCAGAGACAGATGGCTAAATCCAAACAGCACCAGGGGAATGAGTAAGTCCCACCAGCAATCAGATCTCTACTATTGCTTACTGTATTTGTGCTCCTGCTTAGGGTTTTCTCCAAACAAGAAAAGGTGCCGAGATTTTCCTACCTCCTTGCTATCCTCAAACAAATGAGACTGATGGAAGCAAGCTGGAGGTCCTAAGGGGACTCAAAGCACATTTCAACTCATCCTGAAACAAAACCTCTAACACAAGGCCCTGTTAGATGCTACAGCATCACTGGCCCATGGCTTTACAGTCAGCCAGTAAGCCTTAAGACTCATGACCACCCACCACAACACAGCTGCTGCTACGGAAGAGACTGTGAGAAGGGTGAACCTGGCATGTAGAGAATCATTCTAAGAGTATTTGAGTACAATATTCTGTCTGTACACCTGCCTGAGGAAGTGTAGAGACATTTGATACGAAAATATCAGAGAAATTTCTGCACAAAAATTCTCTTTCTAAATTATTCACTGTTGTCAGGAATATACTTTCCAGGAAGAAAATGTCAGAGGATGATGTGCCAGTACAGAGTGACAGAGGATGATGTGCTGTGTAGGAAAGAGATACTTATGGACACAGACAGAAAAATCACAAAGTCAGAGTTAAGCAAAAAAACAATTTAAACAATTACAGTCGTTCTTCTACAGAATATTTTCATTTGAGACTTACTAGCAACAGGGTTGAGGAAGGAAATCAAAGTTCATACAGTAAGCCACATAGCCCCAAGCTTTGTCTGACCTGCTTTCACAAATCCATCTCCCAAAAATAGGCGGGCAAAAACCAACAGAACTTTTCCATAGTGTCCTCTGTTGCATCTTGCTCTCTGCACACCAGAAGTGCAGTGGTATCTTGTTGCAGAAAATAAATCTGCTCTGAGGTGAGACACTGAAAGACACTGAGGTATTTGAGTGTGTCCAGTGAAGTGCAACAAACCCAGTGAAGGATCTGGAGAACCAAGTCTTGGGAAAAGCAGCTGAGGGAACTTGCATTTTTAAGTCTGGAGAAGAACAGGCTACGAGGAGGCCTCACTGCTTGCTACAACTCCATGAAGGGAGGCTGGATTGAGGTGGGGGTTGGTTTCTTCTCCCTAGTATCAGGTGATAGAATGAGAGGAAATTGCCTGAAATTGTGCTTCAGAAGGTTTAGGTTGGATTTTAGGAAAAAAAATCTCTACTGGAAGTGTGCTGAGACATTGGAACAGGCTGCCTAGGGAGGTAGTGAAGTCACCATTCCTGGAGGTGTTCAAGAAAAGTGTGGACATGACACTTTGGGACATAGTTTAATGACCATGATGGTCTTAGACTCAATGATCTTGGAGGACTTTTCCAATCAAAACAATTCTATGATTCTGTGATGTATACCCTCTGCATTTCCTTCCAGTTTGATGAAGTGCTCAGATTATTCAGGACTGGTACACAACTCATTCATGTGAGATGTATATTTGCTCTGTTAGAGTGTAGTGGCCCTAGTAGAGTTAGATTAATAGTGGGACTTGATGACCTCAGAGGTCTTTTCCAACCATGGTGATTGTGTGATCTCAGCCTGGAAACAGCTGTATCCACTCTCCTGTGACAAGGTAAGGTCTGCTGTGCAAGGCCTCCACCTAAGAACAAGAACCTGGGGTCTTCTCAGTGCAGGGAAGGGGAAAGGCAGAAGGAAAGACCTCACTTGACCTTAGACAGTGACCACTACTGCAAGTGAGGACATAGTGAATTGAGCCTGTTTTACCTGGTCATTTTTGCATCTCTCTCTCCCGAAGTCATGCAGATGCACATAGATATGTACACAGATGCACAGTGACAAATGACAACGTTGCAGGTGGTGGAGACCCACCAACAGAACAAGGGGACACAGTCTCAAGTTGCGCCGGGGGAGGTATGGGCTAGATGTTAGAAGGAAGTTCTTCCCAGAGAGAGTGATTTCCCATTGGAATGGGCTGCCCAGGGAGGTGGTGGAGGCACCGTCCCTGGAAGTCTTCAAGAAAAGCCTGGCTGAGGCACTTAGTGCCATGGTCTAGTTGACTGGATAGGGCTGGGGGATAGGTTGGACTGGATGATCTTCGAGGTCTCTTCCAACCTGGTTGATTCTATGATTCTATGACCCACTCTCTACCTATTAACAGCAAAATGTAGTATTTTAGGCTAAGATGAAACATTTCCTTTGCAAAATGCTTTTATTTCATATGGACTTTCATAAAATAATAGAATGCATTGGGCTGGAAGGAACCTTTAAAGGCCATCAAGTCAGCGTGCCTGGATAAAATGGAGAGTAACTATTCTAGAGTCATAGGGTTGTTTTGATTGGAAAAGACCTCTAAGATGATCAAGTCCAACCATCAAACTAAGACCACTATGGCCACTAAACCATGTCCCAAAGTGCCATGTCCATGTTTTCTGAACACTTCCAAGGACAGTGGCTCCAGCACTCTCCTGGGCAACCTATTGTAATGACTGATCAAGAGTGCACCTAAAAATAATGACGAGAATGACATTAAATGACTGAAAATAGTTTACCTGGAATGTTATAGAAGTGTGTGTAGGGGTAAGTGACAGCATGTGTGTACACTCAGAGCAGCTGTGGCCATCTACACTTGAAAATACACTTTCTTGAGTATTTAAATTTGAGGACATGCAGCTGGCCACCTGCACAGATTGTTCTCTCATTTTTCATGGAGCTATTCCCATCTCTAAGTTGGGAACTAAGCTGAAAACAGAGCTCCGGTGCGGTGCACATTTCTTGTGGCAGTGCCAGAGGTACATAGCATGCTCACAGAAAGACCTTTGCTCTCTCAGGGAAGCTCAGCAGGAGCTGGGAACCTGGGAAAGCACAAGCACATTTCTGTGCTGTGCTGAAGCAGTTTCTCTACGAATAGTGTGTGTTGCCCTGTGACATCTGCCAAGAAAAAGGAGTCTAGCAAATCTAGCAAGGCTAGACTGTATCAGTACCCTTCATATGGAGATTAATGTGTTTAAGGCAATTCCCAATGAAAATCCCACCTATACAATGTGGCATAGTCATGCAGAGGGAAATAGTTACAACTAGGATTAGACAAAAAAACCCCAAACACACAAAAAACCCACCAAAAAAACCCAGAGCCATAAATTTCTTATCTTCCCTTACGTAAGCCTATTTTTTTTTTCAATCACAGCAAATTCACAGTGATCACTACTGGGGTTAAAGCACCACAGAAAGTAATCCAACAACATCAAATTGTTTTGTGTCAATGGAGAGGGCAAGTCCATATGCACAGCTGCAAAACTGTAAATTGTAATTTTACATAGAATGAAAGTTGGACTAAACATAGTCCTCTTAAAATAAATCCTTGGAGGTGAACTTTTCCATCTTTCACTCATACCCAGCTTTTCAGTATACCAATCCATTCCTCAGACACTTTTAAGATGCTAGAATTGTTTCAGTTGGAAAAGACCTCTAAGATCATCAAGTCCAACAGTGAACTTAAGACCACCATGTCCCAAAGTGCCATGTCCACACATTTCTGGAACATCTCCAGGGACGTTGACTTAATAATCAACCTGGGCAACCTATTCCAATGCCTGACCACTCTTGCTGTAATGACATTTTTCCTAACATCCAAACTAAACCTCCCCTGACACAATTTCAGACAATTTCCTCTCATTTTATCACCTGATACTAGGAAAAGGAGACCGAATCCCACATCACTCCAACCTCCTTTGAGGGAGTTGTAGAGAGTAATGAGGTCTTCCCCTCAGCCTTATCCTCTCTAGACTTAAGAAATGCCAGTTTGCCAGTTTCTCGTAAGATTTGTTGTCAGACCCTTCACCAGCTTTGTTGCCCTTCTCCAGACACACTCCAGCATCTCAATGTCCTTCTTGTAGTGATAGACCCAAACCCAAACACAGTACTTGGGGAGCAGCCTCACCAGTGCTGAGTACAGGGGCATAATAACTTCCTTACTCCTGGTGGCCATGCTATTCCTGATCTAGGCCAGGATGCTGTTGGCCTTCTCGGCCGCCTGAGCACACAGCTGGCTCAGATTTAACTGGAAAACAGTGTCCAATCTCTAGCATGTGAAGATTGTTTTAAAAAAATCCATCTTTACAACATGTTCATATTTGGCACAGCATTCATGCAATTTTCTTAACCATTAATAATAATGCAGAAGAATAATAGAATGGTTTGGGTTAGAAGGCACCTTAAGGATCATCTAGTTCCAGCCGCCTGCTACCATGGACAGGGACACCTACCAATAGGTTGGGTTGCTCAAAGCCTCATCCAGCCTGGTCTTAAACACAAGGGCAAAGGATGAAAAGAATGTAAAATAGCCCTGTATTGGGTTAGAGTGGATCCCTCCCCCAGTAGAGTAAATTCACTACAACTTGGAATTTTGCAAAGTAGAAAAAAAAACTCCAAAATTGTACTTTTTATAACAACATAAGGAGAATAAACTACTACAGAATATAATAACCTTAAAGAAGATGGAGATGGGGATGAGGTCAAGAAGGGGCAAAGCAGCAAGCCAAAACAGTGGCAGGGGAAGATAGCAGCGGGTGCAGCAGAAGCAGCAAGGGAGAGATACAAGCTGTGCTTCCAGACATAAGCTTTGGATGCTCCAATGAAATTATATTAACTTATCCATTGTTGCCATTTTATGGCCTGTCCCTGGAATGTTCACCTCTCTGCTCATTGACTCCAATACTCTTCCACTTCTAAGTTTCTCTGTTACAAATTCTTCTATGTCTGAGCTAGAAACCTAGCTCAAATGGGCATAAACCCCCAAGGAAACAACAAGATCATGGGCACAAATCAGTGATGCACAGCCATTTGACAAGAAGTCTTGCCTCTTCAAGGGTATTCAATTTTAACAGAGCATGAGTGGCAGACATTCTCCCCATTCCTCTGCTTTATTCTGCTAATATAATCATTAGAAACGTCATCCGATACAACTTCATGTGTACTATTGCATGTCCACTCACACAAAGACTGGGAAGACACAAAAATCCCACTGAGGAAGAAAGTAAGACAGTACAGGATGAACTTGTCAGGATAGGAGAGAAAGGCTGGGTTGAGCTGATGCATCAGGACTTGTGTGCTTGAGCACATGCTGTTGCTATGCAGTTTGTCCCACGCAGCTGAGTCAAAAGGCTGCACGTTTCCCACTGTACATTCTCCCATTGACCAGCATCGGCTCAGACAGCTCAGGTTGCGATGGAGTGTCTCAATACAGACAAGCAGACATGAAGAGGCAGAAACTCCATGACCTCTCAACTCCTTTGCAACAGGAAATTTGAGCCTCTTGAAGAGGGGAAAACCAGAGCACTCGCTCCCCCCTCAGCCAGCTCCCATCTGACCTCCAGCTGTCTGAGGTGGATGACATGTAGTCTAATTATAGGTTTTCCTTGAGTCTTCCCAGAGACTGTCCCCTTACGTGGGCAAAGAATCTCACAGACCTCTTTCAGAGCACAGATAGTCCTCCATTTTAGACTCTCCTGCCCTATCATAAATGTGCAATGAAGGTTCCCCATCAAGTTTGCTCCCTGTCAGTGGAACAAATGCTAAGAAACACCAGATTTTATCAAGCAAGGCAAGATATGGAGTGACTACTGGAGAGGGCATGGCTAGCTTCTTCTTTACTGTCCTTTCCTGTGACATGTCACAGAAGTGTTACTATTGAAGAGATTTTTATTATTAGAAGTGCAAAGCTACTACTGAGCAGTTTTATGCTTTATAGTTGCTGGTTCTGGCCAGGGTAGAGTTAATTTTCTACATCTATTCTTTGCACTTTGTGTGGATATCCACTACATGTGGTGAGAGGAAGCACTTCTCCTACAAAGACAGGAGAAGAGAGTTGGGGTTGTTTAATCTGGAGAAGTGAATGCTCTGGCGAGACCTTAATAGTGGCCTTCCAGTACCCGAAGGGGACCTACAAGAGAGCTGAAGAGGGACTGTTTGCAAAGGTGCATAGCAACAGGACAGGGGGAAATGATTTTGAACTTGAGAAGGGTAGATTTAGATTGGATGTTAGGAAGAAGTTCTTTACTATGAGGGTGGTGGAACACTAGAGCAGGTTGCCCACGGAGGTGATGGGAGCTCCATCCCTGGAGACATTCAAGGTCAGGCTTGATGGGGCTCTAAGCAACCTGATCTAGTTGGAGATGTCCCTGCTATTGAAGGGGAGTTGAACATGATGACCTTTGAGGGTCCCTTCCCACCCAGTGCACTCTACGATTCTATGAAAAGCATCACTGGAGATCATTCTGTCAGAGAGACACAGCTCAATATAGAGTTACAGTTCTCCAATCTCAGTAGTGACAAGCACAATCACAGACTTCTTTGTCATGTCTTTGCTATTCACTAGCTTCTGTGAGAGTGTCCTGACATGAAGCAAGGGAATGATAAGGATTAGCCTTATCCACAGGATTTTACTACTGCATCCAGCTCAATGACAAACTGATGACAGGCTATGTAAAGCTGAGGTCAGAATACATACAGTATGGGAGAGACAGAAGCAGTGCTTTATCTAGCCCCAGAAGTCTCAACTCTGGAGACAGCCTTGTAAGGCAGATGTCCTCTGGTATTCTGTACAAATTCACATGCTGTGATTTTTCACTGGAGATTCAAGACCCTACTGGGAAATGTAGTCTCCTCTCGCTTGATTTACTGCAGAATTGTTGATAAGGAAACCCCACTGCAGTGGAAGACTACCAGCAGCACAACAGGGATGAGATAGACAGCACATATGCAGAGGGGAGAGCACTGTCTCAGCCAAAGTTACAGAAAACAACAAATGTAAAATAATCCAGGTCTTGCAATGTGGAAAATAGCACAGTCCTCCAAATGGAGAGGCTTTGTCTCTCATTTTTTTGTCTCTGGCAATAGAAAGAATGACCATATACAGTTAATACTATCAAACAGAGTCTGGCACAGCAATAAGCCTGGTAAAAACTGTCATGGTAATTTTATTTATTTATTTTTAACTGAACTAATTACTTAGCTCAGCAGTGGTTGAGACTGGAAGGCTGCACTAGGACTATAATGAAGGTAAAACCCTGGGGAACAATTTTGATCATAGTGGAGGTTTCAGCTGACTGCATTTTAATTAATCAGAGTAGTAGAGCACACTGAATTCCCAGGTATCCCATTTCAATCTGCACATTGACATGACTTGTTTTAGGACATATTTTAGCATTGTTCTAATAAATTCTTCAACAAGTCTTTTAAGTCTCAGAGGTAATTTAATTTCTTTTCTATTTTCATTATGGAGGCTTTCATTAGGCATTTCAACTATAAATCACCAGAATGATGTGGCTGTGGAATGCCAAAAATAGACTCACAAACCACATACCTCTACAGTGCTTGCATTAATTAAAAGCATAAGAAATTGTCTAATTACAAGACAAAAGTTTGGGGTTTTTTTTCATATCAGTATAGCATTTTAATTCAAAATAACTCTATTATAATAAACAGAAGACACAGTAGTGTTTGGTTAAATGCACTAAGCCTAAATTGTATTATATATCATCTGCTAAAGGGTAAACAGAAGTTGTCAAAGACAAGAGAAAAAGCAGGATGTTCAGAGTTCAACACATGGTGCAGGATCTATATGATTTGTACAATCCAGGCATAAGGAGTAACAAACCATGCACAGAAATACGTAGCAAATGAAGAATCAGATCTCAAAATAAGCAACTTTTGAGCTAATACATGATAAGACCCAGTAGAAATGGTATAATTTATATCTTTAAATCCACAAAGCATATAATTTTTCCTTTGTACTCTTCTCTGCATGCTGAACTCATCAGTTTCACTACTGTATGGAAATGAGAATGTTAAACTGCCCAGGACTCTCCTAGTTTTATCTGAAGACACTGCAGATCTCAACATCAAATGTGACCTGCACAGGTAGCTGTACTCTGTCTTGCCCAGCACAGTAGTAGATACCAAATCTTAGAATCATAGAATTGCTTCACTTGAATAAGACCTCTTAGGGTCATCGAGTCCAGATGACACCAAGCTGTGTGGCACAGTCGACTTGCTAGAGGGCAGAGATGCCACCCAGAAGGGCCTGGACAGGCTGGAGAGGTGGGGCCAGGCCAACCTCATGACATTCAACAAGGCCAAGTGTAAGGTCCTGCACTTGGGTCAGCAAGATACGGGCTGGGTGGTGAATGGCTGGAGAGCAGCCCTGAGGAAAAGGACCTGGGGATCTGGGTTGATGAAAAGCACAACATGAGCGGGCATTGTGTGTGTGCAGCCCAGACAGCAACTGTGTCCTGGGCTGCACCAAGAGAAGCATGGCCAGCAAGGCAAGGGAGGGGATTCTTGCTCTTTACTCTGCTCTCATAGACCCCACCTGGAGTACTGTGTGCAGTTCTGGAGACCCTAACACAAGGACATGGAACTGTTGGAGCAAGTCCAGCGGAGGGCCACAAAGATGCTCAGAGGGCTGCAGCACCTCTGCTATGAGGACAGGCTACAAGAGTTGAGGCTCTTCAAACTGGAGAAGGGAAAGCTTTGAGGAGACCTTGTAGTGGCCTTTCCAGTACCTGAAGAGAGCCTACAGGAGGGACTATTTACAATGTCTTCTAATGACAGTATGAGGAGTAATGGGTTTAAACTGGAAGAGGGGAGATTTAGACTAGATGTTAGGAGGAAGTTCTTTACAGTGAGCATGGTGAAACACTGGCACAGGTTGCCTGGGGAGGTTGTGGCTGCTCCCTCCTTGTGGTGTTCAAGGCCAGGTTAGATGAGGCTTTGAGCAACCTGTACTAGTGGGAGGTGTTCTTGCCTACGGTGGGAGGTTGAACCTAGATGATCTTTGAGGTCCCTTCCAACCTAAACCACTCTATGATTCTATGATTCTGTAAGTCCAAGCACCAGTCCAACATCACCAATGTCATTAAACCATGTCTCAAAGTGCTACATACACATGTTTCTTGAACACCTCCAGGGACTGTGATGCCACCACCTCCCTTGGCAGCCTGTTCCAATACCTGACCAGTCTTTCAGTAAAGACATATTTCCTAATATTGAATCTAAACCTTCCCTGGCACAGTTTCAGGCCAGATATTAGGAAATACTTCTTCACTGAAAGGGTTACCAAACCCTTTCACCATCCCTGGAGGTGTTTAAACAGTGTGTGGACCTGGTGCTTAGGGACATAGCTTAGTGTTTACCTTGCAGTGATGGGTAGAAGGTTGGACTAGATGATCTTGAAGGTCTCTTCCAACCCAATACACTCTAATACATTCTCTGATTCTGTGATTTCCTCTTGTTCTACCACCTGGCATCAGGGAGAAGAGACCAACCACCCACCTAACTCCAACCTCCTTCCAGGGAATTGCAGATAACAATGAGGTCTTTTCTCACCCTCCTATTCTTTGGACTAAACAAATCCAGCTCCCTCAGCTGCTCCTCATAAAACTTTGTTCTCCAGACCCTTCACCTTCCCCTTTCTCTGGACATGCTCCAAGAATCTTTCCTCAGGGAGATTACACCAAAACAAGATCTATCCAATATAAAAGACTCATGGGAAAAAATGAAGGTGGCTGTCAAGCAGAGGAGGACTAAATCTTAGAGAAGGACAGAGTATATGACTGAAGCTACTAGCAGAGCTGGCAGGAAAAAGAATGAGTGGGAGAAGAATGGAGCTCTAGCTCTGAGCCAGTACACAGCTCCATGTCAAAAATGCTTTGTTTTTCTACAAAGCCAAGCCCTCTCCCTTTCTCAGTGGGGTGAACAACTGTATATCTGAGAGGTCATGGTGCTGTTCCTTGGTCCCTTCTTGGGGGAATGGTAGAGGAAACCCTGACTCCTCATGTCTCAAGGCACTATCAGTCATAGATCTCTCGAAACATAATTGCTTCTATCCCTGCTAAGGAGCACGGACCCCCAATTACTACATCACTAGGCAAAATGCAGCTAGCTTCTGTCAGCTGTCCACTTTCATAGAACCATAGAATGGTTTGTGTTGGAAGGGACTTTAAAGTGGGTTGCTGAAGGCCCTGTCCATCCTGGGCCTTGAATACCTCCAGGGAGGAGGCATCCACAATTTCCCTGGGCAACCTGTTCTAGTGTTTCACCACCTTCACTGTAAAGAATTTCTTCCTAATATCCAGTCTAAATCTACCTCCTTCCAGCTTAATACATTTCCTCTTGCCATATCACTATAAGCCCTTGTAAAAAGTCCCTCTCCAGCTTTCTTGCAGGTGCCCTTCAAGTTACATTTCAGGTAACTTTTGTTACCTAAGTATTTTGAGAAGATAGGAACCCTATTTATCACTTTTCCCTGCATAAGAAGAGCCCTGGGCCAAGAAAGAGTAAGTAAACTTCACATAGTCCCTTGCTTCGGTGCCAAAACCCAAACCAAAATAAAATAAAACAGAATAAAGCAAGATAAAATAAAGTGAAATAATAAACCAGCATAACATAACACAAAATATTCATTAGTTTTCCAGGGTGAAATTGTTCTATGTAAGATAAAAAAGGGCACCTTGCTTCTGTGTAGAGGCAATGAAGTAAGTGTGATTTAAGAGAACGCTAATAGGCTATCCTTGACTTTGGAATAGGTTGCCCAGGGAGGTGGTGGTGGAGTCACATGCAGACATGGCATTTTGGGACATGGTTTAATTGTGGATTTGATGATCTTTGAGTTCTTTTCCAACCAAAACAATTCTGTGATTCTCTGGGAAATGTACAGACCTAAGCTCACAACTCTGGCAAGGAATCTACTCCACTAATTACTATTTTGCTGTAGTTTCAGCTAGCCTAAACAGTAAAACAGATATTCTATTTTACAGTTGTCATTACTACAAATACTACAGGAATTATTTGCTACAGTAAATAATCACAGAACTGAGTAAAGGTAAAGACATTCTCAGAAGCCTGCAAAATTATTGCAGGCTAGAAACCAGTCATTCGTGCCCAGAAGCAATTGTTTGTGAAACCAATGCTTATGAGAGTTCCAAGAGGGGAAGAATCACCAAATTATTGCCACAAAGCAAGGTACAAAACCTGACTGTTTTGATTTAGAGAGGCATTTTCTACACAGATTTGCAAGCCTGAAATATTTTTTTAAATGGTATTCTTTTTCCACACTGAATGACTGAGTACTTGGTTCATGTTTCCAAACAAGTGATGCATTTTACACCTGCTACGTCCATTGCCACTTCACTTACACTGCGCTCCCTGCCTCAGGTTAAGCACTGGGAGTAGGGAATCCCCCATTAGGAGCATGTAGAAGTACCAGCACTCCTAAGTTGCAGTCTTCAGAATTCCCCTCATTTTCCATTCTTCACTCATGCCTTGTCTTTCAACTGCTTCCAAGGATGAGCACAGGTAAATAATGCAGTGCACTTTATCTGGGGCTGACTGTAAAACCCACTTCAAACTGCAAGTTTGGACAGATCCTAATCAAGATCTCTGAAGGCAGCCTAAAAGACCTTGAGCCTACAAAGTCTTATCACGTCATGACTCTGAACAGCCTGTCTACTAACCGAGCTCTTCAGCAATATCAAGAGGGATTAAGGTCTAGGATTTTTCTACACAGCAGCCACTTAAAAACTGAAGATAAAGGAGGGTGGGAAGCTGAAACATGCTACCCTCTGGCCTGGTGACCTTGACAGAAGTAAGATCTTCTCAGCTTCCCTTCAGCTTAGAGCCCCAGGACACACACCTGGGCAGGAGGTTTGCCCTAAAGAAATGTGTTGTGGATAAACTCATGGCTGTGTTAAAGGTCTTGCATTTCTAGCCTCTACTAGCCCTGGAGTCTTTTAGAACCATAGAATCATAGAATCAACCAGGTTGGAAGAGACCTCCAAGGTCATCCAGTCCAACCTATCACCCAGCCCTATCCAATCAACTAGACCATGGCACTAAGTGCCTCATCCAGTCTGTTCTTGAAGACCCCCAGGGACGGTGCCTCCACCACCTCCCTGGGCAGCCCATTCCAATGGGAAATCACTCTCTCTGGGAAGAACTTCTTCCTAATATCCAGCCTATACCTACCCTGGCACAACTTGAGACTGTGTCCCCTTGTTCTATTGCTGGTTGCCTGGGAGAAGAGGCCACCCCCCACCTGGCTACAATGTCCCTTCAGGTAGTTGTAGACAGTAATAAGATCACCCCTGAGCCTCCTCTTCTCCAGGCTAAACAGGCCCAGCTCCCTCAACCTCTCCTCATAGGATTTGTGCTCCAGGCCCCTCACCAGCTTTGTTGCCCTTCTCTGGACATGTTCCAGCACCTCAACATCTTTCTTGAATTGAGGGGCCCAGAACTGGACACAGTACTCAAGGTGTGGCCTGACCAGTGCTGAGTACAGGGGAAGAATAACCTCCCTTGTCCTACTGGCCACACTGTTCCTGATGCAGGCCAGGATGCCATTGGCTCTCTTGGCCACCTGGGCACACTGCTGGCTCATCTTCAGCTACTATCTATCAGTACCCCCAGGTCCCTTTCCTCCTGGCTGCTCTCCAGCCTATAGCGCTGCTTGGGGTTGTTGTGGCCAAAGTGTAGAACCCTGCACTTGGCCTTGATAAATCTCATCCCATTGGCCTCTGCCCACCCATCCAGCCTGTCCAGGTCCCTCTGCAGGGCTCTCTTACCTTCCAACAGATCAACACCTGCTCCTAGCTTGGTGTTGCATTTTCTGCAAATGGGGAAGGGGAGCTTCCTTGAGGCAGAGAATTCTTCTGTCTTTACTCTTGCAGTAAGAGTGCCAGTGTATCATCACAGCACCAGTACGCAACAGTAGAGCTTTAGGAACATGCGTAGCAATAACAGAAATGCTCACGTCTCCAAATCACATTTATCAGGAGAATTCCTTTCCCAAAGAGGAAAGTGATAAAGCAAATGCTGCCTTAGTGCAAGCACTGGCTTTACTGTCTTTGGGCTTTTCTGTTTGTTTCCTTTAAACTAGAGGATCTGTACATCTCCTTCTCCTAAACTGATCATGAATGCGTTGAGAGTGGAGAATGCATACTTGAAACAACCAAATCACAAGCAAGCCTACCAACTAAACCTCGCAAGGGTGAGAGGGAAACTACATCTGCCCACACACAGAGCAGCTGCCTCCTGCATGGACACTGGAAAAATCCATTCAGCCATTATGATTACTTTTAAGAGTAAATAAAATACAGACAAAAATAGAGGGCACTGGGGGAGGAACAGCTCTTGACAAAGCAAGGCCTTTTTGGACAGGCTCAGACAGTTCCTAACCTATTTTAACACTACTTAAGATTAGCAAAAATTTGGTAGAGGACAATCATAATCGTTTTTGCATTTGAAGATGAAGACTGTGGTTTCACTGCCAGACCAGCCTTGGTAGGACACTAATAAACAAGGTTAAAAGTCTCCAACTTCTGCTCAGCATTGAAAGCATTCAGGAGATGAAATGGCAGAGACGCTACTCTTCTCAATCTCCACGTTTAAAATGGGAAGCAGACATGACTGCAGAGGACTTTAACTCAAAACCAGCCACTGTTCCGGTGTGTTGGTCGAGACTTCTGTTAGCACATAGTTCAGGAAGCTTACAGTACCCTGCTACGTAAGTAGCCTCCGCTGTATGGCTGTGTTGAATTACAGCATAATTTTTCAAAGACAGTTCTGAAGTGCACAGAACAAGGAGCTGGACATGATCAGAAGTCCATAGCTCGCTCTGCTGCATTCAGGACAGCTGACTACAAGGTGTGAGCAGCCTGCCTGCTGTACAAAAGAGGAGTCGATCTGAATATGTCCCAGCTGATTCATCTCACTCCTCTCGGGAGGCCCAAAGCAGGCAGCTTCTCCTCCTCACTAGGAGTGCTTGCCGTGGCACCCCAGCTGATTAGGCTCCATTCCCCAAGAAGCTATACATTATTAATCTTATCTGAAGCAGACAGTGCTGACGCCTAGCTTCCTCAGTGTCTGGAGGAATACCAGCTGTCTCCAGCTCAGCCTGAGTAAATGGAGAAAGTGTGTGCATGTATCAAGAGGAAATATTTCCTACAACTCTGAAGGATTCAGAATCCTTCCACTTTTCTTTTTTCCTACGTACTATTAGAGCAACTGCCTGAGATCCATACCTCACTCCAACTCCTTGCATGCTCAGGTGCAAAAGACTCCTCTTTGTATCTTCTGCCTACTAACTCCTGCATCACTTCCTATCATGCAAGGCCCTAAAGGCCCATTTGTCTGGGTGCTAGAGGATGGGTTTCTGCAAGACTGCCTTTATCAGACAAACAGAAGGAGATGCCCAGATTACGAAGGCAGTGGAAGATATGGCAGCATACATCCCAGAGCACAGGAATGGACACTAAAGAGAATTACTGTACTCAGTAATTCTTTAGCTTGTACCTCTTTAAAGTCTTTCATGGCCTTGGTTCTAAGGCTCAGCAGTCTCTGTGGTTTGTTCAACCCATCAGATTTGGAGCATTACAATCAATAGACACCATATAGTCATTAGTGTTATAAATAAAAAAGTTCATATCTACTGAAAGACAATCAAGCTGAGGAAGAATTTGTTACCTTGAACTTAAGAATTGGACTGGGGCTGTTTAGTCCGGAGAAGAGAAGACTGAGAGGAGATCTCATCAATGTCTACAAATATCTGAATGGTGGGTGTCAAGTGGATGGGGCCAATCTCTTTTTGGTGGACTGCAGCAACAAGGCAAGGAGCAACAGTTACAGACTGGAACACAGAAGATTTCACCTCAGCATGAGAAGAAACATCTTTACAGTGAGGGTGATGGAGCACTGGAACAGGCTTCCCAGAGAGGTTGTGGAGTCTCCTTCTCTGGAGACTTCCAAAACCCACCTGGATGTATTTCTGTGCAGACTACTCTAGAGGATCTTGACTTAGCATGGGGGCTGGACTTGATGGTCTTTGGAGGTTCCTTCCAACCTCTAATATTCTGTGACTCTGTGACTGTAAGAGGTACTGAACAGGACTAGTATTCATCAGTCCTTCCCGAAAGTGGTCACAGTCAACTGGAGAGTGACTTGCAGACCTTTCAAAGCCTCTAACAATCTCAGAGATGTTTTCATGGTTGTGTAGGCATGGCATAGACCAGTGCAATATAAATATATGGCTTCACAGGTAGATTAAACCCTTAAAAAACTTCTTTACAGTGAGCGTGACAGAGCACTGGAACAGGTTGCCCAGGGAGGTTATGGGTGTTCCCTGTTAAAGGCTAGGTTGGATGAGGTCTTAAGCAACCTGTTCCTAATGGGAAGTGTCCCTGCCTATGGTGGGGGGCTGGAACGAGATGATCTTTGAGGTCACTTCCAACCTAAACCATTCCATGATTCTACAAAAAAGGACACTAAGTACTGTAGCTAATTTTTCACCAGCAACTTGTTTCTTGGACCAGATTTGCATTTCAGGATGCAGCCTGGCAGTGAATTTGTACATGAAGAGTAACACCAAATCACACCTATCTTGCATATCCCATTCTCTCTGGAAAAACAGGGGTCTCTACTGTGGCAATATTACCTGTGAGGAAATGTTTTGGGTTTTTTTAAATCAAAGTCATTCACCCTGGGGTAGAACAATTTCCAAGCAGTTCTTGATCCCCCTAAACCAGAGGGACTTTGCTAGCACGTGGGAAAGCATTCTACTATGTGAAATTATATGGCCAAGCTGATGAAAGGTCATTCCAGCAACCTTGACAGCTCAAATGTAGTCATTTTCTCTGTATAAATAAGCACACCATGTTCAGGTTCAGGTCTAATAAATCCACATTATTAGTTATTATGGAAAATACACTAATTCTACTCGCTATTTCTTACAGATTTACAGCACTAATAAATCCAGACTGGTGTCATTAATTGCTAGACTTGATGACTCACTACTAGCAAGAGTGCAGTAGGTAGTGATTCAAGAAACAGAAATGTCCCATAATATGGGTGTCACTGTCTTTGTATAGGGAGGCACCATGTGGTAAGCTGATGTGTTTTAGGTCCACTCCACAACTAAAAAGTAGCAGCCTCCAACTTACTCCTCCCCTTGGCGTAATGGGGAGGAGAATCAGAAGAAAATGATAAGGAAATAAGGATGATGTAGTAGTATGACACAAGGAGAGAAGAAGTAATAATTATAATACTAATAAAAGAATCATAGGATAGAATCCTAGAACGGACTGGGTTGGAAGGTCTTCTTGTCCAATATTCCTGCAGTGATCAGGGACAGACTGCTCAGGGCCTCATCAAGTTTGATCTCCAGGGATGGAGCCTCTCTGGACAACTTCCTCCAGTGTTTTACAACCCTCATTTTGAAGAACTTTCTCCTTATGTCCAAGCTAAATCTATCCTGATCTAGTTGAAAACCCCTTGTACTATCACTGCATGCTCTTCTAAATAGACCCTCTCCAGATTTCCTGTAGATCCTCTTCAGGTACTGGAAAGCCACATTAAGGTCTCCCTGAAGCGTGCCTTTCTCCAGGCTGAACAACTCTAACTCTCCCAGCCTGTCTTTGTAGCAGAGGTGCTCCAGACCTTTCATCACCTTTGTGGCCCTCCTTTGGATCTGTTCCAGCAGGTTCATGCCCTTCCTGCATTGAGGACTCCAGAGCTGGACATAGAAAGTCAGTACTTCACAATGCAATTGCTCACCACTCAGAACCCAATGCTCAGCTCATTCCAAGCTGTAATCCTCTTTCCCAAACAGTTTATATACTGAGCATGATGTCATATGCTATGGGATAGCCCCTTGGCTATTTTGAGTCAGCTGTCCTGGCTGTGTCACCTCCCAGCTTCTTGTGAGAATTAACTCTGTCTCAACTAAACCTAAGTGTCTCAAATAAACATAAGTGAATATTAATTTCAAAGATCTATCTCTCAGTTGGGCTCGGTGATGAAAACTGAAGTCAGAGTATGTTAGTGTAATGACATGCTCCTAAGATTTGTTTTTACTTTTAAAATCAGTAATGATAATGAAACACTTACAAATCATAGAATCATAGAATCAACCAGGTTGGAAGAGACCTCCAAGATCATCCAGTCCAACCTATCACCCAGCCCTAACCAATCAACTAGACCATGGCACTAAGTGCCTCATCCAGGCTTTTCTTGAAGACCCCCAGGGACGGTTATCCTCATCCATTTACACCACTGAAACAAGATGACATCAACAAATTTGTTTTCTAAAGCTTGTTTCAGCAAAGCAACTAATCCGTTCTCTTAGGTACTATTTAAAAAAGCAAGATGAGTAGATTGAGCTGTTTAGCTCCTCAAGTACTGTGCTTTTTACAACCCCATATTTACCACACAGATGCAGGCATAGCAAATGAAATCTGTCTTAAATCTGTGATTGCCTCAGAGCTGCCTGACAGAGCTCTTTATGTGCCTTGGAGATGGCTGACAGTTTTGTAGCATGAAGTCCCAGGCTTAATCCATGAGTACAAAGTACTTGGGAATAAAAGACAAGGTAGATCCCACACATGTTTAGGGATAGCTGAGTTTATACTCTCAAGGTCTGCATATCAGAGCAGAAATAACTATGATGAGCATTTTGATCTCACATCCTCAACCGGCACTGGCATGGCTGTTTATGTATGGAGGGGAAATGGACAGACTGACTCCCATTACCACTCCTATTCGAGTCCTGCTCCTGGGGTTCAGCAATGACCCATTACTCATGCTGTTTACCACTAACCTAGTTCACGACGATCCAAGGCACTCACAGACCAAATGCAAGCCTCTCCTTCACCTGGCATATCTGCAGGCACTTGTGGGAAGCAGGCAAGTGACCTTTCCAGAGCTACAACAGGAAGGCGGTGATTGAACAGACCTTATCATGCGATAATCACTGTCAAAAGAATTCAAGGGGACACTATTTCCCACCAGCACTTAGCTATATGAAGGTGCAATCTCCGTACAAAAGGACATAGGAACTTCCAGGCTACAACAGTTGTAAGAACAGCTACAGAACAATGGCTACAACCACAGCAAGCACACTTTTCAGCCTCTCAAGGAGTTCAGACCTGGCCAGGCACACAGCAGTACTCCTGTCAGAACAGCCTATTTAACAGCACAGACAACCCCTGCAACACAGACAGCACCCTAGAGAGGACAGAGGACTCAGGCATGGCTGCACTCCCAGGGGGGCTCACTGCTTAGTGAAAACTGAGCTTTGTCACTTCCTCTTGAATCTTCCTCCTCCCAGGACCTGAAAAGATGTGGCAGGAGAGCTGCAGACTCCCTGCAACTCTGACCACCTACCTCAACTGCATCATCTTGTTACCTAATACCACCACCTTTTATCTGCATACGGTCTTGATGTCCCCTTCTTAAGAAAGACATGAAACTGCTGGAGCAAGAAGACGAAGGCCACAAAGACAATCCAAGGGCTGAAGTATCTCTGCTATGAGGATAGGTGGCAGGAGCTGGATATGTTCAGCCTGGAGAGAAGACTCCGGGGCAACCTCACAGATGCCTTCAAGTACTTGAAAGGAACCTACAAGAAGGCTGGAGAGGGACTTTTCATAAGGGTGTCTAGCAGTAGGACAACAGGGAATGGTTTTAAGCTGAGGGACAGCAGGTTTAGACTGGATCTTAAGAAGAAACTCTTCAGTATGAGTGTGGTGAGACTCTGGAATAGGTTGCCCAGAGAGGCTGCAGATTCCCTGGAAGTGCTCAAGACCAGGTTGAATAAGGCCTTGAGCAACCAAGTCTAGTTGAGAGGCCTCCCTGCTCATGGCAGGGAGGTTGGAGTAAGTGATCTCTTAAGGTTTATTCCAACTTAAGTCATTCTATGATGATTCTATGATTCTTCCTCTCTTGTGAAACTCTGAATGCTGTTTTAGCAACATTTGGAGAATTTTTATATCATTTTTTTAACCTTAACCCCCCACACACACTCCAAAAATCTTTGTTTGCACTAAACATATCTCTATCTACTGCAACTCTCCATGACTCAATTTCTATCTATAAATACTTTAATGGGATTTATTCCATTTATTTTCTAGTTTCCCAGGCAATGACATGAAGGACCTTCAACCTGCTCTTGCGCAATCAGCATAGGGGAGGTCAGTGAATTGGCAATAACAAAGTATTTGAGAGCCAGCAACAGTGAGAGGGAGTTCAGCTATTCAATGATAATGCACTAGCACAAGTGCCTGCTTCCCTCCTTAAAGACTCCAGCATAAGGAAAAGCTTTAGGAGCTTGTGGAGTGTTGTAATCTCCTACAATGTTTTGATCTGGTTACTTAAGAACAGCTTGATTTCCTTGGCTTCATCTGCAGCTAACCTGAAACAAAGACAAAGATCTGATGTCCAAAGTCTAGAGAAAGGACCAAAACATAACAGTTCCTACATTTCTTGAAATTTGTAATAGATAACCAGGCAAACATCTCCATTTACTCTTGTTGCCCTGATTTTCTCTTGCTTTTGCACTCCCCAAGTTGATTGATCTGTCTCCTCTTAGGAATTTGGGATGCAAACACATTTCTTGCCATGCCAGGCTTTGGGCATGATTGTCACCATTGAAACAGGCAACATGCACCTATTCCACAGCATACAATAGACAACCCATTCCAGCCAAGGGCTTCTGCCAGGACTGGATCATGATACTGGCAGTGGATATGTAATTCCTGAGTAAGCTAGAACTCTGCTATGAGAAGCAGTAGGCCAGAAAGACACTCATGTGAGGCAAGAGGATCACAGAATCACAGAAGGTTAGGTGCTGGAAGGGACCTCAAAAGATCATTCAGTAAAATCTTCCTGCCAGAGCAGGATCACTTATACCAGATCACACAGGAATGCATCCAGGTGGGTTTTGAGTATCTCCAGAGAGGGAGACTCCACAACTCCCCTGGGCAGCCTGTTCCAGTGTGGTTTTTTTCTGATTCTCACAGTCAAAAAACTCTTCCTCATGTTTACATGAAACTTCCTATGCCTCAACTTCTACCCACTGCCCTTTGTCCTGTCACTGGGCATCACCAAGAAGAGTCTGGCTCCATCCTCTTGGCACTCGCTCTTTACATATTTATAAATATTAATGAGGTCACCACTCAGACTCCTCTTATCTAAGCTAAAGAGCTCCAGCTCCTTCAACCTCTCCTTGTAAGGAAGATGTTCCACTCCCTTAATCATTTTCTTGTCTCTGCACTGCACTCTCTCAAGCAGTTCCCTGTCCTTCTTGAACTGAGGGGCCCAGAACTGGACACAATATTCCAGATGCAGCTTCACCAGGGCAGAGTAGAGGAGGATGAGAACCTCCCTTGACCTACTAACCACAACCCTTCTAATCCACCCCAGAACGGCATTGGTCTTCTTGGCCACAAAAGCACATTGCTGGCTCATGGTAAACCTCCCATCTATTATGCCCCCCCTGGTCCTTTTCCTCTTCAGTCAGTCCCTAACCTATACTGGCCCATGGGGTTGTTCTTTCCCAGGTTCAAGTCTTTACACTTGCCCTTGCTGAACTCCATTCAATTTCTCCCTGCCCAATCCTCCAGCCTGGCTAAGTCTCACTGAGTGGCAGCACAGCCCTCTGGCGTCAGCCACTCCACCTAGTTTGGTGTCATCAGCAGATTTGCTGACAGTGCACTCTGAGCCCTCATACAGGGCTGATGAACACATTGAATAGTATTGGTCCAGTACTGACTCCACTAGGTATAGGCCTCCAGATAGACTGTCCCATTGACCACAACTCTCTGACTTCTTCCTTTCAACCAGTTCCCAATCCACCTCACTACTCAGTCATCCAGACCACACTTCCTCAGTTTAGCTTCAAGGACACTGTGGGATGGGAGAACACTTGTCCCAGTAATATTGAGGATCTGAAGAAGCTAGAGTTTAGCACAAAGGCAGGTACAGGCTGCAACTTTTTTTTCCTATCAAACCTGTCCTCCATTTATGATTTCTTGCACAGCAACAGGAGAGTTCTGAGTGTGAAATTTAACAAAACACTTCTCTTTGCCCAGGAGAGCCTGGTTGGCTCACCAGAACACAGGAATCTATGTGGAAGAAATAAAAAGCAAAGCCAGCAAAATATTTTTTAAAGTATCTATTTAAATCCAAAGAAGTTCTCCCTCCTCAGCAAGGTCCTCTGTAGCTGCTCCTGCCAGCAAGGCACTGGAAGGGGTGATATTTCAGTCCCATTCTTCAGCAATGCGTTAAAATCCCTGACTATGAAACAAGCCTGCCAATCAGCCACCTCATTCTGCTTGCATGAAAACTCAAGTCAAGTAACCTGAGGAGATATTAGCAACTCAACACTCACCACAACTTCACATTGTGGCCTGACCAAGTGGCACAAGCACTTAACCACAGTCTTTAACAACGGCATGCTGTGTGCACTAATCCCTCCTTGGTGTTGCATGTCAGCTCCCACCGTGGATCAGTGCAGACAGCAAAGGATTTTGGCTTAAGAAACTGACTCAATTGCACTTGCACTTTTCAGAGCAAGGAAGATTATCATTCCTACCTAAATTAAACTATGATCCTGACTGCTGCCTGCCAACCTCCTCCACACGGTGACCTGGTCAGAGGTGTGTAGCAGCTGGGACTGCCTGAAAAGCTCAGCTGGTCCCCTCAGGGAAAACACCAAGGCAGTTGATGCCATTTTACATGCTACCTGACTCCAAAAAGTGAAATTGCTGGCAGCCAAACACAACACAACAGTGACACTTTAAAAGAAGTGCTCAGGACATGTCTTTCATTATCACGGTCAACCCAAACATACTACTTCCACCTCCACCTTATCCCACTGTACAACATGGACAAGTTAAAGCAATAGCAAAATGTGGATAATGAAAATGTTCTACTAGTAGGGTTGACTACGAGGAGCACAGGGCAGAACATCAAGTTAGATATTTTCTGTACCCTGATATGTTCTTTCAAGACAGACTTTCTGATGGTTGGTTTGTTGGTTGTTTTTTGTGGGGTTTTCGTTGTGGTTGGGTTTTTTCTTCCTTTTTTTTTTTTAGCTCACAGTTGTGTTCATGTTCTCTGGGGCTTCAAGGTAGAAGTATAAAATTCAGTTAAAATAAGTTAAATGCCAAAACAAAAACAAAAAAACCCAGAACCCAGCCCAAAACAACAACTGAAGTCCAAAAGAAAACAAAACAAACAAGGACCAAAAAACAAAAGAAAGAAAGAAAGAAAGAAAGAAAGAAAGAAAGAAAGAAAGAAAGAAAGAAAGAAAGAAAGAAAGCCAACAACCTTCCCAAACTTTCTTCTCCAAAAGAATGAATTTTAACTTGTATCTTCTTATTCCCTCTGTACTTTCTTTGCTCTAAAAATATGACAGTAGAAATAGATAGACCAAAAAATTGGAACTTCTGTAAGGTGTCACAATGCATTTATATACAGCATCAGACATTGTTACTAGAGATTGATAGCACTAGATCTGCTTAGAAGAGCTGCTGTGATCTTGCATGATCAAAACCTGACAGCATTGAAATTCTCAGATCTTCAGTGTATAAGGAGAATGAGCAAAGTTTTTCAAAGCCCTTAGGTGCATGGTGATGTGATGCCCTGAGACAGTAGGGCACAGAAACATTTGCAGCCAACAGGTCACAGGAAAAGAAAAATCATTTCACTTTCCCATCCAGAAGGGCCAGGCACTTTGACAGGTACCCATGGCATTTACACCTAGCTGGTTAGAAGGAGCTGCAGTTGAGGTCTGCCCAAAGCAAGGCTCTTACTCATCCAGATTAGGAGCAAGTCTTTTAACCAACCTATTTAAGAGTAAAGCTTCTGGAGAGATGACTGTTCTTAAAGGGTATGCCAACAAAATAATAGCTCTGCCAGCACCGAAGGAGTCAGTTGTCTGAAAACAAGACATTGCACAGCATCACTTCTAACACAGAGTCAGTTATTTTCTTCCAACTGGTATCCAAGTTGCCAGTAGCAATAAGAAAAGTATTTCAGAGAAAAAATAAGGGAGCACAAACATGGGGATTATCTGGAAAACTAGACAGTGGGTGTTTCTGAATAAACCTTACTATTTTTAATTGCAAATGGAGTCAGAACACATTCTTCTAGTGACAATGTAATTTAAACACTCTATTATTCAGTATTATGTCGCCAAAGCAACATGACCCCAAGCCTTAAGCTACCTAAGTTGCATCAAAACTGCTGAGACATGTTGTTGCTGGCATCTGGCTTGAGTTCTTTTAAAACATAGTTAAAATGTGCAGTATATAGAGAGCAATGAAGTCACCACACAGGAAAGATTTTTAAATGCTATCTATTGAAGAACAGCAAAGCTGATCTTGCTAGAAACATAAGAAATAATCTCAAAGACTGGCCTAGTGTCCTTTTCACTTAGAACTTGCTCAGCCATTACATTATTTAAAGTACTGCATGAATTACCCTTCAGCTGTGTTCAGATGCAATTGATCAAGGACCAAAATACATGTTAACATGTAACCTGCCAAAGGTGTTTAAAGCCCCATCTGTTCCTCATCAAAGCAAAACATTCCTTACCCTTACTACAGTGTGTAGAAAGTCACCAAATGCCTCCAAGCAGGATGGCTGCCTTAGGAATAACATCTCCCACTGCAACACCATCAGCTCCAGGTGGACCATATGGGTTCTCCATGCTATCTCCACCTTTCAATAGTGGCTTTGAACCAAGAATGCTACTATTGAAGAACAAGGGCGGAAGGGCTGAATCCCAAGATAAGTAAGCAGCAGGGCTGACCTCATAAATTGTTCCCTAGGGCATACCATTGGGATCACAGGAGGTTCCTGGAAACTGTCTATGAAAAACAGACATTGAGGTTTTACCATTCACAGGCAGGAAGTGCACAATGTTTAGCAGGAATTAAACACACTTATTATTCAAAGACATTTAGAACACAAAATCCACACACAAAGCACACTGGGGTTAAAGCAATACTTAAATGCAATAAAAGAACACATCAGGAGTGGGTCATGGCAAAATCCAGGCTTGTAGTATACAAGAAAGGTACACAGAAAGCTACAGACACAGCTCGCAAAGGCTCTTCAAGAAACACTACCACTACATTATGAAAATAAGAACTAGACAAGTGCTTCTTTGGGTTCAGTTCCACTGCCAGAGGAATTAGTAGGAAAAACAACAACAAAACCCTCCTAAACAACTCACTTCAGTGAAAAGACAATCATGCTACTGATGAGTGCTTCTGAAAATCCTCCCCCTCCTGCTAGCACACTCTGCTGAGAGTAAGCCGCATGAGCTGTCAAGCATTTCAGCTTTTGTCCACTTTGAGGTCTGTCCATGCAGATGAGCCTCTCCCACGATTCTCTCCCATTTCACAGGGAAGAAATTGACTCTTTAGATTTAAAAGGATGTGCTTTAAACATTCTCTGATACTGAAGATTATAATTCTTACACATCAAAGACTTTCAAGGGAAATTAATTAGAAAACAAAAGACTTGAGAAACACAGAATCACAGAATGGGCTTAGTTGGAAGGGACCTTAAAGATCCTCTATTTCAAATCCCCTGACATGGGCAGGGATTCTAGACTATAAAGGTTGGGGATGAACTGTTTAGAAAGGCTTGTAGCAATAGGACAAGGGGCAATGGGTTTAAACAGGTGAATAAGGAGGAAGTTCTTTACTATGAGAGCAGTAAAATACTGGGAGAGGTTGCCCAGGGATGTGTCCCCAAAGACATTCAAGATCACACTTGATGTGGCCCTGGGCAGCCTGATCTAGTTGGAGGTGTCCCTGCTCACTGCAGGAAGTTTGGACAAGATGGCCTTTGAAGGTCCCTTCCAACCCAATGCACTATGTGAATCTGTGGATCTACATGGAAGAAAGTGTAAGCATGCATATTAAGTTCTGCAAGAGAGCAGACACATACCTTAGGGCATCCCAAGGCCAACTCACTTCTCTGTCCCTCTGCTTTCTAACTCTAAACAGAACTGAAATAAACCCAGCTGAAAGCAGTGTTTTATTATCTTAGTGTACTAAAATGTGATTTCATTCATGTGTTCCCATGTTCCAGGAGACCAGCATAAAACATCATAATGTATTAGTAATGAGGGAGTGTGATCTCACACAACAATTTATATTGAAGTCAATGGAATTATGCCCACTGACCTGAGATCAAACTCCAAAAAGTACCTTAAATCTTAAAATCCCCAGATGCAACATTTGTAGTCACTCTCTATATTAGCCATACATGCATTATTTTGGAAGGTTTTGATTATTTTTATAGTGACATAACATTTCTTTGATGAGCTCAAATTTCATTCTTGGGAAAATGAACAAGCATCTGTAACTTCAGATCTACACAGGAATTAGTAATTTCTCCATTTTCTTAATCATAGAATCATAGAATCAACCAGGTTAGAAGAGACCTCCAAGATCATCGAGTCCAACCTATCACCCAGCCCTAGCCAATCAACTAGACCATGGCACTGAGTGCCTCATCCAGTCTTTTCTTGAAGACCCCCAGGGACGGTGCCTCCACCACCTCCCTGGGCAGCCCATTCCAATGGGAAATCACTCTCTCTGTGAAAAACTTCTTCCTAACATCCAGCCTAGACCTACCCTGGCACAACTTGAGAAGAATGACTTTTCCACTGCACCATTAAGCTACTGACAAGCTACATACAGGAATTTGTGGGGAAAGCAAGTGGAAGACTTCTTCCAGGCCAAGTGCAAACTGGAAGTTCTACATCTTGCTTCTTGCAAGAAAAATGGGAAAGAAAACACTTCATTTTTAAATAAAGTATCAGCTAACATCCTTAGCAGAAGGAAATTCATTCTTCACCAGACAAATTTGACTTCCATTTGTTGAACTAAAAATGTATCTGCAGAGATTTCTTAATACAGCTGACCTCAAAATTTGGAACTTGCTTTCATCCAGATGCAAAATAGCTCAAAATCATGCATTTTCAGGGAAGGATCTGCAGGCCCCTCTACTGTCTATTCCCCACAGAAGTTAATCACCAGCATTAGTGAACACAGCAAGTCCCAGAAATGAAGGAAACACTGTTATTCCCACTTTTGCATAGAAAGCAGACTGATTAGTCTCTTCTGTGGAAGGAGAGGGAAAAAGAGAGGAAGAGAGGAAGAGAGGAAGAGAGGAAGAGAGGAAGAGAGGAAGAGAGGAAGAGAGGAAGAGAGGAAGAGAGGAAGAGAGGAAGAGAGGAAGAGAGGAAGAGAGGAAGAGAGGAAGAGAGGAAGAGAGGAAGAGAGGAAGAGAGGAAGAGAGGAAAGGAAAGGAAAGGAAAGGAAAGGAAAGGAAAGGAAAGGAAAGGAAAGGAAAGGAAAGGAAAGGAAAGGAAAGGAAAGGAAAGGAAAGGAAAGGAAAGGAAAGGAAAGGAAAGGAAAGGAAAGGAAAGGAAAGGAAAGGAAAGGAAAGGAAAGGGGTAGGGAGGAAGGAAGGCAAAGCAAAGCAAACTAAAGCTTGCTTTGCCAGAGAAAATGGGGGAGTTGATATATCTCAACCAGCAACATCACTACAGGTCAAGCCAACTGTTCACCTCAGCCAGTTTGTCCAAATCACAATTTGCTTTGTCTGTGCTAAGAACAGAAGAATCATGGAAACATTTAGGCTGGAAAAGACCCTCAGGACCACCGAGTCCAACTGATAACCCTACTCTACAAGATTCATCCTAAACCATATCCCCAAGTACCACATCCAAATGACCTTTAAATGCATCCAGGGTTGGTGACTCAACTACCTCCCTGGGCAGCCCATTCCAATGCCTGACCACTCTTGCTCTGAAAGAAATTTTTCCTGATGTCTAGTCTAAACCTACTCAGTTGCAGGTTGAACCTCTAGTTCTGTCACTATTTACCTGTGAAAAGAGACTAGCACTAACCTCTCCACAATGTGGAGAGTGATGAGGTCTCCTTTTGGCCTCCTCCTTTTCAAACTGAACAGCCCCAGCTCCTTCAGTTGGTCTTCATAAGATTTATTCTCTGAGCTCTTCCCCAGCTTCATTGCCCTCCTCTGCACTTGCTCCAGCACTTCCACATCCCTCTTGTATTGAGGTGCCCAAAATTGAACACAAAACTTGAGATGTGGCCTCATCAGAGGTGAGTACAAGGGGACAATTACCTCCCCTTGTACACTTTCCCACTTCTTTTTTTTTTTTTTAAACTAAAAATGTAGTTTTGTTCAAGAGCTAAAGATTCTATGCTTATCATACTATGACTGCACATGGATACGGTCACTCGGGCCTGGTTCCTGCCAGGACTGGCAACACCAGCAGCAGCAGCATCTTGAACTCTTCTTCTGCACTATGGACATTAGTAGATGATACTTGTTTCTCAAAAATGTACAATCCCATAATTTTCCTAGTGTGATCCAGGGGACAAATAGATAGGAAGATTAGTTGTTTTCATGCCTAAATAAAACAAACACCAGTTTCTGGACAATACTGTTTCTTTCTTCTCTAACTGAGCCATTCCCCTGCATGGTAATGCAGGTACCTCATAAAAAAACAGTCAATTTCTTCATTGAAAAGGTCACTGGGCACTGGGACAGGCTGCCCAGGAAGTGCTGAGGTCACCGTCCCTGGAGGTGTTTAAAAGATGTTTGGATGAGGAGCCTAGGGACATGGCCTAACAGTTGTGTACAGCGAGATGTTAGGTTATGGTTAGACTCAGTGACCTTAAGGTCTTTTCCAACCAGGCAATTCTATGATCAGTATGTACTTCCCTTGCCCAGCTCACCCAAAACAGCATCTCCAACTCTCCAGCAGCACAGTGACTGCAGAGCCATGCTGTAGCAAGAACTGAATCCCACCTGGCATCCTTTTCATCAGTGCTTAGCAGAGCTGTGGATCTCATTAGCTGTTCTGTAGACCTTGGGAAGGGAATTTCTACTGGAGGTTACCTGCACTCTCGGCCCCTCAATTCAAGAAAGATGTTGAAGTGCTGGAACATGTCCAGAGAAGGGCAACAAAGCTGGTGAGGGGCCTGGAGCACAAATCCTATGAGGAGAGGTTGAGGGAGCTGGGCCTGTTTAGCCTGGAGAAGAGGAGGCTCAGGGGTGATCTTATTACTGTCTACAACTACCTGAAGGGGCATTGTAGCCAGGTGGGGGGTGGCCTCTTCTCCCAGGCAACCAGCAATAGAACAAGGGGACACAGTCTCAAGTTGTGCCAGGGTAGGTATAGGCTGGATGTTAGGAAGAAGTTCTTCCCAGAGAGAGTGATTGGCATTGGAATGGGCTGCCCAGGGAGGTGGTGGAGGCACCGTCCCTGGGGGTCTTCAAGAAAAGACTGGCTGAGGCACTTAGTGCCATGGTCTAGTTGATTGGTTAGGGCTGGGTGCTAGGTTGGACTGGATGATCTTGGAGGTCTCTTCCAACCTGGTTGATTCTATGATTCTAAGGAATGAACTTGATCCCCACCAGTAGCTCTACCTCAGCACGTTAATAATGATGTACAAATTCCAACCTGACACCCAATGTGACCGCTGCCAAGCTGAGCCAATGATGTATAAGGCCCTTCTTAAGACAAAATGTCAGAGTAATGCATTCTCCTGCAGCTTAAACCCTTTGGGGGTGGGTGGAGGAAATTATGTTTCACCAGCACTGTGGAAATTCTTTGTGCAAGGATGACAATATTAGATATTGAATATTAGGGGAAAAAAAGCTTTAATGAAACAGTGGTCAGGCATAAGTTGCCCAGGGAGGTGGAAGCATCACCATCCCTAGAGGTGTTCAACAAGTGTGTGGACATGGCACTTCAGGACATGGTTTAATGCCTTGGTGGTGTTAGGTTGATGGCTGTACTCAATGATCTCAGATGTCTTTTCTAACTGAAACAATGCTATGATTCTATAAACACCTGAGAAGAGGAAGTTAGGGAGCAAAAGACAGCAACTTCATTTCCCTATCTGACATGGACTTTGACATGCACTTGAAAGAAAGTCCAAGAGCAACAGCACACCTTGGAGAATGTCTCTGTATGAGGGATACAGCACTGAGACCTGGTCAGGTAATTGAAGTAGCCTCAGTCTCTTCAGATTTACTTCTTCGCAGGAAGGACAGCCTGCCAAACCCCTCATTTTCTGCCAACCAGTAGGAAGCAAGCAGCCTTATAGAATCATAGAATTGTTTCATCTGAAAAAGATCTCCAAGGTCATCAGGTCCAACTGCCAATCTAACAACACCATGATCACTAAACCATGTCCTGAAGTGCCATGCTGAGATGTTTCTTGAACACCTCCAGGGATGATGACTCCACCACCTCCCCTGGGCAGCCTGTTCCAATGCCTGACCACTCTTTCAGTAACAGAAGCTTTCCTAATATCCAACCTAAACCTCTGCTGGCACAATTTCAGGCCATTTTCTCTTGCTCTATCATTTTTCACTAGGGAGAAGAGACCGATCCCCACCTCAATACAACCTCTGAATGAGACTAGTCAAGAAGGGGAATTTAAAATAGGCTGCAGGCTGCCATGTGCAGCAAGAAAAGGCTTCGAGCACTCATGCAGCCCTCTTCAAAGGCTTCAAAATGGTCACAGTGGATGAAAGTCCTCTCTCATTTGTGCCAACTGAACATAAAATGGACTTTAAAACGATTATGGTATGCAGGATCAGGAATGCAGAGAGATGAAGGTATATGGAATAGTTTACAGGGAACAGAATATCTGCTTCAAAACACCATACTACTCAGTTCTAAGGAGTTGCCAGGGTGGAAAATACAGCTTTTGCTCTCCTCCTTCTAAGGAGGGACCCACTGCAAGGTTATAAACAGCCTAAGTGGGGATTCCCTCATTAGTCATTGTGGTTCTCTATGGACCTGAGGTAGTTTCTGTGAATGGCCAAACCACAGTGACGAAACAGATTTCTTTATGTGAAGCAATTCCCTGCCACAACATAGATACTATCAGATGGAGTCATCATCCTGCATATTCTTTGGTGAGCAAAGATGCTCAGTTTGACCACATGTGTGTCAGAGGGAAAAGGCTGGCTTAGAAGTAAGCTTTGAATCGTTTCTTGGCAATGCTCTCTGGCCCTGGGATCTAAGCCCTGGCACAGCACATATAAGTGGGTTATGCTCTTCACCCAGCCAACAAGGAGGTGCACCTTCCTAGCAAGGAATGGAGCTCTCATAGCTTACATCTGGCTACAACTCTGCCAAGTAAGGAACATAAGGCCAGAAACCAGGCTGTCCCACAGCAACAGAAATAAAAAACTACAAAGACGAAGAAGAAGAAAAAAAAAAGGTTCAGATTCACAAAAGAAGTGATGCAAATTAGAGAGGCTTAAGTAACCTCAAGCAATGAACAACAAATCCCAGAGGAGCTCTAGTTTGCCAAGACAACAGGAGCAGCTGACTGTGAGAGAGCAAGTACCATTCTGGCTGCCTATGTGCAGAAAGGAGGGAGGAGGAAGCCGGGAATGATATTCCCCATTGTAGGCACTGCTAGCTCTAAAGTTTCCCCCAACTCCAATGGCAGCATAGACACTGCTCAAAGGACAACATCATCCAGACAACCCAGACTCTCTGCCAGGCCTGGTTTACAGTTGCAGCTTTTTGATTCTTGCCAAATTTAAGCCTAGCCAGCTTATTAGTACAAATTCCTGTGACAAGATGAGCTTACATTGTTGATGACATAGTGATCTTACAGTGTCAATTATCAAGAGTACCCCTGTATTGGCATTGGTGGGGCCACACCTCCCATTATATATTCAGTTTGGGGCCCCCCACTACAAGAAAGGTGTTAAACTGCTGAAGCATGTCCAGAGAAGAGCAAAGCTGGTGAAGGGTTTGGAGAACAAGTCCTAAGAGGACCAGCTGAGTGAGCCAACATTACTTACTCTGGAGAAGAGAATGCTGAGGAGGGAACTCATTGCTCTCTACAACTCCCTGAAAGGAGGTTGTAATGAGGTTGGGTTCAATCTCTTCTCTCTAGTATCAGGTGATAGGACAAGAGGAAATGGCCTGAAACTGTGGCAGGGGAGGTTTAGGTTGGATATTAGGAAAAAATTCTTTACAGAAAGAGTGGCCAGACATTGGAACAGGCTGCCCAGGGAAGTGGAGTCACTGTCCCTGGAGGTGTTCAAGAAACATGTGGACACAGCATTTCAGGACATGGTTTAAAGGTCATGATGACGTTAGGTTGATGGTTGGACTTGATGATCTTAAGAGTTTTTTCCCAATCATTATAATTCTGTGATTCTCTGATACCACCAGCAAGGTTCTCCAGGGACACAAAGCAATAGAACTCCAGTAGCTTTTCTTCAGGTGCGACCCTTAGCATTAACCCAACATAATGTGTTTTCAGTTACAACACTCCTAAGTAGGCAAGTATAACAATTTGGAAGATTATACCCTGTTCTGCAGTTTTTTCTCCAAAGAATTTACAGATTTGGATTTAATTAATTTTTAATAACTTCTTCCTAGGTAGTGAGCAGTTCAGTAGCCTCCTCCACCCCTGTTTTGGGCTATGCTGGTACAGCCTAGAAAAAGAAATTGCTCTAAAGTGGGCACACATTTTTAAATTAAAAGGAAATTCATGAGGTCCTACCCTTGAGTAGCCAAACATCTCCTACAGCTATTTTGATATGTGGGGAAGTACAAAAAAACAGCCTTGGAGATGTATATCAAAACACCTTGTTTCCCATTTCTTTCATTCACACTACAAATGAGGAAAAAATACATTCAGGCTACAACAATCTCAGAATCATCAAGGGTGGAAAAGACCTCTAATATCATCAGGTTCAGATCATCTCGCCTGTAGCTAACTTCTTTTTATAACGAGGCTGTTTCATTCTACTTTCACAGAATCACAGAACATTATGGGTTGGAAGTGACCTTAAAAGATCATCTAGTCCAACCTCCCTGCCAGAGCAAGATCTCCTAGAGTAGGTCACAGAGAAAAGCATCTGGGTGCATTTCGAATGTCACCAGAGGAGATTCCACTGCCTCTCTGGGCAGTGTTTTGTCACCCTCATAATGAAAAAGGTTTTCCTTAAGAAGAGAGTCCCAGTTCCTTAAGGAAAAACCTACAGGGTGACCATTGTTGTTTTTAACTTCTGCTTTCATTCAGAGATGACAAAGACACAGCTTACTATGAGAAAGACCATACAAAGCTCTGACTTGCCTTGCTGTAGCTGAAATTCATGTCACGAGCTCCATGACATGTCATGAAGTTCATGGCATTGATGAGGCTACAGAAAAGTAAGCATAAAAGTAGTAAATTATATTTCTAAGGAAGAAACAGTTACCTAAAGAAATTAACTAGTAGGTTAGCAGCATCTTGCATCACCACACCAGGACTTTTAGGCCATGAAGGAAGGCAAGAATATGTGTACAGAGTTTGGTAAACAAAGCATCTTGTTTATGTTTTGAAAGCTCAAATTATGTATTATTTCATCATTTCTATCCTAGTGTGACATTTTAATTGGTTCATCCAGTTAAATGGCTCCAGAATGAATGAGTGATGCTGTAAAGGAACTAAATTTCCATCCTGATAGGAAGAATGCTAAATGGGAGGAATACCCAGAAAAGTGTTGAAGGAAGGTTTAGCTTCATAAGCCTCTAGTTCTACTGCTTTACATCACTGTGTAACTTATTTTAAAACCAATGAGTTGCTACCTTTCCTCTGAGTCTCTCATCCTGAATCTGCCAACTTCTCCTATCCTTTAGCTGATTCTGATCACTCACATCTCTTGAACTTCAACTCTACTAGCTCAGTTAGCCTACTGGGGGTCTTCACACTGCCTCTGACTTATACAGGAATTTTTCTACTAATGCAAAAAACTATTATTCTGCCCCTGTACTCAACACTGGTCAGGCCACACCTTGAGTCCTGTGTCCAGTTCTGGGCCCCTCAATTCAAGAGAGATGTTGAAGTGCTGGAATGTGTCCAGAGAAGGGCAACAAAGCTGGTGAGGGGCCTGGAACACAAACCCTATGAGGAGAGACTGAGGGAGCTGGGGGTTTTTAGCCTAGAGAAGAGGAGGCTCAGGGGTGACCTCATTGCTGTTTACAACTACCTGAAGGGAGGTTGTAGCCAGGTGGAGGTTGGTCTCTTCTGCCAGGCAACCAGCAACAGAACAAGGGGACACAGTCTCAAGTTGTGCCAGGGAAAGTATAGGCTGGATGTTAGGAGGAAGTTCTTGCCAGAGAAAAGTGATTGGCTTTGGAATGGGCTGCCCAGGGAGGTGGCGGAGTCACTGTCCCTGGTGTTCAAGAAAAGCCTGGCTGAGGCACTTAGTGCCATGGTCTAGTTGACTGGATAGGGCTGGGTGCTAGGTTGGACTGGGTGATCTTTGAGGTCTCTTCCAACCTGGTTGTTTCTATGATTCTATGATTCTGTTAACCAAGTACTTCAGATAAGGGAAGTACATATGCCTTAGAGCTAAACAGAATACATCTGAAAACTGACTCCATACAGTAGCTAGGTTAATTACATTTTCTTACAGTCACTAATGATTTCTTTTGTATTTTAAAAGACTTACAGTCAGCTGAAGCATGGGAATACATTTAATGTTATTTTCCAAAGCACAGTGTTTCTGAAGCTTTGCCAGGCATGTAGTAGGCTGAACACAGCACTGTGAAGTATTTGCATGTGTAACTATAGTGACTCTACAATATAGGTTATTTAAAACCTTGTGAGATTCACTTCTAATTCTAGGTAAAGTACATTTCTTACAGTATTTCACTGGCAACTACCCAAAGCTGTATTCCAAAAATTGAAGTGAAAATGTCCCAGCCTCTAATCCTGGCAATTCACATCCTATAAAATAATCAGAAAGCTTTATCTTTTGCAGAATAGAGGAGACCCCATGCTCTTGCAGACAGTTTTTCAATTTTTGTTCCCTAAATAAGTTCCACACTAAGTTGAAAGGAGGTCAACAAAACTCATGTCAGAGGTTTTTAATTTCTGTTCTTTTAAACTCCCTGGGGAGTCTAGTGATCAAAATTCAGCAAAGTGCATTAAGTATGTTGTGTAACAATAGGACTGTTAGATCTGTTGACTTCAAACTAGAAAGACTACTAAAAAAAAATCCTATTATGGATATTTCTTGATGCTTGATTGTCATACCCTCCCAAATAGGCAACAATCTGGCAGATTATACCCTGTTCTACATTCCCATTTGGAGTGTAATTTACATCCTCTTGCTATTTAAACCTCTGATTAAAGAGCACTGCTCAAATACTTCCATGAAATCATCATAATTTGGGAATTTTACCTAAAAAAACTCCAAACCAACAAACCAAAAACAGAATAATTAACTGTCAACCTTGCTCTTGTAATTAATACCATTTGCTTGCTTTGGCTATCACACTGAGAGAACATCAGACTCACTTTTAGCATTTCAGTACGAGAAGTCAGAATCTTCTTTTATTTTGGCCCACAAAGACCTGTCCAAATGGGCAATGAGACTCACAAGAAATGTCTGAGATAAACCTGTGTCTTCCTAGAAACATCTGAACTAATATGTTATTGTTGATCCAGACAAAAGAAAACTCAAGACACATTTGAAGCACAGCATTTAGACTGAAGTAATTTTTGGATGAAGTTTAATAAGCTGGTTTTGATCTATAAAGTTGTCCATACCTCTGCACTACCTACATAAGAAATGACTCACCTCAATGGTGAAATTGCTAGCGAGTTTGTAGAATCCCAAACTAGAAGCCCCAGAAACTCAACCACTAAGAAACACAAAAGGAAACTGACATTAGAATTTGTCAGTATATGCACTAAGGTATTTTGCTACATTTTCACAATCACCTAACATCAAAAACCACAGAACCACAGAATTGTCAGGGCTGGAAGGGACCTCAAGGATCATCTGGCTCCAACTCCTCTGCCATGACATCTTACTCTAGATCAGGCTGCCCAGAGCCCTACCCAGCCTGGCCTTAAAAACCTCCAGGGATAGGGCCTCCACCACCTCCCTGGGCAACCTCTTCCAGTGTCTCAACGCCTTCATGGTAAAGAACTTTTCCCTAACATCCAATCTGAATCTGCCCACTTCTAGTTTTGCTCCATTCCCCCTAATCCTATTGCTACCTGACATTCTAAAATGTCTTTCCAGAATTAAAATTTCACATCCTTCAGTATCTATTACAAAGTATTCCACTGTCCCATGCTGCTGGTGTTTTACAAGCAGGTTCTAGCATCCTAAAACAACAAAACACATATAAAATTAATTGAAATTTACAGATTTCTCTCCAAGAAGGTAAAATCTAAAGTTCAATGGACAGCTTAGTAGTTTTTCCTCTAAAAACCTAAGTGAGTCTTTCCTCCTAAATATGCAAAGCAGCACTTTAGATGTACACATATAACCTGAACACTGTTTCTTAGATACTCAGATGAAAATCTGATCTCTAACAAGATTTATTAAAATCAAACAGCTCTCCCCCTAAACAAGCAACAAACAAACAAACAAACAAATCCAACAAAACAAACAAGCAAACAATAAAACCCAAACAACTCCCCAAAAAGATCCCCCCCCCCAAAAAAACAAACCTTAAACGAAACACACACCCACTCCAAAACAAGACCCCCCCAAACCCCACAGACAAACCCACAACAAACCAAATGAAAAACTGCATTTTGTTTTGGATGGAAAATAGAGAAAACATATTCTGAAAAAATGTTAAAGCTGAAGGAAAAACCCTTAAGTTCTTAGACATCTGCTGGAACTGTGAGCATCTCACTCACCAAACTATAGTCTCCAGATTATCTAACAGCTCCATGAATGTGCCTCTCTCCCTCCAGCAGGAAGAGTTAAAGATGTTTTAAAAGTCTCTGAGGACTTTTAAATGAATCAGAAATGTAAAACCATGAACAAAAAAAAAACAAACTCAAAGAAACCCAAACCAACAAAAAATATTAAAACATCAAGTCTCTGATACACATGGAAAGACCTAAATTCAACCTCACAAAAGAATGACTTCTAAACACAGACAATAATTTATTAACTATGAAAATATTTAACTGGCCTAGATGTTACCAAGGACTTTTTGATTCCTAAATAAGATATTTTATAAAATGTTTTGGTTAAAACAAAACCACTCTGCGTGCTGTCCACCAGAAGAAAGCAGCAGCAAAATGTCCTTTTTGAAGACTGATGGTGAACATACTCCATGTCATGTGGGGACAGGTTTACATATACAAAAAGCAGCAGCCCTAGAAGCACTGCACATGGGAGTGAACTGTAATTTGCATTCACTAAGGACAAGGATAATAAAATAGAATTATTCATGTACTTAGAATGGCTTCTGATTTCCCTTTTGAAACCCTCAAAGTTCACACTCAGCATAGCGCAATGCATGCTATTGCTGCCCCTCATTCTTCAGGTACAGAAGCAGTCACATCATAGAATTATAGAATTGTTTTGGTTGGAAAAGACCTCTAAGATCACTAACTCCATCTGTTAACCTAACACCACCATTTGCTGGAGTGCTGTGTCCACGCATCTCTTGAACACACTGCCAGGGATGGTGACTCCATCATCTCCCTGGGCAACTGATTCCAATGCCTGACATCCACACTCATCATAATCTCTCAGCTAATAAAAGCTAAGCAGCAATATCCTTGTTCTGGACACAAAAAAAAAGAAAAGAAACCTAACAGAGAAGATGATAGATTAAAAACTATCCACAGTGAAAGGTAGATGATATCAATGAGAGGCAAAAAGGTGTCCCTCAGACAGCAGCTGCTTTCTGCTCATTCTGTGAGCTTCACTCCATGAATTTTACAGCCCAGATTTTGCGTTGCACACTAGAGTGTGACTGACTCAAGATGTACATTGTAAGGCTATTTTTTTTGATACCTTACTATAGCTCCCACCTCACAATCACTGGAGATGCCTGAAGCACTTCCAAGCTTACAGCAAATCACCAGCCACTAATCCAGCCTATATCAACCCACAGTGTAAGCTGTCAAACCTTTGAGTCTTTATGGAGTTACTGGCATCAACAAACTCCACAAAGAACAGAAATTAGGAAAGTGAGTTGGAACTGAACCTTCCGAAAAGGACTCAACTTGACTTCTCCATGACATAGCTAGACTGTGATAAACCCACAGTATGTTTTCTTCTTCTCTAGCCTAAATCCAAATAAAACCAGCAACAGAAGTATCTGACAAAATTTTCAGCCTCAGTAAACCTGTAAGCAAAATGCTTGCCTGCTGGTCACAGGGTTTAGAACAAGCCATGCTTCATCCTACTGGTCTAAGCAAAGATACGCAATGCTCCTCTCTCCAGCCTAGTTAAAATCATAATCAGAACCACTGAGGCTGGAAGACACCTTTGAGATCATCACGTCTGACTGGTCACCTAGAGCTCACTGCTAAGCTGCTGTCACAGCACCACATCCATGTGTCCTTTAAATACCTCCAGGGATGGGGACTCAATCACATCTCTGGGCATCCTGTTCACAGTATCACAGTATCACCAAGGTTGGAAGAGACCTCATAGATCATCAAGTCCAACCCTTCACCATAGAGCTCAAGGCTAGACCATGGCACCAAGTGCCATGTCCAATCCTGCCTTGAAGTGCCCCAGGGACGGCGACTCCACCACCTCCCCGGGCAGCCCATTCCAGTGTCCAATGACTCTCTCAGTGAAGAACTTTCTCCTCACCACGAGCCTAAATTTCCCCTGGCGTAGCTTGAGGCTGTGTCCTCTTGTTCTGGTGCTGGCCACCTGAGAGAAGAGAGCAACCTCCTCCTAGCCACAACCACCCTTCAGGTAGTTGTAGACAGCAATAAGGTCACCCCTGAGCCTCCTCTTCTCCAGGCTAAATGCCTGTTCCAATGCCTGTTAACCCTTTCTGTGAAGATTTTTTTCCTAGCCTGAACCTCCTTTGGCACAGAGCACAAAGTTACTGCAAATGTGGCTCAGAGAAAAATAGGATGACCAAGTGATGCTCACGTGTCTTCTGCTAAACCCATCTGGCTCTGCTATTTTCTGCTTGGTCAAAAGGTGATGAGGGAAGGTGAAAGGTGTAAAACATGGAAGGGAATAAACCAGACACTCTCAAATTACCATCTAAAAGTACAGCTGACAAGAGAGAGCCTTCCTTAGCCTTTCCTAACCTAGTGAAAATGTCATGCACATTAGGAGATGTTGGTCATATTTCTGTGACTACTTGTGAAATGTCTACTAGACACAAACTCAAAGAAACTGAAGACAGACAAATTTGATGACTGTTTATCCTCATCAGCTTCACAATCTTATAGCCTTTAAATGAGCACAGAAATATAAAATGTCCCTGACATCCAAATCTGACCCTTCCTAACTAATACCTCTCGTGCAGAGCGAATCAGCTCAGCAAACTCTTTTCACCCAAGCACTGCAGGACTGGTGTGATTAAAAAGGAAGTGGTCAACAAATCTAAGGCATTAATGAAATGTAGCAAAATCAAGTGAAAAGTACTACTATGTTTGCAGTTTCCATTCGCATTCCTACCTGGACGTGTACAAGGCCAGGTTGAATGAGGTCTTGAGCTACCAATTCAAGTTAAGAGATGTCCCTGCCCATGACAGGGAGGTTGGAGTAGATGACCTCTTAAGGTCTCTCCCAACTGAAGCCATTCCATGATTCTTTGAAAAACCAGCAGTTGCTGGTGTAATTACATCAGCCTTCACTCATACCTTTCATGTTCATGTGAAGTTCCAGAAGGTATTGGGAAAAGTCAGTCTTGTCAATCTAAAACCCAGCTAGTCATCATGGTTAATGAGCAATGACTAACATAACAAAGATTCATATGCATAAATTAACCAGTGTAGGGCTCCCTCTCCAAAGTTTTCTGACTTGCTATGAAAACAGTGAACCAAACCCAGAACAAAAAGAAGTGCTACAAAGAACACGATAAGATGGAAAGCTTCACACAGACACTGAGTCCAATATTGTGATCTCACCTGCTGCTTCAGCTACCAAATATAATAGTTCTATTATGCCCATAAAGACAGGCTTCAAACTACATATTCCAGAGGTCACAGTTCACAGATTCCAAGGAATTCATCTTCAAAGCCCTTCAAAGTGGCAAACAAATTTAACATCAGCAGCTAAATAAGATATTACTAAATAAACAGGCCTGCACTAAAGCAGTCTTACTTAGGAGCATACACAAACCCCTCAAATCATTATGTTTTCATAAAACATGGTCACCTCATCTGGTCTCAGCAGCCAAATTAATTCACACTGTATGGCATTAAAATCAATGGTGCAGTTTTGATGCTTTACAAACAACACTTTTTTCATCTAAAGTAATGATGACAGACCATATCCCCTCCATGGAATTCTTCAGGGTGTCTTCTTCTACTGAAGACATAAAACTTAGGTCTTGGCCATCTACACGCACTGGAAGATATGAACTCATCCATCTTCCCTACCTTGCAGCTTGTCCACAGTCCATCTTATATTATTTCTGCCTCTCCAGAGTTCCCCTTTGGTGATACTTGAGTAAGTAGCTGCATTTTCTCTGCACAACTCTGTTCCCTGTCTCTTTTCTAACTGGACTGACAGAAGTTTTTCAAATGGATGAAAAGTCAAGACAGAAACTTGTTTTGGGGCAAGGGTGCTGCTTTTGCTTTAATGTTTAAAAAATGTGTGGTATGCAGGTCATCCAAACTAGCAAGATTTTAACAGTCAAGGGAAAATAACTGATTAACAGATGCATTTGCAAGAGCAATGCTGAGTGGAAACTAAGCCACCAGACAAATTTTAATAAGTCAAATTGGCTAATAACCAAGGAAAGAGGTGGCTGTATCCATCAGCAAAATAAGCACAGTCTGAAAGATTGTTTAAAGCCCATCACTGGAATTCACTTTCTACAATGAATTGTTAAAATGTCCATCAAGAGATGAAGTTACGTTCTAATGTCACAAGTTTTCCTATCAAAGCATTTTAAAGACTGATTATAGCATCATGAGGGACAGTCAAAATGCAAAGGCACAAGAGGAATGAAAGTATGCCAGATGGCTTCCTTCACAGGGTGAATGAAAAGGCCTAAAGGAAGCACAATAGGATGTCACCACTTAATTGTGAATGCTCAAAAAAGTTAACTTGGTCATATCACTTCCTTCACTGCCTTTGCAGCAACACTACTAGCTCAAACACCAGCTGCTCACTTGATACTAAAGGAAAAACACATACGGTTACCAGTCTCTACCATGTTCATAGAATCACAGAATTGGTTTGGCCAGAGAAGACCTCTAAGACCATTGAGTCCAACAGTTGACCTAAAACCACCATGGCCATTAAGCCATGTCCCAGAGTGCTATGTCCACATGTTTTCTGAACACTTCCAGGAATGGTGACTCCACCACCTCCCCGGACAGCCTGCTCCAATGATTGACTACTCTCTCAGTGAGGAAAACTTTCCTAATATTCAACCTAAACCCTCCAGCACAATTTTAGTCCATATATTCTTGTACTATCATTTGATACCTTGGAGAAGGTATCATGACAATTGGTATGCTCATGATTTCTATGATTTCAGGTGGATCCTGTTAAGAGAATCAGAAAAACTTGTCCAGCCCGAGAGCTAAAAAGAGGCAAGGCTGCTGCAGCTCCATGTTCCCTGGTGCAAGCAGGAGAAAGGTCAAAAATGTGTTCTCAGTAGGCACAAATACTTTCAGAGCACATACACAGACACTACAGCCACCACTTGGGGAACACATAGCCCTTCTCTGGCTGAACAGAAGAGGTCCACTACTGAGAATGTATATCTGTTTTATATGTGTACACTGTGCATATTTATACATACACAGACATGTCCACGTGCACAGATCCCTTCAGCAGCCAGGCTCACACACTGAGTCTGACCAGTAACCACTCCTGGATCCCAGTCCTCCCACTTGCTGACACCTGGACATATGAGCTGCCAAGGAGACTGCTCTACTGCAGTTGCTAGCACAGACCACTACACATGTCCAGAATGGCCTGGGACTCCCTTGCTCCACACACATGTACCACTTCACCTACACAGCTGGGCCAATCTTTGCTATTGCTCCACAGTCACCTGCACTGGCTTTGGGTGCTGCAAGGGTCTCTAGACTTTGGTCTCACTCCAGTGGCAACCTAACATTTGTTTTCTCTCACTTGAATGTCTCCATGTGCTGACACTTAGGTACATCCTGAAGTCCCACACCTCTGCTAGCACTCAGACCCCTGCTTGCTGCTCCAGCTGCAGCACCATAGTTGATGAAATCAAACTCCCCTGTAGATATACAAAATATAGTCCCTCAGCCAGCAAGGAGGTGACAGGAATATAAGAAAACAACAGCATAGTCTGTCCTGTAAGGCATGGAACATGGCCATACAAGCATACTGACCAGCAAAGTACTTAGACACAGTTGGCCTTTTTTATGCTGTTTTGCCACACTTGTTCCTCCCCACATAACCTAAATACCTCCTCCTTTTGCCTCTCCTTGGTTCTTCCTTTAAGCAGTCTTGTTCAATACAAAAATCTCTTCCCCTGTGTCTGATCCTGTGTGACATACACCTCAGCAGCAACTCTGTCTCACTCCAAAAGGTACTATGGCACTGACATCTGATGAGTTTGAGGTCTGGATCTTGGAGTTGAGGCTCTCCTGAGACAGCCCTGGGAAGGGCTCAGACCAGGTGTCCCTTCCAGTTCTTGATTAAGGTTCCTGGCTTCTATTGTGCCACTGTGCTCCTCTGGAATTGTTAGGCTGATGGTGTGAGAAACCCAGGGCAAGCTACTAGTTGGGATCCCTCATCTGCCTTTGGCTGTGTTCGCATAACGGAGCAGATGTTCCCATGCAAGAGTGATCCAGCAACTGAAGTGCCCATCCCCACCTTTCCTTTAATTGTTTTTCAAATTTTACTGATTTTTTTAATTGGTGAACATCTGCTCTACTTACTGAGCATTTGGCATAACTTAGAGAAAGAATGAAAGGAATTCCTATTAAAAACATGAAGGCACTGAGATCAGACCAAACCCACCTCACAAAAAGGCTGAAAATTAATTCCAGCCAAATGCAAAGGTGAATTTTCCAAATTCCAGTACCCTTCTTTTTATAGGGGGGTGCATTAAGCATTACCTGTGGTATTTTCAAGCCTGTAGATAGGCAAAAAACTCCACGAATCTCATTCACCTTAATTTTGGGTATCTTCAGCCTGGCCCAAGTTGGCTTTGACACATAGGATCCTGTTTACAAAGGCATGTAGCAATAGGACAAGGGGCAATGGTTTTAAACTGGAGCAAGGTAGATTTAGTTTGGACATTTGGAGGAAGTATTTACAATGAGGGCAGTGAAATACTGGAACAGGTTGCTCAGAGAGGTGGTGTAGGACTCATTCCTGGAGACATTCAAGGTCAAATCTGATGTGGCCACGAGCAACCTGATCTGGTTAGGGATGTCTGTGCTCACAGCAGAGGGCTTGGACAAGATGACCTTTGAGAGGCTCATCAGACAGGACACATTCCATGTTTCTATGATTCTGTCTGTTCAGCTGGTCCAGCACATCACTTTGGGAAAAGAGGAGGAGCAGCAGACAACTTTCCCTGCCCAACATGAGCACACTGTGCTGGCCTGAGCAAGTGCTCTCCTGCACAAAGTTATTTCTGCTATCTGACCCAGCACTGCACGCAGCAGCATGGTGCACTTGTGTGCAATTGTAAAGAGTTCCCACCAATTCTTTCCAAGCGTGGGGAAAATGACTACTGCTTATGTAATCTCTCTACTGCCAAATGTGGATTTGGGCGCTCAGCTGAGCTGACGTTAGTGTTTCTTTGAAGAGCTGAAACATCTCTCAGTCTGATGCTCTTCTGGCTTCCATTACTGACTACAGATTTTGTTACAATGTTACATCACAGTCCTAAATGCCATCTGTATCATTAGGATCAAGAAAGGTTTTTTGGTTTAAGGTATAGTTCAGAAGGAAAGATTTAAGATAACAGGGACATAGAATCTTACATAGAATTACAGAACTGTTGATGTTGGAAGAGACCTTGGAGATCACCAAGTCCAACTGCTTGCCTAGAGCTCACGATCCCATCGCTACTGCAAAGCCACTACCACTACACCATGTCCCTCAGCACCACAGCCACGCATCTTTTAAATACATCCAGGGATGGTGACTCCACCACCTCCCTGGGCAGCCTGTTCCAACACCTGATAATCCTTTCTGTGAGGAAATTGTTCCTAATATGCAGCTTGAACCTCTTCTGGCACAACTTGAGGCCCAAGTCTCTTGTCTTGTCATTTTTTGCATATGAGAAGAGACCAACCCCTACCTCACTCCAACATCCTTTCAGGGAGTTATAGAGGTCAACAAGGTCTTCCCCCTCAGCCTCCTCACCTGGAGACTAAACAACTCCAATTCCTTCAGCCATTCCTCATAAGACTCCACACCTTTCACTAGTTCTGTTGTCCAAAGAAGGATATGCTTCAGCACCTCAATTTCCTTCTTGTAGTGAGGAGTCCAAAACTTAACACAGTACTCAAGGTATGGCCTCACCAGTGATGAGTACAGAGACATAATCGTTTTCCCACTGCTGCTGGCCACACTGTTCCTGATCCAGGCCATGATGCTGTTGGCCTTCTTGGCTACCTGAGCACACTGCTGGCTCATGTTCATACGGCTGTCAATCATCACCACTAGGTCCTTCTCCACGGGGTACCTTTCCAGCCACTCTTCCTCATGCCTCTAACGTTGCACAGGGTTGTTGTGGCCCAGGTGCAGAACGTGACACTTGATCGTGTTGAAACTCACACCACTGCCCTCAGCACAGCTATTCAGCCTGTCCAGATCTCTCTGCAGAGCCTGCCTAAGCAAAGAGGCAGCAGCATTACACTACATTAGACCCACAGGCCTTAATTATCAAGTCACATTTGGTTAACCTGCACGACGGTGAGCCATGCTAACCTGAGTCTCCTGGAAAGAGGCAGACCCAAGTGTCCTCAGACAATCTGCAACTTTTCCACCTTGTTTCTTGAATGGGAAAATATTTAACCATTTGACAGTACATAATTATTTTGTTTTACATGCAGACTGTTGACAGCATAACTTCTGATAAATTTGAGTTCTGGATTTTCTATACCACTTAACACAGCTATGTATCATTTAAGACATAGAAGACAAGGAAAGAAAACAGACACAAGGAGTCCTCTCTTAACAAAAATACACTGATTACTTGAAAACACGTTTCATAAACTGCCAGGACTTGTCAGTGATTAATACAAATTTCAAAAGCATAAGCATTAAATAAATGTAGAGAAGCAATTAAAGGAAGGAGGTTATGAAAGTCTTTTACAGAAGCAGTAAACTCCAAATCTTGGAAGACTCAAAATAGTCCAAGCCCACATGCTTTCTCTGAGTACAAGACCTGTCTTATAAACTACATGTCAACTACAAACAAAACAATACATTATATCTGCAATGAGAAATGGCTCACCCAAGAAAAAGATGCCAACCCACCTGCTTCTGCAGGTGACTGAGCTTGAGTTGATTCTTAATCCAAATCAAATCACATTTCAAATAAGTTTAATGATAGCTGATTATACTGATGCTCAGAACACCAAGGTATCAAGTCTTGAAACTTAACTAGTTTATACTTATCTAGGGAAAAACAGTCTCATATTAATCTCCTGATACTTTAAAAGAAAGCAACCAGCATTAATGGGTGTGACTAACCTACCAGCTCTCTCCTTTTAACATAACTATGGTTGGGAACATGTAAAAGGGTTATTACAGCCTTCTCTGTATGTGAAACTGCTGAGGGACAATTTCAGGTTAGCAAGGTTAAGAAAACAAAATGCAACACTTTAATTTTTAGCTAATATTAATTCAGAGGCCCCTAATACAATCCACCAAAGATTTAAACTAAACAGACAGGCAGAGTTTTTTTGTCCTGTTCTCTCTTAATTAAATTTTAGAGATCCCATGAAAATGACAGTGCCATCTACAACCCAATCTCTGTGGGAGAATTTTCTTGCTAACAGGACACGAGCTGGTAAGCAACAAGCAAAACCGTGCTGGGAAGTGTCCTTGAGTCCACCTCGGACTCAAGATACCAGGCAGCGGGTGGCACCCCCCACATGCAGCTGCAGCGGGGCAGAGCCTGCCAGCTGCAAGGGACGGACACCACAGACTGTTGACATAGACTGACCTATCTGTACCTCACACATAACTTGAGGTAATCTGTACTTTCCACGTGTACCAATCTCAAACTAAGTTAGTTGTACATGCCTCTTCCAAGTAGCATATAAGCCACTGTATTGCCTCAATAAAGTGTACTGTACTGCTTGCAGCTAGCTGATACTGAGTCGACTTGTCAGTACCCTGATCCTCCTGCCTCTGTTGGCATCCCACGACCACAGACTTCCATGTCTCTCACTGCTGCAACCAAAAGGGACACCTGAGCTTTTGTTATTCTCAGAACCAGCACTGCCAGAACTGTTTCTGCCTTTTCCTTACATCCAATGCTAACAAACTCGGCGAACTGGTATACAATCCCCTGCTGACTCAGCATGTGCCAGATCTGTTTTGGTAACTATGGGCTTCTCCCCTTTTCACCATGTCCTCCAAAGCTGATCTGTATTTCAAGTGGTTTGCTGCACTTTGTTTCAAGTAAAGCTGCATTTTTAAACAGTGACAAAGCTCAATAACAAATTATTAGCTATAACTTTCATAGTCAATCTTTGTTAGACTCTCCTTCACTCAAAGCCTTTAAACCAATACTGAGGACCTCCTCAGAAGATAAGCTGTAGCCCAGCCAAGTTTATTGAGCTGTGTAAAAACCTGCTAGATTAGGCTCTACGGTTTATGTTTATGTAAGATTGCAACCATGACATAATGTCTCCAGCCTTAACTATCCACTAAGCTATAAAACACCCGAAATACAAAGGCCCTAGGAGCTACTAACTCTAATGGACAAAAGTGGACATGTAAACCAGCTATATGACAAGTGAGAAATAACTGAGTGCAGTAATTCCAATAGGGGCAGCTGTGGTGAGGTATGGAAAAATACTGCAAGCACTACTGTGCCGCAAATAAAATTTTACGTATTGTAAGAGGACAAACACAACTACAGAACATATCTGTCTTACCAGTGCCATGGCAACTGCAAGAGAAAACACACACACTGACCTGAAATAGTAGCAACTTCATCCAATTAAGGACATTGCTTATAAGGGAACAAGCAAGAGCTGGCTGACCATGTATCCATAAAAGCTAGGAACGTTGTCTGTTGCCAGAGAGTGTTTCAATGTCTTTACTATTTTTACAAAAGAAAAAAAACAACCCAGAAACCACACTACCAACCACCTAGGTTTGTCCCCGGTTTCACTCAGTTTGCCCTGAGTGCATGAAGTTAGCCAGCTGAAGAGATGCATACTTTAGGGCCTTCTGCTATTCCCTACTGTCACGTTATCATCCACCTTTGAACCTGCCGATAATGACAAACTCCTTTAACTATACCCTGATCCCACAAGGCTGATCTAATGCTTACACAAGCATCCCAGTCCTTTCCCTCACTAAAGAGATAATGATCAACTCACACAAATCAGATGACAAATTCAAAATGAAATGGCTGAATCTGCCTGGTCAGAGATAATCCAGCATTTCAGCTCTGTCTGCCCACTGAACAACCTTTACGTCACCACAATTCACCATTCCAACAAGACTAATCCCAGCGAATTTGTAAGGTGTTCTACAGACAATTGGACAGACCTGTAAGAATGGGTTTACAAGCTCGATTCAAAACACCTCCCTAAAGAAACTCATACATGGTATGTTTTACAACTGTCTACCAGACATTGTCCCTTATTACTGCTGGCCAATTTCAAAAGAGAGAGAGGTCCTGAAGACAGTAAGCTCATAAAAATCTGCTGAGAAATCAGTGCAAAGAAAGGAGATTATAAGCACAGTGTGCATGACAAAAATAATTAAACAGATTACCTCTGCCATTATAAAACTTATTTAGTGGTATAGCATCAAGTTGCTTCTGACTAGATGTAGCAGATACTGGCTATTGCCTAATGGGTTTCAAAGGAAAGTGCAGTACAAAGCTGAGGTGACTGCAGAGTTTGAGGTACTCAAGCACAAAAGGATACACATTTAGTACTCCCCAGGACACAACCAATTTGGATTTGTTTGTCTAAACATAATGTATTTTTCTATTATCAAATTCTAATACTCATTAATTTGCCATATTTAAGTGAAAACCCAAAAACTTGTCTAGAATGAGGCATTATTTTCCACAGTCTACAATAAATCTAACTTACATAAAAGCAGCAATCTTACATACTGCATTGAACATTCAATATCGTCCAGCATGCAAAAATAAGAGTGAGTTTGATTTTTTTTTTCCCTTTAAAAGAAGTTGACACACAGAGATACCTCTCACATCTTTATAGTGACAAAGATGACAGTCTGATTTGCAAATCCTTCAGAAGATTAAACTAGAAACTCCTCCTGCAGCTCAGTGACCTGTTGGAGGATGTGCACATATTCCTTTCCAGTAATGCAAGCCTGCAAGCCACTTAAATGGAAAGGGAAGTATGACAAAACAACAGAGTTTTTTTTTCATTGAATAACCAGTAGTAGTTAGGACTGCTATTCTCTGCCCTGCTCACTGACTTAAGAAGCTATTTAAACGTCTAGAACATCTTAGATAGTTATTTGACTTAGAATCATAGAATCAACCAGGTTGGAAGAGACCTCCAAGATCATCCAGGCCAACCTAGAACTCAGCCCTATCCAGTCAACTAGACCATGGCACTAAGTGCCTCAGCCAGGCTTTTCTTGAACACCTCCAGGGATGGTGACTCCACCACCTCCCTGATGATCTTAAAGGTCTTTTCCAATCATAGCAATTCCGTGATCTTACTTCTCAGGATTCCTTGATCCAGCTCTACAATCTGGAAGTTCTAATGACTGCTGCTCTCTGAAGCATCCAGAATGTTACTTGCATATGCTTTATAAAAAATGTAACTTACTAGTAGAATGAGAACTTATAAAGAATGGGGGAGATAGACAGCCTTAGGGTTTCCCCCTTCTGAGAGCTTGACATTTTATGAGTGAAAAGAAAGGCCTGCCAGACTTCTAAAGTGACAGCACACTATGAAAACATTTCCTACACATTTTGCAAATTTCCAAGTGAGCCACATTTCACAACTGACATCAGGGGGGTTTATATTAGCTCTAATGAAATACAATTCTCCAATGACATAGCTGTGAAGTGCACCATGTTCATTTCACTAGCTGGCAGAGACGTTTTGGCCTTTATTATTTCTTAACATAGAGCCAAAACTTTTTTAGGCTTGCACACACGTGTCTGAAGATGAGGCCTTGTCTTTGTATCTGCTGTAGAGCCCAAGACCTCAGAATGTTTGGCCTAAGAGGACAGGTCAGATGCATTTTCACACAACTGCTGTGGCCAAGTTGTATGTTAAAACACAAGAATATGAATATAGCATAAGGGATAGCTTGCCTTCATCTTCTCTACAGTTTCAACTTCATTAAATCTCTTTGGGTGGGATTGGATGGTTTGTGGACTGGGGAGAGTTTTGCTGTTATTTTAAACAACCCTACACTCAATGAAGAAATCCCAGCCCTTATCAAAGCCCTGAGGGCAGCAGGAGGTCAACTGAGGATTAAAATCATAGTCACAGAATGGTAGGAGTTGAAAGTGACCTCTGGAGATCAAGTTCAATCACCTTGCCAAAGCAGAATCATCTAGGGCAAGTTGCATAGAATCATAGAATCAACCAGGTTGGAAGAGACCTCCAAGATCATCCAGCCCAACCTAGCACCCAGCCCTATCCAGTCAACTAGACCATGGCACTAAGTGCCTCAGCCAGGCTTTGCTTGAACACCTCCAGGGACGGTGACTCCACCACCTCCCTGGGCAGCCCATTCCAATGCCAATCACTCTCTCTGGGAAGAACTTCCTCCTAACATCCAGCCTATACTTCCCCCGGCACAACTTGAGACTGTGTCCCCTTGTTCTGTTGCTGGTTGCCTGGGAGAAGAGGCCACCCCCCACCTGGCTACAATGTCCCTTCAGGTAGTTGTAGACAGCAATGAGGTCACCCCTGAGCCTCCTCTTCTCCAGGCTAAACAACCCCAGCTCCCTCAGCCTCTCCTCATAGGGTTTGTGTTCCAGGCCCCTCACCAGCCTTGTTGCCCTTCTCTGGACATGTTCCAGAGAACTTGTCTAGGTAGGTTTTGAAAGTCCCCAGAAAAGGAGACTCCACAACTTCTTTGGGCAGCCTGTTTCAGTGCTCCAGCACCCTCACATAAGTTGATAGTGTTGTTTTTAAATATGGTTCTTGCTGAGGTCACATTTCTTTTACTGGATGAGGCAGTGAGATATGTATTTTAAAAGTACACACAGAATTCATGACAGCTTAATGTCAATAGAAATCCAAACACTCCCAATTGCAAATATCTGAACTAAGTACTTAACTGAGAACTCTTCTTTTCCTAAACTCTGGCAATCCAAGTAGCAGGGATAAAAGAAAAAAGCCAAACTCCTCCTTCTCAGAGGCCTACATGCTCTTGACTGGAATGAAATCAGAGCATGGCAGACAGCAGTTGGAATGGGAGCCTTGCTTATTCAAGAGCCCCACTGCAGCTGGTCAGAACACCTGATATGGCCACTTTTTTCTGAATTTGTTGAGAGGATGAGTAACAACAGCAGCAGTCATACTCACCCCTGCACAGAAGCACAGAATAGCAGGGGTTGGAGCAGTCGTACTCACCCCTGCACAGAAGCACAGAATAGCAGGGGATGGAGCAGTCGTACTCACCCCTGCACAGAAGCACAGAATAGCAGGGCTTGGAAAGGACCTCTGGAGATCATCTGGTCCAACTCACCTGCCAAATCAGGATCATCTAAGGCACACCACAGGTGGCTTTTGGAAGTGTCCAGAAGGCAACTCCACAATTTCTCTGGGCAGTATGTTCCTGTTGCTCTGGCACCCCCACAGCCTCACACTGAGGTGGAACTTCCTGTGCTCCAGTTCACCTACGCATCCTGTTTAATGAGTGTTTCTCCAATGGTGTTTCTTTGGAAAAGATATGTGCCTCAATCTTGGTGCTCTCATGACACTTCAAAAGGGCTTTTGAGACTGCTACATTGTGCTCTAGGACTGAGCAATAACCCTGGTGTCGCTCATGCTCAGGGAAGCTGACACCCAGAGGACTCTTCCACACACAGATCATGCTCTAGTTTAAGAAGGAATTTGAAAGGGCTATCTCGTGGGACACAGTACACAGTGAGAAATCCAGGCATGACCTGACAAAACATACACACAAAGAAGAAAAGGATATGAGATCATGACACGTACAAGGGGGATCTCACTGATGATAATCTAAACACAACATGTCCAAGTGGTGATCACAAGCAACATTTCCCTTAAGAGGCTGATGCATATGCATACAGCTTGCGTGGCAGAAAGAACAAGACCTAGCACTTGGCACACTAAATTGAGAGGTGGAGAAAAAGCCTCCAAAACCCACAAAGGACAGATATCTGGCAAGAGTTAACACCAAGGTTCATTTGTGAAGTGTTGGCCTCTGGTATAACTCTTGTGGTAACATCTTTTTGGATTCATAAAACATAAAAGTAGATCTTCCTGTTTGGAATGCACACTGAACAAGGTAACCCAGGAGCCACACCCTCTGCTTTTGCATCTTTCTGAAATCATCAAAGATTTTTTAATGGGGTTCTGTACTAACTGAGCTGCAGTCTAAACACAATTTGAATTGCTAGTGAAAAAGAGATGCACATCAGCACCATTGAGGCTACAGAAAAAGACGAAAAGAAGCCATGTTTAATTTTTTTCTAGTTTAGAGGTGGCTGAGGAGCAAAGGACTCTGCATCATGCATTATGGCGTGGCTTGCAGTGGTAGCAATTATCTCTTGTGGTGCCACAGTTTGTTTCCAAAAAGATAGCTGTGCAGGATGAAGTAAGTGTTATCCTTCAGTTCCTCTAGACTCTAGACTGCTGACAAACATTACACTGATCTCCAATGCTGATGGAATACAGAGGAGAAAATACATTGCATGACCTCTCAAAACTAGGCAAAACCTTTGAATCACTCTGGAGGATGCTCGGGGCAGAGGTGGAGGATAAATGGAGTCTGGCATTCTCTACCAGCTCCATTCAAACAAGTGTAAGCAGCAACACATACCTCCCCACCCATGAGGGGGTTGTTTGAAGCTTGCAAGGAGGAGACAGCACAGTAGAGGGAAAACTGCCATGCATGCCTGCTCTCCACAGACTCAAAAGATCACGCTCAGGACTCACTAACACGCTTGCTGGAGGATTTGCCTCAGAAAAAGGAGAATCAAAACCATATAAGGATAGCAGGGTTCGGCCCATCATAAATGCTGGTACTTCTAATGGAGAACAAAGTGTCACTGAACGTTTGTTGCAGACACTAATGGTTTGCTTTTCTTAATGTCACGTAATGATGCTTTGTACTGAGACTTCATACAGTAGTTCCTTAAATTAAGTAACAGCATTTTCTGTTGTGAGAAATGGTCTGCATGGGCCATACCCAGTCAGCTATTGTCCCACCAATCATATTTCCATAATTATTTACCAGCATTTGTTTTAAGGCATTGCTGCTTAAGTGCTCTCTTGCTTCTATTAGAGGATCATGCAAGCCTGAAACCAATGAAATACTGTTCTCCAAAGACAATATCCCTTTCATCAGGCACTGAAGCAATACATGGCTTAGGAAATAGGAAAGCTAGTTAACTAGTTGCTAAAACCATCTAGAATCCTTGTCTATGAACTCAAAAAATACTATTTCTCACACAGCTCTCGAGTCCTAATATGCAAAGGATTAAAACTTTTACCTCTTCCACCCACACGAATGGTGCAGTCCCCTCCTACCCCTCACAACTTCCAGCCTCAAATATCCTGGCATAAATGATCAGACAAAATAGGTGACTTATGTTTTTATTGGTTCCTCCAGACTATGACGACATTTCCTAAAACACTGAGCCAGGAAACTATTAATGTCTCTAAAAAAGTGGAAAGGGTCAGGATATTTAAAAGCTCATGTGTTTGCTAAAATGCCTTTGTTATAGATGTATAGGGCCACTTAAGATTTGATTAATAGAAACAAATGTATTTAGCATTCACATAGTCTTTCTAGCTTTAATGTATGTATGAATGTATTTTTAACACTTCTGTGTTGAGAAAGGATTATCTCTCTTCACCTTTTTGAGAAGTAGAACAAGAAGGCTAATCAGCTTACCTAAGATTCTGTAAAGTAGTGTATTGGTTCCAAGGAATGAATTCCCCACAGATCTGTATGTGCTCCCAGTCTCAACTTACTGATAGTAAAAAAGGAAGAGATCAGGAAGATTTTTGAGATTTATCTCAGCTGCACTGGCCTGAATTTAGCAGCACAAGTCAAGTCAGGCATTTGCAGATGTGTTTTACATGCAAGCACTAAACCAAACCAATGGAGAGGGTCCAGCGGGAGGGTACAAAGATGATTGGGGGACTGGAGGGCATGGCTTATGAGGAGAGGCTGAGGGACCTGGGGCTTTTTGGTCTGGAGAGGAGAAGACTTAGAGGGGATTTGATAAAAGATTATAAGTATCTGAAGGCTGGCCAGGAGTGGGGGGACAGGCTCTGCTCACCTGCTCCCTGTGATGGGACAGGGAGCAATGGGTGCAAGTTGCAGCAAGAGAGGTTCCACCTCGACAGAAGGGGGATCTTCTTCACTGTGAGGGCCACGGGGCACTGGTACAGGCTCCCCAGAGAGCTTGTGGAGTCTCCTTCTCTGAAGGCTTTCGGGGCCTGTCTGGATGTGTTCCTCTGTGATCTGTGTTAGATAGTATTGTCCTGCTCTGGCAGGGGGGTTGGACTGGATGATCTCCTTGGGTCCCTTCCAACCCCTAATATCCTGTGATCCTGTGAAATGTCTGATACTCTAACAGGAATACAGCATGCTACATGCAGAAAAGAAAGAAGCTCCACAAAACTTAACTTTTTAGTGCATACTACATGCATCTAACTCTTTTTTTCTGGCTTTGTCAGCAGATCTGGCAATTATTAAGGGGGACAGAAAGGACTCTCACAAAAGCCTTGGAAGTAAGGGTGCTACAAATGCATCACAAATTCATTCATGGCCAGATTAACTTCACCTACAAACCCAGATCTGATTCTGACTGCACTAGAGTGTGCAGGAAGGTCAGTTCCCTAACACAGGGGTGCAAAGGAGATTTAAACCCAATCTGCCTGCAGCATGTACAGTATGCTTTACACAGAACAGACTGCTGAGGCATCCCAAAAGAAGTTCGAATCACTCTGCTCTTCCTGACTTGAGAAACTCCCTCATCTGTTATGTCTCAACTGATCAGGAGCCGGTGGAGGTAAAAGTCCCTCTATCGCACAGTGCCACCTCCTGGGCAAGCAAGACTGGAAAAAACCTTTCTCTCCTAACATCCCAAGTTTTAACATCATCGCCCGTGTGCTGGTGGGCCACACCTTACCTCTCTTCTCAGAATGTAGGCCATGAACTCATGGAGAGAGGAGCAGATTGTTTACAGCCTCCATTATGAAACGTGAGGCTCCACAGCAGTATCTACACAGGCGAGCTTGGTGCTGCACAAACCCGCAGGATTAAGTTCACTCTGGGTTGCTGAGTAATCACCACGCAGCAATCAGGGCTTCCTTTCATCATCCAAACAGGAACTGGGAGTGGAGGAAGTGAAAGCTTAATAATTCCTTGCATGTTAACAAGTCACATGAGCCATTCCAATAAAATAGTTTTGCTAAGTGAACTTAAACCTAGGATATTCATACCTAGTTCTGGGCTCCTCAGTTCAAGGGGGACAGGGAAACAGTGCAGAGAGGCCAGTGGAGGCTACAAGGATGATTAAGTGACTGGAACATCTTGCTTATGAGGAAAGGCTGAGACCTGGGGCTGTTTAGGCTGGAGAAGAGAAGGCTGAGTTGAGATCTTACCAATGTTTGCATGTATCTGAAGGGTGGTTGTCATGAAGAAGAGGCCAATCTCTTTTCACTAGTGCCCAATCGTAGGATGAGGTACAGTGCACACAAACTGGAATACAGGAAGTTCCACCTCAACACAAGGAAACCTTCTTTGCTGTGAAGGTGCTGGAGCACTGGAACAGGCCACCAGAGAGGTTGTGGAGTCCCTCTCTGCAGACTTTCAAAACTCATCTGGACACCTGCCTGTGTGATTCTGCTTTGGCAGGGATGTTGGACTCAATAATTCACAGAGGTCCATTCCAATCCCTACCATTCTACGATTCCATGATACTGTCTGTTTCAATGGCAAGTAATTATTTTCTAAAACCAAGCTGCACATTTTGGAAAAAGAATAGACACAAACATTTCATTCAGCAAAGCTTCATTGCCAGGATAATAAGACATCAAGCTGTGAACTGAAGTTGAGGAGCTCACCTTACTATAATCACAAATCTTGAGATAACAATCCCCAAGCCAAACCAAAGGTGGTAATCCTAGTTCCAGTGCAGCAATTACCAGAAAGTGCTGTCTGCCATAAGCCACATCAGTGTGCTTGTAACACTATGCAAACAGAAGTGCAGACCTTGCTATGGACAGTCAAAGCAACAAAAACACGGGAGAAAGTCAGTTTTACACATGAACTTTCATCTTGTATCTGCCAGACTCAGATGGTTTTCATAGTAGGCATCCTCTGCTTCCAAGGTAGAAGAAAGCCAACCTGTTTGATTCTATGAAAGTTGATTAGTTATTTAAGCAGCCAGGGGTTTAGACCACTCATTAACAAGAATGGTACAGAAAATGAGTTTTGAAGGCTGAAGAACTATGATTGTACCACACGGCTGGGTTTGGTGTGTTTTTTGATTGTTTCTTTGATTTTAAAACACAATTATAGGTAGGTACTATCTTTTTCACTGGAAACACTGATACTATTTCCAGAGAACTTGCAATGCTGCCTTGTACTCCAAGACTCACAGTACCAACTGTGTCCAAGCATTTACTTCTGTGGAGTCACTCACTACCTCATTGACTTCTTTCTTAGGATGCTTGTGTCAAGGGCAGCAATGTCACTTCCTACTACGTGAGAAAGGCCATGATGACTTTGCAGGACTGTCACCTGCTCCGTTCCCAAAATGAGGGCATCTGCCAGAACATTCAGGTTTCCAGCCTATGACGTTCCAGCAGGTGAGTAAATCTTCACTTACATGGTATAGTACCAACTACTTTTCCTTAAGCCAGAGATTTTTGATTTTTCTTCCCTCTCCTGTCAGTAAGCAAGGTGGGAGTTTCCAGTTTCTTTGTTAAGGAGTGCTGAAGAGTTTGTACCTGATTAAGAGCTACAAATGCACCAATAATTCACTGCTAAAAAACTGAGGAGGAATGTGCTTGACAACTCATACTCAGGAACAAATCATGAGCCATGTCCTCCTTTCTGTACATTCATACAAGATCCAAACTGACATGCTCCATTCACTTATGTCCAAAGAAAGATACATTTGTGACCAGTTTTTTACAGACCTGACACCAGGTACCTGTTAAATAATAATAATGATGGTTTCACCATGAGATGCTTATATTGGATCTCACCCAAACATTTTAATATATTGCATATATCACTGCATTGCCACAATTGCTGTCTCAAAGCAAAGCAAGAGCTTTGACAAACATATGCATGAGATCATCCAGATGAGGAGACTGTATGTTTGTAGAGGTGTTGTAATACTCAACAATGAGATTATCTTTCTCAGTCTGTCTTCCAAAATAAAGATTTTCTTGGATGATGAACTCAGGGGTTCCCAGAGTTTTGTCCATGGAGGGAAACATAATGTGTGGGATACCAGGATAGGGGCTGCATAACAAAAATCAATCTGCACGGCATGCACAACAGCCATGATTTGAAAAAGTCTCTGAGGGTTACACTTAGCAGATTTCTAGGTCAGCCTCTGGGAACCCTTGAGTCAGATGCTGAATTCTTGTGAGGAATATAACATTATGTTTGTGAGGTTTTTACCTCCTCGAAGACATATTTCTGGAGGTTTACTTTTTCGTGATGACTACTGGGCTCTGTGTTACACAAGCAGAAGATCGACAAGGCAAGAGCAGACATGCTAACCTTTCAATTTATTAAGTACTTGCAAATGCATGTAAGGTCCAAACAAGTGACAGTTTTTACTGAGAAGGCTTTCATCTCTAGAAGCAGCTCATGTTGGTGGTGGAGGGGAAAGGGCTCTTTACTGCTTAAATCTTCAGCAAGTTCAAAAAGAAAAAAAAGTTTATTTTTATAGTCTGAAGGCTTGGGAAGGTAATGATAACTTTCAGTACTCTCTAGGATTCTACTCTCATTTTGATCTTGTTATTTGCCTGATGTGGCTTCTGTGTGCCATAAACATACCCAAGAAAGAAATATTTCTGGCCTTGTATTACCTATGGAAGCAAGATAGCCTAGAGAGGCAGAAGTAACAGCTGTGGAGATATACTACCCAAAAGGGTATTGATGGAGGTGACAACTGCAGACTGCACCTAAGATTTGAGCACACAACTGTGCCAGTTAGATGACAACTTAGTGATGGAAAAGTAGAATACAGCAGCTTTAGACTTAGAGGTGCTCTGCTGCACTTACACTTTCTGTACCTACTTCAAATGGCCTCTCTTTCTCAGTAGCACACAGATCCACAAAATAAGAAATGTTAGCAACTTGTTCTCCAGTTTGCAGGGTTGGCAGGAAAGGTAGCTCGGTTGGCATGCCTGTGTCTGCTCTTAACAAGGCTGCAGCTTACTTTGTTTCATGCAAAGTAATGGAGGACATCTACCTTAATCTTTAGGTATAAGTAGGTCTATCAGACAACCCTCTTCCACTAACAGAAACTACTTGAGGAATAAACTCTGAAGCCTTTCTCAGCAAACTTTCTGACCTTTAGTTTAGCTGTTTCAAGGGGACAAGCCACCACTGAAACGAAGAAGCAAACAGATAAATATCAATGCTATGTGGGTGACCTAGCAACAGCACTGTGCTCCCCCAAGACACAAAAGACTCCATCAAGGTGTGAGTTGCAGTCCTGAGCAAAATATTTCTTTGTCTCTGTTGTCTGGCAGCCCTGCCAATGAACATCTCAAATTCTGGGCAGGAAAGCATGTGTTGGGTCATGCACTCCTGTCACACTGGATCACAGGGCAGTGCCCGTGGTTGGAGGACTGCATGACAAACACAATGCACCCTTGTTAGAAGGTCTCCTGTCAGTAGCAGGCATGACAAGCTTGGAGAGATCTGGCTTAATTGGAGCAATCTCCTTTTTCCTCCCCATCCCACATGACAGGTGTGGCTGGTTGAGAAAGCAAGGATCATGCTGACCCAAGCACCTGCCCTGACTCCTCACGCAAGAAAAGCAGTTGCCTTTGTTGCAAAAAGGGTGTGACTCGAGTTAAGATGTGAGGGAGAAAGACTGAAGCCTCAAGTGATTGTTTAGTTTGAAGAGGAAAAGGCTGAGGGGAGACCTCACTGCTCTTTACAGCTACCTGGAACATCACAGTGAGGTGGGGGTCAGTCTCTTCTCCCTCCTATCAAGTGATAGATATCTGAAACTTCAGAAGGGTGCCTGTTTAATCTGGAACAGGTTTGTGTTTCGGTCACTTCAGCCTCACATCTAAAAGGCTGTATGTTTTTCTCAATTCGCTACACATGCTGTTCCTCAGCTCATATGTAGAAATGCATCATGAACTGAGCTCTTTACACCTACAACTATGGGTTGCAGTTAAGTTTCTGAATGACTCAGTGACGCTTTCTGAGAGGAATGGGACAATTCTGTGTCACCTCTATTGGGTCTTTAAAGTTCCTACACTATATATATATATCCTGAAAGGAGACTGCAGTGATGTGGGGATCAGTCTCTTCTCCCCAGTAAAAACTGGCAGAACAAGAAGAAACGGCATCAAATTGCACCAGGGGAGGTTTAGGTTGGGTATTATGAAAAAATTCTTTACAGAACCAATGGTCAGGCATTGGAACAGGATGCCCAGGGAGACAGTGGAGTCACCGTCCCACGAGCTATTGAAGAGCCAGGTGGACATGACTTTTTGGGAGAGAGTTTAATGGCCATGGACTCCACGACCCCAGAGGTCTTTTCCAAGCAAAACAATTCTCTGACCATACAATACATGTTCACTGCGAGCACTCTGCCAGCTCTGGTCATCAAATCAGACAACTCATCAGAAAGGTGTGTAGCTCTCCCGAGACAGAAAGGCCCCAGAACTGCTCCCTGCTTTTAGCAGGACACCACACAGTGAGGACATACAGCAAGTCCCACGACTGTGACAAAGGGTAAGTCGTGCAGCAGGTTTGCTAAGCTGCAACCAGCCAAGAAGGCTACATCTGACGTCTGGTCTGTTTAAGAAATAGAGCCTGACTGTTCCTGGTGTGTTATCTCATTCTGATCAGAGTTGAACAAGCCAGTCAGCCCATTGTTCTTACCACATGGTAAGTAACTAGCTACATGTAAACAAAACAATTAGGCTCCAGAAGGAACTGCTTGCCATTCAAAGCTGAACTCTACACTGCAGTTTGTTTCATGTTTCCAAGTATGGTAAATTACTGACAGTTAACTGTGACTGGGTTTATTTGCTGCTCAGAAAGAGTAAGTGAAACAGGCAGCACAAACTGGAAAACCACATTTCTTCCTCTTTACCCTGTCAATAACCATCTCATGAGTCTTCTGGTCTTGCCACTACCTGCCTTTTGCTGAGTGTCACCTTAGCATAACTAATTCATGACAACGGACACAAGAGAGAGATAAGCTTCATACGTTGGCACAGATGGTTCTAACCCCTCTTACTCCTCAGTAAAACCACCAGGTACTATCACTACCCCTCCAGAGGAATATCTCTAAGCTGTTAACCACTTAGCACATTTGGCAGTCAGATAATTCATAAGCGGATAACACTGCACACAAATACACACCAACTTGTTATTTTCATACTACCTGTAGACCTCCTGCATCTGAAAACCCTAATCAGCATCAGTGCTAACTTGCTGAACAGAATATGCACAGAGGAAGAACAAATCTCACCCCAAATGTCTACAAGATCAGAAGCCCAGATACTGTGAACCCAGCAAGCACCCAAATCTGATAATTTGTGCACATGTTCAGCTTTGTGAGTTGAATATTCCTATTTTAAATACTCACAGAATGTAAGAGTCTTGAATAGACATGGCAAGGAGAGGAGGGGGGGGGGGGGGAACAAAACCTGAAAAGAAAAATCACTGAGTCCATTTAGGGAGGACTACCAAAGGCAAAAGTAAAAATGTATTCACTGGGAATTTCACATTTCTATTTTCAATGTACATGCTTTGCTCCTTTGCAAAGATTTAGCAGCTATCCCCAGGTACAGACCTGTACTGCAGCTTTCCTCCTGTGTCTGTCACTGTGGGGCAGAAGTAAATGAGATGAAGCAGGCACAAGGCTGAGGGAGGAAAACTGGGAGTAGAGCTGGGATAGGACATAGGTGGCTGGGCACTGAGCCCTGATGCAGAGAGGTCTCAGCACACCAAGGGGAAGGAGAGAGCCAGGAAGGAGACGGCAGCTTCCGGGGTAAGTTCACAAGTTTCACGTTCGGAATATGGGAGTTGATACCACAGTCATGGTGGATCTTCCTATTCCTATTAGTAATGCTCTCCCATCCAATTATGTGGGATCTATGCTTGTATTGCCTAGAAGCATCTCACTCTCCTGATGAAGTTACTAAATAAATGGCAAGTTTTGAAGTACTACTGGAAAAAGGCTAAGACAATAAACTATGGTCTATTTACTGCAGTGCTGTAGCACACATCTTCATCTCTGCTGAAGACTGAAAGACACCACTTTGTGCAACACACTGAGAACAGCTCTTGGGAAGCTCAAATGGCCTGTTATGGTGCTAATGTTCCAGTGACATAGAGGTATGGGAGAGTAGGACATAGGCTGTGCAGACACTTGCTCCAGTACATTAACAGAAGCAGCACAACTTGCACAAAAAAACAGAAGGCAATACATTCCAATTTGGTTCTTTTTCTAAATCCTGGGTGCCAGAATGGGAGAGGAGGGGGAGCAAGACAAAAATGATAGAAATAATCTTAAATTTATTCCTGAGCTTCACCCACCATCATAAATATTGCTAGAAATCAGATTATTGCTACTTACCTTCTATATTCCTTGCAAATACTTATGAACACACCTTCAAAACTGCCCATATGAAAAGGAGGATCATTGTGCATCCTCTATAGAACACAACTTGAAACATATGGAAAAATAGCCACCTTGGTTTTAATCAAGCAAAGTTTATTTCAAGTGACCCTTGTCCATTGGTCAGGTTTTTACTCTTTGCCCACTGAACTGAATCCTTTGTCCAGCAGAAACAGAAAGCTTTAGAACCCCTTCTCAGAACGTATCTCAGGGTACAATCTGTTGGGAAGGGACACAGGCCTGGACTAGGGCTTGTTTGGAGACACCTAGGGACCTGAAGAGTTTGGATTTATCCTATGGGAAGTTAAGCCAGTGGAGACAGAAATTGTCAAGGGCTGTTCTGCAGAGCCAGAGGCGAGTGGGATAGATGTGTGACAGATTATAAGGTAGTTTCAGGCTCCCAGCCTCAGCTAGAATGATGTCTACAGAAAGGCCTCATGCCTCTTGCAGCCAACCCAAGAACAACAGGTGCTGTCTGCCACTTTCTTGTACCAGTGCAATGGCAGCATTAAGAATTCTGATTGCAAATTATTTGAGATTGGGAAGGAAAAGGATAGCTGTTTCTAGATCCATGCAGAAACTAGAGAGATTCCGAAGCTCAGGCTTTCATCAAGGTTCTTGACGAAAGAAAACTGTCCTTTGGACAGTTCAGCATCCCTCCTTCTCAACATGCCACTTCAGAGAAAGCTGTTGTAGGAGTGCAGGTGTACAGTATGCAGGGTGCACTCTCCAAAACGTGCAAATGTAGTGCAAGTGTTAGGTTTAACTCAGTTCCTAATCAAACATTATACTCCTTTCCATCCTCTAACTTTCATGATGTCATTCAGAATCTTCGTCTTAGCTCTGCTGTTTTCTGCTCTCTCTAGTTTTTCTCCTCCTCACCGACAGCCCTTCTTTCTTGCATGCTATGTTCCCATTACCACAGCAAAAGTCATAACACTGATCTGATTTCACATGTGTAGCACAGTTGATTTTTTCCCTCCACGTTCCTCACACTTTTCCCTTGACACTCACCACTAGTCCTCTGGGGACAAGGCATGTACAAATTTGAACTGTGCTTAGCAAAACAGAACCCAAAAGATCTTGTCTATCCCCTCAGCATTCCCTGGATAAAGGCACTTAACAACAGTGGTAATTTGCTTTTCCTAGAGTCATCACTTTAGGACTTGGAAGTTTCAGTCAAGGCATTAAGACTGTTTCACACCTTAGTACAATATCTGATGTAATTTTCAGCAAGGACATTTTGCCTGTAACTTTAAAGGTAGCTGAGAAATTCTATTACAGACCCCAGGAAAAAGGTAAAACTGCTCTATCAGGAAAATCTCTTGCAAGGTACAGAGCAAAAGGTCTCTAAATTCCATCCTTAAAAGAAATTAAGGCAGAATGCTTACCTCTGCAGCTCAGAGGGCTTGGTAAGCACTTGCATGCCATGGTGTTAAGCGTGACAGTAGAATCTAGACAGATTGTTTAAACGTGTTAGGACTTGGGCATCCTGTTTCTTATGGCACCAACCTCATAAAAGATGCCAAAGTACAAATTCCCCATTGACCCCACAATGTGGTTGATAAATATCCAAAAAATTAATAAAAATATTTATATCTTAAAACATATTGACTGAGTAAACAAGACTGTAGCTGGGCCTCTGTTATGTCCTGCTTGCCCATGCACAGGCTAAAGCAGACATAAATGTTTACAGCAGTTCCTGTTGTGCATGCAGACATTTCCCATGGGCTGTCCTTCCCACTGCTTTGCCTGGTGAAACCAGAGCAAGCTCTGGACAGGACTTGATGGGTGCCCACTTATTCTTACAAGGGGATCATAGAATCATAAAATCACCACAGCTGGAGAAGACCTCTAAGACCATGGACCATGAAGTCCAACCATTACTTAACTCTACCAGGGCCACTGGCTTTTAAATACATCCAGGGACAGAGACTCACAACTGCCCTGGGCAGCCTGTTCCAGTCTTTGACAATCCTTTGGGTAAAGAAGCTTTTTCCTGATGTCTAACCTAAACCTTCCCATGAGCAACTGGATGCCACTGCCTCTTGTCCTATCAGTTGTGACCTGTGAGAAGGGCCCAACATCCACCTCTCTACAACCTCCTTTCAGGTGGTTGATGATGCAAGCACACTCAGCAGACACTGAGCTTCTCAGCAAATCTCTCTCTCTGCATGCAAACCCACCACATACACATAGGTCCAACTTTCAACTTTTCTTCATGACCTGGATGCCAGAGGGACTCTGGTTGTGGCTACAGCATAATGTCTTTCACTGTCTTTTACAACTGATTTTATGAAGCAAATTTACTCTCTCAGATAATTATCTAAAACTTAATCATGACAAAAATTGGTCAGCTAGTAGTTAGATTCATTCTTTTTAAGTAACCAGCCTCAATCCCATTCCTCTCCAGCCCTTATAGCAAACATTTAAAAGCCTGTCTGACTGTTCCATCGTTACCAGTCATCCTCCCCACTCTGATGCCTATGTGCTGAAATTCACTGCATTATTAATGTGGAAAATTAATCATGCATTATGTTGGTACTCTGTGTCACATTTGGCCAAAACTGGTATTGGTGTTTAAATATGTGTCTTTAATAACACCTTAGAAACATATTAAGAGTTTTTAAAATGTACTTTTAAATTTGAAGATCACAGAATCACAGAACTTTAGAGGTTGGAAGGTACCTCCAGAACCAAGTCCAACCTTTCTGCCAAAGCAGGATCCCCTGGGGTAGTTTGCACAGGAATGCATCCAGCAGGTTTTGAAAGTCTCCAGAGAAGCAGACTTCACACCCCCCCTGGGCAGCCTGTTCCAGCACTCTGTCACCCTCACTGTGAAGAAGTCTCTCCTCATGTTGAGGTGAAACCTTTTATATTCCAGTGTGTAGTTATCGCTCCTTGTCTTACTGCTACTGACCACCGAGAAGAGATTGGCCACATCCACTTGACACTCACCTCTCAGATATTTGTACACATTGATACAATCTCCTATCAGTCTTCTCTACTCTAGACTAAACAGCCCCAGGTTTTTCAGTCTCTCAAAGATTCATGACTGAATGTTGTTAAGCCTACATATAGCCCTCCTGTATCTGGAATAATATTCCTCTCTTCAAAAAGACAACTGAAAATCTCTACCCCATAGAAAGCTTGCAAATATTTCAATTCCACATCCAAAGAAACATCTACACTTTAACTTTGGTAAGCAAACACAGGAACAAACCAGCCTGCTAAGGGACGTTACTTTCAGTGAGCAGCTTAAAGAATGTTTTTTTTTTGCTTCAGAGGAATTCAAATATTTAAGAACAATTTTACGTCAGAAGTTGAGTGCAAGAGACCTGTTTCTGGTAAACATTTGTCCTAGACTGAAAGTCTGACACATCAAGGCAGCAGGTCTGATTTCCAATGCTGTCCGTATTTCCAACTCAACTATTTACTGCTATATCATTCTACACTAAAGGAAAATCACACAATCACAGAAGGGTAGAGGTTTGGGAGGGGCTCCTGGAGATCATCGAGTCCACTTTCCCTGCCAAAGCAGGATCCACTAGGGTGGGTCACACAGGAACATGCCTGAGTGGCTTTTGAAAGTCTCCAGTAAAATGAGACTCCACAACCTCTCTGGGCAGTCTGTTCCAGGGCTCCTAAAAACTTAAGTTCTGAAATAAGCATTTGTCATCTTAGGGAAAGCACCTGAGATGCATTTATTCTGTAGATTACTAGGTGAGAAATTTGCAATCTATGGAACTGTTACAATAAGATCCAACAAGAAAAATCAATTAAGTGTTGCAGTCTACCCAGGTGTTCTAGATAATTCTGGGCTTATCATTATTGAGTTTTCCTTTTTTAAAAACCATTGTTTTCCTTCCACGTCCTTACTACTTGAGAGACACAAACACACACAGGATTTATATAATCATAGAATGGCTTGAGTTGGAAGGGACCCTTAAAGATCATCTTGTTCCAACCCCACTGCCCCATGGGCAGGGACATATCCTACTAGATCAGGTTGCTCAAAGCCTCATCTAGCCATGTCTTAAACACTTTCAGGAATGAGGAGTCTACAACTCCCATTGTCTCACCACCTCTATAGCAAAGAACTTCTTCCTAACGTCCAACCTAAACCTACCCTCCTCTAGTTTCAAACCACTGCCCCTCGTCCTGTAACCACAGGCCCTTATGTAAAATCCCTCTCCAGCTTTCCTTTAAGCCCTTTTCAGGTACTGGAAGGCCACTATAAGGTCTCTCCAGAGCCTTCTCTTCTCCAGACTGAAAACACACAACTCCCTCATTCTGTCCTCAGGGGAGGATTGCTTCAGCCCTCTGATCATCTTTGTGGCTCTCCTCTGGACTCTCACCAACAGATTTGCCTCTCTAGCTACGTAAACACAGCAACAGCAAAGAATTTACTTGAAGACTGCCTGAATTACAGCCATTACTTCTAACAGGGATATGCAAAAATCATTAAGGCAGAAGTATGAACTTGAAGATGATGAGATGCCTTAGCCCATTACATGTGAGGAAGTGTTGTTACAGGGAATGCTAAGGAGAGCATTTTGATACGGGCCACAGGACTGGCTAACAGGAGTTTTGCTGCTCAATGTGGCATGTTTTTCCTATTATGTAATGCCTCTTGTAGGTATTTGAATGATACAGAGCTGAAAGCCATCAGGAAAGGCTTTCACAGGGGACTGCACAAAGAAAGCTGATACAATGATAAAGAGAGAAACCACTTGATTGTTTTTCCTTACACTCTTTTGGACCTTTTTGGTGACTGTCAAAGTAGGACATTCTGATCAGAATTCCTAACCTCACCTGCCACCTTTATGATGCCATTTGTCAGACCTGCTTCAGACAACTGCTGCTGGGATGAGGGTGCAATCTCATCACTTGTGGAAGGTCATTAAATAAGAAGACTGGCAGAGGGGAGGTCTCTGTCAGGTCACTTCACATCATTGCTGTAAAAGCACCATCCCTTGCAGGATGATTTCTTTCAGCACACCAGATTCCAAAATCATTAGAAAAGAGCCTAACTAGCTGAGGTAATTACAGGGGAACTTCTCAAAATATTAAACCATATTAGGTAGCCTTTTATTGACTATGTCTAAAGTTTATATATCACCAGGGCAGACTTGCAGAAACCCTCATGAATGCAGTGTAATCAAGCTTTTATTATAACTAGCCAGACATTTTCACCACCAATGCCAATACTTCATTAGGAACCTTTCTCTGGTTACTCAATGTTTAACCTTCTACACTTACAGATCTCTGTCACAATTATCTCTTAAAGATCTGAAACTGAATTAACTGATATCTTGCAGGGGCTACTTGTCACCAAGAAAAAGTACACACTAATTCCGACAGTTTAAAGTATTTGGATGTTATTCCTTTTCTTTTGAGAAACTTCAACTGCACTGGCGATGAGAAACAGACGAAAAAGAACTGCTTCCCATTCCAACCTCACATATTCTAAGTGTGTTAAAAGCTCATTTAATTATTATTAGGAGTAGAGTGCAATGAAAATGAAAGGTCAGAAAGTAAACAGCTTAACGTTTCAAAATCCTTTCTGTCACTGGAAGACTGCAGAGGTCTAAGAACATGTATCCAGTGGAATTTTAATACAGTAAACAAAATTTATTGTTAAAAGCTAATGTGAAATTAAATGACTGAGCACCAGTTCAAAGCAGATGGCTATAAAGTTACCCCACCAGTTTATTCATAAACTGGACAAACACTCTGACTTCAATCCAATATCGTTAGAAACTGCTGAATTGCATGTAGAAATCTGCCCATCACTTATTTAAAACATCACAGTGAAGAGAAACTTATTATCACTGTGCAAAATATAATTTTGGAATCCCATATAACTCCATAACACCACAATTTGTCTCAAATGGTAATATCTTAGTATGCAGTATCTCATGTTTTGAGTAATAAAATACATCTCGCAAAGGGAGAGAAAAGGCAGTTCAAGCCTGCCTGTCCTTAAAAATGGATGTCAAAAATGGGGAAAAAAATAAAATCCACCAGCTGCTCATTAAAACATTCAACCACAAGCAGGGTGAACATCAACTCTGACAAGCACATGAAATATCCATTCACTTCACACATTCAGCCCTTTACTGATGCCTTGCCATGTCCAAGTGCTTTAATAAAGTCAGGAATTGGGTACATGAGACAGTTTACATCCTATTTGCACTGCAAACTAAAACAACATGGATAGTCATTACTCATTGTTGCTGTGCTTGTAGTTTGGGTAAAACTAATCTCTATTTACCTACTTCATAGCTGAGAAGAGACCAAATCCAGTCAAAGACTTCAGGAGAAAAGATATATAGACAGTGGAGCTGAAGACCTCCAGATGATGCAGATGTAATTTGTGCCATAGAAGCCCAGAGCACAAAAGGCTTTGCATAGGTGTTTGTGCATGAATGACATTTTAATAAACACTGCCCTAATTTTAATAAACATACCCTAAGCAATTACATAAGCATCCTCAAAGCTACTGGAAGACAAAACTGAATCATAACCCCAAACAGGTGTTGTCGCAGAACCGAACTGTGACTGCAGCTTCCCCCACTGGACAGGGTAAAGCAACTCCTGTCCAATCTCTGCACTTTAACAGAAGTGCAGCAACCTATACCAGAATGTCAGCAATGCCTCAACAGATGCTTAGACCATGGTCTGAGATACATGTGTTCTGCAAGGAAGAAAGGGAGAGCATGAAGTAATCACCCCGAGGGTACTCTCCAGTATTTCTTCAGTGACTTTTGTACATGAAGTCTTACATCTTTTCATTGTCTCAACACTCTAGGCAGTTTCCGTCATTTAAAAAGGAAAAAACCAAACCAAAACAGCCCAGCAGTCCATGAAGACAATTCTTTGGGCCTGTAGCTATTTGTGTTTTAATATATAATTAAAATGTTGAACCAAAGTGAATTAAAACCAGCTAAATCGTACTGTGGATGACGTGGTGCATGGTCAAATATAAGTGAGCCTTATTTTCTGATGTAAAAGCTTGGTCTGCATAGGAACTCAGACTCCATGCCTGCATGTTTTAGAGAGCTATTCAATCACAGCAGAAAGACATTTTATACCTCTCTTTTATGGGGGCTGAAATAATGCCAGTGAACTTCTGCACTGTTCTAACTTGTGAGAATTACACATTGCAATTATGCTAGAAATGTGGCAGTTGAATTTAGGAGTGGTCCTTGCAGTTGTAACTCCATAAAGACTGGATGAGGCACTTAGTGCCATGGTCTAGTTGACTGGCTAGGGCTGGGTGCTAGGTTGGACTGGATGATCTTGGAGGTCTCTTCCAACCTGGTTGATTCTACGATTCTATGATTCTAATGAATTAGACCAGAAGAACAAAATCATTAAAATTTGGTATTAGAAAGTACATATTTTTGTAATTTTAATAGTTTCTTAGAGAATAGACTATAGAGTATCTCATATTATCACACACACACATATATATATCATATGCATTATTAGTACAGATTGTAGCATCATATACACTTCCCCAGCTAGCTTTGAAAATCTCAATATATGTTCTCTCCTGTTTTCTGTGCTGTTGTGCATAGTTCCACTGAGCTGTGTAATGTAAGATAGACATTTTCCTCCTCTCAGGCTCCAGGACTCTTGTATTTCTCTTCCATGTTCTTGCAATTTTCCCAATTTTCATTTTAAAAAGATTTACAATAGATTTTCCTCCTTCTCTCTTTACCCACATGCTAAAGAGGTACTTCAGCTATTACATGCCAGAGCAAACAACATGAAATAAAAAGATTAGGTATTCTGCTTCTGTGAGACATGACAGCTCAACTACTGTAATCTTTGCTTGTTCTCTAAAAGGAAGTTGTAGAGGCCTCAGCTTATATTTAAATCCTTTTTTGAAAGAGAAGCAGACAGGCTAAGAGAAAAATCTATAATTCACCAGCAGTGTTAGGGAAGTCAGCTTGTTCCTAACTTGCAGGGTAAGATGAGCCATGGGACAAACAACAACTATCAGTGACAACCTGTCACCAAGCAATGAAAGTACAAATAAGATTGGCACAAGTCAGAGGAGTAAGAAAACCAAAGCAGGAAAAACATTTAAAAAAAGAAAGGGGGGAGAGGGGGAGGAGCAGGGGAAAGGAGGGAGGATGACACAGAAGACCACAGCTTAAGTGAGACAGAGACATAGCAATACTGAGCTCTACAGCCCATGGGAGATCACCAGTTCTGAGACAGAATACCATAAAAGCTTCCAGGACACATTCAGGTTTGCTCTGAAAACTTAACACATACATGGGAATTACGAGTATGAATAAATATGTTTTTGCAGCAGCTGCCTAATTTAAGTAAAATATCAAGAAAGACAGGAGACAAATGTCTGACCAAAAAAAAGGCAGGCTTCTCCATCAGGAAGAATATTGCAACCTTCTAAGAAACCCCTAAACTTGATGTGTATGATTTTGTTCTGAAAGGGGCAAGAAAAGGTAGGGCTGTTGCAGCAGTTAGAATTGGAAAGCGAAGCAGAGCTGTGATAGCTTTAGCCTGGTTTTAAATGGGCAATACCCAGAACTGACTGAAAATAGCTCTGCAATGATGCCTGTTGCATTCTGGAGATTAGAATCAGGCAAAGGCTTCACAATGTCTGCCAGCCTTTGAATAGTTTTGAGACATTTCTGAAGATTATGTGATTCCAGCAGACTCTTAAACAAAACCCAAACAAACCAGCAATCAGCTAGTGGGTGCTTTTAATAGAGGGTGAGTACAGGCAAGCTTTCTTTAAAATGGGCTGCTCAGGGAGGTGGTGGAGTCACATCCCTGGAGGTGTTCAATAAAAGCCTGGCTGAGGCACTTAGTGCCATGGCATAGTTGATTGGCATGGGCTGGGGGATAGGTTGGACTGGATGATCTTGGAGGTCTCATCTAAGCTGGTTGATTCTAAGATTAAAAAAGCATTGTTTATTCTGAAATAAGTGGGATACAGACAAAATGTTTCAGCAGCTCACTGTCCCCTGACAAGATTCTTATGTAGAAACTCTAGGCTTTTTTCTACCCATTACTTTGAGTAAATCCAACTGGAAAGAGAAGCCAGAAGAACCTAGCTGGGAGAAAAAGCTAAATGGGTGAACAGGTAGGGAATGGGTGATAGTAAATGGGGACAAAGGACAAAGATATACCTCAAAAACTTGTATGTGTATTGAGTGCTGTGAATATTGTCTGCTTCTTGTTGGAGCCTTGAGCATGAGTGATGAGGGAACTACTGTTTGCTCCTGTTCACCTAAGCAGGATCCTCACCATGTATAAGAGGACAGTCACAAGCACTACAAGAGGTATGCCCTTGTCTTTGGACAGGAAATGAGAAGAGCAAGTGATGACAATCCGTGTAATTAAAAAACCTGCATAACCCCTGCATTCTCTCTATTAGTGGTGACAACTGGATAGCTTCAGGATTCCAAGCTAAGTTGGACAAAAGCACCTGGAAAGCTGATATGAGTCCACTGAAGGCACACAATAGGCAGTGGCTATAGAAATATCAGATTGCTCCTTTCCCCCTTTTTTCCTTAATTTTCCTTTCTTTTTTTTTCCCCCTTTTTTTTTCTCTGTGTCAAAGATTGGAAATAGTGACTCACTAGCTCTGTAACTTTCAAATTCTACCCCCTGCAAGGCAGTATAATCCTTTGCAGCCACTTCCATCACATTGCAGTCAGTTGAAAAGGCTTCAGTCTTTAAAGGAAACTTGTGATTTTCATAATGTTTTGTCCTCATACTGAAGCAAGCCATTTAAATCTACTTTGTTCCACACTCCAATACACCAAGCAGTGTGAACACAGGAAAATGGATTAGGTAAATAGAAATATTTTTGTTATGACCTAATTTAAGAATCTTAAAAACTAATACAACTACTTCAAATACTGCGAGGCATCAAAAGGCTTAAAAATATTGCAGAGACAAGAGAGTGCAAGATATTTGGCAAGTATTGATAGACTAATGTTTAACTTGAATGAGAAACAGGAGGCATTCAGAGACACATGGTTACCATTCACATAAATTTATGAGCAGGGCATTTTTGTTCCTGTGATACTCTTTGTACCAGGAGCCATATGCAACAACTCGCTCTTTTATGTGCAACGTCCATTTAAGTCATACTGGTGAAAATTAAAGAAAGGTTTGAATTTGGGAATTTGCTAGCTGCCAGGACAACATAAAACATGAAGGTAGTACAGCTTGTAGAAGAAATCAACAGCCTTACCAAAAGGAATCAAACAGCTTTTACAAACAAGAGATGGAGGATATGGTTAGGAGGCAGAAGCCCCAGCCTACAAGAAATTATCACTCCTAGCATTGTTCAAATTACATCTTTAAGAAAGCTGCCTATTTTTTCTATCATCCTAATGAATGTGCTACTTACAATCACAGAATCATGTCAGTTGGAAAAGATCTTTAAGATCATATTGTCCAACCATTAACACAACATCACTGTAGCCATTAAACCATGTCCCAAAATGCCATGCCTACACGTCTTTTGAACACCTTCAGAATGATGACTCTACCTCTTCCCTTGACAGCTTGTTCCAATGCCTGACAACCTTCATTAACCCAAAAGTTCACTTGTGCATTTGCACTACCACTGAAACATCATTAGATTTATGGTCTGTTCTAGAGGATGCTTCTAGTAAGCCACTTCCTACCACGCAGCTGATGGTTTTCTGTTTCCTTAAACAGAGCTGTAAAGTGAACAGTGCATGATACAGTGTGCAAAGCAGATGCACAATGTCAGATATATTGCAATTCCCTCAGGAGGTTATGTTATCTTCAATATTACATTCATAGAATTATAGAGTGGTAGAGGTTGGAAGGCACTTCCAGAGATTGGCAAGTCCAACCCCCTGCCAAAGCAGGATCTCCTAGGGCAGGTCACACAGGAACTCATCCAGATGGATCTTGAAATTTAAAGACTCTAGAGAAGGAGACTCCACAATTGCTCTGGGAAGCCATTTCCAGTGCTCTGCAACTCTCCCAGTAAGACCTTTTACCTCATGTTGAGGTGGAACTTCTTAAGTTCCACTTTGTGCCTGCTGCCCCTTGTGCTGTCACAGAGCACCAGTGAAAAAAAAGATTAGCCCCTTCTTCGTGATATCCACCCTTAAGATATCTGTAAACATTAATAAGATCCCTCTCGGTCTTCTTTTCTTACAGAAGCACTTAAGATATCACAGCAGCTTAAGTAACAAACCCACAGATTATAAATAGTAGCAACTTCTCTTTTTCAGGCAATAAGTGACCAGGATCCCATACATGGTGAAGCAATTCATAAACTGGAGAAATAATGAATTGTAGGAAAAAAAGACACCACCTCCTATGGCAAACTGTTTTTCCAAAGGGTGTCTGCCTCTACCTGTGCACCAAATTCACATCAGTAAGATGCAACGGGAGTAACTTCTCAGACACACGCTTCACAGTTCAGTCCTTTAATTCTTGGGTATGGTGCCCACTCTCCGCAAATCATTCTTTACTCCTTGATTTGGCAGATTTATGGCTTCTTTTAAAGACATTTATTTCAAGGGAAGAAAAAAAACCCTGTGCTTAAACCCACGGGAAATGCCACTGTCCTAATCTAAGCTGATTTTCTTTCTTGAGGTTCCTTTAACTTCCACCACAAGTGTCCATTTTTTTGAGGTTTTCTCTGGAGGTATTTGCACATCTCTGTAAATCCCTGAATAGGGCGTGAGTTTGTAGCACATCTTTACAAAAGCAAGACACCAGCATAGTGTACACCAGTAGCCTACTTGCAGTTCCAGAACCTAAGTAAGCTCACTTAAAGCTAGATGAAGCATTTTTTCACAGCTTTGAACTGGATGATGGAGTCAGGCTCTCTAGAGAATACATAATCCTTCTAGTCCTTGCATAGAACCATAGAAGGGTTTAGGTTGGAAGGGGCCTTAAACATCATCTAGTTCCAACCCCACTGCCATGGGCAGGGACATGTCCCACTTGACCAGATTGCTCAAGGCCTCATGCAACCTCACCTTGAACACCTCTGGGGAGTAGGCGTCCACAACCTCCCTGAGCAACAGTCTCTCATCACCTTCACTGTAAAGAGTTTCTTGCTAATATCCAGTCCAAATCTATCCCTCCTCAACTTTCACTCCATTCCCCCTTGTCCTATTGCTGTCCTTGCAGGCCCCCTTCAGGTACTGGACAGCTGATATAAGGTCTCCCCAGAGCCTTCTCCTCCAGGCTGAACAGCTCCAACTCTCACAGCCTGTCCTCGCAGGGGAGGTTCTCCAGTCTTACGATCATCTTTGTGTCCCTTCTCTAGACTTGCTCCATCAAGGACAAGATTTGTGTTCTCCTTGTGTTGGGGGCATCAGAACTAGACAGAGTACTCCACATGAGGCCTCATAAGAGCAGAGGGGACAAATCACCTTACTTGTCCTGCTGGTCACACTTGTTCTGATTACACTTCTTTTGATGCAGCATAATACACCATATTTAACATCAAGCCTCAGAAGGGAAGCCTCTAGGTGCTGCACAAATAAAACCAATAAGCAGCAGGAACAAAGCCCTCTTCTTTATTCCTAAAAACCACTAGTACACTGAGTTGGCTGCTGAAAGACATGTTTCCCCTTTTCCTATGACAAAACAAAATGCCATTGTGGTTCTCTACTATGAAATACAAGCAGAAGAGTTGCAACAGAATATAGGTCCACAGGACACCATGCACAGGGGACAGAACTCAGCCCAAGACCCACAAAAACTCCAATCTGAAGCAGTGACAAGAAAATTACATCTCTTTCCCATTTCTTTACTACAGTGCAGCCACAGACAAAAGCAGCAAGGCCACATCTGTGGTCAAATCTCTACAAAGATTTTAGCAATTATAAAGGTTCTTCATATTAAGTCAGGAATATTTTATCCTGTGAGCTGGTGAAACCTTGGAAGCAGAAAAGCCTCATTGCTCTGAAGGAAAACAAAATGTTTTCATGCAATATGCTGTTTTCCCTAGTTTACCTGACCATTGCTTCATCAAGAATGTCTTTTTTCTTATGTCTTTCTGCTAAAAAGGCTTATTTGGAGCATAATAGTACATTTGTTCAGATGGAACACCTTGTTTTTTTCTTCTTTGTTTGTTTGCTAAAAGAAAAAATAGGAAAAGGGGTGGGGAGTGTGAGAGAATAGGGGGGAAGAGAAAACCAACATCCACTTGAAAATGTCACAAAAAGTAAAAATCCACTTGGAAGAAGAATTCTTGGCAGGCAAAAACATTAAGTATCTCAGGCACACATGCAAAGCATTCCACTCTGCTGGAATGCTTTACAAAATCACTTACATCCCCATATGGAATAAAATGTCACAGCAGTTCTTGACACTTCCCCTATATTTTACAAATGCCTCACTTAAGAGGTCATGTAAATCTCCCTTTTTCTTCTTCAGCCTGCTTTTATCTTTCTGCAGTATTTTTAAGGTAATTTTCAGATTATGGAGTAAAACGAATTCCATTTAAAGGGCATGGATTAACATACTGGAGAGTAAAAAAGGAAAGGGGAGAACTAAGTTTATGTATCACAGATACTGCTTTCAAATTTTCCTATATGGTCAGGCTTGCCAGGGCTCTGAGTCACCTGATCTTGCTAGGCATGTCCCTGCTTACTGCAGTGGGGCTGGACAGGACTAGCTCTAGAGGACCCTTCCAAAACAGTGCAATCTATGATTCTACATGAGCTACACACTAAACCTCATGAAAATTCAATGGGATCGAGAAGCCCACTATGACCTAGATCCTATCCCTGTGCTAATTAGGTAAATTCCTGGAAACCACCCCCACTCCACCCAAAAAAAAACCTCTAAACCAGCCACCCACCATCAAAAGCCCAAAACCCACCAAAAAAAACCCAACAGCTACAGTCAAAGTTGCACTTCATTCAGAGAAAATATTGGCCACAGACTCTCACAATGCATGCAAAGAGTAAGAGGATGTAGCATGGTCCGTGTCACTGGGTGATATGGACACCAAAAATGCAAGGCATGGTTTGTCTTGTCAATTTGGTCTGGGGTTTTCATGACCACAGTTTAATTCCTGTTGAAGGCCACAAGATGAGAAACAAACTTTTTTTGGAAGACAAGGCATTTGGAGACTTTTATGGGCCTATTCTTTCAGGAATTGCAATCATCTGAAATTAATAAGTGAAGTATTAAAAAAGACCTTTTCTGTCCAGCTTTCAGCATTTGTGGAGATACCTGCTTTTTTTTCCTCATCAGCATCTGGCCATCTGATAAATGCTAATTTCAAGAAGCTTGTAATGTTGTTATGTAAAACATTATCATCCCAACCCCTTAACAGCAGGTTACACACACTGTACACTGACTGCAGTACACTAATATGGAACAATCACAAGGGTCAGTACACAGCAACATAACAATTTCACAGTATTTGTAACCAGTCTCCTCCTGTTCTGCAGCTAATGTCACTCACACTTGAGCAAAGATAAAAAAAGGCAAAAACCTCAAGGCTTCACTGCTGAAAGCGACTACTTTACAGCTATTATAAAGACATTTCTCTTTGTATGGAAGACTGATGGAAGGTTTACAAATTAGTAATTCCCCAAAGCTGTTTTAAAGCTACATTTCATAGACTTTTAAATTCAAGTTCCATATTACAAGAGGGGATAAGTGTCACTGTATAGAGATTACTGCACATTAGTATAAAGACTTACAGAATGTTGAGTTGGTGCCATTGAAACAGAACACTGTGCTGTTGAGAAACTACTACTGCACTTTTAATAGCTCAAAATACATTCAGAAATGCAACAAGTGAAAAAATATTTCTCAGATCTAATTAATTATGCTCATATGCTGTGGTCAGCTCTAGAGGACATGAACCTGCTGGAGAGGGTCCAGAGGAGGGTCAAAAAGATTATCAGAGGACTGGAGCACCTCTTCTGTGAGGACAGGCTGACCTAGTTGAGTCTTTTCAGCCTGGAGAAGGCTCTGGGAAGACCTTATAGCAGCCTTCTAGGACCTGAAGGGGGCCTACAGGGAAGCGGCGTAGAGACTTTAGGTAGGTGCCTGTGGTGATAGGACAAGGGGAACGGTTTGAAATTAGTGTAGGGTAGGTTTAGATCGGACATTAGAAAGTTCTTTACTATGAGGTGGTGAGACACTGGAATGGGTTGCCCAGAAAAGTTGTGGGTGCCTCATTCCTGGAATATTTTAGATCAGGCTGGATGAGGCTTTGAGCAACCTGGTCCAGTGGGAGCTGTCCCTGACCATGAAAATGGGGTTGGAACTAGATGATCTTTAAGGTCCCTCCCAACCTAAGCAATTCAATGATTCTATATTTAAAACAATGCCCGCAGTGCATTACAGTTATTTGCTGTTCCATAAACATGGTGGTATGTTGACATTTAAGAAAAAGGACTGCACTGATTTATTTTCAGATTAAGTTGTATTTTTGTGCTAAATGCTCAGCTACTCTGCCCCACAGACCAAACCATGACATTTGTTCATATATGGTTATTTTCAGACACACTCAAAGAAGGGAAGAAAAAAAAAAAGCCATAAAAACACAACAAAACCCAAACCAAGTAGTTAGTCAGCTAAAAGCTCTCTCCATTTGACTGGAGTTTTATTAATAGCTCATCACCATGGTATCACAGCATCTTAAGAAAAATAACAGACAGATAGTTGCTAGGCTCTTCAACCTCTGAGGCCAAACGCAAATATTTCTTGAGGGAGACTAGGAGAAACTGTTTGGGTCTTGTTTTCTTACAACCCTTGAGGGCAACGTTAAACCTCATATTGTGTTCTGAAAGTTGCAAGTATTGTGGCCATCACTCAAATCTGTCATCTGTGACCCAAATCTCTGCACTCACACTTACATAAAAAAACCCCAACCAAACAGAAACCCAAGCTGTGAAGGGACAAAACCTAAGCAAAAGGGAAGTGGATAAAAGACGCTTTCTTCGGCACTCTCACTTTATCCTCAAAATGACTCTTCAACAAAGTCACTTTTGCCCCCACTCCTGTTAACCTCAAATGAGGTGTTTGCTGACATGCACTAAACTCTGCCCTGCAGAAGGGGCTTCAGATCAGCACGTGGCACTGACTTGCCCTCGCTGAGCCCCACAGTGCCATGCTATAAATGCATCTGACATAAATGGTCGGAACAAGGGAACAGCTCAGTGACAGCTCCTCTACCCAAAGGAGTTTCAGTTCATGTCTGATTGTTGCCAAACTGTTAGGCCAGGAGAGAATAGTAAAGCAAAGAAAAACTTGTAATAAAAGCACATAGACCGGAGAGTACCAAGAGTGTGCTTTCTACTTATAAATAATTACAACATTGACTAAATCCATTCTAAGGTCAAAGACCAACACAGTCAGAAGTCACACCTTCAGTGGGCATGCTGTTCTGCTGAGTTGACTTTTTAGGAGGAAAGCTTTACAGAGCCATTATGTTTAGTGCCAGGGAGAGACACCCAGATGTGCAAACTATGCTGTGTAACATCTGTGACAGGTACAGACAAGTGGTGACACCATTTACTTCCCCCTGTTAACAGAGTTACAAAAAATCCCAGCAGATTCACCTGCAGTGCCATCTCCTTGGAGTCACAGCACTCACTACTTTCTTCATATGAAAGGCTGACACTGCAAAAAGATTGTGGAGCTTTGAGCTGAGCGAAGACAAGAAGCACCAGAGAAGTGTCTTCCTTACTAAAGGGCTAGCATGAGGACATGAAATGCCATGAGAAGCAGGCCTGCCCAACTTCCCAGGAGATGCTGTCATAGCTCAACACACTTCCCTCTCAGAGCAGCCTTCACTACTGTGTGCTGTTTATTCAGTATTTTGGAAGGAAGGAAACTGCCCTTTATCACCTCTTTTTCATGCTCACGTTACTGCATACTAAAGCAGGAGTCTGTCACCTCCATCAAGTAAAAATGCTGCATTTTGGTCTCTTACATGGCCTTATGTTAAATTCCTTGCACTTGCAGAAAAGTTAAACACAGAAGGAGACTGTTTCTCTTGTCCTTCAGTCATTTGACTGATTATTTGAAGCCACAACGAACCAGACACGTACTTCCTTTTTGCTAGATAGCTGTAGCTCTGAGAATCATAGAATGGCTCAAGTTGGAAGGGACCTTAAAGATCATCTAATTCCAATCCTGCTGCCATGGGCAGGGACACCTCCCACTAGACAAGGTTGCTCAAAGCCTCATCCAGCCTGGTCTGAAACACTCCAAGGATAAGGCATCCACAACTTCTCTGGGCAATTCATTCTAGTTTCTCATCATCTCACAGTAAACAACTTCTTCATAACATTCAACTTAAATCTATCCAAATCTAGTTTGAAACCACTGTGCCTTGTCCTGTCACTACAAGATGTTACGAAAAGTCTCCCTCCAGCTTTCTTGTAGGCCCCCTTCAGAGCCTAGAAGGCTGCTATAAGGTCTCTCTAGGGCCTTCTCCTCTTCAGGCTGAACAGACACAACTCATTCAGCCTGTCCTCGGAGGGGAGGTGCTTCAGCCTTATGCAAAACAGATGAAGCAATAATGATTCCTGCAATGTAAAATTGTGTGCTACTCAGGGTCATCCTTCTAGAGTGGAAAAGAAGCAGAGGTCAAGGTAAAAATCTCTGCAAACAAGCACGCAAGCAATCACCCTGATTTACCCCTGCTGGGTGCATTTTGTGCCTCTCTCAGAACATACACAACTAATTCTATTTTCTAAAGCTACAATTGTTGATTGATGAGTCATTTTTCCTGTAAATTTAATTTTTTTTAAGTGACTTTGGCATTGTTCCTTGAAATTCCACTCCGACTGTGTAATGGAAATTTTGACCTCATGCTCTGGTTTCTTTAACATCAGAGGTACTGAGATTATGAGTTTAGGAAGCCCAAACAGTTGAATAAAGGATGCAGTGAAGAACTCTGTAGCTCAAAAAGAAAGGCAAGCTGTACTAAATAAACTCTCAAGTAAATATTTAGCTGTATGGCCATTAGGTTATGTTCCTAATAACACCAAAACTCATTTATCGTAATTAAGAATTCATGAGGGGGCGTGGGTTGCTTCCCTTGTTCCCCTCCCAAAATTGGTCATGTGGCCAAAGTTTTTGGCAATTAAAACTTGGCATAAGTCAAAGCTCAGTTTGTTAGCTTTTTTTTTTTTTTTTTTAATTAGCAAGTCCTTGTCTTACGGTTTCAAAAAGGTACTGCAACTAGTAGTCAGCAACAAGAAGCAGGAAAATCATAGAATCAGCCAGGTTGGAAGAGACCTCCAAGATCATCCACTCCAACCTAGCACCCAGCCCTATCCAGTCAACTAGACCATGGCACTAAGTGCCTCATCCAGTCTCTTCTTGAACACCTCCAGGACGGTGACTCCATCACCTCCCTGGGCAGCCCATTCCAATGCCAATCACTCTCTCTGGGAAGAACTTCCTCCTAACATCAGGCTTATAACTCCCCCAGCACAACTTGAGATTGTGTCCCCTTGTCCTGTTGCTGATTGCTTGGGAGAAAAGACTGACCCCCACCGTGCTACAGCCTCCTTTCAGGTAGTTTGTGAGTTGAGATAGGTGTAGAAATGTGAACCAGAAGGGAGTAGAAAGAAATCAAAAGCACCAAACAATTAATTCATGAGGCAGAACCACTGCACAGGGCAGTGTAACACTTTTCAGATTATAACCAACAAGGTGAAGGACTCCTCAGCTCCCTATTCCTCCTCCATTTGGAGACAACGTGGAATATACACAGCAGCCCAAATTTCTCAGATATGCTAAGGTCAAGGTGCATGACAGCTTGGAATTTTGCACTGATTAAGTTCCACAAGAAAAATCAGATGGAACTTTATAGTAAGAGTCAAAACTGAACACATTTGTGAAGTACTCTGATTTTTCTAAAATGTCAGCTAATAAATAGAAGAGAAACTCCTCGATCTGCTCAGTCTGCATTAAGCTGGCATGAAAACTTCACAAAAGCCAGAGACTTCAGCACCTGCCAGAGCCTCCAACCAGCAGTTACAATCAGCTTCCAATCACTATTACAATCATCATGGTAAGTTAAATCCAACAAGTGGCACATCCATGAGTCATGAAGGCAAAGCCTTTTTCAAACAAATCAACATTCAGGCCTATCTTTCAAACATTAAGTGTGATAGCCAAGGTACATGACAACATGAGCTTCAAATTATTAATCATAGAATCACAGAATCAACCAGGTTGGAAGAGACCTCCAAGATCATCCAGGCCAATCTAGCACCCAGCCCTAGACAGTCAACTAGACCATGGCACTAAGTGCCTCAGCCAGGCTTTTCTTGAACACCTCCGGGGATGGTGCCTCCACCACCTCCCTGGGCAGCCCATTCCAATGCCAATCACTCTCTCTGGGAAGAACTTCCTCCTAACATCCAGCCTATACTTCCCCTGGCACAACTTGAGATTGTGTCCCCTTGTTCTATTAGTGGTTGCCTGGGAGAAGAGGCCACCACCCACCTGGCTACAACCTCCCTTCAGGTAGTTGTAGACAGTAATAAGGTCACCCCTGAGCCTCCTCTTCTCCAGGCTAAACACCCCCAGCTCCCTCAGCCTTGCCTCATAGGCTTTGTGTTCCAGGCCCTTCACCAGCTTTGTTGCCCTTCTCTGGACATGCTCCAGCACCTCAACATCTCTCTTGAATTGAGTGGCCCAGAACTGGACACAGCACTCAAGGTGTGGCCTGACCAGTGCTGAGTACAGGGGAAGAATAACCTCCCTTGTCCTACTGGCCACACTGCTCCTGATACAGGCCAGGATGCCACTGGCTCTCTTGGCCACCTGGGCACACTGCTGGCTCATCTTTAGCCTACTACCTACCAGTACCCCCAGGTGCCTTTCTGCCTGGCTGTTCTCCAGCCACTCAGTCCTCAGCCTGTAGCGCTGCTTGGGGTTGTTGTGGCCAAAGTGCAGAATCCTGCACTTGGCCTTGTTAAATCTCATCCCATTGGCCTCTGCCCACCCATCCAGCCTGTCCAGGTCCCTCTGCAGGGCTCTCCTACCTTCCAACAGATCAACACCTGCTCCTAGCTTGGTGTCATCTGCAAACTTACAGATGTTGGACTCAATCCCCTCTTCCAGATTACCAATAAAGATATTGAACAGGACTGGGCCCAGCACTGATCCTTGGGGAACACCACTAGTGACTGGCTGCCAACTGGATGTGGCACCATTCACCACCACTCTCTGGGCTCTGCCATCCAGCCAGTTCTTGACCCAGCACAGAGTGAATCTGTCCAAGCCATGACCTGCCAGCTTGGCTAGGAGCTTCTTGTGGCAGACAGGGTCAAAGGCTTTGCTGAAGTCCAAGTAGACTACATCCACAGCCTGCCCCACATTCACCAGGTGGGTAACCCGATCATAAAAGGAGATCAGGTTGGTGAGGCAGGACCTGCCCTTCCTAAACCCATGCTGGCTGGGCCTGATCCCTTGGCCATCCTGTAGGTGCTTTGTGATGGCACCCAAGATGACCTGTTCCATGACCTTGCCTGGCACTAAGGTCAGGCTCACAGGTCTGTAGTGGGCTGCCTCTTGGAAAAACTCTGAAGAAGATTTCTCAAATAAGAACATCATTATGATCTCTGCTAATTCTTCACTGTCATAGCAAAGGAAATCTCGCTCTATCCCACCCATGTTCAGCTTGCATCACCAAGCAGCTTTTATTCAGGCCAGCCAACAGAGAATGAGTATGCTCTAACCCCAGGGCAGCCCACAACAGTCTTTTCACAGGCTTCATTAGACATTGAGCAACTTAAACAGCCAACTTAAGCCAGCAAGTTTGAAACTTTGTAGGAGAATCACTGCTCTTCTCCACTGTCCCACACCCATCAACATAGCACTTAATGGAAACTGCATCCAACAGTAAAGTAGCTCTGACAACACAGGCTGGGATGTGTCATTGTTCTTCTAGCACCCCAGACAGGTTTGCATGTGCTTTGAAACACATCAGAATTACAGAATGTTAGGGGTCATAAGGGACTTCTGAAGATCATCTAGTCCAACCCCCACTGCCAAAGCAGGATCGCCTAGAGCAGGTTGCACAGGATGGCACCAAGGCAGACTTCTGAATGTCTCCAGAGATGGAGGCACCACCACCTATTTGGACAGCCTGCTCCAACGCTCCACCACCCTTACATTAAAGAAGTTCTTCCTCATGTTTAGATGGAACTTTCTAAGTTCAAGTTTGTGCCCCTGTCACTTAGCACCACTGAAAAAAGACTGGCCCCGTTCTCCTGACACTCACCCTTTATGAGCATTGATTACACCCCTTGTCAGTCTTCTCTAAGCTAAAAAGCCCAAGCCTCTGTCTTTTTTCATGAGAGATGTTCTGGTCCCCTAATCACTGTAGCCCTTTGCTGTACCCTCTCAAAGAGTCCCCCCTCTCGGACTGTGGAGCCCAGGACTGGACACATTACTGCAGATGAGTCCTCACCAGGGCAGAGAGGAAGGATCAGAATGTTTGTCCTCCATCTGCTGCAATGGCAGTGAGTTAATGTCACTTGTACAGGTGCAATAACTGACCAATAAGTTTTCAAAATATATCTGTGATAAAATGCAACTGGAAAAAAAAATCCCAACTTGGCACAACCTTAATGAAGTTGAGTTGTTGTGGAAAAAAGCGAACATTTTAGTGAGATGAATCACAGAATATTAAGGGTTGGGAGGTGCCTCAAAAGATCATCTACTCCGACCTCCCTGCCAGAGCAGGATCACCTACAGTAGGTCACATCCAGGTGCATTTTGAATGTCTCCAGAAAAGGAGACTCCACTGCTTCTCTGGGCAGTCTGCTCTAGTGTTTTGTCACTCTCACAGTGAAAAAGCTTTTCCTTATGAAGAGAAGGTAGTCAACAATTTAATCAGTTAATTTGGTTTTTATCTTTCCAGTCTCATCTACCAAACTAACAGTTCCCAACCCCCATTTTTATGTGAAAAGAAAAAAACCCCAACTCTTCAAATTTCTACCTAGAGAAGGTCTATGAAAAATATTTCAGCTCAAACTCTCTGAGAGGAGGTAAAAGGCCAAGCTGATACTGTTTCTACATACATTAGTGTCTCAGAGATGACTGTAGATTAGTAAAATAATGTCTGTGAGCCAGGGTGAAATAGAGAGGATTTAAATATAAAGGAGTCCAGACTCTCTTACCATCAGCCATTAGTGCATGCAGGAGACAATGGTCAAAAGCTTTCTTACAACATTGACTGATGCAATTTAAGTAAAGCATTTCCAAATTCTCCTAATTGTTCTCTTCAACTTCACAGGCAAATTTTCACTGATTCAAATAATTTCCCTGATTTTTAAGTCATACACTGGGGGAGAAGGAACATACAAACATCATGAGCAAAGTTGGGCAGAACATAGGGAAAACACATTTAGCATCTGTGTAGTTACTTGAGCTGCTAGGGAAACTTCCACCAGATGTTCCTTGATGTTACCTCAGCTGCCTCTCAAACCACTATTACGTCTGCTCGCTTCCCTACTGAATACCAGTGTTATTAACTGGAATCATACACACTTTCCTTCTGGTAGAAACCTTAGTATACCATTTTTAAGCCTGCCAAGTGCCACATCTCTTTTTAAGGAATGAAAAGTTCAATAAATTCAACATGCTAAGCTCAGTAACAGGTCATGCAAATGTAGCAGGAAATAAATGTTCTCGTCAGTCTCCTTTCAGTCAGGGGAAAATTCAGCAACTATCAGAACAATCTCCTTATTACACACTGGCAGTATTTTCTGATTGATTGTTTAAAATAACATTTAAAATATTTCCAGCCACCTCATAAATAACATTGCACATCTAAGGGAATAACTTACTATCAACACAATCTCTACAATACTTGAGGTCTGTTATTACACAGCAAAGGAGAAAATTAGCTGGATCAGTGGAGCTTAACACTGAAAATAAGAAGGGTTTGGGCACAGGAAGAGAAGAGAAACAAATGTGCTCCTCTTCCCAATGATAAAATTATGTTAGGTATAAGCATACTTAGCAAACAAAGCCAAGGACAAGGTCCTGCACCTGAGTTAGGGTGATCCCAAGTAAAAATGCAGGCTGGGTGAGTAGGGGCTTAAAAGAAGTCTTGAGAAGGATTTGGGGGTGTCAGCTGGTGAAAAACTGAACATGAGCTGGCACTGTGCATTGGCAGCCCAGAAGGCCAGCTGTGTTCTGGGCTGCATCAGAAGTGTGACCAGCAGGACAAGGGAGGTGATTTTCCTCTACTCTATTCTCATGAGCCCCCACCTGGAGTACTGTGTCCAGTTCTGGAGTCTGCAACACAAGAAAGACACTGAACTATTGTAGATAGTCCAGGGGAGGCCATGTCCCCCCATAGGGACAGGCTGAGGGGGCTGGGTCTGTTCAACCTGGAGAAGAGAAGGCTGTTCCAGTACCTGAAGGAGGCCTACAACAAAGCTGGAGAGGGACTTTTTATATGGGTTTGTAGTGACAGGATAAGGGGTAATGCTTTGAGCTGGAGGAGGGGAGATTTAGACTGGATATTATGGAGAAATGATTCACAGTGAGGGTGGTGAGACACTGGAACATGTTTTCCAGGGAAGTCATGGATGCCTCCTCTCTGGAGGTGTTCAAAGCCAGTTGGATGGAGCCTTGAGCAATCTGGTTAGTAGAAGATGACCCTGCCCATGCCAGAGGGGTTGGAACCAGATGACCTTTAAAGTCTCTTCCAAACCAAATCATTCTCTGATTTAACTTAGGTAACAACACATGAAAATGTGATAGCTAAAACTATCAGAAACTTAGCTGAAGAAACATGTCAGAAAGTACTCACATTTCTGTAAAAAAAAAAAACCATGTCTATTTAATTTTCATCTTTGTTGACTCTCCTCTTCATCAAATCCACTAACAATAGATATACACAGACCAGTGGGAGAGGAAGGACAATCTTTCTTCTTGGGAAGAAATGGGAACACACAGCTGGGAATCCTGAGTGGAGCCCAGCCAGGAGAGAAAAGTGGTTGGATTAGAGAATGGCCTGACACTGACTAGTAGAAAATTTCACCAGAAAACACAGCAAAGAGAAGTGTGTTTCTACAAAGCAACTATCAGAACAAGTAGTATCAAGCAAGAAAAATAAATAGGGAAGAGTCAAGCTCTCAATCTGTAGCTTAACCTCAAATACAAACAGCTTCCAACTTGCACAGAGCACTACAGAGAGGTGATCCACAAACCACACTCATCATGCACATTCCAAGTGCAAGTTCTGAGAAGTCAGTTCAAATGTCTCTATAGTTTAAAAAAATGCAACAATCAAACCTTAAATTTCTTATCAAACCATTGCTACTTTACTAATGTTTCATTTAATTCATCTTTGTAGAACATTCTTAGCACCATAGAAGAACTCATTTTTAAGGTGATAGATTACCCACAAAAAAGTAACATGAAAACCCCCTAACTACATGAATAAATAACCTGAAATTCTCATATAACTTAATAACCAACTACCAAAGGTATTTTAAGGTCAAACCTGATGGGGCCCTGATCAATCTGATCTAATTAAAGATGTCCCTGCTCACTGTCAGGGAGTTAGACAAGATGACCTTCAAGGGTCCACTTCAACCTGATGCAATTCTATGATTGTTGTATATGAAGACAGTTTACAAAAACACAAGGACTGATTGAAATAACAACAGAGATAAAATAATGGTCTACATAAATTACCAGAATTAAAGATGGAAAAGCATCATTATTAAATGCTTTTTTTTTTATTAAGGAGACCAAAATCCTTCTAAAAGGTTTTCATTATATACCTAGCAGTAAAATGACCTTCTGTTCAGTTACTGAAAATTCCTTCTGTTCATCACCACTGCACTTGTATCCCTCAGAAAAGAAAAGTAAAAAAAGACACCAAACAAACCAAAACTGTTTATCCTAACATTGCCTATTCTGGAATTAAAGAATTATCCTAAGTTTACATATAAGCAATGTATGGCATCTGTGCATGGTCTAAAAAAGTCCAAAAGAAGGATCTTTAAGACTGCCAGTGTAGTCCAGCTCACCCATTATTCTCAATTATTATTGTAAATATTCTTAATGAAGTAATAATTATACCAAACTAGAGAGTTATTCTCCAGGCTTTTTACTTTCAGCCCAGAGAATTTCTCTGGTTATTTTCTGTTGCACTAAACTGTGCTACACACTGCAGAAAAAAAATACAATCAAGACACTCAAAAATCAAAGAGTATTGATCCATGTTACTGCTGTGTTCCAGCTGACACACTGGGTGACTCTGAGCAAATGACTTAGCCATATTCCCACCAAAAATGGAGAAGGCTCCAGACTCTGAAAAATGACTGTCAAACAAAAAAATGTTTACAGACCAGCTTGCAATCATCAAACAAAGGGATCTGCAAATGGAAAGTATTACAGCATCTGCTGTGTTCTAGCCATGAGAATTTTTATTTAACAAAAAAGAACACAAAAAAAGAACCTTTACAGTCATGACTAGGCACATGCTCCAAACAGAAGTAAAACTCCTGAATAGCACTCTTTGATTTTTCATTACTTATACTTGATAAATACTAGGTCTAGAAACAAGAAGAATGAATCAGAAGTTCATACATACAGGATCACAAGAAAGCTACTGAAATACTTCATAATTGTAGGCTTAATAAGCTTTTAGGAAGGAGGTGCTGTCTACTACTAGATTTATTTTTTTAACCAAAAGTCAAACTTCCAGGTATCAGTCACCTTTGTAAAGTAAGGGATAAAAGAGTAAAAAAAAAAAGCACTTTTCTTAAAAGGGCAAGATGCAGAAGGGAAAAAAACAACTTGTGTGAGGTCAGGATGCCACAAAACACAAACTCTCGATTTGACAAATGCAATGAGAAGCCCTTGTCTTGGATTTGCACATGAGAAATCAAGATGTGTTGGTGTTTATTTGCAGAGAGTGTCACCACCTGAACAGAACCCAGCAAACATTTTTTGTCTCCTTCTGCTTGGGTAGGTTGGGAAGATTTGGATGAAGGCACAACAAAACCAAATGCCACTCTTCTTCCCATCAAAATGCTTGTTTCAACCAAATGCTGGTTATGGAGTGGCAGAGCTTTCATCAGCTGCTTCTGAATGCATGGGTTTAAGCGTAAACACTCAACTGAAGGAACAATAAGAAATGAAATGCAGATAGGGGCTCAAGCTGTAAGCATATGGCAGTCTACTGATAAATTAAATTCTGGTTTATAGTATACACTGGCATATCCAGTGGTATTGGAATAGGTTGTTCAGAGAGCTGGAGGAGTCATCATCCACAGAGGTGTTAAAAAATGTGTGGACATGACACTTCAGGACAGGGTTTGACGGCCATGGTGTTGTTAGGTCAAAGGATGAACTTGGTGATCTTAGAGGTCTTTTCCAGCTGAAACAATTCTATAATTCTATGATTCGACTTTTATGTCTAAATAAACAGATAATAGAAACAAGCATTTTCTTTCCACATATGAAATTCATGATTAGTCTAAACAACTAAAAGCATGAGAGCACCTAATGGCCACTGGTTCCTCCAAGCATTCACCCATACTGCATGTCTGGCAGTGGTTTCAAAGGAAATCTGGATTAAATAACACGATTCAGATGTAAAAAGACTGACAATAAACAGCATTGCATTTTAGTACCTCACAGTCATAAACTAGAAAGCTTTAGCACTGCATGTCCACATTAGGAAAAATGAAACTGTTTCCTTCTGAGAACAACGTGCTGGGTGTTTGACCCATGTGCCCTGCAATGAAAACCAGAGGAAATGTGTTTTTCTGATTTCACTTGTTCCACTAGCATTTAAAAGCAGCTATAAATAATAAAGTGTAACTACTAAAATATCATAGAATCATAGAAAAGACCTCGAGATCATCTAGTCCAATCAAATATCTTGTAAAGTCTTACAAAAATAGTTGTTGATTAATTACCCACTTTTATAAGTTTTAATAAAGCTTAAAGGACAATGCTCAGAGAAACAGCCATAACTGTTTTGCTCAAAAATCCCTATGTGGATCAAATGGCCTCTGTTCAATGTAAAAGCCATTCACTGTAAGCATGGCATGATGCTAACCCAAATGATTGGCCTACTCATGGCCAGGAAGTAGCTATGGAGCTCTGGGAAGAAAACATAAAGTGCAGTGTCTTCTTCCACATCTCAACTCTCCACAGGAAAGCATCTTTTGGCAATTTTCATAACCACTACTTGTTCTAGAAATGGATAAAAGGACAAGTGCACTAATTGGACTCACCACAGCTCTGGAGTCTTTCATGCTGTCATGGACAGGTGAACTTACCCTGCTGTAAAAAGAAACTTCTTTCAAGTATATATCACAACACATCTCTACCAGATGGTGGTTATAAAACCTGTATGAGGGAGGTTTGGGTGTGCTTAGTCATGCTGTTCACAAGAACAGACAAGATTGCTATGGGTATGTTGCCACAATGATGCATAGTTTCTGAAACTCAAGGCTTGAAAATAGATTTCAGAATAGAATTTGAGCAGAATTGCTCAAAAGAAAAGAATATGGCAAAAAAGAAAGCACGACTAAGTACTTGCCTGGTTTCTCTGATCTCTCTGTGTCTAATGGTTAGGGCTAAAGATGAAATAGAGAGTAAATGGACACTGGTCTGACACAATAAATCTGCTACTGCTCAGGAGAAGTCAGATATAAAGAAGTGGCAGCTTTTCTGACACAGTTTAATCATGTTAGTGATGGTGTGATCTTTTCATGACTCAATTATTTAATAGCAGTTCTTTTATTGTTAATGGATGTGGTTTATGCAAATCTTATCCACTACAGATAGAGATTCCTAAATTACTCTGAATTACGGTGCTGGAATTGGACAGTGTTGACATGAACTCGAGCAGTTTGGGAATTTCCAGAAACACAGTGCCTGGAGCCAAAGTTTCATTTCTGCTCAGAAGCAGATTCCCTCTGTACCTTTAGGCTACTCATCTCTATTTCCTCCTCTCTAAACTTGCCTCCCAGGGTGGTGCTAGAGGTTTAATTAACCGCTGTGAATCATCTTAACGTTTTCTTCTGAGTTCCAGATGTAACCAATCATGAGTCAAAGATCTACTCAGGCAAAGCTAGGTGCATTTGAGGAAAAGCACACCTGCCACTGTGCCAGTCAGAAGTGGTCCTGCAAAACACCAAAATCAAAGCTGTGCTCCTTTCCATCACTTTAGGGGTGCAGCCACTTGTACTGTTAGGCTTTCACACAACCTGCACTCTGACTTGTGGTGCCGTGGCTTCTCTGCTAACCATGCTCAAATGAGTAAACTAAGATACAACAGTCAAATGATAATCTATGTGTACCTGCCTTCTCAACCCTTAGATGCAGAGCTGACACCATCATTGGTTGTAAGCATGTATCCTCTGTCAGTAGGCACCTCTCTTCAGATGGTATGTCTGCCCTTTCCTGTCCACAACCATAAGGCAGATCAATGCTCCTCAAGATGGTTGAGTTGCTTGCATCATAACTTTTAATTGTTTCCAGCCAAAACAGGTTAGCACAGATGAGTTTCTTCAGATTTTTTGGTTGAACCTGCTCATTCTGACCAAAAGAGCCCAGAGAACAATGGCTGCTGAGAAAGTGAGAATGATAGGGTAGAGGAGTATGGGAAGAGATCACAGGATGTCAGGCGTCAGAAGGGGCACAAAGAGATCACAGACTCCAATCTCCACTGCCAGAACAGGACCACACAATCTAGCTCAGGTCACAGAAGAATGCAACCAGATGGGCTTTGAAAGTCTCCAGAGAAGGAGACTCCACAGCCTCTCTGGGGACCCTATTCCTGTGTAAAGAATTTCCCCCTTGTGTTGAGGTGGAACTTTTTGTGCTGCAGCTTACATCCATTGCTCATTGTCCTATCACAGGGAGCAAGTGAGAAGAGCCTGTTCCCCCCTCCTAACACCCAGCCCTCATATATATATTTATTAATTAAATCCCCTCTCAGTCTTCTCTTCTCCAGACTAAAAAGCCCCAGGTCCCTTAGCCTCTCCTCATAAGGCAGTGCTCCAGTCCCCTAATCATCCTTGTAGCCCTCCACTGCACCTTCTCCAGCAGATCCCTGTCCCTCTTAAACTGGGGAGCCCAAAACTGAACACAGTATTCAAGATGAGGTCTCACCAGGGCAGAGTAGAGGGGGAGGAGAACCTCCCTTGATCTGCTGGATACCCTCCTCTTAACACACCCCAGGATTCCACTGGCCTTCTTGGCCACAAGGGCACATTGCTGTCCCATAGTTAACTTGTTATCCACCAGCACTCTCAGGTCCTTCTCCACAGGGCTCCTCTCCATGTATGGTAAGTTCTTAGATATGGCCACCACACTATTCATCAGAGCCAAGGGACTTGTTCGAATTATGTGGCTCCTAGATGTATTCTATCCTGTGTCTTCATGTCACTGAGATGACTTCACATTCATGACACTCCCTGTGCACTTCCATCTTTCTGTGCACATACTTTTGTAGGCTGTGATCTCAGTTGTTTTTTGGCATCAGTATCAAGCAAATCACTTCAGGCACGTGTTAATGAAAAAGCTTTTTCTCTACGTGACACTAAACAGCTTTACGTTGCAAATAAAAAGAAAAAGGAAGCTACTGCAAGTACTGTAACTGGAAAGTGCCATTATTTTCCATGTGGTGACCTCCTGCCAATTCCAGAGGTATCACAGTAGGCATGTTCCTGTCCCAGCTCCCTGTTTAGCTTCTCATTACAGTCATCATCACTCTCTTATCTTGTCTGGTCATTAGAATCACTTCATCATATACTGCAGGCTAAAGATCCTTACCAAGTAATTTCAAATCTGTAATTTTTGAGTAGTGAGACAGGTTGTGGGTGAACATCTAAGCTTTAACGATAAAACAGAAAGTGATGAAGAAACTGTTATGTTTCTCAGAGGCAATCTGTTCCTCTAAGCTTCAAGATCAGTTTCAGCAAATAAATGTTAGGAAAAGAGTTGCCAAAAAAAACCCCCAACCAACCAAACAGAAAACCCCCAAACAAACAAAGAACCAAAAACCCAAACAACAAAAAATCCCACAAAACCAAAACCAAAAACCAAAACACCACCAAACAAAAAGACACTCTCACAAATGTTACAATTAAACCTACACCAATCATTCATTGCAGAGAAAGGAAATAAAATCCTGTCAGTCCTAAGTTCCTCAAGGCCTGACTGTTTCTGTTTTGGTACAAAGTATATTGCCAGATCCATTCAAGAAAGTGAGGACAGAACCAATGCATGTGCATGCATGTGCCCAGACACACACAGAGTGGACAACAGCCTCTCCCCTCACACCTTACGTCAAGATCCTTTTCAACTATCAGCTAATCACCATTCCAGGAAAGAGTTTATATTCAGATTTTGTAACTGATACAAAAAAAACCCCCAACCAACAGGTTGTTGTTAACACAAGACAAAACATAAGCAGCTCATCGTGGAATTACCTGTTTCTTCAAAACAAGACAGGCGGTCTGCTCATCACCAAAAGCTGCCTGTTCTCAGAGCTTTCAGCCTCTGTGAAAAGCCTCTCAGGATTACAATCAGCAAGAGATGAAAACTCATTGAATGTTAAACTTTATTACATCTCTACTGTTATTACGTTACAATCAGGACACTACAAGCCTCTCGTTACTGACTGCAAAGTGCAGACCTGAATACTCAAAGAATTAGGGCTTTCATCTTATTCTACATGGTTAAATTTGTTTTCAGTCGGCATCTTTGCCAGGTTGGAGCAAGAAAATGAATATATTTTGAGGGTTGCTTTTTTTGTTATTGCTTTAAACTGAACTCAAAAGTCAAATCTTTCCACTGCACACACAATTTGTTAGAAAACTTGCACATACTTTCCATCTACTTACGTTCATTTGCACCAAAGCACAAGGACAGTGAACCCTTTCCTCAACAACCAGCATCCTCTCCAACCTTCATCAGCTATACCAATGTCAGTCAAGAACTGATTACATTTAAAATATGATTTTTAAAAGAATATCCTTATTTAAAAAACAAACTAAGAAACCCCTTGGCTTTTCATGAGCCTTAAACTGTGATCTAGTTTATGCACACAGTTCATAGCACAGAAACTGAGTCAGCCACTGTGGAACCTCAGGAGAAGCACAGAGTTTTGCAAAGACTCAAAGTACACTGTTTTCAGCCTACTGAAACACTGCAATTATTACCAAGGGCAGCTCACAGAGGCTTCCCTCTAAAATCCACAGGAAGACATTTTCATCTTCCCCTCCCACTTGGAAATTGTCTTTATTGCTCTGCTAGAAAATGGAGTCTGCCTTTGCCACAACTACTGCCTCCTAAACACAACTCCCACTTTCTGATATCAATGAGTAATTCAGTCCCTCTGGTACAATTGCAACACCTCCATGTCTTTATTCATGTTTCCTTCACAGCTTGTTGAAAGGCTCTGTCCTAGCCTAAGGAAGTCTTGATACCTCCACAGAAAGCCTTCCTCCCTGCCCTGAAATGCCTAGTCTCTTAACATCCTAAAAGAGGTTGGCAGGAGAGACTAAATTCTGACTTAACTTTCAGTCCTCCCTTCCTCCACACCCTATTGTGCTTTGTCCCTTTGCCTGTAAGTCCAGGTCAGGGTTACTGGCAGGAAGGGATGCTGCTCACTTTGCAGAAGAGTGAGATCTCCTCTGTAGGGAAACACAGAAACCCTCCTGTGAAAAGCTTTTCTTCTGCACTTGAAACAGACCTGGGCTTAACTAAATATGAGGTTTTCTGTTCAAATGAGAAACAAGTAGAAAATGCAACACATATGAGGAAAAACTCACGTGTGTGAGTTCCTGTTCCTAGTAAATAATTATTACCCACAGTAACAGGCAGTGCAGATTGTTCTCCCTCCTGCCCCTTTTCCCTTTTTTTTTTCTTTTTCATTAATTACAGTATCAAAAAAAAAAATTAAGACCTTTTAGAGTCATAAATGAAGCATTCCTGCTCTGGAATGGCATCAGCATCTGGACACCTGGCAAAACATAGTTCAGTAGCTGCTGTACCTATTTCTCAAGCCCTCTGACAACAAGAGTGAATAGTCTTTCTTCTTATTTACCAGCATTTAAAGAGCATTCAGAAGTCCATTTTTATTCTGGTTACATTATGGTAAATTGCTTTGATCTGGGGGAGAGGGGAGGAGGGGGATAGAGAACATCTTAAGTTCACAAAGCCAAAAGCCAAGATGCACAAAACTGAAACATTCCAAAGTTAAAAATAATCATCTTTAAACTGCAAGAGCAGAGCTGTAATTTTGAGCAGAACAGCATGACATCATGGTTTATATGGGGCCAGCTCAATAAATCAAACTGTGCCTAATTAGAGATCCTACTGCAAATCTACGTTATTTGGACAAATAATTAAAACAGGACAGTCCATAATACAAGCCAGACATGTTTACTAAAATATGCTCTTTTCAAACTTTTGGGTTCACTACTGCTTACAAAGCTTTCAGATTTCGTAAATTATAGACCCCTAAGCTTTTATTTTAGGCTGACTTCACTTTCAAGGAATTCTTCAATTAACTTTACGTTGCTTTAAGCTCTTCATCCAGCGGGAAAATAATCTGTGGTTTCTTACTTCTTCCAGTGCCAATGGCTGCCCTCCATGTTTGACTTGCAGACTTACTGTCTTTTTAGAGCCAGGGTCTGTTTGTCTAAAACCAGCCTAGTTGTCATAGCATTTTGACAAGTCCTCTGTAAAAGGAGAACGAAACTTTGCAGTGGGTAAACTGCTAAGAATAATGAAGGTTGGCCTCAATCTCAATAGATGAGGGCCACATTTAAGGAACACTTAGAATAAGCTCAGAGCTATAACCCTCGACTACCTGAGTTGCTCTTTGTTCTTATCTAGCCCAACTCCTAGTCTTCCAATTTCTATTTTGAGTAGTTTTTCCAAAATGTTGCTTTTTCTCAAATTTAAAAGTTATGACATGCACAAACATTTTCAGCCTTAAAATACCCACAATTATCAAACATTACTCTCTGTAGATGGCCAGGTTGCCTCTGGAATTGTCGGCAGTGCTGGGGGGACTTTGGCTATGAGATACTGGGTAGATAGATAATGGTAAATGAAGAGTCAAAGAATTTAATAAAAACCATGAGCTGAACAAAAAAGGATAAGATTAATTTCTAAATTGCACATTCTTCCCCCCCAGCACTTGAGAACTCTCTGATTTTTCACTCTCAGATGGAAAAAGGGGAGAATGGGCAGCTCTCCTTCCCCTTCCCTTCTGATATTTGAACTTGCTAAACTGACCAACATATGGAGGATTAGAACTGTAAAGACTGAGGAGTGAAATGTCTGGCACTCTCAACAAAAAAGGACTGTACAAAAGTGAGAGACGTGTATTAGAGCAATATTGTGTCGTCCAAATAATCTTCTTCTATTGAACACAAAGCAAGCATAGATATGGCAAAAATATTATTTACTTCTTAATATGCAGATTTTAGCCAAAACAATCCTAAAGGTTTCAAAGGAATCAAAGCAGGTTAAATATTACAATGCACTGTACAACAATGTTTATGAAGATCAGGCAAACGTTCTTCCCTCAACCACAGACACCATGATCAGCATATCCTCAAACCAGAATGCACCCTTCAGACCTCCATTTGAACTTTTTGTTACAATAACTATCCATCAGACTTGCAAATTAAGATTTGTATTAATTAAGTAAATTTAAGACTGTTTTTGTGGGCAGAAATATTATGACTGACCTATGTTATGTGCAAGCATTTGCAGCCATAGTCATTCCAATTTCCTGGCATTCTCAGTGCAAGCAACAGATTTCTCAGGAGAAAAAAAACCACCCTATTTAGGTTTTTCTGAAAGCAACAGTGAAAATTAAGAAGGCTGCTACCCAAAGAAGCATCTACTTTTGCAGTGTGTGCTTTTAAACTACAATGCTTACAGAATGACATATGTCACAGTATCACAGTATCATCAGGGTTGGAAGAGACCTCACAGATCAAGTCCAACCCTTTAGGACAGAGCTCAAGGCTAGACCATGGCACCAAGTGCCATGTCCAATCTTGCCTTGAACAGCTCCAGGGACGGCGACTCCACCACCTCCCCAGGCAGCCCATTCCAGTATCCAATCACTCTCAGTTCTCTTGTGAAAACTTGTACAGGTTGTTTGCTATCAATCTTTTGAGTTGTATTTTGTCAGTAAGACGGCATCCTGGTAGAAAATATAAGTACTACAGACTAAGTGATGTAATCTATTTCTATATTTAACTAATTTTTATTCCTTTTTTCTTTTTTAAAGAAGAAAAGAATAATAGTAAAGGACACAAAAATCAAAACCAGGCCAAACAAGGAAAAAATCCAACTCAGAGTATCTGTACTTAGATTTGCATTTCAGAATCAATTAATGTGGGATTCACAATTCATGGCTTTTTTTCCCCCAGATTAAGAGCTCTGTGATACTAAATAGATAAATTGTTTGTGTGGAGGAACATAGCTATTTTAATTCACATGAGAAAATTTAGATGAAAGAAAGCAGTGTTTCTACCTGTACTCAAGATGTAGGGCTAAAAATTATTTTATCTGCATGGCATAAGAGACTCTATGAAACCAGGGGCAAAAGCTGATCTCAAAGAATTGAGATCTACAGGTTTTCCACAGTCTTCTTTCCTCCCTGTCCCCAGGCTACTGTCTATTCAGAAAAAAAAAATGCACAGTACCAAGGTCATCCATACAGCCCAGGCCTGTGATGTGTGAGCAGTACCTGTACACCCACTGCATGGTGATTAGATATTCCCTCTCTGCTTCTCCTGTGGCACAGAGCAGGTGTCACAACGTCCAGCGGTTTGATACTTTGTGAAGTAAATAGCACTCGGATGGCAGTCTGGACAGAAGTAGGAAGAGCCTATGGAGGAGTGTGGATGAGAGGGGAGCTAACACAGTGCTCTTGACTGGTAACTAAAGCTTTGCTCAGCCTAAACTCTCCAATGTGATATGTTTTTACCCAACAAAAAGAGATTGCCAGGAAAGGACAGCATTGAGTGAAAGAGCGGGTGTGCAGGAGATGGATCCTGTGCTTCCCCTTTTCCTCTCAGATTTCTTCTATCAGCTATGACCCACTACCTAAGGGTCAAATCTCTTCAAAGTCATGTTATCCTAAAAATAAGAATATTGTAAAGGCCAGTATATGGAGAGCAACTGGAGGAATCCTACACTTTAAATCCTAGGTCAATGCTTTCCTACCTCTCTCTGAAGCAGGACTCACTGTTGCCAGCTTTTTCATACTTTTTCTATACTCTACATGCCACCAGTGACACCATCACTCTACTCTCCCGACTCCTTATTACACTGCCTCCTATCTCTTTCTTATTGTGGTCAAGAAGAGGATCACAGCATGCACCCACTTTCAGGCAACAACAAGCTTTATCTCTTGGAATAAAGCATCTCAAACTTCAGAGTTCATTTGAGAACATCACTAATTGCCTTTCAGATGGAATAACAAGGAAGAAGCATCATTAAAATTTGAGAAAATTAAAATTCACACAACTGGCATTGACTTTGTGAGAGGCTGAAACCCACATACAATCTGTTTAAATAATAAGGAAGAGATTTTTTATTCACACTATACAAAGGCTCAGACTAGATGGCTACAAAGTGTCCTTCTGACAAAGCTGCGGCAATACAGATGCCAGAGAATTTTAAAGATCACTATCAGTACGAGTTACACTATTCTTTCTTTTAGTTTTGGTCTTCTAAAAAAAGGCAAAACCCAAAGGAATATTTTGAATGTAGCAGCCCAGAGCCTCCCTTTAGATACTGTTCAAATAACAAACTTCTTTGAACAAGGAGACTTCAATACCTCTCTTTCCATTAAAATCCCTACAATGAACCACAGGATTCAAATTGCTGATTTTCACCATTAACTCATGTCCAGGCCTCTCACTGACTAATACAGACAGGGAAGGGGAAAAAAAGAAGAACAAAAAAGCAGAACTGCAATACTGTGAATCAAAAATGCCCCTGATATAAGAAACGGACTGCTGTTCTCAACTCCTTTCCATAGGTTGATTGTGAATTGTAACCAGACAAGATCTCCTTTTTCAAGCTTCCAGCCACTGGCAAATATGTCTAATGCACAGGAAGTCATATTTATAGTTGCACTACTCTCCACAATATACCAATTCTCTTACAATCAGAAGTTGACTCTAAGTCTGCTGAATGAAACATCTTTTTCCTTGTGATTGCAGCCTATTAACAGGAAGTTTCTAGATCTACAGTTAGTCATGGCTCTGGAGGCAAAAGCACAGTATAGTGCAGCCCCACATCATTAGACAGTGAGGACACAGAGTTGTAGAATCACAGAATGCATTGGGTTGGAAAGAGTCTTTAAAGGTTATCTACTGCTTATCAGACTTCATTTTTTAGAAACACAAATAACTCTGGGATTCTAGGATTGCAACTACTGTCAGCAACTGGTTAATCTTTATTTAACTTACAAGATGTCTTTAACTCACCTACTTTCTTCTATCTAGCGAGGAAGTCTTCTGGATATAAAGAACTAAAAGATAAGCAAAGGTGCATACTTGGGCAGGGCCTCTGACCATGCAGATATTCCACAGGAAATCTGAAGCAGTGCACTGTGCTTCATTAAATGAAATGAAGAGGGCAATGAGGATCTGTTAAGGGACTGGACCATCTGAGTTATGAGGAAAGACTGAGAGACCTGGGGCTGCTTAGCCTGGAGAAGAGAAGGCTGAGTGGAGATCTTATTAATGTTTATAAGTATTGAATCCTGAGTGTCAAGAAGTTGCTAGTCTCTTTTCCGCGGTGTCCTGTGATATGATGAGGGGCAACAGACACAAACTGGAACATAGGAAGTTTGACCTCAACATGAGGAAAACTTCTTTACTTTAAGGGTGATGGAACCCTAGCCCAGGCTGCCAGAGAGGTTGTGAAGTCTCCTTCTCTGGAGACTTTCAAAACCTGCCTGAATGTGTTCCTGTGTCCTAGGTGATCCTGCTTTGGCAGGTGGACTGGACATGATGATCTCCAGAGGCCCCTTCCAACCCTACTATCTCATGATTCAGATTACTGCAGGTGACAGCAAATTGCTTAGGTGTTATTACTATCATCCCTCCATACAAGAAAAAAAAACAAAAACAAATAAAACACCTGCTTGAAATGTTCAATTTTTCTTCCAGCTACCATATCAGAGTATTGAAAAGGCTCAGCCAAACACTCCCCCTCCTCCTTTGAATATAGAGAAAAATATTACCATTAAAGAATACCATTCTTAAGGAAGATGGAAAAAACATTAATACATTACCAAAGAAGAAATTCTTCAAAATCAAAGAATCATTTCAACAGTTGTTCTTACCTAAAATTGAAAGAAAAGAGAGAGGAGAAAGTGAGTCAGACAAAGAATCTTCCCTTAGAGCACTGCACCTTCAAAACAGAAAGAATTCCTGGGTAATATTTCACAGACATCATGATAGCCATGGAAGAAATCTAAAGAAAACAAGCTACATCAGAACAGGAAGTGGCAATTTCTTTGAAACAATAATTAACCTTAAGAAGGAACTGCTACCAATATCAACAAACAAGTAATAAAGGAAACCATTTTACCACAGGGAAAGCTGTATTAAAGCAGATTAAAAAAGACATACAAAAAGTTTGCCAGAAGTGACTGGTCTCTAAAGAAAATCACAGTAATTCTGGGATCATGCACATACACACTTAAAACAGGTCATCTTCAAGGTTTCAAAGAATCATAGAAAGCACTGGGTTGAGAAAGGGACCTTTAAATGTCACCATATCCAAAGCCCCTGCAGTGGACATCCCCAATTACAGCAGGCAGCTCAGAGCACCATCATGCCTGACCTTTAATGTTTCCAGGGATGGGGCCTCCACCACCTCCTTAGACAACCTGTTCCACTCTTTCACCACTCTCATAGCAAAGAACTTCTTCCTAATGTCCAATCCAAACCGACCCTGCTCTAGTTTAAAACAAGCATTGCCCCTCATCCTATCACTAGAAGCCCTTCTAGACAATCCCTTCCCAGCTTTTCTTCAGTGACTAGAAGGCTACTATAAGGTCTCCCTGAAGCTTCTTTTCCCCAGGCTGAACAGACCCAACTCCTTCAGCCTGTCTTTGTAGGAGAGGTGCTCCAGCTCCCTGATCAAATATGTGCCCCTCCTCTGGACCCTCTCCATCAAGTCTATGTCCTTCCTGTGTTGAGGGCCCCAGAGCTAAACACAGTACTGCAGGTGAATTATCACCAGAGCAGAGCGGTAGACTTGCCAAGTGGCATCTGCAACACAGAAATACAGTAACTTTTAAACAGAGGAGTCAAATTTACACATCATCAGCAGGTTGGAAGAGACCTACAAGATCATCCAGTTCAACCTAGCACCCAGCTCTGTCCAATCAACTAGACCATGGCACTAAGAGCCTCATCCAGGCTTTCCTTGAACACCTCCAGGGACGGTGACTCCACCACCTCCCTGGGCAGCCCATTCCAATGCCAATCACTCTCTCTGGGAAGAACTTCCTCCTAACATCCAGCCTAGACCTCCCCTGACACAACTTGAGACTGTGTCCCCTTGCTCTGTTGCTGGTTGCCTGGCAGAAGAGACCAACCCCCACCTGGCTACAGCCTCCCTTCAGGTAGTTGTAGACAGCAATGAGGTCCCCCCTGAGCCTCCTCTTCTCTAGATAAACAATCCCAGCTCCCTCAGCCTCTCCTCACAGGGCTGTGTTCCAGGCCTCTCACCAGCTTTGTCGCTCTTCTCTGTGCCCAAAACTGGACACAGGACTCAAGGTGTGGCCTGACCAGTGTTGAGTACAGGGGAGGAATAACCTCCCTTGTCCTACTGGCCACACTGTTCCTGATACAGGCCAGGATGCCATTGGCTCTCCTGGCCACCTGGGCACACTGCTGGCTCATGTTCAGCTACTACCTACCAGTACCCCCAGGTGCCTTTCTGCCTGGCTGTTCTCCAGCCACTCTGTCCCCAGCCTGTAGTGCTGCTTGGGGTTGTTGTGGCCAAAGTGTAGAACCCTGCACTTGGCCTTGTTAAGGGTCAAGTAGGATGTCAAGTAGGCCTTTATAATCATAGCTATAAATGCCCAGTCATTGTCATTTGTAAATAACTACATTTACAGTAAGCATCATGGCAATTATCTTACATGGGAACCAGAAACAGGAACAGATGAAAATCAGAGGATGACATTTTCAGGAGAAACATGGACACGAAATAGAAAAAAAGTCTCATTTTTAGGATTTTAAATCATTACTTTTTACACAGAATCTCCTCAATCTGAGTATTATGCTTCCTTTTATTGTTTTAATTTGCATTTCTTAAATAGCTGCAAGTGAGTAGCAGTCCTCTTGCATTTACTGATATTCCAGTGGGAAAAAAAGAAGTGCATAGCTGTGTAAGAAAGCTGTAACTAAAATAAATACTAAAAATAGAAACAACTTTTATTTCTAATGCTAAGTCAACTATCTGCAAGCAACAAAGATTCAGATTGTCCTTATTTGTTCTTGTTTATTACACTTGTGCTCTTTGGTGTTTCTATATTTTGGCAACTGGAATGTACACAGTAAAGCTACCAACACAACAGAAGTTTAGCAGGGGCAACCCTAACTTGATTTTAAAGCATCAACAAAGAATAGAGTAAGCAGCTCTACAAACAGTGGAACAAATGTAGTTTGGTTTCCTATGAATTTGTGTATTATGGGGATTTAAAAACTTTTCAGTGTCACAGGATCAGAATGGTAGGAGTTGGAAGAGAGCCCTGCAGATCATCAAGTCCAATCTCCCTGCCAAAGCAGGATCACCTAGGGCAGGCTGTACAGGAATGTGCCCAGGTGGGTTTTGAAAGTCTCCAGAGCCTGCCCCAGTGCTCCAACACCCTCACCACAGAGAAGTTTTTGCTCATTTTGAAGCGGAACTTCCTGTGTTCCAGTTTCCGCCCATTGCCCCTCCTCCTATTACAGGGCATCACTGAAAAGAGGCTGGCCTCTTCTCCTTGGCACTCACCCTTCAGGTGTTTGTAAACATTGACCAGATTCTCCCTCAGCCCTCCCCTCTCCAGGCTAAACAGCCCCAGGTTTCTCAGCCTTTCCACACTAAACATAAGTTCCAGTCCCTTGATCATCTGTTGGACTCTCTCCAGTAGTTCTTTGTCCCTCTTGAATTGGGGAGCCCAGAACTGGACACAATACTCCAGATGTGGTCTTACTAGGTCCACAAGCTCATACCAAGAGTTCTCTCTTCTACCTGGGGAGCCAGTTTCATGAAATTAATTGAAGCTTAGGACAAAAATCTCTTTCTGTAAACTAGCTCATTCCCATTACACGGGACTGGCTGTCAGAGAGACAAAGTCCTCCTTCCCTAGAAGAACAAGCCTTTGAAAGAAGTGCCCTCCAAACTAGCTTCTTAACACCATAGCAGTGCTAAGTTTTGCAGCTTGTTGTTATCTTTTACATACATTTAGGAAGATCACTTGTGCTAGTTTGAAGCTAGCTAGAATGTTTTGCTGAGAAGTAGATTACAGGCTGTGGAAAGAAAACAATGGTGATGTCTACTTCACTCATAGGCTTGCTGAGAGGCATAAGAGCAAGAATCCAAACATAAATAAGGGAGTCACTCTCTTTCTGGGCTGTAGGTTGCATTCTTCTCTGTCTAACCTAACATGATTAATCCACCAGCTTCCTAACGCCCCTAGCCAACTCTTCATTCTTCCTTGGGCACAACGAAATGTCTGGGGTAAGGTATAGAGGGGTAGGAGAAGGTAGAAGGGAGGTTGGGAGCCCCTCCTGGGGACTCAGGTTTCTGGAAGGGGAGTTGTGTTTCTGTATTACCTTTTACCTTGTACATTTCTGTCTATAACTGTATCTACTGTAAATATCTGCTTGTGTATTGTGCTAGCTGTAAATATAAGCTTCAATCCATTTCCAGAGTCGGCTGAGTCTAGTCCGGGTGATTTCTAAAGTGGGGGTGGGGGGGTGGAAAATTGCTGGCATGGCCAGCAAATTTTGACACCTGTCTATGAGAAGATTTTTTAGTAAGTCAGAAATAGAAACTAGTTATTGTGGAGATCTGAAACACAAATACACCACCCGTACCTCATCACCCTCACAAAGTGATTTTTTTTTCCCTATCTGCCCCTAAAGGGATTTGGGAAATGGAAATTTCCAAAGCTAGACAAACACAAAAAATAATATGACAGATTAAGAATGTCAGAGTTGAGCTCAGGAAGTTCAAGAGATTATCTCTGGAAACATCTTCTCAAATGGAAAAATGGTGGCAGCAACAATCATGGGAGATGAGGGAAAGTCAGGCCTATCAAAACCAAGTCAAACCTCCAAATTCCTAGGAAAAAACAGAGGAAGAAAATGGAAGATTGTGTCTGGTTGAAGTATGCATTTTTTCCCTTGCTGTTAAATCAAAGAGCTTTCAGAAACCCTCTGCATCACCTTGTAACTATCTCCCCACTTGAACTCACTAAAGGCTCCCATGCAGCTAAGCAGCAAGCCAGAAAGCTCCATCAACAACTCTGCAAGGGGCTGAAGACCACCAACAAACCAGGAACAAAGGTTTCGCTTCTGGGAAAGAATTGCACCAAAATCCAAGGCAGAGACAGCGTCTAGGCTCTTCTCAAAAGCCAAAGGGAGTCAGAAGAAAAGCTCTGGGCACACACCTCTGCACTGCTGTTCCACAAGCATAAACCCCCTCTCTCTCTGACACACATTGCCTTCATGACAGAATCTTTGCACATCCTGCCTACCCTCAAGATCATAATTTTTCAGTTTTACTAGTTTGTCACTAGTTTTGCTTGTCTTGTTGCGGTTTATTTACTTGTTTTGCTTGGTTGGATTTGTGTTGTGGTTTTTTTTAACCTTGATATCCCCATAATCTGCTGGTATTATGTAATGAGAGAATGATTACCTAATTAATGAACACCAAGAATGTGAATGCAGATTCAAAGAAACATTTCTGTGTGCTTTCCCTGGAAGAAAAACTGCTAACACCCAGTTCAACATGTTTGCTCTAGGCTTCTTATGGCCTTAATATGAATAACATACCCAGGTATCTTTTACACCAGAAAAGGTCACAAGAAGAAAAGCATACACAGAAAAAAAAAAAAAAAAAAAAAAAAAAAAAAAAAAAAAAAAAAAAAAAAAAAAAAACCAAACACCCAAACCAACCAACCAAAAAAACTCCAACCCTCCAAAAAACTAAATCTTGACTTCTACAGAGATTTCCCAGAGCATTTTCTGTATAGGACTCTAACACTGGCCTTTTGCATCCCCCTGGGCATGGTAATCTTTGGTCAAATACAGGATAAAAACTACTGAAGTACCAAAGTGAAGCTTGATAACACATCACAAATTAGGAAAAAAAAAAAAAAAAGAAGCATGTGCAAAAGTCAAATGGATCCTAGGTAAATCTAGATTAAAGAAGCCCAATAAATAAGACTTTCAATGTTATTTCTGGCCATTTAACCAACTTGGTTATTTTGGCTGGGTACGCTTGTTGTCAGGCCACCTGAGCCAGGACATTGCTGCTAACATCTGTTTCCTGTCTCTTGGGCCCTTCCTCAATTAGAGCTTCCTCTGAACTCGGGATTTTGACAAAGCCAAGGAGCCAGACAAGGCTTGCACTTTCTCCTCAGACTGCCTGCTGCTTTTAGCAGCAAGAGACAACTACAACTTGACATGAATCGGAAGGCAGGTAATGTCCTGACTTGTAAATCTGCAGAAGTGAAGTTACAGATTATGGGTAACTTTTTTAAAGATAAGTGTCTTTTTTTTTTCCAGCTCTACTTCATTCAGTGTCTTTCAGTTCTGAAACATAAACTTTCAAGCTTTGGCCGATTCATGTTCTAGTTAAAAATGCAAAAGAAGACGGGTTTAAACAAAAAGCATAAAATCAGTTCTACAGCCAAGGCACTCACTGGCTATTTAGCCAGAAGAAAACAAAAGCCAGAAATACCATTCCAGTGCTTAAGCTGAAAGGCAGATTCTAGATACACAGCTTATATAAAGGCACATGTCAAACAACATGTTCCATTTTTGCTTAAACACTGAGTCACCGAATAAAATCTATGTTCCTCTTTTATGTAAACAGTTCCTTTAGAAGCAGCAAAATGAAATACAGACAACATTAAGATGGACATGACCTTCTGCCATCCCCCTTCAGGCATCTCTGTAATTATAATCATTAACTGCATTAGCATATACTGCAGCGCAGGCAAAATGTGCTGTATGTTGCACTGTCTACAACTACCTGAGGGGTGGTTGTGGCCAGGAGGAGGTTGCTCTCTTCTCTCAGGTGGCCAGCACCAGAACAAGAGGACACAGCCTCAAGCTGCGCCAGGGGAGATTTAGGCTTGAGGTGAGGAGAAAGTTCTTCACTGAGAGAGTCATTGGACACTGGAATGGGCTGCCTGGGGAGGTGGTGGAGTCGCCGTCCCTGGGGCACTTCAAGGCAAGATTGGATGTGGCACTTGGTGCCATGGTCTAGCCTTGAGCTCTGTGCTAAAGGGTTGGACTTGATGATCTGTGAGGTCTCTTACAACCCTGATGATACTGTGATAAAATGTGAGAGGGCTTTGGTGTGGATGAGGCACTTAGTGCCATGGTCTAGTTGATTGGACAGGCTGGGTGATAGATTACACTGGATGATCTTGGAGGTCTCTTCCAACCTGGTTGATTTTATGATTTTGGTTTGTTGTTGTGTTTTTTTTTTTAATTACATGTTTACATCAGGAATTTACTCATCTGGTGCAGAGTAGCAAATCACCACATGAGCTTGCTTTCTTTTCAGATGTGTTTGCAAAATGTAATCAGGAAGCACATATAAAATTTTCTCTCAGGCAGCAGTATGGCCTTTAGCAGTAGATGAGAGGTATGCCTTCTAGAAATAAGTTGTGGGGCTGGGTTTTTCTGTGAGTTTTTTTCTGGCTCATTATGCACTTTGACCATTCTTTTCTCCTAAGGGAATGTTATTTCCATGAAACGTCACTTATAGAAGTATCAGAGTTGTTTACATTCTACACAAATGTTACGCTCTCAAGCTTTCATTTTTGCAAATGTCAAAAGTAAGGGGGATGATGCTGTGCTTGTAAAAACATTCTTCATTAAGAGAATGAGTCTCATGGCATTTTAGGTTTCCCACAAGACATATTTCTGTCTATCATCTTAAAACTTTTTCCCACACATCATGTTCCTGATATAGGCTTTGGCAGGTTGCACAGATATGAGCTGGCTGGAAAATGATAGCTTGTTTTCAGCATAACCTTCGACTGCTAAACATTAAGCTTTTTTTTTTTCCCCACAAGATAATTCAGACTGAACAGCACATGCACAGAATATAAGAGAAGTTCAGTTGAGGAAAGCTGAAGTCCTGAATGACAGCCAAAGACTTCATGACAGTTTTACAGAGAAAACAAAGGAATAATGAAAAAATAATCAGCATTTCTTGCAAATTCTATACTGCCTTCATGCTGGTCTCCTTATAGAGACTTGAGAGCATTTGACAGCAGACTTACTATGGAGTTTAGAGGAATATCAATTCATCGATACAAGGAACCTGTAGTTAAAGGACACACATACATGAATTGAAGAACAAACATGGGTCTATCAGGTACGAAAAAGGTGCAGTCAACTAGCTCAGAATAAGGGAATGCTAAAGACTTCAGATTGTGTCAGAGAACACGTTTGCATGTTTTCTTGATCCGCAAGATCAATTTCCCAGCTACTCAGTTTAGGAACGAATAAGAACTACATTTGATGGGAACAGTAGTACCTGCAGCCCAGGGAAATTTCAAAAGCTAGAGACAGCATCATAAACTTGCCATTTGTGTTTTGTAAGCTTACATCTGAGCAAATACACAAGAAGTAACAGGAGGCTTTACTGACAGACAGCAACTGATTCACGGCCCTGTTGCAAAGCTTACTGATGTCATAACACAATCATTGCTAAACACATGAATGCGAAAAAGACTTGAGTTGATAAAAATCAGAATGTACATAAGGACAGCAAAAGTTTCTAAAGCTGCCTGGACCACAGATATCTGGTGGAGCTTTGCATTTAGCATTATGGGCAGCTATCTGTAAAAAGCATGTTTAATGTTTCATAAACATAGAGTTTAAAACAAAAGTGCTTCTAATCAGATCTGGCAGGAAAGGGAGAAATGCATACATAGAATGAGGTAAGTGTGATCTTGCCCAGCTGAAGAACAGGGAATGGCAGAGCTTCAGACCATGACTCATACAGACACTAAACAGTAGAGAACTACAGATAATTCTCAGGTAAACTTTGCATGAGCCACTACGTCATCCTTCTCTACCCTTCCTGCATTAATCATGTCATTAGTAACTTGACGCAGCCCAAGAAGAATGTCTGATTTACAGGGAGCAGTGCAATGCTAACAGAACAAACCCTTTGGCAAGTCAAAAAAGAAGAAAACTAACCTAAAACTCATTTTAGATCAAACCACACCCTAGAAGAAGAAGAAAACTAAGAAAAAGCAAAAGCAAAAAAAGTTATCTTCCCACCATGAGACTGCATATGTGGTTAAAGGTTCCTGATGAACCAGTTACTGAGTACAAACACAAAGGATGTGCAAGAGCCCAGAGGTGAAGAACTAGCCCAAACCTGTACCTAAACAAAGCAAAGAGGAAAAAAACCCCAACCTTTCTTTTGAAGTTTTCATCACAGTTATGTAATTTTGACATAAGTCTAGATGTTTTTAAACAACTTTTATAGCATACAGTTGTGAATCAACTGTACAGTGAGTACAGAGTGTACTCTTAAGAAAGATTCACGTCCCAGCCAGGTGTCTTGGGTACTTCACTAAGTTAAAAAGGACCTGGGGAAATACATGAGAAAAAAAGGTAAAAATTCAGATTTTTTTTTAAAAAACATTATTACTCTGTACTGATTAACAGTCACTTTAGTAACTGTGGTAAGCAGCCTTCTTCAGCCTGGAGAATACAGTGCACCAGGGATACCCTACAGCAGCTTTCCAGTGCCTGAAGGAGGCTGCAAGAAAGCTGGGGAGGGACTTTACACCAAGGCTCACAGTAATAGGACAAAGGGAAAATGACTTTAAGCTGGAAGAGGGTAGGTTTAGACTCGATATTAGGAAGAAAATCTTTACTATGAGCATGGTGAGATACTGGAACAGGTTACCCAGGAAGGCTGTGGATGTCCTTTCTCCCAGGAGGTGTTTAAAACCAGGTTTGACAGGGCCCTGAGCAACCTAGCCTAGTGGAAAGTGTCCCTGCCTATGGTCCCTTCCAACACAAATGATTCTATTGCTATTTCCCCTTAAATATCTCAAAAAAGTAGTGGTCACGTGAAGGAAGGGCAGGAAACTTCCAATCATTCTGAAGCAAATAAACCTCTTTGTAGATTACTTTAAAAGCATAATGAAATTATCCTTACATTTCTTGACATAAAGAAATTTATGACCCAAAACATGCAAGACATGTGGGTTCCAGCAGCTGCATTACAAAAAGTCCAGAGGAGCCACTTCCCAGGAGCAATTCTCAGACAGGCATCCACAGCAATCTTGTGCTGAAGTCTCCCCAAGTGTATGGAAACCCCAATGCTTGTGGGGTTTTGTTCAGGTTCTCATTACTTCATCTGCTTCTAAGTCTTCCTAAATAGGCTTGCCTATTTTCTTAATGTTTCCTTCCCATAGAACACACCCTTTTCCCTCACTTTCATTTTATCTTAGCCTTAATCCTGTGAACGGCTAACCTGATTTCTTAGCTTCATGACATCAAACAACAAGATTGTAGGTCTATTTTCCATCATAAAGCAAAGCTCTAGAAAAGTCTGAAAAGTCAGAAAAATCCATGTTATCTCCCCCTTTTTTCCTTCCTTTTTGGCCCACAGAAATTGCTGCACATGAGCTACTGGTACCTAAATGTGTCACCTCTGTTAAAACCAGCTTATTGCTTTGTTCTTACTGGTTATTCATGGCATCCCTTTCTCAGTACTAGAAGTAACATATGAAAAACTACCAATTTAATAGCTAAAATGTGAAGGCAATACATCAAAATACTAGTGGAATGCAGAATAACAAAAAACCCCCGCATCTTTCTGACACTAATTTGGAAATCTCTGTTGTGCCATGACAGTAGGTCTAAATTTCTCATTAAAACTTTAATCAAGTTGTTTTGAAGTTTAGAGCTGTAAAACCTAAATGTGTATGGCCCTTTCCTGACTTCTTGCTTTAAAACCAGCATCGACTTGAGAGGAACAGAACACTGTTGTATCATAGTATAGTATCATAGTATCATCAGGGTTGGAAGAGACCTCACAGATCATCGAGTCCAACCCTTTACCACAGAGCTCAAGGCTAGACCGTGGCACCAAGTGCCACGTCCAACCTTGCCTTGAACAGCCCCAGGGACGGCGACTCCACCACCTCCCTGGGCAGCCCATTCCAGTGTCCAATGACTCTCTCAGTGAAGAACTTTCTCCTCACCTCAAGCCTAAATCTCCCCTGGCGCAGCCTGAGGCTGTGTCCTCTTGTTCTGGCGCTGGCCACCTGAGAGAAGAGAGCAACCTCCTCCTGGCCACAACCACCCCTCAGGTAGTTGTAGACAGCAATAAGGTCACTCCTGAGCCTCCTCTTCTCCAGGCTAACCAATCCCAGCTCCCTCAGCCTCTCCTCATAGGGCTGTGCTCAAGGCCTCTCACCAGCCTCGTCGCCCTTCTCTGGACACGCTCAAGCATCTCAATGTCCCTTTTAAACTGGGGAGCCCAGAACTGAACACAATACTCAAGGTGTGGTCTAACCAGTGCAGAGTACAGGGGCAGAATGACCTCCCTGCTCCTGCTGACCACACCATTCCTGATAGTTGTTCAACATCACATGCCAAAACCCACCTGTAATCCCAAGTTAAATAGGCAGTAATCTGCCTTACAACTATTCCCTCTCTCATCAGTTTCTTAAAGGTTACCTAAAGACTATGTGAGAAACAGTGAAAAACTTCTCAGAAGAGTCCTCATGTTTGCCAGAAAATGGTAGGTTGCTATGAGTGTTCTGTTTGTGCTTCATTCAGCAAACATGTTAAAGACAGTTTCACAACTGTGATTTATTTTGGGAGGAGCAAGGATGTCTGGCTTGTTCTTTTTTAATTTAGGACCTTCTGAAACAGATACAAAGACAAAAGATTTAGCGACACAATGCCAACAGCTTAATGTATATTCTGTAGTGTATATGAGCACCCTGGGGAAAATCTGCACTTCAACAAACTACAGATTCCATCTTCCTCTGCCCTGAGGAGCACAAAACAGCTTCATGCTTTATACCCAATGGTAGTTTTCAGAACACATTTCAGAGAGGTCTAGGGAATATTCCTCTTACCACTTTGCATCCAAAGCTTTCTCCTGGGAAAAAAAAAAAGGCCATCTCCCCAGATGAATACTTCAAGGGTATTTTCCAAATAAAATAAATAAATAAATACATAAATAAGTAAAACCCAACAAATAAATAAAAACAGCTGAAGTTTGCAATACAAAGTACACCTAAGAATTTTAAACTGACTTTGGTGCCTTCTGAAAAAGCCATCAGACTGTTCAAAAATACTCACCACACTCAGTAGAAAGCCACAGCTCTCCAAAACTCTTTCAAATATATACTGAATCTGTCCCATGAGAATTTGAGTGCCTCTATATGCACACAAAAGGGCGCAAACAGCTTTCCACAGTCTGGAATAGCACACATCTAACCCTTAGAGACCTTTCCCTATTCCTTGCTCTGTGGCACTACTTTCTTCCATGTTCACACCTTAAAAGGATCTCAAAAATTTACTCAGAACTTGAAAGCACCAAGCACGTGCACTTTATCAGCAGAGGCTGTAGAAAGGCAAGGAGGAGTAACATCCAAAACCCACTTACACTGTACACCTCCTGTAATGAGTGCTCCTGGGATGCAAACAAGCAACACAAACACCCCACCCCCTCTCTCCCCCCCCCAGGAAGATGCACTTTGACAAGGGAGTATGCAGCAAAGCCTGCATGGCTGCCACATGCACCATGCAAATGCACAGGGTTTTCTGTGGTGGGAACTAAATTTGGTATCTTTGGCCAACTTAAAAATCTACCACTAGTGAGGAAAAGCAAAAACAAAGAAACAAAACAGACAATGGCTAGAGGCCCCAGAGGAATGTAACAACTACAACAAAAGGCAATAGCAGCAGTGTGACAAGGGTTTATTAAAAGTAAATTGAAATTACTCAGCCACAGAATCAAATCCCAGCAGGACTGCCTTAAATCTCCTTCAGAGATAGCAAGCCTTGGTGCAGTTTGGATCCAGATTCTCCTGGAACCATCTGAAAGAAGGCTTTATCTACTCTTTCACCTCTGGATCAGAAGGGCATTCTGCCAAAGCAGGGCAGCATTGTTATCCCCCTTTAAGCAGAGCAGAAACAGGCTCAGAAGCACCAAGCTGCACCCTCTTTATGTAGGCAGAGTAGAAACAACACCTACTGAACTGTCACTGGTACAAAGCAAATGGCTTTTTAAAAGTGATTGTAAAAGTATGGTAAGAAAATGCTGGTCAACAGAAGCTCATACAGATACGACAAAAAGAGCACATGAACAGACTAAATGTGAAGAGAGGTGGCAACACTGGAGTGACTTAGGTATTTTACCTCAGTCATTCAAGGAAGGCATAACTAACCATCTTAATTACAGCCTTGCTCCTTGAAAATGCTACTTACCTTTGCCATTACTAGGAATCAGGACTTTCATACGCTATATACACTTCAATGTTTCACCTCATTTATTGAACACATATATAGATGCCATTCCAACTACACCTGAGACAGTAGTGTGCTCTGATTTTGAGTACTTCTACGTTCGCATGCACAAAACTGAAAACTTGAACCCACTCTTGCCCAGCCTTCTCTCAATTACCTCCTTTCAACAGCTTCGTAACACAAAGGTTAAACCACATATTTACATGGGGCTTATTTAAAAAGTCAAATGGACAAAATAATCAATTAAGAAGTCCTTCTCCTTTCACTAAAAAATCCACAGATTTTCAAATACCTTTCTGAGCAGTAAGACAGTGTCAAAACAGCTCCACTGAGAAAGACCTTGGAATTCTAGCAGCCAGTAAGTTACCCACAGGGCAGCAATGTGCTCTTGTTGCCAAGAGAGCCAATGGTATGCCAGGGTGCATCAAGAAAAGTGTGTCCAGCAGGTCTAGGGAGGTTCTCCTCCTCTATTCTGCCTTAGTGAGAACACACCTGGAATACTGTATTCAGTTTTGGAGTCCCCACTTCAAGGGAGACAGGATGTGCTGCATAAAATCCAATGAAGAACTACACGGATGACTGTGGGATTTGAACACCTCTCCTACAAAGACTGAGAGAACTAGGGCAGTTTAGTCTTGAGAAGTGAAGCTGAGAGGGGATCTTATCTACATCTATAAATATCTGAGGAGTGGGTGTCAGGATGAAGGTGCCAGTCTCTTTTCACTGATGCTCAATAACAGGACAAGTAACAAATGGTATAGTCTGGAACACAGGAATTTCCACATCAACATGAGAAGAAACTTATTTTACTGTGAAGGTGCTGGAGCACTGGAACAGGCTGATCAGAGAGACTGTAGAATCTTCTTCTCTATAGACCTTCAAAACCCATCTGGATGCATTCCTGTGTGGCCTGCCCTAGGTGATCCTGCTTTAGCAGAGAGGTTGGACTAGATGATCTATAGAAGTCCCCTTCAAGCCCTATCATTCTATGACTTTATGATTCTGTGATTCTTTGGTGTTCCACATGCATCACAAAACAGCCTTTGAAGCAGACAGTCACAAGAGTTAGGCTTTGGTTTCTTTTGGATTACTAAGTCAAGCACCAAATTCTTGTATATATTTGATAAGGAGATAAATGCCTGCAAGAATGCTTCAGCTGGATACCTAACAATGAAGGAGAAGGTCCAGATACAGTGAGATCAAAAAGGGACAGTCGCAGACCTGGCAGGAATTATGAACTGAACAAAAAATAAACCCACCATATTTTGGACAGGGTGAGACATTGAACAGACTTCTCTACAGTTGCCAGGAAAGTAAGAGAAAGCCAAAAAATTAAACTTGCTGCAAGCTATTACTCAGAGTGACTTAAAACAGTAAAGAGCTATTTAGTTCTTAAATAAAATACTATGACAATGTGTCAAGAAGCATTACATTATCTTACTATGAGTTAAGTACTCGTGAAAGCTATTGAAAAAGTTTCCTTTCTCTCTGCTTGAAGAGTGGAATTTTAGCATGAAATCCCTGAGATCATGAAATCATTGCCTTGGGGATCTGGCATATCGAACGAGTCACTGGTCTTAACAAGTGCACTATCTATAGAATCATACAATAGCTTTGGTTGAAAAAGATCTCTAAGATCATCAAGCCCAGCTGTCTTAATACCCTCTGCTCTAAGTGAAGACAGAAAAGGATTGACCATAATTGTGCTATACTGAAAGACACCAAAAGGTCCCTTCTTTGAAGCATAAGCACAGGATATCCTCACACACATCTTGTTACTCATCAAAACTAACTCAGTATACTTTGAAGAAATGCAACCAGATAAAATTAAGTGATTTAACTTCACTGTTACAAGAAAACAAGTTCATGAAATGTTTTACCATAAATCACCTGAAAAAGTCAATGACAAAGATAGACAGACAGACAGGTTTGCAACTTTTCCTGTACCTTACACAGCTACATGATTTTGTAAGGTGCATATATATATATATATAGCACTTCAAAGCAACTTTCCTAAAACAGTAAAATTGTTTTCAATTAACAATTGGGAAAATTGGATTCTGTTTTTATCTCTCTTCTCAAAAGATTAGCCTTTTTTTGACTTCAGAACAAATTCCTTGTTTCACCATCAAAAATTAAGAGCTTAAATTAGAAAGCCACTACCGATCAAAAATCTAGCACTTGTACTGTTAAAAAGCAAAAATACAGAAGATCTAAGGCTATGTGTAGCCTTAACAATTCCACAACATTCCTTTTGTTAAGTCATTATGGTATTTGTTATCTTATTATAATAGTTAATAGAAAAGTGATCAGTTATTACACCATATGGAAAAGTATGATGAACACTATCATGAGAGCACTTGAGATTACCTGACACTGACAAGGAAGGGGAGACAATTCATCACATCCAAAAAGCAGTGGAAAACCAAGATAGTCTAGTACAAGTTCAGAAATCTAAGAGTTCAAGAAAGAGTTATCCAGAACACATGAGCTAACCCAGACTAACTGGTGCCTTCTCCCTTTACTCTGTCATTTTCCATCAGTAATAGATGGTTTAATACTAGAAATATATCATGTGGTTTTCACTTTTGGCAATAGCTTCCAGAAACAGCAGGCAAATATAAAATATAATTCAGTTTGAAACAACTATGTGTGTATAGTAAATGAGTTGCTACCACCAAATAACAAAAAATGTCTCCCTGTGCCCAAATAATCTCGTTTCCCTTCCCTTTCTCTTCTCTTACATCCTTGGATCACCTTCTAAAACCACAGATCATACTCCTTTCACTCCTCAGTATGTGGCAGCACTGAGTTCAGTTTCAATCAGCCCTTTCTCTTAGTAGCTTGCCTTCACCTCTTCTTGCACCTCACCTGAATTGTTTAGTCACATCTCCACATTAACACCAAGCCATTCCTAGTAAGCCATTGAATATTGATACCGTGAGCACGCTTTTCCCTCCCATAGCTGCCTGACTATGGACTACACTTTCCAAAGGGTCCTTTGAGACTGGAGACCTAACTTCACAAAAAAAAAGTGAATTCACAAAGATAAAATTCTCTATGTAAGTTCTAGCAGGTAGAATTTGTTCCTTCCCTACCAGTGCAAACGAGTATTTTCAAAACTAGCAGAATATGGGGGGAAAAGTAAAACAGAAACATGTCTTCAAATGAAAAAAAATAAATTGGAGATTAAATAGCAGTGCTTTATTTTAATATTCTTACAGGCATCTGCTAGACTTGATAACAGTTAATCAGCAGAGCATATCACTTATACTCAACATTTTGAATAGTAGAATCTTTACTAGAGATCTAGTTTGTTAATCCTTAACAAATTGTTATTATTAGAAAGAAATTCTTGACAGTGAGGATGGTGAGACACTGGAGCAGGTTACTCAGGGAAGTCGTGGATGCCCCCTCCCTGGAGGTGTTGAAGTCTAGGTTAAATGGGGCCTTGAGCAACCTGGTCTAGTGAAGGGTGTCCCTGCCAACAGCAAGAGACTGGAAGTAGATGATCTTTAAAGTCTTTCCAACCAAACCACTCTATGAATCTATAAAATTTATTTTATAGACATTTATCAAGTTAATGCTGCAATAAGGACTTCTTAACTCAAAAGAAATCATTTTAGGCCAGAAAAAAACAAGATCATCGAGTCCAACCTTCAATTACTTATGCTTGTTAAAAATAATAATCGAGTTTTGAATTTTATTGCAGATTTATACTACAAGAGAGACAATTCTGGACACAACTAAGAGGAAATTTAGGGAAAATATCCCTAACTACCAGCAGAAGAGCTCTGAACTGGTAAGAATTCTTTTTATTTGCATGTTTTTAAATCAATATTATTGAAAACCATAAATTAAATACAGTCTTTTCTCAGAGATTAATTTTTCAATCAGATGAAAATAATAGGAGCCTGTATATCTAGTACACTGATAAACTTGGTTGGCTGACAACTGAAAGATGTTAAATCTCTTACAAAACAAGTAATTCCTACTTTCTTGGCAATATTTACAAGACTTTCTCACACTTTCTACACAGAGTGGGCACTGCTCCATTTATCCAATTCTTTTAAATTCTAAGCCACATAATGCAGTGGAGAGAAAAAGAGATTTTGTTCTGTTTGCTAAAGAATTCTCTCGGATTGTTAAATTGATTAAAAGCCTGATAGATTTTAAATCAGTCTTTGGTGGATGTGGTCGAGGGTCCACCCTCAGAGACATTCAAGATTAGACTTGATGTGACCCTGAGCAGCCTGATCTAGTTGGAGGCATCTCTGCTCACAGTAGGGAACTTGGACAGGATGACCTAGGAGGGTCTCTTCCAACCTGATTCAATCTGTGAATCTATGATAAGTAGATTGGTATTTCTCCTGTATCACTTTTTTCAAGTCAAAGCCTCCCCTCAAAAAGACTAAAAAAAGTGATAAAAATAAACATGTGAATTCTCCAGAAGTTAAAAAAGTACGTCCCTGTAGCCAGCAATCTCCTTATATCAAACATGCACAGTGGATTACTTCACTGCTTTTGCCATTTGCACACTAGAATAACAAGCAATGAGGGTTTTTTTGGACTAAAATAACATTTCTGTAAACACATTCTGCAATTTTGCTGTTCCTTTTAAATTAGTATGGATCTTACGGTAAGTGGCCCTGGGAAAGAGTGTTCCTGATGTCTTTGCATGAAACACATACTTTCCTTTGCATGAAACACTTCCTGTCTTGCACCCGTTTTTGGATATTATCACATTTGTCTGACAAGCATGAGGTCAGTTAGGGTAGCAGGGAGACTTTACAGCAGCTGTCCTGCATTTCTTTGAAACTCCACAAGCCTTTAACTCATTAAATGCCTCATAATTTTAGTCTTGCAGGAACACTGGAAAACTAATGACTTTTCAGAGTGCACATGAGGTAAATAGAAGCTGTAGTTGAGGGGGGGAAAAAAGACAGAAGTGAGCAAAAATGAGAATGACCACAAATTTCACATAATGTGAAACTGAGAAGTGTTACCACCTTTGCAGCAGGCAGGCCCAAAGAGAGCTGTGGAGGCAAGACAATATCATTTACACAGATAAGAAATAGACTCTATGCTTGAAAAACAGCAGAGATGCACAGCCAAGTTTAAAATTCTAAGAGTTATCAGCATTCTCCTACAGAGACATTTGGGTGACTCTCAGCAAATAGAACTGTCCATATGCTTAGTAGAATCAATAAAGCTGAAAAAGTAGGAAGCAGTACTCTGAATTTGCACAGAGATTAGTTACAATGTGACACTACAAGGTTCCATTCCAAACTGGAACGGGCTGCCTGGGGAGGTGGTGGAGTCGCCGTCCCTGGAGCTGTTCAAGGCAGGATTGGATGTGGCACTGGGTGCCATGGTCTAGCCTTGAGCTCTGTGGTAAAGGGTTGGACTTGATGATCTGTGAGGTCTCTTCCAACCCTGATGATACTGTGATACTGTGAAACGTTCTCTCCTACCCCAGTGAATTCTGCATTCCGTTTTGGGGTTTTGCACAAGCATGCACTTCTCTTTTTTTAAAGGTTATATGCTCATGTTAACAACAGATCTTCAAAAATTATACATTTTGACATTGGTCAGACTATCCCTGAAGGAAAATGCCTGGACTCAGAATTATACTTAGCAACGAGACTTGCAAAACACAGTCCCCAACCCTGTAAACCCATCTTACAGAAGAAGCCTCACAGGCTTCAATGGGCATGAGGAAAGCTTGCAGAATCCCTTGACATGCACTCAGATCATAGAATCATAGAATCAACCAGGTTGGAAGAGACTTCCAAGATCACCCAGTCCAACCTATCACCCAGCCCTAGCCAGTCAACTAGACCATGGCACTAAGTGCTTCATCCAGTCTTCTCTTGAACACCTCCAGGGATGGTGCCTCCACCACCTCCCCGGGCAGCCCATTCCAATGGGAATACTTACTGAGTATTTGGTATTAAATGGTAAAGGACAGACTCTCTAGCCTTTCATTTAAAACTAGCTGTCTCGGGTCAGTCAACTGTCATTAACCTTTTTTTAGTTCATTTATGCAGCTGTATTCATGCAATCACTGGCTCTGAATTTGAACACACATACACAAGCTCTGTTTATGAATGAATCTTTCATTAGCAAAAATTTGATCTGTATCAATCACCCATATTTCCATTTGATGAGCCAAAATTTGCACCCATGTTACACTGTCTGTGGGAGGACAGACAGCTATAATCATGCAGACTGATGATATCTGGCATGCAACTTGATTTATATGAAAGTGTATGCCTTTTTTTTTTTTTCAACAGAGTAGAAAACTCCACTCATGATTTAAGTTTACTCCTGATCATTTCACTGAACTGCACGAATACCATTTCCACTTGAGAAGCTTTAAGATGGTGCAGAATTACCAGATCACCAAAACAAAGTCTCTTTACTGTTTTCCAACACACACTCTCTACGCACTGTTGGGTGAAGAAGAGCTCTGCGCTACACCACAATGTTTGCAACTCAGGCACCAGAGAGAGCAGTGGTTGGGAGTGCAGAGTATGTTTTTAAAAGGCTCAGTGTGTCTCAAAAGGCTCTCATCTCAGACTGATGAGAGACAGAGAAACTGACATGCTGCACAAATGTCCTGAAAAGACATGATTTCCACAACTTCTTACTCTCCTTTTTCACTCCATGTCCAGAGGTGCTGAGCACATCCTCCCCTTTTTGTACAGTGAACCCAGTTTACATGTTGTTTCAAAGATACTGTGATGATTTTGTGATTTAAACCATGACTTAGTTACAATATTAAGGTTGGCAAAGTTGTAAAAGACTAATGCTCCTCCTTAGGCTGCATGCTGGTTACACTTAGCAGGGTTTTGGCAGTAAGCAACTTAGCTCATCTGTTATCATACTCATACGTTTCAGAGCACATACCAGATCTAAGAAAGCATTTACAAACTCAACCTGAGAAAAAGAACAGAAAAGAAAGAAACAAAACCATTTCACAAAACGGATTCTGTCTTGCAGAAAATCTCTGTATGCCTTCGGCTGCTCCTGTCCCCACCTGGGGTAGGGTGTAACCACATATAATATATTATACATGTGTGTGCAGGTCTGCAGGGTAGCCCTCTGTGCTTCCTTCCAAATGGCAACTTTTCAAACAGCAGTTGCCACTTTGTGCCTTGCTGTGTACAATAATACAAGCTGAAGGCTAAGAAGCGAGTCAACATACAAGAAATTAGCTCACTTTTGCCTACAGTAAAAACCAAGCAAAGCACAAACAATTTCCAACCACTTCACTTGGCTCAAGAATTGTAGCCTCGTAACACTTTAACCAAGGTGTGTTGCAATAAATATTACGCTGCTCTAAACTAGAGAAATTGTTAATGCCAACTTGGCATCACAGAAACACAGAACTGTTGAAGTTGGAAGAGACCTTGGAGAATATCAAGTCCAACCACTTACCGAGAGCTTGCAATTCCACCACTACTGCTAAGTCACTACCACTAAACCATGTCCCTCAGCACCACATCCAAACATCTTTTAGATCCCTCCAGGGATGGTGACTTCACCACCTTCCTGGGCAGTCTGTTCCAATGCTTGATAAGCCTTTCTGGGAAGGGATTTTTCCTAATATCCAACTTGAACTTTCCCTGACACAACTTCATGATGTTTTCTCTTGTCCTGTCACTTGTTGCATGCGAGAAGAGATGAACCTCCTTTCAGGGAGTTCTAAAGGGCAACGAGGTCTGCTCTCCACCTCCATTTCTCCAGACTAAAGAACCCCAGTTCTCTCAGCCATACCTCATGCGACTTGTGTTCAAAGCCCTTCACTGCCTTGATTGCTCTTCACTGGACACGTCAGCACCTCCATGTGCTTTGTGTAGCGAAGGGCCCAAAATCATCATTGTCAGGAAAAAAATCTCTTCCTGTCCTCTCTTTTTGTAATCTAGCCAAGTGAAACAAAGTTGCCTCCAAGCTCTGTTTGTACCTCGCAAAGGTCTATCTGGCTTTTGGAGGAGTTAAAAAGCCTGATAACCAGCAAGACTGAAACAAGTAGCTCCTTTGATTCTGTAGTTATGAACAATTAATGGAAAAGCCACGAGAGATGAACTGAAGTGAGATGAAATGAGTTGTGGGGGTTTCTTGCCCCAAGCCATAGACCAAACCATGAGATGAATGCAGCATGTTAGGATACTAGATTTATAAACCTAAAGGGCCACAGATACTTAGCAAGACAGCTAGAGCATGCTTCCTTTAAGTTGATACCATTCTCTAGCATCATGCTAACAGGACTGGGTTTTTATTTTAGTTTTGGCAAGATTTTAAAATATGTTATTTAGTGCAGGTAAGACGCAGATGGAGTTGAGTAAGGAAAAACTATTGCTCCCAACAAGTAATTTTTAAATTAATATAGAGCATCACAGAATGCCAGGTTGGAAGTGACCTCAAAGATCATCAAGTTTTCTAGGTAATGTTAAAGTTTAAATAAGATGGCCTAGCATCCACTGGATCACAGGATGTCAGGGATTGGAAGGGAACCAAAGAGATCATCAAGTCCAATCCCCCTGCCATGGCAGGACCACACAATCTAGCTCAGGTCACAGAAGAGTGCAGCCAGATGGGCTTTGAAAGTCTCCAGAGAAGGAGACTCTACAGCCTCTCTGGGGACCCTGTTCCTGTGCTCTGTGACCCTTACAGTAAAGAAGTTCCCCCTTGTGTTGAGGTGGAACTTTTTGTGCTACAGCTTACATCCATTGCTCCCCTATTACGGGGAGCAAATGAGAAGAGCCTGTCTCCTCCCCCCCCTGATACCCAGCCCTCAGATATTTATAGACATTTATTAAATCCCCTCTCAGTCTTCTCCAAGCTAAAAAGTCCCAGGTCCCTCAGCCTCTCCTCATAAGGCAGTATTCCAGTCCTCTAATCATCCTTGTAGCTCTCTGCTGGACCCTTTCTAGCAGATCCCTGTCCTTCTTAAACTCAGGAGCCCAAAACTGAATGCACTACTCAAGATGGGGTCTCACCAGGGCAGAGTAGAGGGGGAGGAGAATCTCCCTTGATCTGCTGGACACACCTCCTAATACATCCCAGGATCTCATTTGCCTTCTTGGCCATAAGGGCACATTGCTGTCCCGTGGATAACTTGTTATCTACCAGATAACAGGTAGGGAGACTCTCAGGTCCCTCTTCACAGGGCTGCTTTCCAGTAGATCACCTCCCAGCCTGTACTACTGGTGCAGTTTATTATTCCTCCCAAGCTGCAGGATTCTGCACTTGTCCTTGTTGAACCTCATTTGATTCCTCTGTGGCCAGCTCTCCAATCTGTCCAGGTCTTGCTGGATGGCCACACAGCCTTCAGCTGTATCAGCCAAGCCTCCCAGTTTGGTGTCATCAGCAAATCTGCTGAGCAGACTCTGTCCTCTCATCAATATAATTGTTGAAGATGCTGAACAACATTGGACCCAGTACTGATCCCTGGGGAACTACACCAGTTGCAGCTCTCCAGCTGGAACTGGCACCATTGATCACTGCTCTTTGAGCTCTGTCTTGTAACTGGTTCCTAATCCACCTCATTCTGTAACTCCATCCTGCACTTCCTGAGCTTGCTCACTAGGATGTCATGGGAGAGGGTGTCAAAGGCCTTGCTGAGTCAATTGATTGTTATGTTCATTTTATATAAATATTTTAATGGACAGATTGTAAAAAATGTGGTAAGTTTTGTGGAAAGCAAAGGAGAGAGTAAGGAGGAACACTGTATTCAGCTATTTCTGGCACCTAACCACAATCAATACCTCTGCTACAAGAAAGTATGAGCTGACAAAATTCAGCTAAGAACTAGGCAAAAATATTATCTCTAGCTAAAGAGGCAAAATTGACCATCTTCCTAGGCTTTTCCCTTCCCTTCTGTTCTAAGCTGAAGACACTACATATTTTTGTAACTGAGATGTTGAAAGAGCACGATCTATAGGCAAGCTGGCAAAGTACACAGGTGACAGAGAATGTAAAGCCTAAGACTTCCAGAGCTTCTACCCAGTGTTTTTAAGCCACTGGATGCCTTTTTCTAGCACAAACCTCTTCAGAATGAAATTGTTTCAGAAACACTGTGCAACAGTCAAAATCTTCTGCCTTTCTAGCTCCATAAACCTAACCCCCCACCCCAACTTCTGAGAATTATTCATTCCTCGGTAATTCTATCTTTGTTGTTTTAACATGAGAGTGCATCCACAAAATCAATGCCTTGCAGTTTCTATTAACTTACATCCCCCTCTTTAGAGGGCAGACTTACTAAATCTTAGGAATCGTGGAAATATTTTCCAATGCCAAAAATTAAAACACATATATTATTGTTTACATTTGGGTTTCAGTTGACCTCAAGTTCTTTTTCCAGGGCTATAATGATTACAGAAAATGCATATGTATTGGTTTATACAGTAACATTATTAAAAAAAACCCAGGTTTAAAATACAGGGAAGAAATTAAATTATAACAGACCAGTAACATTCTGGGCTTTTAGATAATTGCAAAAGCTACCATACTCCTGCAGGCTCAAAAACCAACTTAAATTAGTTTAGCACCTAACAGTTGAGATACAAGCATCACATTCTTTAAGGACAAATTATCTTTGATGAAGTGAGGAAAAATTGTCCAATTTTACAAGCAGCTTAAGTGATTAATTTTAATTTATACTTACTAATGAATCATTAACTTAATCTTTCTTTAAGTGCCTGTAATAGTCCTTTCCATGAGCCTATTGTAATGCTTGTGCTCAAGTAATTTAGTCAGGGGAGAAGAGTCACAGAAAGGACAAGGAAAACTGTTTAGGACACCAAACTTTGTGCAAAAAATCCAGGCTGAGAGAAACACAAGAGAAAAAAAAGGGCAAACAATCACCTATCAGCTCCAGCTCTTTCAGCTCTTTCACTTGTGGTAAATGTAGGTTGATTTAAATGTTCATGTAGGTTCACCGAAAATGTCCACGGCACCCTTCAGCAGAGTGCATCACAATACCTACCCTAAAACACTTGTAGTCTGAGACACACAACTGTTGGCTGTTTCACTCAGTTGAACGAAAGCAGACAGCAGCAAGAAGGAAGCCTGGCCTGCTTTGCCAAAGCTAACAGGAAGGCAGCCCCTGACAGTTCGGGTGCAGGTTCTGCTCTGGAAATTTAAGGACCAGGAAATCTAAATGAGGGAAGAGCTTCACAAAGTCTTATGAGAAGTGCAAAATAATTTCCAAAGGAATGCAGAGGAAGTCTCACGGCTTGTGTGCCTAAAACTAGTGGAACAAAACAGTGGCAAGTAATCAAAGGAAAAAACTAGTCCTGGCAAGTTAACAGGCTGTATGGAACACACTTTTTTCTCTTGCATCTCTGACTTCTATTAACATTTTTGCGGCTCTTGAGGCAGCAAGGTAAGAGCTTTGGTTTATATTCCATCAACACAAGCCAAAAGCCTCCCACGGTTCCATTTGGTAATGTCAGCCCAACATGCTGAAATACACACAGACCTCTGACAATGAGTCAAGTTCCCACTCAAACATAACATTATGCCAAAAACCGCCCAAGATTATTTCAACTAATAAACACTTGGTTAAAAAACATGTCAAGTCAACTTGGTCTTTACATCAATTTAACTGCCTCTTACCACAACCACTGCCTAAGCAGTAGTGTGCTGCAGGAAGCAGCATTCTCACAGCATTTCTCTGACTGTCATTGCTTCCACAGTTACATAAAACTAAGGATTCTGCACCAGGAAAAAAAGATTTTCCAGCAACTGAGCTTATGTTGTGAGAATCATTTTAAGGGTGTCCATGTCCCGACTCCTGAAGACTAGAACGTGGGACAAACACTGCAACAAAAGTCTTGCATCCTGTCACAGTACACAATTCCAAAGCTCTCTCAAAATGTTGTCTTTTGATTCAACCTTCATAGTGTCATTCTCAAGCAAGACATCCACTTCACAATTCTTGAAAATATGTACAATGTTACCCCCAGTTTATACAGATGCTGTTCATTAGCATATTTATTCTTTTTATGACATTTGGGCTTCAGATTCTTCCAAATTCCATTCCAACTCCCCTACTGAGGTTGTGTATCAAGCACTAACGAGACAACCGATGCAAAAAATGAAGTCAGTGTAAGGACACAACTAAATACAAAGTGAACTGTGATATGTTGGATTTATAGATCCTGAAATCATCAAAGGATTGTTCTTTCCAGAATATCTCTGCAGAAGGTACAGTTCATAGTAGTATCATCATAGTATCATCAGGGCTGGAAGAGACCTCATAGATCATCAAGTCCAACCCTTTACCTCAGAGCTCAAGGCTAGACCATGGCACCAAATGCCACGTCCAACCTTGCCTTGAACAGCCCCAGGGACGGCGACTCCACCACCTCCCCGGGCAGCCCATTCCAGTGTCCAATGACTCTCTCAGTGAAGAACTTTCTCCTCATCTCAAGCCTAAATCTCCCCTGGCGCAGCCTGAGGCTGTGTCCTCTCGTTCTGGTGCTGGCCACCTGAGAGAAGAGAGCAACCTCCTCCTGGCCACAACCACCCCTCAGGTAGTTGTAGACAACAATAAGGTCACCCCTGAGCCTCCTCTTCTCCAGGCTAAACAATCCCAGCTCCCTCAGCCTCTCCTCGTAGGGCTTCTGCTTGAGGCCTCTCACCAGCCTCGTCGCCCTTCTCTGGACACGCTCAAGCATCTCAATGTCCCTTCTAAACTGAGGGGCCCAGAACTGAACACAGCACTCAAGGTGGGGTGTGATGTCCCTAACCCGGGCACCAGGAAGGGAGCAGACCTCCCTGTGAGACGGGTCGGGAGTTCTTGCTCAGGAGGCCTTTCCCATATAAGTAGCACCTCTGATAGACTGCTCTGACAAGTAATTAAAGAACACTGAGGAAAAAATTCTGCCAGAAAAAAAAAAGCATTTGTCAGTTAAAACACTGATTGGAATAGCATCACCAGCAGCAATCATAGCATGGAGAAAAAGCTGAAAACTAGAGACTATTCCTACTCCACTAAAGGCTGCTTGTCCTGATTAGGACCAAGCCACATTTGAGAGGCTAAGCTGAAGTGTACCTTTTCCACAAGAGCAAGCCTTCTTCTTCACAACTGCCACGCAGAGGCTAGCCATGAACGAGTAAACACTAAATTCACTGCAGAGACAGAAGTTCTCAAGGACAATCTGTTTCAACTGAAAACACATGTATCCCAGTCTAATGTCCTGCCTCCACATGTATTCCCTCTTGGAGAATAGTGACACAAGCTAAAATCTCATTCCTGCTGTGAGAGCCCTTGACGACTCTTGGGAAGATGAATCACTATTCTCAATGGGAATAATGACTTGTGACAGCTGTAACTTCTGCTATCTAAAGCAGCACATGGACAAAGCTAGCCTGACTCACTGCTGTAAAGACTGAGTGGCTTGAAACAAAATGTATTTCATAGAATCATAGAATCAACCAGGTTGGAAGAGACCTCCAAGATCATCCAGTCCAACCTTTCACTACCTAGCTGTGAAAGGCTCTGGCAAATGAAGCCTAGGCCCTTGCTTGTGCTCACCTGCTGGCCCAGGTTGAGAACTACAGGGCTAAACAAATCTTTTGGGGACTAGAAGACTCTTACTCAATCCCATAATTGTGCTATCTCTCCATAAACTCACGTCAAGGCCAGCTCGTTGTCCTTTCCTCCCCCTCCTGCCCCGCGCCGAGCAGGAGCCACTTCACCGGACAAACATGCAAGCAGTAGGCCTGCTCTGGGGCCTGCAGAGGCTTGTGTTTGGGCCTACGCATGGCGGAGGCACTGGGGTGGGGGCAAGGATTGGAGCACTGGGGATTGGAGATTTGGGTTTGAGCTGGGGGAAAATTCAGGGGGGTTCACCACGACTGCTGTATCTGCTTCTGTAATGTCTTTTCTGTATCTCTGCAAGTATATTTCTGTGCTGCTTCTCCATTTCGAGAGCTTCCTTTCTGTCGTCTCTCTTTAAAAGCCACCACACCTGTGCTGAGCAGATGCATAAGGGAATCCAGAGGCTGAGCTTGCTAAAAAAACTTCTGATGGATGGACACTGGAATGGGCTGCCCGGGGAGGTGGTGGAGTCGCCGCCCCTGGAGCTGTTCAAGGCAGGATTGGACGTGGCACTTGGTGCCATGGTCTAGCCTTGAGCTCTGTGGTAAAGGGTTGGACTTGATGATCTGTGAGGTCTCTTCCAACCCTGATAATACTGTGATACTGTGTGATACTGTGTGATACTGTGAAAAGCAGATGCTTGGACAAAGAGAGCAGGAAGAGCACTAAAACAGTGAGCCCTCTCCTAGTACACCCTCAGCTACCATTCAAAGATTGAAGGCGCCCCCAGAGCATTCTGCTAAACCACCACAGCCACACTGTTCCTCTCTGAATGTCCTACAAGGCAGGAGAGGGGCATGGGAGAAAGCTGGGGAGGCATTTTTACAAGGGCTTATAGTGATAGGACACGAGGGAAAGGATTGAAGCTTGAGGAGGGTAGATTTAGACTGAGTATTAGGAAGTTATTCATTACAGTGAGGGTGGTGAGATACTGGAACTGGTCGCCCAGAGAGGTCATGGATGCCCCCTCCCTGGAGGCGTTCAGGGCCAGGCTAGACAGAGTCTTGAGCAACCTGATCTAGTAGGAGATGTTCCAGCCAATTGCAGAGGGGTTGGAACTGGATGATCTTTAAGTTTTCTTCAAATTCAAACCATTTTGTGATCCTATGATAGTTACTGACTGCACCAACACGTAAGTGTTACACATTCTGGCCTTGTTGCCATCTTGTGGCATGGACCTCTGAGAGTTGACCCTGTGTTGTGCAAGGAAGTACTTTCTTTTTTGGTAATTTTGTGGCAAACCTATTCATGGAATCTTCTCTGATTATCATATCTTGGAAAAAAAAATCAATTAGTTTCATATGTACTCTTCAGCTATATGAGTCCTAAATAAGACACTTGTTAAACATTTCCCTTCACATTTGAACAGTCACAATCTAGTACAGAATCATAGAATCAACCAGGTTGGAAGAGACCTCCAAGATCATCCAGTCCAACCTATCACACAGCCCTAGCCAGTCAACTAGACCATGGCACTAAGTGCCTCAGCCAGGCTTTTCTTGAAGACCCCCAGGGACGGTGCCTCCACCACCTCCCTGGGCAGCCCATTCCAATGCCAATCACTCTCTCTGTGAAGAACTTCTTCCTAACATCCAGCCTATACCTACCCCAGCACAACTTGAGACTGTGTCCCCTTGTTCTATTGCTGGTTGCCTGGGAGAAGAGGCCACCCCCCAACTGGCTACAATGCCCCTTCAAGTAGTTGTAGACAGTAATAAGATCACCCTTGAGCCTCCTCTTCTCCAGGCTAAACAGGCCCAGCTCCCTCAACCTCTCCTCGTAGGATTTGTGCTCCAGGCCCCTCACCAGCTTTGTTGCCCTTCTCTGGACACGTTCCAGCACCTCAACATCTCTCTTGAATTGAGGGGCCCAGAACTGGACACAGTACTCAAGGTGTGGCCTGACCAGTGCTGAGTACAGGAGAAGAATAACCTCCCTTGTCCAGAAGACACAGTAGAGGCAACCTGGTGTTACCTTAACTTTCATGGAGACAAGAAATCAAATGCATCTACTACTCAACAGATGTTTGCACAAAGAGATAATGGCACTCTCTGATTTAGCTTACTTGCCTTGTTAAAATTCTCTGACCAGTCTTACAGACTGCAATGAAGCTTTTCCAGAACAATGAAGCAGTATCCCCTACAAGCCTTCTTTGCTAAGAGTTGCTAATAACTAACTTCAGGACTTCCTCTGAGATGTATCATGAGAAGCATCTAATTAGATAGTAAACTAGATGACTTACAAGCCTAATTGTCATACTAAAACTCAGACAGGAATTCTGTGGCACTTCAGCAAAAGAAACTCTGGTATGCTGCACTGAGCAAGCAGTTCAACATCTTTGAGAAGTAACTTTGATTCTTTTGGGAAGGAAGTGTGAAGGATGGGGGAAGGACAAGTGGAGGACAGGGAAGGAAGACTGCAGGACAGGGCAAGGAAGACTGCAGGACAGGGCAAGGAAGACTGCAGGACAGGGCAAGGAAATATGCAGAACTTGAGTTGTCATGCTTCAGTGCTTAGGTAGTTAATTAACTGGTCTCATCAATCACCTGCCACACCTCATCAAGAAAGCAGGGCCTCACCTCTGATGACAAATCCAGTGTTGGATTTGTGGAAGAGCCTTCTGATAGTCCCACCTCTACCTGCAGCCAGCTAGGCTAAGCACATATGCACAGGCAGTGTAAAAACCACCTCGCACACTGCTCTTCATACCTGATTCTGGACAAAGAATGATCACAAGGCGTCATGGTCCCAGTCGTTAAATTTCCCTCACAGTGGAGTGTGTTTGCATATGTTGCCACTTTCACACTTTAAAAGATAGATATTTTTTGTATATCTAAATACAGAGGATCTTTATTTGTGTCCCACAATGAGCCACAGTGCTAATCATAGGCTTTCAGATGCTCTGTCCAGTTCAACCTGTGTGCAGGTGCAGTGTGACGCAGCAAAATAGGAGCCAGGCAGGGCTGCCCTCCCTGAGGCAGGGGGCACAGCAGGGGCTGGCAGTACCCGGGGAGCAGTGCTGGCAAGATCCACCACTCCAATGGTTATATGATGGCTGATATGCTGCCTTTGTTGTATGTGCCAAGCCAGGGAGCAGATGACCATGGTCTATGCTCAACAAGGCAGCTGGGAAAGCAGCCTGAAATCTCCACAGGGTTACGTCTTGCACAGGTGGCCTGTATAACTTCACAGGATCCTGTTCTTAATATTTTTTTCAAAGCTTGCTCACTACATTTATTAGTGTAGTTCTGACTAAGCCTCCAAACTATTTTTATGGGTCCTGAACAATAGTAACCATTTAGAATCAAGTTCAACATGCTAAACTGAATCATATCTAGTACAGGTCCCTAAAACTCTACATTTCTGACAAATTCTGTTGAGTGTACAACATAAAATACATCAATTGGGATAATGTTAAGAGATGTATGAAAAACACTATGCAAGAACAAGAATTTGGCATAGGCTTTTTCATCTTTCAGAAGCCCAAGAAACACAGTGCATTGTGATACCTTCTTAGCAACTACTTCAAAATGCACACTGCAGATGTGGTAAGGTAAAGATGATCAAGTTTCTGAGTGAGCATTCTTGTAATTCTCTTTTTCAGTATCATTAAAAAACCTGGCTCAGGAACTAAGAGGACATTAAAAAGTTATGAAGATTATTCTTCAGATAAAGCAACACTAAAATTTGAATATGTATTAGTAAAAAGCTATTTTCAAAGACTGAGATTTCGTTCTCTTGATGGACAGCAAAAAATAAATTCTTCTGACTTATTTCAAAGAAGCACAAATGGCTTGAGTTGGAAGGCACCTTAATGTTCATGAAGTTCCAAACCCCTGCCATGGAGAGGGATGGCTGTCACTACATCAGGTTGATCAAAGCCTCATCCAGCCTGGTCTTAAACACTTCCATGGATGAGGCATCAACGACTTCTCTGGACAATTGGTTCCGATGTCTCACCAGCGTCACAGTAGAGAGCTTCTTCCTAATGCCCACTGATACTATACATATGCATTTCTACTCTATTTTCCCTTCAGTTCTAAGCCTAAAAGCCGAACTGGACAGTCAACTTTATTTCTTGGGCATCATAAAAATATCTTCCCCTCTCCTGTCTCAGTGAATTTTATGTTTTGGGGTTTACACCCACCCCCCCCTTTTTTTTTCTTCTTTTTTAAGGTTATATGGTTAAGAAGATTACCAAGCCCTAAACTAAGGAGAAAACATCTTACTACCCCTAGATTAATTTTCTTAATTAATGAATATGCTAGTGTTAACAACAGACTTTTAAAAATGCTACATTTTGAGACTGGACAGACTATCCCTGAAAGAAAAGGCATGAACTCAGAATTATACTAGCAGTGACAGTCACAATAAACAGTCCCCAACCCTGTAATCCCATTTTACAGATGTCTTACACAAACTTTGATGGGCACAGGAAAAGCCTGTAGAATCCCTTCATGTGCACGCAGCCAACTGTCTGAATGTCATCCGGCAGTGTGCTCATGTGGCCAAGGCCATCAGCATCCTGGCCTGGATCAAGAAACAAATGGTGTGTCCAGCAGGAGCAATGAGCATACCCCTGTACTCAGTACTCATGAGGCCACACCTGAAATATTGGGTTCAATTTTAGGTCCCTCATTAGAAAGATGGACACTGAGGTGCTAGAGCATGATGAGAGAAGAACAACACAGCCACTAAAGGGTTTGAAGAACAAGTCTTGTGAAGAGAAGCTGAGGGAACTGGGATTCTTTAGCCTGGAGAAGATGCTGAAGGGAGACTTCACTGCTCTCTACAGCTCCCTGAAAGGACATTGGGGTGAGATAGACAGTTTTTTCTCCCCAGAATCAGGTAATAGAATAAGAGGAAATGGACTCAACTTGTGCCAAGGAAGATTAAAGTTGGATATTAGGAAAAATTTCTTTTGCTGCAAGAGTGGTCAGGGATTGGAACAGGCTGCCCAGGGAGGTGGAGTCACCATCCCTGGAAGTGTCCAAGAAAGGCATGGACACGGCACTTCAGGACATGGTTTAATGGCCATCGTTGTGTTAGGTCAATGTTTCTAAATGATACTATTCTATGGTTCTATTTGGTATTAAATGATGGAGGACAGATTCTCCAGTCTTTCATTTAAAACATTTCCCTTTATTTGATCTCCAGAAATTTACCTGAGCAGAAAACATTTTGGTGTTAGAGGAGTGTTAGACAGTTCTTCAAATAAAACTGCTTGCACATACAGGAACAACTAGCTATTCAGAGCTGCAAAACATCTTAACCAGGGTAAAATCCACTCTGCTGTTAACACTCACTCACTAAATACTTATTCACTCACTCAAACCAGAACTAATTTAGCAGAGTGCTAAGAAGAATGATCTTCTCAGAAAAAGACTGCAATTGCTAATGGTTGTTACGTATGCAAATAAAAGACTCACTATGGTTGGAAAAGATCACTGCAATCATCAAGTCCAAACATTATCTAACTTTATCAAGGCCACTACTCAGGTGGATGTAGAGGAATCCTCTTAACACATCAGGTGTTCTGCTCATCCTTGAGCAGAACACCTGATGTGTTAAGAGGATTCCTCTACATCCACTTTACAACCACTTAGAAATCAAACGGAGTTGCTTTCGATTTTTTTTCTTTAATGCTAAGCAAATGTTCACGAGCAAACATAGAGGTGATGAGCATAGAATCGGAATCAGTCAGGGTTGGAAGGGACCACAAAGATCATCTAGTTCCAATCCCCCTGCCATGAGCAGGGACACCCTACCACAGATCAGGCTGGACAGATGCTCATCCAGCCTGGCCTTAAACATCTCCAAGGGATGGGGCCTCAACCACCTCCCTGGGCAACCCATTCCAGGCTCTCACCACTCTCATGCTGAAGAACTTTTTCCTCATGTCCAGTATGAATCTCCCCACCTCCAGCTTTGCTCCATTCCCCCTAGTCCTGTCACTCCCTGATAGCCTAAAAAGTCCCTCCTCAGCTTTTTGGTAGGCCCTCTTCAGATACTGGAAGGCCACAATAAGGTGATCAACAAGTATCTTTTTCATCTATGTCTAGGAGAGGTGTCTGTACCTATACAATACAGAATTATGAGGATATGTTCACAGAATCACAGAATTGTAGGGGTTGGAAGGGACCTCTGGAGATATTCCAGTCCACCCTCCTTTCCAAAGACGGATCACCCATAGTAAATGACCCAGACACATGTCCAGGCAGATTTTGATAGTCTCTGTAGAAGGAGACTCCACAACCTCTCTCAGCAGCCTGATCCATGGCCCCAGCACCCTCACAAGAAAGAAGTTTTTCCTCATGCTGAGATTAAACTTTCTGTTTGTGTTCTTTGCCCCTCATCCCATCGCAGAGCACCAGTGAAAAGAGACTGGCTCCTTCTTCCTCTTGACACCCATCCTGTTTGTAAACACTGATCAGATGCCCTCTCATCCCCTCTTTTCCAGACTAAACAGGCCCAGGTGTCTCAGCTTCCACCATTGAGATGATGGAGTGCACAGGTACTTTCAAAAATGGTGCTAATCTGCTGACTTAATGTATAACAAATTAGCACTATTTCTGTTCAGAAGAGGCATGGTGTTCTCAGGAGCTAAGTATTAACTTCAAATAAAAGAATTCCAGTCTTACTAAGCAGCAGCAGCTCCAAGGAGGCCCTCTGTGCCTGCAGGATGTGACTCACTGCTTAACTAGGAAGGACCTACATGTTAAATGCAAACACTTATAGTCACCTGTCCATGCCCTCCTTAACACATATAAAAAACTGCAGACTTGTCCCCAGGTGCCAGAAAAACACCAGTAGGAACACAAGGTGGTTTCCATCAAGACAAAAAAAAAGCAATTCCATCAGGACTGTCCAGACAGATAAAGCCATTTATGGTATCTGCTGCTTAGGGAGCAGTTCCTTCTCAAATCTTCCCATGGTAACTCCAGGGCTGGCTGAACAGAGGCAGCAGAAAGGCTTCAGTGATGTCCCTCAGGTCCTGTCTTGCCACTGTGTAGTTCCATGCTGTTTGTTACTGGCCACCACAATGACAGGTGGACAAGATCTCTGCCAATGTCTCCAGCATCAACACACATGTAAGAGTTCCAGTAAAACAGGACAACTGGAGCCAACTTGTTAAGATGAGCAATATAAAGGTCTTGTTTTAATTTTAATCACCACTCTTCCAAAAGGATAATTAGGTGCTTAAGCTGGACTTTTCAGAGAGATCTTTAGATGGGCAGGGATGCAGAAGAAAGTCATCCAGTCTTTAGTGTTCCCTTAGGACCCCTCTGAACTTCATGACCTTGTACAATATTTTATAGATATATCCATTTATGTCTGGAAAATCCCTTTTCCACAAATTCCACAAGCCACAGTGCTAGCAGCTGCCCACAGACATATTTGTATTTGAACAAGGAGAAAAATAGAGAGAGGAACAAACAACGTGATGCGCTCTAAGTCACCTATGGAGTGCACATTACCCTCCTCCCCTGGGGACTCAGCTACAGCATAATCAAAATCAGGATGAAGTCACAGCTGCGGCCACAAATCAACATTTTGTCTCTGTGTATGATCCTCATGCAACAAAATTGCAGTCTTCTTAAGTAGCAGTGAACGGAATACCCAAGTTTTCTCTGTCTGCCTTATGCCAGAGCACATAGGACAGCCTCAAGACCAAACTTCAAACAAAACAAAAAAAGGAAACTATTTCAACTCTGCAAATCTACTCTCTTACTTAGCAGAGAGGGATCTGGGGGTACAGGTTGGCAGGCAACTGAATATAAGCCAGCAATGTGCTCAGGTGACCAATAAGGGCCACCGGCATCCTGGCCTGGATCAGGAACAGTGTGGCCAACAAGACCAGGGAAGAGATCCTGTCCCTGTACTCAGAAAAGTGAGGCCACACCTTGAGTGCTGTGTTTGGTTTGAGCCCCACACTACAAGGAGGACATTGAGGTGTTGGAGCATGTCCAGAGAAGGGCAATGAGGCTGCGGAAGGGCCTTGAACACAAGTCCTGTGATGAGCAGCTGAGGGAGCTGGGGTTGTTCAGTCTGGAGAAGGCTTGTGCTGGTTTGATGCTAACTGGAATATTTTACTGAGAGAAATTAAATTCTTAGCTGTGAGAAGAAAGAAAAAAACTAACTGTACCCTAAATCACCCATTCTTCTGCTGAGAAATGCAACTAGTCAAAATATAGATAAGACACTTCCTTCTCACACAGTTCTCAGCTCTCAGTTGTGTTCTGTTCCTTCTTTCTGGCACTCTGGTCTCTGTGCTTGCCTCTGCCTTAATTCTAATCCAACCTCTTTTCTTCCTCTAACCTCCTTGTTGTCTTTTTGACATCTCACCTCAGATCTCTCCAGATTTATCACGTGAGACATATGTGGGTTGATGTGGTTATTTCTAAAGAGAGGGAAAGAGGCAGGCAGAAGAGGGTTTGGGTCGGGAGCCCTCCTGGGGACTCTGATTACTGAAAGGGGCATTGTGTTTCTGTATTACTCTTAACTTGTATATAACTGTGTATATTTGTGTATATATGTGCTTGTAAATTGTGCAAAGCTGTAAATATAGCTTTGTTCCTTAACTTCTAGCTGGCCAAGTCTAGTCTGGGTGATCTTTCTTAAGTGTGGGGGGGGCGGGTAACATCCAAACTATCACTAAGCTGAAGAGAGACTTCATTGCTCTCTCCAACTACATGAAAGGCAGTTTTACCAAGCTGAGGGCCAGCCTCTTCACTCAGGTAATGATGATGACAGGAAATGGCCTCAAGTTGTGCCAGGGGAGGTTCAGATTGGATATATAGAAAAATTTCTTCACTGAGAGGGTCATTGATCATTAGAACAGGATGCACAGGGAAGTGGAGTCACCATACCTCGAGGCATTTAAAAGACATTTAGATGAGGAACATGGTATAACTGTTGTGTACATGGAGATGTTAGTTTACAGTTGGACTCAGTGATCTTAGGGTATTTTCCAAGCAGGCAATTCTATGATTCTATGACTCTACCTTGCTTGCCAACCTCCATTCCACTACATTTTTTTCTGTGAGGAGGCAATTTCGGTTCACTACTTTTAAGAAACTTCCTATTAGAAAGCTGTGGTTTCCAGTGCATTTTTATTGTGTTTTCCAAAGCTGCATCATCAGAGCAGGGCACGTTCCTATGGGAACTAAAGGTCCAAAACTGTAAGCCATAATAATAAATAATAACAAATGTCATGGCTAGTAAAACCTGTAATCTGAACACATACAAAAATTGATTTCACTGTGTATGGTTACTTTTGAAACCCTGTGTTTGTCACATTTTCCTGGCAGACACATATGGCCAGAGTCACCAAGTAATATGAACAATATGAAAAATATAAGTCACCACTTAAAGTCATAATTTCACTTTGGCTTATTTAAGGCAATAATCAATCTTAATGAAACAAAGCAAAACAAAACAAAACTCATTCAGAATAAAAAATAAGATAAAAAGGGGACATGAGAATCTACCTGGTAGCTCATGTTTTCTTTGTGTTGACTTGTGCAGAGGTAAACTTGCATCAGAAAATTTAAAATACCATGCTGCTACAAAATGAGAACCAAGATAAACAAGAACAAAAGAGTAATCAAAGCCAAAGAACACAAAATAAAAAGCATCCAAACCAGCAAAAAGAAATCCACATAACTGCCACAAAAAAAAGGGAGATTTTGATTCAAAACACTGACTTTCACTTCCATCAAAACCTAGAAATTAGTTTTCAAAACAGGAGCATCTTGTTGACCCCAAGGTACTCCTGTAAACATCACGCAAATTGTCACCATGAATCACAGACAACATTTGTGGGGTTGGATGAGAGGAATGCAGGACAGTGCCAGTCAGTACTCCTGGATGAGAGGTGAGGAAGGAACATAAGCTATTCACTTTGATGGCAGCACCTCTTCCCTTCTTTAAACCCACATCTCTAAAACCTCTGTTCCATAGGAAATAAGATTATAGTAAGAGGACCGGAGATCTGAGAGAGATTTTGCTTACATTAAATTCAGGGGAATCACTCTTTTCCTAAAGAATGACTTAGAATATTTGTACAGTTTATCCAAATTCTTCTCTTGGATGTTAAATTCAGAGAATATGGGCATGGAGAGGACACCAAGGAATCTTCCACAGCTGCCCACATGTTACTGCCTTGTGGAAGAGAAAAACATCAGAGCAGTTTTCTTCACTGTCAGTCCAAAAAGACATGGTACCATGCTGCTACATACTTAGGTACTGCCATTAATGAGATAAGAAAGCAAAAGTACAACAATGGGCAATCTCACTGGGTTTGCATCACAGAACACATAGAACAGTATTTCCCCAGCTACAGGAATACAAACTACCAAATCACAGAAAGTAATAAAGAACTGAACTTGAGGATATAGAAGGAAAATCCAGTTCACAGCTAAAAGAAAATCCTAAAATCCAGGGGGGGGAAGGCAACCTGAATGATTTCATTTTGATCAGATAAACCAATGAAAGATTATTGTCTGATTTCCAGATAGCAGCATTGATGGGGATAGTATCACACAGTGATTTGGGTTGGAAGGAATCTCAAGGATCATCTAGTTCCAACCTCCCACCATGGGCAGGTCCAACCTGGCCTTGAACACCTCCAGGGAGGGGGACAACCACAACCTCCCTGGGAAACCTGCTCCAGTGTGTCACCACCATCACTGTAAAGAATTTCTTCCTAATATCCAGACTAAATCTTAGTGGATATTTTCCACCTTAAAGCCATTCCCCCTTGACCTAACACTACAAGTCTTTGTAAAAAGTTCCTCCCCAGCTTTCTGGGGAACTTTGTACAAGTTTGATTTAAACCAAGAGCCAACAAAACCCCAAACAAACAAAAAATCAACCAATAACTCAGAAATCCTAGTCTTAGATACAAACCTGAAGTTCTACTTATTGTGTTCACAGATGTTTGATGCCAGCATAACAACATTCTTCAAAAGAGAAATACATTCTCAACAGCTTCTCTGAGTTAAGTAAACTCTGCTGTAAGACAGCACATAAAGATTTGGCCTAAAGCATAAAAGATGAAGTTCAGGAAGGCAAACAGACATAAAATACCACAGATTAAGAAAGAAAACCCAGGTCTTAGGAAGAAGAAAGAATTAATCAATTTTCCTGAATGCTATCTAAAAGTAGGGAATTCCAGATTATGGAGCAGATGACAGACTTTCAAATCTAATGTGTTCTGTGTTGCTTAGATTCAAAAAGAGAGGAAGATAAGTTTTTGGACAAATCAAAACCAAGCAAGCAAACAAAAAAACCCCATAAATCAGATTTACAATTTCTATGAAGCCCTGAAAGCCATATCTGGACATTTCATGTAACTTTGAAAGCCACAAGAGCAGAAAAACTTGGTTATTTTAAAAATGCCAATCAGCTCACATCTGAGCTCAGAATTCTTTACAATCACTTGAAACAGAGCATCCCATACATTATAGTGGGAAAAAAATCCCAATTTGGTTTTGGAAAGATATTTTATTCATGTCTGCCTGGGTAAAATTAAGGTGCATCTTTGGATTCCCCCCACCTCCACCATCTCCAAACAAAGCATCTCCTCTCAGAGTCGGTTGCAAGTGAACAAATCAATGGAATAATGATCTTGACTGTTTTATCCAGCTCTCCATAGACATGAGTTCACAAGAGAGGCAGCCGTGCAGCTTCCTCAGACATTAGTAAAAACTTTTGATCTTTCTTTGAAGAAGTTTTTCTCAGGATATTTAAAAGTCTGTGGTTTATTTTCATGTGTGGGGAAAAGCAACACTGAGGTGAACACTCCCACACAAAGAAATGTCTCGACAAAGCTTCGCTTGTCAAAAATACCCTTGAAGAAAATTAATATATACTTGCTTTGAAGGTGCACATTTTTATTCTGTAGTCTTCAGTGTGGTCTCTGCTGCTTATTTCATGACTCATGCCTGTATGGCACATAATGCAAACACCAAGCAGGTTTAAAAAATGAGTGAAATTAAGATGGCTGCAAGGGTTAAGAAGTTTGGGGTTTGGCTATCCAGATGGGTTACTAGGGAGTAACAAACTAACTTCCACTAGATGATAAAGAATCAAAGAATTATTTATATATACTAAATGAGGTTCTCCTTCTTCTCTCCTCTGCCCTGCTGAAGCTGCATCTGGAATACTGTGTCCAGTTCTGGGCCCCTCAGATCAAGAAGGACAGAGAACTGCTTGAAAGAGTCCAGTGCAGAGCCACAATAATTATTACGTGAGAGGAACATCTTCCTCATGAGGAAAGACTGAGGGAGCTGGGGCTCTTTAGCTTGGAGAAGAGAAGACTCAGGGGTGACTTCGTTGATGTTTATAGATAAAGGATGACTGTCAGGAGGATGGAGCCAAGCTCTTCTCACCGATGACCAATCACATAATAACAGAATTGCAGAGGTTGGACCACCAGAAATCATTGAGTCCAATCTCTCTGCCAAAGCAGGATCCCCTAGGGTAATTCACACAGGAATGCATCCAGGTGGGTTTTGAAGAAGACTGCACAACCTCTTTGGGCAGCCTGTTCCAGTGCTCCACCACCGTCACACTAAAGAAGTTTCTCCTCATGCTGAGGTGAAATCTGTGTTCCAGTTTGTAGCCATTGCTCCTTGTATTATTGCTGCTGACCACTAAAAAGAGATTGGCTCCATCCACTTGACACCCACCCCTCAGATATTTACAGACATTGATAAGATCTTGCCTCAGTCTTCTCCAGACTAACCAGCCCCAGGTTTCTCTGTCTCTCTTTGTAGGGGAGATGCTCAAGTCTCCCAGTCATCCTGGTGGCTCTCAATTGCATACTCTCCAGGAGGTCCCTGTCTCTTGAACTGGTGAGTCCAAAACTGGACCCAATATTCCAGGTGTGGTCTCACCAGGGCAGAGTAGAGGGGCAGAAGAATGTCCCTAGACCTGCTGGACACTTTTCCTGATTCACCCCAGGATGCCATTGGCTCTCTTGGCCACAAGGGCACATTGCTGTCCCACACAGAACTTGCTGTCCACCAGCACTCCAAAGTCCTTCTTCATGGAATTGCTTTCCAGCAGGGCAGCTTCCAACCTGTACTGGTGCCTATGCTAATAACAGGACAAGGGGCAATGGGTGCAAGCTGGAGCATAGGAAGTTCCACCTAAACACAAGGAAAAACATTTTTACTGTAGGGGTGGTAGACCACTAGCATGTGCTGCCCAGAGAGGCTGCGGAGTATCCTTCTCTGGGGACATTCAAAATCTGACTAGATGCATTTCTGTGTGACATGCTCTAGGTGATCCTGCTCTGAATCTCCAGAGGTGTCTCCCAATCCCTAATATTCTGTGATACTAGATAATCCTTGCTTACTAACATACTTCTCACTGAAAGCTTATAAAAGCTTATAAAAGACCTCTTCCTTTTTATCTGTCATGTGCACCAAGCAGAAGAGAATGGCACAGACACACATTTCTAACACAAGTACACTATTGAAAATGTTATGTGTGTGTACATATAGACTCACACACACTCAAATTCGAGAAATACCCTTGGTTTCTTCCTTTTATTTTGCCCACAGCAATTATAGCTAGCAATATCATAACACTCTATTTCTTCAACTAGATTCTCTTTAGAGAATAGTGACTATAGTCTTCTTTTCAAAATGACCTTACACCACATCACCAGCATGTTTAAGAGCACACAACAAGACTTGTCACAAGCACTTCTTTAACATAGCAAATTTCCAAAAGAAAGGGAGAACCATATTAGATGGACTGGCCACTGATGTGGCGTTTCCATGTACATATGCACAGAAAGTTAATCACTGAAGTCAGAGATGTAAAAATTGCACTGACTGCATGAACTCTGTCCTTTCATCATGCAGACTGTTATATTTATGGTTTGTTTCCTTGAAAATCATTTAAAAATTAAGAGATGCGTCACATTATTTAAACATTGGGGAAAAAAAACACATTCAATTCACAATATTTTAATTGTGTTTAGATGATTAAAGTAGAGCACTCAATGTTCCCATTTTGGCATTGATGGGAAGTTTTCTGAAGTGGAAGGAAACACTATAAAAAGGGAGTTTTGTTGTTGTTATTGTTCAGGGGTTTTTTGTTTGTTTTTAGACCTAGTATCATAAAGTTCACCTTGAAACAGACTGCCACATAATGCTGGCATTTTTGCTACATCCTAAGGACAGCAGAAGAGGTGTGGGAGATAACATATGTTGTCAGGAAGTCAGGTTCCCCATTTACTAAAAGCATGTTCAACCTGGGGAAGGAAGGGCACACAACTACTAGCTGGGAGACAACCAAACACATGGAGCATTTTGTGAGCCTTATGCACTAAGAAACTTCCCCTGAACTTTAAACTTTGGCAAAACTTTCATGTACTTAAAATTAATTCCATTGCTGAGACAATACCTTCAGGTATGTTTGCACTGTGTTTAGCACAAGGAGACACTCATCTTGACCAGAGCCTCTGTAAGACAGGCCTAAGTTGTGCCAGAAGAAGTTTAGATTGGATATTAGGAAAAAATTCTTTATTGAAAAAGTGGTCAGGCATTAAAACAGGCTGCCCAGGAAGGTAGTGGAGTCACCATTCCTGGAGGTGTACAAGAAGCATACAGATATGGCACCTCACGATATAGTGGTCACAGCAGCAGGGCTATGATTGGACTTGATGATCTTAAAGGTCTTTTCCAGCCTTAATGATTTGATTAATTTAAGATCCTTCACTAAGTGTCTAGTAGGAAGATGGAAAGCAAAAGCCAGACACATAGGCATTGATCTGAGAGGTGCACAGGTCTCATGTGAAAGAGTCAGAAACAAGAGGTGAATGCAAAAGCTACAACAGATAACCACCTGCAAAGCATAAAATATAAGCCAGTAAAAACTCTCAGGGAAGTTTCCAAAAACTGAAATGTGGGACTCAATTTCTGCTGCAGTAGTGGCTGGTTTTGCCTTTCTATTGATCTGCAGGTTCCATTAAGTACTTCTACACTGCTTTTTGTTCATCCCTTTTCTCTTTATTTTAAACTTTAAAATATATACTTGGTCTATATATACTACCATATCTACTACAGTACTTAAGCTGAATTAGAGCTGAATTATCCTGCTACATAAATTATCCTGCTACATAAACGTCTACAATCCAGTTAATTTCAAGCTATTCAGGAAAAATAATGACAATTTCTAAGACAGGAAGATTTTCTTTTCAGGTAGCACTATTTCCCATTCTTGTTTTGATAATGCAGCAATTACAGAGTAATTATACACTGGAGTCAAAACTAGAGCAGTTGAATAATAAATATGAAAACACAAATGCTGTATTAAACAGCTTTAACTGTTTCTTATGCTCACAAAATGAGAAATTTCTACACTTGGAAAGCAAATTGATAGAATTTAAATTGGAGCAGCTAAGCTTCATTTCAGTGTACTTTACCAATAAGAATCTGTCATGCAGACAGCTGTAAGATTAATTCATTTCGTTACACTCAGAAAAAGAAGTAGTTAATAAGGTACTGCAGCGGTTACCTTTACAAACACTTAGATCTACCTGACATTATAGTAACGTTTTTTTCACATGTACCAAAAAAAAAAACCACCTCTCTTGTGCAAATCCTTATAAATACTCCACTTTCAATGTCTAATTACAAAGTGAGTATTATACATTTTACTTTGAAAAGAAAAAAAATCCCCTAAATCCTGGGAAGCAGACAGAGGAAAAAATTCCCCATATTAATCTCTCAGAAGGAATTCAGCATAACAGCACAAAATTCCCCACAGCTCTCAACTGCCAGCAGTAGAATGTTACAGAAATTCCAGCTATTTTAATTTTGATTCCTCCTCAGTCTTTTGAACCCATGAAAACACAGGATTATGCTGGTGGTGTTGCTCGGCAGCAGCATATGGAAGCTATGAGAAACAAAGCTTCAGAATCTTTCTTCCACTTCAACTAAAACTTTAGCTGCACACTATGACCTTGTGGCATGTGTAACACTCCACTGAGAATACAGATCACCTCCAACGAATTTACTCTGTCTAACCTATTTGCTACATAAACTGCATCCAGACAAAGTAATAAATATACTGTAATTTTCTAAGACTATCATCTGCTCCACAAACTAGGAGAGCTGAATTACTGTGAAGGAGTCAGAAGAAGGGTTTAGCAGGAGGAAAATGGTATGGGAGTGTCTTTGTGCATTAGCTCCAGTCAGAAGTTGTCCTAAGGTATAGTGGAAAAATCAGCACATGTCAGAAATGTCTCAAAGTACTGATTTCTAAGCTGGAAACTCTGTGAAATCCTGGTCTTCCTTTCAGATTCCAGAACAGCTAGACAGTTTTCCCAAAGAAATGCGATACAGAAGGGAGCCAAACCTCTTGATTTTCACATGGATCAGCATGAAGCGATCTAGTTAGCACACACACTACTTGGTTTCAGGGACTGTCTGAAGAATTTGTATAGAACAAGGATTACCATGTCTGAAGAAGATAATTTCTAACTATATTTTCCCAATATAAAAAAATCAAGTATGTTCCAAGCAAGCAGCTTATGCTATCAGGCAGAGGACTATAGGTCCTATTATGGCTTTTAACACCCACAGTATGAGTTCCAGTACCTGAGTAAATACCATCTGAGCCTCAACAGGAGATGGGCTAAGATCAGTTAATCTACCTACAATCATAGAATTGTTTTGGTTGGAAAAAAACTCTGAGATTATCAAATCAACTGTCAATCTAAGACCACCATGGTGAATAAACCACATCTTCAAGTGCCAGGTCCACACATTTCTTGAACACCTCAGTAACAGTGACTCCACCACCTCCCTGGGCAGCCTATTCCAACGCCTGACCAAAAGGGCCTTAGTTGAGCTCAGAAGCACAAATAGGACCGCATGGGACAGCCTCTTTTCTCTGCTTCCAAGCACAAAGTCCTGTGAAGGGTGTGTGTGTACGTTTATGTACTTAAAGACATTTCAAAAGTGAAGACCAGATTACAAGTTTGGACTCCAATACTGACACAACAGACAACTGACACAGATACTTTCTCCAAAAGGAGGTGTAGAAAACTTCCCACACAGATGCAGCCTTCTAAACATAGCTGTGAGCTTACACTCTAAATGGACAATCACTGGATATGTACAAAACACTGCAGGATTGGAAGAGGGAGAAGACCACAGATGGTTAAAATTTCACAGTACCTTTCCCATCACCAGAATAATGTAGTAACTCTTTTAACCCAGTCCAAAAGGCATCTTACTGTCTCAGGATGGGCTCCCTAACTCCAAGGGATGAGAAATTTGACAAGTGGTGATGTGAACATAAAAAAAAAATTAACATACAACTGTCAACCATGCACTATTTTTGTCTGGGGAGTGTCTACAGCTTCTTTTGAACTCCATTTTTTTTCCCATTTGAGTAATTGCTATTCTTACAGGATCCCCAAGGGCCTAAAAGACCAACATTTGACAAGATCCTGCAAGAAGGAAAACAGAATAGCTGCTAATCTATTTTAATTCCCCTGCTTGACTCCCCACAACTCTACTTGCCAACAGGTTACACATTTGAATCATTGTCCCCAGATAGTGTAATCTTACAGTTTCCATGCCAGGATGGAAACATCCCAGAGTCTCTGGGTGAAAAACCCATTGAAGAAAAGAAGTTTCCTCATCATTTACTGCCCAGTCTATGCACCAAAACAGCGCAAAGAGTCTAGTGTGAATAAGAGCACAGCCCAAATGCTGATACAACAGAGCATCCCTCTGGAGTGAAGCCACTGAAAACATTTTTGAGGAAAACACTGAAGCAATCTACCCAAAAGGAAGTGCTGCATTTGTGGAAGTCGTGCAGATCTACCACAAAGGAGACTTTCAAAGCCCACCTAGATGTATTCCTGTGCAAACTACCCTAGGTGATCCTGCCTTGGCAGGAAGGTTGGACTCAATCTCTGGAGGTCCCTTCCAACCTCTAAAGTTCTGTGATTCTGTGATTCCCACTCAGGGAAGGGATGGAAGTCTTAAACACATGCTTTCAGAAGGAACTGGTTCTAGAAAAGGCTTGAGAAGTCTAGATAGGTGATTCCAATTAAGATAAAGGTTTTTTCATCTTCTCCCACAGTTCAGCGTGGCTCAATTGCTGGTCCACAGGCCATAACAACTCTCTAGTGTGTGAGCCACTCCACCTAGCTTGGTGTTGTCAGCAAACTTGCTGACAGTGAAGTCCATGCTCTCATCCAGGTCGTTAATGAATACATTGAATAATACTGGTCCCAGTACCAACCCATGGGGAACTCCAGTAGTTACAGGCCTCCAGCTAGACTCTGTCCCATTGATCACAACTCTCTGACTTTTTTCCTTTAACCAGTTCCCAATCCACCTCACTACTCCAGCCCCCAGACCACAGCTCCTCAGTCTAGCTATGAGTATGTTGTGGGAGACAGTGTCAAATGCTTTACTGAAATCAAAGTAGAGCACATCCACTGCTCTTCCATCATCTATCCACCTGGTTACATCCTCATAGAAGGTTATCAGTTTGGTCAAACATGACTTCCCCTTTGTAAAACCATGCTGACTGCTCCCAATAACCTTGTCCTCGATATGGCTAAGCACAGGGCTGAAGATAAGCTGCTCCATTATCTTTCTGGGGATGGAGGTGAGGCTGACCAGTCTACAGTTACCTGGGTCATCCTTCTTACCCTTTTTGAAGATTGGAGTATGGTATGAATAACTGCAGCAGGTCCAACTCAATCCATGACAATATGCCAATCATTTACTAAAGAGAAAATACAAAAGGGAAAAATAAACCAAGAAAAAAAAAGTATCTCTCTGAAAGCCCTATGGTGTCTGTGGTGAAGTCATCTCTGAAGGGTAATTCAGTCTTTCCCACAAAAAGCATATGGACTTCTGAACCACCTGCTTGTTCACTGATGCCAAAGAGACAAATACAACTTCATCTCCTTCAAAATATGATCGAGAGGGTGGAGAACAAATTAACATCATAGAAACATTTGGTCATTTATTCATCTGGCTCTTCAGAAAAGCATATTTTGTTCCCTCATTATTACTTGTTCATCACCAATGAGAGGAAAATTCCTCTTTTGTATGCAGACTGACAGCACACTTGTTCTGAGATGAGCAAGCTCTTCAAAAAAATGGAACAAAAAACAAACTATAAGAAGACCAAGAACATGAACACTGAGAATAGATTCACACTTCACTGAGTATGTTACTTGCAATAATTCGATCTACCAGAACGTTTCAAAGTAACCTACCCTTAACTCATTTTTTTAATTTGGAACCAGCCTAACAAGTTCATAGAATCAGAATCAACCAGGTTGGATAAGACCTCTAAGATCATCCAGGCCAACCTATTACCCAGCCCTATCCAATCAACTAGACCATGGCACTAAGTGCCTCAGCCAGGCTCTTCTTGAACACCTCCAGGGACGGTGACTCCACCACCTCCCTGGGCAGCCCATTCCAATGCCAATCACTCTCTCTGGGAAGAACTTCCTCCTGACATCCAGCCTATACTTCCCTAGGCACAACTTGAGACTGTGTCCCCTTGTTCTGTTGCTGCACTGAACCATCACCCTGTGACTTGAAGCAAGATACCACTGCAAAATCTTCAGTGAAACAGACACCTCGTAAGGTGAAGGGAGGCACAACAGTGCAGAACACAGGTCCTGTGCTTTTCAATTAGCAAACTTCAGTAAACTAAGCTCTATTTAGCACCCACTGTGTGGTGGGATGTGATTTCAGGAGACACAACTTGATGATCTGGATGGTCTCTTTCAATGTTTAGGTTCTCTTTTATTTTTTATGAAAGAAGATATTACCTAGATGGAATGTAAAGCACCATATGAGAATGTTGACAAGTATCCTTGTTTCTTTTGTTCATGTTTCTTATGTTCAGGAGGGACAGGGAAATACTAGAGGGAGTCCAACGGAGGGCTATGAGGGTGACTAAGGCACTGAACATCTGTCTTTTGAGGAAAGACTGAAAGACCTGGGGCTGTTAAGCCTGCAGAGAAGACTGAGTAGGGATCTTATTAACATTACAAATAGCATGTTAATTGCTAAATCTGATAAATATTTGTATTATCAGATTCGATTGTACACACTGGCATTCAGAAATGCCAGAAGAGAATGCAGCTAAACTATACACAGCAACTCAGCCCAACAAGAAAAGAAGAAAAATCTACTCTGGAATGCTGCAAGTGCTACCTCCATAGGAGGGTAACCTATTTGGCAGGTCAGCTGTTCCTGTCAGGGAAGTGCATTTTGCCAGTGCAATAAGAACTGATCTAACTGATCAAAAAGTAGGCACAACATTAAAGGCAGTCACATTTTGTCTTGTGCAGCTGTGAAAACTGTGTGTAGTGTGTGGCCTTGCAGTCAAGAGCATGTGTACAGTGCAAGAGAATATAGCCAGGGTGTCCTTCTTGGTAGGACCACTGAGAGTATTCTCCTTCATACTTCAGGATTCTGGTGCCACACATAGACAACTCAAAAAACCTTGAAAACATACAAAGGTCTTCCTTATGCCCTGGTTTGTCTCCCCTTCCATAAGGAATGCTATATGGACATTTGTCAACAAGTTTGACAGTAGCCTGATGAGAGACTGCTGCTGCACCCAGTATACATGAGGGGAAAATGCAAGGACCTCTTGGACTGCTCATGCATTTCATAGTGTCCTGTATTTGCTCCATCAAAGTGAATAGAAGATTTGAGAGTGTGTTCAGGTTATCTTATTTAACTCACAACTCCTGCACTTGATCTCATGAACACTAGCCACTAACTGTATGTAAAAGGCAAGGGGGCACCAAGCATTTTACACTTAAAGGAAGCCAACAATCTTCTTCCAAAGTAGTAATACTCTTTAGGAGCTAGTCTGAATGTGGTAGAAGTGGGAGCTCTGAAAGAACTTTATTAGCCACAGATTTGTGACAAAAAGGAGCAGTACAATCATCCTCTGCCTGCCATGGGCCATAACAATTATCTGGACTTTTCAGCAATTAAGCTTCGTGGTTTAAGAAGAAAATATGTGCCTTATTTGTATTTGGAACATGTTTGCTTTCACCTTTGAATCACATGTTCAGGCTTTTGTCTGTTAGACAGTGTCCATGACTACAGCTTTCCTGTAGAGGTGAACTGTAACCCATTCATACTTTAATCTGAGTAGCGATAAGCAAAACAGAGTTCCTGAGGTTAATCAATATTTACACAGTGTTAGTCATTTATCTGAAAAGGCATTAAACTATGTTTACTTCACAGTGGCACTTCAAAGGGGCCTACTTAGGGTAAGTCTCCCTTTGGCCAGGTACTTACACCTCTAGAGTGCTAGAGTCCAGCACTAAAGAAACAGTAAGGTTTAAGTACTACATGGCTATCAGGATGGGGGACACATGCAAGACGATTACATCAAGGCAGTTTGGCGAGGGGTGTGGTGGTGGTGAGGAAGTGTTTACCGTGGGGCTGACCCTTTGCAGTCTGGATGTGCTAACCTCTACATTTTGCAAAACACAGGGAATGCAACTGCATCATTCCTGTTAGTGGAGGACTGCTTTCATACTTTCCCTTGGAAAGGTAAATAAACCATGGCTGTACAGTAAGGGCGGGGATGCTATGAAATTGCAAACGAAAGGTCTTCCTAGTGAAAATCTCCTTGTCACAATAACAGTCTACATGAAAGGTGAGAGATAGGTCCTGCATCTTAAGGGGAGCAGAACAGTCTGCAATGATGTGCACAGCACTGCTGCTGAAGTTGCTGCCTTTGCAGATGTTGAGCAGAGAATAGTTAGAAATACATAAGATTGGTTATGATCTATTTCACTATAGGCATTTGGCAAGGATCACAGCCCAGTCCTGTTGCCTTACACAACTCAGTCAGCTTTTGTCAAACAAACAGCTTTGTGTGGGTGGGAAAACTGACAGTCTGAAGGGAACAATACTAACCATACATTATTGTATTAATTTTATAGTCTTTGTTAGTTGAAGCTATTCTTTTTTTCCCCACCTTCCTTCAGCTTCAGAGAGAGAAACCATGCGTTCCAGAAGTAACAGCACAGAAAGCCCAACCAGACCAAAACTGAGCCAGCAAAGACCAAAAGACCACCGTAAAGAAGAAGTTGGTTATAGTGGGAAAGGAAATGTGCAAAGAAGGCCAAAAGAGAAAGAGGATTCAGCCCAAGCTAGTACCATCCTAAGAAGTCCTAAAGCAGAGAAAAAACAAACAAGTTCTTTCAAGAAAAGAGAGGACCTCTCTCGTGATGACTTGCTGTTTCTTCTTAGTGTCCTCGAGGGTGAATTACAGGTGATGTATTTTCTTATTTCATTTTCCAGACACAAACACACTTCCTCCATGCCAGCTATCAGCCAGAAAAAGTGATCTTTACACCACCCTCAAATGCAAATAGAATTTATTCACAATGTACCTCTGTCACACTAAAAACATTCATGATCCACTGTGAAGGACCATGTAACTGAAAGCAGAGAACTCACACAACTTTCCTTTTGTGCTGCCTGATAATAAGAACTTTGAATACAACACATTTGCCACTGCAAAACCCCTGTAGAGAATATATCAGAGACATTGAAAATGTGTTAATTATTTCTTATTTCTACTCTCCTATGAAGTCATGAATATTATTCCCTATAAATCAGCATGTCTCAGGTCACAGTAATTAACTCACTCAACAGCATTCTAACAAAAAATCAAAATACCCATTTTATTTCCCATAATATGAAGTTTCAAGCATCAAACCCCATTTAGCTCAGTGGATTTTGAAGAGCAAGCATTTTTCTATCTGCAAAAGGAGTCAGCTGCCAAGTGGAAAATTATGCCTAACCTGGTCAAACATAATTTCAGGAAGTGGGAACCAGATTTCCAGTGCACAGGGAGAATATTTCTATGGCAGGCTGATTGCACATAAGTAGTGATGGTCACCTAAAACTGCTCCCAGGCAGTGCCCAAAGGGGCATAAATGGGTGTACCAAAAGTTTCAGAGCTTATTACCTAGACATACCTGGCTAGTTCCATTCTTAACATATAAGTACCTATTTACATAATAATTCATAAACACTTACCAGAACAAACATGCAATATGAGTATTTGACAGACGTATCAGTCTCTAAGGGTAGGTACAAGGCAAACTTCTATGGTACATTTCATTGTGCAAACAGAATCATTTCCCTGTTTGCAGAATATTTAGATGAAAATTCATACTCCATCAAAACATTTCTCTCTAGAAAGAGAAGTTTGTGTACATATTTATATATATCTATTTATATTATACACACGCACACTTCATTACACTTGTTTAATATAAATACATATATAAACATAAACACTTCAGTTCTTGAGATATAAAGCTGGAAGACAGTCAAATGAAAGCTGGAAAACAATCCTATGGATGTTTCATA